>NC_050578.1:57161933-58576364 GCF_011100635.1 Trichosurus vulpecula
GTGAGAGAGTGCAATATAAAGATAGCTTTATAGGCATCCTTCCCCCAGACTTTGAAGACGTTTGCTCTCTTATTCTCTATGTAATGCTTTACCTTTCCCCCATACACATATACTAACACACACACACACACACACACACACACACACACACACACAGAGAGAGAGAGAAAGAGAGAGAGACAGACAGACAGTGAGAGGGAAGGAGGGAGGGAGGGAAGGAGGGAGGGAGGGAAGGAGGAAGGGAGGGAGAGAGTTTCCATTGGGTAAGTAGATAAGATGTATATTTTCTGCCTTATAGTGTAGAGAGTTCAGACTGAATAGAGGCCATGACAACAGTAGCTTGAAACAAATGCATCAGGTTTTTTCATTGGTTGTTTTGGTTTTTATGCTAGAAATGCCCAGTGAGGTAAGTGGAATTTAGGTAAGAGTGAATGGGAGCTTGAACTCATTCAGATACCTAGGATTTTACCTATTGTGGAATCATTACATATTCTTCTCCCTGATAAGAAAACTCTAAATCTCATAGTTTAGGCACATTCTTTTTCTTTTACAGTTGTGAAGCAAAAAAAGTCAAAATGGAAAAAAAAAGAAACCCCATTTGTCATTTTGTCGGTCATGTGACTTCATAGCATCTAACCTCACATCACTAGAGCCCCTTTTCTATGAGCACTTTGCAAAGGATATTAACAATGATGTAAATGCATCATGGAGACTCCACATACTGTTATTCTAGCTTTAATAGGAAGTAAAATGTTGGAGAGATAGTTGGTGTTGGCAATTGAGAAATGGCTTGATATAAAGGCTTTCCTATAGACTTAGGGATGTTTGTTTGTGTTTGTGTGTCTCTGTTTTAGTTTTGTTTATTTATGAAGATTTACTTGAAAAACTATGGAGAAAGATTATTAAAAGAATTAGTTTGAGAGAAGCAGAAGAGGTGTTTCCTGCTATTGGTGGAGAAATCCTGAAGAAAAAGACCCTGAAAAAGGTTTTTTTGCATTATCTTATGAGGAGAATTTAAGACAAGGAACTTCCAAATATCTTGAAACCCTGAATACAATAATACAGAGTTTTTAGACAAGTAGAAAGGAGTCAACAACAGATATTTTAAAATGACTTTGGTGATGACATGGGTCGTAGCTAAAAGT
The DNA here is from genome assembly GCF_011100635.1 of Trichosurus vulpecula. Classification (NCBI taxonomy): domain Eukaryota; kingdom Metazoa; phylum Chordata; class Mammalia; order Diprotodontia; family Phalangeridae; genus Trichosurus; species Trichosurus vulpecula. The sequence goes on from NC_050578.1 coordinate 57,163,079, forward strand.
GTTTGAATGTAACTGTGTAGTGGTGGTTTGATTCTGGAAATTTAGGTGGGCTACTATGGGAGCAGGTTGGAGTGAGTAAGCCAAACTCAGAGAGACAGGAGTATGAAACCTACACATTATGGGTGCTGACTATGCCCCACCACATTATCGGCAAATGCAAAGGCAGTGAAGAGGGCCATAGCATGCTAAGTATTTCAGCGTAGTCTTTTTTTTTTTTTCAGATTTCACGTAGCAATTTGTTTTATTCCTTCTTCTTCTTTTTTTTTCCAGAGGGTCCTATATTTATTTATTTATTTTAAATTAATTTATTTATTTTTAGTTTACCACACATGGTTCTACATAGTTTTGAGTTCCAGATTTTCTCCCCTCCCTCCCCCCTCCCTCCCCAAGACGGCATGGAAGCTCATATAACTGTCCTGTATAACTTCGCATTGAATTAATTTATGCACTAGTCAAGTTGTGGAGAAGAATTTTGACCAACGGAATGAATCATGAGAAAGAAGAAACAGAACCAAAAAAAAAAAAAACCCAAGAATAAAAACAAAAGAGAAGCAGAAAAGGCAAGCATGTAGTGCGCCTCGTTCTGTATTCAAACTTCACAGTTCTTTCTCTGGATGATGATAGCATTCTCCATCATGAGTCCCCTGGAGTTGTCCTTGCCCCTTAGGTTGCTGAGAAGAGCGCAGTATGTCAGGGTTGGTCCTCACAGAATCCATATATCTGTGGCTGTTCACAACGTTCTCCTGGCTCTGCTCCGCTCACTCAGCATTATGTTGTGTAGGTTTTTCCAGGTTGTTATGAAGTCTGTTTGAGCGTAGTCTTAAAGCAAGCTATGAGTTCCAAAATGAGGAATTGAGAAGAGAATTCAAGGCATAGATATAGTTTATAAACAGTCATGGAAGAGCAAAATGAAATACCATTTATAAATGACAGCAAGTAAACTGGTCCTAGAGGCACTAGGTAGGAAATCACTAAATCTTCTTGAGCAGACAAATGACATGGCCAGATTTGTGCTTTAGGAGTAACAATTTGATAGTTGCATAGAGATTGGATTGGGGGGCAGGGAAGGATAAAAAGAAATTAGGAGAGTATTACCGCAGTCTAGCTGAAGAATGCGATTGGAGACAAGGCAACAGATGGGAGGTATCCTATAGGTAGAATCAACAAGACATAGCAACAGATGGGATGTTGTATAGCAAAAATCAACAAGACGTCCCAACAGATGGAAGATGGGAGAGCAGGGCAGAGTGAAGAGCCTCTCTGAGCTTCAATTTCCTTTATTCTAAATGTGGTATAAGAATACAAACTCCACTCTGGGATTGTTTTAAAGAAAGCATTTTGAAAACTTTAAAGTGCTGTAAATATATGAGTTATGTGGTAATGTGTAAAGCACTTAGAGGTTAACTTTCTTGGCCAGGCATCCTAATGCTATCCTAAATGTTGAGGAAAGAAGCATAAAACATATAGAAAGCAGGGTTCCACTGCTTAAGAATTTTACAATCCAGGGGTGCTATAACTAGTCTTAAAAAGTGTAGGATAACCTAATAGAAGATTCTACTTCTCCTCTTGTACCTCTTTGTTTGCTATAAAGGCTCATAGACTATGAAAAGAATAGTTTTATCTGAATATTAAATGATTAGAAAAGTTTTACATAAATGTCACCTTAGACAATGGGAGGGAAATTAATGAGGCTGGAGCTCTGAATTAAGTGGTTGAAACTTTGACTTTGTAATGTTAGTTGATGAATATTGATTTTGTGCCCATGGGGTGCATTACATTGTACTAAGAGTTATTAGTAAGATTACATACATAATACATCCTACTCTCAAGAGCGATGAAATCACATACATATACAGTAATCATACTGGTGATGACTCACATTTACTTAGCACTATTCTCTGAGTATCCCTGTGAGCAAAGTAGTGCAAATATTTCTCTCCCCATTTTGCAGATGAACAAACTAATAGTCAGAGAAAGCAATGATTTAGGATCAATCAGTGAGTACTTGGCGAGACTTGTTATATGTCAGATAAGGTATTAAGCTCTAGACATAAAACCACCAAAAAAAATTCTTGATTTCAGAGAGTTTTATAGGATCATAGAATTTAAATTGGGGGTGGTGGGGAGTGGATCTTGGAGATCACCTGTCCTTATTTAATTGGGCAGGAGACTGAAGATCAGAGCAGTAAATTCCTCAAGACCACAAAAGTAGCAGAGCCAGTATACAAATGTGGGATCTCATTCCAAATACTCTGCCCTTTCCATTACAGCTAAAAGGGAGAAGAAAACTTTCTTGAAACTCTCCCGATGTAGTGGGATTTATTCTATCAAGAATTGGATGGTAAATCCCAATTCTGAAGCAAAAAAAAAAAAATCTTTATGAAATAGGACACATATGAACACTGAACATCACCTGCATCCTATCTGAACTAAGTTGGCCTCCTGACTCAGCAGGGACATCCTCTGTCAACTATTCCAATGCCTGTCCAATCTGAACTCTGATAGAAAAAAAATCACATAAACCTTCTTCACGCACTCTGAGCCTAGGGAAAGATGAAAGGCAAAATAAAAAGATAAACCACTGAGCAGAGAAAAGCTTGTTGAAGCTCATCAATATAAACAGATGTGCATGAATATATCTGCTTTGCAATAGATCTGTGATCTCACCAATGCTGAGACTTCCTCCTGAGGGACAGATCCCAGTCCATGACTTCTCATCTTTCACAGCTATCATTCATGTATGTGTATAAATTCTCAGCAGGGGCTCTAGACTCTGGGGCAGGGCAGGGGGCAGGATTGGCCTTTCCTTCCATCTTGTGACTCTACATGGTAGCCTGTGGATCATCAGGATATCTAGCTCTCACTACATGAGAGGTGTCCACTTTCTTTTCTGATAAGGCATCTCTAAGTAGCCTCTTGTGCATGTCTCCAGCATAATTATTTGTGGGTAATATATTATACTCTACTCACACTAACCATACACCTCTCCACCACCCTTTGTGTGACCCATAACTATTAGTTCTTAAGATACTGTGGCATTCCATGATTCACAAAAAATACAGATTCAGTGGAACACCAAATTCACATGAATATTATAATTAAAATCCAGAGTCAGAGAAAGACACGAGTCAGATAATGTACTGATGAATTGCAGACATTATGACAATAATTCATACTAAGCATTTTAAAATTCTCTGCAGCTTCCTGATTAAGAGTGTAAACAAAAATTCTGTGCTGCTTTCTTTGAAGTAGAATACCTAGCAATAGTAGCTGGAGGCTTCTAGAATATTTTCCTGGATAACTGCAACATATCCCAAGCATGAATGCAGATTTATCATTTCATTAAACAACTAAGATAAACAATACTTTTTTTTTGTATTTTCCAGTTGGGAATAAAGAAACAAATCAATATTTCAATACAGTGAAGGCAAAGCACCAGTACAGAGTGTATCCTTAAATCTCTTAATGGCTTAATTCCTACCCTTGTCGGGAGATGAAGAAGATAAAGAAAAACCCATTTGGGATAATTTGCAGCAGTCACTACATGTTTAGCGTTAAGCACGATGGATTGATTTAGCTCATGTCTAACAACAGAAACTTCTTCCAAGACATAGGAATCATCTAAAGAGATAAAAGGGTTCTCGTTTCTAAGACATCCTGGCTTAATAATAGTAATTTAGAGGCCATCGAAATGAATGGTGGATGCAATTCACAGCTGTTATGTTTTATTTAGAGGTCGTTTCTTCAGAAAAAAAAAAAAGAACAACATAGAACATGATAGTATATTGATTGGCCTACAAAAAATTTTAAAAGAAAATTTTAGATTTTGCAGAAAAATATTAGCTTCTTCTCCCTTATACTTTTAATAAAGTCCTTTGTTATTGTTGTTGCTGTATGTTTTTTTTTTAAATAATACACTTTTGTGTAGGCTGCTACCCAGTGGTGATAACTAATCTTTAATCTTTGGCTCAATTCCAAGGCTATTTCACCTTTCTTCAGAGCATCAGGTGGGAAAATTAGTTTTAGAGCATGGTTCTGTTATAATATTAGCAATATAAAAATATTTTAAATTATTCTATCGGAATATGAACTGTGAATCTGAAAAAAAAAAAGAAAAGTGCGGTCTTACCTCATGGTAGTACTACCACAGCAGGTTTCAGAATTCAGAAAACAGGAAATACTTTACATATGGTATGTGCAAATTTCACTCACCAGGGTATAGAAGTATATTTTTAGTGGTGTGTTTGTAGACTGAATCTCTTGGTAATAAAGTAGACTTCTTGGCTTGAAATACAGAAATAGAGAGAAATTGTTTTGGATTAATGTAGTATGCTGGGTTTTTTTTTTTAAATCTCTGGAAAGTATAACATATTACTTTGTTATTAATCAATTATCTTGTTATCAAAGTATGAATTACTGAATCAGATCACTTTCCTTGGCATAGCCAACCATAAGCAGGAAATTATGATAAGGAAGAAAGGTAAAAAATAATTTTAGAGCACACAATGATGCCCAGAGAATGAATACCTTGCTAGGAAGATTTGGGAGAGCAGGGAGCAACATGAGGGTCCTTGTGGGCCTGGGGCAGGTAGGCATAAAGGAATAAAGGAACAGAAAGGGGTTGTGGGAGGTTCTAAATGCAAGTTATTTTCTCCTGTTTAACAGGCTTGCCTAGGGCTGACTCTTGTTAATACTATCTTAGTGCTCATCAATCAGTCAATAAGCATTTATGAAATGCTTATGAAATTCCAGAGATTGGGCAAGGCTCTGGGGGTACAAACATTACTGACCTGAAGAAGCTTTCATTCGATAGAGGGAAACGACCTGTACACAGATAAAGAAATACAGAATATGTACAAAGTAAGTGAGAAGCAATTTCAAATGAAGTACTGTTTTTTGAGCATGTCAGTAAAGACCCCAAGAAGGGGCATTTGAACTGAGCTTTAGAGGTACCTCTGGCTTTTCACAGGCAGTGTGCCCTCTAAGCTTGCAACTAGACAAAGGTACAGATGTAGAAGATAGAGTACTGGGTAAATGGAATGAGGCAATTTGGATTAAAAGGTAGAGTGGGAGAAGATTGGTAATGTGTGATAATTCTAGGAAAGTCGATTGGAGCCAGATTGTGAAAGGCTCCAAATACCAAATGGAAGAATTTGCATTTTATCCTAGAGGCAACATGGAGATTTTGGAACTTTATGAGCAGACAGGGAACATAGTTAAACCTTTGTGAACCGTGTGGAGATGGAATGAAAGCAGAAAGATTAATTAGAGGCCCATCATGATACTGCAGTCCAGGTAACAGGTAGTGAGAGCCTGGCCTAGACTGTGTGAACAGAGAGAAGACAGACATAAGAGGTGTTTCAGAAGTAAGGCTGATAAGATTTGGCAAGTAAGTGTAGTAGATGGAATTTCAGTTCAATTCAATCCAGCCATCTAGTGGAAGCTACTTCATACTGTACCAGAGATCCAAAGACAGAAACAAAACAATTTCTTCCTTCAAAGCACTTACATGTTGTTACAGCGATCAGACTTTTCCCAATTCTTCCCTTTTGGGATGCTAAAACTATCAAGTCTGCCTTTTGTTTGAATTGGTGGGAAACCTTTAGCTGTCTTTGTCCTGCAGTATTTCTCAGCTATTTCACATCACTAAGACAATCAAGAGTCATTGACTTGTATGATATGATGGGGGGGGGGGGGATGGGGAACTTTCACACACCCAGCCTGGGTGGGATCAGAGCCCTCAGGGCTCTGAACAGGATATAATTGAGGGGAACTTGGTGTTTGACTTTTGGGGCACACTCATAGAAGGAATGTTGAGACCCTGGGCAAACTGTAACTGCCCCCAAGCTTTGGAATCCAGATAGATGTTGGTGGTTCTACTGTAACTATGTATTTGTGATTTGAATCAGACAAGGTCTGTCTGTTGATGTTTGTAATTTCTGTTTGTATTTGCCTTGAAGTTCAGGAGGTTGATCTTTTCCTCCTGAACTAAGTGATTGAAATATATATGTTTGATTAAACTAAGATTGTTAACCCCTTAGAGTTGATTTCTTTAGAAAAGCAGATCAAATAACCTGTGTTGGCTGCTTTCCATGTGCCGGTTGTTGGTGGGTCTTACACCCCTACAGCAGCTGCTAGCAGACTGTTGCTACACATGCAACTGGGGAAATACATGTGAACACAGATAATTATAGCATGTTGAAAAAATGGAAAAAGGAAAGAGGACTGATAGGTAAGTAATAGGAAGGAAATCTAAGAAAGTTTATTAGAGGAGGTGACATTCACACTGATCTTTGAAGGCAAACAAGTATCTTGAGAGATGGGGCTGAGGAGGAATGCAGTTCAGGCATGAGGAATGACTTCTGTGATTGTACTCATGGGAGAGAACGGTGTAGCATGGTCAGGGGTAGGTCTGTGTCTAGTGTTTTTGGAGCAAAGAGTTATTGAAACAAGGCTGTAAGAAATGGGAGGAGGAGTTTTGTTTCCACAGAACTAAAGGTGTGCTTCCCTGCCCTCCCCCACTCCAGCTTTAGCAGAGACTAGGCCTCAAGGTCGGTCAGGTGAGAGGTCAGAGGCTTGTACGCATGTGCATGCTTTTTGAGAAGGCCGTCTGGGGAATTAGAGAGGCCAAACCCACTTGAACCAGTTCAAGCTTATCTAGAGTCTGGTCTTGGTCAAGAATCCAGGCCTACTGATTTGCATAATTTGCATATATTAAAGAGGGAAAGTACGGGAAGTAAAAGAATATAGTTTAATCCTAAACTAAGACAATGAAAATCTAATTAACTTCACTTTTGCTTCTGTATCCTTATTATCCTACCTGTATAAACTGTATAACCTAGGAAAACTATGTAAAAAATAAAGATTGTAATCAAACTGTAACTCCAGCAAGAGTGGAGGGAATGGTTACCCCTGGCTCCTGCAGCTGTATCGGTGTGTGAGTGCTCCCATGAGCACTACACCCGCTCTCTCAAGGAGCATAATAAAATGCCTTCCTCTGCCCACTCTGGTCTTGAGTTCCTTGGGTGAGAATGGGCAAATCACATGGATCTTCCTAAGGTCAAGTGAAGGGAAGTAATAGGCAGCTGAAGCTCACCGGGCTTACTCCTGGATCTTGTCTTGGGGTGTCCTGTGATCCCCACTGTGGTGTTAAGAGGGCTACCACTCCAGATTCCCTTGGGGAACCCTGTGGTCTGCACAGCCTTCTTAAGGGGACATCACTTGGGACTTCCGGCCCTGTCTCAGGAGCCTTGTGATCTTACCACTGTCCTAAGGGGCCATCACTTGGGTCCTCCTTAGGGTCTGACCACTAGGAGGCCCTGTGATCCCCACAGATTAAGGAGGGGGGGGGGCTACCAGTTGGTCTTCCTGTGGGAGTCCTGTGGTATGTACAACCTTCCCTAGGGATTATCACAGGGTTCTTCCTCAGGACTTTGGCCCTGCCCAGGGAGTCCAATGATCCCCAAAACCACATTTCTCACAAGGCTATAAAGGGAGGTCCGAAATAAAACTGGATATCCTAAAAATGCCAGACTGAATAAATGAGTAAATGTCTAAGGACTGGCAGGGGGGACAATAAAACAAAAATTCTTTTAGTATAATTGTTTCATTCTGTGTAGTTATGGTACTTTTTGGTAGTACTGAGGGTTTTGACACATTATTTCCTAAAATATAATGTTGTTCTTTGTCTAACATATAAACAATATTAGGGCAAATCAAATATTGGTTCAAGAATAATATTTTTCCACTACAATATAAAGGAAATTAAACCAAACAACTTTCTTAAAATCTAGATGATAGTGTCCTCCTACAATTTTCATCAATTTTCTAAATGTTCTAAAAATATTTAGACCTAAAATTTTCTTAATGATTTTGGGATATGGTTAGAATCCAGCTCAAATTCTACTTTCTGTTTCATTGAGTAAATTTATATAAAATCAAATACATAACTATTAGAATGTATAAACCTACAATGTTCCATAATCAGGGGAAAACTTTAACTGTGGTTATCAGTTCATGTTCAAATCTAATGTATGTATTTTTTTTTTCCTGGCAAAAGTTAATTGTGAGGTTTTTTTTTTTTAAACAAAAATAGTATAATGCATTTCAAATATTTCCTCAGGTTATGCTAAACTGTTTTTGATAGGAAAACCTGCTGAGATGTTTTCATTAGTCATAATTAGAAGCCAATAATCTTAATCCAAGAATTGGGAACATTTCATGCAGTAATCACAATGAAAAGAAAATCATGAAATGTACAGGTAATACACGCAAGTTTCTCTGATGGTTTTCATTGGCTTCTTGGATTTCTTAAAATTGTACTCCAGAATTGTAACTAAAATAGCCTCTGGATATAACTACAATAAAACATCATTAAGTAAAATACTTCACAAAGCAAATGTCAGAATTACAACTTACATCAGACAGTGGAGTACCAAAATATTGTACCCAAAGGGGCATTAAATATCTGGCTGCTTTCCATTGTACCTTCTGTATAAGTGAAATTCAGAAAATGTGAAGATTTCTTCTTGATTGTATAATCTATCCAATATAGAATGCCAGTGTATGAGAGTCTGCTGAGTCTCTCACTGCAGAATACTATGAATTTTAGAACTATCTACTATTTAAAGATAATCTGAAGCATATTTTGCTATTCTTTAGCTTCTTTGAGTATTCCTCAGCTATAGGACAGGTTATATCTACTATCTAAAGATAATCTGAAGCATATTTTGCTATTCTTTAGCTTCTTTGAGTATTCCTCAGCTATAGGACAGGTTAAGGCTTTCTGGTCCATGTAGGTTGAATTTCCAAGGGCTATTCATGAGTCAGGATAACAGTATGTATGTATCACAGCTATTGGGGATAGAGATGATGAACTTAAATGACAAGTCCTCAACTTCCCCCAAGAACAGCTCCCCATCTGATCAGACATGTACCATAGGGCATAAATGATGGGGTACAGGCCCCAAATGGAGACCTTTTTTTCCTTTTCCAGAAAGGCCCATTTGTCTATAGGCCCTGGAAGAAACCTCTACCTTGAACTCCTTGAATCTTCCCTGCTTGACCTGGCCTTGGCCTGAGGCTATAACCTTAATTTATCAATAGGCCCAAATCTCTACCTAGCCTTACCTTTTATTGTTACTATCAATATGCATGCCTTCAGTTACTTCCGAACCTTGATACTATCAATATGCATGCCTTTAGCTACTTCCCCCCCAGAGGATAAGAGAGAAGCTCTTAGAGGAGTGGGTAGAGTAAGGAACAGGAAGGTAAGGGGAGAGGATAAGGGAAAGATTCTTAGAGGTAGTGGTTAGAAGTAAACTAGAAGTCCTTGCTTCAGCAGTACATATACTAAAAATGGAATGATACAGAGAAGATTAGCATGGCCTCTGTGCAAGGATGACATGCAAATTCGTGAAGCATTCCATATTTTTCCAAGCATTCAGGAAAAAGAAAAGACCAAAGCTGAAGAGAAAATTTGACTTTCAAATACAAGAATCAAGAGAAGCATGAAAAGGTAAACAAGAGAGAGAAATCATAAGGGACTTACTAAAGTTGAACTGCTTTGGTTACATTCCTACATCGAAAGACGATATTTTTAACTCGTGAAACCTTTCTAAGTATAAGGGTAGTTGAAAGGAATATATATAAACAATGGGCACAGGGTGAGTTGAATATGAAGGGATGATACCTAAAAATAAATAAATAAATACAATTAAGAGGTGAGAGAGAAATATATTGGGAGAAGGAGAAAGGGAGAGATAGAATGGGATAAATTATCTCACATAAAAGTGGCAAGAAAAAGTAGTTCTATTGGAAGGGAAGAGGGGGCATGTGAAAGGGTATGAATCAATCTTGCTCTCGTCAGGCTTGACTTAAGGAGGGAATAACATACACACTCAATTGGTTATCTTACCCTACAGGAAGGTAGGGGGGAAGGGGGTAAGAGAGAGGGGATGATAAAAGGGAGGGCAGAGTGGGGAAGGAGGTAATCCAAAGCAAACACTTTTGAAATGGGCCAAGATCAAGGGGATAAAATTGAATAAAGGGGTACAGGATAGGATGGAGGGAAATATAGTTAGTCTTTCACAACATGACTGTTATGGAGGTGTTTTGCATAATGATACATGTGTGGCCTATGTTGAATTGCTTGCCTTCTCAAAGAGGATGGGGGGGGGAACAGAGGAAGGGAAAAAATTTGGAACTGAAAATTCTAAAAACAAATGCTAAAAAAAAGGTTTTTTTACATGCAACTGGGAAATAAGATATACAAGCAATGGGGTATAGAAATTTATATTTCCCTACAAGAAAGTAAGGGGAAAGGGGAAGGGGAGGGGGAGTGGGGTGACGGAAGGAGGGCAGACTGGGGAAAAGGGCAATCAGAATATATGCCATCTTGGGGTGGGGGATGGTAGAAATGGGGAGAAAATTTGTAACTCAAAATCTTGTGGAAATCGGTGTTGAAAATTTAAAAATATTACATAAAGAAATAGAAAGGAAAAAAAGAAGTAAACTAGAAGTGAGAGGAGGGATAGGGTAAAAGGAGAGGACAATAATGAGGAAAAATAGAATGGAGAGAAATATACAAATAGTAATAAATAACTTTGAATGTGAATGGGATGAACTCACCCATAAAATGGGGAAAACAGAATGAATTAAAAATCACAATCTGGCAATATGTTTTTACAAGAAACACATTTAAAGATAAGAGATACAAATAGAGTTCAAATAAATGGCTGGAGTAGAATTTATTATGCTTCAGCTGATGTAAAAAAAGTGGGGTTAGCAATTGTGATCTTAGACAAAGTTAAAGCTGAAATAGATTTTAATTAACATATAAACTGGATAACAACATTTTGACAAAAGATACCCATAGACAAGAAGCAATATCAATACTAAATCTATATGAACCAAATACTATATCAGTTATATTTTTTAAAAAAAGTTAAATGAATTACAGGTTGAAATAGATAGTAGTACTATTATAGTAGGGAACTTTAATCTTCCTGTCTCAAAACTAGATAAATCTGACCAAAAAAAAATAAGAAAGAAGTCCAGGAAGTAAATAAAATTATAGATAAGCTAGATATGATAGTTATCTAGAGAGAAATGAATGGGAATAGACAGGAATTCACCTTTTTGTCAGGAGTTCATGGTATCTTTACAAAGAATGGTGATATATTAGAGCATAAAAATTTTAAAGTTAAAAGCAGAAAAGCATAAATGTTAAAAGTATTCTTTTCGGATCACAATACAACAACATTGTATTTAATAAAGGACAATGGAAACATAGATTAATGAATAATTGGAGACTAAACAGCCTAATCTTAAAGAATGATTGGGTTAGAGAACTAGTAATAGAAACAATCAATAATTTCATTAAAGTGAACAACAATAATGAGACAACATATCAAAACCTATGGCATACACAAAAACAGTGATCAGAGGAAAATTTACATCTCTAAGTGCTTATATCAATAAAACAGAGAAAGATCGTATTGATGAACTGGGTATGCAAAAAAAAAAAAAACTAGAAAAAGAAGAAACTAAAAATCCCCAGTTAAACACTAAAGTAGAAATCCTAAAAATTAAATGAAAGATTAATACAATTGAATGTAAGAAAATCATTACATTAAAAATAAAACCGGGAGTTGGTTTTATGAGAAAACCAATTACATATATAAACCATTGGTTGATATGATTTAAAGAGAGAGGAAAACCAAATCACTAGTATTAAAAACAAAAGGATGAATATACCACTAGTGAAAATAAAATCAAAGAAATTATAAGGAGCTACTTTGTCAAATTATATTCCTATAAATTTAATGATTTAGGTGAAATGGAAGAATATTTACAAAAATATAAACTGCCTAGATTAGCAAAAGAGGACATAAAATATCTGAAGAGTCCTATTTTAGAAAAAAAGTAATTGACCAAGATATGAAGGGAATAAATGAAAAGAAATGCAAGGGAAGATGGCCTAGTTATACCAGATTTAAATTGTATTATAAAACAGCAATCATCAAAACTATTTGTTACTGGCTAGAAATAGAGTGGTGGATCAGGGAAATAGGTTAGCTACACAAGACACAATAGTCGATGACTACAGTAATAACCGTTTGATAAACCTAAAGACTCTAGCTTCTAGGGTAAGAATTCACTATTTAACAAAAAGTGGTGGGAAAACTGGAAAATAGTATGGCAGAAACAAGGCACAAAACAACATCTTACACCCTATACCAAGATACAGTCAAAATAGGTACATGATTTAGATATAAAGACTGATACTTCAAGCAAACTGGGAGAGCAAGGAGCAGTTTACCTCTCAGATCTATGAAGAAAGGAAGAATGACAAAACAAGAGATAGAGAACATTATGAAATGCAAAATAGATAATTTTGGTTACATTAAACTGAAAAGTGTTTGCCCAAACAAAGCCAATGCAACCAAAATTAGAAGGGAAGCAGAAAGCTGGGAAATGATTTTTATAGCCAGTATCCCTGATAAACGCCTCATTTCTAAAATACAAAGAGAACTGAGTCAAATTTGTAAGAATATTAGTCATTCTCCAGTTGATAAATGGTCAAAGGTTATGAACAGGTAGTTTTCAGAGGAAGAAATTAAAGCTATCTGTAGTCATATGAAAAAAAATGCTCTAAATCACTATTGACTAGAGAAATGCAAATCAAAACAACTCTGAGATGCCACATCACACCTCTCAGATTGGCTAGCATGAGAAAACAGGAAAATTATAAATGCTGCAGAAGATGTGGGAAAATTGGAAGACTAGTGCATTGTTGGTGTGGTCATGAACTCATCCAACCATTCTGGAGAGCAATTTGGAACTATGCCCAAAGAGCTATAAAACTGTGCATACTCTTTGACCTAGCAATACCACTGCTAGATCTATATCCCAAAGAGGTCATAAAAATGGGAAAAGGACCCACATGTACAAAAATTTTTATAGCAGCTCTTTTTGTGGTGGCCAAAAAACTGGAAATTGAGGGGATGCCTATCAATTGGGGAATGGCTGAAGAAGTTGTGCTATATGAATGAATGGAATACTATTATGCTGTAAGAAATGATGAGCAGGTGGACTTTAGAAAAATTTGGAAAGACTTGCATGAACTGATGCTGAGTGAAGTGAGCAGAAGCAGGAAAATATTGTACACAGCAACAGCCACATTGTATGATAACTACCTTTGATAGACTTAGCTCTTCTCAGCAATTTTAGGATCTAAGACAACTCCAAAAGACTCAGGATGGAAAATGCTATCCACATCTAGAAGAACTATGGAGTCTGAATGCAGATGGAAATATACTAGTTGCTCTCTCTCTCCCTTTTTTTGGTTTTGTTTCTTCTTTCTCATGGTTCCTCCCATTCATTCCAATTCTCCTTAACTACACGAGTAATGTAAAAATATGTTTAATATGAATGTATATGCAAAGTCTATATCAGATTGCATGCCATCTTGGGAAATAGGGGAAGGAGGATGGGAAAATTTAGAACTCAAAATTTCAGGAAAGTGAATGTTGAAAATTATAAATAAATTAATTAATCTTAAAAAGAAAAGAAATTGAATAGGCCACAAGTAAGCTTTCTAAGGAAAATGCACCAGGAACAGATAGATTTACAAGTGAATTTTATCAAACATTTAGAGACCAAATAATTCCAATATTAAATTATTTTGATTAATAGGCAAGGAAAAGGTCCTAGCAAACTACTTTTTAATTAAACAAATCCTACTGATACCTAAAGCAGGAAGAGTAAAAATGGAGAAAGCAAATTATAGATCAATTTTACTAATTAATATGGATACAAAAATCCCAAATAAAATACCAGATAAGAGATTATGTAAAGATATTACAAAGATTATACATTATGATCAAATTGGATTTTTACCAGGAATTCCGGGATACTTTAACATAATGAAAACTATTAATGTATTTGATTATATCAATAATAAAAGTAACAAAAATCACCTAATTATATAAATAGATGCAGAAAAAACTTTTGATGAAGTATCACACTCATTTCTATAAAAACATGTGAAAATATAGGTATAAATGGATTTTTCCTTAAATTGATAAAAAAGCATTTACCTAAAACCATCAGCAAGCATTATTTATAATGGGGATAAGCTAGAAGCTTTCCCAGTAAGATTAGGCATGAAACAAGGATGCCCACATCACAAATATTATTCATTATTGTATTGGAAATCCTAGCAATAGCCATTAGAAAAAAAATAGAAAGAATCAAATAGGAAATGAGGTAATAAAATTATCTTTTTGTAAGTGATATGATTATATACATGGAAAATCCCGAAGACTCAACTAAAAGGTTAGTTGAAACAATTAATAATTTTGTAAAAGTGTCAGGATATAAAGTAAATCCGCATAAATCATCAGCATTCCTATATATCACAAGCAAAGCCCTGCAAGGAGAAATAATAAAAGAACCCATTTAAAATAATTCTAGACAATATGAAATACCTGGGAGTACACATGCCAAAGCAAACCTAAGAATTATATGGACAATATTATAAAAAATCTTTTTATACAAATAAAATCAGATTTAAACAATTGGGAGAGTTATTAACTGTTCATAGACAGGCAGGGCCAATGAAATGAAATGACAGTTTTACCTAAACCATTATGTATATTCAGAGCCATCCCAATTAAGTTACCAAAAAAATACTTATTAGAAAAAAATTCAGAGAAAAAGTTCATTTGGAAGAACAAAAGGTCAAGAATATCAAAGGAACTAATGAAAAGAATGTAAAGGGAGGAGTTTTATCAGGACCAGATCTTAAACTATATTATAAAGCACTAATTATCAAAATTATCTAGTACTGGCTAAGAAATAGAAACATCAGTGGAACAAAGTAGACATGCAATTTGCAACAGCAAATATAAATAACTTTGCATTTGACAAGTGTAAAGATTTAAATTTTGGGGATAAGAATTCATTATTTGATAAAAAGTATTGGGAGAGCTGAAAAGCAGTCTGGCCGAAACCGTGCATAGACTGATATAATATTTTACCAAGATAAGGTGAAAATAGGTACATGACCTAGATATAGAGATATTACAAGAAAACTTGAAGAACATGGAACATATTACCTCTCAGACATATGGATAAGTGAATAATTTATAAACAAATAAGGCATAGAGATAGAGAGCAGTATGAAGTATAAGATGGATGATTTCAATTACATTAAAATGTTTTCTACAAATAAAGCAAATGTAGCCACATGATCAGAAGGAAAGCAGAAAATTGGATTAAAAATTTTATATACAATTTCTCAGAAGAAAGGTCTCATATCTCAAGTATATAAAGAACTTTGTCAAATCTATAAGATTATGAGTCATTCCCCAATTGACAGATGGTCAAAGGATATGAACAGGCAGTTTTCCAATGGAGAATCATATAGTCATAAGAAAAAGGGCTCTAAATCATTATTGATTAGAGAGATGCAAATTAAAACAAACCTTGAGACATCATTTTATATCTATCAGATTGGCTAAAATGATTTAAAGGGGAAGTGATAAATGTTGGAGAGGATGTGGAAAAATTGAGACTCTAATTCACTGTTGGCGGAACTGTGAACTGATGCAACCATTTTGTAGAGTTACTAACTTCCTATATACCCTTTGTCCCAGGGGGCCAATAAGTAGAAAGAGAAACTGACAGGAAGGCTAAGCTGCAATGGAGTAGGCAGAGACCAGGATGCCTCTATAGGCATCTCAGAGCAAAAGACTTGAACTAAAGCTAGCAGATATACCAACGTCCACCAAAGCTGAAGGAAGTTCAAAGACAAGGTCTGCTTTTCCCCGTCTCTCTTTTCCCTGTCATTTTTCTTCATTTCTTCTTTTATCATAAACATGAGAAAAAGAAATTAATAAGTGATAGAAAACATCATCATCATCATTATAATAATTTGCATTTATAAAACACTAAAATATGCAAAACACTACAAATATTATTTCATTTAATAACAATGGCTAACAGACTATGTAACAGCGTATTTTATGTCCTTACTCTAACCTTTTCTGGTAAGCTAAAATCTTGCCTCAAACATAAAGATGACGGTTAACTACAGACAAACATCACTTTAGTTTGGGGAAGAGAGCCAAGCCTCTGTCTAGTGTGAAAAGTTTTCCTAAGGGCTCTAAGCTGCTATGATTGCACCGTAAATTTTTGTTTATTATGAACTCCAGAAAGGAGCCAGGAATGGAATCATGTAGAATTGAGGAAAAATAGATTAAACTGACCCTTGGGTAAAAAACAAAAAAACAAAAACAAAAAAAACAAACTAATTGCTTTATGGAGCATGCCTGTTTAAATCTCTAGAGACAAAGGGCATAAGATTGGTACTGAGTATTGGCTGGCCAATTGTATTCTCCACAGTGATACCTATAAACAACAGCATTCCATAATATACTTAAAATTCAATTATTGAATTTTTAAATAAGCTAGTCCCTCAGGTGTTGTTTTTTTTACATACTTCTCTGTTATTTCTGGATCCTTTTCATTTTAGGCTAAATTGAAAATTTTGGAAATTTCTATATTTTATTTCTCTGTGCATTCCCCCAGGGAAAAAAAAAACAACCCAGTTATAAGATGAAACCTCATGAGGGTCAAGCATGATACAGTGAGTGGGCAGTGTGCTGGCTATGAAATCTAGGACCTAGGTTTTCCTCTACTGGGAATATCCTCATGATCTCAAATAAGTTACTTCCTCACTTTCCTTACCAATGAGGAATGAGAATATGTGGCCAGTTGTCCTCAAACTAAGGTCTTTTTTAGTTTTAAATCTAATCAATATTAGATATTAAATTACTGAAAAAAAGTATCTTCCATTGTTAAATGATTAAGAGAATAATTTTCCTTTAATGCTTTTTCTAAGGGTAGAAATTCTAGGACAGTTTGGCATGATGGCAAGAATGCTAGATTTGTAATTTGGAGAAACCAGTATTCATAAACTGTCTTCAACCTCATTAGTATTGTGGTAATAAGAAAGTAAATTAACTTATCTGAGCCTCATTTTCTTCATCTGTAGAGCAGGGTTAATAAGACCTTTAACACCAACCTCAGAGAGCTCTATAAATGTTGATTGTTATATGGCCCTTAATTGAGCTAAAATATTTTTGCCATCTATTTATGTTTTTGTCTGAAGTGGTTTCGTGGGTATCTGGGCCCAAACATGATGTTAATACAGTTATTTTGTATTCTGGTCCCTGAACTAGAGAATGTAGATCTTATGGTAATATAAGAGAAATGAGGAGGGGGGAAGTTACCCCGTTCAAAGTTATCAGCATCACTCTGTTGTTACCAACATGGCTGCAGATGACCTTACACCCTACTTGCTCCAGCTTTTCTATTTTTAGTATCTGTTGGAAAGCAGCCTGCTTAAGTGATGAATATCTCCTCATATGAGAATCCAATCTCTCTGCGGCTTTCTGTTTGATAGGCCTCCAGTGGATTGCATTAAGGAAGCTGACGTGCTGCATACAAATGCTTGCAGCATCTCAAGCTTTCAAGCAGTTTTGTTCAGTGTAGTGGTGAATTTTACTCGAGATTAATTTCCCCTATAATCATTCTTCATTCCTTCTTTTATCATAAACATGAGAATAAGAAATCAGTAAGAAGGGGCAGAAAACATCATCATCATCATCATCATCATAATTTGCATTTAAATTTGTAAAACTTTAGAAATATTATTTCATTTAATCATAACAATAACTAACATTTGTATAAGACCTACTATGTGCCAGGCACTTTACTAAGTGCTTTATGAATATTATCTCATTGGATCCTCACAAAGACCCTGGGAGATAAATACTATTATTATTATTTAGTAATGAGGAAACTGAAGTAGACAGACATTAAGTGACTTGCTCAGGGTAACATAGCTAGTGTCTGATGCCATGCATAAACTCTCATTTTCTGGACTCTAAGTCTAGCACTCTACCTACTATGCTAACTACTTCCTCTTAACAAAAAAAACACCAGCTTTTTCTGAGGCCTAATTCTTATATCATAGTTATTTCTGGACAGGATGTACTATCTTACACATGCACACTCCAGAACTGAACCTTACCTTATTCCAAAGAAAAGTGTTTAAGTACAACCAGCCAAGTGACCAGTTCTGACAATGTATGCAACATTCTTTCCCATAGTGCTCTCTCTGACTCTGTGGAATGGAAGGAGGTAAATATTCTTTTCCACGAAGATTAGTTATGACAATTTCTCAGAGTTCAACTTTCTTCCAATTCCGTCATTTTATAAAGTTATATACCATCCTGTTCTTTCACTCCAGAGCAGTCTTACAATAACATGGAAAAGAACACTCCAATTGATTGGCAAAAATGAGAATTTTGTACAATTTCTGAATATCCTTTCTGTGCACTTTTTGTATTGCATTCTTTTGGTTGATAAAGAGTTGGATATATTGGCATACTTGACGGACAGGCTTGGCAAGGTAAGATTCTCCTCAAATGACTGAGTCAACAATGCATAGGAGATAGAGTACTGGCCTTACAGCCAGGGACAATCTGCTTCTAACATACTGAATGTGTGACAGTGCCCAGGTTTAACCGACTTCTTGGTGCTCTGAGCAGATCCTTAATACTGTAAGTTATTAACCTATTACTTATCTGCATTGATTTATCAGGAATACCAAAAGAAATTTTTTTTGAATATTTGAAAATCTGAAATCACAGGTCTAGTCAAAATACACACAAACACACACAGACACACATACATGCGCACACACACACACACACACACTCAATTTTTTTGTTGTTCAGTCATTTACAGTCATGTCCTACTCTTCCTGAGCCCATTAGGGGTTTTCTTGGCAAAGATACTGGAGTGGTTTGTCTTTTCCTTCTCTAGCTCATTTTACAGATGAAGAAACTGAGGCAGACAAGGTTAAGTGACTTCCCTAGGATCATACAGCTAATAAGTGTTTGAGGCCAGATTTGAACTCATAAAGATAAATCTTCCTGACTCCAGGCCCAGTACTCTACTGCATCACCTAGCTTCTTACACATGCACATATATATATATATATATATATATATATATATATATATATATATATGTATATTTGTCCTTCATACATACATATATGTATATGTACATGTATGCATTTCTTACCTTCTTTTGGAATTGAATGAGGCTAATGACAACCATTTCCATCAGTTCTTTGAATTCAGCTGAAAAGATTGATTTCTCACCAAGAGCGATGCATACTGTGTACTCCAGAGGAATTTTAATTTATAGAAACTATAGACCCCTTAGAGAGTTAAGAATGGATTATAATGCTGTCTCTGAGTGGTATTGTCTGGTGAAGTAACATGGATGTGAATGTGCCAGCGTGCTACTGAATTGCAAAATATAACAAACTCTCCACATAAAAGGCAAGCAAAACCTTTATTCAGACATCAAAAAGTCAAATCCCAACACCAGTAAACTGAATAGCAACAAAGAAGTTAATAAACATTATCACCACAAGGAACAACTCCATCCCAAAAGCCTTCCCACAAACAAACAGTGACAATCCTACCTGCTTGCCTGCATCCTCATTCTCCCACTGCTCTAACTGCTCTGACCAACTTCCTTCCTGCTCCACCCTTTCCTGTTCCACCGACTCAGCAAGCTCCTCCAACCACATGTGACTTGGGCTTCCATGTGACGTAAGCAGGTCATGTGGGCCTATTAATGGATGGGAAAGATCTTCCCATTAAGCAATAATACGTTATCAATACACCATACTTAATTTTACCATGACAGAATGAATTTTAAAGACTTTTTCTTTCTTTGTGTGATGCAGAAATTTGGAGAAATTTAGCATCTCTCTTTCTCCTAGAATTTACTCTGAAATAGCTTAAACTCTATCAGAACTGGTATGAACTAATTCAGGCAACTTAAGTGGCCTTAAAATAAATTGGTTCCCAGGGGCCTTAAAAAGTACACAGCACTTCTAAAACCTAATCCTGTCTAGCAGATTCTACTGTGTGATATCTCATGGCAGAAGAACATTAATTTCTACACCGTGCAGCACTCTGTGCTTAACTTTTTATGCTTAGGTTTCATTGTTCATTATTCTTGCACTAACATTCATTTTTTTCACATCTAGTTTGATTTTCATATCCTTGTGAGATGAAGGATTTTCATTTTCCCCCTATTTTCTTACTGGCAGTTACTTGTCTCCTTTGATTAATGTTTGAATCTTTAATTTACTTCCGTAATATAAGAATACCATGAAAATTTGCATCATATCAAAAAATAAATCCAGTATGATTCTTTTCTATTTTAACTTTTTACTTTTCCTAATTCATATGAAATTATTAGATCAATATAGCCACTCCAGCCCCCTAGAGACTCCCTCACATTTTATTTTTTGGAGGAAAATTAGTGGCAACACAGATTGTGGACAAATATTTGCTTCTTTTTTTGGTGTGAATGCACATTTATATGTAGATGGGGAAGATATTTGTTTACTGGGCTATGAAACATTGAACTATATGAATATGACCCATAAAAGTAAAGCTACAATCTAAAAAGTCCACCATAGCTTGTCCCAGTACCGGCAGGATACAAATTAGATGCTATTTCATAAAATTAAGAATCTAGGTCTTTTAACTTCTCATTATCAGTAGCTATTATTTGAATTTTTCTGACAAGTTTATTGACAGAATAGTAGACTAGCATGAGAATGAATTTGTCTCCAGAGGCTTGGGGCTTGAATGTGAACTCTGCTGCTTACTGCCATGAGATCTGAAGCAAGCCTTTCAATATTTCTTTGCCCATTTTTTAAAATCTGTAATTAGCATGAAGGGACTGGACTCCATTTCGAAGGATACTTCTAGCCCCAAGTCCTGTGAATTACTCCTTTTGTTAATAATTAATAGTTATGTTTCATGTAAAACTTTCATGGAAACTAATTAAAAAGAAAGACTTTGGAAATTCTAGCATGATGACCTCTGCTCCAGGAAAGGTCGAAGAAAGAGATGCTCTATTTACCATAGTTTTGTTTTGTTTATTTCCATTGGTTTATAAAAAAGAGATTGTACCGTTTCTGTTTTCTGAGTCCTATGTATGATTCTTTGTTTCCCAATTATTAGAATAGGAAAGAGATGATTCTATCATTTGGAGGGCTTTATAACGGGAGTAAGTACTATGGTATGAGTAAAAGCATTGAAGAACATCAGGTATTATTTTTTAAACTAGGCTAGTGACATCATTATACTAGTGAACCTCCTGATGATAAAATTGCCAATGCACATGCCCCAAGCTCAACAACTGATCATCTGACACAGTTGCACAAGCCACCAAGAGGCTGAGTGATTTGTCCAGTAATTATAAGAAGTGGAACTTCAATCCAGGTCTTCCATAACTGAAGGCGATCTCATCACCCACTAGGCCAGGCTTCCTCATAATATAATCTACATGGCATCATTGAGACCTGCTGAACTTCTCTTTCCAAAATAACTGAACAAATAATCCATATTATTGCCCATAGTTCTTATTGGACTTTGAAAGTACTATCAGATGTCTATTCTTATACCATCATGCAATTTAAAGCTGGGAGAGACCTTAAAGAAAGAAAACCCCTTCACTAAAGTTCAAATTCTGTATTTTACTCATTCAGAATAATAGGCCAAGGAAAGAGAAAAAAATAGTTCTACAAGGTCACACAGTGAGGAAAGGACAGATCTAGAACTCTAAAAGATGTACCACCTCTAATTTATTTGAAGCTTGTGAAACCTAAGTGATATCCATTCCAGAGAATTTTCACCCCTTAGTTAAGCAGAACTTTAATTTAGATTCAACTAATTAAAATGATTTACCTTATGCAATTATAAAACAAGTACATAGGATTATTTGTGTCTTTTCTATTTAAAAAAAAAGCATACAGGAAAAAAAAAATCCAAGGTGTTAAAAGGTTTGAGCCTCAAGGTATAAAATGGAATTTTATAGAACACAACCTTACTCTTTCTGTAGGAACTCACACTGAATAATTGACATTGCAAATTCCACTCTACATTTTTTAGCATGCAAAGTCATAAGGAAATCAATGGTTATGTATAGCTTCCATTCTACATTTGCTGTTTCATGTCATGGTTTTGAGTGAAAGAAAATGAAGATTATGTTTATGAATCATAACCAGATTTATAAGTTAACTGATAAAATGCTAGTTTTGAAACCTTCTTTTAAAAAATTAGTGAAATCATCACAGCAATGCACACAGAGAAATCTGAACTCTATGAAGTACAGTCTCTTTAAACCAACATTCAATGTGATGAGAAAATTGCAAATCAAGCCAGAGACTCACAGTATATTTCTTCGCATTGCTTTAGGAATAGATTGTATAATTTGGTAATCAAGGCAATTTATGTTGGCTTGAAATAAAAATCTGTGCCCTGTATTGTGCCTATATATATGAAATACTTTCTAAAACCTAGCAGGATAATGATTTTTATTGTATCCAATTTATTTTATGTTAAGGCTTGTACATGGAATAGATTTCAATGTAGCTTCTGCAATTTCCACGGCATGAAAAAAAAATTTATGCCTAAATGTGTCTAAATTTCAAACAAGCAAAAAATGTTAGAAAAAGGACTACTTTTTTCCTGCATGGTGAGAATACATCCTTGATTTTGCAGAATTACTATGGCAAGTTAGAATTGATGTGCAAAATAAAGAGAACAGAGCTGTGGTATAAAGCAGAGGGCTTGAACAGGCCAAGATAATGGAAGTTTGAAGCATAATGACAGATGTGAACTAAAGCCTTCTGTTTATAAGTCAAGGTCATTGGAATTTTGAATTTAAGAACATGAATGAGTCCCAGAACACAGAGCCACACATCTGTTGATTGGGATTGAGTAAAAAGCTGCTGATGAATGTAAATAAAGGAATGAAAATGATACTGTGGGTTGAATGCTATCTTGTCCTATTAGCTTTACTCTATCCCATGACCAGGAACTTGGAATTTTGGTGAAAACTTCTAACATACTTGCCAACTCTAAGATTAAGTGAATTTTATGACTTTCCTAACCTTATTTAGCTGTCTCACAGGTGTGTAGCATTACTCAAGAGGAGGCGTTAGCAAGAAATTAGGCAGGTTAGCAAAAGCCCATCACTATTGGCAAGGGGAACAACCTGTCAACACAACAAATGCCATGTAGTGGTGAATGATCAGTTGTTTTATCTTCCTAAACAAAGAAAACATTTTACTGTCATCAAATGACATAGCATTATTTGAAAGAGTGCCATCTTCAATGGGACTGTCAGTAAAACAGTGAGCTGAATTTTCCTTGTAGTGGGGGTGGTGAAGGATATAACATCTAGACAATGTCATGTGTGATAGAGTTCTTAATTTTTAATGGTAGTGGTGATAATAAAGGTGAGACCTTCATAACTTCAGAAAAGAACATTAAGAACATTATTTGCCAGAATAGGAAAGTATATAAAGTTAATAAATTGCTTGAATTTGGGTAATGCAGTCTTAAACGATTTTAAATTGTCTATAATCTTGTTTTCCATCATATGCATATGTAGGTATGCATCTATGTATATTTATATTTAGTGTAAATACTCTCCTGTCCTGTAAAATAGCTGCATTACTAATGCAATGCTTCATGATGCTGACTGGCCTGGGCTACATGTGTTATGGCTCTTTGAACTGCTATAGTAGATATTGAAATAGCTCTACAGGGTTGGTGAAAGAGTTTAACATGCATTATATTTTTAATTTCAAATAATTATCCCATGAAGCTCAAGAACCAAATCATTATGCCCATCCAGCATAGTTTTAGAGGATTAAAGGACTTGCTTATAGTCACATGACTTTACTCCCATTATCCTTATAAACATCAAAAATCATATTGGTGATTCTTCTGATAATGTATGCATTTGTAGATGACATATGAATGTCTACACATTATGCTATGAAATACACCAGACAGCTTTACATTGGAAAACTTTGGCTTGACAAGTTATGTATATTTGAGGTTGTCTTCCATTTTTTTCTTTTGTTGGGGTTGTAGATCTTAAGTCATCATTTTGGATGCTAGGGATACTTATTACTAAATAAAATAGATATTACTTCTGGGAAAAATCTAATAAGGTGATTTTTGTTGATTTGACAAAGTGAATTTCTGGCTAAAGCTAGCTTCACCTACCTACCACTTTCTCTCTCCTTCCCACATCAAAAAATTTTAAGAAAGGTAGCAAATGAGATAGAACAATAAGCAAAACAAGCATATGTGTGCATACACACATGCATGTATATGTGTGTGTGTTTGTGATAGGACTAAGGTATCTCATTTCCCCTTGATAAGGATTGATTTCCCCCAAAAGACAACAGAGTTGTCACTGGGACTCAATTTACCCCTGCCTCCCCTGAAGTAGCTTCTTGATCACCTAAGGGCACAAAATTCTCACTCACATGGAATCAAGACCTGCTGACTAGAGGGACCCTTGGCAAATCACTTAGCCCTATTTTCCTCAGTTTCCTCATCTGTAAAATGAGCTGGAGTAGGAAATGGCAAACCACATCAGTATTTTTGCTAATTAAACTCAAATGGGTTCACAGAGAATTGGAAACAACTAGAAACAACTTAACAACAACAAATCTTCCTTGCCAAGATCATTAAAAAATTCAGGGGATACAGAGAAAAATCAAACCGCCCAAAGAAAAGATGAGAAGATGGAAGTTTCAATGAATGTAGAGAGAATTTAAAAACAAATTGTCATCAAGTCAGTAATATGCTATAAAAACTGAAGATTTAAATGTAATAGTAGTGGTAGATCAAGTATATCAGTCAAGTTTTCCCCATCCCACCTAAAATAAGTAATAAGATACTACGCCTTGACAAATTTATCATGTGGGAGCACAACTTGATTGAATCTATCAAATCAGAGGTGTGAACAAGGCTTAAGCATTTCTATTGAATCAAAGAAGTAAAATACTTTAGATTAAATGTGAAAAGTATTTTATACTTATTTTTATTTGAGTATATGGTATAAGTTCAGTTGGCCTGAATTTAGATTCTGCTGAAGTATTACCTATGGTTTGAAGTTCTTCTTGTGGCCTTCTAGGGTATATACTTCTGTAACTGAGTCTCTAAGATGATTGAGTTCATTTGGACACTTGGAAGCATGGACTCCTTTGAGACAAGCTTTCTTTACTGATGGTCTATAGAAGTAAGCTGACAGATCTGTTCAGAAAACAAAAACAGAGCACACAAACAAATCAGTAATAGTGTTACTCACCACCACCACCACCACCCGAATTTTGTCATGTATAGCATTTGAAAGCATTTTATTTTTTAAACCAAATTATTAATAAAAATGTTCAAAAGCACAGTTAAAGGCATAGATGTCTGGAGCTACTCATCAGAGTCCCTAAATTTGCAATGACTCATTAATGACAGTTTTTAAAGACTTCTCATCTGTCCAAATCTTCCTGACACCTCTCCCCCTTGTTCTTAATAAGAGATTTTTCCAAATACTTTTTCTATAACCTAGGTAAACTACATCTACTCTCTTTGCTTTATCTACTGGTATAGTAACCCTGTCACCATCCAAGAAAAAGTGATATTTGCTTAACATAGCCTTTTATTGATTAAGCAATGATACCTGTTTGTGATAATGGTTTCCTTTCTAGATCTTAATAAAACCTCCCCTTTAATAAACCATTCTAGGACCTTGCCAAGGACCAAGAATGCCTTCAGTATTTAACATACTCCTTACCATTAGTAAAGTAGTCTTCTCCTGGTTCTCTTTCTACTTCTTTAATTAATCATTCTTTGCCACCTTATTGTGTTATCATCATCCTGCCTCTGCTGTCTCTCCGGCACCTACTTCCTTAGTTATCTAATTTGTTCACTTCCATGCTACTACTTCTATGAACAACCCAGAAATCTATTATTATATTATCTCTGGGCTTCACAACCTTGTTCTTAACTTGAGGACATGAAATATCTCTGGATATCTGTTCCATTCACATCTCAATCTCAACTTATTAAAAATTGAACTTATTATCTTTCTCTTTAAATCTACTCATAATTTCACTCTTTCTTTTTCTGCTAGCACCATGTTGCCACCATTTCAGGTGGATAAGTGACTGATTTTTTTTTCCATTTTAAATCGTAAAGTGGAAGACTTAATTGTGAATGTAAGGTATGCTAGCACTCTTGATATTTTAAAATCATAGGATCATAGCTCTAGAGCAGGAAAGGTATAGTTTAGTATTATTTAATATGTTTGTGTTTTTAATATTTATATATAGTATATATTTAATAATAAATATATTATATTAATATTACATATTTATTAATAAATATATTTAATATTTAGTAATAAATATATTATATTAATATTACATATTTATTAATAAATATATTTAATATTTAGTAATAAATATATTATATACCATATTTATATTTAATAATAAATATATTATATAATTAGTATTATATTTAATATATGCATTAGCATATTTAGTATTCATTATTTAGTTCAAAGTCTGCATTTTACAAAGAAGGAAACACATCTAGTGATGCTAATTTCACATAACAAAGGATCACAAATTTGGGAGTAGTGAGGATTCTAGAGGTCAGATATTCCAGCCTCTTCATTTTATAGATGAGGAAATTGAGGCCTATGAAGATTGGGTAACTTTTCCATCATCCCATTAAGGGACTAAGATGAGATATGAACCCATGTCTTCTGGCTTTCGGAACAGTGATCTTTCTATCACATGATGCTGCCTACCTGAAAGTATTTTTGGATGTTTCAAAATATTTAAAAATTTTCTTACCCTATAGCAATTTTTAGATTCTTTAAGCGTATGGAAACAACAAGGCTGTACAATGTGTAAAAATTCTACTACTGGACTTGTTTCATTAAAGAGCCCTATGACATGCTCATGAAACTATCCAGTAGACTACACAGGAAGGCCATGCTTTCAATGATTTTCAATTAGAGGAGAGCCAGAAGGTCACAGTAAACATTACTTATGATTTTAAAAAATAGCTAGGTACAGAAAAATAACTACAAAGTGTCTTTCAAGTTTGAGTTATTGGAATTTATGAGAAGTCAGAATGCAGAGCTCTCATTTCACAGGTTTGCAAATCCAGTCGTTGTGTTTGGGGGTTAAGTGACTTGCCCAAGGTCACACAGCTAGTAAGTGTGTCAAGTGTTTGAGTGCTGATTTGAACTCAGGTCCTGCTGACTCCAGGACCAGTGCTCTCCTCACTATGCCTCCTAGCTGAACCTGTCCTTCATTTTTGAAGAGGACCATGGCATCAAGGAAATGATATGACTTGCAGTTGACTTTGATTTGAGTGATGGAGGGCTGTGCAAGGTCACCAGCCTCACTTTCTCCTCCACAGCCCTCTGGATCCAGTGACCAGATACTCATCAGGATGACTAGAGATGGCCCAGGTTGCGATGGGAGACCCTTGCCCTTTTAGGCTAATGCCTTTTCAGGTACTCACTTAGAGTGAGTT
This sequence comes from Trichosurus vulpecula, assembly GCF_011100635.1. NCBI lineage: Eukaryota > Metazoa > Chordata > Mammalia > Diprotodontia > Phalangeridae > Trichosurus > Trichosurus vulpecula. The sequence continues at coordinate 57,190,606 of NC_050578.1, forward strand.
CACACCTATTCAGTCACTATATGCCTGAAGGAGTGTTCAACCTTTGAGAGTAACATACATGTATGCCCTGGGTAGGTTTCTGTATGTAAAGGGACTTCAGCATGTAGTGGCTAGAGAGTTTGATTCAAAACTGGAAAGATCTGGATTCATGTCCCATCTCTGAGATGTACTGACTTTGTGACCCAAACTCTCAGTATTATGGGCCACTGTCTAATTGCAGAGAATATACTGAACTGTATTGGCAGAAGAATTCTGCTCATCCTGGAAGTGCTCTATAACAAAGAAACAAGTCCTTTCTCTATTCCTAGGCAGTCTTTTTACCCCCTAATATTCAGAAGGCACAATTTGTGCCTGAGTATTTCTATTTCTTTTAAATCAAATATTCTTTCTTAATGTTATTATGTGATTGAGTATTCAGTTAATATTCATATTTCTATCCAAATAAATTTGTTGGACTGTGTGCTAGTTGCCCTGGAAATCAAATAATGAATCAAGGTGAAACCTGTTTTGGAAATTCTGGTCTCAACTCAACATATATTACCAAATCTACAGATACAGTATCACCAATGGAAACACATTGCCTCTGTTGAACAGACCTTGAAAACTTTAAATATTTAGGTAAGAATTATATTTTAAAATTATGTTTTTAGAGACATCAGGAGTAAGCTAAACACATAAATGAAGGATCATTGTTTGATCTCAGGTTTCATTTTCACAAGCAGAGAGTAAAAGATACGCTAGTGGAAGTCTTCAGAGGTTTTTCTTTTCTGTTTGGCTTTGAGATTCGGGGTGTGGATTTTATATTTACTTTCATAATGAATTTGATATGCTAAGCCATCATCAGTTATCATCTTAGAAGGACCTACAGGGAAATTGAAAAATCATGTTGCCACTGGATTATCTTATTTTGAAATTGTCACTTCTTCTTAGATGAGCTATATTTTAAAAAGTGTTGTTGTTTTAAACAAATTGCAGTAAGTGGTTACACAAATGTACAGATTAATAAACTCAGATAGTCAGCCTGTCGAGGGAGAAAATTGTGTTCGTATTAGGAGAATTTTTACAATGCCAGGTCAAAATTTAGCATTTAATAGATTTATTATCTGAAGAGAAAGACAACTAAAACCTGTTCTACCTCAGAGATAATGACTATACACACAGGATTGAATTGATCTAGGGAACCCTGGGTGAAGGGAGTTCATCTGCCAATGCAGGTCAGCTTACAGCCTTACAAAGAGGCCAAGATCACGGAGAAGTCGTGTTTGTGTGTGTGTGTGTGTGTGTGTGTGTGTGTGTACATACCATACTCATACTGGCCCTTTCCTCCAATATGTAACATTGAATTCAAGGACTTCCAGTACAAGTCACCCAATAATGTTTTCTAGACAAATGATTGTTACTTATCAAATATTCTCTACTTTGCAGTTGTAGCTCTGATTAGTTTCAACTCCGTGTCAAGCCCCTTCACACTCCCTTTTCTTCCCCACTGCTTTCAAACCTCCCATTGTGTGATGTCTTCCCCATTAGACTGTAAGCTCCTTGAAGCCAAGGACTGCCTTTATTTTTTTCTTATTTGTATCTCCTGTGTTTAACACAATGCCTGGCACATCATAGGCATTTAATAAATGTTTAGTGTATTGTATTAACAACTTCTGCTTTTTATTATTTTATTTATTTTTGTTTTCAGTTCCCCAGAATCTCCCTCCATTCACCTCCTCCGTCTATTAAGAAAGTAAGCAATCCAGTAATGCATCATACATATACAGTCATGCAAATACATTTCCTCTTTAGCCATACCCCACCCCCCCAAAAAAGGAAAAATAAAGGAAAAAAATGCTTCTATCTGGACTCTGAGTTCATTAGTTCTCTATTTGGAGGTGGATGGCACTTTCTATCTTTCATCCTTTGGAATTGTAGTGGATCATTGTATTGATCAGATTTCCTAGATTTCTTTCACAGTTGATGTTCCTTTAAATAATGTTATTATTATATAGGTTTTTTACTGGTTCTATTCCCTTTACTTTGCACCTATTCATATAGGTCTTCTAACATTTTTCTGAAACCTTCACCTTTATCAATTCCCTAGTTGATGGGCATCCCCTCAGTTTCTAATGCTTCACCATCACAAAAAAGCAGCAATAAATATTTTGGCACTTATGGGTCCTTTCCCTTTTTCTTCTGATCTCTTTGGAGTATAGACTTGGTAATTGTATTGCTGGCTTAATGGGTATTTACAGTTTTATAGCTCTTTGGCTATATTTCCAAATTGTTCTTCAGAATGGTTGGACTAGTTCACAGCTTCACCAACAATGCATTAGTGCATTGATTTTTCCAACCTTCTCCAGAATTTGACAACATGGCTATTTAAAAAAAAAAGAAAAAAAAACCTTTTTGGTAGTATTTTCTGCTAAACTTTGTGTTTTTGCCTATGCAAGATTAGTTGTCCATGAACCTTTATTACCTCTGTCCCATCTCATTTCACAGTAAATGTCCCTAAACCATGTGAGTACTCTTCATTAGCAGAGTTTTCTCAGTTGAATGCCACTGAAATGAACTAGTTTTCCAAGCTTTTAATTTTTAAGTGACCCTCTCTCAGTCTATTCTTCATAGTCAACTACAATACTTTGGGTTTCTGTCATTAAGAGCTTATGACACCTGTCACCAAATAATTCCATGCTATCATCCAACTCCCACAAGGGGATCCATAATACTTTGAAAGTAGCAAGGCCCAAAAGAATAAATACAGAGACAATTAACAATAGAATCAGAGTTCGAAAGCTACAAGCAAGTAATCTCAGTAATAGAGTGGTATGTCACTGAATTGATCCACATGCTGAGACACAGAACTAGATTGCAGGAAAATTTAAAAAGGCAAATAAAATATTTTCTAAGACCTCTGGTACCTTGTAAAATGTGTAATTGATACCAGGGTCATGTTGTTAAAAACATCCTTCTCACCAATACTGAACGCCCTCCTCTGTTCCAAGAACAACATCTAAGAAAAATTGAGCAGATAACATGTCCTCGTCTGATAGAATATACTATATTTCACATATATATAGCCCTTGCCTTCCTCCAGAGGAAAAAGTGGTTTTATCATCAGTTTTGTGGAACCAACATTAGTTATTCTATTTAATTATTAGTTATTCCAATTAATCAGTATTAAACCACTTTTCATGTTTTCATATGCATTGTGCATGTTGTCATTGTACATAGTGTTCTGATTATGTTTACTTTACTCTGAGTTCATGTGAGCCTTCCTATATTCATACATCATACATTCATAAATTAATGTTTCTTAATTTTTCTTAAATTAATTGATGGACATCTAATTTAATTTCAAGGTGTTTTTTTGTTACCATAAGAAAAAGTTATTCGTTAAATATTTTGATGTATGATGGGCTTTTCCAATTATATGTGATGCCCTTTGCCAGGTCAAAGGTTAGTTACAGTTAATCAGTGTCTTTTCTTGAATCATTTTAAATTGTTTTTCAGAACTGTTGGACCAATTAATCATTCTCTCAATAGTATATGAATGGGCTTGTCTTTTCACAGCCATGTAACCTGTACTGTTTCTACTCGCTCATCTTTACTACTTTAACAGGTAAAAGGTAAATAAATATATACAGGGTGCCCCTAAAGTCTGAATACATAGGAAAATTAATGGCAATGTGGAGTTACTGCATCAAGTTTACATGAATCTTGCAAAGCACATCAACCTTTGCATCACAAATGATGGATATCATATTGAAGATATTATTTGTTAATATTCCAATAAAATAAAATGTAGTTGAAAATTTTATTCATTTCATTTCTTGAAAATGTGCATTTTTGCCTGTGTCCAGACTTTAGGAATACCTTGTATATATATAAAATATGTTAATATATAACATTATATTTATATCTTCTATATAATATTTATATATTATATAGAAGATATAATATATATGAAATTATTTTTTAATAACATCTTTATCCACAGAATTAAGAGAAAATAAATTTATTTGTTTAATTTTTACTCTTAAATCTACTTTTTTGGTGTTTATCTCATTTGAAGTATCTATAGGCTGCATAGCTTGCTCCCCATTTGTTTTGGCAATGTGACTCCCTTTGGGGTAGGTGGGAGTTGTTGTCTCCCCCATTAGAATATCAACTCCTGGAGGGCATGAAATGCTTTTTTGTATCCCAATGCTTAGCATAGTGCCTGACAACTTTTGTTGAAGGATGTGGTCTGGTTGATGGTTTTCAAGATCTATTGTTAGACATGTATCCAGACTTCCTTTGCTTTATGGAATACTACATTCAAGTTTCTTCTTTGATGTCTCAGACATAATGGAATAGTCCTAGGATATTTGTATTGATTTTCTTTGGTAGCCAAAGGCCATTTGAGGGTCTATCTATAATATTTATCTTTTGATATGAAAATTTTGAAGCTTAAAAGTGAGAGTGATTTATGATTAGTTTTCCTTTCTCTCCATGATCCATAGATTCTAACGGTGAGTACTTCGACCTCTATTTTCAATCACTGTAGAAGAATTCTTTGTAATTCTAGCATTTTGGTGTTGAAGCTTTTCAGCTCATCAAGTTTTCTAGACTTGTAAAGCCCATCTTCAAAAACACTCTACTCTTTGCACATTATCCTGCTTAATGGTATGCTCATTTTTATTGCTTGGGTTGGACCAGAACTAGAGGATGGATTATATGATATTCAAGCATCTAATCAGGCAATGATTTCATCCTCATCATTCTCATATTGCTTTACAATACTGTTACACTAGACATTAGTCCCTATATAGGGGTGTCAGTGGAATTCAGTTCTGTTAGTGAAGCTATTTTTTAAAGAATGGTTTCCCTAAAGACCTCCTATGCTACCTCATCTTCATCCAGCTTATCAGATAATGACTGTGATAACATCCAGAATGACTCCTGTCATTTACTGCCTTTTTAATTTGTGTCAGGTTCTCCCCCTAGCCCTATATAAAGTACTTAATTTATATGAGGGCATTTTGATATTTTGATTCTTCTTGGTCTATGTTTTCTTCCAAATGTCATTTTCCTTTTACTACTTTTAGAACTGAAAGATAATATTTGACTTGGGTGAGTTACAATTGTTAGTTCTCAGAGTATTTCAAAACTATGAATTTTAAAAATAGGCTTAGAAAAGTATTTCAATATATCAAATCATTTTTCAGTCTTTGTTTCAGACTATCTAGCAAATCCAAAATATTAGTGATGAGGGCAGATTGTTTTGCTTTCTCTCAATACTTCTCCATAACAAAAACAACATTTGTGTCGTTGTGGCTGTATACAACACATGTACCATGCAAAGAGAATGCCTCATTCCTCTCCTCAAAGAACTTACAACCTATTTGGTAAAGAATATGCGTACATAAAACAATAAGTAATAACAGAATGCATGTGGTCAAATGCCATCAGATTAGAAGAATAGCCTTCTGTAGTAAGAGCTGCAGTAGTATGAAGGCAGTCCAGAGTCAGGCCACCTCCTGCAGCAAGGACACATCCTTCTTAGCTATGCACTCTATTTGGTAGATACCACTTCTTCAATGCTTAAGTCAATCTTTGGTCTCAGTGACATGGACTTTATTTGCATCCAGCTTTGGACATCCTCCTCTGGGGAGTGGTGGCAAGAGAGCCTAGTAAATCTAGCCAGTCCATAACCCTGACTGTGGTTCATTGTCACCATATTTTTTTTTCCATACTGCTGCTGCTTCTGCACCCTCTGAACTAGACCTCAAGGCCATGTCTTAAAGAAGCTAAGTAATTTAGCTTTGAAGTTTCTGCTCTGGGGCCATCATGTCCTTATTGGTGAGAGCTCATTAGATCTTGTTATTCTGAGACCACCAAATATGCCTCACCCAGGCCATTTTCCCCTCATGATGCAATCTACAAACCATCCTTTCAACTACATATGCAAGCAAAACAGATCAATACTTTAACCTTGTTTGAGATTACATGTCCCAGTCTGTGCCTATAGTACATTTACCTATCTGGTGAGAAATGGGGGATACATTTCATCATCCATCTTCTGAAAAATTGTTCAATCACTGTTTTGATCAGAGTTCTAAAGCTCTTCGAAGTTTGCTGATTCCACCCATGCCTCTTAGTTCTACCCACTGAGGCCAAACAGGATAAATTTAATGTTCTTCATTGAAGAAATTTATGACAACTTCCACATAACAGTTTATCAAATTGAAGGCAGCTATCATGTTTCCTCTGACTCTTTTATAGGTTCAATGTCCCTGTTCCTTAAATTACTCCTTACTTAGCATGAACTGAACTCCTTGTTGCCCTCTTCTGGATACACTTTAGCTTAACATTTCCTAATTTGTGATTCTTAGAATTGAACAGAATACTTGAAATAGAGTCTAACTAGAGAAATGCAGAAAGGAACTTCCCCACTCCAACCCCAAGTCTTGTATCCTACAAGTGCTGGTAATCAATGTTATTGCCTAATAGGAGACTGTTGTAACATTCATGCACTGATTGACATACGATGGGAGGCAGGCATCCTAAATACTCACTCCTTTCCATTTTGTACACATGGAGAAAGAATTACAGTGATTGCCAGGAACCAGGGAGTCTTTTTTTTTCAATTCATTTTGTTTTTAATTTATGCAATAAAACAACTATTTCTATAACAGCAAAACAAAAAAAAAGATAATTGCAAATGAAACTGCAGACCGATTATGTACCACCTGCTATTCCTTTTAAATATACAAAAAAGTTATCATGTAAATTTCTGTTTTTGTTTTTCTTCTTCCCTCCCCACCACAAGTTAGAGATGGCTACCATTAGGCACAAATAGGTATATGTGTGTGTGTGTGTGTGTGTGTGTGTGTATGAGAGAGAGAGATACGCATATATGTATGTATGTAAAATTACTCTATACATACTTCTATTAGTTCTTTCTCTGGATGCAGACAGCATCTTTCTTCATATGTCCTTTATAATTAATTTGGGTATTTATAATAGTCAAAATGACTTATTTGCTTAAAATCATTCTTAAAACAATATTGCTATTACTGTATACAATAATCTCCTGGTTCTGCTCATTTCATTCTATTATTTTTTTGTCATTCTTTTTCTAAGATCACTGAACTCATCATTTCTTACAAAGCAGTGGTATTCCATCAAAATCATATACCACAACTTGTTCAACTATTCCCCTGTTGATTGGCCTCCCTGCAAGGATGAGCTAGTATATCTTGACTGAGTCCACAAAGTTCAGGGGTACTCAGGAATGGGAGTTGTTACTTCATTGTGTACCCCAAGATCATTCTTGTAACTTTGGATGTGTAGGTAAATAAGCTGCCCCTTGCTAAAAGCAACATTGCCCTTAGGTAATCCACTACTTGTCACTGCTTCTGTCATGACTTACATCTGATGGGTTCAGGAAAATATATATTTTTATTCTTTCTCATCCTCCCATACATGGTACCTTTAAAGAACTCTTAAAATATATACACTAATACCTGGAATGAATACTATAGTATTATCTGAAGTTATTTTTTAAATAAAACTACTATTCATGAGTAAGTGTATAGTATTAGAGAATAAAGTTGTATTTTGGATTCACAATCTTGATTTTCATCTGTTTTCATTGTGATCCTATATTCATGTACTTTGATTGGCATTTCAGCTTGGGATTCCTATCTTTTTCCTGATACCCTGACTGAGATTTTTCTCTGTGATTTTAACTCATTTCTTTAATCTTCTTTTAGAGTAGATATCCTATATGCTTCATTTAGTATGAAATGACTTGTGTGGTTTTGTAATAATTTCCTTCACTATGGAAGAAAATTTTATAGTACACAATGAAAATGTTTCAAAAATAATAAATATTTTGTGGCTTTTTGTCAGTTACAAAACAGCCATTTCTGTCATTTATGCTGCAGTGCTGAGGAATTCTGGGGAAATCTATGCTATCCATGTTAAAGATCAAAAGCCTCATAGCTAAAGGATTAAATTTTATACCTGCTAATTGAATGAGAACTTAATCAACCTTTTAGCCTTCATTATTTCTCTTTGATACAATAATATTTATGATGGAAATGTGTGAATGAATCATGAAAATACTGGTAGAATGTACTTCTCTGTTTAAGATCGCTCTATATATCTATATTTATCTATCTGTATATATATATATATATATATATACACATACATACATATATATCTATAGGTATAGATGAATAGCATTACATTTACCAAGATGTCAGTATTAGAGATACCAATATGGGTATAGATGTAAACAGAGACAGATCACCCTATCTCTACATCTATTTTTAAAGTATTTATTAGCACTGACTTAAAATTGAAAGGAGAATTCTGTGTGGTCTATTAGTACAAAAAAAGTAAAATGATGTTCTGATGAAAAAGGTTATCACAATATTTTAGATCCAGTTCCTTTTCTGATGCAACAGATCATAAGCTTTTACTTAAAGTTAAAGATTAAGCTGAATATATTTCAATGTGAAATCTTTTTGTTTCTATGCATATTTCCCACTGGCTCTGTTTTAAAGTTGCTCTAAGATATTAATAGCACCCAAACATTGGATAGGTAAAAGCAATTTGAACCACAGACAGTAGTCCTAAATCTCAAGAGATACCAGAGACCAGTCATGGTTCTTAATTTTCACACAATAAAACACTATTGTCAGCTGAAGAATAGGAATGAAAATCCTCAAAATGCACATCTCTCCATACCCATGCTTTTTATCATTCCATATCACCTATCTCTATCTATAGGTACAGAGATATGTAGATATATGCATGTCCAACTTTGTCTGTCTGTCTATCTATCTATCTACCTATCTGTGTTGCTGTTGAGACCAGCTAGGTGGCATGGTATATAGAGTGCCAGGCCTGGAATCAGGAAGGCTCATCTACCTGAGTCCAAATCTGGCCTCAGATGCTAACCACCCATGTGACCCTGGACAAATCACTTAACCCTATTCGCTCCTGTTTCCTCATATGTACCATGAGTTAGTGAAGGAAATGTCAAACCATTTCAGTGCCTTTTGCTAAGAAAACCCCAAATGGCATCAAAAAGAGTCAGCAGAACTGAAAAAACAAATGAACAAAAACAATGAATAGACTAGCTCTACAAAAATGTATGTATTTCTATCTATCTATCTATCTGTCTATCTATCTATCTATCAATCAATATCTTTATGCCATTTTAATAGCTACAAGAGGACCAGATAAAGATGAGTTCACTGAAAGAAATTATCAAGATTAACCATCTATAAGGCTGAATTTGTGTTATTTTACAGGCATCTTTTCTCTTAGCAATAGCCTGCTGACAATCAATTTAATAACGTGAGATTCTAAATCCTTTAAAAAATAAATTCTGGTTAAAATTAGAAGATTTTATAAGTATTTATGCTGTCATGAAAAAAAAAATTTCTCCCAAAAGTTTGTGGCTAAAGCCACTTTTCAGTTACTTTATATATACACAACAAAGACTGGAGTAAATGCCCCACTCCCTTCCCTCCAATTCAATTTGGTTATCTCTTCTTTTGCTAGTCAGTCAATAAACATTTATTAAGCATTTGCTATATTCCAGGCACTGTGCTAAGCTCTGGATGTATTTTTCCTCCAAGAAAAATATAATTGTAACCAATGGGGCTCAAGTGGTTCATTCGATTGGCACATGAAATTTTGAGCCTGTAGTCTTTTTAACCAGTAGCAAAGACAGAATTGCTGGTAGGTCATTAAAAAATAATGTAAATCAGTATGTCAGAATAGAAAGCCCTCCTCAGAGTCTAGAAGATGTAGGATTAAGTAGTGCCTCTTAAAAATAAAGGCTCTATGACTCCAAGCAAGTCACTTAAGCTCTAAGTACTCCCAAGCAACTAAATCTGTAGATTGTAAACAGTTGCTTACTCTGCATTGATAGAGGGTATTTCCTCATTGGGAATTCTATACCTTGAATCAAAGGTATTACATTGTAATTGTACTGTAAGATATTGCAAAGTAATGATTTGGATTTTCCACAAGCACACAAAACATTTTGCCAGCACTCCAGATCCTTCTTCCAAATACACAAAACTTTTGATACTGTGAAAATGTTGAGTTTTCTCATATTATTATTGTTAAACATTACAAATTTCAGTATGATGTTTATGAACTAACTCTTCAATGTTGATTTTATTTAGTAGCCTCTATTGAATTACAACCTCCTTGAAGGCAGAGACTATATTTTGATTAGATGAGATTAGGTTAAATAAAACATTGATTAAGCACTTACTATGAGCCAGACTCCACTAAATGTTGGGAATATAAATAAAAGGAAAAGAAATTTAGTCCTTGCTCACTCCTAATGGGGGAAGACAACATTTAAATAGAAGCTACAATGTGGAGTCAGGAGGATGAAGGTAGGTGTGGGGAGGAAGGCAACGAAGTAGTTTGGGTATTCAAGGGCTGAGCTGGATTGGAAGTGAGTTTAGCTAGGTGGCTAATTGCCCAAATTCAGGTTCTTCTATGTCTTAGTAGCACTCATGTCACATAACAGTCAGGGGAAAGGATCTGAAAGTGCAATACACTGGAATTAAGCTACACCCACAGAACCTGGACAGAATTTCATGTGACCACATTTCCTGTGCAGTCTTCATCATCTTCTATGAGCTTGGAAACTTAGTCAATTCATTCAGTAAAGATTCTTTGACTCCCATTAGAAAGTAAACTCTTCGAGGACAGGAACTGTTTAAATCTTTATCCCCAGAACTTATTATAATACCTGGCTCATGGTGTTTAATAAGTGCTTGTTGAAGAGTATAATTGATTGATCCTGTGTTTACCTATCTGTGAATATATTGCATATCAGCAATAGAATAGAAGCTCCTTCAGATCAGAGGCTTCTGTCTTTTTATTTCAAATGCTAGCAAAATGACTGGCACAAGCTAAGAAATTTAATGATTTTTGACATATTGACTTCTTCCCACAGATGGAATGTTAAAGTTATACCAGATTTCAAAGCACTTCCCCCTTCTGAAATCATAAAATGACAACAATAAAGGTAGTCTTTTGTAGATTCCTAAGGAGAAATGAGGCATAACAAAACCCATACACCAAATTCATCATTATTTGAATGAGAGGCAGTGTGGTATGTTAAATGATGGGTGAGGAGTTAGGAAATTTCAGTTCAAATTTATCCTCAGACATGAATGAATGAATGAATGAAGTATTTATTAACTCTTAGCTTTGTAAAGTGTTATGTTAAGTTCTGGTTATACAAATATAAAACTAAGACTGTCACTGATCTCAAAGAACTCCCATTCTGATGGGGGAAACATGCAATTGGAAGGTTTCATCTGCAAGTCAGATGGAAAAGTCCCACAGTCCTCAGGGATCTGTGGCAAAACAGATATTAATATTTTAATGCCATTATTTAACATCACTATTCTTAGCACTTGACTTCAGGATCATGGGCTGTTCTGATCAGGGTCTGAGGAGAGATAGTCGTCAAAGTGGTGACATTTATTAGCTGTGTGATCATAGGCAAGCTGTGACTTCTCAAAGAGTTACCTTCCTTATCTATTAATGTAATGCCTGCTTCATAAAGTTGTACCGAAGAAAATACTTTGCACAATTTTAATTGTGTTGCCATTGTGAATTGTTAAAATATATTATACATCTGAAAAATCTAAAAAAGCAGTCACAATATAGACAAAGATAAAAACAAAAATTCACAATATGGGAGATAAATGGCGAAATTAAATTATACTTAAAGAAACCATAGAAAATGAGACAATATTGGTAATAAACATCTGTGCTAAATGGCATAACATCTAAATTTATAAAGGAAAATTCTAATTAAATTGCAAATGATCGAGATAGTAATATAACAATAGTAGGATACTTTAATATTCACCTCACTGAGCTGGGAAAATCTATCAGAAAGATAAGCAAAAGAGAAACTGTGAAACTGAGCAAAGTGCTTGAGAATTTAGAGCTAGAAGATTTCTAGCACATTCCACATGGGTCTATGAAGGAATAGATCCATTTCTTAGAATCATGTGATACTGTTCTGAAAATAGACTATGTATTAGAGCACAGAAAGATTGCAAATATATGTTAACAGGTAGAGTCACTAAATATATTCTATGTAAATCACAATGAAATAAAAATAGATATCAATTCAGGGAGCATGATAAAAAGATACAGAACTAAATAGAGACAATAAGGAAATGCAAAGGACAAGTGGGTCCAAAAACCAATCATAGAAAAAAATTAACAAATATGTGCAACACAATCATAATGATGAATAAATATATCATGGGGGGGGCAGTGTTCCACTAATGCCATCCTCAGAGAAAAAAGTTATATCCCTAAACATTTCCAGTGACAAAATAGAAAAATGAGAGGATTAATTACTTGAATATACAATTTTTAGAAAGTGAGAAGACAAACAAATAAATCAAAAATATAAACAAAAAGCAAATCTTGAAAGAGAATAAATGAAGAAATTGGAAACCACAAAGATAGAATTTAAAAATGAAACAAAATCTGGTTTTCTTCTTAAAAGGCTAACAAAATTTATAACCTTTGTTGTTATTCAGTAGTTTTATAGTCATGTCTGATTCTTTGTGACTCTATTTGGTGTTTTCTTGGCAAAGATACAGGAGTGGTTTGCCATTTTATTTTTCTCTAGTTCATTTTACAGATGAGAAAAGTGAGGCAAATAGGGTTAAGTGACTTGACCAAGGTCCTACAGCTTATAAGTGTCTCAGGAATATGAGCCTTCCTGACTCCAGGTCTGCTCCTCTATCATGCAACCTAGCTGCCTCCTTAGAAACCTTTAATGAAATTGATTTTGTAAAGGAAGAAAATCAAAACAAAAAAACAATTATCAAGATAAAACCATAATAAACCCAGAATAAATAATAAAAATTTTCAGACTCTGTGACACATAGCTGAAAACATCTCCTTCTGTGTCTTTGTAGAAAAGGAGTTCCATGGATATGAAACAGTAGAAACATTGTGATAAATTTTCAATATGTTATTTAGTTTTCTTTACCTTTTTCTTCTTTGTTTAAAAATTTGTATTATAAAAACTTTCTGGCAGGGGCTGGGGAAAGAATACAGGGGGGAATAAACTGTAAAAATTGTATATATATATATATATATATATATATGTGTGTGTGTGTGTGTGTGTGTGTGTGTGTGTGTGTGTGTGTGCATGTGTGTGTGTGTATATATATATATATATATATATATATATATAAACATTATTTTGAAAATAAATGTAATTTGGATTTTAGAGGATTTATATGACTGTGTTCAATGATTTATTTCTTAATACTTTCCTGTCCTTTCTGCTTCTAATCAGTATAGTAATGGCAGATTGCTAAGAAAGGGGCTGTTATTTGAACATCAATTTCTTGTGCATTTTGTCTACTCAATACATGGTTCCTTTTTCTTTCTTGTATTGGTCCCCTGAGTTGCATTTGAAGCCTTAAGTTGCTCTCTGAGAACTCCATAAGCACACTGCTCCCTAGCTCATTTAGCCAGTTGGTGTCATCACTTTTAATAGCATTAGAGCCGTCCATATGCTGCTCTGTAATGTGCCATCTGCATGGCCCTTTGACTGTAGGATGTACTTTGTACATAAATGGTTTTTAAAGAAAAAAGGTGTCAAACTCTTCACTCATGTGAAGTGTATCATAGCTCTAATGGCACCCAGCGGGCTTCAGTAACACATCCCTCTGAGTATTCTTTGCCATCTATTTTCCTGCTGAGCATGGGTGATTCTTCCACTAACTGTACCTCTAAACCAAGAAATATTTTGAGGTCAAATAATTACTTAATTAGTCTTTCAATTATTAATTCATTGATGGACTAGAATTTGCCCCAAGTGCCCTCTCTAATTGAGAGAATTCTGGCTAGAGGATTGCTCCTAGGTGTAATCCTCATGTGGCTATAAAACGAATGAACTCTTCTGAGGCAAAATGTAGCTGTTAATATTGCCTCCATGGAACATATATTTAATCTCAACTTTCCTGATTTATCATAGAAAAAGCTTGGATTGGACTGATTCATTTTCTGCCTTGAAGTCTCTAAACAATAATAAAACAATAAATATTGTGAATGTATTTGCTAAAATATGTTTCCTGCACCAGTTTGCCTAAAACCCTGGCCATTAAAACTGAATCCCTTAGGTAGTCTTTTCAAGTAATTATGTCCTCGAGGAGAGATGTTTAAAAAAGTGAACGAAGCAAAAAATAATAATAATTGCAATGATAACTTGCTGACCAAAAAATCTTAAAAGCAATTTTACAAGTAGCAAATTACTTGGGTCTTTGGAATATTTGTGGTCCTCCTGTAAAGTTTCTTATACCTACATCACATTCGTGTTTGTACCCATGCACATCTTCTATTTTCATAAGGTTTTGTTCTTATTCTGTGCTTCACACCCCAATATTCCCATGCCTCAAATATTTAGCCCAACTTCCAATCAATATTCTTCATTTAGATCACAGTGCCTTCATACAAGTATATTTTCGTATATCCCATTAGAAATAAACACCTGTTACCAAGGGCATTTACATGGTCTAAGGACCACTGTTACAAACATGCACAGAGTTTTAACATTTGTATGTTTCTTTTAATAATATTTTTTTCTTAGCGCCTGACCATCTATCTGCATTCTTCAGATCAGCATGATTCTAAATGAGGGCACAATAATAAAATGCAAAACTATAAATAACTGCATGCCCTTAAAGAAGGTTTTATCAATCAATCAACAGACAAGCATTTATTAAACATATAATATGACCCAAGTACTATATAAGCACTGGGCAAAAAAAGCAAAAGGGAGACAGCTCCAACCTTTAGAGAGCTTTCCTTCTATGAGTGAATATAGTAAATATGTATACATGTGCATGAGGGTGTATATGTACAAAATAAACAAAAATTGTTTAGTTGAGGCCCTAGTACCTGACAGTATCAGGAAAGGTTTCATATAGAAGGGGATTAAAGCTGAGTAGTGAAAAAAAGCCTTAGGATTCTAAGAGGATAAGGTGAAGTGGGAAAGCATTCCTGGTCTGGAGGTATTACCTCTACAAAGTTATGGGGACAGGAGATGGAATTTAATGACCAAGGAATACTAATTTGGGCTGAACTAGAAAGGGTGTAAACTAGCACAATCTATATTAATATGGGAAAGGCAGCTTTGAGTTGTGTCCTGAAGTAGTTCAGATGCCAAACTGAAGAATGTCTAAATATCTCTGAATATGTGCTAGTATTTTATTTGTTTAAAAAATACATTTTTAAATACATTAAAATGTTTATTTTTAAAAAATATATTTCATATGATGAAGTCATGGACAGTTCTAAATATTATCTTATATTTAATTGAACAAATTATAAGCTCATTGATTATATTTGTTTAGTTCATCAGTCAAATTTGTCCTTTGAATTAGAGGCAATATGATTTTTCTAATGCAGATTTCCAGAATTTACAATTGCTTTATTTATTAGTATTTTCCTACAGTTATTCAGGTAGTTGAGCCAATTATTTAAAAATATGCTCTAATGTGAATTCTCTCTATCTTGTCCTTTGATTCTCCTAAGTTATTGACCCATTGTTGCATGTTATTGCTCAGGGTGTACACTTGTCAGACATACAGCCAGGGCTCCTATTTCATGTTTTCTAACTCATGGTGGGGCCTCAGATACAATAGCTATTACTGACTGACTCTTTGAGAGAGCTTTATTCAAGGATAAAGTTATAGACTTGATTCCACGGAAAGAATTGTGGCACAGTGAAGAGAATGCCAGATGTGGAGTCAAAAGGCCTGGAATTGAATCCTCACTCTGCCACAAGCAACCTGTGTGACCCTGGCAATTGATTTCCCTTTTGGCTTCAGTTTCATCATTTATAAAATAAAAGGGTTGGACTACATTATATCTCAGATTTCTTACAGTTCTAAATTCTATGTTTCCATTTTTATCCAAAGGACATTCTATATAATGATTTTCAAATTTTAGTAACTTATCTTAGTAACTTGTCTAGAAGTGAGTCCCTTTTTGTATGCCAAGATGAAATAAATTATCTTAGGCCATTATTTATAGACCCACTGCATCAGAATAACAAAATCTTAAAGCTGTGAGGGAAATGAGAGATTCTAATCCAACACTTACATGAAGACAAATCCTCTCTACAACACAGCTAATGAGAGGTTACCCAGCTTTTTGTAAAATCTTGAGAAAGAGGGAACCAGCTTCCTAGGTAGCCATTTCTATTGTTGGATGGTTATATTGTTGGAAAATTTTTTCTTGCATAAAACCTACATCTTCCCCTTTACAACTTCCATGAATAATACTTAATGACATTAATAAAATAATAAGCACTTGTGGTAATAAAGATACTAAACATTTATATAGTACTTTAAGTTCACAAATCACTTCATAAATATTATTTTATTCACACAACAACCTCAGGATGTTGTTTGCTCATAATATTTCTAAGTCAGTTGGTTAACATTTTGAATCAGTCATTAAATATTTATTTAGCACCTACTATGCACCAGGCACTTTTCTAAGTGTCTGGAATACAAAAAGAGGCAAAGCACAGTTCCTTTACCTTATCTCAAGTAGCTCACAGTCTAATGGGTGAGACAATACACAAACAATTATATTCAAACCAACTATATATAGAATAAATTGGAAACAGTTAACAGGAGGAAGGCATTGAAATTAAGAAGGTTTGGGAAGGGCTTCCTGTATAAGGTTGCATTTTACCTCAGACTTGAATGAAATTAGGTAAGGCAGAAGGCAGAGATGAGGAAGGAGAACCTTCCATTAGTGGAGAGTAACCAGTGAAAATACCTGGAATTGGGAGATGGAATATCTTGTGTGAAGATAAGCTAAGAGGCCCGTATTATTGGATTGTAGATATGTAGTGGGAGGGGAGAAAGTTATAAGGCGTAAGCACAGTAGTGCCAAATAGAGGATTTTGTATTTGATTCTGGAGGTAATAGGGAGCCAGTGAAGTTAATTGAATAGGGGGCATAAAATGGTCAGGTTTGCACTTTTGGAAGATCACTTTGGCAGCTGAGTTGAGGATCGACAGGAGTCAGGAGAGACTTATGGCTAAAAGAGGAACCAGCTGGCTATTGCAGTAGTCTAGGCACAAGGTTTTGAGGAACTGCATGAGGGCAATAGCAGTGTAAGAAGGGAGATAGGGGTATATTTGAGAGTTGCTATAAAGTTAAAAGTGGCAGTTCTTGGATATGACAAGGGTAAAGAGAGTGAGGAATTGAAATGATACCTTGGTTTTGAATCTGGGTGGCTGAAAGTATGGTGGTATCCTTGACACTGGGGAAGTTAGGGAGAAGAGAGTATCTGCAGGGAAAAGTAAGGAATTACATTTTGGACATACTGAGTTTAATATAGGTATAGGCCATCTAGTTAGAGATGTCCACTAGGCATTTGGAGATGTGAGACTGTCAATCATTAGAGAAGTTAGGGTTGATAAGTCGGTTTGAGCAGCAGCATCAGAGAGATGATCATTTAATACATGGGAGCTAATGAGATCAGGAAGCGAACAAATCTAGTCACTCTTCCACATTACATTAAATTAAATTCTTAAAGACAGCTGTACAGATTCTGGTCTAGTCCCCATTCTCATTACTCCTAAATCTTCTCTGCCTTACCAATATCCTTCCACAATGCAATATTTGGAAATAAACCAATACTACAGATTTAATATGACCAGGGAATAAAAGAGTACCTCACCTCCCTAGACCTGTTCACCTGTCTTGATGCAGTGTAATGAGGCATTGTTTTTGCTAATTGTCACTCACAATGTGGATTCATATTAAGCTTTAAGTCTACTAAGACCCCTAAATCTGTTTTTTTTCAAATGAACATCCAGACAGGTATACACACACATTTATGTAATTAAACAAGCATTTCCATATCATAGTGTAATAAAAAGATGATTTTACGTGAAACTACAAATTATTATATACAACTTGCTATTCCTTTTAAATATTTAATAAAGTTATGGTGTAAATTTCTTTTTTGTTCTTTTTTTCTTCCCTCCTCCTTTCTACCTTAGAGATGGTTATCATTATACAAATATGTGTGTATATGTATGTGTGTGTGTATCTGTAAAATTATTCTATATATACTCCTATTTATAAGATCTGTCTCTGGATGCAGATAGTGTCATCCTTCATGTGTCCTTTGTAGTTAGTTTAGGTATTTATAATAGTCAAAGTGACTTATTTGGTCAAAGTTGTTCTTAAAACATTATTGCTGTTACTCTACACAATGTTCTCTTTGTTCTGCTCATTTTGCTCTTCATTATTACATGTAAATCTGTCCCTTTTTTTAAGATCATCGAGCTCATCATTTCTTATAGCATAATACTATGCCATCACAAACGTATATCACAACTCATTCAGCCATTCCCCAATTGATGAGCATCCCTGCAATTTCCAGTTCTTCACCATCAGCATTATTTCTGGGTGAAAGGGTATATAGTAGTTTAATAACTCTTCTGGCATAATTCCAGATTGCTCTCCAAAATGGTTAGATCAGTTCACAATTCCAACAATGAATTTGTGCTCAAATTTTTCCACCTCCACTTTGACTTTGTGGCTTTCCTCTTCAATCACTTTATCCAATCTGATAACTGTGAAATGATACCTCAAGGTTTTTTTTTTTTTTTTGCATTTCACTCATCACTAATGATTTAGAGCATTTTTATGACTATAGATTGTTTTTATTTATCTAAAAACTTCCATGATAGACATACTTCTAATGTCCATTTTTTTTAACCCAAGTACAAGACTTCCTTTAGGAAACTGAAAGAGTTTAAAACAGTGTATAAAACTAAGTGTGAAGAAGATTTTTTATCCCCTCACGGACAAGATTAGTTATAATCAGGAAGTAAGACTAGAACAGAATGAACACATCAAGACATTTTAATGATATTAGACCAAATACAAGACTTTAGACTTCCAATCTAATGATATAAGTAATTTACTAGGGAGTGGCATATTTTTTAGCCAGGGTATGTTTAAACCATAACCTCTGTCCACTTAATGAAATATAGTTCCAGACAAAGGCTTATCAGGATAGCATGGTAAAGTCTGTGAGATTCTGAGACTTGTGAATTGTTTGATAACATGATGCAGCCTGATGTATATGTGTGTGTGTGCGTACACGCGCTCATGTTTACACATATGTGTGGGTGTATCTTTTCATTGCACTTTGTATTATTTATAATTTAATTCTTCCAAATTTCTGGTACCTCTTCATTTGCAGTAATTTTGTAGCACCCAATGATTCTTGGAAGCACTATCTAATTTCTCCAATACAGTCTAGGTCACAGGGGTAGGGAACCTACAGTCTCATGGCCATATGTGACCCTCTAGGTCCTTAACTGCAGCCCTTTGACTGAATCCAAACTTCATAGAACAAATCTTTTCAACTAAAAGAATTTGTTCTGTGAAACTTGGGCTTGGTGGAAAGGCCACACCTAAGGACCCAGAAGGCCACTTGTGGCCTTGAGGCCATAGGTTCCCCACCCCTGGTAGGACAATCTCATCTAAACTTTTCAATTCCAGGCTCAAATTCTGTCCATTTGCAGAATTTAATATATATAGATTGACAGACTAATTCTGTAGTCTCACTAGCCAAGTTGTATGTCCTATCTAGAGTAAGCCAAAAAATTATTTTGTATTCAATTTTTTTCTGTCTAATGTGAATGATTAGAATAATCTCTTTCATTTTCTCTAAATGTATACTCTTTCCAGCATTGAAGTGCCCCTTAATTCTACAGTTTCAGAACTTGATGAATGATTCATTTTTATTGACAAAATATATTTAACAATGAAATATATTTATGAAAAAGGTAGATTATTATAAAAGCGCATATCATGGGGGTGGGGTGGAGCCAAGATGGCAGCTGGAAAGCAGGGACTTGCCTAGGGTTCTCCCCCAGGACCCTCCAAACACTGATAAAAATGGCTCTGAACAAATTCTAGAACTGCAGAACTCACAAAATAGCAGCGGGATGCAGGGCTCCAGCCCAGGACAGCCTGGATAGTCACTGGGTAAGGTCTATCACATGGATCTGGGAGTGGAGCAGAGCAGAGCCCAGCATGAGCCGTGCCTGGACCAACCAGACCAGGAGCTGGGTGGAACAGGCTCTAGAGCCCTGAATCAGTGAGCTGTGGCAGTTACCAGACTGCTCAACCCACAAACACCAAAGAAAACAGAAAAGGTTAGTGGGAAAAGCTGTGGGGACAGAGTGAAAGGAGTTTGTGCTTTGGCCACCACCCCAGGGGGAGCAGAGGTGGTGCAGCTCTGAGAACGGAACTACAGCTGCAGTTGCTTCTGGCCCCATGCCCACCTGGTGGGAGGAATTAAGTGGTGGATTAGAGTGGGAGTGCAGAACCTGCTCAGATCTGAGTCCCGTCTGGGTTGGTGGTCCTTGGGGGAGGAGGAGCACTGGTGTGGCAGAGCTTACTGTGTAGAAATAGCTCTGAAAACAAGAGCACAGTCCCTCAAGCTTGGAACAAAGTACTCTCTACTCTACAAGCAGTCATATCCTGACAAAAAACTCAAGGGTCAAGTAGTTGGCTGGGAACATGAACAGGCAGCAAAAATGGACTCAGATTCAGACTCAGACTTTGGAATCTTTCTTGGTGACAAAGAAGACCAAAACATACCACCAGACAGAAATCAACAAAGTCAAAGAACCTACATCAAAAGCCTCCAAGAAAAAACATGAAGTGGTCTCAGGCCATGGAAGAAGTCAAAAAGGATTTGCAAAAGCAAGTTAGAGAAGTAGAGGAAAAATTGGGAAGAGAAATGAGAGTGATGCAAGAAAACCATGAAAAACAAGTCAATGACTTGCTAAAGGAGACTCAAAAAAATACTGAAGAAAATAACACCTTAAAAAATAGACTAACTCAAATGGCAAAAGAGCTCCAAAAAGCCAATGAGGAGAAGAATGCCTTGAAAGGCAGAATTAGACAAATGGAAAAGGAGGTCCAAAAGACCACTGAAGAAAATACTAGCTTAAAAATTAGATTGGATCAAGTGGAAGGTAGTGACTTTATGAGACATCAAGATATTATAAAACATAACCAAAGGAATAAAAAAGTGGAAGAAAATGTGAAATATCTCATTGGAAAAACCACTGACGTGGAAAATAGATACAGGAGAGATAATTTAAAAATTGTTGGACTACCTGAAAGCCATGATAAAAAAGGGCCTAGATATCATCTTTGAAGAAATTATCAAAGAGAACTGCCCTGATATTCTAGAGCCAGAGAGCAAAACAGAAATTGAAGGAATCCACAGATTACCTCCAAGATCCCAAAAAGGAAACTGCTAGGAATATTGTCACCAAATTCCAGAGCTCCCTGATCAAAGAGAAAATACTTCAAGCAGCCAGAAAGAAACAACTTGAGTATTGTGGAAACATAATCAGAATAACCGAAGATCTAGCAGCTTCTACAATAAAGGATTGAATGGCTTGGAATATGGTGTTCTGGAGGTCAATGGAGCTAGGATTAAAACCAAGAATCACCTACCCAGCAAAACTGAGTTTCATGCTCCAAGGCAAAATATGGATTTTCAATAAAATAGAGGACTTTCAAGCTTTCTCA
The DNA here is from genome assembly GCF_011100635.1 of Trichosurus vulpecula. Classification (NCBI taxonomy): domain Eukaryota; kingdom Metazoa; phylum Chordata; class Mammalia; order Diprotodontia; family Phalangeridae; genus Trichosurus; species Trichosurus vulpecula. The sequence goes on from NC_050578.1 coordinate 57,212,262, forward strand.
GTGAAAAGACCAGAGCTGAATAGAAAATTTGACTTTCAAACACAAGAATCAAGAGAAGCATGTAAAGATAAACAAGAAAGAGAAACCACAAGGGACTTACTAAAGTTGAACTGTTTTGTTTACATTCCTACATGGAAAAATGATGTGTATAATTCATGAGAACTCAGTATTAGGGTACCTGAAGGGAATATACATATAGGTGTGTGAGTGTGTGTGTGTGTGTGTGTGTGTGTAGACAGAGGGCACAGGGTGAGTTGAATATGAAGGGATGATATATAAAGAAATAAAATTAAGGGATGAGAGAGAAATATATTGAGAGAGGGAAAAAGGTAGAGATAGCATGAGGTAAATTATCTCACATAAAAGTGGCAAGCAAAAGCAGTTCTGTTGGGAGGGAAGAGGGGGCAGGTCAGGGGGAATGAGTGAATCTTGCTCTCATCGGATTTGACCTGAGGAGGGAATAACATACACACTCAAATGGGTATCTTACCCTACAGGAAAGGAGGAAGGAGAAAAAAGGGGCAATGATAGAAGGGAGGGCAGATAGAGGGAGGAGGTAATCAAAAACAAACACTTTTGAAAAGGTACAGGGTCAAGGGAGAAAATTCAATAAAGGGGGGATAGGATAGGAAGGAGCAAAATATAGTTAGTCTTTCACAACATGAGTATTGTGGAAGTGTTTTGCATAATGCTATGCATGTGGCCTATGTTGAGTTGCCTTCTTAGGGAGGGTGGGTGGGGAGGGAAGAGGGGAGAGAATTTGGAACTCAAAATTTGAAAAGCAGATGTTCAAAAAAAAAGTTTTTGCATGCAACTAGGAAATAAGATGTACAGGCAATGGGGCATAAAAATCTATCTTGCCCTACAAGAAAGTAAAGGAAAAGGGGATCGGGGGGGAGTGGGGTGACAGAAGGGAGGGCTGACTGGGGAATGGGGCAATCAGAATATATGCCATCTTGGAGTGGGGGGGAGGGTAAAAATGGGAAGAAAATTTGTAATTCAAAGTCTTGTGAAAATGAATGCTGAAAACTAAAAACATTAAATAAATAAATAATGATTAAAAAATACTGTATGTTTGTTCAAAGAAGTATCTACCTAACAACAATCTCTAGTATAAAATTATGTGTGAAACTAAGAGAAATGTTTAGGTCCATTCTATTAGCTTTATTAGGTTTATGACAATTTGAGTGAATTTTCATTTTGGGATACTCATCTTGTATATTTGCAAAATGCTACACAATCTTTTTATTTGTGATTGTATGACACCATGCTATTTTGTTGATGCATATGATTTTACCATGATTACTTAACAAAAGACAAAGATATAACAGACATAATGTAAAATATATAAAGGGGACTTTATCAGCTGCTAAACAGAGAATAATATATAATGAGAACATAATAGTATAGGAATATGTCTTGCAAAGTAGGGTTGATGCCAGAACAATGACAAGAACTTAATGAGTCCATGACTGAATTTCCTGAAAAGAGGTTAAGTTAAGTCATTTCCAACAGTGTAAGAAACAGCAAGGGGAGTGTAATGGCACATGAAATGGAACTTTTTGCTGTTTTTTGTTTTGGAGTGCTTTTCAGCACTAAGACAATCAAGTGCCTTTGAGTCTTGCCTTTGTTTCAGTCAAGAGTCTTTGATTGAATTGAGAGGCTTTGATGACCTACTTAAGTCACAAGAAGGCTTAGGTCACATGGCTTTGAGTCCCATGGTTGTGAGTCCCTCTTCTGACCCTGAAGAAGTGTATATATACTCTAAGGTTAGCATTTTGCTTGGTGCTCACTCTCTAGAAGAGTGTCTTGTGATTTGACCAGGTGAGACTCTGGGTAGCCATTGTTAAGGAGCCCTCCCAGCTTTGAAAAACCCAGATGTCGGTGCTTCTCTCTCTGGTAACTGTATATGTATGTATTCCTATGGAGAATCTGCTGATTTGTGTTATTTGCTCTGTTTATATAATCTCTGTAATTTCTGTTTGTGTTTTCTCTGAAGTTCGTGACGATTTTTCCCCCTGAACTAAGTGAAAGATATATGTATGTATAATTAAAGTGAGATTGTAAACCCCTTAAAGTTGCTTTCCTTCAAAAAGCAGATCAAAGAACCTGTGCTAACAGCCCTCCTGTGTGCTGGTGTTATTAGTCTTACAAAGTCACAGTAGCAGCAAGTAGCATTGTTGTTACAGGGAGCTTTAAAAAAGGGGGGAAGGAAAGAAGGAAGGAAAACAGACAGACAGAGACAGAAAAAGAAAAAGGAAGAAAAAAGAAGGAGAAAAAAGGAACAACGAAAGAAATAAAAATTAAATAAGAAAAATATGAACTTTCATATCTAAGATGAAGATTTTGTTTTTTCCCCTAGGAAGAAACCTGACTTTTGTTTACTGAAACTGAAATTGGTCATTCTTTATAGGCTTTGAGAAGTGCTTTGGTTTTCAATAAGTAAGAAAATAAACGGTAGTCCTTTCTCAGGAGGAATCATGTTGCTGTTTCAGCAGCACAATTAATCTGATCAGGAACATTGTTTTAGCTATATGTGAAAGGGCTGGGGGAACATGTTTGGAAGGCATCCAATTGAATAAATAGCACATGGAACAAAACAAAATGGAGAATTAAGACCCTCTAATGATGTTACTAAGGGTTAATAGGATGAGCTAAAACTAGAATGTTATATTAATGAATGTATTGGAAGTTATTGCTATATTGTACAGACTAAATATATATGTACACATATATAAGCATACACATATACACACATATACATGTGGGAGTATATATATGTATCTGTGTGCCTATATATATATATATATATGCATTAGATATACTACTTAGCATGAACAAAGTTTTCAAATATCCTTATGTTAACTTGGCATTTTCAAAACTTCTCTCACTGAAAAGAAAATAAATCTGAATAAAAAAATAAATTATTATTTGCAAAACTTGACAAAATATAAAAATACCAGTAGATTTTTAAAGCCATGAAACATTCCTATTGATTTCTAGACATACATGCGCATGCGTGCATGCATGCACACATTTATTTACATTCTGCCCTAAGCAGACGTGATTGTAATCAAGAATATATACAGAAAGAAAGCATAATGCAGAATAGAAGACTTTTTCCCTTGTCATGAGAGATACAAGTCCTTGGCAGTTACCCAAACTCCACTCATCTCAAGTCCAGCAAAGCTATCTGTTATTCAGAATTCAGAGTATTCTCCAAATTCAGCACATTTTACTCTGCAACAATCTTCCTCCACTATATACTATGATTGAACAACTTTCCAAATGAAGATCCTGGCCCGTTGAAATATATAATGAAACAATCTAGTCCTTCTTATTAGATCAACCATGAGCAGAGTAGAAGTGTATGATTGCTATTGTTACACAACTCATTTAATAAAAATAAAATGATATCACTATTTTATGCATATTTTAGAAAGATGATAATGCCTAAAAATTAATTTGAATCTGTTTGCAAAATAGAAAAAGACAATTATGCCCTTTAACAGAGAAGACAGCCAAGAAGAGAAGATTTGAAGCCCTTAATTAAGAAATAATTTTTATGGAGTTCATGTTTTATCCTTTCTGTCAGTACTGACTCCCCTGCCCCCATGCACCCCTACACATGCTATAAACAGGAACCTGGAGGCAATTTCATGTAATTCAGGTGTTCTATATTACATAATCAAATCTTTCATCATTCCTTGCTCCAAGATATCATATGCTGTGTGGAACCCCTGGCCATAAATCCTATCCTGGACCTTCCCCCATACACACACACACACACACACACACACACACACACACAAGAGGGTGAAGGAAGGAGGGAGGGAGATAGAGAGGAGAAAGTGAGAGATAAAAGGAGGAAGGGACTCATGTCCTTCCCTCTCTCCCAAAGATCAGAAACTCCTAGGAAGCAAGAGATGTTCATTTTTGCCTTTGTATGCCCAGAGCCAAGCAAAGGGCTTGGCATATGGTAAGTATTTCATAAATTTTTATTGATTGATTGTCCCTTACCACCAGTCATTAATATCAGGATAGTGTAGTATAATGGGGGGAATGGACTCAGAGTGATGAGATTTGGGTTCCAATCTGAATGGAGCCACTTCCTTGTGTAACCAAGGACAAGGTTCTTTACCTCCTTCACCCTCAAGTTCCTCATCTTTAAATGGGCACAATGACTAACACTATCCACCTTACAAGATTGTGAGGAAAGTAATACTTAAGTAACTTAAGTGATACTTAAGTAACACTTAAATTCCAATATAAAATGTGAGATTTGATCTATATCATTATTATTCCTTTGGATAAAAATGCAATCTTTTCTAAAATGTCTTTACAATACACATGGATGAAATTCTGAATGAAAGTTCATTTCAAAAAACTGCCTTCAGATTAAAGGTGCCTTCATGCTTTGTTTAAGTGATAGACCTCATTTTTGTTCATATTTTCTTTGGCAATAAATTGTATTTTCATGACTGAGTAGTTGAAAGGGCAAAACAGCAGAAGTAAAATGTAGTTATAATAAAAAGTGGTTCTTATATTTTAAGACAAGATTAATTTTGAGCCCATACTCATTTCAAAGAAGAAGAAAGATTTATATGTTCATATGCATTTAACCCTAATTTTGACTTCTCAGTCACCATCCATCCATCCATCTGTTCATTTAATATTATTAAAATGACAACTATGTGAAAAAATGTGCTAGAAAGTTGGAGAGATACAAGATAATTACACTATTTACCATCCCCTCATATGGAACTTAAATTTAGCAACTCTTGAATAAACACAAATCACATACTTTCCTGGATTCATGATTGTAGAAAATGGAGGCTCATCCCCCAAACTTTCAAAGTGCATCTGCCAGACAAGGCTTACCGCAGTTTTAAGGCACTGTTTGAGTCTGTATTCTGTCAAAACCCTAACTAATGAACTCCCATAAGTATTACTCAGCTAGTGGACACAGTTCAAAGCAAAATTATTTAATGAAATAGAGTAAAAAAAAGTAGGAAAAAATATTTCCCCATAAAGCTGCTCATTCTTTCTCACAAATACATGCACTGTTGCTAGGTGGAATAGACATGAGTAGGGAACATGTATTGAGGGGTATGAATGTGGAGAATAGGAGTGGCTAAGGAACACATGTATGAGGGCACACACATAGGGACAAGATAATACATAGCCAGGGTGTGGGCATTAAGAACACACATATAAGTAATATGTGTCCTGGTTACACACATAAAAAAAAAAAAACTTGTTTCTCTGAATCTGCAGGGCTGCTAATGTTTTCTAGTGATAACATAATTCAGCTTCTATTGGGCCCACTCTATTCTCATCTCCACCAACCATGTTGTCTCTGTTAGATGCATTATCTTTGTTAAATGCCTACTATCTGCCAAATATTGCTCTCCTGGAAGCACTAACTCTGTCAGGTGAGAATCCATTGGGCATAAGATTGGGAAACTTCTCTCTGCTTCCACCTTCAGATGTTATCCATAGCTACAGCATTTTCTTTTCTCCTAATAAGAGTGGGCTCTGCCATGCTTTCTCTATGTAAAGCCCTAAAGCTTTACATAGTTCTTTTAAGAAAGCTGCAGCTCTCAGCAATAGTGACCAGAAAACAAAACAAAACAGAAAAAACACCAACAAAAAACCCCCAGAAAAACAAAATGAAAAAGTATTTCTGTCTTGTTCCTTTCAGAGCTTTGGAGAGAAGGCCTTTCGTTTTTTGCAGAAGATTTCTTATCCCACAAGTCAAACCCTTTAGAATGTAGAGCAGAGACATTCTTACCTTATTCCTACCTACCAATTAGGATATTGTGACAGTCATTTTTAAACTAAACTTTATATTGTATTCTCTCTCTCTCTCCCTCCCTCCCTCTCCCTCCCTTTTACCCCTTTTCCACCCTCCCTTTTCCTCCCTCCCTTCCCCCCTCCCTCCCTCCCTCTCCATCCATCCCTCTCTCCCATGTCAAAGAAAACATGTCTGGATACCCACACACATATACACCATTTTTGCTTAGGGTGGGTATTTCCTATACTTCAGGCTTTTATTCTCGCTCGTAATGATAAGGAGATTAACAGAGAATTCAATTCATTTCCATCAAACATTTATTTAGCATATACTTTGTGCAAAGTACTGGGCTAGGAAATATTAAAACAAATATTAAAAATTTATTGAAAACAAATTTAAATATTAAAATATTAAAAACAAAAATTAAATAGTACTTGGCCTCTAACTACGGGGGATAGAGTAAAGGGACACATACAATTTATATAAAGAACTATAAATATGAAGTGCAAAATAATAGAAAGTAATTTCAGGTGGAGCAAGGGAGGAGGAAAGTGCTAGCACCTGGAAGGAATCAGGAAGGGCTTCAAAGAAGCAGCTGGAACTTGATGTGTCTTGAAGCAAACCAAGGTTGTTAAGAGGTGGAGTTGAAAAGGGAGCACATTTCAAATTTGGGGGAGCATTTGTACAAAGATATGGAAATGGGAGAAGAAATATCAAGGATGGTTATCAACCTATCTGAAGTAAAACATATGTGAAGAGAAATAAAGCTGAGAAGGTATGTGGAAATGTGGAATCCAAACTGTAGAGAGATACGTGTTCCTGCCTGAGGAGTTTAGTTTTTATTTTCATTAGATTAGAGCCTTTAAATAAATTGGCAGGGTGTGGAGGGGGCAGAGTGACTTGGTCAGAGTATCATTTGGACAATGGTTGGGAAGATGGATTGGAAAAGAGAGGGTCTAGAAGCTGGGGGATAAATTAGGAGGGTAGGGTATTTCAGTAGTCAAGAAAAGAGAAGATCTAAGCTTAAATCATATTAGAGTTTATGTAGGTAGAAGGAAAGGGACAGTTGTGAAATATAGCCTCGAGGTAGAATGAGCAAGACTTAGTAACTGATTAGAAAGTAGGATTGAGCGAGAGGAGAAAATCAAAAATGATTCCAAGTTTGCAAAAGTAGGTGACTGTAAAGATGGCTTTTAAGTAAAATTGGATGAGCTGCTTTTGACATGTTGAGTTAGAGAAATCTTGGGTGGAGGTATCTAGCAGGCAGGTGGATGTGGATGGAGTTCAGGAGAGGTGAAGTGTTGATCCATAGATTTGGGATTCATCTGTATAAACAGTATTTGTAACCTTATTAACTAATGAGATCTCCAAGAGGAAATAACTGTTTCTGTTTTGTTTTTTTTTTGTGGGAGGGGGGTGGGGTAAGCAGGGAATCTGGGTTAAGTAACTTGCCCAAGGTCACATGGCTAGTAAGTGTGTCAAGTGTTTAATGTCGGATTCAAACTCAGGTCCTCCTGACTCCAGGGCTGGTGCTCTACTCACTGCACCACCTAACTGCCCCAGGTTAGAGTTTTTAACACATAAATGGTGATTTGGCAAAGGGGCAAGCAATTCAAGTGCAACCGATAAGGACAACACTGTGGTCTCTCAATAATGAAGGGCCAAAATCATTATAACTGAGCAGAGTGAGAGGTAGAGGGACTAGGGCTCACAGTAAGGATGAAGAATATGTTTAAGGTCAGTGAAATTGAGGGAAAGATTACAAGATAAGAGATTATGGTAGTAGAGCTGGAAAAGAAACGGGTGATGAACAGATGTGATGAATCATCTTTATGAGCGACTAAATTCAATCAATCACAAAGCATTTGGTGAGTCTGTTCCAGGTACTTAGGCTAGGAACCAGGGCTAAATATTCAAAGATGAAATAATTAATTTTTGGAGTAGATTACATTCTATCAAAAAAGACAATGAATTCATATGTAAACAGAGAACAAAGATGTACCGAATAAATACAAAATGCATACAGGTTATTTAGGGAGGAAAGGCAGTAGTGGTTGGGGAGATCCAGAAAGTTAATGTTGAAGCTACATCTTGAAGGGAGAGAGGAATTCTCTGAGGTGAAAGGGAGAATGGCTTGTATCATAGAATGAGAGACATCCAGTGCAAAAGTGCGGCTATGGGAGACACAGTATCCTGAGTGATGGAGAGAAGGCCAGTTTGGCTGGATAGCAGAATGTGGGAGGAGGAACACTGCATAATGAGCCTGACAAGACAGGTTAGGGCTAAGTTATGAAGGGCTTTAAAAGCTAAAGAGAAAGTTAACGTGTTATCCTCAAGGCAATAGGGAGCCAATTGAGTTTATTGAATAGGGGATTGTCAAGGTCAGCGCTACACTTAAGAAGAATCATTGGTGCTTTTGTGGAGGATGGATGGCACTGTGCAGAGATATGAGTCAGGGAAAATATTGCAGTAGTCTAGACAAAAGGTGGCAAGGCCATGAACTAAGGTGAGGGCTGTGTAAGTAAAGGGGTGTTGTATCTGAGAGTGATCATGGAGGTAGAAATGGCCTGGATACTGAATTGCTAAAAGAAGTTGGATAAAGATGGATGAATTTATTGTCAAAGGAAGAGAGTATTAGTTGCAAAATGAGAATGGGAGTGAAGGACAAGGAGAATGCCTAATCTTCCTGATCCCACGCTTCAGAGGGCAGGAAAGAAAACCTGCCCAGTACTAAAGAGGTAGCCAGGCATGCAATGTGTTCTGTGCTAAATTAGGTTTCCATTAGTTCAAAAAGATGGAAACAATGTGGAATCAAGAGATCTAGATTAAATTTCTAGAATTTGCTAGTAGTACAACAGTACAGTGGTAGCAGAAGGTGCAAGTGACCTAGCCTGACAATGAATGTTATAAACTTTAATGTGTAAAGTAAAAAGGAGGAGAGTAGGGAAGAGAAAGGATGAGAAATAGATCCTACCTTCCCCAAATATTGACTATGAGTCATGAAGAGGAGTGTGGAATATGCCCACTATATCATGGTGAATGATGGTTTGTTATGTGCCTCTACCCTCTAGGGTCCTGGGACTACAAAACGTAGAGTCAGTTATAAGCCCTTATTGCTTTTGATTTTCCCCAAAGCCTCTTATCTTTTAAGGGTCTGAGATTTCCAATAGCAAAAGAGAAATTAGTGGGTAATTAGGTCCCTGGGCATTGGACTAAACTGATACTCTCCACTGACCTCTGAGTCTAAGGAGGCCAAGTATTGTGAAACTTACACACACACGCACGCACCCTCTTTTAGGCTATACGTCCAACACTTTCCTCAAAATATTCCTCTCTCCCCTTCCCCATCTCTACCTTGGGCTAGAGTTGTACTACAGACTCTCACTCCAAGGGGGTAGGGAGAATACCATCTTTAGCCTTTAATAGGAAACATTGAGCTGGAGAGAAGGCTTCTCCCTTCAACTTTCATCCCCATTTCACCCCTACACCAAAAAAAAGGGAAAAATAACCATAGCACCTTGCTTTAGTTTTTTTATAATAAATCTTTTTAACATGTACATTTTAAGCAGTGGGGGCGGGGGTGGGAAATGGCCACCTATATAAAAACAATATTTGAATTGGTGAGAACTGATGGGAAAGTGTGGAGTAAGAAAAGGAGAAGGTCAGTAAGACTTGGTAATAAATTGGATGGGAGGTGTGAGGGAGAAAAAAGAGTAAAACATTACTCTGCAGTTATAAATTATTATGGTTAGGATGTTTGGGCCTTCAGCATAAATGGGAAAGGGAGGGGCAGCTAGGTGGCACAGTGAGTAGAGCACCCACCCTGGAGTCAGGAGGACCTAAGTTCAAATCCAGCCTCAGACACTTGACACATTTACTAGCTGTGTGACCTTGGGCAAGTCACTTAACCCCAATTGCCCTGCCAAAAAAAGAAATGGGGAAGGGGGAACCATGGACTGAAATCAAAGCATCTGCCTCCCCAGGTTTCTCTAGCATGTGTACTTTGACTCCTTGATCAAGGGCTCAGGCTGTGGAGTGTGTGCTCAAAGCTGCTGGCTTGAATGTAGGGGAGGATTCTAAAGACTTCTGAGGGGATGTCTGGTGTCCTCCAGGTTTCTCCTTCATGTATGTAAAATTACTAGATATAGTCAGAGCTGTGATACATGCATACTAAGGAAGGCTTTACACAGAACCAGATTCATTTGGTGTGCCATTTTACTAAAGCCAGTTAATTTTAAAATTCAACCCCAAACTATTTGAATAGTTCTCACTACAGAATTTGTTGCCTAAGTTGTGTAAGCTGTATTTGAGGCATGTCCCATATATAATCATCCATTGATATCTAAAGGTCTGGCTGCCCCAGAATATTTCCCCTGGTTGCTACACAGTATGAGTGAGGTGGCCCTATGGTGAAACATTTAACAATGCTGTCCCCTTGTTCCATTTCAGCATGAACTACTGTATGCATTCTCTTTGATAAAAATTACCAAAACAGCTAACTTCTCACTTCAAGGCTCTCATCTCTGCAATGCTGACCTCTAAGGTCACTCAACTCTAAAATGATAATCACACTGATCTTGTCTGGGCCAGCATCCCTGGTTTCATTTGTGTGGGGACTCTACTGAAGCAGGTACCAATCACTCCATATCTGTGTAAAAGAGTTCCTGGAGGGGCAGGGAGGTTGGACAGGAAAAAATCCCCTGCTGGCCAATCTTCTACTGATGGGCTTTTCAGGCCAGAGCCAGGATTGTCCTCACCTGACAGACATAAAGTCCTCTATTGGGCTTAAATGTGAAGCCTTTTGAGATTGGTAGAGTCTGTCAGATTTTGCACTCTACTAGTATTGCCTTCTGAAATACGAAAACCTCCATGGCAGGATGAGGCCTCAAAGTAGGATTTAATAAAGTTGCAAATTTCTGACAACTTTAACTTAAAACAATGTCTCCAGAAGGTTTCTGTTAAAATGCTTCTGGACTCCCTTGGTTGGGTGACCCTACTGATATCTTTGATACTTCAACAAATCCATGAGGTTTTTAGTGTGAGTATCATTTTTGATAGTGCGGATGGAAACCCATCCATACCATCTTGTCCATCCATGTCCTCCTTCCCATTCTCTTTTGGCCAGGTACTCTCAGGGTCTTCCCTTCCCAGATTGATTTTTTATTAGAGGGGCCATCCCTTAATTAACTTCTTAAGGAGGTCTTTTCACCAAGTGGGCATTACCTCACTCAACGTGAGAACCTGAAAAGACCTTTGCCTAAAAGGGCCAGGGTCTCCCAATGCATCCTGGGCCATGTCCAGTCATCTTGATGAATATCTGGTCACTGGAGCCATATGGCTCTGGAGAAGATAGTGAGGCTGGTGACCTTGCACAGCTCTCCCTTACACAAATCAAAGTCAACTGCAAATTATGTCATCATTTCCCTGGTGTCATGGTCCTCTTCAGGAAGGAAAGACAAACACAACAACCAACCCATCCTCCACAAGGAGCCTACCCACTGTATTACAGAACATACTAGAAGATTTTTGCCATTTTGTGAACACCAATGAAGCAAGTGGATTGTCTCACCCTATGTACTTGGCATACCTTTTTTAATCTTGCATTTAATTTTTTAATGATGTCTTTCACACCTTTTCTCCTACATAATTTTTCATGATAGTATGTCTTTCTCAGGAATTGGGACTGCACTTGTGCTTTCATTGTTGTATTCTTAGAAAGTTCTCTGGATTAATGAGTCATTGAGAAGGAAAGAAGGAATTAAGCAGTAGCACCTACTTTGTGCTAGGCACTATGCCAAGTGCTTAATAAATATTATCTCATTTAATTTTTACAACAACCCTGAGACGTGGATGTTATCTTCATTTTATAGTTGATGAAATTGAGCCAGACAAAAGTGGAATGACTTGCCCAGGTCGCACAGCTAAATAAATATGAGGCTAGATTTGAACACAGGTCTTCCTGCCTCGAGGGTTTAGGCCTCTATCTGCTGTACTACCTAGTTGCCTTTAGATAAGTACCTTGTCCAAAGTTACACAGCCAATCAGTGTCAGAGGAAAGACTTCTATTCAGGCTCTTCTGGTTTAGAGGCCAGGTCTCTTTCCATTCCACCATGTTGCTTCTGATATATCATTCTTAGGGAACAACAAAGGACACTAGAGGGAGAATCAGGGTTTGGAAAGTTTCATGAGATCTGGTCCCTGATCAGAAAATCTTTGGAAACCAACAAAAGCAAAAGAGATAGTTCAGAGTCCTCCAGATCATTGAAAGTCTCTTTTCTTTTTGTTGAGAAAGCAATATAGGAAAGATCAAGTACCTTCTTTATCAAAAGCTGATTCGTATTAAATTAATTTCAGTTTCCAGGGTCTTTCTAGCAGCTCTAAAATGAGTGCATAATGGAAAAACTTAGCTGGATTCATCCCTTTTTCACACACTCGAATCTCTCAATTACAAGATGCTTTACTTCAAGAGGCTAAGGACATGGGAAATATTGCACATATTCTTCAGCCTATCTTCTTTGTGAGAACAAACCAGATGGGGCTTCATATAATTTGAGCAACTTATAGCTTCTCCTTCATCTCCTTTCCCCCAGGTAATGTAAAGGTCTGATCTAGTATATTATTATTGGTCTTAAAATAACCTAAAACAATTGATGTGCCATCCTATGAAACCAAGTAACTACTGAAAAAGGACTTTGTTTTTCCACTTCATTCTTTTTTGAATTTTGTTTTTCAAGACTTCGAGTTTTGACAAAACATTCTACAAGTGCCATGAAGTGTGCATTTTTGATATACAAACTCTTGGAAATCACATCTCTTAATGTAGGCATCAAAGAATTTATTATCTTTCACCAGCTGGAGCCAAATGAACCATTGTATGCATTTTTTTCTAGCACAGTTTACCTCAGTGTAATTACCTACAGTCAATTCTTAAATATGAAGTTCATAGAAAATTGACTTCCTGATTCAAATTCTCTTCTCTTCTTTTCAGTTATTACTTACAGCACTTTCAGTCATTTTAGTTTATTACATACTCCTTTTGCTACTGGTAATTGTGAGAATTAATCCTGAGTTACCAGAACTGATGATGCAGAACCACAGAAAGCTGCTTAAAAACAAATAACAAGGGACATCTTGCGGGAGGAAACAGCCTAGTCTTATGTCAAGAATATTCTATCCTAAGTGAAATAATGCTAAAATTTGGGGAGATTTCACTTGAGATAAGACTGATATTCCCTTCTAGAAATTCCCTGGGATTAGAATGTCATACTTTTAACTCAAGTCAGTTGAATTAAATATATGTTTTAGGCACTCACTGTGTGAAAGACATTTTGTTAATGCTGTGGATGCAATACAAAATACAGTCATTGATCTCAAGGAGCTTGTAGAGGTACATAATATATTAGGAAAATTGAGGACAGAAAGAAAGAATGGTACTAACTAGAGGCAGAGAGTAAAAAAGAAAGGATTCAGAAGAGAGAGATGGGGAGAGAGCACTACACTACTTGGATCCAATCTATTTTCAAGTCTTATTATAATCCCCCCCACCACCTTTATATACTCTAGAGTCTAATCAAACTGATGACGCTGTTCTCCACACATGACAATCCATTTCCAATTTTCCCATCTCTGTACATCCTGTCACCCTGGCCCTAAGTTCACTCCCTCTCCACTTCTGTGATAAAATCAACAAAACTTGCCAACTAATAGAATATGGGAGTGAAGGAAAGTGAGAAGTCAAAGATGATTGGAGTTGTGAACCTGGTGAGTAGAAGGATGGAAGTGCTCTCAACAGAAACAGAACAGTTAAGAGGAGAAGCCAGTTTGGGGGGAAATAAAATAATTTCTACTTTTGATATGTTGTTTGAGATGCCTATTGGATATCCTGGTTGAATTATCCAGCAGGCAGCTATTAATTCGTATCTGGAGTTAAAAAAAAGATTAGAGTGGATATTTAGATTTGCATAGATATGGTACATCAACCTATGAGAACTAATGAGCTTTCTACAAAAGCCCAGGTAGAGGGGGAAGAAACGAATACCCAGGAAAGAACTTAGGGAAATATGTGTGCTGTGGAATAAGGAGATCAGTAATGAGTCATCTGGAAAAAGGTGGGAAAATACCACATACATAAAAGGATTGTTGTAGGAATCAAACAAGAGAATACAGGTAAAGTGCTTTAAAAATCTGAAAGCGCTACATAAATCCTATCTGTTATGGTTATTATCATTATTATTATTCATAAAAGGAAGCTGGGGAGTGATTAGATAGAAAGGAGAAGTATCATGGAAGGCAAGAATGTGATGAGGAAGAGATGATCAACAGTGTGAAAAGATGCAGAACACAAGGAGAATGAAGGCTAAGAAATGGTCATTTGCAATGAGCAGTCTAGAGAACATTTGTACTCTGGGAGAGAGGTGCAGTCAAGTGGCAGGATTGAAAACTAAACTCCAAGGGATTGAGAAGTGAGTTAGTGGTAATTGGGAGAAGTGAGAAGAGATACAGGATGATAGCTTGAGGGATATCTAGCTTGTGAAAGGTTTTAGTTCATTTTTGAAAGGACAATAAGAACTGAATCTGTTTGTAGGCACTGGAGAAAAGAGCCACCAGAGAAAAAGAGAGGAAGATGAGGGAGACAATGATGAATAGAGAAGGCTTATGAATGAGGCAGTATGGGTCCAGAATGAGGATAACAGTTGGGGTGGGGTGGGGAGGCTGGCTGTCCTTGTCAAGGAGAGGGCTTCTTCTTCAGCAATAGGAAAAGAAGGTAGGTGAAGATGAGGAGTTTTGAGGTAATATAGGAGAAAAGAGAACTCAAGGGAGGGCCTCTGTTTTCTTAGTAAGTAACTAGTGAGGACATTTGCTCAGAGGGGATTGTAGAAAGCCATGGAGCCTAAGGAGAAAAGAAAGGATTTGGAAGAGGGACCAATGCGGGTGGTCAGAGATTAAAGCAAAGAAAAAAAATGCATTTACCTTGCACAGAGTGGATAGAGAACATGAATGTCTAGATGACCCAGGAGCCAGGGTAACCTAATTTCCTGTAGGAAAATTTACTTGTTCAGAAGGGAGCCAAGATGGTGGAGTATAGGCAGCAACTCAGCTGAACTCTCCCAACATTCCTCTGTAGACAACTTTAAAATAGCACCTTAAATTGAATTCTGGAGTGGTAGGGCCAACAAAAGGTCAGGATAAGACATTCTTTCAGACCAAGACATCTTTTTGTTGTTCTTGTTTTGTTGTTTGTCCTTTGTTTTCAAAAAGGACCACTGAAATAACGGGGTGATGTCTTGACTTGTATGTGAATTGGATTTCATTGAGGCAAAGTTGCACGAAGTTGTCAGCCTCACTCTTTTTCTGAATCATCAAAGTCCAGTGGTAAGACAAATGTCAAGATGACCAGTGATGGCCCTAGATGAAGTGCATGACCTTGCCATCTTTGATACCTGACTTAGCTCTAAGCACTCCACAGTGCTTGCTTTAGCCACCTTCAAGGCCATTGGAACAAAATTTTCTGATCTGCCCATCCTGCTGGGGAAAATTTTCATATGCTTGGCATAGATATCCCTCTAATTCACCAGCAGGAGGTGAGCAGAAGGGATCTGTGACTCTGGCGGGGGAGGTCAGCTCAGAGTGCAGCACTCTTGACAGTGACACCAGCAGCAGGCTTGGAGGTGGCCGCAACAGTGGTGGCAGCAGCTCAGGAGCTCTCAGTCCACAGCCAGTAAGAGAGTTGGACAATTGGTCAGACAGAGAATACAAGGGACCCTTTGTTGGCACTGGGTGTTGGGCCCTGTTGTGTTGACCATAGGTGGCTCCAGATCACAGTCTCAGGGCAAAAAGGAGTGATAGCACTTGTGACTGCAAGGAAGTAGGGGTTCTGATCACAGATCCAGAGAAGAGAAGGGTGCTTGTGGTCACCCAAAAGGGAGCAGAAGCCCTGGTCTCAATTCTAAGGCATAAAGGAACACTTGTGCTTGTGACTGTAGAAGAGCAGGGAACCTGGCCTCTGTTTCAGAGCCAAGAAGCACTGGCACTGGTGACTACAAAGGATCAAAGTCCTTTCCTGGGTAAAGACCAGAGCCCAGACCTGGAGAACAGTGATCACACCTCCTTTGGAACCATATTACCTTAGAAGCCATGAAAACTTGTAGAACCCCAGAATGAGCTCTGAAAATAGCACACACACGAGCACAAGTGCATGTCAATGTGCGCGCGTGCGCACACCCACACACACACAAAATCTTGAATTTTGGGACAATGCCCCTCCACCTTGAGAGCAGAATCCAACTTTAACATAAATTTAGAAGTCAAGAAGAGATTTATAGAGGAGAATTTTCATTAAACCCATTGAAAAGGGGAAACTAAGGAATAATGGAAGTAAGGAGAGACAGAATTGAGGTAGATGGAGATGAGAGTGTGGAAAAAGGAAGTAGGAGAAGATAGAGATTCTGAATCACTGGGTTTAGATGAGCAGGAAGTACAACATTGGTAGGCATCAGTGCCAGTTGTTGGACTCTATTTCCAGGGTCATGTAATGTTGGAAGGTGGTTAACTATGAGTATGAATGGAGGGGATTTCAGGCCAAAGGTCTAGGTGCCCAGGGCCTGGATTGAATTTATCCTTGGCATATACTCAGTAGCTACATCCCAAAATGGGTAGTAGAAGGCCCAACCAGCAGATAATCCCATGAACTCAGGTCTGTGTCAGGCCTAGTATCTGAAGGCCTGAGCACGCTTGTATGAGGTATTTTCCTAGGGTTTCAACATGTAGTACTTCCCACTTTCAGGCTATGTCCATAATTAACAATTAAAGATTGGGTGCCTGGGGGATGATTATGGTTCCAGGTACTCTGGGTGTTCACACTCCTATAGCTACAGCTTACAAGCGCCCTCTGTGTTTACTTTTAATAGTCCATTTTGTAAATATAATTAGCTCAAATCAAAGGCATTTGCTCTAGTGGCATGCTAAGAATAATAACAAAACATTGCCCCCATAAACTTGGAGGCAGGAAGAAGATATCGCTCATCTACAAATGTATTTAGCAGCAAAAGGAAGAAGGGACATATTCATAGAGTTGATTAGTGGGGGGGGGGCCACACACATATATACATACATATGTATATATCTTTACATATTTATATGTCCCAGATGACCTATTCAGGCAGCACTGCAGGACCCTGTTGCCCTTTCTCCTTTCATTGTGTCCTCATCGCATTCCCCCTTATGCTCTGCTGGGTAGGACATCCGATTGTGCTTCACAGCCTGTTCCTCTCCACAACTCAATCCTCAACAGCCAAAGTTCTCTCTCTCCCAACTCAGAATATTCCTCTTGTGTTGTGCCTTGTCTTACTCCCTAGACTAATAATTTTTTTATTTTTAAAGAGCCACCAGATACATGTCACTTAAGGAGATGATGTTGACTCAGCTGAGCACAATTTCCCACTGTTGATCATGCTGCCATTTTATAGAAGCCTCAGAAACAGACACATAGCTCCTTGTGGCCTTTTGTGTCCAGGTTATCCAGTAAGCCCAACTAGCCGTCTAAGCCATCCTAAGATAAATCTAAACTTGATTGACCCTTGAATCAATGAATTCTCAAAAACAGCGTCAGTATTTTTAAGGAAAAGAATTAGTCTAATTTGTGTGGGGGAACACCTGAGGAAAAGTTAGCTAAGTCTGCATGTCAAGGCTCTAGGAGATAATGCAATTGCTTACAGCTGCTCCTTATAACTTATAATTTCATCAGGAAACCCTGATCAGATCCCACTCCAGTAGGTACATATTTTCATATTTCTTTTCACCCTGTAGGTGGATTCCCATTCAGAGCAGGCAAAACTATAAAGAGAACACAGCTTCTGTGTGACATATCATAATCTCACAATTACTTTTCTTTCTTTCCCTGTTCAAGCAGTAAGGTAACTAACTGGTTCTTTTTCTGGGGCTTATATTAATTGCATAAGGTTTCTCAGTTGATTTAAAGTTGTGCTTGGATTTCTAGCTGAATGGGAGAGCTTCATTTTTTTTCTTCTTAGTTATAATCCAATGCATAACTTCTCACTTGCAAGTGCTGTCTCTAAAACTCAGACCCACAAATGCGCAAGGAAATTCCTCCAGTACCTACACATACATAACTCCATTAACTTGCTTTCTTAAAGCGATTAGTAGAAAACTTTGAAGTCTGAAAAACCCTAAAGTTTTACCAGGAAAAAATAAAAGTTGTGTACTCTCTATTTGGAAGTGTATTTGGAATAATCATGGAGCGACTTAACTATCACTTAACACCCACATTGTAGCTGGACAATAGAACTTTTTGATTCTCTAGGGCCCCAAGTGAAAGTGTCACTTTTCAGGCTGATGTTGAAGGTTTCCTAACAAGTTTTCCTCCCTGAAGATTAATATCTGAAAACAATTCAGCAAACATTTATTAAGTTGACAGCTATTGGCCAGATGCTGAGCTAAATACAGACTGTTCTCTCTTGACACAAATGGACCATCCACACATCTTTGCAGTAAAAGAAATTGTTAAACAATGTAAATTTGCCCAAGGATGTGAGGAAGTGAGAGAGGGAAGTAGGAAGGCAGCCACATACCGATAGAAGCAGGGGATGAGTGCACAGTTCAAGGACATATGGGGTCAGTGATGGAGAATCAAGGATAGGAGAACAGACAAGGTTTGCAGCCAGCCACATGGGTGGCCTGAATAGAACCAAGAGGAAAGGGAGGGGTAGACATATGGGGACCTACCAAGGAAATAAACAGGAAAGTATAGGTAACAGTCTGGGAACAGACACATGGTACCCAAGTGTAGATGGATAGACAGACACCTGAGGGCCAAACACTAGAGTGAGGGGCAGAGCAGGGAAAAGTTCTCTTCTCTCAGTGCCAGATGTCTCAAGCCAACCCACTAGAGCTCTGGCAATGGCTGTGGTGGTTGCTGGACATTTTTTCTTCTACTTTCACTTGTAGGGTTCTTTTTTTTGGGGGGGGGGTGGGGAGGGTGAGAGGATGTGGAATGCCAAACCAAGGAGCAGGAAGAAAGAGAGCAAAGTACTGTATAATAAAGTTAACATGGGGTGGGAGCTGGGATTTGGAAGGCAGATTTCTTTCAGAATTCTTTACATAGTCAAATTTATCTAATGCAAATTTAGGTAAAGTGAGAGTTGTATACACACACATATGTGTTTAAAATAATAAGAATAATGTAGAGACAAAAAGAAAACAAAATGAATTGGTTGGCTTGAGACCTGCCGTTGATATTTTCTGGAGAATGAGTTTACCTCTTGGAGATTGCACTCAAGGTACTTGGCTCTGATTCTTGGGAGGGCAGATTCTTGATGGGGGTGCCGACTACGTGGAAGGAGAAGATTAACCTAGATGACCTCTTAGGGCCCTGCCCAGTGAAAATCTAGGTTCTCATGATCTTGATCAAGTTTAAGTTTATGTAAAGTAAATGCTGTTTTGCTTTTTGGCTATAATACTTTTATACATTCTTTGATTTGATTTTCACACAAATGTTATGAGGTGTAAAGAGGACAAGGATTAATATCCCCATTTTATAGGTAAGGTTACTAAGGTTCAAAGCAGCTAAGCCATGAGAGAAATGATTATTTTTCTATTCTTTAAATAACCTTTTATTAACTGGGATCCAGGCTCTTTTATTCCTTCCTTTAGGGCCCAGCCCCTATAGGTGAATCAGCCGATCTCTGAAGGTCATAGTTGATAGACAAAATTGCCCTAATCCTCTGAAAACATGATCCTCAATCTTGGGCAGCACACCACTCACCTAGGAGATCTTACTTTTGCTTAGAGTGTAAGTAGAATCTAATCTAGATCAATTCCTGCCCCAAAGTCCCTTGCACCCCTCCATTGGAGTTTAGGGTGACCCAGCTCATGAAGGAGAAAACTAACCAGAGTGGTCTGGGTGGAGACGTATTCCTCTGTCCAAACTGTTAGAAGCATCTGAGACACATTCTCAGCAGGAGAAGCTGAAGACTTTTAGCTCATCTCATCATTTATATGTCCACCAATCAAGGTTGATTTCTCCTGTTAGGGGCATTCCCTTTCAAAAAAAAAAAAGCCTTCAGTGTCTCCATTAGACATCTTTGGTTACTGAGAAAAACCACTGGCTATCAATTTATTGATTATTAGCCTAACTAATAAATAACTATTAATTACCCAGAAACTCTGTCTCTCAGGTTTTTCATTCATCACAGCCACTTGATAAAGGTGACATGGCAGTAGCAAAGCTGAACTGGAAGTCAGAAGACCCATCATCCAATTTTCCTTCTACCACTAATCAATTATTTCTAAAATGCCTTCTTGTTCTAAAATTCTAATGAAGACTGGAATTTCATTTTTTTGACTTCAGATCAGAAAATTTTTATTTCAAAGAACCATCATTAGGGCAGTTTTCTTAAAGCTCGATAGGTCTTGAAGAAAGTGATAGACTTGAATTGGTGAAAATAAGGTTACAAAGATGAGCCTGACATAGCATAGAGTGTCAGACATGGTTATTGAATTGGTCAATTTTTTTGAATTGCTTTCTTAAAAGAAATATTTTGTTGAGAGGGATAGTTCTCCAAGCAGGAAAGAGGGATACATTTAAAAAAAGAAAATGATGTGAAAACAAAAAATAACAATAAAAGTTAACATTTTAAATATATAATCCTGAAAGAAAGGAATTTGATAAACAGAGAATTTGAAATTCCCAAGTCATTGGCAATGAGCTACTGAGTGTAAATGGAGTATTGACAATTGAGGTGAAAGAGTTGAAATTTTCCTTGAGGATGTAGAATCCTAGGCTCAGATTCTATTATTTCTAAAGACCTATGTAGAGTTATAATATGGTTTTGTTGTTTGAGAGGACAAGAAGTAGGGTACCTACCTTAATTCTATCTCCTTTCTATTTTTATAGATTTGAAAAGTGTTCTCTACTTCAGTATTCATTGATGCCCCATTATGGAATGAAGTGACCCTGGGCTGAAAACTGTCAGCAAATCATGAGTTTGATAGGTTCTACCAAACCAGAAAAACTTTCAAGTATGGTCTTCATAATGTGTGAATGCTGAGGACAAGTCCCTCTAGATATATAGAGACTTCTCACCACGTACTGGCCACTAGGTGATGAATCCTTTGACCACAGTGAGCCATGAGACACATAAAAAATACAAAATAGCCTCTAGTCGGAAGATGATTTTTAAAATATGCTGTGACCATGAAAACATTAACATTGAGTGGCCAACCTGCTGATGAAATTCTCCGAACTCAACTAGTTGGCCTTTGGGCAGTCATTATAGTCCATTAGCAATATGTGCTCAAGACCTTTCCAGGAACTATCAGAGGTTTTTGGTTTGCTGGCATAGCCTTAGAAAACTGAGCATCACTTCTCTACCACCATTAAAGTAGAAATTTAGTGGAGGAGCCTCTCAGTAGCATTGTTAAAATCCAGGAGTTAGTACATTCATTTGTTAATTCCTGTAAGTGTCTCATCTGGTTGTTGTCATTGTTCAGTCTTTTCTGTCCTGTCCAACTTGTGACCTCATTTGGGGTTTTGTGGTCTGCCATTTCCTTCTCCAGCTCATTTTACAGATGAGGAATTGAGGCAAGCATGGTTAAATGAGTTGCCCAAAGTCACACAGCTAGTAAGTGTCAGGCCAGAGTTGAATTCAGAAAGATGAGTCTTACAGATTACAGGCCTATCCTCTATCCAGTGTACCACCTAGCTGTCTGAACCATCTGGTAAACTAACATTACTTGGCTTCTTTTGTTGTACACATCTTTGACTACCACTTACAACTAGCCAATTCCCATAAATCCACTGGAAACCGATTGCCAGTTCATAGTTAGGATTAACAGTAGGATAAGTATGGAAATTGAAGTCCTAGTATTATTTGTGGAGCTAGTCAGAAGTAAATAGTTGGCAACTGCACTTTCAATAGCCTGACATGATAATAGTTCATATTTGCAAAAAGGTTTAAATTACTTAGCTCTCAATAGCTCTGTGAGGTGGGCACTATAATCCTTGTTCTTCCCATTTTACAGATGAAGAAGCTGGGGTTCAAAAAGATGAAGTGACTTACTTAAAGTTTGGACCTAATGTTTGAGGTGGTCCTTGAACCTACGTCTCAGAGTCGTTGCTATTACAACATGCTATTTTTGTAAACTTGATGTGACAACAGTCAGATACACTAATAACCATAATTATCTTCTGAGAATTTTGTTGGAATACTAGGGTCATGTAAAGCTAGTTGGTGCAGTGGATAGGGCACTGGCCCTGGAGTCAGGAGGGCCTGAATTCAAATCTAGTTTCAGATACTTACTATCTGTGTGACCCTGGGCAAGTCACTTAAACCTAAAAAAAAATGGAATTTTAAGAATGTTTTTTCCTATTTGGAGTGGGAGGTTTCTATAGGTTAAATTAACCTAAAGTATCGGATTTAAATAGTTTACTACATGCACTAACAATTTTAAAGAGCATATGTATGGTTTAATTTCTTCACTTGAAGCTTAAAAAACAACTTTTTACTAGCATTCTGAAAGGGTAGCAAAAAAACACCTAGCAATAATTACCCAACTTTCCAAATAAAAAAATAATAATTTTCATAAGGAGGGAAATAAGAACTCTCTGAAGATACCTGTGTGTATGCATAGAGAACTCTGCAAATAAGTTTAATTTTAATAAAAGTATATAGAAGTTGGAAACAACAGATATCAGAGGATGAATACAAAAGCATGGCATGGAAGGTCCAATAAAGATGATGAAATTAGAAGTTCTAGACAAGTCAAGCCTTCTCTGGAACTGCCTCAGAAACAAAAGAAAACAAACCCATTGGAGAAAAGAAGCAATAAACAAAAAACATAAGCTAAGAAAAACACCAGTGACATTTACTCCTCCTGAGAGAAATCAAAAGGGAATGTATTGTACGCTCCATATCCAAGCTACTACCAAGAGTGTCCTGAAATTCCCTTTCACTGCTCTATTGAAAACTATGAGAGGGATGGGGTGGAGTACAGAATGGCCGTTAACGAGCAAAGCAATATTCCTGCCCTGATATCAGTGTCTAGATGTCTAGCTCCTCCATGCCATTCAGAGCTATAGCAGAGAGTAGTGCTTCTTCAGACTATGAAGAAGGCTAGTACCTGACCATCTCAGTCTTTAACTTGGGGCAGAAACCTGGGACAGGAACTTGAAGAGATCAGAAGGGGAGGGGCAGCAGTCAGACTTTATCTGGATCAAACCATTTGGGTAGTAAGAAAGCAAATTAACTCTTTGAGTTGTCAAAGAGATCCTGGGATAATACAATATTTGGTACTCTAAGAATAAAAGCAACAGGAACAGCTCAGACCTTCCCTCCAGAAATTTGAAGCACCCAGCCCTAACATCCAATCCAAAGCCAGGAAATAGGCTAGAAAAATGAGTAAACAACAACAACAAAAAAAGAATTTCACCATAATCAGCTATTATAGCAGCAGGGAAACTTTAAGACACAATTCCAGAAGTGAATGACTTCAAAATAAGTTTGTATAATGCTATGGGGAGTGGGGAGTAGTGGGGGATAAGAGGGAGAATGGACCTTTAATGAAACAAAGGATTTCTAATCATTCCTGGTGGAAAAAAAAACAGAGCTGTAGAGAAACCTTGAAGTTCAAATATAGGAGTTAATAGAAGCCTAAAAAGGTAAACATGAATGAACAATGATAAGGGACTAAACAAGGTTACACTGCTACTATTTAAATGTGGAGAGTTGATTTTTATATATATTTATATGTGTGTGTATGTGTATATATATATATAAATACATGTGTATATATATATAAATACCTGTGTATATATATATATATATGTGTATGTATATATATAATCCCTCCTGAACCCTATTATCAGGGGTCTAAAGGGAGTGGTTCTGTTATATCTTAATGTTCTTAACAGAAGTTTAAAGAAGGGAAGAGGAATACACCTGGGGAAAGGGGAAGAAGAGAATTAAAGGTTAGAGAACATTATCTCACGTAACTATCTCACATAAGGAGAGATCTATACAAACAAGATAGAGGGGTTGGGAAAGTAGATAACACTTCAACCTCACTGTCATCTGAACTAGTCAAAGGAGGACAACATACACACAGTTGAACACAGAAAGACATTTCACTCAACAAGAAAACAATAAAGAATGGAGATAAGGTGCATTAGAAGAAGTTATATTAAAGAAGTGGTTCATCCTGAACAAAACAAACTCTAGGCTATACAAAAATTTTATCTCAAAGAATAGGAATCTGAGATTCCAAGAAGTTGGAGAATGGGAATGGCTGAACAATTTTATGTTATATAAATATGATGTAGTACTATTGGGCTATAAGAAGTGATGAAGGGGACATTTTCAGAGAGACCTAGGAAGACTTGTATGATTGATGCAGAGTGAACATAACCAGGAATACAATTTATGCAATGACATTTATATGGTAAAAACAAAAAAATTTGAAATAATTGGGAACTCTGATGTATTGACTAACCACAATTCCAGAAGACTAATGCTGAAACATATTATCCACCTCCTGATAGAGAGGCGAATGACTCAGACTGTTGAATAAGAACCTTTTTTGAACATGGCCAGGCAGAAATTTGTTTTGCTTGGCAATATATGCTCCTAATATGGGTTTTGCTCCCAGTTTGGGGGAAGTTATGATAGAAGTGTGAGATGAATTTTGCTGATTAAAAAAATAAAATAACAGAATAGACAAGTAATAGACAGGAAATGTGTATATAGGAAAAAAGAGTCTTGGGAAGATAATCAAATTTTGAGCAAAGAATTTTTTTCCTTGTTTGAATTTATTTAATCCTATACCAATAAAACTCCCCAAATAGTCTTTTGTAGAGCTAGAAAAAAAATTCATATAGAATATCAAGAGGTCAAGAATCTCAAGGAATATAATATGGTGGGGGAGGGAGAGGGAGAGTGATGATAGGAAAGAGCTCAATTATGAAAGACTTTAAAAGCCAAATAGAAGATTTTATATTTGATCCTGAAAGTAACAAGGAATGAACTACTGGTGCTTTTTGAGGGGGAGGCTGTCATATATCAATTTGACAATGGAGTAGAGTATGGACTGGAATAGAGAAAGACTTTCATCAGGAAAGCCAGCCAGAAGACTATTTCAGTAGTACAGGGATGAGATAGTAACAGCCTGTACCAGGGTGGAGCAGTCTTATAGGAGAGAGGGGGCATGTGTTAGAGATGTTACAGAGGATTTGACAATTTATTGGATATGGAAGTGGTAGAGTATGAGAAGTCAAGGATGAAACCTAGGCTTCAAGGTTGGGTAACTGGAAGAATGATAGTACCTATGACAGTAATAGAAAAGTTAAGAAGAGGGGAAGATTTTAAGAAAAATATGAGTTCAATTTTGTATATGTTTAGTTTGTTGAAGAGCATCCAGTTTGAGATGTCCAATAGACATTTGGATATGTGAGACTGTATGTAGATCAATAGAGACCTTAAGGTTGGATGAGTAGATTTTGAGAATTATCAGCATAGGGGCAGGGCCAAGATGAAGGCTGGAAAGCAAGGACTTGCTTGAGCTCCCCACCAGGTCCCTCCAAAAACCTATAAAAGATGGCTCTGAACAAATTCTAGAACTGCACAACCCACAAAGTAGCAGAGGGAAGCAGGGCTCCAGCCCAGGACAGCCTGGATGGTCACTGGGTGAGGTGTATTGCCCATGGTGCTGGGAGTGGAGGGGAGCAGAGCCCAGCATGGGCTGCGCCTGGATCAACCAGACCAGGAGCTGGGCGGAACAGGCCCTAGCACCCTGAATCAGTGAGCTGTGGCAGTTACCAGACTTCTCAACCCACAAATACCAAAGACAACAGAGAAGGTTAGTGGGAAAAACTGCAGGGGACAGAGTGAAAGTTTGCTGTTTGGCCACTGCCCTGGAGGCAGCTGAGGTGGTGCAGCTACAGAACTACAGCTGCAGTTGCTTCCAGCCCCAGGCCCATCTGGTGGGAGGAATTAAGTGATGGATCAGAGCACGAGTGCAGAGCCTGCTTGAGATCTGAGTCAGGTCCAGGTTGGTGGTTTTTGGGGAAGGAGGAGTGCTGGTGTGGCAGAGGTGGCTGTATAGAAATAGCTCTGAAAACAACAGCACATCCCCTTAAGCTTGGAACAAAGTACTCTTTGCACTACAAGCAGTAGAAAAACTCAGGGGTCAAGTAAGTTGGCTGGGAACATGGCCAGGCAGTGAAAATGGACTCAGATTCAGACTCAGACTTTGGAATCTTTCTTTGGTGACAAAGAAGACCAAAATATACAGCCAGAAGAAGTCAACAAAGTCAAAGAGCCTACATCAAAAGCCTCCAACAAAAACATGAACTGGTCTCAGGCTATGGAAGAGCTCAAAAAGGATTTGGAAAAGCAAGTAAGAGAAGTAGAGGAAAAATTGGGAAGTGGAATGAGAATGATGTGAGAAAACCATGAAAAACAAGTCAATGACTTGCTAAAGGAGACCCAAAAAAATACTGAAAAAAATACTGGAGAATTATCAGCACATAAATAATAATTCAATCCCTGGGAACTGAAAAATGTTGGCGCAACAAATGTGGATCTGTGAATTATTCAGCAATTCTGGAAAGTAGTTTGAAACTATGTCTAGAAAGGTACTAAAATGTGGATACCTTTTGAACAAGCTATGCCATTACTAGGGTTATGCCACAAAGAAAACAAAGAGGAAAATGATCTAAATAGAAAAACATATTTAGAACAGTTCTTCATGTGATAGACACAAAGTGGAAACTACAGGGTTGTCCTCTTATTGGGGAATAGCTAAATAAATTGTAGTATATGAATGTGATGGAATGTTGTTGTTCTATAAGAAATGATACAATCAACAATTTCAGAGGAACCTGAAAGATCTTTATCAAATGAAGCAGAGCATTGTCAACAAAATGAGGGGAAAAAAATGTTATATAGTGATAATGATGTTGTAGAGAAAACCAACTGTGAAAGACTTTAAAATAATGATAAATTAAGATTAGAAAAGAAACAAGATAAATTATTCCACTTGCCTCCTGACAGAGAGATGATTAACTTAAAATGCAGAGAGACACATTTGGGGATATGACTAATTTGGGAATTTATTTTACCAGACTCTCTGTATCAAGGGATTTTTAAAAATTGTTTAATGCGGTGTAGTAGGAAAGACAGATTAATTTTAAAAATCTTATCATTTTAAAAATATAAACTATCTTTTCTAATTACAAAACCTTTAAAAAAGATTTTAAGTAATCAAGATGGTCAATTTTATTTTCTACAGTATTCTTTGTCCGTTCTTGAATCATGTGCTTTCCCCATTCATATTTGTAAAAGGTATCCCTTTCCTGGTTTTTCTTGTTTGTTCATGATGTGACATTTTATGTTTAGTTCATGCATCCATGTGGAGCTTATTGTGTTGTATGGTGGAAGGTGGGATTTAAACCATATTTCTGCCCAACTGCCTTCCAAATTTTCTAAACACTTTTGTAGAATAGGATTTGCCCCAGAAGTCAGGGCTCTTTGATTTTATTGAATGCTATGCTATGGCAGTTATTTGCTTCTAGATTTTGTGTAGCTAAGTTCTTCTATTAACTGACTTTTCTAATTTTTAACCAGTTCAAAATGATTTTGATGATTATTACCTTGTATTTCAGTTTTAGATCTGCTACTACTCAACTCCTTTTCTTTTCATTTTCTTTCATTATTGTCACTGAGTTTCTTGACCTTTAAATTTACCAAGAGGTGATGGGTAGTATTCTTTTTTGCTGTACAGAGTAATTCTTAAGCTTGATTTGGCACTGAATAATCTGCAAATTAGTTTAATAGTATCATCATTTTTATTGTATTGATACAACCCAACCATGAGCAGTTATTATGTTTCTAATTTTTTAGCTCTATGTTTCTTACTTTTTTTGGAGGGAGAAAAGCAGGGCAATTGGGGTTAAGTGACTTGCTTAAGGTCACACAGCTAGTAAGTGTGTCAAGTATCTGAGGCCAGATTAGAACTCAGGTCCTCCTGACTCCAAGACCAGTGCACTGTGCCACTTAGCTGCCCCTCTACATTTCTTTTAAAGCATATTATAACTATATCAAAATTCCAATTTGAATGTAATTCCTCTTCCTGAATTTTTATTTTATCACATGTCCTTTTAATATGTTGAATTTATTAAGTGTTTCAATTATTTTTAGTTGAGTGTCTTTGGTTTTCTAAGTAGGCCATATCTTAATGCCTTCAATGATCCTTAAAGATATTAAAGATTTGAAGAGATAATTAATTCTTACACAATCAGTTAAATATGTCCTACATAATTTTATAGGCTCTTCCATTTGCTCAAATGTATTTGCCTTTCCAAGTTTCTCTTGAGTCAAGTGTTTGAATTTCAAAGTTTCTACCCAATCTGAACCTTTCCACAAGAATGCTTAAAATTCCTGTTTTCAATTAAAGATCATTTTCTTCCTATATTGTTTTGCAAGGCAGTTATTATTGCTTGTAAACCTTTATCTCTTGCCTTTGGAATATGGTATTTGAAGATCTCTTCTCTTTTATATTAATAGCTTGCAAGTCTGTATGATCTTGGTATGAACTCTTTCTTTCTGGTTATTTGAAGTATTTTTTCCTTAGAAGCTTTTGATTTTGCTTATTATATTTATAGAGGATGTCACTTGGGTGTTTATTTCAGGAGGTGATACAGTGAGTTATTTCTACTTTTACTTTGCATTTTGATTCTAATAGATTTGGGCAGTTTTCATTTGTGATTTCTAAACCTGTGATATCTTTTTAAAAATGTTTTGGTCATAGTTTCTGGGTAGACTGTTTCTTAGATTTTTAGATTATTTCTTAACCTGTTTTTAGGTCACTTTAAAAAATATCAGACACCTTAAATTCTCTTCCATTTTCCCTGTTATTTTGGTTTTATTCTTATATTTCTCCTTGTCATGGAAACATTAATTTCTGTTTGGATCATTCATTCTGATTTTCAGGGAGTCAAGTTCTTAGGTATGTTTTTAACCACATTAAGTTCTAAGATACTAATTTTCCTTTTTATTCTTTTCTCTATAAATTTCATTTCACTTATAATCTCTTATTTCATTTTACCAAGTTATTTTACCAATCAATTTTAATTTCTGATGAACTACTTAAGGTTAATATAGAGTTGTTCTTTTCTTCTGATTTTTGTTCTTGGCAGATTCTTGACTGATATTATTTCTTTATAAAGTCCCATGTCTCTTCTGATCACTCATATCTTTGTCATTAGTTCTTGGTTTGAGACTTAGTGTCATGCATTACTATTCCCCATCATCTTGCATGGAGTTGTCAGGACATCTTAGGTCGTGATGTCTTTTACGTGGGTTCCTGATATTGGTTTCCCGTTTCATTGGTTTGTCTCAGAACAGTATCAGGTTTCACTGCCCCTAGTCACAGCTCTATCGTTGGCAGTTTTTAATCAAGGCATCCTGAATTGGCATATGTTTTTTGTTCAGTCTTGGGCTGGAGGAAGGAGCTTTTAATATTGTGTCTCTTTAGTTATTTTTGTAATTGTTCAATCATTCTTTTTATTTAGATTCTCAAGTAAAAGTGGGAGAGGTGTGTTCCCGTATGACCTACCATGTTACTATATCTAAAAGTTTCCCATTCCTAATTACAGTCTTTTTTCCAGCAACCCTCTTTCCTTGAACTTAATTTTTAAAAATGTTTTGATTCTATTAGATTTTGGTTCTCTTAAATTTACCCATGATACCATAAACCTTGAATCTGGGTAGACAGACCTATGTGGAGCAGAGAAAGGGCACACACTTAGAATGTAGTTGGCATTAAGAGGAGCTAAGAGTCAATAGCTGGCCTCGTATAGAGGGAAAGGCAAAAAATTATTCACATGTTTTATCATTATTGTATAATAATGGTCTTACCTAATAATGTACCTAATGCCCTTCTTTCCACCTATAATCACACCTTTCTCCCTCAGAAGTACTTTGAAACATAGTTGTCATAGCATCATAAGTTAAGAACTGTCAGGGTCCTTAGAGATATTCTAGTCAAATCCTCTCATTTTACAGATGAGGAAATAGCAGCCCAGAGAGATCAAGAAACTCACTTAAGGTCACACAGACTATTACAAAACAGGGCTATGATTCAAATCTAGGACCTCTGACTCCAAATTCAGCACAGTTTTCATTACACCAGGCCTAGTTAATGATAAGTTTAGAGATTTACTTCCAGACAATTCTTATATGAGAATTTTTTTTATAATAACTTAAGTGAGGCTAAGGAGAGTGTTTTGAAATTCATAATGGTTGTTAATCAAAGAGTTACATTTAATTATTGTACATTGACTTCCCAAAATATACTATTTGCAAACTGGCAATTCATCTTTTCTTTTGTATGTTATTTCTCAGTTTGCTACACTATAAACTACATCCCTAAAGTGGTTTCTTGTAATCTCTGTATCTCATATAAACCTTTCACCGTACAATTCTAAACTTTTCCCCAGCTGTTCTTACCTGTCGACTTTCATTTCTATAATAGCATCCTTCAATTCGCCCAAGATAATGTTCTTTTAAATTGCTTGAATCCAGTGGAGAAAAGGGTTCAGTGACCCCAAGTGGGGAAGCCACCATCCCTTCCAGTAGCTCCCTTTCTCCTCTGAATTCTTTATCATGTTTGTAGTTCTCACTTGGAACTTATCATGAGTTGACTTCTAGCAAAAATTATATTGTTCATGTACTTCTGACTTCTCCAATCAGTCCATCAGCAAGCATTTATCAAACTCCTTATATGCCAGACACTTTGCTAGGTACTGAAGACACAACAAGTAAAATTGTGCCTGCCATCAAGAAGTGATCAGTCAGGGAAGACATGTATAGACATAGGTATAAAGATTGATAGAAAAAAATTGCGAGTGGAGGAGCATCAGAAGCAGGAGGAGATTTTAAAAAAGCTTCATGTAGCATGTGATCTGAGATTGAAGGAAGCTAAGGAGCTTAGAGGTTTAGATGAAGAGAGCCTGCTTTCATGACATGAGGGATAGCAATGAAAAAGCATGACAACAGGAAAGGGAATACTGAGTATACAAAAAATAAGACATCTAGTTTAATTGGACCACAAGATGTGTAAATAGTAATTTGTAAACCCTTGTAGGGCAGAGCCTGTATCAGATCCTTCCTGGTACCTCCCATATCACCTAGCACAGTATGTTACCCTTAGTGGGAACTTACTAAATCCACTTATGCGTCTCAAAACAAAGCTACTTCTTTGTCAGAACCTTTATTGCCAGTGTATGGTAAGAGCAGTAGCTACCAGGTTCTCACCATGTAGTCTAGGCTAGGATTTTTTTAGTTTTGTATTTTTCCCCCTTAAGCTGCCCCAGAGACTTGATTGGTATCTATTAGATGCTCTATGAGTATCCCATTTCATTCCAATCTTGAACCTCAGCTCTCAGAGCAGCCTGAGTCATTCCTGACCTACAACACAGATAGAAGTAATAATATAGAAAACATAGAGAAGGGCCTATTTTCCCTATTTTATTAATGAGGAAATTGAGAGTCGGGAAAGTAAAGTGCTTTATTCCCAAAGTGCCACAAGTAATGAATGCCTGAAATGGGATTGAAATCCAACCCTCTCCTACCTCTCCAGGTCTAATATTCTTTCCCTTATGCCTCTTTGTTGCCTGGGGAAACTAAATTCTATTTTTTATTTTCCCATCATGCTTTTTACTTCTTTCTGCTTCACTGCAGCCCTACTAACCCTCTGTAGGCTTATTGTATGTTTGAGTCCTACCCGAAGGTACTGTCGGGGAATGTGTGGGGGAAAGCCCATGGTTATTTCTATCAAGCATCCTCCCTTCACTTAGGGTTTGAGGGTGGGGGACAGAGGTATGGAAGGGGGCTAGTAAGAACTCTAAATGAGTCACCAGTGCCCTAATTGTTCCCAGAGCCAGGTATGTTTTCCAGGAAGAATGTTGAGTCTGTAATATATCAAGGCAAATAAATAAGCAGTTTGTACTCAAGTAACAACCTTTGCATAGAATTGTTGTGCTGTGTGTTTTCTCCTTCTGATTTAAAATCTCACTGGGAGCAAACACTATGTCTTCTATTTTCTTTGGAAACTACCACATACCCTGCCACTCACACTGCTTCAGTAACCATAATGGGTTCCTCCTCTTATTGGGAAATGATTCAGCCTTTCCTGATTTTAAATGCATGCCCAGGCAGTGCTTACCAGAGCATCAGATACAGTGTGATTATGCTTCCCAAGCCTCTGCCAGAAGTGCGTAATGGTAAGCAGTAATAAAAAGAACATGCTTTTCCTTGATGTGAACACGTTAAAACGTAATGCATTTGCCCCAGGGGATTGATAATGGGATGTGGAATGTAACTCTTCTAGGTCACTTTGATTCTAGCCCAAGTTGGCAGTGATTAATTTTGCTAACTCCAACAGCTGTTCAGGGGCTAATGTGAAATGTCAAGATGGCCTCAGCACAGTTCCCATTGGAGAAGTGTCCACACCACAGAAATCATCAGTCTAATTAGCGCCCTTGCTGCCAGCATTGAGAGTTTGAAGGGGATTTTAGAAACTGAATGCTTGACTTCCCTAGAGATAGGTCCATATACTATAATTCAGGTTCACTGATGGGTTTGTATAAGAAAACCTGTCCTGTTTCTAATACCACATCTACTATAAAGAGAAATTAAATCTCTTGATACATATACATAAACGCATATGTGAGTAAATATCTCTGTAGAGGGAAGATGAAGCATAGATAGAATAAGCCACATTATTAATTCATATCAGTTTACAGAATTAGAGAATTTCAGAATAGGAAGGCACTTAGTGATCATTGAGTCTAATCCATACCCTAAAAACAACCTTTTCTACAAACATATGTAACAAATGGTCATCCAGTTTTTGATCTCCATTGAGATGGGACCCAAAACTTCTAAGGCCAGTGAGGTGGCCCATTCTCCTTTTTAGATGGCTGTTAGGAAGACTTTTTTCTGTTGGTTTTTGTTTTGTTTTTTATATCTTCAAGCCTCAGTTTACCTATTTGCAACTTACACCCATTCTTTCTGGGGTAAGATGCTTCATTTCTGCCTCTTGACATGTCCACTATACCTTCCAAAAACGTATTTTCCACCAATTCAGAAATGGAACAAATCTAGTTTCTCTTTCACATGATAGTCTTCCAGGTACTTAAAGACAGTTCTCATTCCCCCTCAGTCTTCTCTTTTCCATGCTAAAATCTTCTGTCTGTCCAATCCATCCTTATTCAGCATATAGTTGAAGCCTTTCATGATACTAATTTCTCTCCTCAGAGTGATCTCCAGCTTATATTAAGAATAGCATTGGCCTTTCTTTCCCAATAATGAGCACAATTCTACAGATACAGACAGAGTAAACCAAGATGGTCGGTTCCCCTTTTTTACTGAAAACTAAATGCATGCCCAAAATTTAATTAGTTTTCTTGGCTACAAGTCACATTGTTAACTCATATTGAGATTGCAAACCACACTAACCCCCAGATTTTTTTTTAGAAAAACTGTTGTCCAGTGATGGCTTTCCCATATTTTACTTGTGAAGTCAATTTCTTGAATCCAAATGTGAGACTTTTATATTCGTTCCTATTTACTCTCATCTCATTCAATTGAACCCAGTATTCTAGACTGTCAAGAATTTTTTGGAGCTTAAATCTGTCATCCAGTACGTTAGCTTTCCCTCTCAGCTTCGTGTCATCCATAAATTTGATAAGCATGCTGCCAAGTTCAATTAAGGAAAATATTCAAGGGAATGAGCCTTGAAGGAAGTTAAGGATCCTAAGAAGCAAAGATGAGGAAAGAATACATTTCAGGCATGAGGAGAGTTTTTGTAAAGGCAAGGAAGTGGTAGTTGGAATGTCACCTGTGGAAAACAGCAATTAGGATGGTTCAGCTGAAATAGAGGGAAATGAAGGGGGAGTAATATGAAATTAGTTTGGAAAGGTTGGCAATTGGCAAACTGATAAAGCAACAAGGCACTCTTATGGGCAGAATGGAGTCACCATAGATATTAAGTATCAAGTCAAACCCCCACCAT
This sequence comes from Trichosurus vulpecula, assembly GCF_011100635.1. Taxonomy (NCBI): domain Eukaryota; kingdom Metazoa; phylum Chordata; class Mammalia; order Diprotodontia; family Phalangeridae; genus Trichosurus; species Trichosurus vulpecula. The sequence goes on from NC_050578.1 coordinate 57,246,145, forward strand.
TACCTTGATAACCACCCCACTTCAAATATGAAAGGCAGTAGCTTCAGAGTCCAAGGAATAGCAGTGTGCTACAAATCATCAACCTTCTGCCAGAGCAGCCCCTATAACTATGATTCTGGAAAAGAATGCCATTATCCTGAACAGCACAAACTGCTATCAATAGGCAGGAATACCCAAGAACCTCAAGAGTGACAGTACCTCCCAAGAACTTTGGCCAGCCAATTGACTCCTATGGTAATGTGACCTGGCAATTTTTTTAATCTTTGTTTTGTTTCATTTTTTTCCCCAAATATCTTTCTCCCAGGTTTAGATTAGAGGTGTTCGTGATTGAGCCTTACACAGTCCTCACATCACAAAAGTCTATTTTTTAAAAATTACTTTATTTTGTTTATTCATTCTTAGTGCTAAGTTCTTAGGAAATGAAATCTAAGTCTCTGTACTCTGCGAATCAGACCAAGTCGAGGTCCTTTCCTTTTTCTTGGGGTCTTTTCTTCACCCAACTCCCCCTTTCCTCAGGGGTCAGACTAACTTAGGGCTCCTTTTTGTACCCATGCCCTTTCTTTCACATGGGACATGACATTTTCCCCTCCTTCCTGGATTAGCTTTGGTTGAAGCTCTTTCCTTGGGAAGAAAAGAGAGATGGAGAGATCTTTTCTATAATCCTTGCTAAGTCTATTATCTTATATTTCTTCTGCCCTTTGTGGCTAAATTTCTCAAAAAGATCATCTACAACCAGTGCCTCCACTTTTTTCTCACTCTTCTTAAGTCCTTATAGTCTGCCTTATTATTCTACTGAATTGTCTGCTGGTGGGTCTACCTGCCTCCAGTATCTCCCCACTCCAATCCATTCTTCCCTTAGCCACTAAAGTGATTTTTCTGAAACACGAATTCTATCATGTCACCTCCTCACCCTGTACCCATACACACACTCCATAAACTCCAGTGGCTTCCTATTGCCCTCAGAGGCAAATTGAAAATTTGGCATTCAAAGCCCTTCGTAACCAATCCTCTTCCTACCTTTCTAGTCTTATGATACCTTACTCCCTAACACATATTTTTCAGTTCAGTGACACTGACCTCCTGGCTGTTCCACAAGCAAGACATTCTGTCTCTTGGTTCCAGGCATTTTCTCTAGCTGTCCCTCATGCATAGAATGCTCTCCCTCCTCTATTCTTAGTACTGACCTCTCTAGCTTCTTTTAAGTCTTAAATAAAACCCCACTTTCCATAAGAAGGCTTCTGTAACCCCAGGGCTTGCTTTCTTTTAATTATGTCCTATTCATCAAGTACATAGTTTGCTTTATATATATTTGCTTGCATTATATCTTAAGCTCCTTGAGGGTAGAGACAGTCTTTAGCCTCTTTTTGTATCACCAGTGGTTAACACAATGATTGGCACATAGGAAATGCTTAATAAATTTTTATTGTTTGATTGACAATAATAATGTTCTTTCTTCATTCATTCATTGGTAGAGGGTCATCAGTTGTAAACAGAAGAGTTCACATTTTATCCTTGAGATGATAGAAACTCACTGCTGATTATTTAACTGAGGAGCAAACGGACAAGTTTGTACTAAGTTATTTTGGCAACTCTGTGGATGAAAAATTTGAGATGAGGGAGACTGTAAATAAGGAGACGAATCAGGAGGCTGCTTCAGTGGTCTAGATGAGATGTGAGAAAGGCCTAAACTAGAATGATAGGGAAGAAGACAAATGAAAGGGAGTTCATTCTCACTGTAAAGTGAAAATGAACAGGAATTGGCATAGTAAAGGTATAAGAGAGTGAGTAGTTAAGAATTACTTCAAAATTATAAGCCTGGGTAAACTGAGAGGATGGAAGATTCTCAACAGAAAAAGGGAAGGAAGAGGGGATTACTTAGAGGAAAAGATAATGAGTTCTCTTTGGATAAGCTGAGTTTATAATATCTGGGCAGCTAGGTGGCACAATGGATATAGCATTGGGCTTGAAATCAGGAAGACTCATCTTCCTGAGTTCGAAACCAGCTTCAGACTCTTACTAGAGACTGAATAACTTACTTCAGAATGTATAATCCTGGGCAAGGTACTTAATCCTGTTTGCCTCAGTTTCCTCATCTGTAAAGTGAGCTGGGGAAGACAATGATTGCAAACCACTCCAGTATCTTTGGCAAGAAAACCTGACATGGGGTCATGAAAAGAAAACACCATTGACAATACTGGCGTGCTATGATCTAAAAGGTTGTGAAGAGTCAGATATGTCTGAACAACTGAACAACAACATATGACATCTAGTTTGAGCTCTACAGCAGACAATGATACTAGTCTCCAGCATGATGAGCTCAATAGAGAGCTTAATGCTTGACATGTAGATTTGGAAATCATCAACATAGAAATGATCATTGAACCAAAAGAAGATCTCTCATGTATATATGTGTGTATGTATGTGTATATGTATGTATATATGTGTACGTATTGCAGTCAACTTATAAACTCTGGCTTAGTTCAATATCAGATTCTGGGAAGAACAGAGGGAGATTAATTTTTAGTTCACCCTTGAGTAGTCTCAACTAAGTAGTTAACCTGTCAGAATTGGTGGGTCTTTAACCAGGTTAAATGACTCATGAACCGCTGTATCTAAAACAATTTTCTTGACATGACTTTGTACATTTTTGTCTTTAACATTCCCAGGGACTAAAGAGTACATATAACAGACATAATTATAATGCAGACTACTTATAAGTATTATATATACATACATGTACATAGAGGTTACATGTGCAACCAAAACCACATTTCATCTATTTCTAAATAATACTCTATAATTTACAGCTTTATATTCTATATGGGCTGTGGTGACAGAATTTGCCATTCTCAGTCTTACCGATTTGTGACACCTCCTGTGGCTTAGCAGTCACTCAAAGACTCCAACTGCTTCAAGGTTAAATATAATAGATTGCATAGCTAGATACCAGAGTCACTGTGGGTTTTAACATCAACTGCAGTCCAACGAAGGTCACATGCTCTTCCAAGGGAAGAAGTAGCAAGCATCTTTCCTTCATTATCCCTGGATATGTGCACGGGAGGATGTTAAATTCCCTCAGGCACCTCCACAGAGAGACTGATCATGCAAACGGCAGGGACAAGGAAAAAAGGGAAGGAGTTGTAATTATGAAATTTAAAATGTCATTGTTCTTGTTTTTAAGCTCTGCTGATTGCTTTATAGTTCACATTAACTTGCTCTCCATGGTATTATACATATGTCCTTGTTGTGGAGATAGCTGTAACATTTCCAGGGGAAAAAGATGCTACCATGTAACTTTTTGTTTAAGTGTAGAAAGCAAACATTGTATATATTTCCCTCTCTATGTGTGTAGGCCTCATTTGCATCTTGTGGAAGGTAGTTAACAAGCACTTCAATAGATTTATGCCCTTCCTTTCTCAATTTTCCTTACCAAACTTAAAAATTTCACAGTGGTCTGACTGGTTCAAGTGACTAGACAACTATGACCTCCTCTCAAAAGTAGTTTAGAGATCGTTGAAGATACTGCAAAAATTTCATAAGATAAAAACCAGAAAAAGCAGAGTTGCCCCAAACTATCAAAATGCAAAATGTTATGCTGTAATGAAGTGACTTTTTCATCTTCTATTTATTAAGGTATGCAGGCTTTGAGTAGAATGCTAGCAGATGCATTTTCTATAGAAAAGAAAGAGACACGGGCTTGAAAAACTAAGGGCCAGTCTTTACCATAGCCGATATTAATCTATCAACCCAACTTGGCCCCACCTACAAGTTCTTGTTGGCTTCAGATAGCTACATATTTCCATTTGTTAATTAAGAACAAGTTTCATTTAGTGATAAATTTTGGTTATTGCTATATGAAAGCAATGGTAGTGTTTGGGTCACGTGTTCAAATAGCGCTAGTTGAGAGCATCCTAATTATATCAGGATGTATGTGTGTGCATGCCCATGCATACATGCACACACATATAAGTTTGTGTGTGTATATGTACATGTGCCTTATACATGCATTATGCATACACAGTAATGAATTGTTTAACATGAAATGAAATATATGCATTTATATTTCAGCTTTCTACTGGAGAGTTCCATCATGTAGATAGCAGAATCTCATTCATGACTGTGACAAAACTGTAATCTGAAATTTATTTTTTTCAAAAACAAGCTTCCTCTCTCCCCCATCTCCCCTCCACTGGCTCAGCCTGCTGACCCTCCTGTCACCATCAGTAATATTATATTCCAATTTATTTTGTATAAAACCTTGGGATTATTTTCCAATGCAAAAATTGCATGATTCATTGTCCGTTTGCCTACTACTCCCTCTGCTCTGAGTTTCCATCTACTCTGTCTCAATACACACACACCTACATATATGTATGTGTATACACACATGTATATGTGTGCATATATATACACACCTACATATATGTATGTGTATACACATATGTATATATGCATATGTGTGTGTGTGTATGTGTGTGTATTGTCTGCCTCATTAGGTTGTGAGCCTCTTGAGGAATTCGGGTCCTGTTTTTTGCTTTTCTCTGTACTTCAGAGCCTAGCCCAGTGCATAGTAAGTGTTTTCTAAATGGCTTTTGATTGATTCTATGATTTTTAACTATTTCCTCTTCCTCTCCAAACTCAATTCATTATCTTCATTCCTAATATATCCTGCATCTGCCCCCTTACTTGCATTCTTATTCCTCCTACCATCTTTCAGACTCTTATCTTTCTCATACTAGATGAAAGCTCTAGCATTAGAAGCCACTTTAGAAGTCATCTAATTTCCCTCCTTAATTTTACAAATGAGGAAACTGAGTGATTTGCTCAGAGTAAGAACTCTGTTCCTGTGATAACAATATCCTCACTCTTTCTACTTTGCCCCCTCCCCTCAATGCAACAAGATCCCACCTGCCTGCACATGGTTTCTGCCTTCTGCCCCACTTTATCCCTCCTACTTTATCAGGACATGAGAATCTTAAGCAATTTATGCTCTCATCAATGTGAGCACACCCCAGCACATCTCAACTACTCATTCTCTTTCTACATCCTCCACTAAATCTTCCATATATGGACTACTTGACACAATAAAGACCTTCCTTTAGGTCTTTTTTTATTTTTATGGGTACCAGTGCAGCTTTCAGACAGCCATGCAATCAGAGTGAACTGGATTCAAATCCTACTTCCGACATATGATGATTGCATGACCCTATGCAAGTCATTAAACTGTATAGTATACTAGGCAAACATTCTAAGTCTGGAAATGGCAGAAAACCTGACAATCTGCATTGAAAGAAGTAACGTCTTTACTCCCTAGACTAATGAATTAAGTGAGAGATCAGACCAAATAATCGAATCCTGTTTTTACCCCTATAGCTCATTATTGATAATATATCTTGGCCATTGTAACCTATTTTATTTACCACTGACAGATTAATAGTCCTAAAATATATAGTTTTGACCTTATTTTCCTCACTCTCACAGGTTAACTTCTCACTCCAGCCAAATGCTAAGACCTTCTCAAAAACATCAGCCCTTCTTTTCCTTTCTGCTGATCACAATCAAAGCAGTATCTTAACAAAGTTAAAACCTCTACTTGAGCCCTTGATCCTATGGCCTCTCCTGCAATCTCCTCACCCCTTCATACATCTTCAGTCTTTCCTTCTCTACTTCCCATTTGCCTCTAAAAATGTCCAGGTTTCCTGAAACTTTCACTTGAGCCTTCAAACCTACCCAGCTAACATACTAGTTATGTGTTTCCCTTTTGAAACCAAAATACGGTAAATATTTTCACTTCCTACCTATCCACTTCTTATCTCTTCATAGTCTAGCTTTACCCTCACAAGTCTACAGAGAAACTTGTGCCAAAGGTTACATGTGAACTGACATCCAAATGATAAATTGACAAGATGATTTCCCTCATGCCTCCTCTATATTCCTGTTGATGATATGTGGTAGCTTTATTTTGCTGACTATGTTTTTCTACTGACCTACAATTTTGAATCCTTGGAAATTATTGTACTTTATGTCATGGTTTGAACTACGACTTTATAGAATCATCAGGACAATAGGCTAGGGGTAGGGACTGGCCCTATGATTTCATTGAGAGAAGGGGCACCAAGATGAAGAAATTCTCTTTTCCAGTGGAAGTCTGTAACAATTCTGCAACATAAAGACTTTGATAGATGCCTAAAGAGCATATAAAAGTTAAGTGACTCATCCAGATTCTCCCAGCTGTTGTGCTTTAGAGGTGGAGCTAGAGCCCAGGTCTTCCTGGCTCCAAGGCCTAATTTCTACCCCTTATGCACAATGTAAATGTGTGTCAAGATGAAGCTCAGGATCATCAAAATCACTGCATAATTTCCTAAATGTGATCAAGTCCCACTGTACTCATCCTAGTCAATTCTTTTTCTAGTTGATTTTTGATCTATTGTGATTGAATTCAATGACCTGTCTGGCTGAAGACTTGAAGGAGGCCAGGGAACTTAGGAAGCCAAGAGGCAGAGATAAGAAGGAAAAGCGTTTCAGGCATGAGAAAATGCACATCCAAGAGGAATGTCTTGTCAATGAATCTTAAAGTACATGGAGGGCAGTGTAAAGAGGGGCAAAGTAGGAAGGGACCAGGTAATGAAGACCTTTAAAAGTCAAACAGAGGATTTGATATGATCACGGATGTAATTGAGAGCTACTTGTTTGTTAAATTGTGGGGAGGTGATGTGGTTAGATTTGTGCCTTAGAAAGATCACTTCGGTAGTACAGAGAGACTAACGGCATTGAGGAAAACCAAGAGACTATTGGAATAATCCATGAGTGAGGTGATGATGGCCTATACCAAGGGGATGACAGTGTAAGAGGAGAGAAGGGAATATATACAAAAGTAATCTCAAAGATAGAATCAACAGGCCTGGGCCACAGTTGGGATATGGGGGAATGAGAGACAATAAAGACTCAAGGATGAAAAGTAAGGCAGCACACAAGCATAGAAGGAATACCTTGTGTGATGAGATTAAGATTCATTCAAATAAATATCTAAGTTAACACTTTTCTTTATTGCCCATGACCTAGATTGCAATCTCTGCCCTATATCCTCTTCACTAGCACCACTACAGTTATGAACAAATGTTACATGTTTATGTCCTTTGTCCTGCAGCCCTCTCTTCTAATTTCATGACATGCCCATGGCATGATCCCTGCACCCTAAATCCGTTCTTCATTCCATTCTCCAAACTTTTCCACAGTCTCCCAGTATACCACCCTATCCTTTTCCCCCTTCAGAGCTTCTTTTATTTATTATCTTCCTCCATTAGAAGGTAAGATGCTTAAGGAATCCATATCCCCCAGAGCTTAGCACAGTAACTACCACAAAGTGAGCACTTAATAAATGTATCTTTTCCTTCCTTCCTCCCTTCCTCCCTTCTTTTCTTTTCTTTTTATTTTCTCTTTCTTTTCTTCTTTTCTCTTCTCTCTCTCACTATTTCTGGGGCATTATTAATGTAATAATTTTGCATTTTTTTGCTTCTCTGAATTACAATATTTTGTTCATAATATTGAACTATTAGAATTGGGAATGACCCTGTGATTTTATTGATGGAGAGCATTCCTGATGAGGAATTTCCTCTACCACTGAAAGTTGGCATCTTCTCCTTCACTTATGATTTTAGAGAGGTTTGTCAAAGGCTGAGAGGTTAAGAGACTTACTGTGAGTCACACACACAGTTTGGGTTGGAGGAGGGGCTCTTAGAATGTGGAAAACTATGTATTTCTGATTCTGAGACAGGCTTTCTGTCTGCTGCCTATTGAAGGACAAATGACAACAACACCATTCCCGATGATGAGGCGTGTTCCCAGAGCTAGGCTGGCTATATCTCCCTCTCAGGCTTTTGAGGGTATCTGTGATAAGGCAGAGGTGGTTTTCTCATGCCATTGGTTTGACCCTCAACTACTGTCCTCACCTCTTCCCCAATGTTATGATTTAGCCAACGTGTAGCTTTTAAAAAGAGATAGTTATTAAATTAGTACAATAAAAAGGATTTGTACAAATAATTTATCTCAAAGTCTAAGACCTACTCTCTCACAACAACATACACGTTGGGGGAAAGTTACTCAGGATTAGAAAACACATGTGGCTCCTGACTTCTGACAGTCCTTTTCTCCTACCTATGGCATGCTTGAGAAGCTCCCGTTAGGCATGATGAATATCTTTGAACTCCTTGTGTAAGCATGAGTAAAGCCTGCTATTGGATCTTCATGAGACAAACACCACCACAGCTGATCCTCCTGGATCAGCCTGTAGGATTCCAATGGGGCAAATGAGACTTCCCACATCCCACAGACCCTTTGAGGTTCAAAGATTCTCTTTTGATCCCCTCAAGAGGATGAGGAGGAAACCTGGCTGGAACTAAGGCTCGTCCTTCCTCCTTCCTCAGTGCTGTTTTAGAAAGTAACATGCTCCAATTTCTAGGGGAAAAACCCAACAAAACAAAACTCTTCCTTCTCAACCCTCTTAATAACTTACAGATGATTCATGGATGTGTGACCAAGTTTCCCAACCTGTTAGAACAATTTCCTATCCAGCATTATATCACTTCATCAAATGGCTTTCAAAGGTTTTCCACATTCTGTCTAAGGTCTATTGATTGATTGGTTGTTCTCAGTTAAGGTATCAGTTAAAATGGAGTGATGGTTTCAACTATATACGTATACTTAATATATAGTGATGCTGATAATATTTTAAACATTGATTAATTTCTCTCTTCAGAGCAGTTCTACATTCCCAGTAGATAGTCAAAGGATATGAACTAACAGTTCTCGAAAGAAGAGTTGAAAACTAGAGACAACCATATGGAAGAATGTTCCAAATGACTACTAATAAGAGCAATGAAAATCAAAACAACTCCGATGTTTTACTTCGCACTCAGCAAATTGCCAAGACTAACAAAAGACGGGGATAGTCAATGTTGCAGGGGGTGTGGAAAGACAGACAGACTAATACATTTTTGATGAAACTGGGAATCGGTCCAACCATTCTGGAAAGGAATTTGGAAAGATGCAAAAAAGTGATTAAAACATTCATACCTTCTGATCTGAGATTCTTCTGCTAGGCATGTAATTCAAGAAGGTCAGTATCAACAACAAAAAAGGCACCACATACATCAAATTATTTGTAGGAGAACTTTTTTTAGTAGGAAAGAAATGAAAACAAAGAAGCTATCTGTCAAGGAATGACTATTTATGTAAAAATGAATGCATCACATAATGCTATAAGAAAAAGTGAATATCGGGGCAACTAGGTGGTGTAGGGAGGAGAGCACTAGCCCTGGAGTCAGGAGGACCTGAGTTCAAATACAGCCTCAGACACTTGATACACTTACTAGCTGTGTGACCTCGGGCAAATCACTTAACCCCAGTTGCCCTGCCTTCCCCCCTCAAAAAAAAGAAAAAGAGAATATGAAGAGTTCAGAGTAGTATGGGAAGATTAATATGAACTAATGCGAAACGAAGTAAGAATCAGGAAAGAATATAGACAATGACTACTTTAAAAAAGAAAAACAGTTGGCTCAGTTGGCCCATGCTCATTAATACCTCTCTAGGTATGTATGTATGTATGCATGTCTGTATGTATATGTGTGTATGCATATATGAATATATATATATATATATATATGCATAGATATGTATATACGTGTATGTTTATTCCATTACTGTTATTTCCCATTATTATCCGCATTATTCCCTCCATAAAAGTGCGGCTATAATTGGAGGTAAGGCTATGCAAGTGTAGTTAAAAATATAAACAGTGGGGGGTTTTTGGTCTGTTTTTTCACAAAGTAAATAGAGTCTTGGTAATGGATTTTGTGTTATCACCTGAGAACCAGCCTAACCTGGATACAGAAAGGCTTGTCTCCAGATTGGCTGCAGAATGATGACATTTTTGCCCTCAACAATATTATTGTAAGGTTGTGATCTCATCCATGGGAGGAGAACCCATACCTTCCTAGAAAAATCACAGATCCATGAAGTATTGAATTCTTAAGAAAGAATAATTGTCTTTTCACATTAGTAGAACATTGACTAATAGAGAATTTTATGAGTGTGGTAATAAATATTGTCATTTTTCATTCACAAAAACCAAAGCTAGGTACTGGTATAAAGGTCATTCACTCTTTATCTGCAAACACAAAGCAGCTGCACTATTTTAACAAGATAGTGGCCAATTGAGTAAGTAAAAACAAATTTGCAGTCAGAACAGCAAATCTAGTTTCTGAATTTATGTTAGTTAGTTAATAACATTTATTAAGAACATATTGTGTGCAAGCACTGTGCCAAATGAGCCTTGGGAAAAAGGCAAAACCAAACAAAATACTCCCTGCTCTCAAGAAGCTCACATAGTCTAATGGGCATCACAATATGCAAACAAGTACGTACAAATAAGATATGTACACAACATAACAGATTACTTATAAAAGATTCTTGGTCAAGCAAAACAAGATAAAATAGTTTGCTTTTAATTAAAAAAATAGAGACATTGTGAGGTATAATAGATGTGAAATGATGTATGTACTTTCAGATAAGGTCACTGTGTTACTAGTTTTGCTTCACTATTTGCCTTTATTACAAGATACCTGTCATGAAATGAGAGTAATCTGTAAATTCTTTTAATGTAAAAAGAACACATATTGATTATACTTTTGGAAGGTACATATGCATATACGAGTATATAGATAGTGTGTGTGTGTGTGTGTGTGTGTGTGTGTGTGGTTTTCAAACTTTTTGGTGTCAGGACTCTTTCATACTCTTAAAAATTATGGAGGCCCCAAAGAACTTTGGTTTCTGTGGTTTAGCTCTATGGATATTTATCATATTAGAAATTAAAACTGATACATTTCTAAGATATTTACTATTTCACTTAAAATAATAAACCAATTAAGTGAGCATAAATAACAATTTTAATTAAATAACTCTATTCCCCTCCCCTAAAACCCCACAAAAGGGTGGCATGTATTTGTAAGTCGCTTATGTCTGGCTTAATAGAATGCAGCTAGATTCTATATCTGCTTTTGTGTTAATCCTTTGTGATACATTGTTTTTGCTGAAGTGCATGTAAATGTCATTGGAAAATGGAGTATTTTAATAGACAAATAATGTCTTAGTATTGTAATGATTTTTTTTTTTACTTCTCAGACCTTCTGAAAGGATCTCAGGTATCTCCATGGGGCCTCTGCCCACCCTTTGAAAATTACTTTTAAGCAGTATAAATTGGAGAGAATTACGGAGGAAAGACATTAGCATTAAGGGAGATTGGGAAAAGCCTCTAGTCCAAGGGGGAGTTTTAACTGGAACTTGAATAAAACCAAGGAAGCCAGATGATAGAGATGAGCATGGAGAGAATTCCAGGCATGTGAGATATCCAATGAAATTGCATAAAGTTTAGAGACAGTGTTACATATGCAACAGCAAGGAGACTGGTGCCACTGTATCAAAGAATAAAGGGCAGCTAGGTGATGCAGTGGATAAAGCATGGCTTGGAATCAGGAAGATTTATCTTCATGAGTTCACATCTGGCCTCAGACACTTACTAGCTGTGATACTTCAGGCAAGTCACTTAACATTGTTTGCCTCAGTTCCTTATCTGTGTAAAAAAAAACTGGAGAGAAAAATAACAAACCATTCTAGCATCTTTGCCAAGAAAACCCCAAAATGGGGTCGTAATGAGTTGGACACAGCTGAAACAACTTAGCAACAATCAAAGAGGATGTGATGAGGAGGCAGATGTAAGAATACAAAGGTGTGAGAGAAGGGTATTGTTTATGAAGGGCTTTGTATGCCAGACAGAATTTATATGTGATCCTGGAGGTGACTGGGAGCCACTGAAATTGATTGAATTGGGGAATCATATGGCTAGACCTGAACCTGAGGAAAATCATTTTGACAGCTGAGTGGTAGACAAACTAGAGTAAAGAAAGACTTGGGGTGGCGAGACTAACAAACCCACTATTGTAGTTGTCCAGATGTGAAGTGATAAGGGAACCAAGGTGGTGGTAGTATCAGTAGAAAGAAAGGAGCATATAGGAGAGATGTCGAGAAGATAAAATCTACAAATCTCAGCAATAGATTGTATTGGGGGGAGAGAGAGAATGAAGAGTCAAAGATGACCTCTAGATTGTATGCTGAATTGACTGGGAAGATGATGGTACCCTGGACAAAAATAGGGAAGTTAGGAAGTCGGATAGGTTGGGGAAAGATATAATGAATACAAATTTGGACATACTGAGTTTAAAATATGTATAGGATATCCAATCCAAAATGTTCAATAGGAAATTGGAGATGTAAGACTCAAAGTCAGCTGAGAGATTAAAGCTGGATAAGTATTTTGAGCATCATTGACATAGAGATAACCAAGTGAAATAATATTGAGGGAGAAGAAAAAAGAGTATAGGACAGTGTCTTTGGGGAAACTCTTCAGGAGCATGACCTGGGTGAAATTCTAGCAAAGCAGGATGAGAAGAAGCAGTGAGATTTGTAGGGAGAGAACCAGAATAGAGTAGAGAAACATAGAGAAAATATCCAAGTGATTTATCAATATCAATAAAATCTCAAGGGTCAATCATGTCAAGGGGTGTGGAAGAAGGATGAGAAGTAAGAAGAAGCCATTCCATAGAGGGATTAAAAGATTATTGGTAACTTTGATGAAAATAGTTCATTTGAATCATTTCCTTTCAAAGCCATTTTCATTTCAAATCAAAATAATTTCAGTTGAATGATGAGGTTGGAAGCCAGAAAGTTTAAAAACACTGTGAAAAGAAAGGAAGTGTAGGCATTCACTGCAGGAGGGGAAGTCAGGGAAGGTAGGAGTAGGGATAAAGGTTTACTAATGGTACTTTGCTGAGTGTGATAGTGAATTGATTGGGGAAATACAAAAGAATTCCTTGCTCACACGAGGGCCCAGTTAAGATTATGTAACAACAGTGTATTATAAATTTGCTGACCCAATCAGCATAGTTTCATGATTTTCTCCAAGTTTTGTTCAGCATCACATGAGTGGGAGAGAAGGCAGCAGATGGTGAGAATAATCCCAGGCAGAGACTTGGCAGCAAGATCAGGGAAATAAATAAGAGGGTAAGGGACTTAAGAGAAAAGAACTGGCTTCCTAAGGGGTCAAGATGGGAAAGAGAAGAGACTGTAGCCAGTGCAAGGGTAATAGCCTTACTGGCAGGGTGGTGTGGTGGAGTATCCTGTACAAATAAATAGCAGTAGGAAATGGATTAATAGAATACTTATTTATTCTACCAGCCTGTATTTGTCCATTGAGATAAAAAAAAATTCGTACTGGTCATCCCTTGCTTCCATACTAAGGTTTGACCCCAGGGCTGGCCATTTTTAACATTTTCTTTACTTCTACCCTGGAAACTCTTGCATTCTTGACCTTCTATAGCACTTACAGCCTGCAAATCTTCATGGTAGGGTAACCCCTAACATCTCATCATCTCATGTCTCCCTTTTTGCCCTGGGCTGCTGGCCAGAACTGGAAAAAAGGGAAAAATCCAGCAGATTCTCTCTCTCTCTCTCTCTCTCTGTCTCTGTCTCATGTGTGTGTGTGTGGTGGATAACTTAAGCTGGGCCCCCATTGCTGCTCAGCAAGCCTGATTAAACCTAAGCTATTCTTATCAGTTTCCTGTCTCATTCCCCACAACAGCTGTTAGAACTCTTCTCTCCTCTAGACTCTCAACCAACTCCCTCCTTGCTGCCCTCCCCCCACTAACAACAGATGGTAGAAACTATTTTATTATAAAAACTGAATCATCCTTTTTCTACTCCCTTAGCCTCATCTTTACCATTCTCCAATATTTCTCATTTTTCAACAGTATTACTCACTGTCCTGCTTTCTTTCAGTCACAGGAGAACTAGTCCTGTTCCTGAATGAGGCTAATCCCACTCCCCGCACTCTAGTTTAAGTAGTCATACCCTCTTTATCATACATCTTCATTTTCTTCCTCTTTACTCTTTTCTTCCTAACTTCTTACAAATATGTTCAGGTTTTCCCTATCCTGGGCAGCTAGGGTACAGTAGATAGAGTGCCAGATCTGGAGTCAGGAAGGCCTAATTTCAAATCTGGCATCAGACTTTTACCAGCTGTGTGACCCTCAGAAAGTCCCTTAACCTTGTTTGCCTCAGTTTTTTCCTCTATAAAATGAGGTAGAGAAGGAAATTACAAAACAATCCAGTATTTTTTCAAGAAAATCCTAAAAGAGGTCCTAAAGAGTCAAAAAATTATTAAACAATTTTCCCTATCCTAGAAAAGCTTTCTTTGAACCTTCTATCTCATTCATCTATGTCTTCCTCATTACTAAACTTCTTTGGGAAAAAAAGGACCCATGCCCTTCCCTACCTAGTCTCACATCTACTACTTCAATTTAGCTTCTAACACTTCACCCCCAATCTCTTGAGTAAATATTGATTTCCCAGTCGCTGAATCCAAGGGCCTTTTGTTTTTTAAGTTGTAATAGTCTTTGGCCTTGCTGATGTAACTTAGTGTTCTTGCCTGCTCATTCTCACAAGAATACTTAATACAGTCTTTGCTTTTGAAAAAGGAACACTAATGTCTTGCCCTATTGTTCCATTCAGGAGTCATGTGACTTCCCTCACAGTACTTGCCTTCCCCAACCTCTTCTCAAGGAATACATTCCTTGAAAGCAAAGACCATCTTCTTTTCTCCATTTGTGTCTTCAGCACCTAACACATTGCATAGCTTTTAGTAGACACTTAAATGCTTTTCATCCATTTAATTTTTCTCCTCCCACTTCTAACTACCCTTTCTCTGTCTCCTTTGCTGGTTCCTCACTTTTCAATTCTTTAAAGGTTTTTTTGTTCCCTCAATGTTTGCAACTGACCCTCTTGTATGTTCCTAGCAGATTGATCTGAAAGAAAAACTGATTAATAATTATTTGTTGAATCATTCTTATCTGTGTAAAAAGGCATACAATTATCCTTAGAGAAAATAATCCTTATTTTTAAAAAATCATAAAGACATTGACAATTATTTTGACAATGTGACAATGGATTTTGTAGAGAAACTGAACAGTCTGCAAGGAGGAGAACCTAAGTTTTTAAATGCTAAATTCTTTTCCTCTTTTACCTGTACATTTTTACATTCAAACAGCATTAAATCAGGCCTGTTTATATTCATATTTTTTCAGGTTGACCTTGTTTAAAACTAGAAGCATTTTTAGAATAATTTATGCATCAAGAATTGAGTATGAGTATAATGCTCTAGCAATGCAAAACCCCAAGGGCAGAGTAAGAAGTGAAATATTCACAAAGCTTAAGTGTAGGAGACACGGGGCTTTCTATGGTATTTCAACACTGGCTCCTGTGCTTCTGTGAAGGGAGTCATAAATGCCAAAAATATCAGCAAAGATCAATTTATAGGACGTTAGGGAAAACCTGTAAAGTGGATCCTTACTTCCCCATTATGGAGATATAGCCTCCCTGCTATCCCACATTTGAAGTTCAGTTGTAATCATTATGGAAAATGAATATTAGAGAATCAATAAAATCTGGGCTGCTCTTTAGGAAGGTCAGCTTTGGATTTCCATTAATGCTGGATGATTCTTAATTTCAGTGTTCTTCCATTCATTTTTTTAATAAAAAAGGAAAAGTATAGTTTATATCCTTCTTAGATCATTGATTAGTTAACCTCCTTTGGTTTGGTTTTCATGTCCATTACAGATAGACTTTCATGTCAACATAGGTGTTACACCATTATCTTCAACACTGTACTTTTCTCCCCCATCCCAATGGCAACAACAATTTTGTTTATTTCTTTTCATTCCTGACATCTGCTTCAAGAAAATTTAAAATATCATCTCACAGAGGGCAGTGGAAAGGCATATGATGGGTTTAAGTAGGGTGTAACATATAACCCATAAGGGATTAGGGATTCCAAAGAGCAAGAGTAAAGGATATTATCAAGGAATTGTGTGAGAAAAAGAGTAGTTGGGCTGGTCACATAGCACAGATAGGCAGCCAGAATGCTCTATGGAAAACTTAAGGATTACTGGGGAAAAAGTAAGAAAGGTCTCCAGCACAGTGGGTGGACCCCTTGTAGCAAATTTGGGAGTGAATACACAGGAGAGTCTTTTGTGACAGGCAGGCATGGATGGTTTGTGATCTGCATAATTGGAGAGAAATCCAAAATCAATGAGAACCCAGTTCTAATGGAATATTTGGGAATATTCTCAGCACCTAACACGAAGTCTGCCACAGAGTAGACACTTAAGTTTGTAATGAATTGAATGGGAAAGGTGTTTCCATCTAACCATTTCAGTGGCTTCTTGCAAGTACGGTTCCATTTCCTAATGGAGGGCTAAATGAACACCGTACTTTTCAAGTAGTTGATTACTTTCTGAGGGGTTCCAAGGGAACACAAAGTACCAGAGAGATCAGGAATGATTTAATGTGTCCGAATGGGGGAATATCATCCCTAAATGTTTAGAATATTCTCCAAAAACTGCAACTGGGGTTAAATTATAAAGTGAAACAATTATAAAAGGATTTTTTTACTTGAATGCAAGATAACTATTTCTGTAGGTACTGCATTTTTTCTAGGTTTTTCTGATTTTTTGAAGTTCTTTAGTTTGTCTTAAAATATGATGTTTAATGGGGAAATATTCTATGCTTTTAACTGTCAAAATGCATCCATATTTATTTTTTCTATTTTAGTTGTGAAAATATAGTCATTTGTAAAGCCTAAATGCTATCACAACACAAATGGTAGGAAAAATTCACACATTTGGAGAGTTAAATAGCAGGATAGTGAAGATGACAGTAGTATTTCAGTAACTCATGCACATATGGTTCTTCTTCTTGACCTTGTCTTTGAACCTTCTCTGACAGACTACTAACATACTCTGACCTTGGTTAGCTCTTTTGCCTGTATCAGAAGAGGTTAGCATGGGCACCATGTATTTTAAGGTACAGCTTTCACAATTCTGAAGTATACCCTCCAAAACTTACTTTGCACTAGCAGCCATATATTGCTAAATGGAAATAAAAACTAAGGTGATAATGTGGATCTACATGACAGTCAGCAAACATTTTAAGATACTTTAATTCTTATATTCATCTGATGATGTCTGGATGGAGAACCTTCCAGGAAAATGGGGCCCAAATTATTGACAAGGGGAAAAGAATAATGAGGAATTCCAATTCAAAGCTGATCATTTAGCAGGAAAGCATGAAGAATATAATCCAAGATCAAAGTACACAGTTTATCTGTATTATTTGGCCTGAATGGCCAAACCAATAATTAAGAATCAAGATCCATAAATCAAGCTAAATTCTGTACAAAGAAATTATATAATTGCAAGGCTTAGAACTAGATGAGCCCTGGGAGATCATTTAAGAAGTATGGAACAGGGATGGGAATGCTAGACTGAGTCACTTATTAGCTATGTGACTCTGAGCAAGGCATCAACTTTTTCGAATATCATTTCCTCATGTCTAAAATGGGAATAGCACATAAGAGTCCCTATCTCACTGTATTGGTGGGAGGTTCAAATAAGATGATATATGCAAAGTGATTTGCAAACATGAAGAGCTCTAAATAGTTTATAGTCCAGGAGTGGGCAATCTGTGGCCTTGAGGCCACATGTGGCTTTCTAGGTCCTTGGGTGTGGCCTTTTGACTGAGTCCAAGTTTTACAGAACAAATCATTTTATTAAGGGAATTTGTTTTGTACAGTTTGGATTCAGTCAAAGGGCTGCACGTGAGAACCTAGAGGGCCACGTGTGGGCTTGAGGCTGCAGGTTCCCCACCCCTGGTTATACAAACTCTAGTGGTCCTTATCCGAACTTTTGCTCTCACTGGCAAATCAACAGATCCCCAAAGACACTGAAGGATGCGAGTGTCTTCCTAATACAATCAGTTCAATCCACCATTCTGCTGTATTCACCCCAATGTCATTTGTCACTACCAGTTAATATTTCCTCACAATTATCAATTACACTAATTAATCACAACCTAGGAGTCATCCTGAACTCACTATCACTCATCTGACCCCCTACCATGTCCAATCTTTTGCAAAAACCTACCGATTTTACCTTTCTGACATCTCTCAAATGTTTCATCTTCTCTCCCCTATTCTGGTTCAGGCCCTTATCACCTCATGCATGGACAATTGCAATAGCCTACTGGTGGGTCTGCCTGCCTTGCCTCAAGTCTCTCCCTACTACAATCCATCCTCCATTCAACCACTAGTGAATTTCCTAACGCATAGGTCCAAACACATACACACACACCACACCACAAACACACCATACACACACACACACACACACACACACACACACACACACACACACACACTCACACTCAGTAAACTCCAGTGGTTCTCCACTGCTTCCAGGATCAAGTAAAATATCCTCTACTGAGTATTCAAATCCTTAAAAACCTAGTCCCCTCCTATGTTTTCAGTTTTCTTACATCTTACTTCCTGGCACATTCTCTTCAATCCAGTGACACTGGCCTCCTGGCTGTTCCATTAAAAAAAAACACCCCATCTCTTGGCTCTGGTAGTTGTCTCTGGCTGTCCTTCATGGCTGGAGAATGCTCTTCTTTCTCAATTCTTGTCTACTGACTTCCCTGACTTTAACTCTTCCATTAATTCCCAATTAAAATTTCACTTTTTCACAAAGCCTTTCCCAAACTCTCTTAATTCTGTTGTCTTCCTCTATTAATTATTTCCTATTTATCCTGGAAATAACTTCTTTTGAATATATTTGTTTGCATGTGGTATATTCCTTGATGACAGGACTTGTCTCTTCTTTTTTTGTATCCCCAGTGTTTAGCACAGTGTCTGACACATAGCAGGTGCTTAATTTTCATGTTTCGTGATTAATTGAATTAGTGCTTCATGATCAATTTAACCTGCTAACTTCAATTGGTTTTACAAAAGGATGTTTTTTAAAGAAAATGTAGCAAAAATGTAAATACAATACTTTCTGTGCAAAATTAGGGACACAATCTCTATTCTACCACCTTGGTCCATCAGGAGAGTGGGCGTGAACTTAAAATAAATGCTGCAAAGCAATTGGCCTACCAACTTTACTTACAAATGTGGCATGGCTGCTGGGCAAGTTACTCTCTGATATCGTGGATGCCCGTAGTCCACTGCTATGCTAAGTCAGGGCTATCGCCAAGGACTATGCTGGCACTTTTCCAGGCTCTGTTACAGGCAAATTCTAGTATGGCCTCCAGTTCTTATACCTCTGGTAGCTTGTTCTTCTGATTTTTCAGAGCTCACAAGATCAGAGCCATAAAGTATTCCTTTAAGAGCAGGACAAAAAATAGATACAACAGAAGCCAGAGGCATATGCCAATGAATTCTGTTGACTAGGTGAGGGAGAGCCCAAGATCCCTCCCTTACATAAAGGACCAGAGTAGTTTATACTCCTTGATCTAATGCAGCCAGGAAGAAAGACATTGAGTTGGCCAGTTAGTGATTTTGGTTTGCATACCCAGTTCTGGCTCCACAATCAATTAAAAGCCCTCTTTACCTCATACTAAACAGATAGGAAATAATCATATAATATCTATACATAGTCCAAGATGGAGACTAGGGCCTTCAAATACACTTTCTTCTAAGCAGGCTCACCAAACATCCAAAAGGGAAATTGCATCAGGCAGAATGTGTAGTCCATGCTCCTGGGGGCTGTGCTTTCATTGGGCAGTTCACTGTTGTGTGTGTGTGTGTGTGTATGTACGTATGTATATGTGTGTGTATATATATATATATATGTATATAAATAATTGAATGGCTAAACAAGTTGTGGTGTTTGTGATGGAATATTACTGTGCTATAAAAAATGATGAGTTCAATGATCTTAGAAAGGCATAGAATGACTTGTAGAAAATGAAGAAAAGAGAAATGAGCACAACCAAGAGAACAATGTATACAGTAAACAACAATATTGTTTTGAGAATGACTTTGAGTGAATAATTGTATTATAAATACGCAAATGAATTGTAAAGGACATATGAAGAAAGATGTTCTCTGCCTCCAGAGAAGGAAGTGATCAATAGAATTATGTACAGAATAATTTTATATATATGTTTGTATGTACATATATATACATATTAGTGTCTAATGATAGCCATCTCTAGGGTGATGAGGGAGAAGAAAGAAAGAAATTTACATGATAACTTTATTATATGTTTAAGAGGAATAGTAAGTTATTCATAATAGGTTTGAAGTTTCATATGCAATCATCTTTTTACTGTACTATGTTGTGGACATGCATGTTTTATTCCATAAATTAAAAATAAAATAAATTAATCTAGTCATTTTACAGCTAAAGAAACTGAGACCTAGAACATGACTCTTATTAGCTTTCAGGTGCCACGATGGGACATTCTGTGCCAGGAAGGGAATAAGGATTTGACTTGAAAGAGAAAGGTGTATAGCAGATATCAGTTTCTTATTAGGGGAACTAGTTTCATCTTTTAATTCATCCCAGTTCCACTTTTAGAGTTTGACAGATACCTTATAGATTATCTTGCCCAATTATAGGATCATAGATTTAGAGTTAGGAGGGACCTTAAAGCTAAGCTAGTTCAAGTCCCTCCTTCTACAGATTAGGAAACTGAGTCGCAGGGAGCTATACAGCTTTCCTCTAAATCTTGCAGAGAGTAAGAAAGAGTTAATATTTGATCAAAGGTCCTCAGGTTCTAAAACCAGTGAGTACACTTTCTTTTAAACCATGTCTTTCTTTAATTGAGCTTTCTTTTTATACTGCTGTGGTTGTTAGGTTACTTTTTTTCTTTCTTTCTGAAAACAAGAGGTAATTGAAGTTTTATAAGAGAAAATCATCTTGACAGATTTTTAGTACTTCAGTGCAATTGAGATTTGAATACATTGGGAAAAGCTTTAGATAAATATCAGAACTCTAACACTCAATTTCACGAAATCCCCAAGTCTCTTCTACATTGACTATTCTAAGTAAAGAATATAAAATAAAAATCAACAAGTTTTTGAAGAAAAATGTCAATACTCTTGATAACAGCTCTGCTCACCTGGCTAGCCTCCTTTCCTTCTCCCATCCCCCATCCATTAATATACATAGACTACCTCTCTTCACCAGCGTTGATAGACCAGTGACAGAAGTCATATGGAAAGTAGGAATTTCTGGGAGACAAGATGGCAAATTAAGCAAATCCCCATAACTCTTCCCTATTCACCCCCAAACAACCATAAAAATAGCATGCCAAAACAAATTCTGGAATAGCAGAACCAGCAAAAAATGGGGTGAAACAATATTTAACCCAATTTAGAAGATTGGCAGGAGAAGTCTTTCTCACTTGGGTATCAGAGAAGTAAAGTCCAGGATGGGAAGCCTAGCAGTAAGCCCCACCTTTGCAAACCATCAGAAGATCTTGAGCCCCAGTGTGGTGGAGCAAGCAAATACTGACACCAGGACACCCCATTTGCATTAGCATAGCCAGGGGAATGGCCAACTCAGAGAACCATCACATGCTTTACCATAGCCCCTGTCAAGCAGACAGCAGCCAGTGGCCAGATGACCACATGCTTCAGTGTAGCCCTAGAGAAACACAGAAACACCCCACCAGCCTCACCACATGCCAGACACCACTTCTAGGTCCCTGGTTCAGCAGCAGTAAGCTGCAGACCCCTATGGCCTTCAGCAGCACCAGCTGCCCCCCACCCCTAGACATGAGGGTCCCCCATGGGCCTCAGGGCAACACCAGTGCAGTACCAGGTAAACAGCCAGGGCCTACAGCTCTGGCACAAGAAGCCTGAGACAGTGCCCCTTCCATCCTAGGAGAAGAGCTCAAATTTAAAGAAAAGAAAAAGGCCAAAAAAAGATGAACCAAAAAAAAAAAAACAACCAAAAAAAAGAATCTGACCATAGAAAGTTATTACAGTGAGAGGGAAGATAAAGACACAAACTCAGAAGAGGACAACAATGTCAGAACACCTATGGACAAAGCCCCAAAGAAAAATGAGAAGTGGTCTCAAGTCAAGGAAGAAGTCATGGAAGAGCTCAAAAAGGAGCTTAAAAATTATATGAGATAGGCAGAAGAATTAAGAAAGATGCGAGAGAATTATGAAAAATGAGTGAACAGGTTGGAAAAAGAAAGCAACTGCTTAAAGTAATATTGGCCAAATAGAAAGGGAAGTACAAAAGCTAATGAAGGAAAAGAACTTCTTAAATGTACGAATTACCCAGTGGAAGCTATGAGACAAACAAATTCAAAAGAATGAAAAAATAGAAGAAAATGTAAAATACCTCATTGGAGAAATAATTGACCTGAAAAGAGATCCAGGAGAGATGTTGTCTGAATTATTGGACTTCCTGAAAGCCATAATCAAAATCAGGACCTGGACAGCATCTTTCAAGAAATTATCCATGAAAACTGCCCTGATATGCTGGAACCAGAGAGCAAAATAGATATTGAAAGAATCCACTGATCACCTCAGGAAAGAGATCCCAAGATAAAAATTCAAGGAATATCATAACCAAATTACAGAACTATCAAATGAAGGAAAAATTATTGCAAATGTCCAGAAAGAAACAATTCAAATATTTGGGAATTACAATCAGGACTACACAGGACTTAGCAGCAGCAACATTAAAGGATCATAAGACATGGAACATGATATTTGGGAAGTCAAAGGAGCTAGGCCTATAACCAAGGATCCCTTAACCAGAAAAATTAAGCATAATACATCAAGGTAAAAAATGGTCATTCAGTGGAATAGAAGGATTTGAAGCTTTCATTAGAAGATCAGAATGAAACAAAAAAATTGACCTCTAATATCAAGACCCAAGAGAAGTATAAAGAGGTACAAAGGGAAAAGAAAACATAAGAGATTCAATAGTGCCAAACTATTTACGTTTGTCTTATCAAAATTGCTGATGGCACAAAGCGGGGAGGGATAATTAATATATTTCATGATAGACTTTGAATTCAAAAATCCTTCACAAACTCAAATCAAACAAAATTTAATAATCAACAAAATTTAATAGATATAAATGTAGGCTTACACACACACACACACACACGCACGCGTGTGTGTGTGTGTGTATTTCGTTGCCTTCATAATTAAAAGATCAATGAGTCAAAGCTGGACATATTTTCTGAAAAATATCTTGATGTCTGCCAAAAGGTGGGCTGCAATCCCAATGAATTAAATAGGTGATATATTTTTAGAAAAGAAAAAACACATGCTAACCTGGGATTCATTAAGAGGAAAGGAGATTCCAGGAATACAGTGATTATTTCAATTGCACTCTGCCCTGGTCAAGCAATGGCTGACATGTATGGAGTATTGTGTACCCTTCTAGACAACTCATTTTAGGAAGAACCTTGGTAAGCTAGGATAATGTCTCCAGGAAGTCAATCAGGATGGTAAAACGCCTCTGAGTTCATACTATATGAGAATTGGTTGAAAATGCTAGGGATGTTTCATCTGGAGAAAAGAAGACTCAAGAGAGACATCAAAACTGTGCTCCAGTCATTGAAAGGCTGCTGTGTAGTAGAGGGATTAGGCTTGTTTACTTTGGGTTCAGAGGGCAGAATGAGGAAAATTTGTAGTGAGGCACACTGAAGCTTGATATAAGGGGAAATTTGCCAAACAGTTACAATTGGATAGAAGTGGTTTTCAAGGCTGCCTTGAAAAATGTTGAATTCCTCCTCCTTGGAAGATTTCAAGCAGAAGCTGGGTGACCACCTACAGAATAACTTTTAGTGAGTATTCTTTTTCAAGTCTGTGTTAGAGTAGGTGCCTTTGGTCCTTTTTAACTCTGAAACTTGTTATTTTGATTATTATAAACACCCTAATGAACTAAAAGGAACATATGAAGGAAGATGCTATCTGCATCCAGAGAAATAACTGATAAATAGAAGTACATATAGAATGATTGTGTGCGTTTGTGTGTATATGTATGTGTGTGTCTACTGGTAGCCAACTCTAGGGTGGAAACAAGGGAAGAAAAAAGAAAAAAATGTATATTATGACTTTAATATATTTAAAAGGAAAAGCATGTTGTACGTAATAGATTTGTGGTTTCATGTGCAATCAGATTCATATTTTCTTATTAGTACTAATTCAGAACTTTTTGAAAAATTTAATATTTTGTATCTTTTGAGAACTGTAGAAAGAATTTTTGTTATTCAACAACTTCCTGTATAAATTCACATTTTCAAAATGTCCAGTCATTTTTCTAATTTGATTTCAATTATGTGATGATCATAAGAGTATATTTTTGACATTTTAATAATTTTATTGGATAAAATAATTTGTTAAAATATTATTAATCTAAAACATCTATCAGCATACCACATGAATCCACATATAATGTGTGCAGTTTGAGTAGATAAAATCTAGATATTGTTTAAAAAAAAAAACTTTAGTGCCAGATGGTAACAGAACTCTGACATGCTTTTTTTTCCCTTTGTTAATTTTGCATGATTAAAAACAGATGCATATTTTTCTCTAGGTGACTGAGTTGAAAACCTCATTTAATCCTTTTATGGATAGTTTACTCCTAATATTTTTCTTGAACTATGTTCCAGGTCAATAATAAAAAATAAAAATAGAACTTAGCTTCTGCATTAGAAACCATTAAAATATGATTTTTAGGAATTTACTAGCCTTTTGGGCTCCTTAAAATTCTTAAACAGATAAAATTCATAGACATTTGCCTTTCCTTGGGAACATGTGTCTTTACTGTATTAGAAAATAAGTTTAAATTTGTAAATCATAAACTTATGTACTTGATACATTGGATCATGCCTGTAAAAATACAAAGATTTTCAGTGGGAATTGTCTTCCACGAATATTATTTTTAGTGATATATTTATGTGTCACATTTTTTCTTTTCGCTGTACTGCTTAAGAGATTAAGTATTTGAACATGCATTTCTTAGCTACACACTAGTTCTATTTAAATGCCTACAGCTGAACAACCATTCTTAGAGAACAGAAATCAAATCCAGGCACGTCATAGAATAACAGATATGAGCCTTTAGGCAAAAGCAGCAGGCCACAAAATCAAATCTTCAATTTTCTCGTTGATGTGTTGAGTCCCTGAAGCAGCAAATGGTGTAAGCACCAACCCAGGTTGCAGTAAGACATAAACCTTTCATGTGGAATATTATTACCTTATTCCCATAACCGGTTTCAACAACATAGAAGAAAGCAGGAAGCCACCTGTCGACTACCATGATTATACTTCTGCAAATCCCTAGAAACATCACCTGCATTTATGGCCTTCTACTATCTTCCCCAGTACTGTCTTTGAACCAGCCACAAGTCAAGATTGTTTCTTCACCCCTAGCTCATCCTTGGGATGTGGTCTCTGCTCTGTTCCATTTTCTTGACTCCAGGGTACTGATGATACAAAATGAGAAAGCCAATTTCTTTATATGTATATGGTGATGTTACTATAGCAAACATTAGGCTAAGTGTATCCTATACCCTAAATTGAATGGGGAGGCAGTGTGGATAACCTTCTTTCTTTCAACCCACTTGAACAGAAACATTTTCATTTATAAGTAAATACGTGTCTCACATATTCAAATTTGAATTTGTTAGACATGATTACATATTAGTAGTGCACTGAAGTGCAAGCAAAATGAATGATATATAGTTGCTATCAACACAGTTAATTAAAATTTCTGAAGTAAAGTGTTTAAATCATGATGAATGCTGATGCACTAATTGCCTTCACCTATGCTTTCGAAAATGAGTACATGCCACCCGTTGTAACAAGCTTCCTGGAAATGATTTCCTTTGAGTATGAGGTACAGGACTGTGTTAATGTGAATGCTGGATTTTCCTGGAAATTTGCTTTGATGAACTGTTTTTGCCCTCTACAAAGCAAAGTCATTAAACTGTAACTTGGATTTGGCTTCCTAGACCTTAAAAAAATTCTGAACTTCATAAAAAGGAAAATATTTCCATACCCAACATAGAACAGAAAAAGAGAATTATAAATGAATCCACATATATCTGTTACATACAGCTTGCTTTTTAAAAGTATGATATAAATTCAACTTTATTTTTAAAGCTGTTCTGTTGGTTTGTATTTCCTTCTGAATTCCCTTCTGTTCTCTGCAGTGTGTTTTTTAAATGCTTCAAAGGCACTTCTTTCTTTCATTTTCTTCTTTTTTTCCCTTTTCTTTTTTTTGGGGGGGTGGTGGTGCTGGTGCTGGTGAGTAAACACCATCACTAGTACCTCTCTTACCCAATGTGAGATCTTTGATCATTTTTGTGGGTATAGGTCTAGTAATGTTATCACTGGGTGGCTCTCTGCCTTTTTAAGTGGGTGGAAGTCAGTATCTAATTACACCCTAAATGAGGCATAAAGAACAGTAAAAGTAAAACAACATAAAATCTTACATAAAAAAGCCTTGGAAAAATTAGGTTTACAAAAAAAGAGATACTTCATTTTAAAGAGCTGTGGATTTTATGTATTGTTACTTTTGTGAGAAATAACCTTGACTGTCCCCTAAATAGATACAATGTTGTAATTTATATATAAATCTTGATAGAAGTAGCCTACAGATCAGTAGTTGAGATAGGAGACTGGGTGTATCTTGAACTTGTTTCCTATTAAAAATTAGGATGCTGTTACTAAGGACAATAAGATTTGTATTTGAAAGGCACCTTGGAAACCTCATCCATTCCCCTAGTTGTACAGATAGAGAAACTGAGGATCAGAGACATAGAATGACTTGCCCATGGTCACAATGCTAGCAAACAACAAGCCCAGCATAGGATGCAAAGTAAAGCCTCTAATTTCCAACCCTGTAATTCCTGATAGCACACTGCCTCTCTGTCGTACAGACTGCTTTGGCCAAAGAGCTTTGTAAACTGTGAACTCTTTTTGAATGTGAGGTGGAGTACAGAGTACATGAAATGTTTTTTTTTTTTTTGCAATAATGACATCATTATTTAAGGGAATGAAAAATGTGTGGTGTCTGTAAGTAGGTCATAACATATGACCAATGATGATGGATAAGTAGAAGAAAAGATTTTATTTAAGATGCTTATGACTGGAAATGGAGGCTGCTCATATTTCAAGAAAGACAGAGGGCAGATCAATGGCCCACATGCTCCCCTTGGCCATTCAAGGGCTTCTACAATAACCAAAGGAAAACTCAAGCATGGTGGATACTCTATTGATGGTCATTGTTATTGTTTCAAGGGATTTGCAGAAGTATAATCATGGTAGATGACAGTTGCTTCTAACTTCTATCAGCAATCAATGGGGAACTAGGTGACACAGTGGATAGGGTTTCAGACCTGGAATCAAGTTCCAATCCTAAGTTCACATCCAATTCAGACACTTACTGGGTGTGTGTCCTTGGACAAGTCATGTAACCTTGTTTGCCTCAGTTTCCTCATCTGTAAAATGAACTGGAGAAGGAAATGGCAAACTGTTCCAGTACCTTTGCCAAGAAAATCCCAAATGGAGTCATAAAGAGTTGGACACAACTGAAAAATGACTGAAAATATAACAACAGGAATGAATGGCACGAAGACCAGAAAGCATGACTAGGTTGAAATCTGTTCTGATGGAAAATTTATACATATCAATGAAATAATTAATCCTGTGCAATATGGGTACATTTGTATAAAGATATTAATATGTAAAGACAAATTACATATATACATATTAATATGGCCATATTACTTCTTTCATATACACGATGATATATATGTTTAAATGTATGTGTATACCCAATTGCTTCCATACTTCAAGGATATGTGACTTCTTTTTTATAGATATTTTCTTGACTAATGCTTATGACAACACTTTTATTCATTAGTAGATGATATTTGTGAGTTCCTATTAGGGGAAAAAAGAATATATTCTGCTAAAAAATAGTCTATCCAAACAATGCTAGGCAGGTCCTTAAATAACTGACATACCTGTTACCAGGGTTTAACAGCCTTTCCAAGTAAGATAACCTTTTACATCTCAGGACCTCCTCCATGTCAACAAGGCATCTGAGAATTTTGAAAGTATAATATGTTTTGGTAGTGGCTAGGAAGCAAAGTGAATAGAGAATTGGACTTAGAGAGACCTGAGTTTGAATGCTTCCTCAAAATCTTATTAACTATGTGACCCTGGATAAGTCACTTAACCTCTCTCAGCCTCAGTTCACTATCTATAAAATTAAGATAGTACTAGCACCAGTGGGTATAACCTCAGAGTTGTTGTGACCCAAATGAAATAATATATGTAAAGTGCTTTGCAAATCTTAAAAGCACTAACAAATATCAGCATATATCACATAATTCTCAAATTTAAAATGAAAGAAAAATGAAATTTCACATTGTTTCTTACTACAGGCAAGGCTTGTGATGTTATTGTTTAGTTGTGTCTGGCTCTTCTTAACCCCATGAAAGGTAGCACAACAGTCTATCCTAGATTATCCCTTGAAGCCTGTTCAAGTTCATGTTCATTGATTCCATGATGCTATCTATCGATCTCATCCTCTGCCATCCCATTTTCCTGTTGCCTTCAACATTTCCCAACATCAAGGTCTTTTGCAGTGAATCCCATCTTCTCGTTAGGTGGCCAATGTATCTTGCTACATAATGAAGGTCCAATTACAAAAACGCTAAAACCAGTGTTGCGGAGGAGTTCTCATTATGAGAGGTCTCACTGAACACAGAGAAGTAAACAGGTGGTGGTCTGAGGAGGGAAAGTATGCTGATGACTGGCAGGATTGGCAAAGTTTTCCCAGACTAGATGGCTTAGCTTTCGAGAAAGTAAGCATTCTGAGATTCAGGGATGGGAAAGAAGTATATTCCAAGCATGAGGTATGGTGTGAATGTGCAGATCCATGGACAGAAAGCCTAGTATGGAAAACAGCTAGAAGAGAGGGAACATGAAATAGAGCTATAGAAAATAAGGCTGGCAGGGGAGTTTGGCACTAAGTTGTAAAGAGCCGTTAAAAGTTAACTATGAATTTTTTAATACTTTGGAACCTCTCTCCAAGGACCAGGCAAGTTATATCTCCCCCTTGGGTTTCCAGAGTAGCCTGAGAGATTTGGGGCAGCTATTTCTCTACTGTTTTCAGCTTGAGTCCCCACCTGCTGTCCCCCCACCCTGCATTTAAGGAAAAGTGGCTAAAATGCCAATACCATTTAACCACTTAACTTTAACTTAGCTTTTACAAAAAGAGAAATACTTCATAAATATAACACAAACATGCTAATGTTTTGCCCAGCACCTTGGTGGATATAATCCACTCTATACTACCCCAGACTGTGAGAAAGGGGGATGAGACTCACAGTTTAGCTCAGTTTTCCCTAGTATTTGTTCTAACATGTCCAAGTCCAGATGCTCTATAACTACGAGGGACCTGAAGGTCACTCCCAAAGATCATCAGGACATCATTGCTTTCTTGGTTATAGACATCCTGGACTCATACTTCCAGATTCCCATGGCTTTTCCTCCCAGCCTTCAAAACTCTCAAGATTAAATGCTTTGAAATAAATTAATTAATTAATAAAAATCAAACAAAAAAGCCATATGAAAGGCCAAAAGGCTCGATTTCTCAGAGGCCCCCATGCTTCTTCCTCTTATAGCCTAGTATCTCACCAGATACCACCAAAACACAATTAAAAGAAGGGTGACAGAGAAGAGATCATCCCAGACTGTTAGTCTTTTTAAAATGCTTACAAAGCCCTTGAGAGCCTCCTTTTCACCATAGTTAATAAACTGGAACAAGTTACCACATGTCTTGTGAGAGTCTCTCCAAGGCAATTCCCTTTCACATCATCATGATTCTCCAGGAAACAAGCATATCAGTTTCTTCACTTGGAGAGATGTTGTCCTGAACATTCTGTATACCAGACCCTCATTACACAATTCCCACTATTTAAACAAACAACTCTCCTCAGCAAGTAGGAAGGGTTGCATTTGGGATCACATTTTTCATCTCCTCAATCCTTAAGAGTCCTCTGGGGTATCTGTGTAGAATAAATTCAGTCATTTCACTTGATTCTCCATCACTATGAAGGAAAATCTCAAAACTGTCAAATGTAGTATGATGTACATGTGATAGCCTCACATGTACAGGGCATGGAATCATAATTATCTCTAATACAAAGCTTTTCAGATTATTTAGTAGTCATCAAATGCCTTACTCATTGCTCAAATAGCATTCTTCAAATCCATTTCAGCACCAAGACAGAAAATATTGAATATCAAGCAAGTCCTAATATTTGGTAAAATTTTGTTAAATGTTCCTTTTGGTTACAAGCAAAAAAAAAGATTTGGAGAAGAGAGTAGAGAAAGGAAAGGAAAGGAAAATTGGCCTGATGTTTCTGTTTCCTCAATCATGGATTTTCTGAAACTTCCTCTCCTTGATCACTTTTCCAGGTCAGTTGTTTTTCAGTTGAGATAGTTTACACTTCAATTTTTTCAATCTCTTGACTTTGTTTAATTGTATCTTAATGTCTCTTGGGATCACAACTAGCTTCTATATGATGAATTCTAATTTTTAAGGATTTATTTTCTTCAGTGAGGCTTTGTACCTCTTTTATCAAACTTTTAATTCTTTTTTGTAATTTTATTGCATTGCTTTCATTTTCCCTAGTTTTTCATCCACTACTCTTCTTTGATTTTAAAAAATCATTTTCTGATCTTTTTTTAAATTTTCTTTAGCTCTTGTAGGAATTCTCATCAGTTTTGTGCTCCATCAGCATTTTTCTTTGAGCCCTTGCTTGTAGATATTTTCAAGTAATTATCTTCTTAATTTGTATCTTGAGCTTCCCTCTCTCCAAAGAAGCTTTTTTATGTTCAGGTTCTTTCTGGTTGTTGTTTACTCATTTTTATAGCTTATTTCTTGAATTTGGTCTCTGTTCACTTCCACTCAGCCCATCTACTGAAATGGTTTTATTGGGGTGTGGCTACTGCACATGCTAAAGCTTCTTGGAGGCACAGATGAGGTTGACCTCGATACCATCAGTGGGTTAAGGGGATGTCTACCCCAAGCAAGTGAAGATTTTCTCCAACAGTATGGGTGCTGGAGAGCAATTTGTCCCAAAAGCCATGAAGGCAGCTGAAACAGGTGCTGTGGACTACTTAGAGATTGGTCAGACATCAAAGGTGCCAGTCATCCATTGCACCCTGGGCTATCACCAGTCATCTTGACTTTGGTTTTGCTACTGGACTTTGATAGCTTTGAAAGAGAGTGAGGCTGACAATTTTATTCAACTCTGCCTCACTTAAATCCAATTCACATGCAAGTCAAGATATTACTCTGTGATGTCATTGGTCCTCCTGGAAAAATGAAGGATGAACAATAACAGCTCTACTTTGAGGTCCAGTAAAACTTTCTTCGGGTCTTTATTCCAAATGACACTGAAATATTTGCCAATGGATCCCTGATATTGAAAGGGTAATCCAAACAGAATTGCAAACTCAGATGAAATGAGAAGTAAACCGTTACAAAGTACCAAACCAAAGTAAAATAAGCACACAGAAGGGCAAGGTTCCCAAGTAAAGGAATTGAGGAATACAATTTGCTTACTTGGGATTTCCAGACACATTAAAATATGTTATACTATGAACTTTGTAGGTTATGAAGATCCCACAGTAAGACAAACAAACAAGGGTGAATTAAATTCATTTTGAAATTATCTCAACAAGACATCAACATTCTAATGATACAATTCCATATTTGCTGTATTATACTCTATAAGTATTTAATATCAATATTTATCAAGTAACAATATTTAAACTTTCAACAAATCAGAAAATATAAGAGCTTGTAAAGCATCTCAAATGGAACTAACTTAAGAGGGAATAAATACTAGAAAAATAATTGTATAACCAGAAATATTTTTGCCAATTTCTCCAGAATCCTAGCAATGAGGATACTTAAAATATTAAGTTCTGGTTAGAGAATCTCTGCAGGGTTCCCTAAAACTATGAATACCCCAATATTCTTGAATGAACCCCCAAATGTAATTTTATATATGTTCTCTGTCCCCACTCTCTCTGAGCCAGGAAGGTTGGCTTCCAAAATTCCAAGGTACAATATGGAGTTTAGAGTAGCCTTTTCTCTACTTTTTTCTTCAGCTAAATCATCATCCCCCACCCATCCACCCAGTTTTGAACTCTTCCACATTTTCAGAGGCTAGTGACTAAAGCCCCAATTCTATTAACTACTTAATATTGAGTATTTTTTAAAAGGGATAAACATTTCATAGATACAGCATGAACACATATACTAACAATTTCTCTGCTACCTTTGGGAATAACTTCTGCTAAACAACCAAAGTTTCTGGGAAGAGGGGAGTAGGCTCATAACTTCCCTTAGTGCCTGCATAGAATTGGTTCCAACAAGTCCATGTCTAAGCTCATCATTGCCAGGATTATGAAGGGCATTCCTGAAGGTAGTAATTCCTTGTTTCTTGGGGCATCAGTGCTACCCTGGCTGGAAAGTCAGCCTGGATTCCCACTCCCAGATGCCCATGGCTCACTCCCCTAACTTTTGAAAATGCCAAGGTTGAAGATTGTACTTACTTCACTGGATTCCATGAATGAAGAAATTACTGAGATCCTGCAGAATTGAATAAGCCAAAGGGACAGTATCTGAAACTGACAAAGCTTTTTGGAATTCTTTAAAAGCCACTCAATAACCTTCTTTTCCACATATGGTTTGTTGACCAGAAACCGTTAAGAGTTGTCTCGGCATGCTCCACAGTCTATCCCTCCTATTCACATCTCTTGTATATCCTTCCAGCCTTCCAAAGTTCTCTGCATGTGGAAATGCTGTCCTGGTTTTTCTGTGCAGACATCAGAATCTCTGTTCAGTGGTCATAGGGAGTCCCTGAAGTTTTTAAGAGTGCAATATTGTTTATATTGGTCAGCTAGGTGGTTCAGTGAATAAACCTCTAGGCCTGGAATCATGAAGACCTTAATTCAATTCCAGCTTCTGACTCTTACTAGCTGTATGACCTAGGGCAAGTTACTGTTTGCCTCAGTTTCCTCATCCGTAAAATCACTGGAGAAAGTCATAACAAACCACTCCAATATCTTTGCCAAGAAAACCTTAAATAGGCTTGGGAAGAGTTAAACACGACTGAAACAAATGGACAATGATGATATTGTTTGACCTGTGCCTTAAGACTTTTGGCAACTACAGAGAATGAATTGGAAAAGGGGTAAGACTAGATGCGGGAAACCAATTACAATAACCCAGAAGTACCCCTGAATGAAGTGTCTATATGAGTTAAAAAGTAACTAATATCAAAGAGGTTATGAAAGTAGAATCAAAAGGACTTTGGTTGTGGGTCTGGGAGGCTAATTTCTGTGCATACTGAAGGAAGAAACTCATAGGTCTTACCAAGTTAGGATGCATTTGTCAAGGAACTATGCAGACAGTGTCATCTAAGTACTAGAAAACCTAAATGAGAAAGACTCTCCACCACAATGTTGACCATTCGGTGATTAATTATTTTGGCTGCAGTTGCTAATAAAGTCCATATATTAAGGTTGCAATCTGTGATAGTGGACTAAGTATCCAGAAAGATTATATTGGTTATTTTGAAGTGAAACATGGAATAAATAAGTCATAGACTTTGTCTTGAATTAAATATGTATTGGGCAGGGATAGGGCAAGTGAAAAAGTAATAGACATTTTCAATAAAAAAGAGTTATGTGTCCATGGACTTAGATGATAATGAAAAACAGTTTTATATAACTTGAAAACTAATAATACAATAACATTTATTGGACAGTTTTAAAAGTGTTTTTAATGGAAATTAACATTTATTTTTTAAAATTGGAATAATTAATTTGGAACAATACTATGGTAACAATACTGAAATACTTATCCTGGAAATTCTTTCTCACTTATATTTTCAATTAACAGTCAAAAGACAACATTGGCCACAAGAAATGAATAAAATAAGTAGGTTAATAAAAAGCAATTTGTGCCAGGCAAAGCTGATTGCTTTTTTGATAGAATTACATGATTAGGAGATGAACAGAAGAGAATAGATGTAATACAACTTGACTTCTAGTAAAGATTTTAAGATGATGCCTTGTGAAATAGTGATTGCAAAATGAATTTGAATTGGTTTAAAAACAAGGCTCACGCTTTAAAAGAACTGAAACCTGACACAAAATAAAAAAGAATAACGATTAGTAGTTTAATAACTCCATCAGATCGCATAAAAACTTTAGATAGGCATCACAGAGATCTGTGCTAGGTTAAACACTACTAAATGTTTGTTATCTTTTGGAAAAGAGTTAACAATAAATTGGTTCAATTACCTCTGATATTTTCTGTCAAGAGATGTTGAGGGAGGAGGCATTAAAGTCAGAGAATTATGTAGAAGGCATTGATTTGTTGTAGAGGGTAACAGGAAACATAATGAAAGTGGTCATGAAAAATTCTGTTTGTTCACTTTGAAAAGCCTCAATATCCCCAGACGTGATCGGTAGTGGTCAAATGATACATTGGGTTTAAAAAATCCTGTTCCCAGCAACATTGGTAATAGCATTCCTTTCCAAACAAGAAAGTGCTGTTCTTCTCCATGAACATAGTGTGATAGAAGTTTGAATAGTCTATTAAATTCTGAGCCATGGCCCACGGGAAATATAAAATCTAACTGGAGAAAAGCAATCTAGAGTAGTAATTAGGTAATAGAAGAATTTGCAAGGAAAAATGAAAAGAAGTATATATTACTAGGGCAACGTGACACCTAAAGTACAAATAACCAGGGACTATAAACATAAAGATGAGAATGAACTCTATCAGAGAAAAAGGTATA
Organism: Trichosurus vulpecula; assembly: GCF_011100635.1. Lineage (NCBI taxonomy): Eukaryota > Metazoa > Chordata > Mammalia > Diprotodontia > Phalangeridae > Trichosurus > Trichosurus vulpecula. The sequence continues at coordinate 57,280,969 of NC_050578.1, forward strand.
ATTATACATAATGGAACAAAATTTGGAATAAAAAAAAGAAATAGACAATGTCAATGAAAAATTCCCCCGCTTTTAAGTAAATGAATTTGTGATGGTAAAATCTAAAATCTGATTAGGTTAAATATTAGGAATCATACTAAAGAGAAAAATAATCAAGTAACAATAATGAATAGATAACATAGACATGTTAGGGCAGCTGGGTGGTGCAGTGGATAGAGACCTGGAGTCAGGAAGACCTGTGTTCAAATCTGATCTCAGACACTTACTGGCTGTATGACCCTGTGCAAGTCGCTTGACCCTGCTTGCCTCAGTTTCCTCATCTATAAAATATTAAGTTCAACATACTTAACTCATGTTTCTCCCTCAAACCTTATGCTCTTCCTAACTTTCTAATTACTGTTAAAGGTACCACTGTCCTTGAAGTCGCCCAAGTTCTCCACCTAGGTGTCATCTTTGAATCTTCACTGTCTTTCACCCCCATATCCAATCTGTCACCAAGACTTGTGGGTTTTACCTTTATAACATCTCTTTTTCTCCTCTGACACTTCCACTATGCTGATATAGACCCTTCTCACCTCAATACTGTACTATTTCAGTAACCTACTGCTTGGTCTCCCTGCATGAAGTCTGTCATCATTCCAATCCATTCTCCATTCATTTATCACATTGATATTTTTAAAGAATAGTTCTTACTGTATCACCCCCTTGTTCAATAAATACCAGTAAATACTATTACATCCAGGATCAAATAAATAATCATGTTTGGCTTTCAAAGCCCTTCATAGCCTGCCCTCTTCCTGCCTCACCAGTCTACTTTTTCCCTACTCTTCCCCCACATAGTCTGAGATCCAGTGACACCAGCCTCTTTATCTCCTGACTCCAGGCATTTTCACTGACTGCCCCATACCAGAAATGTTCTTCCTTCTCATCTCTACCTTCTGGCCTCCCTGGTTTCCTTTGAGTCTCAGGCAAAGTCTCACCTTCTATAAGAAGCTCTTCCCAATCCTTAATATTAGTGCCTTGCCTATGTTTATTATCTTCAATTTATCCTGAATATATCTTGTTTGTACTTAGGCATTTGCATGTTGTCTAGCCCATTAGACTGTGAACTCTTTGGGAGCAGGAAGTGGCTTTTTGTCTTTCTTTGTATCCCCAGGACTTAAAACTGTGCCTGACCCACAGTAGGAACTTAATAAATGTTAGTTGACTGACTGGATTTAGGGAAGCCATTTCCATCCCTTAGTGTAGGGGTTCTGTAATATCCAAACACTATGTTTTTATATGAACTCCCTGGGGGGTTGGCAAATTTTAGTGACTGTGTTATATTATTTCTCATATGGTTGTAGACATATGATTGTATTTGAATCCTGAAGTGAAAAGGAGTGAAGAAGCTATTACATAGTAAAACTGTACTAAGACTCTGGGGACATATTATATTTCATCCACATTGTGATAAGTATGGAAAAATTTCCCAAATCTTCTTGGAATGACCTAATATATTAGATGTATTGTTATCTTTTAGAAAGGAGTGGCAGTCTACTCACTTATTAAATGTTTACTATATAGCAAGTATTGTGCTGAGTGCTAGGAGACACAAAGAAAGACAAAAATGCAATCCCTTTCCTCAAGAAGCTCACATTCTAATGGAAGAGCAACATTCAAATAAATATTTGTACAAAATATGTTAATGAAAGGTTGTCTTAATAGGAAGAGAGTGGGGGAGAGTGGAGAAGACCTCCTGGAGAAGGTGGGATTTGGACTGAATTTTGAACAAAGCCAGGAAATCCAGGAGGTGGAGGCAAGGAGGAAAAGCATGGCAGGCATAGGAGTTAGCCAGTGCAAATGCAAGGAGTCAAGAGATTGAGTCTTGTTATCAAAAAAACAGCGAGTAGACCAGTATAACTTGGAGGATAATAAAGTTTAAGAAGATTAGAAATAGGTAAAGGGATATGATTTGAAGGGATGAAAGAGCCAAACAGGGAAGTTTGTCTTTGATCTTGGGAATGATATGAAGTACTTGGAGATAATTAAGCCTGTAGAGATTAAATGACTTGGACCAGGTCATAGAGGTATTAGAGCTGGGATTTGAATTCAGGTCACTGGACTCACACTGCTATATTATAGAGAATTTTTTTTGAAACTCTTGTGACATGGGAATCTCCATCTTTAGTCCTGATCCTGAGATAAGAATCCTCTGTTCTAGGCTTAGAAGAAACGGGAATAAAGTTTTGAGGAGTTTGAAAAATCTCTGTAGAAAAAGATGGGAGGAAAGTTGGAGAGAGAGAGTGGTAAGAGCAGACAGAGAGAATTTTTCAGGAAATTTGTTTGTGTCTGAAGCCTTTTCCTTTCACTAAATCATCTTATTAAGAAAATCCAGCAGAGAGTGACTGAATTCTGGCTTCTCCAAGCCTCTGGAACAATAAATCTACTCTATTTTCCTTTGTCCCTTTGGTGTTTTTGCTTAAGGAATATGTGATGATGTTAATCACTAGGGGTTACTTTGATATTTAATCATTTTGCCTACTGGTTAATATTTTAACCGATAGATTAATAAACATAAAATAGTATTTGTAGGATCCTTAGGGAGGGAAACCTATGGATATTTGATTGTAAGTGAATGTGACATGGGAAACACTGCCTTTAGGCTTGAAGCATTTTATGAATCCTATTTGCAGTGGTGGCTGTTGTTGTTTTAGCTTTGCAAAGAAAGGAAGCCACAAGAAACATAAATTAATCTTATTATCTACAAGCACAATGTTTTTTTTTCTCTCTTTTTTTAATCTTAGTTGATAGAGGGGGAGGTTGAAGGGAGAGAAAGCAAACACTTTTTTATTGAATTATATATACACATATGTGGATGTATGCATGTATGTATTTTTTTAAGAAGAGAACAGTTACATCTTTCCAAGAGAAATTCCAACAGCTCACATCTTTAGTGTCATGTAATTGACTGAAAGATATAGAGAATATGAGATCTAACTGTATTTACTACTTTTTTATTATTAAAATCATTTGACTTAATAAAGCAAAGGCTGCAAAGGTTCTCCTCTAACACAATTCCTTGAAAGAAATAAAAGATGGTTTCATTTTATGATCTTTTGATCCTTAATATCATGTGAGGTATAAAATAGGGAGACAGTTTGCCAAAGGTGTCTGCCAGCATTCTTCTCTTTGGCTCTTTGGAGCTCTTTTGCCATATGAGTTAGTCTATTTTTGAAGGTGTTATTTTTTTCAGTAATTTTTTTGGGTCTCCTTTAGCAAGTCATTGACTTGTTTTTCATGGTTTTCTCACATCACTCTCATTTCTCTTCCCAATTTTTCGTCTACTTCTCTAACTTACTTTTCCAAATCCTTTCCGAGCTCTTCCATGGCCTGCGACCAGTTCATGTTTTTCTTGGAGGCTTTTGTTGCAGGCTCTTTGACTTTGTTGACTTCTTCTGGCTATATGTTTTGGTCTTCTTTGTCACCAAAGAAAGATTCCAAAGTCTGAGTCTGTTTTCATGGCCTGGCCGTGTTCCCAGCCAACTTACTTGACCTTTGAGTTTTTTGTTGGGGTATGACTGCTTGTAGAGTAGAGAGTACTTTGTCTCAAGCTTGAGGGGCTGTGCTGTTGTTTTCAAAGCTATTTCTACACAGCATGCTCTGCCACACCAGTGCTCCTCCTCCCCCAAGAACTGCCAATATAGCCACGAATCAGATCTAAACTGGCTGTGCACTCCTGCTCAGAACCACCACTTAATTCCTCCCACCAGGTGGGCCTGGGGCCAGAAGCAACTGCAGCTGTAGCTTGGTAAGCAACCTCAGAGCTTCATCACCTCTGCTGCCCCTGGGGTGGCGGCCAAACCTCAAACTCCTTTCACTCTTTCCCCCGTAGCTTTTCCCACTAACCATCTCTATTGTCTTTGGTGTTTGTGGGTTGGGAAGTCTGGTAACTGCCATAGCTCACTGATTCAGGGCACTAGGGCCTGTTCCACCTGGCTCCCGGTCTGATTGGTCCTGGTGCAGCCCATGCTGGGCTCTGCTCCCCTCTGCTCCCAGCTCCTTGTGATAGACCTTACCCCATGACCATCCAGGCTGTCCTGGGCTGAAGCCCTGCTTCCCTATGCTATTTTATGGGTTCTGAAGTTCTAGAATTTGTTCAGAGCCATTTTATAGGTTTTTGGAGGGACCTGGTGGGGAGCTCACGCAAGTCCCTGCTTTGCAACTACCATCTTGGCTCCACCCCAGAACAGCACATTTTCATGTAGATGAATATTTCGCTTATGAAATATCTTTTTCTAAAATGTTTTATTTCACATATAGGAGATGTAAACAACTATAATCAGGGTGGATGGCTGGGATTTTTTCCCTAGCACCAATGGGTGAGATGGAGTGCTGCATTTTCCTATCATAGTTAAAAGATAAGAGTTCCCAATCATAGCCAGAGGAAGTCAGAGGAATGGGCCTTCCCATTCTTCAGACACAACTACTCCCAGAGGATAATTGGTGGGCAGAGCTATGTCTCTTCAGGGACCTCATTCTTCCTGGGCAGTGCCTGATCCATTAAAATGTCCCTCTCTCCCCAGACCACAAAGGACCCCAATTCAGAGATCTTTTGGGGGGTACAGTGAGAAAGGTGAAGTGTCATATCTTCTTGGCACATTTTTGGCACATGCTTGACTGAGGGAAACAAATAATTCTCTTTCCCCTGCAAAGTTCAGCCTGTTGCTGGAGTTCTCTGAGAACCCTCTATCTCCCTGGTAGGAATAAAATGTATCATAGCCTTTGTTTCTGTCCCCGGAGGGTCTGGATCTTGACAGTCCATTCTATCGTGTCAGCTCCTGATTCCTCCTGTGTGCTGCCACAGTCCTCCCCACAGATACCTTATTGGTCTGGGCTATGGGAAGGTAGGGGACACAAATAGGGGAAGCTCAGGCCACTCCACTATTTTGATCCATGTATAAAAATCCCCAACTGCTCCTTTGAAGGTTAGCAGTCACTTCTCCAAACCCCGACTTGGAACTGCAGCCTCTCAAAGCAGCATGTCTTGATTAGACTAAGTCATGGCTTCTAAGCACTTCAGACTCAAGCTGGGCTACATGTGACCAAACAGCAGTGGCAGGGGGTTCACAATGCCCTGGTTGCTTGATGCTTAATTACCCCCCATTCCGCAAATTAGTTATAAAGGGATTATAGGAACAGAAGCTTAGAAAATGCTACATTAAAAGACAGGGTGTTCCTAAAGTCTGGACACATAGGTAAAAATGCATGTTTTCAAGAAATGAGATGAATGAAATTTTCAACAACATTTTGCTTTATTGGAATATTAACAAATAACATCTTCAATATAATTGCCATCATTTGTGATGCAAAGGTTGATGTGCTTTGCAAGATTCACATGAACTCGATGCAATAACTCCACATTGCCATCAATTTTAGCACATTCACTCTTAATGTGTTCAATCAAGTCTGTTGCATCTGTGATCTTCATTGAATACATCTTCTCCTTTAGCATACCCCAGAAAAAGAAGTGAAGGGGGCTAAGGTCTGTTAATATTCCAAATATTTCAAAACACGCATTTTTCCTATGTGTCCAGACTTTAGGACACACTGTAGATGACCAAAGTCTAAAAAAGGAGTTGTAGCTGGGGACATTTAACTTTGATTTTTTACCTAAATGGTTCAGGTGCTAATTTGAGTTTATTTTATCAATATGCTGTCTTGTTCTTAGGGCATACAGACTTTACACATGTACATATGCATATTTATCCAAATATGTATGAGTATATAGAGATGTGTGCATGTATATATATATATATGTATATATATGTGTGTGTGTGTGTGCATGTGTGTGTATAAGTATGTATAATATATTTATGTGTGTATGTAGAAAGGGGGAGAGGGGAACTAGAGAGACAGAGAAATGGAAAGAGAAAGAGATCGAGAGGGAGAAATATTCATGCATTATGGCATAGTGGATAAAGAAAACCTAGATTCAAGTCCTTCCTGTATTTGAAATATACTATGTGACCCTAAGTAAGTCATTTGAACTCACAGTGCTTCCAGACAATCTCTAAAACTAAATACTTTCATGGTAAATACTGATATGCATGAATAAACAGGGGTGGCCTTGGATAACTATTTGTAGAATTTTTAGTATGAACATTTACACCATGCAATTTGGCAAATGCTATAGATCAGGGGTTGATTTATTGTGTTTGTTGATTGTCTAGACTTCAGAAAGTGATGGAGAAAATGTTAATGATGCAGATTAAACAAAAGTGTTTCTTGTGTGTATTTTATTTTAGAGAGCCAGTTGTTTATAATTTACTGCATACTATTATTAAAGGGTATCTCCTTGAGAGATCCCTGTATCAATGAAATCACAGGGCTATACACCTACATGCATAAACACACATTTTATATGTGTGTGTGTAGAGTGTGTAAATATGCATGTACATACACATTACATACATACACATATACATACATAGACATATGTAAAATGTATATGTATGGAGAGAGAGGAGTTTCCATCCTCCAGAGATGCCTATAATGTATAAGTTTGAAATCTGATGAGTGAAATGAGTGAACGAGTGAACAGGGCATTTATTAAACACTATATGTAAAGCACTGTACTAACTATTGGGGATACTAATAGCAAGTAAGACAGTCGCCCCTCTTAAAAAGCTCACATTCCAATGAAGGAGACAACACAGATGAAAGGTTTCATCTGTAGGTCAGAAGGAAAAGTCCTGTAATCTTCAGTTTTCAGCATCAAAACAGATGGTAATGCCTCTTTTTCATGTCATTATATTAGCTTCTGATATGGCACTATTTGATGTTGCCAAGGACTTTGGTAACAAGAACGGTCCCTTCTGAGTCTTCAGTAGCTGAAGCTATACCACGTGCAGGAGCCATGGTAAGGCTGCATCTCCATGAGGGTTGATTACCAGAATGATGGTATAATAGCAAGCAAAGTAGGCCTTTTTGCTGCTTTTTTTTCTTTTGGAGTGCTTTTCAGCACTAAGGCAATCAAATGCCTTTGATTGAGCCTTGCCTTTGATTAAATCAAAAGTCTTTGATGACCTGCTTAAGTCACAATAAAGCCGAAGTCACATGAGTTTGAGTCACATGGTTATGATGCCCTCTGACGCTGAAGAAGTGTATATATACTCTGAGGTTAGAATTTTGCTTGGGAGCTCACTCATTGGAAGAATGTTTCTGTGATTTGGCCAGACAAGACTCTGGGTAGCTGTTAAGAAACCCCCACCCCCTCACCTGTTTCTCTCTTTGGTAACTATGTATGTATTGCTATGGACAAACAGAAGCTCTGTCTGCTGATTTGTGTAATTTGCTCTGTTTATGTAATTTTTGCTTGTAATTTCTGTTTGAGTTTTCTCTGAAGTTCATGGTGCTGACGTTTTTCCCCTGAACTTAGTTCCCCTGAACTATCATTCCCCTGAATGATATATGTATGTTTAATTAAAGTGAGATTGTAATCCCCTTAAAGTCGCTTTCTTTAGAAAAGCAGATCAAAGAACTTGTGCTAGCAGCCCTCCTGTGTGCTGGTGTTATTGGCCTTACACCTCCACAGCAGCTGCAAGCAGCATTGTTGTTACGGATGGCCGAGGCAGGGTGCTGAACAAATTACTGTTGAACACAAAACTCTTGAGTTTGAGATCCTGAGGCTGACACATTAAGGTCTGAGGGTGGTCAAGTTGCTAGTATGGCTTTGACATTCTCCACAAATGCTTCCTCCATCTCGGCCTCAGGATACCCTTCTGCTTCATCTCACTTGGCTTGTCTGCCCTGTGGGTGGCAGTTGATTGGTAATTAGTGTTGATGGCTAACGCTTTCTTCCCTAGATGATGGCTGTGAGGACTGGGCTAGAAGCAAGACCTGCTGGTTGTTGTGGGTGCTGCCATCCCTGGGGCTTCTGGGGATATATCTGCCTTTTGGTAGCACTTGGTCAGAAATAGTTATTATAATATTATTGTCTTCATCGTCATTATTATAAAATAATAGGTAGCATTTATATAGTACCTTAAAGTTGGCAAAACACTTTACAATTATCTCATTTTACCTTCCCAGAAACCTTGAGAAAGTGGTACTATTATTATCCCCATTTTACAGATTAGGAAATTGAGGCAGATAGAGCCTAAGCGATTTGTCAAGTGTCACATAGCTAACATGTGTCTGAGGTAGGATTTGAAGATAGGTATTCCTGACCTCACTTTTTAGTGCACTATGATTTCTCCCCTCAGTGATGTCTGTGGAGGCTTGGCTGATATTGCATCTACTGTTCTGAGGGACACTACTCTTGGGTTCAGTGTCCTAGGCTGTCTTAGTCAGGGTCTGAGGGGAGATGGTGGTCAAAGAGTTGGCGGCAGCTTAATTTGCTTGGCACATGCTGCTCCTTGTCTCTCCCTCCTGGTGGCTTGCTACTTTACCAGGAGTTAATATGGAATTACTTTGCCCAGCAAAATTTCAATTACCCACTCATTTGCTATCAAATTAAAATGATCAGTAGAAAATATTGAATTTACACATGAGGTACATAGGAGTTTGTGTGTGAGTATACATACACACACATACATCTTTATTCTTCAGTAAAGGAAGCTAATGGGTCCTATATAATGGTATTATGGCAGCTCTGGAGTTCATAGGTCATAAATGTGACAGAAATAAAACAGAATGATATATAGCCATAAATAACACAGGCTCTTCAGTAACATGTACACAATTATACTGAAATTATGGTGGACACTTTCACATCAACTCTTCAGAGCACTATGGCTTTGTCTATATAGATATCATTTGAATGACATCCCTCTCTTCCTTGAGCCAGAGATAGCAGGGAAGGGAAAACATGCTAAGAAATTTCCCTCAAAATCAAAAGAATGTTTGGGTGTGTGCTTGAAGATAACTGATTTTTTTTATTCAGTGCTATGTTAAAAATTTTGACTAAAAATATCTGAAGTGAAAATATTTGTTGTTATGTACATGAACTCATATTTTCGTGTTTGCAACTTCAAAACACCACAGAACACAAGGAGATGAGGGTGTGTCCAGTACTACATTTTTCAGTCTGCCAGCAACTCTAACACCTACATTGCCAGTATAGCTTGTTATCTTGACTAAGAAAAGGTTATTTGTGGAGAAGGAAAAATTATTGTTCATATAGCAAGCTTTTACTGAGGTTAAGAGGGACATAGACTAGATCTCTGCATTTTTATTTTGGTGTTTTGGTGAGGAACGTCTGTTAATGCCCATTTTCTACACTGTGTGGTCTTAGAGTTACTGAGAGCAATCAGAATTTAAGGGACATGTGGAAGGTCAGAGAGAGGATGTAAACCAAAATCTTCCTCACTCTGATTCTTCTGCTCAGTTCTACCCTCTATGACACTGTTCTACCTCTCTAGAGTAATAGAGGTTACTAGTGCTAATAGGGCGAAAAAAAGCTTCCATTAAATAAATTGAAATTTTAAATATAATAAGTCTTCTATTTTTCTTCCTTTAAAACATATTTTATTGATATCTTTTATGTTTTTGTAGCCTTTACTTACAGAAAATCTTTCTTCCTCCTCTACCCGGGGAACTTTGCCTTGTAACAAAGATTTTAAAAGAGTAAAATTCAGTTGAACTCAACCAACCAGCACACCAATAATGTCTGACAGTATATATGAGTCAATGTCCATAGTCTGCCCTGAAATTCTGCAAAGAGTGGCCAAGAGGTACATTTTCTCAAGTCTTCTCTAGGAAGAAACTTGGTCATTATAATTATGAAGTATTTGGTTTCATTTTTTCCTTCCAATTTCCATTGTTGTAATCACTGAGAACATGTATGATTTTTTTCTGGTTCTGTTTACTTAGCTCTGAGTAAGTTCATATGACTCTATTCTTCTCTGTAATCATCATATTTGTCATGTCTTACAGAGCGATAATAGTCTATTAAATCCATGTTTAGATCTTGTTTAGATATTTGCTAGTAAACGAATATCACTTTATTTCTTATTCTTTGCTTCCACAAAATGTGCTACTATTACTTATATTTATATGTATATAAATATATGTATATATATACATACACATATATACATACATCTGTCTGTATGCATACACACATATATACATATGTGTATATATGTACGTACATATTGAGAGAGAGACAGAGGTTGATCTTTGACCTCCCTGAGGATACATACTTAGCAAAAGGATCTTTAGATCAAAAGGTTATTCTTCAAAGAATAACGAGACATACAGATGTTTTTTCTGGCAATCTTATGATGTGAGGAAAGCAATGCTAGTTCTTATATGAAGAGTTTGGTGACACACACACATACACACACACACACACACACACACAGAGCAGTTTTTAGTTGGTTGACACTTTTAACAGCAGCCCAAATCACCAACTAAAATGGAAAAAATGTCTTTTTTAAAGCAGTTTTATTTTCATTGTGGCTAAAAAGAGTTGCAAGAAATTGTCAAGCTATTTTTAAATTTTCTATCAGTCATATACTCTGATATAATATTAATCCACCCACAGTCAGACATGCTTTTTTAGATGCTCCCCAATTTGGTGATGACTTTAAACTGTACCATCTCTGGCAGATATTTTTATAGGCCATCTTGCGGTAAGTGAAATGTCTAATATTGTCTTGACTGTAGGCTGTGGTTTTCCCCAGATCTACATTGTATAAAACCTTAGTGTAAGCTGTAATCTCCTTCTTTGTCACAAAGGTATAATTTAAGCTTCGTTGAGGCAGCTACATGGCACAATTCTTAGAGTGCTGGGCCTGAAGTCAGGAAGAATTGAATTCAAATCCCATTTCAGACACTTACTAGTTGTGTGACTCTAGGCAAGTCACTTAACCTCTGTCTACCCCACTTTCCTCAACTATAAAATGGGGATAACGATACTGACCTATCTCCCAGGGCTGTTTTTAGCATCAAATGAGATAACATTTTAAAAGCACTTAACAAAGTGCCTGGCACATAGCAGGTGCTTAATAATACTCATTTTCTTCTCTCCTTCCTCTCCCCTGTAGCAGCAAAATAGTAGCAATTATCTGCATACACTTTCTTTCCCTACCCCATCATACATTAGAGAAGTCTTGTTTCATACATTCCTCCTGGTGGTGTCAGAGACGATCCCTCAATTTACACATTCTTTTTTATTTAATTTCATTTTTAATTAGCAAAAATCTACCTTTGTTCTCTCTACATTATCCACCCTCTCCCATAATTGGGAACAAATGAAAATCAAAACCTCTGTTACAAACATATGTCATCAGGCAAAACAAATTTTCATGTTCGCAATGTTAAAAAATTATGGCTTAATCTACACTCTTAGTCCTTCACCTCTCTACCAGAAGGTAGAATGTTTCATCATTAGCCCTCTAGAATCGTGGTTGGTCATTAAGCTAATTGGAGTAGCTAATTTTTTTCAAAGTTATTTATCTTTACTATCTTGTTGGCATTATATAAATTATTATCCTGGTTCTGTTCATTTAACTTTTTTATCAGTTCATACAAGTCTTCCTAGATTTCTCCAGAAGTATCCCCTTCATCATTTTTATAGCACAATAATATTCCATCATATATATATATATGTGTGTGTGTATATATGTATACACACATACATATATATGTATATATATATATACATACATGTGTGTGTATACCATAACTCATTTAACCATTCCACAAGTGAAATATTCCCCTTCTTTGCCACCTCAGAAAGAGCCATAAAAATATTTTTGTACATTTTTAGTCTTCATTGTGCTTAGGAATAATTCCTCTTTTATTCTATTTTTTTCCTTTTCCCCATCTTGCCTTTTCCTAGATCCCTGTTGCACAAAATATCTTTTTGTACCCAACTTTGTCCTTACATGTATTCATATAGTCTTTCCTACTTGGACCAGTTCAGATGAGAGTGAAGTCCAAGTATCAGCTGCTCTCCCTTCCCCACTTCTTCCTTGTTTGTCTACTTACATACCCTTATTTTGTGTTATAATTTTCCTTAACCTCCCTTTTCCTTCCCCTCCCACGCTTACGTATTCCTTCTCCTCTCTCTTTCCTTTCAACTCTTAAAAACATCAAAGCATAACAAAACCAGTCACATCCTTTCTCTAATTAGACTTCATCTATGATCCCTGGTGATGATAATATTCAAAGCAGATACGTGTATCATCTCCCCATAATTGAATATAAGAAGTTTACTCTTGTTTAATCCCTTGTGATTGCTCATTCATTCTTTGGTTGTTGTTGTTGAGTCATTTAAGTTGTGTCTGACTCTTTGTGACCTCATTTGGGGTTTTCTTGGTGGAGATACTGGTATGGTTTGTCATTTCCTTCTCCAGATCATTTTGCAGATGAAGAACTGAGGCAAAAAGAGTTAAGTGATTTACCCAGGGTCACACTGCTAGTGTCTGAGTTGGGATTTGTATTCATGATGATGAATATTCCTGACTTCAGGTCCTACACTCTATCTACTTTACCACCTAGCTGCTCCTCATTCATGTTTACCTTTTTACATTTCTCAACTTTTTCTATTTAACTTTCAGAGTTGTGGTCTTCTAGGGACAGAAAGAAAGGCAAAGGACAGTATCTGTTCTTAAGAAGCTCACAATCTAATGGGGGAGAAACATGTAAACAACTATGTACAAAAAAGCTATATCCTGGATAAATTTTAAAAAATCAACATAGAAAAGGCACTAGCATTTAGAGGCATCAGTATTCAATAACTGCATTTTATGTTCTTCTCCCAGATGACTAGTACGATGTACACAATAGCAATTGCAAGGTGAGTGGGGTGTAAACATTGTGTGAAAGCAGCAGATTCTGAGAAGAAAGGCTTTCAGCATGGTTAGATAAACTATTGTGAAAGTATTATACAAAGTCCTTTGCTAATTAATTAGATGGAATTAGTTTGACTCAATATCTCAGAAAATGTAACAGGGCTTTTAATTTCTTATTGGGTTTATTTTATTCCTGCTTTTGCCCTTGTCATCACTTGTCATGACTGCCAGTCTGTGCCATACTGTGAAGGAATAGACAGACAAGGGTAATGAGAATGGGCTCTCAGGATTCCTGGCCTATCTCAACTAGAAAGCAATGATACTCCCTCATCTCCCTCTACTGTCAATGGGGATGTTTTATCTTTCCAAAAACACCTGGGAAAAGCCTAAGAAAAGTTCTACTTAAATTCAAAAGAGGAGGCAGTGGGCAGCTTTCAGTAGGGGAAAATTCAAGTTAAATGGCCTTGTTACATTTCATCCAATTCATATCTACAGTGGTGAGTGGCTATTCTCTTGCTTTTATTTTTTTTATTTTTTTGAAGTTTAATTGTATTTTATTTTTTCCCCAGTTATATGTCAAGAAAACATTTAGCATTCATTGTTACAAAATTTTGAGTTCCAGATGTTTCTCCCTCCTCTTCCCTCTTCTGAAAATGGTAGTTTGATGTAGTTCATACATGTGCTATCATGTAAAAATATTTCCATATCAGTCACAGTTGTGAAAGAAAAAAAAGATCAAAAGAAAAAACATGAGAAATAATAAAGTAAGTAAAAAAATATGTTTTGATCTACATTCAGAGTCCATTAGTTCTTTATATGGATATGGATATGGATAGCATTTTCTTTCTTAAGTCCTTTCCACTTGTCTTGGATCATTGTGTTGCTAAGAAGAACTGAGTCCTTCATAGTCGATCATCACACAATGATGCTGATACTGTGTATGGTGTATGATGTTTTTCTGGTTCTGCTCACTTCACTTTGCATCAGTTCATATAAGTCTTTTGAAGATTTTCTGAAATCTGCCTATTCTATTTTCTTGCTTTTAGAGATCAATCAAGAATCACATATATTTTTTGTTTGTTGTTTGACCCACTCATTCTTTAGGATTAGATTATTTAGTTTCCAATTGATTTTTAATCTATCTTTGCGTGGCCCTTTATTACACATAGATTTTATTGCATTGTGATCTGAAAAATTTAACATTTCTGCCTTTCTGCACTTGATTTTGAGGTTTTTATGCCCTAGTACATGGTCGATGTTTGTGTAGGTGACATGTACCACCAAGAAAACGGTATATTCTTTCCTATTCCTATTCAATTTTCTCCAGAGGTCTACCAAATCTAACTTTTCTGAAATTCTATTCCCCTCCTTAACTTCTTTCTTGTTTGTTTTGTGGTTAGATTTATCTAGTTCAGAGAAGGGGAGGTTGAGGTGCCCCATTAGTACTGTTTTGCTGTCAATTTCTTCCTGTAACTCCCTTAACTTCTAGTCTAAGAATTTGGATGTTATACCACTTGATGCATATATGTTGAGTAATTATGTTGCTTCATTGTCTATGGTGCCTTTTAGCAGGATATAGTTTCCTTCCTTATCTCTTTAATTAGATCTATTTTTGCTTTTGCTTTGTCTGAGATCAGGATTGCTACCCCTGCTTCTTTTGTTTTTATTCCAACTGAAACATAATATATTCTACTCTGGCTTTTACCTTTACCTTGTATGTATCCCTCTGTCTCAAATGTGTTTCTTGTAAACAACATAATGTAGGATTATGATTTTTAATCCATTTTTCTATCTTCTTCCAGTATACGGCAGAGTTCATTCCATTCACATTCACAGTTATGATTATTATCTGTGTCTTTCTTTCCATCCTATTCCCCCCCTCCATTTATGCTTTCCTTTCTCCCTTTCCCTCTTCATGAGAATTTTGCTTTTGACCACCATTTCCCTCAGTCTGTCCTCTCTTCTATCAGCCTTCCTCCCTTTTCTTTCCCTTTTCCTTTACTACTTCTTCCCTCCCTTCTATTCATCCATCCTTTTTCTTTCCCCTTTCACGTCCAACTGCCTATAGGGCAAGTTAGATTTCAATATCTGAATATGTTATTCCTTCATTGAGCCAAATTTTATGAGAGTAAAGTTCAAGCAATGCTCATTGCCCTCCCTTCTTTCCCTCTACTGTAATATGTCATTGTGCTTCTTCATGCAATTTTATTTACCCTTTTCTACCTCCTCCCTTTCTCTTCTCCCATTACATTCCTTTTTCAGCACTTAATTTGTTTTTTTCTTATCATCACATCAAAATCAACTTAAACCTACCCCCTCCATCTGTGTATTCTCCTTCTGTATAATGTAACAAAGACACAGTTCTCAAGAGTTGTATCACCTTCCCATGTAGAAATATGAACAGTTTGTCCTTATTGAATGACATTTTTTGTTTTGTTTTCCTTTCCTGTTTATCTTTTTATACCTCTCTTGAGTCTTGTATTTGAAGATCAAATTTTCTGTTGAGCTCTGCTCTTTTCATCAGGACAGTCTGGAAGTTCCCTATTTCATTGAATGTCCATCTCCTCCCCTGAAAGATTATGCTGAGGTTTGCTGGGTAGTTAATCCTTGGTTGTAATCCAAGCTCTTTTGCCTTACAGAATATTATATTCCAAGCCCTCTGATCTTTTAATGTAGAAGCTGCAAGGTCCTGCATAATCCTGACTGTGGTTCCATGATATTTGAATTGTTTCTTTCTGGCTGCTTGCAGTATTTTCTCTCTGACCTGGTAATTCCCGAATTTTGCTACCATATTTTTTGGTGTTTTCAATTTGAGATCTCTTTCAGGAGGTGATTGGTGGATTGTTTTGAAGACTATTTTACCCTCAGCTTTTAGGACCCCAGGGCAGATTTCCTTGTGATTCCTTGAAAGATTCTGTCCAGACTCTTTTTCTCATTATGGTTCTCAGGTAAACCAATAGATCTTAAGTTATATCTCCTGGATCTATTTTCCAGATCAGTTGTTTTTCCAATGAGATATTTTACTTTTTCTTTTTTTTTTCATTCTTTTGATTTTGTTTGACTGATTCTTTGTGTCTCATAGAGTCATTTGTTTCCACTTGCCCAACTCTAATTTTTAATGAATTGTTTTCTTCAGTTGACTTTTGTACCTCCCTTTCCATTTGGCCCATTCCACTTTTTAAGGAGTTGTTTTCTTAAGTGTACTTTTTTCCCATTTTGTCAACTGTATTTTTAAAGGAATTGTTCGATTTTTCTTCTCCCTCTTTTATTTAACTTTTAAAATCCTTCTTGAGCTCTTCCAAGAAGGCTTTTTTGGCTTGAGACTCATTCATATTCCCTAAGAGGTTTCAGATTTGGGTATATTGGCCATGTTGTCCTCTCCTGAATTTGGGTTTTGATCTTCCCTGTCACCAAGATATTTCTCTATGGTCATTGTTTTTGTTTGATTCTTCTTGCTCATATTGTTTGCCTTTTTTCTGGCTTTTAAATTTGATCTCTGCTTCTGGGGCCCAGGGGCATTGTGCCAGACTTCTTGTGCTGGGGGCTTGGGGACTGGTTACTGGTTTTGTGGGCTGGGGCCTCAAGTTCTGGCAGCTGGATGTTGTAGTGTTCTGGTAGTTTACCTAGTGCTGAGCTGGAGCTGGAGGTGGTGGTTAGTGTGTCCCTGGTGTTGGCACTTGCCTGCTCCTCCACCCTGGGGCTCAGGATCTCCTACTGCTCTGCTGAGGTGGTGCTTGTTGCTAGCTTGCTGGGACACCTCCCATCTTCTACTGCTCCCCTTCAGCCATAGCAAGAGGGACCTTTCCCCTTAATCCCCCAGTCTCCCAAGATACAAGACTGCTGTACCCCATATTTATGCTGGATACACTATTCCAGGACTTTTCCTGGAGCAATATTCTTTGAATTTTTCAAATTCTATATGGAAGGGTGAAAACAACTTACTGTTTATTTTGCCATCTTGGCTCCCAGAAATTTAAATCTGTTTGTTTGTTTATTAAATACCTTTTATATGTCAAGCGTTGTGCTTGGAGCTGGCAATACCAAGATAAAAATGAAACTTTCCCTGTCCTCAAGGAACTTACATTTTATCAGGGAGACAACATGTATATATACATAAGTATATGCAAGACATAACAATCCAAAACAGACACAAGGTGACCTTGAATAAGGAGGCGATGTCCTCTGAGAGTATCAAGAAAACTTGAGCCAAGTCTTGAATATTGATATAAACAGTTCCTTCATTATATCAGGTAGAATGGATCACAGAGAAATACCTTCTCTACCCCACTCCAAGAAAAACAAAGTTTTTCAGCTTCCCAGTAGACTTGATGAATAATTTTATACTCTGCTCTCTCTAATTCATCATTAACACTGCTTACCAACATATTCTTCCTAATTACCTGCACAAAGTGCTCCAGTGGCTTTTTATTGTCAACCAAATAAAGTACAGACTTTTTGGTTCCCATTCAAAGTTGACTCCAATCTGGCTTTCCAGCCATTTTTCTGTTGACATGCTATTCAAGGTTCCTATAACATATTTGGCCCTCTTCTCACATCCTCATATTTATACATGATTATCTACATGCTCGAATGTACACTGTCCTTAGTTCTATGAAAATCTTTTTCTTCATCCAATTCTTTGTTCAGATGGCAGTCATATCCTCCAGGAAGCCTTCCCAATGTGAAGGGATCCTTACTTTTTATCATCTAATCTATAATAACCCTTCCTTTGATTTCCTCCATGTCTTTAATCATAGTTTAATTTCAATCATATTTATGTGTATCTGTTTCACTTGCCCCTCTCCCTAGATGGATAATAAGCTCCTTAAGTGCAGGGACAATGTCATTTTTCTTCACTAAATTTTCAGTGCTATCATAGTGCTTTGGACATACTTGGTGCTTATTACATTTTCATTTGATTGAATTGCAAGATAAAACATAAATTGTGATGAAGTTAAGAATATTTTCCATAAGTTAAAATATTTTCCTCTAATGAATTATTAGAAAAGCCTATAAATACCTATTGAAAATCTTATACGTTCTTTGGAACTATACTGGAATTTTCAGCATACATTTTCTTTATATTCTTATAGTTTGAAAGAAAATATGAGAGAAGTAATCCAACTCAAACCCAAACTGTGTGTGTGTGTTTGTGTGTGTGTGTAAAAATTTGATTGGCTGGGGGTGTGTGTGTGTAAATTTCAGAGGAAAGGGCTATGACATATAATCCCTTGAGTAGATCTCATGCTATATCTCTTCTATGTCTTTTCTTGTGATTTTGTCCTACCATGACCATTCTTATCCCACTCTACCCTAAAATAACAATGCTGTATCCTAACATATCTGGGGAGGGTGTAACAACAATCTGGCTAGCAGCTACTGTGACTATGAAAGACCAATAAAACCAGCATACAGAAGGGCTACTAACACAGGTTCTTTGATCTGCTTTACTAAGGAAAGTAACTTTAAGGGGTTAACAATCTCAGTTTAATCAAACAAAAATTACCAATATCAACAGACAGACCTTGTCTGATTCAAATCACAATTCATAGTTACCAGAGAAGCACCAATATCTGTCCGGGTTATCAAAGACGGGGGCAGCTACAATGGCTTGCCCGGAGTCTCAACACTCCTTCCATGAGTTAACCACAAAAGTCAAAGACCAAGCTCCCCTCAATTATATCCTGTCTGGAGACCTGAGGGCTCTGACCTCACCCAGGCTGGGTGTGTGAAAGTTCCCCATCCCTAGCATCAAATCATATACAAGTCAATGACTCCTGATTGCCTCAGTGCTGAGAAATATTCCAAAACAAAGATAGCAAAAGGTTTCCCACCATTTTAAACAAAGGGCAGCCTTGATAGTCTTAGCATCCCAAAAGGGAAGAACAGGGAAAAGTCTGATTGCCTTGATAGAGGGACACATCAGTTCATTCACAGAAAAGTACTGGGATAATTTATCCTAATGACAATCAAATATGTTTGGGAATACTTAAGAGTTCCATTTGTTTCTGACAGCTCTAAGTCCTAGAAAACCTTCATAGCTTACAAGTTACCCTTATTCAATGGATTTGCAGTGATTCTTAAATTTATTTTTATAGAGTTAGAGGTAGATAGACAAACTATTTTTAAAAAGTGGTGTCCTTTGTAAACCTATTTATTTTATTTTACCTAGTGCAGTACCTGGCACACAGTAAGTGCTTAATAATTTTTTATTGAATGGAATTTTGTACTTTTTAAAACATTACTCAGAGAAGGGATCCACAGGTTTTCCATTCCACCAAAGGGGTTGATAACACAGAAGAGGAAGAAGCCCTTCCCTAGAGCCTTCCTAAACTATTTCAGGTTACCTTAGTCTGTGAACCTTCATTGTATGATCTGAGACCTATACTGGGCTAGGACTACTTGAAGTTTCCCTCTACCTCCACTGTTGTATGTTTTGCAGCATTTCATCCCTTTGGCCAGAGTGATATAGGGGTGTATGTCTATTTAAACCCTTTGTTCTCAAAAATTTTACCCAAATACAAAGAGGAAATTATGTCTGGACTATGTCTTCCAGAAGCCTATTCTGGGGCTGTACATTGTGGTAGCAATAGTACAGGCCCTGCTTAGTTGAGTCCATTTCCAGTACATAGAGTTTAAAAGACAACAGGAATCTAATGATGGAGGCATGTGGTGAGGGGAGGGGAATATGGAGGAGAGAAGAAAAGGAAAAAACAGCAACCACATCTAGACTGTGCCAAGGCTAGCATGCTTGGTGATTACAATGCTAGGAGAGTTCAACACCTGCTAGAATGCTGTTGCTACACCAAGAAAAGCCGACAGCATTCTCTACAATATTCCTTTATCAGTGGGCTGAGAATCTAAACTCCTAAAATATCCATCAGGGCAAATTCCCTTAGTAGCTTTCTGTGAATGAATGGATGTGTTCCTCTCCTGTATTGGGAGGCTGAGACATTTGGGACGGCAGACAATCAGGAGTAAGCACAAGTCTTAATAATATTTGTTTCATTTCCTTATTAACACCTTGCTATTCTATTTTATTGTTATTTTGCCATGAATTCATACATCATCTGTTTGCGCCTGATTTAAAGAGAGCCTCAATTGAGAAGCAGAGCTGCCAATTTGAATAGAACACTAACCCCAATGGTCCCACGAACCTTGGTGTACCTGAGAGGGACCATAGTGAGATGAATCCTAAGTATACTATTATATATTTGGATTATCAAGTCTTTGTGAAAAATGATGATAGGTAAAGGAGTCAAAAGTAAAGGAATAAGCTTTTATACAGCACTTACCCTGTATCAGACACTGTGCTAAGCATAATTAATAATAATAATAATGACAATAATAACTAACATTTATGTAACACTTATGTGATAGGTACGGTGCTAAGCACTTTACACTTAATAGACTTTGTTTTTTACAAATATTATCTACTTTATATTGTTTGCTTTATAAGTATTATCTCATTTGATCCTTACAACAACCCTGTGGGGTAGATGCTGTTACTAACCTCCAATTTGTAATAGAGGAAACTGATGCAAGCACAGGTTAAGTGATTTGCCCAGGGTCAGATAGCTAGTCAGTGACTGAGACTGGATTTGAACTTGGGTTTTTCTGACTCAAAGTCCAGAGCTCCATCTACTGAACCACCTAGCTGCCTTCTAGTATTAGCCTATATGAATGTAAGGTTCACAAAGTGATTTTCATACTGCACTTAGGGCTTATTGGAGTCAGGCTTTACATTTTGTTTTTCATTAATTTAGTATCAGATAGGCAATTTTATTGTGTGAGCAGCCATATAAGACAAAATGAAAGATAGCACATGAACATAATTTATGTATCCTGTGGTAGTGGAGGAAGGGTGCTAGAACAGTACTGCCTCTAATGTTCTTTCAAGCTAGTGTTACAGCAATTGGACTTTTCTCTGTTCTTCCTTTTGGGGATGCTAAAACTATCCAGTCTCCCCTTCTTTGAGTGGATGGGAAACCTTTTGCTGTCTTTGTTTTGGAGTATTTCTCAGCACTGAGGCAATCAAGAGTTGACGAATTGTATATGATGTGGTGCTGGTGGTTGGAGGTTTCCCACACTGATTTCTCACACTGTTAATGGTGATCCTCAAGTGCCCCAGGGCCCTGGGACAGGTATATAAGATCTGAGTTTGGCATTTGACATTGCAGGGTACACTCACTGAAAGGATGTGAGTGATAAGACTCTGGGCAAGCTGTTGACCTGCCCCACTCCCCAAGTTTGTAACCAAGACACATAGATATTGGTGCTTCTCTGGTAACTATGTGTTGTGATTTGAATCAGACAAGGCCTGTATGTTGATGTTTGTAATTTCTGTTTGTATTTGCCTTGAAGTTCAGGGGGATGATCTTTTCCACATGAACTAAGTAAATGACATATGTATGTTTGAGTAAACTGAGATTGTTAATCCCTCAAAGTTGCTTTCCTTGGAAAAGCAGATCCAGGGAGTGGAGCCAAGATGGTGGCTGGAAAACAGGGACTCACTTAAGCTCTCCCCCAGATCCCTCCAAACACCTGTAAAAATGGCTCTGAACAAATTATAGAGCTACCGAACCCACACAATGACAGAGGGAAACAAGTCTCCAGACCAAGACAGCCTGGACAGTCTCTGAGAAGGGTCTATTGCACCATGCTGGGAGTGGAGCACAGCCCAGCATGGGCTGTACCAGGACCGACCAGACCAGGAGTCAGATACAGCAGGTATTAGGGCCCTGAATCACTGAGCTATGGCAGTTACCAGACTTCTCAACCCACAAACGCCAAAGATAATGGAGCAAGTTAGTGTGAAAACTGCTGTATCTGGGTGACAGAAGTGTGCTGTCCAGCCCCAGGCCTGGGGGCAGCAGCAGCAGGAAGCTCCTGTGGCTGCTTCCAGAGCTCTAGTGTCAGCTGCTTCCAGAGTTCCTGGCCTACAATAAGGGAGGAATGAAGTGGCAGATCAGAGAGGGAGAGCAGGGATTGCTTTGCTGGTGCAGAGGCAGGGTTCTCTTGCTTTGTCCTGCTTGGTTCTCGGTTGTGGTCCTGGTTGGCAGAGGACCACTGGTGTGGCACAGCTTTTGGTGACTGTGGAGTTGAAGTAGCTCTGAAAACAGCAGTGTAACACCCCTAAAGCTTGGGACAAAGTACTTTCTACTTTTCAAGCAGTCATACCTTGACAAAAACCTCAAGGATCAAGTAGTTGGCTGGGAACATGAACAGGCAGCGTAAAAGGACTCAGGCTGTAGAATCTTTTTTGGTGACAAAGAATATCAAAACATACAGCCAGAAGAAGTCAACAAAGTCAAAGAGCCTACATCAAAAGCCTCCAAGAAAAATATGAATTGGTCTTAGGCCATGGAAGAGGTCAAAAAGGATTTGGAAAAGCAAGTAAGAGAAGTAGAGGAAAAATTGGGAAGAGAAATGAGAGTGTTGCAAGAAAATCATGAAAAACAAGTCAAAAACTTACTAAGGGAGACCCAAAAAATTACTGAAGAAAATAACACTTTAAAAAATAGACTAACTCAAATGGCAAAAGAGCCCCAAAAAGCCAAATAGGAGAAGAATGCCTTAAAAGGCAGAATTAGCCAAATGGAAAAGGAAGTCCAAAAGACCACTGAAGAAAATACCACCTTAAAAATTAGAATGGAGCAAGTAGAAGCTAGTGACTTTAGGAGAAATCAAGAAATTATAAAACAAAACCAAAAGAATGAAAAAAAAATGGAAGACAAAGTGAAACATCTCATTGGAAAAACCACTGACATGGAAAATAGATCCAGGAGAGATAATTCAAAAATTATTGGGCTACCTGAAAGCCATGATCAAAAAAAGAGCCTAGACATCATCTTTCAAGAAATTATCAAGGAAAACTTCCCTGATTTTCTAGAACCAGAGGGTAATATAGAAATTGAAAGAATCCATCGATTGTCTCCTGAAAAAGATCCCAAAAAGAAAATTCCTAGGACTATTGTCACCAAATTCCAGAGTTCCCAGGTCAGGGAGAAAACACTGCAAGCAGCCAGAAAGAAACGATTTGAGTATTATGGAAACACCGTCTGGACAACAGAAGATCTGGCAGTTTCTACATTAAGGGAGGAAAGGGCTTGGAATATAATAGTCCAGAGGTCAAAGGAACTAGGATTAAAACCAAAAATCTCCTACCAAGCAAAACTGAGTATCATACTCTAAGGTAAAATATGGATTTTCAATAAAATAGAGGACTTTCAAGCTTTCTCTATGAAAAGACCAGAGCTGAATAGAAAATTTGCCTTTCAAATACAAGAACTAAGAGAAGCATGAAAAGGTTAACAGGAAAGAGAAATCATAAGTCACATGCTAAAGTTGAACCATTTTTGTTTACATTCCTACATGAAAAGATGATATTTGTAATTCATGAGACCTTTCTCAGTGTTAGGGTAGTTGAAGGGAATATACATATATATAGACAGAGGGCAGAGGGTGAGTTGAATATGAAGGAATAATATCCAAAAAAAAATTAAGGGGTGGGAGAGGAATATGTTGGAAGAAGGAGAAAGGGAGAGATAGAAAGGGGTAAATTATCTCACATAAAAGTTGCAAGAAAAAGCAGTTTATTGGAAGGGAAGAGGGGACAGGTGAGGGGGAATGAGTGAATCTTGCTCTCATCAGATTTGACCTGAGGAGAGAATAACATACGCACTCAATTGGGTATCTTGTCCCACAGGAAAGTAGGGGGAAGGGATGAGAGGGAGGATGATAGAAGGGAGGTCAGATCAGGGGAGGAGGTAATCAAAAGCAAACACTTTTGAAAAGGGACAGGGTCAAGGGAGAAAATTGAATAAAGGGGAACAAGACAGGATGGAGGTAAATATAGTTGGTCTTTCATAACATAACTCTTATGGAAATGTTTTGCATAATGACACATCTGTGGCCTATGTTGAATTGCTTGCCTTCTCAAGGAGGGTGGGTGAGGAGGGAAGAAGGGAGAAAATTTGGAATTAAAAGTTCTAAAGACAAGTGCTCAAAAAAGTTGTTTTTACCTGCAACTGGGAAATAAGATATATACACAATTGGGTATCTATCTTGCCCTACAAGAAAGTAAGGGAAAGTGGGGGGGAGTGGGCAACGAAAGAGAGGGCAGACTGGGGAACGGGGCAATCAGAATATATGCCATCTTGGAATGGGAGGGGAGGGTAGAAATGGGGAGAAAATTTGCAACTCAAAATCTTGTGGAAATCATTGTTGAAAACTAAAAATATTAAATAATAAAAATATGGGGAAAAAGGGGAAAAAAGCAGATCAAAGAACCTGTGTTGGCAGCCCTTCTGTATGCTGGTATTATTGGTCTTAGCCACAGTAGGTACAGCCAGATTGCTGCTATAGCCAGTCACAAATTTTTGTATCACTACAGTAATAGTAAACTTTCACCTCTGTACAGGCCAGGATTCTGGACTCATAATTTAGAAGACTATTTTTGTTTGAGATGGAAGTAGGTTGGGGAAGAGTGTGTGTGTCTGTGTGCATGTGTGTGTGTATGGATACACAGCCATATATAAAATGTGTGTATATATGTATATGTGTGTACACATACATACACATGTATGTGTATGTATCCACATGTGCACATATATAAAATATAAATCTTATACCTACATTCATATTATATTTATATGTGTATATTGTATATGTATTCTGTGTCTATTTTATGCATTATATTGTATATTTCATATGCATATTACATAGGCTTTTATATAGATACATTAAATTTTCTCCTTCCTTGGTCATGTTTTATATTCTCCAGCATTTTAATTGGTAGAGAAACAGGGAGTTACATGTTTTGAAATCTTTGGACATTACGAGTTGGTTGATGTGCTAAAAAAAAAAAAAGAAGGAGGTTTGTGAATGGTAAGGAGTCTGGTTCTTCCCCTGACACACCACATAGGAATGCGGTCCTACTTTCTTTGGGCCTACTTGAGTTGGGGTGGAATGAGAACTTGCATATATACCCAAATTGTTTTGGAAGCCTGGGTAGTAGAGCATCTTATAGTTGAGGAAAGTAAAGACTAAGCAGATAGCCAAAGTGGGGAGTTGGAGAAGAAAGATACCATTAAGTTTATTTGATGCCTAATTACATGACTTAAATCTCAACTTTCCCGAGCCAGTCTCCAAATTTAAAATATGCTATTTGCGTGTGGTAGATTAAAATTCACTCATGGCTTTTTGTTCAGTATTTTATATTTGTTACACATTTGTGAAATGGATAAGTGTGCAAGTACAAATGAGTGACAAAAGGCTCCTAGTACACATCTATAAATTATCATATTTAATCCTTAGGAGATGCCTACAGCTAGGTAATGAAAGTATGATCATTCTAACTTTACAAATGAGGAAATCAAGATACAACCGAGATGCTAAGTGACCTTTGAAAAGTCACATAAATAGTGACAGATTTGAATCTATTTCTTTTACATTAGGATTATCCTCATCTCCTGGTTGATAGGGCTTTATTATCCACAAAATCTGTATTTATATAATTATTCTGCACTCATTTTGTATAATATATATGTACATATTAATGTGCAATATGTTTATATTGTCTCTCCTGATAGAATGCAGCTTTTTGAAGGCAGATAGGGGTGTTTTTGTTGTTGTTATTCTGCACAGTCTTTACTTGGCACATAGTAGGTACTAAATAAATACTTGTGGATTATAAATCCAAGTCTGCAATGTCAGGGATTCTTTTTTTTTAGAGGGGGAAGGCAGGGCAATTGGGGTTAAGTGATACGTCAGGGATTCTTAACTTCTTTTTATGTCAGGAACACATTTTGTATTCTAGGGAATTCAAATACCCTTTCTCAAAAAACTGATTTTAAATGCATCAAATAAAATGTATAAGATTACAAAGTAAGCAAATTATATTGATATACAGTTAACAAAATGTTTTAAAGCTCAATTAAACCCAAGTTAAGAAAGCATGTACTAAATTATGCTCCAATAGAAATATTTCAGCGATAGAATGTCAATTAGTTCATCTGAAAATCATAACTGTGTTACTGCTCAACAATTCATATCAATAAATAATTTGTAGACTTTGGGGACTGGTAGGAACCGGAAGAGCATTTCCATTTATCCTTTATATCTCTGTGACTCACTGAGCTATTCCCACAATTCGTACCACTGATAATAATATATCATAATGATGGCCATTTGTTGTCATTTCCAGTACATATTGGAAATATTCTTCAGGTCTTTCAAACTAAATCAGGTTCAAATCATTCAGGGAGAAAAATACACAAGGATACCTCCTCCAAAAAAGTATGCTGATATTTTTCATTATGCACAATGAGAAGAAGTGGTTGGTTTCTGACCCATCTGAGACTTATTACATAAATCCTTCAATACTTTACAAGCAAAGAATTAATTGCTTCACAGCTTGTAAGGATGTCAAGAGGCGTATGCAGTTGTCTCATAATTCCCAGTGACCTCTGGAATACAAGTGCTATGTTCCTGCCACTAGTGCATGCACCTGCAATCTGATCAGCACAGAAACTGAAAGGAAAAGTGCATAGTGGGCCAGACAAAGGCATCAGCTCTGCTGATTGCAATGGCAGATTGCAGTACATATGCTGGAAGCAATTCAGGAATTTTAAGAGGAAAACTCATTATTCACTTTCATGGGTGTGACTGATGTTGCTAGAACAGTTCATTAGAGAATTATAGAATCAGCTGTGAACAAGAAGATGCTGGAGGAATTGTTTTCAGCAAAATTCTCACAAACTAACACCCTCAAAACAAGTAATGTCAAATCTGTAGTAATTAAAGCTGGATCAAACAGAAAGGCAGAAAAAATACACAAGGTAAAAGTCTTATGCAATAACACCAGAGTTGAAATGGATAAAGCTCTCACATTAGCCACATCAACCAACCATGAGACAGCCAAGGGACAGCCATTAGATCCAGCTGTGGTATCTCATACCCCAATCTCTCATGACAACTATTCATTCTCAAATCATCCCCCTGCCATCCCCAACTCCCCACAAGTGGAAAATTGCTAAGCCTTATTAAATAAGGAGAGTGCAACTATTGGGGAGGAAAGAGATTCCAGAAGAGATTCCAATATTCCAGAAAATGCTGGGGAGAAGGAGTTGCTATGCTCAAAGGAAAGGGACATAGGACAACAGCAGGAGGAGGAAGAGGGAAATCAGAGACAAGTTGCTTAGAATATAATGAAAAGATCTACAACAAAAATGCTAAGAGAGTACAGTTGGCATTGCTCCAAAGTAGGAGAGACCCTGAAAATAATGATAGGTTTGCAAGCCACATTCATGTGTGAAAGAAAATTTTTAAGAGAAAAGCAAAAGATTCCAACTTTGGAAGACCATATACATTTTATAGACAAAATAACCGATGAGTGATTTGGTTGTATGAATATAAGTGTTATCAGTGCTGGAAAGGACCAAGGAAGGGGTGTCCTCAGGAGAGAGCCGAGTCTCAGAGAGAGCCAGAAAATGGAAGGAGTAGACAAGGCAAAGGTTTTTTTTTTTTCAATTAATTTCTTTTTAGTTTTCAACATTCACTTCCATAACTTTTAAATTTTCTCCCCCTCCCCCCCAAAACAGCATGCACTCTGTTATGGGCTCTATACATACATTCCTATTAAACACAATTTCACATTAGTTATGTTGCAAGGAAGAAATATAAAAAATGGGAGAAACCATGAGAAAGAATAAACAGAACAAAACCAAAAACAATAGTCAGCTTCACTCTGCATTCGTACTCCGTAATTCTTTCCCTGGATGTGGGTGACATTTTCCATCATGAGTCCTTTGGAATTGTATTAGGTCCGGCAAGGAGAAGTTTTAAAATGAAAGCAAATTTGTTGCCTTTGGCATACACATTCCAGACAGCAAAGTGAAAGAGGTGGAGAAAATTTAAGCAGAATGAGAATAAGGCAATATGCAATTCTATCTAAACACC
Organism: Trichosurus vulpecula; assembly: GCF_011100635.1. NCBI lineage: Eukaryota > Metazoa > Chordata > Mammalia > Diprotodontia > Phalangeridae > Trichosurus > Trichosurus vulpecula. The sequence goes on from NC_050578.1 coordinate 57,308,715, forward strand.
TAAGAGGAAGTTACTTGGGTAAAGAGGTGAAGGAAAGGAGAAGAGCCTAGGATGACTTGAACCAACTATGTGACTTTAGTAACTACTCATTTCTAATACCAAAAGGTCTAGTTGATTAACTGATATCAGCTGAAAACCCTGGGGGAAGCATTCTGGTGGGAGGCATTTGCAAAATAGCCTTATTCTCTTAGGGTGCCTTAGAACCTTTAGAAGAATGGTAACCACCCTCTGGTAAACCAACTTGCCAGTGGGAATTGGGAGTTGGGAGAGTAGCTCCAGGGAATATGACATATACGTAATTTAAATATCATTCTTTTTTCCATTTATGCTGTTTTCTCCCTGTATGTATTGCTCTCATCTCCAATTCTTGCCTTTAATTGGCAATAGTAAAGAAAATACCATTATTGTTCCCAAAGTCATCAGTTTCTTGCAAAGGAAACTGGAATTTTTAACACTGTTCTAATTTCCTTTTGGTGGTATGGTTTCCTCCCATGTGAATAATCAGAAGTGGGTACTAGCAACATTTTCCTGATTCTTGAGAAGTTCTCTGTCACATCTTGGATACACATTCCAGGAAGATAGCATACTTTCTACTTTGATTTTCAGGTTTCCTCTTAGCAGCTGCCTCTACTTTTTTTTTCTTTTACCTCTGACTTTTCTTGGATTGTATTTAAACTGTCAGCACCTGCCAGTCTATATTATCCTTCCTTGGAGGGCAGGAAGCTAATTCCTCTTCAGAGCGTATAGCTCCCTTCTCTTTGTGAAGGACTTCAAATAATTTTCTTAACTACAAGGTAACCACCTTGTAACTAAAACTTTTCTCCTCTCTGTGATATTCTCATGCCTTCCAGTCTCTTGACCCATGTCAAAATGCCCCTCTACATTTTCAGAACTTTTTTCTTTGTTTCTCTTCTGAAGCCTTTCTATTTTTTTCAAGAAATAGGAATGGTCCCTGATAACCTTGAGAGCCAAAAGGCATTTTGGGAGTCCTTTATGTTCTCTTTGAAGAGAAAACTCTGCCTGCACTTTGAGTATAAATGGTAGGCATTTGGCTGTGGAAGAAATACAGATATTGCACTATTCAGATGCCTAGAAATTCCTCTTCTTCTTTATATTGCTTGGAAATGGGATTGCCAGTGTTTTTCTTATTAGTAGTTACCTGTAGAAATAAGGTGGCAAACTGCAGGAGGACAGTCAGCTTCAGAGATGTCTTCTCCTCCACATTTGTTTAGCTCCTCTTCACTCCTTTACAGCCATGCTCAGATTTCTTTCCATTGTCTCTCCACACTTTTAACTTTGTAAAAGTTTGTTTGGTTTTATTCACATCATCCTGTCTTGTCTCAATATCTACTTCTCAGTAAGCTCTTCTCTTTTTCCTGTTCATGCCAGTTCTTCTCCTTTATCCTGGTCATTCTCAGCCTGTTTCTAATTCTACTAGATGACCTCTAAAGTCCTTTCCAGTATTAAATCCTGTAATCCCTGGTGAAAAGGCCAGAGCTGAATAGAAAATTTGACATTCAAACAGAAGATTCAAGATAATCATAAAAAGGTAAACATGAAACAGTAATCATAAAGGACTCAAGAAAGTTAAGCTGTTTATTTTCCTATATAGGAAGATGACACATATAACTCCTAAGAACTTTATCATTAGCAAGTCAGATAAAAGGAGTCTACATAGATAAAGGGCACGGATGTAAGTTGATTATATTAAGATGCTCTCATAAAAAATTCAAGGAGTAAGAAAGAGAGGGATGAAGGCAGAAGAGAGAAGTAGAATGGGGGAAACTTTCTCACATAAAAGAGATATACAAGGAAGAACTTTTACAGTGGAGGGGCAAGTAGGGGGTGGACATTGTTTGAACCTAGCTCTCATCAGAATTGGTTCAAAGAGGGGGGAGAGAGAGAGAGAGAGAGAGAGAGAGAGAGAGAGAGAGAGAGAGAGAGAGAGAGAGAGAGAGAGAGTGTGTGTGTGAGTAGGGCAAAGAAATCTACCTCGCCTCATAGGGAAATAGGATGGGAAGGGGGTAAGAAATATAGAGTGGGGATTATAAGAGGGAGAGCAGATTAAGGGAGACAGGAGTCAGAAGCGAAAGAAACTTTTGAGGATAGAAAGAGAAAGAATAAGCAGAAGAAAATAGGATGAAAGGGAATACAGTTACTTATCATAATCAAATGTGAATGAGATAAGTTCACCCATAGAACAGAAGCAGATAACAGAAGTGATTAGAAACCAGACTGCAACAATCTGTTGTTTACAAGAGATATACTTGAAACAGAAAGATACACACCGAGTTAAAATAAAGGTCTAGAGCATAGTCTGTTATGCTTCAGCTGAAGCAAAAAAAAAAATAAAAGCAAGGTAGCAGTCATGATCTCAGACAAAGAAAAAGCACAAATAGACTTAAAAGAGAGAAGCAGGAAAACAACATTTTTTTTTGGCAGGACAATTGCGGTTAAGTGACTTGCCCAAGGTCACACAGCTAGTACATGTGTTCAGTGTGTGAAGCTGGATTTGACAGGTCCTTCTGACTCCAGGGCCAGTGCTCTACTCACTGTGCCACTTAGCTGCCCCTAAGGAAAAGTACGTTTTGCTAAAAAGTACCATAGGCAATGAAATAACACAAAAAAATTCTTGAGGGCAAATTTCTGTAATAAAGGCTTCATTTCTCAAAGATATAGGGAACTGAGTCAAGTTTTTTAAAATAAGAGCCATTCCCCGATTCATAAACGGTCAAAACATATGAATGAGTAGTTTTCAGAAGAAATGAAAAATATCTATAGTTTTGAAAAATATTCTACATTTCTGCTGATTAGAGAAAGTAAACTAAAGCAACTCTGAGGTACCTCCACACATTTATCAGAAATGACATATGCTGGAAGGGATGAGGGAAATAGGTAGGCTAATAAATTGTTGATAAAGTTGTGAAATGGTTTATTCTGCAGAACAATTTGGAACTATGCCCAAAGAGCTATAAAACTAGGCATGTCTTTTGTCCAAAAATACCACCGCTAAGTCTGTAGCCCAAAGAAATCAAAGAAAAAAAAGGAATGTAACTATACGTATAAAAATATTTATAGCAGTTCTTTATGTTGTGGCAAAGAATTGAACATTGAGGGGGTGCTCGTTGATTGGAGATTGATTGAACAAGTTGGGGCAGATGATATTGTAGTGGTTCTTATCTTTCTCCAAATGAATTTTGTTTCCATTTTATTGAGTTCTGTAAATAATTCCTTTAATATTTTGGTCTTAAATTAAAAATGTAAATAAAAACTTTGGCAGTATTGTCTTGTTTTTTAAGCATGACCTAGCATATACACTGAATATTTGACAGACTATTTAAATTGTCCGTTATTGTTTTAAAGAGAATTTTGCAACTGAATCTTTACAAATATTGAGTGTGCTTTGGTAGACTGACTATTTAGTTCTGTGGTATTTTTGTTGCTTGGAGGTGTTTGCAAAGCCAAATAATCTTATATTGAGGTTTTTGGAGTTTCTTGGGGTGGGGGGAAGTATTCTAGACATTTTCTATATCTTTACTTTATTAAACATCCACACTTTTTCAATTAATAATTAATCTTGTGTTTGCAGGGCATGTCATTTTGGGTTGCATCTTGAGCTCATTTGCTTTTCAGAATATATTAATCCATTTCTTACTGTGATTTCTGGTGGGTCCAGAATAGTCTTGCATTACTTGAATTTTGTTCTGTTTATATTTGAAAGTATATTTTTTCCTGGATACTTATAGAACTTATTCTTCATCATTGGAATTTTTAAATTTAACTACTACATACATTAAAGTTTGGAGTACAGTTTTTTGTTGTTTTTGTCATTGTTGTTATTTTTTTCTGAAGGGATCTATTGATTCTTTTGAGGGAGCTTTATTATTTCTTTCTAAAATCCAGAAATCATGTGGATGTTTTTGCTACTCTTCCTTACATTAGGGCTTTCAAGTTTTTTGACTAGTTATTCTTCCAGGAGAACTTCTATTATTCTTAGGTCATCTTGATTTCAGGAATGATGTGGGTTTTCTTGTATAGAGATTATACTTTCTTTTTAGGATAATTGCTTGTAACTTCTGTTCCTCATTTTCCTTCAAGTCAGTGTATCTCTATTCCCAATATGTTATTTTATCCTTCAGTTCTTTAGAGATACTAGTAACTATGGATTCAATTTTGTCCTATTCTGCTAATTGTTTCTACTGTGAAGTCCTCAATTCTGCCATTTTTTTCCCATTTAAATTCAATAAAGGTTCTGAATTGTATCTTGAAACACTCTGGAACATCCTACTGTGGTGTTGTGTTCTCTTGAGAATTGAGTTCTCTTTTTCATCAGGTGCTGGTTCAATTTCCTTTGTCTTGCAACATTTATTTAGATATATTTACAATTTTTAGGAGTCTTATCACTCACCTTCCCCTCTTTTTGTTTATTTTTAAGTAGATTCTATTTTGTTTTATCTGCTTGTTTTTGATTGTAGTTTTCTGATATATTTGGGAGTTTTAATCTTTGTTCATGATGTTCTCCTTTCACTCATTATCTGAATCCTTCCCCTTTAGTAATGGGTTTACTCCCAGAGTTGGACCCCAGAACTATCTCAGATTCTTCTAATGATGGGAAATTTACTTTTCTTTGGGTTTGATCCCTGCTCCAAGTAACTTCTGGAGTGGTAAAACTGGCTCTAGAGGGATACCAGTCTCTTTTCCTTCAGGTCCAGTACAGTCCCACATGCTAGTACCCTGATCCAATGCATTTCATTCTCTAGACCTTGACCTAGGTGAAATCAATGTCTACTAATTTCTGCAGGCTTAGGGGTTGGTCATGTGGGTTTTCTAGAAAAATATTCTGCTACCTTGTTGTCTAACCAAAAAGTTACCCTCTGTCTGGGTCACGGCTGTTCTAGGCATACCATAGTTCCACGCACTCCTTCCTGTTAAACTTAATCCTCCTTTTCGCATACCCTGGCAGAAATGTGCCACAAAATTCTGGGGTAAAGGAAGAGGTGGCATGTGCTAGTACACTAGATCAACAGGAAATTTCTTTGCCAGGTAGGTGTATGAAAGCTTATGGCAGAGGAGTGTGAAGAACAATCTATGGATCACATTCTCCATCATTGACTCTTAAGCTTGTTACCTTACTGGGCTTCTTCATTTTTTGACCTAGGAAGAGAGCTGTAACTGCGTAATTTCTGGTGTATAACTCCTCTTTAGGTTTTTTTTTTGTAGGGCGGAGGGAGCTAGTGGGAAATACAAAAAATGTCTCATACTACATCTTGTTGCTGACTATATGTCCTTTTCATTCAGATACAGTTTCTATCCTCACTGTGGCTTCTTGGTAAGTGGAAGAGGTAAATAAGGTAGCCACAGGAATAAAAGGTAACAGAAAAGTTAGCCTTTATTTATCCCTTATGAGTACAAGATAATAAATTTAATGAACACAGGAAATAGCTATTATTTTCTTAAAATAGAATATTCATCAAATTGCAACCTACTTATTGATTCAGCAGGTAGGTCCTAAGGAACTGCCTGAGGCACATAGAAGTTAAGAGATGTGGCCAGGTTCATGCCCACTTAATAGAAGAAGTAGGATTTGAACCTAGGTTTTCCAGACTATAAGCCAAAAACTCTATCACTTTTACAATACAAACTTTGCAACTCTATAATTTGTAACAGTTCCTGTAAAATGACTAAGCAAAGCCCAATTGGGTCAAGTTATCATGAATTGCCTATAGACAAATGACAAAGTAAAAATACTGTAGTGAAAAAATAACAACACACACACACACACACACACACACACACACACACACCCCAATAGCCTACCCTACACAGCATCATAGATGAAGACAGAAAGAACTATTGCATTCATTCAAATATAGCAATCAGTGTGTTGAACACAAGATATTTCATTGGTTTTTAGCAAACTTTACAAGATAATTATTGCCAAAGCTCCAATGAAGGAAATAATTAAAACATTAAACATTTTAAAAGATTTCTTTAATGGCTTTATGCAATAAGCAGAAAATAATGTAGATCAATGTATAGTAATTGAAAGGAAATAGAATTAGCCTTCATTCAAAATCCATTCTAAATCACCCATGGCCAGGTTATGAGAAATAATCAAATATCATTTTGCCTACCAGCAGCCTGAAATGCTCCAAAATCATTTTTGTTATTTGTTGTTTTTTGTTATTTGTTGCTTCTCATAGCTGAGAAGATGGTACCATGAGACATTTTAGGCCTTAGTATTTTTAGTCTTCTGCCTTATTGTAAAAAAGAAAAGAAAAAGAAAACTTCTTTGTAAGTAAAATTAATAAAATTTAAATGGAGTAAACTGATGGAATGGCTACAACAAAGTGTAGACTTGAACTTGAGTGAAATTCTGCCCTGAAGTTTTATCAAATACAATTCCTGTCAGTTGCATTGTAAAATAACTCAATAATTCAGCTGTGCTATTCTATTCATTGTGGATTCAACTTCAAAATTCTCATTGTATTATGTAGGTCTAACTCATTTAGACCATTTGTTTTTAGGATAATACAGAAGAAACTCCCAGAAGCAAAATAATCAGAAATTAATTTCAAGGAGTAGGTGGTTGGAAGTTGGGAAGGGTTTTGAATACTCAAATTATCCTTCAGAGACATATGAAGTAGTCCTCATTCCTAATTTTTATTGATGTTCACTCCCTCAGGTGTCCTCCTTACATATAGTTCAAGAGATGGAGATTGTATTTCCTTTGGGATAAGACTATTTCATGATTCTAACATGAATCTATCTTGTTGAACTAAATAAGCCATGAATTTCTTGCTGACTTTTTATGTGAAATATTACTATTCAGCTCATTTTACCAAATACCTATAAGCTTGTATAAATTCTATATGTACCTTTTTTTTTAATCTTCAGTCTATGTTATGGTGTCTAGTTAAACCTCACTGAGCCATGGCTGAGCAAGGGACTGGTAAGCTGTGCCAGTCATGGTCCTTTACCTGCCATCATAGTTTTCCCTGGATTCATTACTCTAGCCTTTCTTAATTTCTCAATAAGGGGAAAGAGCGTCCCCAATTGTCACATTCATTGACTTAACCCCAACTGCACCAATTTCTGGGAAAATTGCTACTTCATAGAAACAGTTATGGGATCAAAGTCTGAAGGATTCCCCCTATCAAGGGAAATAAAGGCATGGGGAATCTTTAGGAAAATCCCAGCTGGTTGATTAGACATTCCTCACAGGGAGCTGGGAAAAATAGGCACTCACAGTCTATCTTCCACCTCCAATTGGTGTGCCATCTGGAAGCCACTTCCTGTCAAGTATGGCACATCACTTCATCACCTTTTCTGCCTTCAGCATCCAATTAAAAAGGAAGCAGTTGAGAGGATACTCTGAATGGCATGTGGGAGTTTATGGCTAGAATGATAGCTGAGCATGACTTAAGGGTGGAGCCTGCTACAAAGGTAAAAAAAAAAAAAAAACATTAATGTGATCGAAATATAGTGCATGAAGAGCAGAAAGCACAGTCAGAAGCACTTGGGTTCATGTCTCACCTTGATAAATATTAACACAGTGACCCTAGACAAGTCATTTAAACTCTTAAGTTCCCTCATACAACTTTCTAAGATGATAAAAGCACTGATCTGTAACTGAACAGTTACGGATCTGCATTGGTAATAGGATTTTCCTTGGTGGGAAGTCCCTACTCCAACTCAATGAGAGACTCAGACTCCAATTCAGTCAGAGACTCAGGCTTCCTCTCCACCCCCAGATATATATATTTATTATAGTGCCTTTATAAATCTTTAGCCCTTACTCTTCACACATAACTGCTTGTTTCAGCTGCCTTGTTTCAGATGAAAAGAATAAGTGTCCAAGGAGAAGTGACAAGTCAGGAAGTCAAGTGAAAGATATTCAGGGGAAAGTGCCATAGAGAGGGTCATTCCAAGCAAGTTGGTGCTGGGGGAGGGGTGTCTCAAATCTTATTCTATATACAGTTTGTGCTTATCTGCCCCTGCCATGCATTCTCTTACAAATTAATAATCAACCATTTTGTAGCCATGCAGTTGATTGAAAGATGTAGAGAAGAAAAGGTTGTGCTTACTGTTAGTTGATTAAAAAGATTCACTTGAATAAAATACTGCCTTAAATCTCTTCTGGATAAGCATCTTCCGTGCAGTTTTCAAAATTATAAATATAGCTTGAAAGATGTGACAACAGAAATAATTGTCATTAATATCGTGAGACATAGAACAAGGGAATGTGTGCTTACTGGTGGTGTTTGTTGCCACCAGGGAGGAAGTCCAATTCAAAACAAAAAGTGATTCCTTTTAGATAGTGAAGTCATCCAGATGTTCCTACATGTAGTTGACCATTTGGTGATTGTACAAAGCCAAAAAACACTGACTAGATGAAATCCACAGTCTTTCTTTTCTAAGTCCGCTTTGATTTTCTACATGGGGAAAAAAAAAACATATGGAGAGAGAATGGATATTATTAAGCCTATGGTAGATGGATAACACAGAGATCTATCCTTGAAAGACACTGTAAATGGAAAAGAAGAGGGATTCAGAGATAAGCATAAGGAGAGAGACCTGAATTGACTCTAGCAAATTGTAGAGAGTTTTGATGTGCCCCAATTTTCTCCCAGAAACAAAGGTCTATACTTTTAATATCACTATTCTTCTGTTCACGTATGCCATGGCATATCATGATCTCTAAAGGATTAAATCTGAAGGTTGCTCAGTAGAGGAGAGATTCATATTGGATGGAAACAGGATGCCACACATTACAGATGAGAAATTGTACAGGACAAGTAATGTAAAGAATATCATTAGAGAGGAGACAAACAGGAAAAAAATGATGGGACAGTGACACGGCAAGAGTGAGAAACAACTGATGGATACTTCCTGTACTCCAATCCATTTTTGTCAGCACAATTTCAAGAGATCTAAAGTACATTGGGTAGAATACTGTGGAGCATTCATGGGAGGCTCTGGAAAGAACAACACAGAAAGAGTAGATATTGATCTTCTACATCATTGTAAGAAGTACCTATGTTGATGAGAACAGATCCATTGAATTATTAAAGTATCAAAATTTGTTTTTTTTTATTAACCATTGACCATTTTTTCAACCAATCAACCAATAAACATTAATTAAATATTTACAGTGGACCAGACACTGAGTTAGGCACTGGGGAAACAAAGGGGAAAAAATGAAATAATTCTTGTCCTCAAGGATCGTACCTTCTGCTTAAGAAACAACAGGCAAATAAATATATCAAACATATATGTATAATTATAGGAAATAAACACAAGTTATTTTTTTTTCAGGAGGGAGGAGACCCTAGCACAGAGGGAGATAAGTAAATCTTTTTTTGAGAGTCAAGATAGCAGAAAGAAAAGAAAGAAATTCAGCTGAGATCCCCTTGACAAAGCTCCTCCAAAAAGATCTAGAAAATGTATCAGACCAAATTCTGATAGGGAAGTCTAGAAAAAGTCACAGTGCATCATTTGTCCAGTCCAGCTTGGCATATGGAGACAGGCAGGGATTTCTATGGACACTAAGAATAGGGTTGGGGCAGGAGCACCATCATACATGAGGACTCCAATGCCCAAGGAAAGGCTATCAGGGCAGGAAAGAGGTCTCAGACCCAGTGCAGGACACCACCAGACTCACACCAGGGCCTTGTGATGGGGAAAGGTATAAACAATAAGCTTTGACCCCCACTACTAAGTTCAGGGTCACATATCCAGGACAAAGTGAGGAGACCTCATGGAGAAGTCACACAAAAAAGATGGGTGGTCTTACTGATGAGGAGGTTCTGGATGTTATACTGTAACTCAGAAACCAGATTCAGTACAGATTCTCATTTCTAGCATCTAGTTCAGTCTGTGGAGGAATAACCAGTGGAAGAATTTCAAGCCAAGGGGAAGCCTACACTTCTGTCACTTTGAGCCAAAAGAGCTTTGTAGCTAGCTAATAGAGGATAAGTCCAATGGCAGTCTGCTCTTGCTCGAACGCAGACCCAGGTCAGGAATTTGCAGAGCTCAGACTAGAGGGACGGCAATAAGACATTGCCCTGAATCAGGCAGCACTGAAAGCTTTTAGGTATCTAGCCTGAGATCCTGCAACAGCACAAGATGCAAACCTCAAGAAAGAAAGTCCAGTTAGAGGAGGCTTCAGGGTAATTTTGTTATGTTTTGGTGATCTTAAGAAAGGAATGGAAAGAGAGGGTTAGAAAAAGACATTGCAGAGGAGGGGGGAGGAGAAAGAAAAGAAAGCTTTGGGAAAATTATCTTATATAATTAGACTGTGTAAGTAGAAAATCTAGGCAAACAAAGGAAGAGGGTGGGGAAGGGAGTGGCTGACACTTGAACCACATTGTCATTGGTATTGAGCAAAAGAAAGAACACTCACACACACACACACACACACACAAACAGTACCAAGAACCAAGAATTATGTACTGAAATGAATTTCATTCAATAGGCAAGTGGAAGGGAAAGGAAAAAAAGGTGAGCAGGGGACAGATTTAAAGGAGAGCACATTCAATAAAAGTAAGGCCTAAGCAAAACAAACTCCAAGAATATGCAAAAATACATGTAGCTCTTTTTGAGGTGGCGACAAATGAGTAACTGAGTGATGCCCACAAATTGGAAGTCTGGATGGATAAGGTATATAAATGTGATGGAAAACTATTGTGTTGAAGTATTATTAATATAACGACCAACAATGATACTAGAGGACAAATGGAAGAAACATGCCCTGATTGAATTAGAGGACTTGAGAATGAGAGCAATATTTTTTGGACATGGCTAATGTGGAAATTAACCTCTCTCAGTGACCTAGGGCAACTCTCTAAGACTAAAAGGAGTTGTTGCCGTATATCTAGGAAGGAAGTTTTAACACCCATCTTGAGACAAAGCAAAAAAGAACAAGAACTCATTTCATAAAATTATTGGGCAAACTAAGTATTAAAACAAATTTCTTAATAAGCGGCTTCATTCATTTTAGCAATAAATATTTTGTCTCATCTGTACACCAAAATACTAAATTTAAGTTGGCACCATTAAAATGTGATTTACTTAGGCAAGTTTTCAAATTTCCCCTAACATATAAAACCATTCCAACTGGAAAATCAGTCTTATTTACTTTGCCAAGTTTGAGCATATGTATCATGAATGAGATGGCATTATGTGAAGTGTTCATTAAATTTAGAAGGAAATTAACATCGTTGAAAAACTCCAACAGCAAATTAGGAAACTGGATAAGTAAATTCATAGTTCACTATTTCACCAACATTAGTTGTTCCTCTTGAAAAGTAATTATTTTTAAAGGTATACATTAATGAACATGATTGAAGGACTTTTGTTGACCTCTGAAGAAAACAAAGCTCTTCAGAATTTTTGAAAGGTTTTAAATTTGGCTAGAGTACTGCAATAGTTTTCTTTTTTAATAATTAAACTTTCAGCACGTTTTGATTTGCTAATTGGATCTAAGTTCTAATTACACTCCTTATGTAACTAAGAATGACATACCACTGAAAATGTTTAATGCACTTTTACAGCTGAATCTCCCTAATATTTTAATATGGCAAAAACAGGATTTGCTTATGTCAGGACTATATATTATTTTTCCACTAGCCACAGCTGGAGATAATTCCTTTTCCTAATTTAGCATTTTGGGCTGTTAGGGGAGCAGAAAAATGGGAGAAATTATACAAGTAATTTGTTAAGAGATATACTAGAAAGAATCTGTTCTTAGCACAGTTCCTGGAACACAGTGGACACTTAATAAATGCTTATTGACTGAATAAGTGAAACCAGGCTTCCAAATCACCTGTATGACTGAGCAAATTACTGCATTTCCCTGGGCCTCAATTTCCTGTACCTAAAATGAAGTGGTTAGACTAAATAATGTCTGAGGTTGCTTCTAACTCCATGTCTATGATCAAAATGTCCAGGAGTTTGATGATATTTTATATTTTTGCAAAATGATAAATGATAAGAAAATAAATCACAGTCAGGGCACAAAAGCATTAATAACCAAATGACCTCATAACCATTGAACTAAACTTATCCTTGAAATGGCTAAAGGTCTTTCACATTCCTATGGAGTGAATTTGAAGTAGGTTTCTGCAGCTGAAGGTCCAGGGAGCCAGCAGTGAAGAGAGAAGTATCACATTCTTCCAAGACTTGCATGAGAATATTCCCTTTGCAGCTTGACTGCCAGAGCAGTTTTCCATTGATTCAAATCACATCATCTTATTCCTATTCCCTGTCTCTGAACTGAGAGCCATCAATTTTCATTCTATCAAGATTTATAGGCACTAATCCTGAAACTAGTAGTGCCCAGATTTGGATATTACCAGAGCTGGGTACACAGGGGTGGAAAGAAAGAATATTTTGGAGATCAAAAAGCAGTGAATCATTGAAAGGCCTTAAGGGTAAAGCTCATGCCAAAGTAACCCCAAGAAAATTGAAAGTACTGAAACATAAAAAGTAGGTAGATTGGGTTTCATGTGTGCTGTATGTTGTGAATCCTTCCACAACCAAGTTACATGTTCTTTTCTTTTATCATCTGCAAGTAGCTCTTTTAATCACCCTAGAAATAACTATAGTCATTTTTCACCATTTTAAAGCAGTACAAATTGGGTTAAAACTGGTATAACTTTTAAAAACCTAAATTTTTCAAGAAAACATGTGCTAGGACTGACACTGTGTTAAAATTATATGAACTAGTATTTTTCAAATTAATGTATCACTGAGTCCAAATTCTATGAGAGTTATTTGTAAAGGTTTCTCATTCAGGTTACATCCCCATCAACTACTTTAAAGCATCTTATATTGACTGCTGTCCTTGACTGTACAATATGGTGGTATTTAAAGTAAGAAAATTGCATGTGGGATTGCTTTATTTGCCATGAAAGAAACAAAACCTGTACTTGAACCGTTCTATGCCAATATTTCCAAGAGATATCCTATTCTGCCATCTTCAGAAAGGTTTGTATACAAGTGACTGCCGTTGTTTGGCAGACAGAAAGGTGACTAATGTTATTTTCTCTTACAGCTTGGCTGCTGGAATCCTGTCACAGGTCTGAATGGTTCCTTGACAGACAAAAAACTGGAGAATAACATGCGTGGAGTGGTTCTCCGAGTAGTGACTGTGCTGGTAAGCTGAGCTCCAATATTATGAGTTTTATTTATTTATCAATGAGAAACTCCTTTTCTCTTTCTAAATGTATACGTTATTGTCTACTAGTGAAATGCAAAGGTGTTTGTAACTATACCATCTTAGCCAGTAACATTAAATATACTATCCAGTATCCAGTCAAAGTATTCATTTTTGGTATCAATTCTACTGATTTCTATTAGACCCCCGGGGAGATTTTTTCCCCTTTTAGTGGTCTTTCTAAATAAGGTTTCATTTCTCAAGTTTTATGTATTATATTACATACACTTCATTCTGACAGTGCTGCAGTTTCTTCCTACCACCCCAAAGTAAAATCTGCTAGCTTCTCATTGAAATCTGATAGGATTATGAAATCGAGAGTACTTTTAGCATGATGCTGCATTTGGAATATGGTAAAAATTAGCAGAAAATAGGTACTTCATTCTGTGGAACCAATTCTTTGCTCTCTTATGTTTCAAAACAGAAAATACTCTTGTATCAATACTAAGAACTCTTGCTGAAATGAACTTGGGTTGTGTTTGTGCACTTATCCTGTGGCACTTTAGGGTACTTTTCAAAACGTCTGACAGTTCGGCATGAATTTATTTTTTTCTTTTGATTCAAAAAGCCACATTCTTCTCCCACAGCATAAACAAATTACAGAGTTAGTAAATGAGAGAGCCTTTTTCTTCCATGTTGATGCTAATTGGGTTTTCATTAGACTCTTGCCATAACAGCAATAATTGGCCTTTGTGCTCAATTTCATAGAAATTTAAATTGATTCCACAGAATTTCCTCATGATAAAACTGTTCTATGAACATCTCTCAAAGGAAAGTCAAAATATCCTCTGGTCCCTTTTCTCATCTTCAATAATGTCATTCCGTGGCCTTGCATGAGTAAGCTTTTTAAGAAGCATTCTTCTGTCAAACAATTATGGTTTTAACCGGCTGTGATATAGATGCTGGCACATCTAAACAAAAATATGTCTATAAATTTGTACTGATGTGGTAGTAAATTACATGTTCTCAAAATAGGAGGCAAAGCTTGTCTCCATTAACCAGGCACTAGCAAAGATGACATTCACAACAGAGGCAATACCCAGAGTTTCTTTTTTGTTTAAAATTATTTCTAAATAAAACTACAATCATCAAAAGTCAATATAATCTACCTTTTCTCCCACTCACTCAAGCAGCATCTAGAGAATCTTAGTGGAGGGACTGACTCAGTGGCAGGTGGTGTGCCCAGTATTCTCAAATTTTCCTTCATCCTCTGCCTTTCCAGCATCTTGTTCAACCTCAAGGTTGGAGGCACATCCCAAAACATGGGAATTCTGGGTAAAATCCTCAGTCAGTAGAACAGATACCTCCACCTGATTATTAGTAGTCCTTTTGCCCTATGGGTGCAGTCAAAATGCACTTAATATTCATATCGATATATAGGCTACCCACATACACACACACACCCAAACTCCATATATGTATGTGTATGTATATATATATATATATATATATATATATATATATATATATATATATATATATATATATATATATATATATATATATATATATATCCTTGTAGTAGCTGAGACTTGGATGGGCCATGTTTTGTAGCTAAGTCAGAAGCTTTGGAGAGGTTAAGGTGTTGCAGTCTTTTAAAGACATGTATTAATAAGGAACTTACTATCATCTTCGGCATCCTATTCTACTTTTCGATGCCTCTAAGTGTCAGAAGTTTTTAATCTGCTCCTGAAACTTCCATTGATTGCTTCTTCTACTTTCTGGGTCCAACTTAAGAAACTGAATATGTGTCCAAAGGCTCTAACATCACTGACTGTTGGTCCTCTCTCTTGGGGCCAGGCTTGTTGTATTCCTTCGCACCCCTCCCCAACATTGTCTCTTTCCTTTGTCATCATCCACTCAAGAATCTACCATCTGTGTTGCTTTTCTAGGGGCCCATGAACTAATCTAATGGTTCCATTTAACTACTTAATATTGGTTAGCTTTTACACATGAATATCTACTTCAAAGATAAAGCAAGAATAAGTGCATAAGATTACTTTCAGTACCTCGTGGGAATAATTTGGGAGGAGGTTGGGAAGTAGGCACACAACCTAGTTCATTTTCTAAATAACATTAGTCCCATAAAGTTCAAGTCCAAAGCTTGCTTTTGCTGGGTTGGATTGTGTCCCCAGGTTTCTTAGGGCTTTGCTCCTAGATTGGCTGCAACATCTAGCCTGCACTCCTGGACTCTCTGGTCTCTATGACTCATGCTCCTGAGCTTTATCAGACTTCATCCCCTACCCATAAAATGCAAAAGAAGGAAGGGAAAAGCAAAAGACTCAGGCCCATTTCTTAGAGTTATATTGTCTAAAGAAGAGGATTAGGAAAGAGAAGACTCACAAAGTTGTTCTGGAGCCAGTTCCTTAGAGCTTAAAAGATCTCATTGTTAATCATTCAGCAAAAACGTTTATACCTTGTAAACTGGTAAGCTACTTTTCCTTTCAATTTTTGGTAAAGCTATCGTATAATTACTTTTTAATATTTGTTTTTTTATTTAAAATTTTAGTTTTCAACATTGATTTCCACAAGATTTTGAGTTACAAATTTTCTCCCCATTTCTACCCTACCCCCATTCCAAGATGGCATATATTCTGATTGCCTCATTCCCCAGTAAGCCCTCCCTTCTTTCACTCCACTCCCCCCCAATCCTCTTTCCCCTTACTTTCTTGTAGGGCAGGATAGATTTCTATGCCCCATTACCTATACATCTTGTTTCCCAGCTGCATGCAAAAGACAACTTTTTTTTAAGCATCTGCTTTTAAAACTTTGAGTTCCAAATTCTCTCCCCTCTTCCCTTCCCACCCAACCTCCCTAGCAAGGCAAGCAATTCAACATAGATCACACATGTATCATTATGCAAAAACTTCAACAATGCTCATGTTGTGAAAGGCTTCCATCCTATCCTGTCCCCCTTTATTCAGTTTTCTCCCTTGACCCTGTTCCTTTACAAAGGTGTTTGCTTTTGATTACCTTCTCGCCCTATCTGCCTCCACTTCTATCAACCCCGCTTTTTATCCCCTTCCCCTTACTTTCCTGTGGGGTAAGATACCCAATTGAGTGTGTATGTTATTCCCTCCTCAAGTTGGATCTGATGGAGTATGATTCACTCATCCCCCCTCACCTTCTCCCTCTTCCCTTCCAACAGAACTGCTGTTTCTTGCCACTTTGATGTGAGATAATTTACCCCATTCTATCTCGGCCTTTCTCCCTCTCTCAATATATTCCTCTCTCATCCCTTAAATTTATTTCATTTTTTTAGATATCATCCCTTCATATTCAACTCATTCTGTGCCCTCTGTCTATATTCCCTTCAACTACCCTAATACTGAGAAAGGTCTCATGAATTACACACATCTTCTTTCCATGAAGGAATGTAAACAAAACAGTTCAACTTTAGTAAGTCCCTTGTGATTTCTCTTTCTTGTTTACCTTTTCATGCTTCTCTTGATTCTTGTGTTTGAAAGTCAAATTTTCTATTCAGCTCTGGTCTTTTCATTGAGAAAGCTTTAAAGTCCTCTTTTTTGTTGAGAATCCATATTTTGCCTTGCAGCATTACACTCAGTTTTGCTGGGTAGGTGATTCTTGGTTTCAATCCTAGCTCCTTTGACCTCCAGAACACCATATTCCAAGCCCTTTGATCCCTTAATGTAGAAGCTGTTAGATCCTGTGTTATCCTGATTGTGTTTCCACAATATTCAAATTGTTTCCCTCTGGCCACTTGCCGTATTTTCTCCTTGATCTGGAAACTCTGGAATTTGGCAACAATATTCCTAGGAGTTTTCTTTTTGGGATCTTTTTCAAGAGGCAGTTGGTGAATTCTTTCAATTTCTATTTTACCCTCTGGTTCCAGAACATCAGGGCAGTTTTCCTTGACAATTTCTTGAAAGATGATATCTAGGCTCTTTTTTGATCATGGCTTTGAGGTAGTTCAATAATTTTTAAATTATCTCTCCTGGATCTATTCTCCAGGTCAGTGGTTTTTCCAATGAGATATTTCACATTGTATTCCATTTTTTCAGTCCTTTGGTTCTGTTTTATAATATCTTGGTTTCTTCTAAAGTCACTAGCTTCCACTTGCTCCATTCTAATTTTTAAGGTGACATTTTCTTCAGTGGTCTTTTGGACCTCCTTTTTCCATTTGGCTAATTCTGCCTTTCAAGGCATTCTTCTCCTCATTGGCTTTTTGGAGCTCTTTTGACATTTGGGTCAGTCTATTCTTTAAGGTTTTATTTTCTTCACTATTTTGGGGGAGTCTCCTTTAGCCAGTCATTGACTTGTTTTTCATGTTTTTCTTGCATCACTCTCATTTCTTGTCCCAATTTTTCCTCTACTTCTTACTTGCTTTTCCAAATCCTTTTTGAGCCCTTCCTTGGCCTGAGACCAATTCATATTTTTCTTGGAGGCTTTTTATGTGGCCTCTTTGACTTGTTGACTTCTTCTGGCTGTATGTTTAGATCTTCTTTGTCACCAAAAAAGGAATCTAGAGTTTGAGTCTGAGTCTGTGTTTGAATCTGAGTTTATTTTCACTGCCTGTTTATGTTCCCAGCCAACTACTTGACCCTTGATCTTTTTTGTCTGGATATGACTGCTTGTAGAGTAGAGAGTATTTTGTCCCAAGGTTTAGGATCCAAAAACTGCTGTTTTCAGAGCTACTTCTACTCCACCATCACCCCAGGCTCTGTCCCAGCAGCACTCCCTGACCCCCAAGAACCACCAACCAGGACTGCAATACACTTCCCAGCAGGGCACAGCAAGAGAATCTGCCACCCACAAAGCATTCCTTGCTCTCCCACTCTGATCTGCTGCTAGATTCCTCCCACCTTGTGAGCCAGGGACCTGGGAGGCAGCTGACCCTGGAATTCTGGAAGCAGCCTCAGGAGCTTCCTGCTGCTGCTACTGCCAACACTGCATTACCTCCTCCACCCCCAAACCTGGGGGCTGGACTGCTCTGAACGTGATCCTGCAGTTTCCCCCTAACTTACTCTTTGGCGTTTGTGCATTGAGAAGTCTGGTAACTGCCACAGCTCACTGTTCTATGGCCCCAAGGCCTGTTCTGGCTGGCTGATTTCAGGTCTGGTCTGTCCAAGTGCAGCCCAAGTGCAGCCCACTGAGTCTGCCCTTCACTCTCAACATCATGTGATAGACCCTTCCCGGTGACCATCCAGGCTGTCCTGGGCTGGAGATCATTTTCCCTCTGCTATTTTGTGGGTTCTGCAGCTCTAGAATTTGTTCAGAGCCATTTTTATAGGTGTTTGGAGGGATTTGGGGGAGAGCTTAAGCAAGCTCCTGCTTTCCAGCTACCATCTTGGCCCCACCCCCTGCATGTAATTATTTATAATAGGTTCTGGGAAGTGTAATTCTTTTCCAATAAGTCTATTTCTTCAGTACATCATTAATTTTCTGATAACATTATTTTTTTCATTTTTAAAATCAATTTAGTAAAGATTTATTCATTTGATTCATCTTTTGGAAGAAGCACCTTTTGTTTGTTTTATCATTCCTATTGTTAGGTTCTTTTTAATTTTATACTTTGTCTAGTTCTCATCTAATTTTCAAAGTGTTTTTTTCTATCCTTATATTAGGTTTGTAATTTAAAAAAATATTTATTCCTAATTTTTTTCTTTTTTTATTCTATTTTTCAGAGATATATTTTGTCCTCTGAGGACTGTTCTAGTTTTATTACAAAAATTTTGTTGTGTAATTTAATTGTTAAAACTCTTTCACCTAGTTATTTTTTCTATTTTTTTCCTTTTAAACCTACCCATTATTCAAGATGTCATGATTAGATCTCTGAATGCATGCAGCTAGAAGGCATAGTGCATAGAATTTTGTACTTTGAATCAGGAAGAACTGACTTAACTTCCCTCTTCAGACACATTTCCAGTTGGGTGGTCTTGGGACATCTCTCTCAGTCTCAGTTTTGTAATCTATAGGGGCTATTGTGAGAATCCTCAGAGATAATATTTGCACAATTCTTTGCAAACCTTAAAATACTATTTATAGTAATATTTATTTTCTTATTCTTATTCTGTTTCACTTCAGGTTTCCTGTATTGATTACTATTTGCATTGTGGACTCTAAAGGATTTTATTAATATTTCTGGCATTTTACTTTTGTAGCATCCCTTCTGGGCTCACTTTCTCACCTCCTACCTACTTACATTGGTGTAACAACAATGTTGCTTGCAGCTGCTGTGGAGGTGTAAGGTCAATAACATCAGCATACAGGAGGGCTGCTACAGGATCTTTGATCTACTTTTCTAAGGAAAGCAACTTTAAGGGGTTTACAATCTCATTTTCAATAAGCATACATATATCCTTCACTTAGTTCAGGGGGAAAAGTCAGCACCCTGAACTTCAGAGCAAATACAAACAGAAATTACAAACAAAGAAAATAACATAAATTAGCAGACAGATTTCTGTCTGATCATTGCAATACATACATTATTACCAGACAGAGAAGCACCAACATCTGAGTTTTCAGAGCCAGGAGGGCTCCTTAATGGCTACCCAGAGTCTTATCTGGTCAAATCACAAGAACAGTCTTCCAATGAGTGGGCCCCCAAAGCAAAATGCTAACCTGAGAGTATATATACACTTCTTCAGGGTCAGAGAGTGTCATAACCATGTGACTCAAACTCATGTGATTTAGGCTTTCTTATGACTTAAGCAGGTAATCAAAGACTCTTGATTCAATGAAAGACTGTTGATTGAAACAAAAGCAAGACTCAATCAGAGGTGCTTGATTGCCTTAGTGCTGAGAAGCATTCCAAAAGGAAAAACAGGATAAGTCCCACTCTGCTTGCCATTACAATTGGCCAATTGGAGGCCACAAGTGTAGGGATGAGGACTTCTAATGCTATCACTCACAAGTGCCTATCTGGTGTGCTCTTCTGAAAATCAGTCAACCTAGCAACAGCAACAACAAAAACAAAAAGCAACATCAGTTACCTTCAACAAAGTGCTTTACTGAGGTCAAATAGACTAGTAGTTACTAAACAACTAGTACCCCCAGATTTGTGGGTTACTCTCCTCTTACAGGGACACACTCTTCATGTACATACACAAGATCCAGTGGTGGGATTCAGCTGGTTTATACTGGTTTGATAGAAACATTACCTAATTGAGTTGTTGAGTTCTGTGAACTGGTTGTTACAGGGAGTGGGGCCTGTGCCCACCACATCAGTGGCAGGGGTGGTGCCTTGGCTTGGTTCCATGGAGAACTGGTTGTTAAATCATTTGAATCCCACCACTGACAAGATCCCTGTGAAGAGTGAGCATAAACTTAAGGCACAAAGGTAAATGAGGTTCATGTATAATAATCACATGGAGCCAAAGAGAATCACAGAAGTCTAGTCTTGGGAGACCTGTTATCCCTTCCCCCTGTGCCATCCAGGTTCATTCTGAGGTGAGGTGTGGGAAATGAGAAAGTTGCTCTCTTTCAGCACCTGATGGCTTTGGTGATATGATGGGTTAATTCATGGAATGCTTGGCTAGATTAATAGCTTTCTTGGCCTCTGTGCTGTTGCTTCATGGAACATCACTGCTGCACTTGCAGACTGTGGGATACTAGTTGTTGGTGGGACCTTGGATGACTTTAGTTGACCTCCTGTTGTGACTGGAGTACTCCCATCTCAGGATGCTCATTCACCTTAAATCAGAAAATATTTTTTTCTAGTGAATCCCCAAAACTGAGAAATCTAGTGAAAGTATTGGATGGAGAAGCTCTTCAGTGAGTCCCCATCAATACAAAGGGCTCAGTATCTCTCATAGATGAGGCACATGTTGCCTCTGGAATTCTGTACCAACCAATTCTCTAATAAACAGGCTGGATCCACAAAATACGGATGCTGCTCCCCTTGGATTTCTAGGGACCCCTGAGATGGGTTGTGTAGCTTATTTCTCTAATGGTGATAAATCCCTATTGTTTTATTTGTCATAATAATAATTTTCATCTTCCCAATAAAAATTACCAATTAGTTTCCCCAATGTCAGTAAACCCACCATTATCTCCTTAATATTAATTAGCTAATTAACATAGGTTAGCTAACTTGAAAACTGTATCAGGTGTCTAATGTCCAGGTAATACAACTTTAATAGTCACATGAGTACATTTTTCCTGCTGAATTCTGGTCTTTTGCACCAGTAAATCATAAAGCTAGTTAATTAGATAGTCTGATAACTTACTACATGCTTATTTAAATACTTCTAGCATTTTTGTTTTATGAAAACATTCAACGACTGCTCTTAGCATAGAATTGCTCATCGCATTCATTTCTACACACTTCCTGTTTCCTTTTTTTGGTGTACAAAAAGTTGCAATGAATAGAATTTTGGGCTCTTTATACTCATTTTCAGACTTGCAGATGACAGTAATTTTTTTTCTTATGCACAGCTCTTTGTCTTGAAGTTTTCTTTCCTACACATGAACAAATTCTACAGATTGCTTCCTTGTACAAATAGAACTTAATTAGGATGAATAAATAATGAAATGGAAATACTTGAAAAATATACATGCTTGTATCTTTCTACAGAAAAAAGCACTTCAAAAGCAAAGAAACAAATTTGCCTCTATTCACTTGGATGGCATCCAACTAAGAGGTTAGGTTTCCAGGGTATCTCATTAAAATAGCATGTTTACTCTGTAAAGGTAGTCACATTACCCTTCCAGTAATCCTGAGGATTTAAATATACTCAAATTCCTTGAACTTCTCTGAACCCAGTCTCAGAGACCTGAGTATCTCTAAAATCTAAGTCTGAAATTCTCGGAATTTTGAGACCCTTCAAATTCTGGGAGTGAGAATTGGGGTAGAAAAATAGAATAATGGAGACCTGACAAATACATGGCTTCTGTGGCAACAAACAAAAATGATTCTAGTTGTAAGGATATAGGGAAAAGCTAGACAAGATACAGTGGGTAGCAGAGTGGTACAGTAGCTAGAGTGTTGGACTTGGAGTCAGGAAATCTTGAGTTTGAATCCTACCTCAGACAACTTATTAGCTCTGTGACACTAGGAAAGCCAATATCCCTATTTTCCTCATTTGCATTTATGTGTACACACACACACACACACATTGCATATACATTATCTTTTCTGGAATTTAAAAGTTTACTTAGGCCTGAACAATAAGGAAACATTTCAACATTCTACTTCAAAAGCTGCTTTTTAGTGGATTTACCACTTTTCTGTAGCAGTTTAGGAATATTGACATGATTATTTATGAATTCAGAAAAATAAAAATGCTAAATGCATGTGGATTTTCAAAAGACTTTGCAATACTCCAATCCAAAAATGGCACAGTGAAATGTATTTTACCTTTAGATTTAAAACATACTTTTTTTTCTGATACAGAAATATAGTGTTTGGTATCCTTGAGCTTATACAGTTCCTCAGTTAATTATGTAGCTAATTCCTTCTACATTTTTTTAAATCATGTGTCCTATCAATAATTAAGATTTAACCTTATGATATACTTGGAAAATCCCAAAGATTTGATGAAAAAGTTAATTGAGACAATTCTGAATATTAGCAAAATAGCAGAATATAAAGTAAATCTGCATAAATCATCAGCATTCCCATATGTCACAAACAAAACTGTAAAAAGAAATAATGAAATATACCCCATTTAAAATGACTCCAGACAGTATGAAATACTGGGGAGTACACCTTCTAAAATAAACCCAGGAACAATGTAAACAAAATTATTTTAAAAATAAACTCTTTATACAAATAAAATCTTACTTAAATAATTGGAGAAATGTTCATTGTACATTGGTAGGCAAGGCCAACATAATAAAAGTGACAATTTTACTCAAAGTAATTTATATATTCAATTTCAATCCAATTTAATTATAAAAAAATACTAAATTAAAAAATATTATAAAATTTATTTGGAAGAATAAAATGTCATGAATATTAAAGGAGGAGGCAGTGACTTGCCTGAATTTTCCCCCAAAACCTTTAAATCCTATAAAACAATTCTGGAAGCAACAGAACCCACAAAGGGATTGGATGAAATAGTTAAGAAAGTCACAGGAAAGGTCTGTTGTACCTGGGTGAGAGTGGAGCACAGTCTGGTATAGGCCAAACCAGCACAGACCCAGCAAAACAGGCCTTGGGAGCCACTGAATCAGTAGCAGCAACAGTAGCAGCTGCTTCTGGAACTCTCAGCCCACAAATGATAAGGGAGTTAAATAACTGGCTTACAGAAGATCATAGGGATCTCTTTGCTGGCACTGGGAGCAGAACTCTATTGCTTTTCCCTTCTCGAATCTGGGTCCCAGTCCTAGGTGACAATCTCAGGGCTAGAAGGAGCACTAACACACCTGAGCTTACAGCCACAGGGGAGTTCTAGGGAGGGAAAGAGTGCTTGTGGTCACTCATGGACCAGAGCACAAGCCAGAAGAATACTAAATAAACCTCTCCTTAGATTGTAACACCTTGGAAGAACTGAAAATTTGCAGGTACCTAGTATTTCTGAAAACAGCTACACAAAACCCCTAAAACTTAAGTCATTGTGTCCTCCAACCTGGAAGCAAAGCCCTGCTTTAACAAGGAGTTAATATTCAAGAAATAAACTAGAAAAATGAGCAAACAACAGAAAAATTTATGGTGGCAGGGAGTTGGAAATTGGGAGGATACCCATCAATTTGGGAATGGCCGGAGAAAGCATTCTATGTAATTATAATGGAATACTATTGTGCTATAAGAAATGATGAACAGAATACTCTCAGAAAAACCTGGAAAGACTTACACAAGCTGATGCAAAGAGAAATGTACTGTGTACAAAGTAATTAGCAATATTGTAAGATGATCAGCTGTGAATGACTTACCTATTCTCAGCCATACAATGATCAGAGACAACTCTGAAGAACTTATGATGAAAAATGCCATATATCCCCAGTGAAAGAACTGATGGTGTCTGAATACAGATTGATGCATACTTTTTTTTTACTTTTTGTTCTTGAAGATTTTTTTTGGTCTGTGTTTTTTTTTTTCACATCACTAATATGGAAATATGTTTTGTACAAGTACATTTGTATAATATATGAAATGGCTTGCCTTCTTAACAGTGGGGATGCATAGGGAGGAAGAAGAGAATTTGGAACTCAAAGTTTTAAAAACAAATGTTAAGATGGCTTTTGCATGCAATTGGGGAAAAATAAAATATCAATTTTTTTAAAAGACTATCAAAGGAAATAATTAAAAAAATAAAGGAAGAAGGTTTACCACTACCAGATCTTAAACTATATTATGAGGCAGTAATTATTGTAAATATCTGGTACTGGCTAAGAAATAGATAGGGAGATGGATGGAATAGAATAGACATACAGTTTATAGTAGCAAATAAAAATAATAACCTAGTGTGTTTAACAAGTGTAAATGCAGGATTTGGGGATAAAAATTCATTATTTGGTAAAATTTGTTGGGAAAACTGAGAAGCCATATGACAGAAACTGGGCATAGATCGATATATTTAACCATTTAGTAAGATAAGGTAAAAATGGATACATTATCTAGATCTAAAGAGAGTCCAAGAAAGTTAGAAGAGCATGGAACATGTTATTCATCAGACCTATGGATACAATTTATGGATAAACAAGAGATAGAGAGCGAACTTAGGTACAAAATGGATACTTTTAATTACCTTAAAAAGTTTTTTGTAAAAATAAAATTAATGTAGCCAAAATCAATAAGAAAGCAGAAAATTGGGGGAGAGGGGGTTATAGACAGTTTCTCAAATAAAGGTTTCATACACAAAAGTATGAAAAACTCTGTCAAATCTATAAGAATACAAGTCATTCCCTAATTGATAAATGGCCAAAGGATATGACCAGGCAATCTTCCAATGAAGAAATCAAAACAATTTGCAATCAGATGAAAAAAGCTTTATATCATGTAAATTAAAACAACCTTGAGATATCATTTTACACCTACCAGATTGGCTAAAATGATCAAAGAAGAAAGTGACAAATATTGGTGGGGATGTGGAAAAATTGGGACACTAATTCATTGTTGGTAGAATTGTGAACTTATCCATTCATTTTAGGGAACAATCTGGAATTATCCCCAAAGAGTTATTAAACTATACCGTTTGACCTAGCAATAACACTACTAGGTCTATTTCCAAAGGTGATTAGGGAAAAAGGAAATGAACCCATGTGTTCTAAAATGTTTATAGATTTTCTGTTTGTGATGGTAAAGAACTGGAAAATACAAAGATCCCCATTGATTGGGGGAGAGTGAACAAGTTGTGCTAGATGACTGTGATGGAATAGTACTGTGATATAAGAAATGAGCTCAAATATCTTAGAAAAACATAGAAAGACTTACATGAAATAATGAAGAGTGAAATGAGCAGAACCAAGAGTACATTGTATACAGTAACAGCAATATTGTTCAATATTCACTGTCAGTGAGTTATTTTGACTATTATAAATATCTAAATTAACTATAAAAGATGTATAGATAAAGATGCCATCTGCATCCAGAGAAAGAACTGATGAGTAGAAATGTGTGTGTGTGTGTGTGTGTGTGTGTGTGTGTGTATACACATACATACATGCATATAAGCACTTTTGAGTCTGATGGTAGTCATCTTGGGGAGGGGGGAGAGGGAAGAAAAAAAGAAAGAAAAAAGAAATTTACAGGATAATTTTGTTGTATATTTAAAAGGAATAGCAAGCTATACATAGTAGATTTGCAGTTTCATGTGCAATCATATTTTTATTATACCATGTTATGTAAATGTTCGTTTATTCCATAAATTAAAAATAGAATAAATTAGAAAATAAAAAGGTAAGTTTTTAAAATGCATAGAAATGCTTCTAAAATTCAGAGCAATAAAATTATATATTGACTAATTTCTAGCTAAAATGATATTGTAAGAATTTTTGAATTCACTGTAATGGTTATTTTGTGATCATTTTATCATTCTTAAATATTTTAAAAGATTCAGATTACTTTGTCATGCTCACTACTTATAATGTTTTTAAAGAACTATTTAAATAGATGAAAAGTGCCACCAAAACACCTCCTAAAGGAGCTTTTAGCTAGAAGATATCTTTCCTTTTTTTGGACCTGACATCTGATTTCATTGGTATAGGGAATGCTTTTGAGGAAACTCTCTCTCCCTATACAGGTTAGTATTAGCTCTAAAACTAAAAATCTCAGAGATATGTCTGGGGCACTGAAGGGTAGCCCAGGGTCACATAACCAGAATATGTCAAAGACAGGATTTAAACCCAGGTTTTCCTGATACTGATATCATCTCTGAATCCTTAATACAGAGCCACTGAGCTGACAGATTTTAAAAACTTGTTCTTTAAAATAACTGGGTTTTTTAAAGCATTCTGTGACATTTGCTGATTTTAAACTTTACCCCCTTCCACACATTCTTTATCTAGTCATAGTAACTTACTTGCAGTTCCTCACATTTCTGTAGGCTTTTTCTCTCTACGTTTCCATTGCCTAGAATGCTTATCCTTTCCACCTTTATCCCTTAGAATCTTTAACTTCCTTCAAGACTCAGTTCAGATACTACCTTATGCTGGAGGCCTTTCCTGGTTCCCTTAGCTGCTAGTGCCTTCCCTTTAGGGTAACTCCTTATATACTCTGTATGTATCTTGTGTGGTATATATATTAGATAGATAGACAGAGATAGAGATATATACACACAATATAAGATGAGACTACATAGGGTGTGGATGTTGGAGGAACGTATTATGTCTCTTCCATTGGCAAGTGAATAACTTGAGGACAGGTACTCTTTTTGCCTTTCTTTGTATTCCCAGTACCTAGCACAATGCCTGGCACATAGTAAGTGTTTAATGGTTATTGATTAATTGATTAACTGATAGATTAATTGGCATCAAAATCTATTCACAGGGACAGCTAGATGGTGCAGCTAGGAGGAGCAATCTAATGAGGGAGACAGCATGCAAACAAATATGTACAAATAATCTATATACAAAATAAATAGAAAATAATCCACAAAGGGAAGGCACTAGAATTAAGAAGGATAAGGAAAGATGTCCTGAAGAAGGCAGAGTGTTAGCTGGGACTTGAAGGAAGCCAGGGAAGCTGAGATGTGGAGATGAGTAGGAAGATCATTCAAAGCTTGGAAAAGAGCCAGAGAAAACACCCAAAGCAGAGAGATGAACTATCTTATTTAAGAAACAATAATGAGACCATGGTCACTGTATCAATAGCACATGGTGGGGTATGGGATATAAGAAGACTAAAAAGATAGAGAGAGAGGCTAGTTTAAGAAGGGTCTTAATGCCACACGTAATATTTTGTATTTGGTCCTAGGGAATAGTATAGGGATAGGATAATATAATAAGATAGGAAATGAGTAGTGTTTATTGATTAAGGAGCCATATAGTTAGACCTGCACCTCAGCAAAATCAGTTTGGTGGCTGAATGGAGAAGGATTGGAGTAAGGAGAGACCTCTGGCAGGCACAGCAATCAGCAGACTTTTGCAACAGGCTAGGCATGAGGTGATGGGAGCCTGCAATAGGGTGGTGGCAGTCTCAGGAAAGAGAAAGGGGCATGTTTGAAAGATGTTAAAAAGATAAAAATCATCAAGGCTTGGCAACAGATTGGATATGGAGAATGAGTGGTAATGAGGAGTGAGGGATGACACCTGGTTGCAAGCCCGGGGGACTAGGAGGATGATAGTACCCTTGAAAGTAATAGGAAAGTTAGGAGACAGTAGCATTGAGGGGGAAAGATAACAAGTGGAGCTTTGCATGTGTTGAGTTTAAGATATCTACATCTAGTTCGAGGCATCTGAAAGAAATTTGGAAATGTGAGACTGGAGGTCAGAAGGGAGGTTAGGGCTGGATAAGTCAATTTGAGAAGTGTCAGTAGAAAGATGATACATGTGAATAAATGAGATCACCTAGTGAAGTAACATAGAAGGAAAAGAGAAGATGACCCAGGACCCTGTGGGCCACCCATAATTAATGGGCATGACATTCTGGATCAAAATCCAGGCAAGGAGACTTGAGAAGGAGTGAACAGGAAGGGTGGGAAGAGAACTAGGAGAGACTGGTGTCCTAAAAACCTAGAGAAAAGAGAGTATCAAGTAGAAAAGGGTGTTCCACAGTGTCAAAGGCTACAGAAAGGTCAAACAGGATTATGATTCAGAAAAAAAACTATTGGATTTGGCAATAAAGAGAATATTTGTGCCTTTGCAGAGAGCACTTTTGGCTGAATGATGAACTCTGAAGTCCTAATGTGAAGATTGAAGAAGAGAGTGAGAAGAAAAGACATGGAGCCATCCATTGTAGATGGCCTTCTCAAGGAATTGAGCCAAATTTAGCAGAAGAATTGAGGGTCAAAGCAATATGGGCCAGTAATTAGCAGGGATGGAAGGATCAAGTGAATGTTTTTCTAGGGACTGGGGAGACATGGATATATTTGTAGGTAGTAGTGAAAGAGCCAGTAGAAAGGGATAGATTGAAGCTAAGTGATAGAGTTGGTATCATGTAGGGGGAATTCTACTAGAAGAGATAGGATGAAATGAGATCACTTGTGCAGACAAATGGTTTTTGCCTTGGCAAATAGTAGGGCTACCTCTTTATTTGAAGCAGATTGAAGGAGGAAATAGTGGTAGATGAAGAGAAGAGGAGAAAAGAGATCTTAAGGCAAATGACTTCAATTTTTTCATGTAAACTATCAGGCAAGTATCTCAATTGAGACAATAGGGATAGGGGAAGTCTTGGCAGGTTTAAAAAAAAAAGACTAAAAGGATTGGGAGAGGTCTGTAGAGAATGAGATAGTAAGTTGGTGAAGGAGGCTTAGTAGTATTGCCTATCAGCAGTGAGGGCTCAGTTGAGATTGTAGTGGACCTGGGAAAAATAGCTGTGTGTTTTTCTCTACCTTTGTTCCACAGCGTGTGTGCAGGAACAAAGGTGGCAAATGGTTGGAGAGATCCAAGTCTGAGTCTCAGCAGGGCACAATTTGCAAAATGATAAGAGGGCTAGAAAATCAAGAGAAAAGGCAACACGGATTTTTATTGAGTGATAGAGATGAATACTATGAACCTCAAAGGACAGATTACTGATCAATGGAGGTAGGAGAGAACTTGGAAGTGGCAATTGGGAGCAAGGAGTATATCAATTTCCCCACCTTAACCAGTGAGCAGCGGGGAATGAGTAAAGGTGCAGCTAGTACTGAAAAGGGTGGTCAGGGAGGCTGCATCATCAAGGGGGTATCAAGTTTCAATAATAGCTAAAAAATAGAAGCAGTGGGAAAAGAAAAAAATAAGATGATGATAGGTTGTTGTCAGTGGATCAGGCATTCCAGAAGATACAGTAGAAGAGAAGGACAATGTTTGGTTGGAACTCTTTGGCAGGAGAATTGAGGAGGTTGAAAGTAAGGAATTAGATGGTGGAGGATAGGGAATAGTGTTTAGATGATGACCTACAGGGGTTAAGAATCACTGTCATGTGTAAGGGATGGCCAGGTGGAAGACTATTCATTTTTGGGTGGAAGGTGCCATTTCCCTTTCCAAAGGAGGCTGGAGAACAGACTAGAGACAAATGGAGCATGAGATGGAAAGAACAGAGCCAAATGGTCACATTGGAGGTTCCATTTCACTATTCCCCTTCCCTCTGAAGTCTGGAGATTAGGCAGAAAATGGCACAACATAAGATGGAAGTTGAACCTGCCCAGCAGGAGAAGCAAGTCCCACTTCTCAACAATTTTCTTATTTGTCTTCCTTCGTGGAACAGGCATAACAGGAAACAAAGGTCTGAAGTCAAAGAGAAGATTGTTTCTCTGCACCAGGGGTTCTTCTCATCACTATTGGGAGATTGGGCTTGCCTAGGGCTGGTTCAGATGGAAGTTGGCCAGCCTGGCTCCTTACTACCTTCCCCTCAGATGCAACAGAAGATGGAAAGCAGAGTCACTTGGGGTTGAAGATCAAGTGCCACAGCAGGAAGTTGCAGACTCCAGGCTGACACAGAAGATATTTGCTTCTAAATTTGTTCCTCATTCAATAGGCAAACTAGGATTGGTGAGCCCTCCTCATTCGGAAGCACCATTCCTAGGTTGAGATGCCCTCCTTAGTCCACCCTGGATCTGTGACCCAGAATTAGGTAATGAGTGACAGAGTGGCCAGTTGGCACATAGAATCCTACACAAAGTTGAGGTATTATGGTATGAGTCAGGGATCCTATCCTCCCCCTAAGTATAAGCCTTCATCTTATTTCACTGTTCATTGGAATATTTCATATATGGTGTTCCTGGATAGACCTATCCATGGTATCCACAGAACTCTCTTTCTTTCTCCTCATGATGATGTGGGCTGGAAAAATGACTCACTGTGAATTTTTTCCCTTGGATTTCCTAATCAGGACTCAGTATGGGATGTTTTCTAGGTTTTTGTTGGGGAGAGCTCAGCTATTTTTCTTCCTACTATTCTACTATCATTTAGTTAGCTTTGTAAAATAATAGAATCCCTTTATTCTTATTTTATTTTTTTTCAACTAACAATCATTATTACTCTCTCTCCTGCTTCATTCTCTAAAGAGAAAAGGAAAATGAAATTCTTGCAACAAATATTCAGTCAAGCAAAATAAATACTCACTTAGGCAATGTTCAAAAATGTGTCACATTTGGTATCCATATCTTTGTAAGAATTTGAGGAGCGTTCTACATCATGGTTTGTCATTGTATTGAGCTCAGCCTTTCAAAATTGTTTATTGTTAAAATATTTTAGTTACATTACATTCTATGTCGCTTTGTACAAGTCTTTCCAGGTTTCTTGAAACCATCTTTTTCATCTCATTGTCTTCCACAATAGTCTTCTATTACATTTACATAATTTGTTCAGCCACTTCCCAATTTATGGTCAACCTTTTAATTTCTAGTTCTTTACCATAGCAACAATGACAAAGAGTCTTTGTAACCATGTTTATACATCTTTTTCCTCTTTCTTTGTTCTTGGGATGTAGCCTTAGTAGCAGTATTTCTGGGTCAAAACACACAGTTTAGTGACTTTGGGGGCATTGATCCAAATTGTTTTCCAAAATGAGTGAAGCAGTTCATGGCTTCATTAATAGAGCATTAATTTGCCTGTTTCCCAAAGCCCCTGTAAGCATTTCTCACTTGTCAGTTTTTTCTTTAACTTTTCTGATCTAATAGGTATGAGATAGAACTGGAGTTGGCTTAATTTGATTTTCTCTGCTTATTAATGAGTTGGAGCATTTTTTTTGTATGGCTATTAGTAGTTTGCATTTCTTCCTTTGTCTGTATGTGTCCTTTGACCACTTATATCACTTGGGGAATTATTCTTGTTCTTATAAATTTGAAATACCTTCTCAAATATCTTGGAAATGAGACCTTTGTCAGAGAAATTGGTGCAAAGATTTCCACCCCCAGTTAACTCTTTCTCTTCTAATTTTACCTACATTGGTTTTGTCTATATGTGTATAACTTTTTAAATTTATGTAATTCAAATTGTCTATTTTATCTTCTGTGATCCTTTCTGTCCCTCGGTATGTAATGAACTCTTTTCCCATCTGTATTTCTGAAAGGAAATTTCTTGCTTTCTCTTTCTAATTTGTATATGATGTGAGTTTATACTTAAGTGACATCTTTATGTAAAGTGCTTTGCAAATCTTAAAGTACTCTATAGGGAAGAGTTATTATTGTTTTTTGTTGTTGTTGCTGTTGTCGATGTGTGTTATACGATCAGGAACTACAAATGATCAATGAATTGGCTGTATAATTGGTGAAGATGAGGAAATGGACTGGGAAATGTATTAGTATATGTGTTCTTTCACATACCCTTCACCATTGTCATTTTCCTTATTTGCTACCCTTGCCAATCTGACAAGTGTGAGGTGAACCCCAGGGTTTTTAATTTTGCTTTTGTCTTATTATGAATGATATATATGTATGATATATGTACATATGGTCATTAATACCTTACAATTCTTCTTTCAAAAACTGTGTCTTTTGGCCAGTTATCCATTGAAAAATGGGGTTTGGTCTTATATATTGTGTCAGTTCTTTATATAACTTAAATATCAGAGTTTTACTCATAGGAAGCCTTACTACTTTATGTAAACACATTTATCTCTTTGGTCTTTTACGATCATCTCCAGTACTTGTTTAGTTAAGAATTTTCTCACCAGCCATAACTGTGAGTATTTCATTCCATTCTCTATTCAAAAAAATGTAACTTTTTATATTCATGAAAGCTTCATGAAGTTTAATAAGTTCAGGCACTGAGGTTTAAAAATGTCCAACAAAAAGGAAATAACTTGGAAGACTTAACATGGAAATAAAAAACATAAAACAATCCATAAATTCAGGGGGAAATCAGTTAAATCATTTAACATCAGAAAGGACAAATATCCAGCTAATTAAGTATTGATTTTATTTTCTATCCTTCATGGTTTCTATTTTAGTTTTTTCTTTTCTTTTAGTTTTGCAATGTAATAGTTAACACTTATTAAAATGAGCTAGCTAGTCTATCGTTGGATTAGGTACCATCATCAAGATGACATTTGAGTCTGTTAACAATGGTGGCATAAACTCTGTAAATGTCTAACTCTCCTTCAGTAAGTAGCTTACTATATCACCAGTGTGATACCCACAACAGCTGCTATGAATATGCAGGCATATTTCCAGGTTTGAATCACAAAAAATCTCTTC
The DNA here is from genome assembly GCF_011100635.1 of Trichosurus vulpecula. Classification (NCBI taxonomy): domain Eukaryota; kingdom Metazoa; phylum Chordata; class Mammalia; order Diprotodontia; family Phalangeridae; genus Trichosurus; species Trichosurus vulpecula. The sequence continues at coordinate 57,341,613 of NC_050578.1, forward strand.
CTCAGAGACAAAACTAAGATATTTATTCAGATACCACAAAGCCAAATCCACCATTGTAGCAAAGAAGTTTTTACATATTACCAATGCAGGGAGCACTGCCATCCCCAAGCCTTCCCTCTGTTAGGCCTCCCCACAGTCTCCCTTGGGCAAAATCACCCCCTCTCTCACTCAAGCTAGCTGCTCTTTCTCTGTTTCTCTCCCAGCTCTGCCTGACTCCCACTTCCTGCTCTACCTGTTTGGCAAGTTCCTCCCACCACAGGCTCCATGTGACTCTGGCTCATGTGACTCATGCTTCCATGTGACTCGGTTTGAAAGCAAGTCATACTGACCTACTTTTTTATTTTTAAAAATTTAATATTTTTTAGTTTTCAACATTGATTTCCGCAAGATTTTAGGTTACAAATTTTCTCCACCTTTCTACCCTCCCCCCAACTCCGTGATGGCATATATTCTGATTGCCCTTTCCCCCCAGTGTGCGCTCCCTCCTGTCACTCCATTACTCTGCCCCTTATCCCCTTTCCCCATACTTTCTTGTAGGGCAAGATAGATTTCCATACCCCATTGCCTCTGTATCTTATTTCCCAGTTGCATGTAAAAAGAATTTTTTTTTTGAGCATTTGTTTTGAGAACTTCGGGTTCCAAATTTTCTTCCTTCTTCTCTCCCCACCCACCCTCCTTGAGAAGGCAAGCAATTCAACACAGGCCAAACATGTATCATTATGCAAAACATTTCCATAATATTCACGTTGTAAAACACTAACTATATTTCCCTGCATCCTATCCTGTTCCCCTTTATTCAGTTTTGTTCCTTGACCCTCAACAATGTTTGCTTTTGTTTACCTCCTCCCCTGATCTGACCTCCCTCCTACCATTCCCCACTCTCTTATCCCCTACCCCCCCCCCCTTTCCTGCAGGGCAAGGTACCCAATTGAGTGTGTATGTTATTCCTTCCTTAGGTCAAATCCAATTACAGCAAGATTCACTCATTTCTTTTCACCTGCCCCTCTTCCCTTCCAATAGTATTGCTTTTTCTTGCCACTTTTATGTAAGATAATTTACCCCATTCTATCTCTCCCTTTCTCCTTCTCCCAATATACTCTTCTCTCACCCCTCAATTTAATTTTATTTTTTTAGATACCATCCCTTCATATTCAATTCACCCTATGTCTTCTGTGTATACACAGATATATATGTATATATATATATGTGTATCTATATCTATATCTATATCTATATATTTATATGTATGTATGTATGTTTGTATGTATATTCCCTTCAACTACCCTAATACTGACAAATGTCTCATGAATTACAAATATCATCTTTCCATGGAGGAATGCCACAAAAAAGATTCTATAATCTGAGTCTGAGTCTTTTTATGCTGCCTGCTCATGGTCCCAGCCAAGTCCTTGACCCTTGAGCATTTTGTCAGGGTACGACTGCCTCTAGAGTAGAGAGTGCTTTGGGCCAAGCTTTAGGGGCCTTGCGCTGCTATTTTCAGAGCTACTTCTACTCTACTGTCACTGGAAGCTCTGCCACACCAGAGCTTCTCCTCCTCTAAGAACTGCCAACCAGGACCATGACCCAGATCCAAACAAGGCAAAGCAAGAGAACCCTGCCTCTGTGCCAGCAAAGCTCTCCCGGCACTCCTACTCTGATCTGCCACTTGATTCCTCCCACCAGGTGGGCCTGGGGCCAGAAGCAGCCTCTTCTGGAGCTCTTGAAGCAGCTGCAGGAGCTTCCTGCTGCTGGGGCCATGCCACCACCACCCCTGGGGCTGGAGTTGGACCATGAACTTCTCTCACCCAGATCTAGAAGTTTTCTCACTGACCTGCTCCGTGGTCTTTGGCGTTTGTGGGTTGAGAAGTCTGGTAACTGCTACAGCTCAGTTATTCAGGGCCCTGACACCTGCTCCCCCTGACTCCCCATCTGGTTTTTCCTGGTGGCCCACGCTGGGCTATGCTCTACTTCCAGCATGGTGCAATAGACACTTCCCAGTGACCATCCAGGCCATCTTGGGCTGGAGACTTGTTTCCCTCCATTATTTTATGGGTTCTGTAGCTCAAGAATTTGTTCAGAGCCATTTTTATAGATGTTTGGAGGGATTTAGGGGAGAGCTTAAGCAAGTCTCTGTTTTCCAGCCACCATCTTGGCTCCACCCCCCATCTAGGCCTAATAATGGGAGAGAAAAACCTTCCATTGCATTAATATTACACTTACTCAGAGTTTTTGTATATATTTTAAATATCAATAGGGTAAATAGATTTGTGAATAAAAGGTCATAAAATTATCATTGGTATTATTTATTCTCTATATAATTTATTATTTGTATTACATAAATCCTTCAAATCAAGTTTAATTTAAACTTTAATCCAGCTTACAGTCTGACAATTAGACTTAAGCTTATGATAGTAAGAGTATTTAGAAAAGACCTGTGTGCTGCTTTAATCATCCTCCCAAAGGACCTCCATATTCTCAGACAGATGAGAAAACTATTCCCTCAGTTGAAGTTGGACATTTTTGGAGGTACATTAGCACCTTTGAATGTCAAGTGTACAATTTGTCAAATTGCTCCTCAGTTGCACTAAATGGTGCTCTGATTGTAGTTTGAAAGTGAAAAGACACCTCTGAAACCCCTCCAGTTCCACTCTGAAAGCAGCTAGCTCATCCCGCAGGTTCTGGAGCATTAATGTACTATTGGAATTCAGCTCCCTCTTGGGAGACTGGAGTCAGTCAAGCAAACAACCATGACACATAGCTGAATAGTAGAAGAAAAGAAAAAATAAGCTAAGAAAAGTAAGGCCAGAGTAGAGCCCTTCAGAAAGTACTCCTCATGGTCCTTAATATTCAGCCACAGTAGAAAGAGTTTCAATACTCTCTCCCCACTGTCAACTGTGTAGTAATTTATGCAACCTAAAAACAAAAAAGGCCATCACACTTTGAATTAGATCTATGCTTGCACATGTCTTGATATTTAAACTTTTCCCAGCTAGGAATTCCTCATTCTCTGTAGTGATGAAAAGTGGTACAGGAGGTTTCCTTTTTAATTTCCTGACTTCTGTAGATTTGAATCATATCATTATTTTACATGTTCCCTTTTCCTTTCCTTCTCTCTCCTCACTGGCATTGTGATTTTAAATGTTTTTTTTTGAATGATTAATAGTGGGAAGATTTCTGTAAGAAGAAAATTAAATAGCTGATTAATTTTATTCTTTGATCCTTACAAAATGTGATCTATTTTTTCACTTAATATAACAGGCTAGTAAATTGTTCCTAGTTAAATGTAATCCCTGGAACTCTGGCCCATACAGCACTTAAAAAATGAAGTATTAGGGACTGAATATTCTCTCAGTTCTTGTGGAGAATAAAAAGCTAACTGATTAACATTTGAAAATAATGACTTTAACTTTTTAGGAAAAGGTAACAAGTATCCAATAAGACACTCTGATAGCCAGCTTTTGTTTTATGACATCTTTCTTGGGCAGTAGCCTCAAGAACCAAGATGACCCAAGAGATGAAATGTGTGAATTTTCCATTTGGGAACACACTCATTATATCTGGAGGTAGACAACAATAATAAAGTATCTTGCCCAGGACTTACCTCTCGCCATTGCTAAGACTCTGTTCTATCCAAATGCATGGTTTAATGTACCTACTAACTAGGATTATGTTTCAAAGACTGACTTTAAGCATAACATTTTATTATGCTATAAATTATGACAGTATGTTTGTATTTTAGCAGTATTTCTTATTTCAGTGGTGAACCATTTAGTGAATTTGGTATGCTATATCCCTTTGGTTTGAGCAAATATGAAGAGGAATCACAAGTCAATTTGATATGTTTATGAATTTTAATTACTGCTATAATTAGATACTCTCACTGCCCTCTGAAGCGCAGAAAACTGCATCTGCAGCTTCAAAATTGAAGCTTCTTCACATCTGATTAATCCCCACAGATCTGTTTTCAACTCTCAACTTTCTATTCTCTTCTCTATTTCTGTTCAGCCTGCTATGTAGGAGGCCTTTTCCTGTGAATATCCCACTGAGCCTTGTAATAAAATCAAAAGAAAAAAGGTACATCAGTCAGAAAGCAATCATCTCACTAGAAATAGAAAACCTGTCACCTTATTCTTAAAGACCTTAGATCATTTGAACCAACAAGCAACCAGAGAGAACCTGTATTGTATTGTGCTTTGCTTTTGTGTCCAACCACTCTTACCTCGGCTGAGGTAGAAAATCCATGAGAGAAAAGACACAACAGATTTCTTAGCCCCTGAAAATGCTGCAGTAGAGAGAGTATAGAATTTGAGTCACAGGAACTGAGTTTCGTTCTTAATTCTAGTTTGGTATGTACAGGAATATCTGTGCTACCTTGAGCAACTTACTTAATCTCTCTGGCTCTCAACTTCTTCTATAAAATAAGGGAGTTGGACTAGATAAGCTCTAAGATCCATAGTACCTACAAATTCTGTGGCTTAAAGCTTAAAGGCTTTAACTCTAAATCAAAGTCTGTTCAAAATCTTTCCAAGAGGAATCCTAGATATCTATGGTGACATATTTCATTCTTATATTTCTCATATTAGCTTGTGGAAAGGGCTGCTTTTTTCTTCTCAGAAAGAATCTTTGAGTATAGAACTCATTGTGCATGTCAATTCATGTTACTAATATACTGCATTAAGTATTCATCAACTTGAATTTTTTTAATTTTTCTAGTGGATAAGAGATCTGTAGGGCTTGAAAATACAGTAAGTGAGGTTTCAAATAATTGTTTAAAAAATAAAAATTATTTTAAAAATAGTATCATAATGCTTCAGTACCATGCCAACAATATATGTATATATATATATATATATATATATATATATATATATATATGTATGTATGTATAGTTATAAGAATAGATCAAAGAATTCATTTGTTATTAAAAAAAATAAATCAGCCAATAGGAGCTTCTGGGTGGCACAGTGGCTCGAGCAACTACCCTGGAGACAGGAGGACCTGAGTTCAAGTCTGGCCTTAGATATTAGCTGTGTGGCCCTGGGTGAGTCATTTAACCCCAATTGTCTAAAAACACCCAGCAATTAAGATATTTAAAGATTTTCATTTCAGCATCATATGTAATTGTAAAAAGGAAAAACTGAAATATTGTCAAACAATTGGGAAATGGTCAAATTATGTGCATTACACTAATGTAATATTAACATAATATGGGATGATGGAATGATAGAATATAATAAGACCAATAGGTATGAGGAATACCAAGAAATTTATAAATACCTTTCTGGTATGGTCACAGAGTCATGAAGAGTTGGACAAAACTGAATAGCAACATTAGTCATGTTGTAAAGAAGAATTAGAATGAATGGGAGAAATCATGAGAAAGAAAAAACAAAATGAGGTGGGGAGGGAGAGAGAGCGAGAGAGCGCAAATAGTATGCTTCAATCTGCATTCAGACTCGATAGTTCTTTCTCTGGGTGTGAATAGCATTTTCCTTCATGAATCTTTTGGAGTTGTCTTAGATCCTTGCATTTCTAAGAAGAACTAAATTTAGCAAAGTTAGTCACCACAAAATGTAGCTGTTACTGTGTACACTTTTCTCTTGTTTCTGCTTATTTCACTCAGCATCAGTTCATATAAGTCTTTCCACATTTTTTCTAAAGTCCACTTTCTCATCATTTCTTATAGTACAATAGTATTTCATTACATCCATATAACACAACTTGTTCAACCATTTCCCGGTTGAGGGCATCCCCTCAATTTCCAATTCTTGGCCACCACAAAAAGAGCTGCTATGAATATTTTAGTACATGTGGGTCCTTTTCCCATTTTTATGATCTCTTTGAGATACAGCCCTGGTAGTGGTATTGCTTGGTCAAAGGGTATGCACATTTTTATAGCCCTTTGGGCATAATTCCAAATTACTCACAGAATAGTTGGATCAGTTCACAACTCCACCAACAATGCATTAGTCTTCAAATTTTCCCACATCTTCTCCAACATTTATCATTTTCCTGTTTTGTCATGTTAGCCAACCTGATAGGTATGATGTGGTACCCAAGAGTTGTTTTGATTTGCATTTCTCTAATCAATAGAGATTTAGATCATTTTTCCTATGATTATAAATAGCTTTAATTTCTTCCTCTGAAAACTGCCTGTCCATACCCTTTGACCATTTATTAGTTGGGGAATGACTTGTATTCTTATAATTTGATTCAGTTCTTGTATTTTAGAAATGAATCCTTTATCAGAGACAATGGTTATAAAAATTCTTTCCCAGCTTTCTGCTACCCTCCCAATCTTGGTTGCACAAAAGTTTTTCAATTTAATGTAATCAAAATTATCTTTTTTATAGTATCAGCCTTTTTATCTAAATCATGTACCCATTTGGACTTTATTTTGGTATACGGTGTAAGATGTTGGTCTGTGCCTAGTTTCTGCCACCCTATTTTCCAGTTTTCCCAGGAGTTTTTGTGAAATAGCAAACTCTTATCACAGAAGCTGTAGTCTTTGGGCTTATCAAACAGTAGATTGCTATAGTCATTGACTGCTGTGTCTTGTGCACCTAACCTATTGCAACTAACCTGTTTCTTATCCAGTACCAACTAGTTTTGATGATTGCTGCTTTATAATACAATTTAAGATCTGGTATGGCTAGGCCACCTTCCCTAGCATTTCTTTTCATTAATTCTCTTGATATTCTGGATCTTTTGTTCCTTCAGATGAATTTGTTATTATTTTTTCTTTATTATTTATTTTATAAAATAATTTTTGATAGTTTTGTAGGTATGGCACTGAATAAGTAATTTAGGTAGAATTGTCATTTTTATTCTGTTAGCTTGGCCTACCCACAAGCGACTGATGTTTTTCTATATATTTAGATCTGACTTTATTTGTATGAAAGGTGTTTTGTAATTCATATAGTTCATATAGTTGCTGGGTTTGTTTTGGCAGGTAGATTCTCAAATATTTTATAATGTCTTCAGTAACTTAAATGGAGTTTTTCTTTCTATCTCTTGCTGTTTGGTTTTGATATATAAATATGTATATATATGTATGTATATGTATATATGTAGATGATATCTGTGGGTTTACTTTATATCCTGAAATTTTGCTAAAGTTGTTTATTATTTCAAATAGGAGAAATTTCTAAAAGCAAACTATGAGGAGGAGAAGGAAAAATACAAAGTCCAAATAAATCATACTAACATTTCATGAGACAACTGAATTTGATTAAAACACTATTTTGATTAATATTTAGTGTAAGACTTATAACATGAATGTCATAATTGTATAAGTATCTATAGCCAAAGATTTATTTTGTGATACTACAAATATATACACATATATACCAATATGTATCACATTTGAGTTGTTGAAGATATTTGCCTTTTTAAATTTAATCTGAAGTGAAGATTGGCATTGTAATAGTAGCTTTCATATTTTTATGCTTTCATTCATATCAGTGAATATCTTTTGAGCATTTCCTATATGCTGTGGAGAGTATACACATCATTGTCCCTGTTCTCATAGAGTTTGTTATCAACAATAGAATAAATATTCAGAAAGAAAAAAAAGTTCACTTATGATTTTCGAATTTACTGTTCACTGAATATTCTATTTACATTCTGTAACAAAGAATATAAGGGAGAGAATTTTTAATGGATGGTTAAGGAAGATAATGTCCTTGAGCTAGTATTGAACATCTTTGAAATATGTGGTCTACTACTTGCAATCTTGAGTTCCTGTAATAAAAATGATGTAAAAAAGAATCTATCCTAAAGCAAGGGCACATAAATTCACATATATTCACTCTATATAGTGACTAACACTGCCTATGCAAATTACAAACTTTGAAGTTTTCCTTTCTTCTTACTCCCCCACCCCTACCCCCCTCCATCCCTGTTATTAGGTGGTATAATGCTTACTATTAAGATCTATTTTAGTGGTTATTATATACACATAGAAGAAAAATAACTATATTCTTACAGTCTGCCTGGAAAAACATTATTTTTGTGGAAGTATTCCCATAATTATGATTTCCCAGTTTGAAAATGCTTATGTGATGTCCCCCCTTGGTCTTTATAGATGATATTTACCATTAATATGAGTCATCGTTTAATGAATGTCCATGGGATAAATATCAACCACTCCATCTTTTTCACTGAGAGCACTTGTCATTTCCAACAGGCCACTACTTTTGCCTAGCAGAGATTTTAAGGAGACACTGTCCTTCTAAGGTCACCTTTTCTCATGTTCTCATAGACTTCATGATTTTTAATATAACCATCTTTCCCTTCAAGCTACATTCTGCCATCTCTCAAGTCATGTTTTTGATATCTCATCTTGAATGCAGACATGAATTTTGGAAAGTCTCTTAGGAGTCATTCTTTACTGAATAATAAGAACACACAATTGCCCTATGTTCTCATTGAGAAAGCAGTCTCAGAAATTTATTCTGTCGTGTGAGTTATAGGACCTTCCAGGCCCCTGACAATGATTTCCAAACTTCTGCTTGGGGAGACCTTAGGAAAGAAAATTGAAATGTTCTTTTTACATTTTTTCACTTCATTTTTACTTTATGTCTCTTACTCAAAAATAAAATTGATTGGTGGGGGGGGGTGTTGTTGGTTCCCCCATATTTATTTTTGCTTGTGTTACCAATCCACTTATTCTCATTTTCCTTGTTCACTAATCCCATTATGATACAAATGCTGTGATTTGATATCACTGTCAGAAATCAGAAATCTCATTTACCCAAACCTGTTTCCTTTGAAATAATCTTAGCAGTTCCAAAAAGGTTTTTCAATTAAAAGGTTTATCTTACTTGTAATTATTTTTTAAAAAAGAGGCATCTGAAATAAACTTTGGATTTAAGGAAGTTAAGATGAGTATTTGCAGATACTCTACCATTTATGATGAATAGTTATTGTGTGTCATATAATAGGTTTTTAAAGAAGTTGGACCTTAAGTTCTATATAATGTTTTCTTAGTATTTGTTTCACAAGATATCTTCCTGGACAAACCCTTTCAAAAATGTCTGTAGCCACTGCCATTGTGGCCATCCTCAATAGCCACTCCTACTCATTCTTTCTCTCTCCAATTCCCTTTCATTTCAGCTGCTGTGTTGTCACAGGATCTTAGACCTGGAACAAAGACAAGAAGCTATGTAGTCCAACCCTCTCTTTTTAGGCTTAAATGCCTGAGGCTCAGAGAGTTTAACTGCTTTGCCTGAGACTCCAAATCAACCATACTCTCCACTATACTTGCTGACTTTCCTGTTTCATGTTTTCTCCTCACTATGACTAATCTTCCCAATCCTATTACTTAACTTTACCTAAATCCCTTTGAAAAATTTTCTAGTTCTCAGATACGTTCTATGAAAGATGATGCTGTTCTCAAAGTATGTTGGTCACTTATTTTGCATATATCATGGTGGATTTTTTTTCATTTCTAGACACTAAGCAAAAGACAGGTTCATTCAGTTCATCAAGATAACCTCTTTATCATCTAGCAGCATTTGTGTCAGTTGGGGGAGGGGGATTGCAGTTTCTCTCTTGAATTTCTTTTGAGTTCTGTGTATGTGAGCAGAATTTTAAAGAATGACAGTTTTTAAACAGTCAGCAAAGGAGAGATGTCAAAATCTCTAACTTTTGATGAGATGATGAAAAATGGTTTGGGTCATTTTTATCTTTCCTTTTTTTTGGAGGTGAGAGTCTCTTACCAGCAAACAATATTACAAAATCTGTAATAAAAATGAGAATTAACTACAAAGCTTCAGGCTTCAAGCACTGTTAGAAATCAGCGAGAGAATTAGCAATAAGGTTGTAGGTGTGTTTTTAAGTGGCTGAATACAAATTCAGAATTATGAGCAGCTAATAAGAAGTGATGTGAATAAATCCTTATAATATGAAAATGATTAAGTCCCAGAACTCCCTTTTCCAAGCAGTTCTGTGACTTCTTTGCCATTTGATAACCCATAGGCATCTTGAGGAAGCATCATTTGTAGCTGGAATTTAGGCTCAGGCTATCATTCAAATGATGAGCAAATGAGTATCTGCAGTTTCTTTCCATTTAATAAGTAGCTTTTCAATATCTCAGTCTCATTCTATTAATGGTCGTTTGGATCTAGTCAGTGGGAAACAATTTTAAAAGGTTAGTTTATGTAAATTCTATAACTCTCCTGGCTGAAGATTAGAAGCATTAATTAATAATAATAGCTAGCATTTATATAGTAGTTTAAGATTTATGAAGCATTTTATACATATAATCTTATTTATTCCCCATAATAACACTGTAAGTGGATAATTATTATCCATATTTTATTGATGAGGAAAATAAGGCTAAGAGAAGTTAAGAGACTGGACCAGGGTCACACAGCTAGTAATGTCCTGGGGAAGGATTTGAATTTAAGTGTTCCTGACTTCAAGTCCACTTCTCTATCCACTGTGCCACCTAACTGCCTCTGTAGGAAGAAAGAAAAGATCATTTGTTAAGCACCTATTATAGGTTTTTTCATTTGATCCTGACAGCACCCTTGGGAGGTAGATGATATTATTATCTTCATTTTACAGTTGAGGAAACTGAAGTTAAAAAAAAAAAGAGCTTAAGTGACTTGCCCAAAGCCACACAGTGGCTGAGGCTGAATTTAAACTCAAACTTCATGACTTCAGGGCCAGAGCTCTATCTACTGGGCCACCTAGTTATCCTAGAATGTTTCAGCATCAGTCTTCAACCAGTCTCCATTTTAGTCAAGAGGCAGGTTGTTAGAGTGGAAAGAGTTCCGCACTCAGCATTAAAGAGATTCGGGTCCAGACACACACATCAAGTATTTGGGAGCCCAAAGGTAATCCATTAACCTCTCTTAATTCCAGGTCTTATCTGGATAATAGGGATAATGCTATCTGTGGTACTTCGCAGGGTCAGAGAATTGGATCTGGAAGAGGCATCTCATCTTACTCCTTCATTTTACAGATGAAGGAAATAAAGACTATATAGATTGAGAATTATTAGTAATAGCTAAATTATTTATATAGTGCTTATTTTTACCAGGCATCCATCCTTACAACAACCCTGGAAGGTAGGAGCTATTATTATTCCCACCTTACAGATGAGGAAACAGAGGCAGAGGTTAAGCAACTTGCCCAGGGCCTACAACTAAGAAGTTTCTGAGGCTAAATTTCAACTTGGGTTTTCCTGGCTCTGAACTGAGTGCTCTATTCACTGCATGACTTAGGTGTCCCTAGGACACATAGCTACCCCTAAAGTCGCATAATTTACTATCAAAATTTGAACTCATGTCATTTTATTACAAATCTAGTACCTTCCAATCTATTACAATTTATCTTAATTTGCCTTTAGGGTAGTTTTGATGACCAAATGAAATAATCTATGTAAAGTTATTTGTGAACTCTAAAGTGCTATATCCATGCTTGCTATTAATATTAGTTATCAGTAATGTAAATTTGTAATGTAAAATTAGTCATGTAAAAGAAAGATCTTTGTCACAGGATATTGTTCATTTGATTACTATTCCTTTTCTCCCAGTGTTTCCAACTGAATCAGTCTTTATGCCTCTAAAGAAAGAAGTTTTAACTCTTAGTCCTATAATTTTGGTCTAATTATTTATTGTTATTTTTTTATTTTATAAATATATAGGAATGTATACATAGATGTTTTCATGTATGTACTAATTGGATTAATGAAAGATACTTGGTATGAAGTAGGTTTTATGATTACAGAACCTTAACTATTATTAAAAATAAAACATAAAAGACTAATTAAAAGGAGGTTTATCCTTCTTTTACCCAACCCTTTAAAATTTCCTCCCTTATCTTCTCCCTCACCTTCCTAATCGTATTCTATACACCCTTTTAAAAGTCTATCCCCTAGTTTTGTCACCTCTCTAGAAGTTCAGAAGACTTCTAAACCTCTTCAGATGTACAGTTTCTTCTTCAACCCAGATGAGAATAAGGTTCCAACATTACCAGCCCTCCACCCCTACCTGTTTCCTCACACCCCATTTTTGTGAACTAATTGTTCCTTTTTAGTTTTTCTTACCAAATCACCCCACCATACACAACTCAGTCACAACCTTTATTTCCAACTATGCCAATAATGTTAAGTTTTAAGAATAGTGATAACACTTTCCTTTATAAGTAAACCTTTTAAACTTTATTGGTGCCTTATAATTAGTCTTTAATGATTCCCTTATATTTTTTGCTGGATGTTTTATATCACATTTTCCATTCAGTTCTGTTTTGTTTTGTTTTTTGTTACAAATATCTGAAAGTCTTTCAGGTCATTAAATGTCTATTTTTTTTCATTCATTCATGATTATAGTCAACTTTGCTGGATAAGTTATTCTTGGATACCACCCCATCTCCTTTGCTCTTTAAAATATAATATTCCATAGTGCAGAAGCTTCTAAGTCTTATGAAATCCTGATGGTTTTTCTGCAGCATTTAAATTGTTTTTTTCCTTCTTCCTTGCAATATTTTTCTTCAACCTGGGAATTTTGAAACTTGGCTATGTCATTTCTGTAAGTTTTCTTCCTAGGATCTCTTTCAGGTAGTAATCAGTGGATTCTTTCTACCCAATAAAAATTCTATTACAAAATCCCCTTTTTAACACAAACTAAAATATAGAAGGATTATAATCTAATAATCCATTATCTTTAAAATGTAGAATTAGATGATGGCAAATGGCCTGTGAAAAAGAACTCCAATTGCCTAAGAATTTGGAATTAGAAGTGAATCATTTAAATGAAGATGAAAATTCTAAAAGGAAAACAACATTTTGTGTATTTTGGGGATGTTTTAGGAATTTCTCTAAAAAGACACAAATAAAATTAAAAATTAATACATCTCACATCAAAACAGGGAGTGAAATATTATTCCTTTTTGCAAATACCTGGAAAGATAATTTTCCTTACCTTAGGAAATGTTGGTTGGTTGGTTATTGTTCATTCTTGAAGAGGACCAAAATGGCATCACTATACTTGAGTCAAGATTCAACATGTCCAACTGTGGTTGGTCAAGCCAATGTGAGCTCAAAATGTTCACATAGTCCATGTGAACATTTGAGGGGGATACTCAGAAAATGTAATTAGCCTTAACAGGTTATAGGGAGAGGATTTCTCCATCAGTTAGATTTGTTACAATGAGAAAAGTGCTCGGTTTGCAGTCAGGGAACCTGGGTTTCAGTCCTATCTTTACTAGTTAGCACCTAACTTCTTTGAGACCCTCACTTGGCTCATCTATAAAATGAGAGGTTTGGATTAGAGGCTCTTTTAGTTTCTTTTTAACTCCAAATATCTGATCTTGTGACTAGATAAAATTATTTAAAAGGAATGTCCCAATGCTAGAATTCTTTGGTTCTGATATATGATTTGTGTTATTTGCAATAGCAAATACCTTCTGATAATTGAGATTACCTAAAACGGGAGCTGTAAATCTATTTTTGTGTCATAGACTCCTTTGGCAGTCTGGTGAAGTCCATGAACCTCACCTCAGAATAAAGTTTTTAGATGGAGGAAATAAAATATATAGCATTGCAAAGGAAACAATCATGTTGAAATACAATAACCAAAGAAAGAGTGCACAGAGTCCATATTAAGCATGCTTACCCTAAAGTAATTTATGCTAATACAATTTTTCAAATTGTTGAAAAGCTCATATTGTTTCATAAGACAAAGAGAAAACCATGGAACCTAGCCTTCTTGGCAATGGAAACCATTTAACCTTTATCGGTGCCTTATAATTATTCTTTAATGATAGCCTTATGTTTCTTCTGGATCTTTTACATCACATTTTCCATTGAGTTCTGAAACACAGCTTCTTCTGACCTTCCTGAGTTACCGGAAAAAAGTACAAAATATTTCTTGAACAGAGGAGAGAACTTGGACAAGAGGAATGAGTTAGAGAGGTTTCTTCAAGTTGCTATTATTTGAAATGCAGTAAGAGAGAAATACACAAAAATATATATCACGGGCATTTACATGTTCTGTGTATTAGGATTACATATGTAAAATACCCTTTATCAGGTCTTATTTCTCATTTAGGCAACTGTCTCAGATATATAAAAATGAGAGCCATTCTCCAATTGATACATGGTCAAAAGATATGAACAGGCAGATTTTAAGAAAAGAAATAAGAGCTGTCAATAGTCATACGAAAAATGCTCTAAATCATTAATAGTGGAGAAATACAAATTAAAACAGTACATCAGATTGACTAACATGACAGAAAAAGAAAATTATGAATACTGGAGGGGATATTGAAAAGTAGGGACACCAATGTTTCATTGGTAGAGTTGTGAAATGGTCCAGTCATTCTGGAGAACAATTTGGAACTATAACAAAAAGGCAATAAGATTGTATATAACCTTTAACATAGCAGTACCACTACTGTACCTGCGCAAAAAAAATCACAGAAAAAGAAAAAAGATCTATACATACAAAAAATTTATAGCAGCTCTTTTTCTGGTAGAAAAGAATTGCAAATTAAAAGGAATGGCTGAACAAGTTAGGATATATGATTGTGATGGAATATTATTGTGGAAAAAATGATGAAGGGGTAACTTTTGGAAAAACCTAGGAAGATGTATATGAGCTGATGCAAAGTGAAGTGAGCAGAACTAGGAGAACATAATAAGCGGTAACAGTTACTCTTATCAATCCATGACAATTCCAAAGGTGTCACAGTGAAAAACGTCATCTACTTTAGAGAGGATTGATGAACTCTGAGTGCAGAATGAAGCATATTTTTCCCATTTTACTTGTCTTCCTTTTTTTTGACAACACAGCTAATGCAAAAATATGTTTTGCATGATGTCATGTGTCGTATACATATTGTGTTGCTTGCCTTCTCAATGGGATGGGAAAGGAGTGGGGGAAGGGAGAAAATTTGAAACTAAAATGAACAATTTAAAAATTAATAACTTGGAATGACTGAGTAAATGAATGAATTAATAGATAGATGCCCTTTTATCAGTTCATCCTACATAATCTAAATGATTATTTAGCCTCAGTGTCTAATTCCCTAGGTCCTAGAAATGAGTAGACCACAACTAGCCTGTATAATGTCCAAACAGATGAAAAGTGTTAACTTCTGCCAGTCTTACCTCCACAATGCAACATGTCCAGATATTCAAAAACAGCAACATCTTTGGTATCCTGCTTAGAAAATGACAGATTACTGATTGAATTTTTCACTGTTCATGCACATGATCTGGTATCATTTAGACACAGTCAAAATATTAGTAAAGATTTACATAATTTCTTAAATTTAGAAATCATTTTAAAACTTTCACTACTGAAAATTTTAATTGTTATTAAACCTTGAAACTTGCTTGAGTAGAACATTCTTTTTCAGTGACACCTGCAATAATATAAAAAATATGCAGGAGACTAAATTATCATCAGATAATTTCTACTGAATATGTTTTTTCGTAAGTGTGCTTCTTATATAATTTTCTTGCTCTGCTAAAAGAAGCCTATTAAAGTGAAATTTATTTTGAAAATCTTTCTCACACATACATATACATATATATATACATGTATATATATATGTGTGTGTATGTATAATGTATGTGTATATATCCTCACAAAAATCTCATGAGTATAAACAAAATATTTTTATAAGTTTCCAAGTCTCATGTCTTAATTTATGGTGTTTGTCTAGGTCCTTGGATGCCAAGAGACTGAACTGTAGACCTTTGAACTTTTACTAATATTTGTATCAAATATGTGTCATGGTAAAATCTAGACAAATATTTCAAGGAATTGTTGTATCTATGAGATAAATTGATTAAAAAATACTTTAGCAATCTGATGGCATTAATAATTCATTAGTCACTATCTTGATTTCAGTTTGTAGAATTATTAAAATGACAATCATCATGTTGCATTTGAAATCTCTGAAAATGAAATCTTACCTTTTCATCAGGGCCACAGATCTTAACATTCTCCTTTTCTTTTTCATTTAGGAAGAACCATTTGTGATGGTGTCAGAAAATGTCTTGGGTAAACCGAAGAAATACCAAGGTTTCTCCATTGATGTTCTGGATGCCTTATCTAATTACCTGGGCTTTAACTATGAAATTTATGTTGCACCAGATCATAAGTATGGGAGTCCCCAAGAAGATGGTACTTGGAATGGATTAGTAGGAGAATTAGTGTTTAAGGTAAGGTTTATGCACCTGGGAGGTACATAAAAAGATAGTAACTATGATTTCCTGCTAATTTAATCTGACACAAAGATACTGCTGCTCATATGTGGTTTTATTCTAGAGAGTAACACATTGTCAAGAATTGCTGTGTGGATGATTATGGAAGCAATAATGATTAACATACTGAAGCACAGTTTGTAGGTGCACAGGTCAATCACCCTTTAACTGCATGCAAGCATTTGTGATTCAGTAATTTCTGATTCTTCATGACCTTCTCTGGGGGTTTTCTTGGCCAAGATACTAGAGTGGTTTGCCATTTCCTTTTCCAGCTCATTTTACAGTTGATGAACTGAGGCAAACAGGGTTAAGTGACTTGCCTAATGTCACACAGCTATTAGGTTTCTGAGGCCAGATTTGAACTCAGGAAGATGAGTCTTCCTGATTCCAGGCCCAGCATTCAATCCAATGTGCCACCTAGCTGCCCACCTAGCATGCAAGCATGGAAACACCATAAATTTTCTCCCTAAATAAATATCTGCTTAAAGAACTGAATTGAACAAAGCTGAAAGGTCTCCAATGTGTGGGAGTTGATGAAGTTAAATTGTCTTCTAAAACAAATCAATATACCTCTAAATCTTGATTACTTATTGACTGATAATCCATTTTTCAGGTAATTCATCTTTTCAGTACTACTTCTCTTCTCCTGCACACATTCTGGAGATTGTATTGTTAATGAGTACCTCTATCAGAGCGTAAACAGTAAAAAATAAAGAAAAATTTAAAATATAGTTTTGCAACTTTTTAAAAAAGAAATATGAAATAGAAACTACTCACTAATATGGAATTTGAACACTCTCTGTGCATTGTGGTTTCTGTCTCTTACTACCAAAGTTGGAGATATATCTATATGAGGAAGGTTTTGATAGCTACCAATGGGAAGTACATATGAAACTTTAGTATCTAGAAATATCCTTTTTTCTTGTAGTTGATTAGGATTTAACTATCTTTTTTAAAAAAAAATCAAGTTTTATTGATGCATGTTGTTTTCATATTACAAATATTTGCAGATTATCCCCATTGAGAGGTCCCTTGTAACAAAGTAAAACAATTTACTAAAACCAACAAATATAGTAACCTCCTCCAAAAATATACGCAACATTCCAGAATTCCTCCACACGCATACATCTCTCTATTTAAAACAATTCACAGAAATCTGTCTTTAACAGAGATTCTTTCCCTCCCACTTTTCATCCCACTGGAGAAAAAAAGAGAAAAGCCAAACAAATTCCTTGTAGCAAACACCAAGAATAAATCAAAACAAAATTCCCTCTTTGGCTATACACAAAACACATATGCCTCATCTTGTACCCTAAATATATATCACATCTCTCTAAAGAAGCATTTCATATGATTCATCTCTGATCCTTTGAAATCACGAATGGTCATCACACGGATCACAGTTCTTAAAACTTTCAAAGTTGTATATCATTACAGAATTATTGTTTTTCAAAAAATGTTCTCCTGGTTGTGCTGGCTTCCTTCTTTATCAGTTTATCAAAGTCTTCTTTTGTTTGTTTGTTTGTTTGTTGTTTGGCAGGGCTGTTGGGATTGAGTGACTTGCCCAAGGTCACACAGCTGGTACGTGTGTCATGTGACTGAGGTCGGATTTGAATTCAGTTCCTCCTGACTCCAGGGCTGGTGCTTTACTCACTGTGCCACCTAGCTGCCCCAAAGCCTTCGTTTTTTATCATAATAATGTCCTTACATAAATTGTTCTTTTGCTTGTACTCATTTTAGTCTGCAACAGTTCATAAATGTCTTACCATGTCTCTTCGAAAACATTTATTTCTTTACTTCTTATAGCATATTAGTACTCCATCACATTCATATACCACAACTTATTCAGCCATTCTTCAACTGATCTCATCTCCTTAGTTTCCAGTTTTTGCCACCAGAAAGAAAAGTGCTGCTATAAATGTTTTTGTAAACAATGAATATCTATTGTTAAAGTTCTTAGCAGAAAGGAGAAAAGAGCACTTCATCTCAAATACGGCCTATTTCCCTTCTCTGCCCAAACCATGCTCGCCTGTTCAGTATATTTCCTCTCCTTTCTTAGAAGTACTAAAGCCTGATCATCAACTGTTAAAATAAAGGAAGATGAGTCATAAGATAGAATGAATTTAAAAGACATTGAATAACTAAGCAAAAGGAGGATCATTTGACAGATAACAAGATACACTGTGTTCCAGTCTTTGCTTTGCCATCGACCAACTCTCTGACTTTGGGCAAGTCATTAAAGCTTGCTCTTGAACATTCCATTAAATTTTACAGAAATTCTTAACAAGCTTCTAGTTTAACTGGCATATATCTTGAATGATAACAGTAATGAAGTTGCCTCTGCACAGTGCCTGGAACATAGTAGGTACTTAATAAATGTTTTTACTGTCTTTTTATAGGATTCAAAGCTAGGAAGGACTTCATAATGACCTAGTACAAACCTTTTAATTTTATTGTTATAGATATTGAGGTGAAGAGACATTAAACTACTTGCCCCAGATGACACATGTTCTCCATTATAACACATGAAGCACATCACCAAAAAATCTGGTCCTTTGAAGATCAGTACTTGAGTAAATTAAGGAAGAACACGAACTGACCCAGAAATGAGGCTAGGTCTCCCCTGTTACATCTGTGAGAAGCTCTTTGGCATCTACTCTCAGTTCAATAGACCTATTCATGAAGACTGTCAATCAGTGATTGAGTGTATACATATATATTTGCGAACAATTGATAAGAAGGGGGAAAATGATTCATAGAGAAGGGAGTGACTTTCCAAAGACCCTGAGAGTTCAGAAGACAGAAATGGAACAAGATATCCTGATTCCTTATCTCTCATGCTGCCTTTAGCCTGCATTACAATTTCCCTCAGTTAATGTACTCTTAAAATTCATGAGGGCCCAGGTCTGGCCAAAAGGTATTCCAATGTGAAATTGATTAATGTGCAAGATGTTCTGCTTAGTTAAGGAGATATTTTGGAAGATGGAGTTAAGGTGAGTGAGAAATAATTTTCTTTTTTTTAAAGGGGAAAACATATTAAATTATCAAAAAGAAACTTCACACAGGAAGACATAACAGAAAACAAAAGCATGAATGAAATCATTTGAAGATGTGTTATGTGGAAGAAATAATTTCTTCTGCTTGGTTCTATAATGCAGAACTAGGAGAAATGTTAGAATTTGCAGAAAGGCAGATTTGGGATTGAATAAGGGAGACTTTCCTAATCATTTTGCCCCCTCTGATTATCTGTTTGCAAATATAAATGTATGCATTGAGCCACTGATTGACAGTGTTCATGAATAGATCTTTTGAGATGAGAGCAGATGCCAGAGAGCCTCTCACAGATGTAACGGAGGAGGCCTGGCCTTATTTCTGGGTCAGTTCAAATGCTTCCTTATTTTACTCAAGTAGTGATCTTCAAAGGACTGGATTCTGGGGTGACATGCTTCATGTATTGCAATGGAGAGTCTATGTCATCTTAGGCAAGTAATTTCACCTCTCTGCACTTCAGTATCTGTCAAAAATGAAGAACGCCTTCAGATGTAATAGGTCCCCATACCCAATCCCCATCAGTAGTGGTGTCCAAACAAAGCCAGAAGAAAAGGAGGGATTAAGGGTTTGTGAGAGAAAGAGATACAGACTCAGAGACAGATAAAGAGAAAGAAAGAAGAGAATTAATAATAATTATCTTAGTTTAATTCTATATATTCACAGATTGCTAAGAATTGGAAGGGCTCCTAAAGATTTGCCATTTATTATTTCTGTGAATAGGGAAAAGTGACAATCTTTCTAAGTCTTATTTTTCTCATCTATAAAAGGAGATGGGTTGAACTAAAATAATTTCCAGTTCTAATTTTTAAATAATCCTATTTTGGGGAAAATAATTGTGGCCCTTCTCTTTTCCAAGTTTAACGCTTCCTTATATGTGCTTGTTCCCATTCCCTGCTGCTTTTTTTGTACCTTGATCCATTATTTCTTTTCATTCATTTGCTTTTAATCTCGCCTCTACTCCATCTCTACTTTTGATGTGCTCAGATTTTCCAAAAATAATCTTTTTGGACCCCGATAATCCTTTAAATTACCATCATTTTTCTCTCCGTTGTTTTAGCACCAATCTTCATGAAAGTCTATTGTTATTCTCTGTATCTCCATTACTACCCACTAATTCAATCCTTAACACTCGTTCTGACCCCCCAACTATAGGAAGGTCTCTTCAAGGTCTTCAAATCTAGAATTTTTCTCTAATTTTTCTCTACATTCTTTTTTTTTTTGGAAGAAATGGGGGTTAGGTGACATGCCCTCAGTCACACATCTAGTAAGTGTCTAGCAGGCAAATTTGAACTCAGCTCCTCCTGACTCCAGGGCCAGTGCTCTAACCACCACACCACCTAGCTGCCCCCTGTTCTGAGATTTTAAACACCCTAGTTCTTTGAAACTAACCCTTCCCTTGATTTCCATAATTCTATCCTTGCCTTGATTCTCTTCATTTATGGACACTGGTTTTTCACCTTCACTGGATCTAATTTTTCCTCATTTCCCTGAATATGAATATTGCCCAAAACAAATTGCTAGTCATATGTCTCTTCTTCCACTCTTTCCTTTTCAAGATCTGATCTTATCATATGGCTTCAACTATTACATCTTTGCAGACAACTCTTACATTTATATCTCTAGTTTATATTCATTTAAAAACATTCATTCCTACTGGAACTGTACACGAACTAGGCCTTCTACCTCAAATTCAGGCTACACCATCACTTCCAATTCCCGGTGTACAAATTCAAACTTCTTTTTTCCCCTAAAATCAAACCCGCCTCTGGATTTTTTATTTTTTGGTTTTTTTGACATTTTTGAATTTTATTTTAATTTGTAGAATAAAACAAATATTTCCATAACAGTACAATAAAAGACATGATTGCATATGAAACTATAAATCTACTATGTACTATTGCTATTCCTTTCAAATATACAACAAAATTATCATGTAAATTTCTTTTCTCTTTCTTTCCCTACCCCAACACTAGAGATTTGCTTTTAAGAATATCATAATTTCCTCAGTCTCCTAGGACTTAAACCTTAATTCTTCCCTCCTTCTCTGAAATCAGATCCAGTCAATCACCAAATCCCATTAATTCCTTGTAACATTTCTACTTACTCCCTCTTTTTCATTCCCATTTCTACCACCAGGGTTTAAAACATAATCAGTCTATGCCTAGAATTATACTTTAGTCTTCTAATTGTTCTCCCTGTCTCTGATCTTTCCCCCTTCCTCAGTATAGTCTACTCACCTCTACTACCAGATCAATCTTCTTAAGATGATACTTCATGCCCATCACTTCCTACTCAGTTATCTTCAGTGATCAATAATTATTTAAAGGTTAAAATCCAAACTCTTCTACCTGGTATTAAAGACCCTCTATGATCAGCTCCCTACCTCCCACTCCAACAGTCTCCCACTTTTCCCTTACATGATTCCTCCTTTGTTGTCTATCTGCTCTATTCATTTATCCAGAAGCCTGTCATTTTTATCCTTTGTTCTATATTGATAAGTTCTCTCTTTCTAGAATATCCTCTCAAACCTTCTACCACTGCAGTTAAGTTTTGTTCATATCATCTAGCCCACAATGTAAGCCCTCCTTTCCTCTAAACTCCTGTAGTACTGGTTGTCTGCACCATTCATTTAGTCTTTAGCATATAATGCCTTTTTAAATGATTATCTTGTGCATTTGTCTACTCTTCCCCTCCAACTAGATTATAAGCATTTGTGGGCCAAGAAGTATGTTTTAAAATCACTAATACAACACACAGATGCAGAATAGTGCAGTGAATCTAGAGTGGCCTCAAAGTCAAGAAGGCTTGGGTTCACTTTCCATCTCTGACACACACCGGCTGTATGACTCTGGGCAAATCGCAAAACCTCTCAGTGTTGAAGACAAATTTCTAGTACTCTAAATTGCAGAGAACATGCTGACTTGCATTGATAGTGGCAATTTCCTTAGCTCATGTTCCCTGGATCAATGCAATCTTATCTCCAATAAAATAATCCTATCTCTAGAAATACTGGAAGATTAATAAATATTATTGATATTGAAATAGTAGCACTGACGAAATAGCAGGGAAAAGTATGGAGCAAAAGAGAATCAGTTGAGGAGACTTAAATGATTTGGTGAATTGTTGTAGCAGTAAATTTTCTATATTTGCAGGTGACATTTAATTGTCAGAACAATAAAGAACAATCAGATAACAAACCTAGATCATTAAACACGTGTTCTAATAGCACTAATAAATGACAAGTGTAGATAAGAGGTGAATTATGTGCCTCAAATAAAAGCTAGGGGTGGGGAGGCAAAGCAGAATAGTTAACAAATTGAATTTATCTCTCCAAGAATGAGTCTTAGCTTTCAAGAGAACTAATGGAGGAGGGAGAGCAGTAAAAAGTGAGAGCTGTTATGTAGCTAATCCAATACCACATCAATCAAAGCCAAGATAACATGGAGATGGTAGCTATGATACTAAAAAAATCACATCACCTTTAGGCCAACAAAATGCTAAGATGCAATACTACCTACTCTCTCCACTGGCAGCTTCCCTAGTTATGATTTGTTGAAAAGAGGGTAGCATTAAAAATTGAAGTAACTTTTGAATCTCAAAAAAATGTCAAGCTGCAGTTGAAGTTTTGGGTGTAAGTGCAGGTGGTTGTTTTGTTATTGATTTGCCATTTCTATTTAGGATACTCACACCATTAAATAATAGTCAAAATAACTCTGGAAATTATGGCCCTGGAGAAATATACCACCAATGAAATAGGGCAGAGTATAAGTTCACAGTGCCTTAGGTTGTTAAATGCTAGAATGGGGGCTGTATTTTTTCCTGAATCCTACGCGGTATGGAGTAGGCTGAGTGAACTAACAATAAAACCAGCTATAAGAATGCTAACTTCAATATCGAAAGGAAAATGAAATTTTCTTTATTCCTATACTTTACCACATAGAGAGAAACCCTAAAGGACTAGTTCATTCAAGTATATTGTTTTGAATTATTAAATAAGTTCAAAAAGAACAACTATGATTATAGCTATCCTTCAGCATTGTTTATAAAAGTAATATGGTTTTAATTTTAGTAGATGCTAAAAATGTCATAAGTCATAGTGACATTGCACTTCCCTGCAATTTTTAGTAACATGTTATGATGGCAAGTTGTCCAAAACAGTTTGAAAACCAATTTGTGGTTTCCTTATAACAGCATAGTTTAAATGCAATCAGTTGTACCAGGGTGAATGATCTTTATTCCTTCATAGAGGCTTTCTTTACCTGGGCCTTTACCAATGTGCACATTTTTCTCCTGCTTGTTTTCTCTCCTTTTCCTTTAATGCTTCACTTCAGACTGTACAGAGACTGCTCAACAAGCAGCTGGCATAGAGATACATTTTCTTATGGATAAACTTGGTTGCTTTCACTTTACAGGGAGCTGAATCTCTCTACCTCTATGCATGCCATCTCCAATTGAATGACCATCTGAAATGAGAATTAGATTTAGTTTTACTAGTAAGAAAAAAAGTCTACAAAAGTCTTATAGAAATAACTTGAGTTATCTGCTCAAAGAAGATGTGAAATTATATTGTGTGGGCAGGTCTACTGAAAATTTCTTCAATTCATTCTAGGGCCTCATAGGACCTAATACCACCTCCTGCCATTTCTAGGCGGTCAATTCAACAAAACACTGGAATCTAAACAAAACTTCCTAAATTCCTTTGCCTGTCCTAGATAAGATCTATAGAGTTCCTCACATTGGAATATAAAGCTTTCCCTCCTGTATACATGTTTCAAATCCCTCTAAACTGGTGCAGATACATGGCATATAACTAATCTATCACATAAATTATTTCTATTCATGCATTTGATAAGTATTTATTGAAGGCAACTTTTGTGCCTAGCATTCTGATTTATATATGAGAAGACAGAATGCCAGCTATCAAAGAACGCATAACCTAGTTAGAGAGAGAGAGAGAGAGAGAGATGATATAATATCTATATGTGTATATTATACACCAGGTATGCCTATATATGTTTATCTTTCAATAAGTATCCTGGATATATACTTAGAAGTCACTGTTGTATTCAAAGCATTAATTTAAAGCAGATACCTGCAAAAAAAGACAAATATTTTGAGGAATCTCTGAATCCCAATGCATTCTTGATTTCAACAGTGCAATATTCAAGTTGTCTGTCTTATTATCCCCTGCTCTTATTAGATGACAACCTTTTCTTGTCATCTATACCCTTGATAATGTTTTTTTATGCCTTCTCATGACTACAATTGCATCATTGTTGATAAAATGCACCAACTTCCTTGCACTCACCACATACCTTTTGAAGTCCCTTTAACACATTTACCTGTAGTTTATATTTTTATGAAAATGTGATATTGCATGATTCATGCTGTAAAGCAGAGGTTCTCAAGCTTATTTGGCCTACCACCCCTTTCTCAAAAAAAGTTACACAGTGCCACCTAGAAATCTACTTCCTTTAACACTTTAATTTTTTTTAAAATCTGCATCATTTGAATATGTATATGTGCATATTCAAATGATACATTTTAAATTTAAAGTTTACTGTGATTGGATCATGTGTGTTTATTTGGAAAATAATTTAATCACTACTTCTTGAAGTCTGTTATACAGTAGATGGAACATGTGCAAATGTTTTTTTCAAAAATTTCTATACAATATAAATATGCAATTAATGAATATAAATATATACCAAGTACTTATATACAAGGCAGTTCGGGAGGGAGTACTCTAGAAGTTGAGGGAATCAGGAAAGACTTCATGCCAGTCATGCCTGAGCTGCATCTTAAAAAAGACAAAATCTCTAAAAGGTGGAGGTAACAAGGGAGTGAATTCCAAGGCATGAAGGATAGAAAGTGCAAAGGGATAGAAATGGAAAATTGAAGTACATGTTTGAAGAACAGGGAGAAGATCAATTTGACTGGGTTGCAAAATGTATGAGGGAGAGGAATGCTCTGAAACTAGAAAGATAATTTGGATACAGGACGTAAACAGCTTCAAAAACTAAAAAAAACTAGTGTTCCTTGGGGTTCTGTTCTGGCCCTCTTCTTTTCTTCCCCTATACTATTTCATTTGGTGATCTCATAGATTTAATTGCAATCTCTTTATTGTTGATTCTAAAATATACCTATCTTGCCCCAGTCTCTCCATTGACCACCAAACTCCCATTCCCAATTGCTTTTCAGACATCTCAAATTTGATGTCCAGTACACTTCTTAAACTCAGTGTGTCAAAAATGGGACTCATTGCCTTTCCCCTTAAATACTCCTCCCCTTCTACCTTTGTGTCTCCCTTATTAGCTTGTAATCCCTTATTAATGTAAAGGGTAACACCTTCCTCCCAATATTTCAGGCTCACAGTGTAGAAGTCACCATGGATTCCTCACTATTTCATGCCTTGCTTACACATAATCTGTTCCCAAGGCCTATTTCATCTTTGCAACATTTCTCAAATATGGCCCCTTCTCTCTTCTGACACTGTCACCACTCTTGTGCAAGCCTTCTTCATCTCACAGTTGCTGCAGTAGCTTGCTAGTGGGTCTTCTTGCTTCTAGTCTCTCCCCAGGCTAATCAATTCTCCATTCAGCCACTAAAGTGATTTTCTTAAAGTGTAGGTCTGATCCTGTCACTATAGTGGCTCTCTGTTATCTCCAAGATCAAAAAAAATGCTCCATTTGGCATTCAAAGCCCTTCATAACCTAGCTACCTCAGTCTTCTTAGACTTTACTCCATTGGCATATATTCTTTGATCCAGTGACATTGGCCACCTAGCTGTTCCACAAATGAGCCTTTCTCTGATTGCCTACCTCTACCCCCACATCCAAATGCTGGAGCACAATCCCTTATCTGTTTCACCTATTGATTTCCCTTGCTTCCTTTAAGTCCCAACTAAAATCCTACCTTCTACAAGACGCCTTGCTCAATCTCTCTTAATTTGAATACCTTCCCTCTGTTTATTATTTCCTATTTATCCTGTATATTTTCCCAAGTATTTGTTTCAATAGTGCCTCTACTAGAGTGTAAGCTCCTTTGTGGTAGGAAATGACTTTTGCCTCTTTTTGTATCCTCAGTGCTTAGCACAGTGTCAGATACGTAGTAGGCACTTAATAAATGCTTATTGGTTGATCAATTTAGTTTATATTTTATTCCAAAGGAAATAGGAAGACATTGGAGTTGATTAAGAAAGTTGAATAGAACTTCATTAAAGGAAAAATATTGTGGAAGCAGAATACAGGGTGGATTAGAATGGGGACAGAGTTGAAGAAGAGAGAAAGGGAGGACTTCAATACACATATTAAGCACATATCAACCAAGGGGCTGTTGCAATTATCCAAATGAAAAGTTATGAGGACCTGAAGCAGTAATGTTAATGCAAAAGGAGTCATATGAAAGATATTGGGATGGCAGAATTGGAAAGATATAGTAATCACTTAGATATCTGGGCTGGAAGTGAGAAGTCTACAATAATACCAAAGTTATTAATGTGGGAACCTTATGATGGTGCTATTTAGGGAAATAAGGAAGTCTGGAAGAGGAGAGGCATTTAGGTAGAAAGATATTGAGCTCTGTTTTGGACATGTTTATCTTAAGATATATCCAAGGCATTCAGTTTCAAATATCCAATATAAAATCAATGATGCGGTGTTGAAGTTAAAAGGATTGACAAGGTGGGAATTAATCTGGGAGTCATCTGCATGGAGATGATAGTTAAACCCATGGAACATGATGACATTACTGAAAGAGGGTGTGTATGTAGAGGAAAGAGAAAAGAGGCCCCAAGAGAGAATCTTGGGAAATACTCATAGTTAGGTGACAGGATAGGAGGGCCAAGAAAAATTTGTAAGACAGATGAGGAAAACCAGGAGAGAGTAGTGTCTCTGAATCAAAGACCACATGCCAGGCCAGCAAAGTATAAGAAGATTAGAAAGGTAGGAGGGGGGCAAGGTTATGAAGGGCTTTGAAGGCCAGACAGAGTATTTGATCTCGGAGGCAACAAAAGGCCACTGTAGTGACAGGATCAGAACTGCACTTTGGGAAAATCATTTTAGTGGCTGAATGGAGGATGGAGCTTGGGGAGAGACTAAAGGAAGGTAGACCCACTAGCAAAAAGAGAAGAGAAAGTATTATTAACAGTGTCAGATGTAGCAGAGAAATCTTGAAAGATTAGGACTGAAAAAAGACTATCAGATTTGGCAAATAAGAGATCACTGGTAACTTTGGGTAGTAGTTTTAATTGAATGATGAGGTCAGAAGACAGATTATAAAGGGCTGATTAGTGATCAAGAGGAAAGAAAGTGGAAGCAGCAAAAGTTGTTTAATTTTTCAAATGGTTTGTCTGAGAAAGGGGAGACAGCTACAGGGTGACAGCTTGAGGTGATGGTAAGGTCTAGTGAAGTATTCTTTTTTAAACAATGGGGAAGAGTTGCCCATGTATGGTGGCTGTAGGGAAGAGACCATTTGAGAGGGAAAAGTTGAAAATTTAAGATGAGGAATGATTATGGATCAAGTCTATTGGCAAAGATGGGAGAGGATATGATCAAGTGCCTGTGTAGAGGATAGAGAGTGCCTTGGCAAGATTAAGGACTTCCTCTGTGTCAGAGACAGGGGAAAGGAGAGAATGAGATGTCATGTAAAGAGAGTTTTATGATAAAGATAACAGGGGAAGATGGAGTTCTCACTGAATATCACAATTTTCTTAGTAAAGCAAAAGGAATAGTCATCAGCCAAAAAGGAGGCAGGAAAGAAAGTTGTTGGAGGCTTGAGGAGGAAAGAGTACATTTAAAATATCATTTGTGGGGAGTGATATTGGGAATCCATTAGAGAAAAATAAAAAAAAGATTACTTTGCTGCAGTGAGGACTCAGTCGAGATTGTATAACGTGAATCTGTATTGTCTTCAATGTGAGTAGGAACAGTAGGAGGCATTTAGTGAGAGTAATCCAGAGCTAAGATTTAACGAGAGAGGATAAGGATTAGGACAAGTTGGGAAGAATAGTGGTATGTAGAGATGAAATTGAATTGAGGTTGGAGAGAGAAGAAAGTGAAGTTAGAGTAAGGATAATGGGCTGAGAAAGTACTGAGGGTTGAAGAACCTAAGGTATTAATGAGGGAAAAGAACAGGTTTGGGATGAATGAAGCATAGTGAGATGGAATGATAGCAGGCATATGTACAAAATATCCAGGCAAACATGGATGTCCATTAGTAGCCTAAACCAACTGTAATACATTAATAAAGTATACAGGAAACTGGAAACATAAAAAATTTGGGTAAATGTCAGAGTTTCTAATTGGGGAAATGAAACATTCTTCTTGAGAAAAAAGAGAGAATGACCTCAAGGTGGGAGTATACCATAGCTACCATATCTTTCTTTCATCAATAAGTTCAGTACTTGGCTTACAGTCTTTCTACCCCAAGCCCTACACGCATGCCAGGGGACTTCAATACATGTATTAAATTCTCCATGAAATATTCTAACTTCCTACTTCTTCTTTTTACCTAATTCCCATGTTTACTCCTCCACTTTATCTCAACTGCTGATCATATCTGTGATCCTGCCATCACTCATAAGTGTTTAACTTTTATATTCATGAACTTCAAATTTCCTTTCTCTGATTATAATATTTCATCATTCAATCTTTCCCTGTATCTTACAACTTCCAACCCTATTCTTTGTCTTCACTGTGACTTCCATAACTTCCACTCCTCAGTTCTTTCACAGACTACTATCACCACTGCATTGTCTGTACCCTCCTCCCATCCTTATGTTGACCCATTGTTGAACAAATTTAACTTTACAGCATACTCTACTCTTGAATTCCTTGCCTCTTTTTTTCAATGGATAATATGGTTTGACAAACCGTGTATCATTCCCACCATTCACTTCCTTAATTCTTATTCATGTACTGTTAAATGGAGCTAGGAGACACCAAGAAACCATCCTACTCTTCTAGGCTAAGCATGTTGAGAAAGATTATTATACTAGGGACCTCTACCTCTTCTCTCACTTTCTCTAAACCTTCTACAATTTGATTTCTGTTTTCACATCATCACAGTTAACATTTATAAAATGTTTTAAAATTTTGATTCTTATTTTCAGTTCCAAATTCTCTCCCTCCTGCCCAATGAGAAGGAAAGAAATAAGATACACAGTTTACATATGAAGTCATGCAAAATATATTTCCTCATTAGCCATTTTTCATGGAGGGGTGGAGGGTAAGGCAAGAAAAACAAAGGTAAAAAAACGTGTTCAATCTATACTCTTAGTCCATTAGTTCTCTCTCTGGAGATGGATAGCATTTTACATTACAAATCCTTTAGACTTATGGTAGATCATTGTAATGATCAGAATTACTAAGTCATTCATAGTTGATTATTTTCACAATATTGCTGTTACTTTGTAAATTGTCCTCTTGGTTATGCTCACTTAACTTTGAATTGGTTCATGTGGATATTTCTGGTGTTTTTTTTCCCTAAAACCATCCCCTTCATCATTTCTTATATCAAAATAAGATTCCATCACATTCATATGCCATAATTTATTCAGTCATTCCCCAGGTGATGGACTTCAATTTCCAATTCTTTGCCCCCCACAAAAAGAGCTGCTATAAGTATTTTTGTATGTTTACATCCTTTTTACTTTTTTAATCTCTTTTTGGGCATAGACCTAGCAGTGGTATTGCTGGGCCAAAGGGCAGTAGTTCAGTAGCCTTTTGGAAATAGTTCCAAATTGCTTTCCAAAATGATTGAATTACTTCACAACTCTACCAAAAAATAGTGCATCCATGTGTGTTTTCCCAATCCCCTCTAGTATATGTCATTTTCCGTTTTTTCATGTTAGCCAATCTGATAGGTGTGAAGTGGTATCTCAAAGTTGTTTTAATTGGCCTTTCTTTAATTATTAGTGATTCAGAAAATGTATTTTCATATGGCTATTGAAAGTTCAGATTACTATATTTTTAAAAGTTCCATTTATTGCTGTGCTTTCTAGGGTTAAGAGAAATGAGTTACATTTTGTCAAAATGCTTCTCACTATTCATTGATATGATCAGGTGGTTTTTATTATTTATTTTTATTATTATATATTGTTAACTTGACTCATAGTCTTCTTTATATTAAAGAAACCCTATATTCTTGGTATAAATCTAACCTGATCTTAGGGAATTCACTTAACCCCAATTGCACTGCCAAAACAAAAAAACATCCAACCTGATATTAGCATATAGTATTTCTAACATTTTCATAGCCTATTTGCTTACCATTTGATTTAGAAGTTTTGCATGCGATCTTTATGCCCTGATATATGGTCAATTTTTGTGAAGGTTTTGAGTAGAGCTGAAACTATGTGAATTCCTTTTTAATCTCATTTGGTAATCACCAGAGAGGTATCGCTAATATTTTTTGTATGTCTCATTTAACATTTTATTTTTTCCAAATCACATGTAAAAACAATTTTAATATTCCCTTTTTTCAAATTTTAGCTCCAAAATTTCTTTTTCCCTCCCCTTTCTACCCTTATTAAGAAGGCTAGCAATTTGACATACGTTATATATGTGTAGTCATGCAAAACACATTTCCGTGTAAGTCATTCTGTAAAAGAAAACACAGACCCCTCTCTCCCCCCCCAAAAAACAAGAAAAATAAAGCAAGGGAAAAGTATCTTTGATCTACATTCAGGCTCTACCAGTTCTTTCTCTAGAAATGGACAGCACCTTTAAGTCCAATAGAATTGTCTTGGATCATTGTGTTGCTGAGAATAGCTAAATTATTATAGTAGATCATCATACAATATTGCTATTTCTGTTTACAATGTTTTCCTAGTTCTACTCATTTCCTTTTGCATCAGTTCATCTAAGTCTTTCCATGTTTTTTTCATCATTTCTTAAAGCACAATAGTATTCTGTCACAATTACATTTAACAACTTGTTTAGCCATTCCCCAATTGATGGACATCCCCTCAATTTCCAATTCTTTGCCGCCACTAAAAGAGCTGCTATAAATATTTTTATACACATAGGTCCTTTTCCTTTTTTTATTTCTTTGAGGTATAAATTTAGTAGTGGTATTGCTTGGTCAAAGGCTTTGCATCTCCAGAACAACTGAATACAACTTCAACAATAGTACATTGGTGTTTTAATTTTCCCGCATTCCCTCCAACATTTGTCAATTTTCTTTTCTTTCATTAGCCAATCTGACAGATGTGACTAGTAGCTCAGAGTTGTTTTAATTTGCATTTCTCTCACCAATAATGATTTAGCATCTCCTATATTTTTTGGTCTGTTCAGCATCTTAAACTCTTTCTTCTCTTTTAGTTAGATTTGTCTTGATATGAAAACAATATATTCAGATCCCCCATTATAGTTTTACCATCAATTTCTACCTCCTGTTCAATTAGGGAAGGGAGAATAGAAGAGAATAAGCATTTACAAAATCTACTAAGTGCCAGACACAATGCTAGCCACTTTACTATTATCATTTCATCTGATCCTGGGAGGTACTTGCTATTTTTATTCTGTTTTTTACAGATGGAAAAGACAGAGGTTAATTGAATCACCCAGGGTTACACAGCTAATAAGTGTCTGAGCTAGATTTGAATTCAGATCTTCCTGATTCCAGAGCCAGTGTTCCAGACTCTGTTGAATTTTCCCTTTACTATTTAGATGCTATCCTATTTGCTACATGTGCATTAATTATTAATATTGCTTTAAAGCACAAGGGAAATGCTATTTCCAACCTTATTTCTTTTTATCATATTTATACTTACCATAGCCTATCTGAAGTAATAATTGCTACCCCCTACCTTTTTAATTCACTTTAAGCATAATAAATTTTGTTCTAGTCCTTCCTTTTAACTCTGTGAATTTCAATTTTCTAGTGTGATTCTTGTAAATAATATATTGTTGGATTATGTTTTCTAATTCATCCTGCTCACTTCTTCTGTTTTACGTTCATAGTGATAATTGTTAGTTGTGTATTTCCTCCAATCTGTTCTTTTGTTCTTTTGTCTTCCATTTGTTTATATCTTTACAAATAAAAATATGGGAAAAGAGAAGGAGCTGGAGCTTTCTTGACACTTGTGATCTATAAATGAAAAGCTGCTTACTTGCAACTCTTCTCTTCCTTGCCCTGCTTCTGATCTCAGGGTTTTACAATTTCTTCTTTTGATTTTAATCATTGTTCTTTCATTTTAAATGTTTTATTTTTATTTCCAGTTCCACATTTTCTCTCTCCCACCATTTCCTTCTCCACCAATGGAAAGGGCATGAAACAATATCCATTATACACACTTTCATTCTAATACATCTTCATATTCCTTTTTCTGACATTTGAGTTTTTCCTTGTGACTGTTTGCACACATATCATATACCCCCTCAAAAACCTCTTTTCCCCTCCCTTGTACCTATTTCTTCCATTTTCTTTGGGAGTTTAATGTATTTCTATAGCAACATCTTAGTGTGGGGGTGGCCAGATATAATTGCGTTCAGTCTTTTCTTTAATCAGGTTTAGAAGAAAGTGAGGTTCATTGGGAGGCCTTCTCCCACATGCACCTTTGTCCAAAATTAAATACTATTCATCTTATGAAACTCTACTATGTAAATTTTTCTCACCCTTTCCTCTTCATATCTTCTCCAATACATTCTCTTGTCCCTTCCATTTTTGTCTCCTCCTTAAAAGATAAAATAGAATAAAGACACCAACAGGTTCTCACTCATTTTTACCTTTTTTTGTCACCTTTAAAGATATTAGGGTTCTGAGGAGACATCTTGTTCTCCCATTAGCACATAAATAATAATCTCACATAATTTCTTTTAATTAAACCAATGTTCATAGCTTTCTATGTTTCTCTTGGCTCCTGCATTTACATATTAAAATGCCTACTCAATTCTGTTTTCCCCCCATTGTGAATGCTTGGAAATTCTTTCTTCTATTAAAGTTCTATATTTCCCCTTGTAAAACTATACTTAACTTTTCCAAATAGGTTATTCTTGGATGTAAGCTTTTATCTTTGCCTTTTACAATCTCATAGTCCAAGATATTCTCTCCATTATAGTAGCAACTGCCAAGTATCATGTGGTCCTTACTATAGGTCCTTTATACTCAAACTTTTTATTTTTTTGGCAGGTTTTAGTACTTTTTTCTTTGACCTGGAAACTCTGGATTTTTACTGTGACACTTGGAGGAGTTTACTTTTGTTAGTTTCTTTCCGAATGTGACTGGTGGATTCTCTCTGCTTTTATTTTGTCCTTCGGTTTTAAGTTCTAGGCAACTTGCATTTATAATTTCTTGAAATATGATAGGCTTTTTTTCAATAGTGATATTCTGAGAGTCCAATAATTCTTAGACCCTTTCTCTTTTGTCTTCCAGGTCAGTTGTTTTTATGTTATTTTCATAAATTCTCTTCTTTGCTTTGTTAAAATATTTTTTTTATTTTGTTTTAATCTTGTTTCATTGAGTCATTGTTTTCTCTTTTGTTTGTTCTAATTTTGAAAGCATTCATTTCTTTCATGTATTTTTCATTGTTCTTTCCTTTCTAGCTATTCCATTTTTTATTTTGTATTTAATTTCTTCCCATGCTCTTGTAATTCTTAAGGTCAGGACATTTGTTTGTGTTTTTTTTTTCTCTGAGACTTTACATCATCTTCCTCAGGGTTTACTCCTGGGTATTTCTAAGGTATTTCCTCATAGTAAAAGATATATAAATATATATATATATATAGATAGATAGATAGATATAGATATATACACATACACATATATATGTACATATATACACACATATACATATATACATATATACATACGTATATATGTATATATGTATATGTGTGTGTATATATATATACATATATATTAATTTTGTATTCTCAGCTACTACAATGTCCAAGTTGGGGTGGGGGTCCTGTGCTTGGGTGAAGCTCCACACCTGCAATCTTTGCCCTTCTTTCAAAAAATTCCAGGGCTGTTCTGTTGCTAAGCCCTGCCTAGCAGTGTCTCCCTTTTGCCATAGGTCACTGGGGCTACTGCCCTGCATTAGCGAGTAATGACTCAGTGAGACAGGGAGACTAAAACAAAGTCAAAAGCTAAGGTTCTGCCCAGATCACTTTTTCTAGGCTACAGGGATTAAGGTATTTTCCCTACTACCATCACTGTGATCATTGGACTTGATACTGCTTTGTGCCCTACTTTTCATCTACCCCTGGATTATCTGCTTCAGGGTTTATGCAGAATTCAAGTGATCCTTCTGTTCATCTCTTGCTGAGGAGAAGTATACAAGTGATTCACTTTATTTCTTTTTTAACTGGTGAATTTTTAGTTTTCATTCCAAAAAAAAATTTTCATTCCAATGTTCGCAGGAGTTCTGGCCTCTTCCAGGTACTAGTTTGCCACCTTCTTATCACAGCCCCATAACCCCTTTACTCTTCTAAATCCTCTGCAATATGGTTTCTGATTTGATCACTCAACTAAAATTGCCCTCTGAAAAGTTACTCATGCTCTCTTAATTGACAAATCTAATGGCTTTTTCTCAATCCTCATCTATCTTAACTCTTTGTAACATTTGAAACTTTTCATCTTGATCACTTTCTAGATGTTCTCTCTGGATTTTCAGGACATTGTTCTCTTCTGATTCTCCCTTGCCATACCCAGTATTACCTCTAGTATGAAATAAAAAATACTTTGGTTTGTATTCAGAGCTTTTCACAACTTGGCTTCCTCCTACATTTCCAGTCTTCTCACATATTTCTTCCTTCTACATATCTTATGGTGCAACTCTGTTGGCCTACTTGTTCCTCACACGTGCCACTCTACCTGCAAGTTCTATGGCTTTGTGCCAGCCATCCCTCAATGCCTGGATGCTTTCCTTTCTCACTTCTGCCTCTTAAAATTCTTAACTCAGGTAAAATGCCACCTTCCAGTGGAAATCTCAAATGTTTACAAAAACATAATTTGCTTAATATCTCATACTAGATTTTCTTTCTTCAAAGAATCATAGATTTAAAGCCGGAAAGGACTTTAAGAAGCCATTAAGTTCAACCTCTTTATTTTATGGTTGAGAAAACTGAGGCCCAAATCTCTCTGACTTTCCCAGAGTTACATAGCTGGTAGGTGTCTAAATTGGGATTTGAACTCAGAGCTTCATGAATACAAATACCAAAATCACTACACTCCTGCTCACTATCTCCATGTTACTGATTATTTTTAAAATTCCTATTTATGTTATTTTTAGTTTATGGAATAAAGCAAGCATTCCCATAACATATTTTTGAAAAGATGATTGCATGTGAAACTACAAATCTGCTATGTACAACTTGCTATTCCTCATAAATATATTATAAAGTTATCACATAAATGTTTTTCCTTTTTGCTTCCCACCCCTCCCCCCCACTCTAGAGATGGCTACCATTGGACACAAATATGTATGTGTTTACATACACACATATGCATATGTACACATATGTATGTGTATATGGGTGTAACAACAATGCTACTTGCCACTACTGTGGCTGTGTAAGACCAATAGCACCAGCACACAGGAGGGCTGCTAGGTTCCTTGATCTGCTTTTCTAAGGAAAGCAACTTTAAGGGGTTTACAATCTCACTTTAATTAAACATACATATATCATTCACTTAGTTCAGGGGGAAAAGTCAGCACCCTAAACTTCAGAGAAAACACAAACAGAAAATACAAGCAGAAATTATATAAACAGAGCAAAATAACACAAATCAGCAGACAGTCTTCTAGCTGTCTGTCTAAGACATTATATACATAGTTATCAAAGAGAGAAGCACCAACATCTGGATTTTTCAAGGCTGGCGGTATCCAACAGTTTCATGATTGCCAAAGCTATTTTCCATCATTGTGGATGTCATGTGATAAAGAGTAAAAATGGAAAAGGGATCCCTAATAGCTTCCTGAAGATGATTGTTTTGGAAGACCATATAGTGCTAATTGCTTCAATCCTAGGAACATTCAGAAACCTTGCCAATGTGATCCATAATCTAAATGAGTTTAGCCTGACTATCTATTGGAAAAAGCACATGATCTGCTTATCTATAAAGTGGAGCAATAAAACAATTCCTTGGGGATAAGATCATATACATGAAGGTGCTTGGTGAACATAATGAAATACTTAGACATGTAAGTTGTGTACTCAAAAGTTCAGGGGATTCTATGTACTTATTGACATGGGTACTCTGATGGTACAGCAAGTATGATTCTTCTCCATGCCCTCTTATAAGTCCTACAAGTCTGCCTGACATCATGACCAACTATTCATTGTCCCTTAGGGCCTGAATGTTGAATAAAATGCCAAAAAAGAGGCAATAGCAATATATTCAAATAATTTATTATTACCAAATTGGATTTATACCAGGAATATAATAATGGTTCAACATTAAGAAATTATAAATACAATTAATTATTGTACCAAATAGAATACTAGGCATGGAGTCAGAAAAACCTAAGGCCAAATCTGGCCTCATATACTTACTAGCTGTATCACCTTGAGAAAATTGCCTAACCTATTTGCCTTGGTTTCACCAACTGTAAAATGGGCATAATAAGAGCACCTACCTCCCAGGATTGTTTTGAGGCTCAAGTGGTTTGAAAATAGTAGGTGTTATATGAATGGCAATTATTATTACAAAAATCATAAAATTCACCATATTATATGTACATATGCAGAAAAGTGACAAAATACAGCATTTATTAACATTAAAATACTCAAAAGAACAAAATTACTTTTCCCCTATAAAAATTATTTCAGTATCAAAATACCTGCCTAGAACAAAGAGCAGGCATTGTTTATAACAATCTTTTCTAATAAGATCAAGGGTAAGGCAAGGGAAGTCATTGTGTCAACTATTATTTAATGTAGTCCTAGAAATGCTAACTCTAACAACCAAAAATAATTTGGAGAATAAGCATAGGAAAATAGTGGGAACAATTATCTGTCTGCAGACACTTTGATGGTTTATTTTGAGAACCCCAGAGATTCAGTGAAAAAAAATTAAGATGCTTTTCAGATAACACTTTAGTAAAATACCAGAATACTAAAGAAACCTACAAAGTTATGAACTTCTTTGTATTTTACTGACAGACCAGGAGGAAGCGATCAAGAGATATTTCATGAAGAATAACTGAAAATGCATCAAATATGTTATAATTAACATACAAGACAAATTTAGGACTGATATGAGTCAAATTACAAAACACTTTTTACAGAAATAAAGGAATAAAAATAATGGAGAAATAGTCAATATTCATGACTAAGCTGTGCTGGTGATAATACTAATTAATTTATGGATTTTATGCTACAACAATCAAAATCAGCAATGTAACACTTTGTAGAGCCAAACAAAAAAATAAAAAATAAGAAAAAAGTCAAGAAAATAGAAATAGAAAGTATCATTTTCCAAGCTATATTACAAATAAATAGTCATCAAATCTATTTGATATTAGTTAAAAAAGTAGCTTAAAAAACTGAATAGATAAACAAGATTTTGAAGTAAATGAAAATAGTAGTCTAGTGTTCAATAAACCTAAAACCAACAATAACTATGAGCAATACTCTCTATTCAAATAGAACTGCTGGGAAAAGTTAGTGGAAAAGTTAGACTGGTATCTTTTACCAGATATGAAATATACAAAATCAGTACCAAATAATAAAAGGATTTGTATAGAGTTTAAAATTAGAGGAGAATGGGAAAAAATGTAGTTTCAGATATGTGTTTAGAGGGAGAGTTCATAATAAAGAAATGGATAAAAGTGGTTACAAAAGAGAAAACATAATTTTTAATCTATAAGATTAAAAAGCTTTTGCAAAAATAAAATCAATAGATAAAATTTGACATCCAACTGGAACAGTAGATAGAATTCTAGACCTAGAGTCAGGAAGACCCAAGTTCAAATTTAACCTTTATTTGCCTCAATTTCCTTACCATTAAAATGGAGGTAATAACTACCAGGTTAGTTGTGAGTGAAATGAGATAATACTGGCAAAGCACTTAGCACAGGGTCTGACACATGGGAGATGCTATATAAATGTTATTCCTACTACTATAAAATTGACATAAATATATTACTGAGCCCATTTCCAGTGAGTTGTCAAAGAATAGGAAAAGTTTTTATAAAGAAAATTGCAAACTGATAGAGATAAAGGGCATCTGAAGGTGTCATCAAAATCTAAATCCATAGTACTATGATTATATGAATACAAAGTAGGGCAGTTTTTAAGCTTTTCCTCCCTACCAAGAAAATGGCAGAAATGGCAAAAGATAGCAATTGTCAGTGTTGTACAATCATGCTACTGCAATGTTGTCCAGTTGTGAATTGTTCAAACTGTATTTATACAAGAAATGTTATTGAGCTGTTTTATTTGTAACCTTTGGCACAGCAATACCATTATAAGCCGTACACTCCCAGGAGGTCAAAGACTGAAATACATGTCTTATGTACACCAAATTCAGTGTAGCAGCACTTTTTTTCCTGGCAGCCCAACACTAAATAGAAAATAGACTCTCATTGACAATGCAGTGGCTGGACAAATCATGGAATACCAATATACTAGATCGTTATTTCATCTTAATAAAGGACATATAAGAGTCATTTGGAAAACCCTGGGAAAACTTGCATGAAAAGCTTCAATGAGGAGGGAGCACAGACCAAGAAAATGATTCACTGAGATGATCGTGCTTCAAAAGAAAGATAAGAGGAGTGAACTCAGAACAAAGTCATTGACCAAAGGTTCTTAAGATGACATGTTGAAATACATCTCCTTCATGGAGACTATGGCTGCTGAATGTTGCATGTTCTATCTAATGGGATCACTGTTTCATTTGTTTTTTTTACTTTTTTTCACTGTAACAAAGTATGTGGCAGTATAAAGGATTTGAGGAAATAGCTGGTACAAAAAATAAAAGCCATCAAGAGTTTTAAATAGTATCTTTATCATTTAAGTCAAAAGATTCATGTGTCATTCTGGAGGAATCCTCATATAAGAAAGGGAAATATGGATTGTAATCCCACTTCTAACACTAATTTACCTAGGTGATCTAGGGCAAGTCACTTGGCCTCTCTAGCTCCAATTTTCTTATCTGCAAAATGAGAGGTTTGGACTAGAAGATGTTATGGCTTATTCTAGTTCTAGCAGTCAAAGATCCTAGTTCTAATTCTGCCAGTACAAAATCAATTCCAGAATGTTAAGTTGGACCCTCTTGGCAGTTGACTTAACTTTTGGATATCACTGAGTTACTATTTCAGAGAACTGTGATAATCTGCATTGTACTGTCATTACATTTGGAATGTTCCTTTTCATGTCACATTTTCCCCCAAGAGTGATAAATACTGACCTCAGCCTGCTTTATATAGTGAAAGAAAAATCAAGAACTAAAAACATGCAACAATTACATTTAACAATCTTTTATTAGTGTTTAGAAAGGGACTTCACACAGCTTTAGTCACAGCAGTAGCTCATTACTTCAAACTAGAAGCAGCTTTAAGTAGTTTAAATGTGTGTTTTCTTATCACAAGATCCAGATTTGATAGTTATTCATTCGTTATCTGGTGGTTCTGTAACTAATAACGTGTCACCTTAAATTAAATATCCTTCACTGAAGTTCTTAACTGTATGCTTACTAAGTTAGAAAAGGAGCACCTGCTAGAACTATGGTTGCATATCTAGGGATCTGAAGGGACACACACTGAGAAACAAGATGATTACTTCAAAGAGCATCTTCAGGCTCCTTAATATTTAATGTATCCCTGAAAGGCTCTCAGAAGTTTGAAGAATAAAACAAGGATAAGGTAAATTGCTACTGTTTGACAATGCTTACAACTACAAAAGTACTGGTACTCTAAAATTTGCATGGTCTCAGACCTCTAACAATAAATGCACTATATCTCTTCTTGATGCAGAAATGACCAAGGAAAATCTAATACTATACTACGGTCATCAGCAGGTATCTTCAAATCATTTCAGTGTTAACAATGAATGGGATCACATGGGAAATTGCTTTTTAAGTCTAGATGCCTTTTACCATTGCAATAATGATGGCCCCAATAAGTGGACCCAGAAGAGTAGGAGATTACCAGCAACCATATGTATGAAATAGTGGTCCTCACTTTTATATTCACAAATAATATACAATTTGTCCAAGTTTTGTGGGGCTAGATTTGCAATAAAAAGTACAAAATTCATGTGTGGTTACTTTTAAAATGCCTCTGGAGTGCTCTTTATTGGTACAGAAAGTTATCACCCAAGGCAGCTAACTTTATTTCCCTAAGATAAGTTGAGCGGAAAATAAATCAAATTGGTGTTCATGCTACTAACTGAGTCCTTTTTCTTTCAATTTCTCAGAGAGCTGATATAGGAATTTCTGCATTAACCATAACTCCTGATCGTGAAAATGTGGTAGACTTTACAACCCGTTACATGGACTACTCTGTGGGTGTGCTGCTGCGCAGGGCCGAAAAGACAGTGGATATGTTCGCCTGCCTTGCCCCATTTGACTTCTCTCTATGGGCTTGCATTGCTGGCACCGTACTACTGGTGGGACTGCTGGTTTACCTCTTAAATTGGCTTAACCCTCCACGATTACAAATGGGATCAATGACTTCTACCACACTCTACAATTCAATGTGGTTTGTGTATGGATCCTTTGTTCAGCAAGGTAAGGAGAAAAATAACATTGCTAACAAGAGTAAGTTAAGCCACTAAAGTGAATTCAGTTCCCGTATTTACATATTTTCCACATTTATCCACTTAAAGGCAGAAAATTAATTTCTCAGCATATTCTATATGCTCTCACACCATTAGGCATACCCTAATAATAATAATTATCTTTTAAAAATATGTTCAATTTCGTTTTAAAAAATCATGGTCAGAGTTGAAATCTATATCACAGTTCAGATTTTCATCCAAAAGTTTTGAGTATTTGCCAGACTGGTCTTTTGAAGTTGTAACATTCAACATATAGAGAAGTGGTTCTTATTAGGTTTTTTGTTTTGTTATAATTTAAGCACAGGAAAAGGTGATGAGATTCTCTTTTCAGAGTTTTTATTTAATATGTTAGTCAAATAATTAAGCACGTAAATATTTGGTTATATCAAGATTACCCTAAAATCACATATACAATTTAAGGTCTTGTGATTAACATTAATATTAATACTTTATCCATATGGTTATATTTCTTGGCATTTAATTCAGAATTTACCATAAGTTTTTCAACTTTCAAACTATATAACATCTTTGATAGTCTTTCACAATTACTTCGTTCAATTTCAGAATGGAATGATAATCATTATTTCAGTTCATGGTCACTTCATATGATGGAACTGTATCTTATCATGGCCATTCAGCAAATAACTTTGTATTTACTTTGGGGGTAGCTAGATGGTGCCATGGATAGAGTGCCAGATCCGGAGGCAGAAAGACTCATCTTCGTGAATTCAAATCTGAACTCAGATAATCAGTAGCCATGTGACACTGTGCAAGTCACTTAACCTTACTGTTTGCCTCAATTTTCTCATCTGTAAATGTAAAATGAACTGGAGAAGGAAATGGCAATACCACTCCAATATCTTTTCCAAGAAGACCCCAAATAGGGTCACAGAGATTCAGATATGACTAAAACAGCTAAACAACAGCAACAATTTACTTGGTGTTTTTCATATTTAACTAGCCTGTGTTCCTATTGTTTTTCCCCATTAGACTGTAAGTTCCTTCCAGGCAAGGACTATATCATTTTCTGTGTATCCCTAGGGTCTAACATAATGCCTGGCATAGAGTAGGTATTTAATAAATGTTAACCTGAATTGAATTGGATTGGATTGAATTGCACAAATATGTATTGAGACCTACCATGTAGAAACTTTTATGCTAAGTGCTAGAAATACAAAGATAGACATGGAAATAGATCCTGCCTTCATGGTGATTATATTCTACTGATAAAGAACTTACATTTAACAATAGCTCATGCACCTATGATAATTTTCCCGAATGAGAGTAGCCTGTGTAATGTTTTGGTTTTTTTTTTTTTTGCTTAAAAGCATAAAGCATAAAAGCTTTAGTATTTCTCACTATCGATATAATTTTAACTTTTTGTGAAGCATTTTGTGTAATCCTGTATGCAGCCAAGTGCTTTATTATGCCTTGGTAATAGATTCTAACCTAGTACTGAGGCAACATAGACAGAAAAGACCAACTAACATCTTCATAATTTAAGAAGTTTTATCCCCATGATAGATGCAAATGCGCGTGTTTGTCTAGTCATAATTTGTATTTGTTCCCACAATTTTCTGCTCATCTAATTGTGTTCAATTAATCAAGTTGAACCAGTGAATTAAGAATTACTACACAATTCTTTAAATCTAGGCAATGGAAAGAACATACTCTGATTATCTTGCAATAGCAAATGAAGATGACACTGACAATAAAAGGTCATTGTCAAATCTCTACTTTTTAAAATTCGACCAACTATAAAGAATGTCATTATTCCTTTTGTTGTGAATTCCCGTCATTGAAAATTTGTTATAAAGATCTGGATAAGAAGACAGAGACTTCCCTATCGAGATCCACATTCCTAAAGATGGACCTTTGGGTAACCTGCATAGTTTCAACTTCTGCCTTTCATGGACAAAAAAAGATATGCCAAGTTTTCTCCTTG
Source organism: Trichosurus vulpecula (assembly GCF_011100635.1). Lineage (NCBI taxonomy): Eukaryota > Metazoa > Chordata > Mammalia > Diprotodontia > Phalangeridae > Trichosurus > Trichosurus vulpecula. The sequence goes on from NC_050578.1 coordinate 57,384,565, forward strand.
AATCACAAAATCCATTAGACAGTCAAATGAGAAATTGATAATATGTTATGTGTGATAATGTGATTATATGTGACAATAAATACTATATTTATATTTGTATGTAAATAAATATATAAATATGATTATAAAGGTTTAGAAAATGTTAAAAGTTAGAAATATCAAGGCTTTTGCTTCACAAATGCCTCACAGGTTTCCCTTGTTCCCTTTAAATACCACAAATGTAAAACCTACTCATCCATTGGCTGAGTCTATCTCTACTCCCACAGCTATAATGATTAGCCTCCAACCAGCTGTAAAACCTATAGATTAATCAGGAATTTAAAGAAAGCATATCAACAATAGCTGCCACTGACAATGATGATGAAATTATTACTTTTCAAACATCACTGTTCTTCCTTGCTCATCATGAGTTTGAAGTGAAACATTAATTTTATATAGATATGTATATACATATAATATGAAATTACACATATATTCATACATATGTGTGTATATACTGAGAGCCTCTTTAAGCCCTTATTTTTAAAAATTAATACAATATTCACAAATACTGTGAAAAACAAACTCCATTAGTTATGAATTTTGTGCTCAAGCAATAAAACTTTAATATGATATGATTCTCAATAAGTGTGTGTGTGTGTGTGTGTAAGGGAAGTACAGCTGTTATTTCAGAATTGCAGGCTTTATTGAACAACTATAGCAGATTGAGTAGGGATAAAGAGGCATTTCATGTGATATTAAAGAGATCTCGAAAAGGGAGTCTGGGGACAGATGAGAAGCAGAAAAATGTTAAATATATGTGAGTTGCTTACTAAGCCTGATTTTGTTTTTAACTGTAGTTTCAGAGTGTTCCCAGTTTAACAGCTCAGGGAACCCAACTGTGCAAAAGCAGTATGGTCTGTTACAGAACTAGACTCAGTACATCTGTTTGACTATAACATTAAAGCTTGTGAATTAGGTTGTTAAATGCATGAATGAAAGAGCAGTTTTACATAGATTTTACTGTCAATTTCCTAGTTTCCCTTATCATCACGCCTATATACACCTCCCTGAAAGCTTCATGTTTATTAGACAATTACAAAATAATCTGGGAAGAGCCCACATCCATTAATAAACTCACTCTGATTTCATCTTGAGCCACCCACAGATAATCTTTCTGGCTAGTTCTCAAATATTTGTATCTAAGTACTGTTTGTTTTGAGGTGTTTTTTTTTTTCATTTTGCAAAGTAAAAACTCATAGTTACCAGCTCGAGCTAAAGTAAGCTACCTCTAGGATGACATCCATTATAAACGCATAATGGTATTGGAGTAATTGGAGCTCAGGAAGAGATCACAGGGAGCAGCTAATGGGAAACATGAGCAGTGAGGTCAGGCAAGCCATAGGCAAATGAGATCAAATTAAAATGTTTCTGGTGTCAGAAGCAGACAATGACTATATAGAGGAGCAAAAGGAAGAAAATTGCCTGCGATAACTGGGAAAGATGCTATTGAGAAATAGAAGGAGGACCTCTAGGAGTGCTAGGAATGTTGAAGTTTCAGAATGGTGTGTATAGCCCAAGAACTCGTATAACAGGTAACTGATTGGCTTATAGATTGTGGAATTGATTTTGAAGAAAAATACTTCTTCCTCTCTACTAGATGAATTATACTGTAATACAAGAGACACAATTTTCTCTATCACTTCTAAAGAGAGGGAGCTTAGACTTTCTCTTTTATGGATACAAAGGCTTAAAGAGGATGTACTAGGAAAGGAGTAGCTCCTTTGTGTTCCAAGTTGAAGGACAGCTTAATTCAGCAGAAGGAAAACATCCATTTTAATAGGAGAGACATCAACATATATGAAGTTGCCACATGATCTAATCACAGGAGACCAAAGGATTCACGCCTCCTAATGCAGATGCCAAAGAGATTCATTTATAATGTTATCTAATATTTCACATTCAATTTGAACCTTAGCAAAAAACTTATTAGCTGAAGCTCTATTGTTTACTGTCCCTAGTGAATACAGAGAAAATGAGGCTAATTCCTGGTGACAGGTTAGCTGGCTAGATGAGTAAGTTTCCTTCTGTACTTTCATCAGCTGCTAATTCAGAAATTCCCTCTGTAGTACTTGTTTATTTCAGAACCACATCTCTGTTGTCATTAATCATGATGGGCATGCCTTAACTGAAGTAGAACCCAGCACTATTTATACTGTCACAGTCACTTAAGGATTTCCCAGAACTGATTGGAAAGATGACAAGGTACTTAATTTAAAAAAAAATTCATCAGAATTGTCTAGCATTTAAAGTCATGTACTCAAAGAAAGAGCTCCCTGATGTTCCATCTGCATGATCACAGGCACTGTGGTTTGAGTAGATAATACAGTTTGAGTAGATAATATATTCTGTGGATATTTTTAGTAGGTCGGGCTTACATATGGGTATATAAACCAGAGAGGACCAGTCCTGCTCTGTATACTGGCTGAAGTGGTACTCTTTGCTCCTAAAGTGATTTAATGGAATAGTAATGTCTTTTCTGGACTGCTAAATCTTTCCTACATCGCAGATATAAACTGAAGTGAAAAAGTCTTTCCCAGGTAAACCTGGCCTTCAAAGAGTTAATATTAAACAGGAAAAAATAAAGGACAAATCAAGTTTCTACCTCTGAACCTCAGCTGACATAAACAAGATTGTCTTGGCTCTTTTAGAAGCAGCTCTGAATATAATCCATATTTACAAATGAGGTTTTCATATTTATGGGAAAAAAAGATGTTTCCTAAGAGACATACAATGAAGGGCAATACTTGATATAGTCAGAGTTGGGTTTTTTTTTATTGTTCCCAAAAGTGCTATAAGAAAATATATTAAAAAACTCTGAATCTAACTGATAGAAAAGCAGGTCTCAAAGGTCCTATAAAATAGTACTGTCACATGAGCTGTACTCACTGTGCTTATTCCAGTAAACTTATCCCAGTTTTCCTATGGCTCCAATAAGGAAAGGGGTAGGAATTTTTCAGAGTTAAATTTATTCCAAAGGTAATTCAGATTTGAACTCATTTAAATCAATGGACTCCACAGACTATATATAGGTTAAGTGGAAGACGCCATGTATTCAGCTTCTGACAGTAAAAAAGTGAGGTACTTTTAAAATATGTGAACCTGTATCCACAATTTCTCTGTGCTACTAAATATATAATAAGAGGCCTGATAATCCATGCCTAATACTTATAGGTCTCAAAGGGCTCAAGAAATTGATTTAAGCAATAGAGAAAATTGAATGAACCACCCACATGAATTGAATGAATGAATAAAATAAAAAGGAAAGAAAAGAAAGAAAATTGTTGCTGCCATTTAAGCCATTCTGCTAGTCCTTGAGGCATTTTGAAATATGGGAGTCTCACTGACTTAATCTTGAGTGCCAGAACTCATAGGTTGAGAATACCCAATAATAAAGTTGTTTGGGTACAAGGAAATTAACTCCCTTTGTTGATAGGCCTACCTCATACCAAATTTCAGTACTCTGATCCCAGTAGCTATTATAAGTATATAAAAATGATCCTTCTTATTTGATGCTGTTACCACTGGTGCTAATACCACTGGTATTTATGTGTCAAGACGTGGATCCTTTCTACTATGTATAAAGTTATTGTATGTAAAAGTTATTGTTTTGTTTGGAACTGAAGTAACTTTTCAAGGCCTCTGTTGTTTACATTTATGTCTCAATGGCTCATCAGAAACACTCTACTGTATTTCTGATTGCTGGACAAGCTGTTTGGTAGTTTTCCATTGTTTGCCCTAAGTCCATGTTGCATTGTTTGAAATTGCTCTGGGATGTCCTTAAAGCAATTTTTTGCCCTTTCCTATTTTTAGTCAACACATTTCAATCTGCTGTCTACACAGCATCTGCTTAGATAGTTGTGATGAACAATTTAGAGAGTATATTGTCACCTAGGACAAATTACAAACTGAAGACTGATGAGCTGTCATGTATAGAAAAGAGAAATATAAGGGGAAAGGGCATGAAGAAGCTGTGAAGAAAATGGAGTATCTTTCATCTCTGGTCTTAGTGTTGTCATCTGTAAAATGAAGAATTTGAACTAGATCAGGAGTGGGGAACCTGCAACCTTGAGGCCACATGTGGCCCTCTAGGTCCTCAAGCATGGCCCTTTGACTGAATCCAAACCCCTGAACTAGATGATGCCTAAGGTCTTTTATAGCTCTAAGTTGTGCTGATGTTCTGCAACAAATATCTCATTTACTCATTGCTGTTTTGCTTTGTTCCTTCGTGTTTCTTTCTGTCTAAAGGATCATGCACAAGGTTTGGCTTAGTGCAATTGAAAGAGGAATGGATTAGAAGTTGGGGGATCCATATTAAAATTCTGTCTTCATGACTTACCATGAGCTTGATTTTTTCACTGTGTGATTATCTATAAAATGAATGGATGGAGCTAGATGAGCACTAGATTCTCTCAGTTCTAAATTGTATGATTTCTACATAATTCTGATGACCCAGATAAATTCAGTGTTTCTAAGTGCTAACAAAATAAGTTTGTCCTAAAATTTTCATTCTTTTGAACAGATGTTTTAAAACCTTGGTAAAGGAACCTTCTTTTTTTTTTCTCAGGGATATGTTCTTTTCTAAAAATTTCTTTTTATTTTTTTATTCACTTAGTTATTTTTCTTTAATAAGTTTATTATTAATTTAATATTCTTTTCTTTAAAATTTTGAGTTCTGAATTCTCTCCTTCTCTCAAGTCCCTCCCTCACCAATTGAGAAGGCAAGCAATATGATATCAATTATAAATGTGGAGTAATGCAAAATATATTTCCATATTAGATGTATTGCAAAATATAAATAAATGGAAAAGCATATTTTTCAGTCTGCACTCAGAGTTCATCAGTTCTCTCTAGAGGTGCTTAGCATTTTACATCATGAATCCTTTGGGATTGTCTTGGGTAATTGTTTTAATCAGAGTACCAAAATCTTTCACAGTTGACCATAAATATAATATTGTATATAATTTTCTACTAGTTCTACTCCACTTTGCAACAGCTCATATAAGGCTTCCCATTTTTTTTTCAGAAACTATCATTCCTTCATCAGTTCTTATGACACAATAATGTATCACCGTCACATACTACAATTTGTTCAGCAGTTCCCCAATTGATGGGAACTGCCTCATTTTCCCATTTGTTGCCACAAGAAAAAAGCTGCTTTAAGAGTTTTTTGTTTTGTTTGTTTTTACATGCGAGTCATTTTTTCTATTCTTTGATCTCTTTGGTTTACAGACCTCATGGTGGTATTGTTGCATCAAAGGGTGCAGTTTTATAGCCCTTTCAGTAGAATTCCAAATTTTCCTTCAATTTGTGAACTGATTGCACCTCCACTAACTTACTATTTATCATTTGCCTTTTCTGTCATGTTAGCCAATCTGATAGGTGTAAGGCAGTACATCAGTAATTTGCATTTCTCTAATCATTAGCGACTTATTTTAATATGCCTATTAATAGCTTTGATCTCTTCTTCTGAAAACTGCCTGTTCATATTTTTTGACCATTTATCAATTTGAGAGTGCTTCTTTTATAAATTTGGCTCAGTTCCTACATACTTGAGAAATGAGAACTTTATCAAAGAAACATGCTATAATTTTTTCCAGTTTCCTGCTTTCCTTCTAATTTTGGCCCTATTAGTTTTGATTGCATAAAAACTTTTAAATTTAATGTAATTACAATGATTGATTTCACCTTTCATGAACCTCACTATCTCATTTGGTCATAAACTCTTTCCTAATCCACAGATCTGAAAGGTAAAATTATATATGCACCCCTAATTGACTTATGATATATCACCTTTTATATTTAAATTATGTACCCATTTTGACCTTATTTTGGTATAAGGTGTGATATATTGATCTATGACTAGTTTCTGCTTTCCAGTTTTCCCAGCAATCATTGTCAAATAGTGAGTACCTGTCCCAAAAGCTTAGATCTTTGGGTTTATCAAAACCTACATTTTTATGATCACTTACTACTATATATTGCATAGTCAGTATATTCCACTGATCCAGCACTCTATTTCTTAGCCAGTATCAGATGGGTTTGATGATTGCCTCTTTGTTATATAGTTTGAAATCTGGTACTTGCAGGCTGCCTTCCTTTTCTTTTTTTTTCCATTTATTCCCTTATTATTCTTGACCTTTCATTTTTCCAAATGAATTTTGTCATTATTTTTTCTAGCTCAGTAAAATAATTCTTTGGTAGCTTGATTGATACAGCACTGAATAAGTAAATAAATTTAGATAGAATTGTCATTTTTATTATACCAACTTAGCCTACCCAAGAGCAATTAATATTTACCCAGTTGTTTAAATCTGTCTCAATTTACATGAAAAATGTTTTTAATTGTGTTCGTATAGTTCCTGGGTCTTTTCTTGTCAAGTAAACTCCCAAATATTTTATACCATCTGCTCAAGGAACTTTTCTACCTCAATTGCTGAAGGTATAATTTTATATCACTTATTATAAGTCATACATATATCATTTAACATCTATCCTAAGGAAAACACCATAAGGATCCATTGAAGGACCTCTATTGTTATCATTTCATATTGCTAGAGCACTAGAACTTATCATGCCAGCTATGGCATAGCTTTAAAAGTAAAATTATTACATGAAAAACTGCCAATTTGTTCCTGAAAAGATAATTTTCATTAAAGGATAAGGGTGTTGTTCTGCATTTGTTCAGTCATATCCAACTTTTCATGACCCCATGGACTATACTATCAATTAGCAAAGATACTTGAGTGGTTTGCTATTTCCTTCTCCATTTGAGACTAACAAAGGTTAAGTGACTTGGCCGGGGTCACACAGCTAGTAAGTATGTTAGGCTGGATTTGAACTCAGGTCTTTTTGACTCTGTTGCTCTAACCACTGAACCACCTAGCTGCCTAAAGGATAATTATATAATTATACTATAATTGCTACTTATCGAAACCCAGTATTTTACAGTATTTTAAATTGTATTTTTTGTCTGAGTATTTTCATTGCTATAGGAAAGGAGTGCCTTAGAGCCTTCTTTCACTCAGTGCAGATCTGAGATTTATCTATAATATATAACTTTGGGTAAGTTGGATAGATAAACTAGAAGTTACTGACTTCCCCAGAATCATGTAACTAATATAAGAAAGAGGCAGATCTAAAATCTGGGTCTTACTGACTCCTCCTATCCATTATGTTTTTTTTAAGGTAAATACCAGATGATAAAAATTCCATGCACACATATAGGGATTCATAACATTTTTTTAAATGTCATTTCTTGCAACATCTAATTAATCTTAACAATTTCTCCACAGGTTGGCTTGTAAGAGCATATCTATTTCAGTTTCCATATTATTGAGACAGAAGAAAAAGTCGTAAAATCTTAGGGTCATAGAATGTTATAACTTGATCCCTGAGATCATCTAGTAAAATCCCCTCATTTTACTTATGAGAAAACTGTCATTTTTGAGGCTTCTCAAAGTAATTCTAATGTGTTGTATTGCTGGAGATAACTACCAGTTTCTGAAATCAGTATCCATTAGTAACCTAAAATTGCCATAATTTTGAGTCTATATTGTAATCACACGTGGTCCAATTTTTTACCTTTTTATTTTGAAATCTTTAGAATTCTGAACACAGTTGTAGCTATCTACCATGTCAGGAAGAATTGTCAGTGACAGCATTTTGTGTGTAAGATATTTATTAACACCCTACACAGTTTCTACTCTTTTTTTCTTCCATTTCCAAAGATGAATTCCATTTTGACCACAGGCACTTCATTACTCTGCTATTATTGCACTTCTCAGATGGTTAAAACCAGTTAAGTCTTCAGTCTACTGCAGTATATCACCACCTGAGGAGCTTTAATCCTTTAGAAATGCTCTGCCTGGAGCATCCCATTGCTTAATAAATTACTCCATCTTACTTATCTTTCTCTTGGCATGCATCCGGCAGTGTGAGCCATTGTACTGAGACAAAGTTAAGTTCCACTGATGGTTTCTCTTAATTAACTTCAAAAATGTCTGCAAATTTTATGTTTGAAATACACTTGTTGCCTATAAACTCTTTTGAACAAAAGACATATTAAATTGGTCATGTGCATTTTCCCTACTAGATGGTAAAATAATTATTTTGTATGTTCTAAGGAAATATTTACATATGCATATACACATATATATGCATATGTATGTGTAACTCAGTTTCCTAATCTATAAAATGTCCTGGAGAAGGAAATAGTAAACCACACCAGTATCTTTGTCAAGAAAACACCAGATGAGGTCATGAAAAGTCAGACATGACTGAAGTGACTGAACAACAACAACAACAACAGTGTATATTTCATTTATTGGTTGATTGGGACTGGACTTGTGATACCACTGACACAGGAAAGTCCTTGTGAGGAAAATCCATTTGCTAATGCAGATTAGCACCACTTCTGAAATTTGTGGTCTCAGAGAGTTGCTGAGGGCCCCTAAGAGGTTGTGATTCACCCAAGGTCACATATCCATTATAGAGTCACAATCATCCTCATTGACTATAATATGAAATATATACATGTACATACGTATCTTATGAAATTTGTGAAATAGTTCCATTGTGTATCTCCTGTTGTGTTATCAGTTATGGATAAACAATGTTTTTCACATGAACCGTGTTAGATTTAAATTGGCAGGGATTTTTGTACTTTTTCTCCATCACCTTCTAGATGAGAAATTTAGATGAATGTTCTCCAACTATAAAACAGTATTAAATAGGCAAGGCACTCTATGTTTTTTATAGTTCTATTTTTTTGCATATTTAGTTTTTCTAGTTTATTTTTAAATCATTTCTAGTTTTACATAGAAACATAATACTTTAATTTCTTTGTTATCACCTATAATATGAAAGTGTCTTTAAATAGATGTGTTATCAAAATTATATTTTCAGTTGATCTATCACTTTTAGTGTGCTAGATAGAGTCTATTGCCTTGTTTCTCCCCCTCAAATAAAGATAATCTGGTTTTCTACTTGAAAAATATAATCAGGTATAACTCATGCAACAGAAATCATTCCTACTACTATTTGTAGAGGTTTCACAACCTGCCTCTAGATAATCTTTCTCTTTTTTTGGAGGCGGACGGGGCAATTGGGGTTCAGTGACTTACCCAAGGTCACAGAGCTAATAAGTGTGTCAAGTGTCTGAGGCTGGATTTGAACTCAGGTCCTCCTGACTCCAAGGCCAGTGCTCTACTCACTGTGCCACCTAGATGTCCCTAGATAATCTTTCATAGGTGCTGTTGAAGGGGTAGGGGCATCATGGTAGTAGTAGTGATAGAGATAAGGAATAGAGGGTAGGAATTAAGAGATCGAGGATGGACAATAGGGAAATTATGTAGTAGAATGCTCAATTAATGGTGATCCTCAATTATTTCTTCATTCCATATATGCCACCAAATTACTGTATCTCTTATTAATCTTCTGGTCCAAAGCATTTGCCATCCTTGTTCTGTTTTCTATTCCAGAACCTGTTCTGTTTCTATATTTCTCAGCTTATGACTATTAATCTTGGACTCATATTAAGGTTTCCTTTCTTGCTTCCAGATCTGGTAACTCATTGGTTAATTTCTGACTTCTATCTTTGAACTATGCTATTACTTGTTCTGATGATTCCCAAAATGCATCACTGTATTCCACAGTGCTTACCCTATCTCTTCTGGGGTTTCCCCCTTTCTCCTACCTTGATCTGAGGCACCTATTTATCACCCATTACAACCTGGAATTCACTAGACATTTCCCTACCACTTTGGGGGGGTCTGAAAGATGGGGCCCTCAAATCTCATTGGAATCTAAAAATCCACTTGTTGGTTCTTCATCCTACTTTGTTCTATGGAAAAAAGAAAAGTCTAGATCTTTTCCATAACTAAGTCAATCATTCTTTTTTTTATTTAGTTATATTCATTTATTTTATTTTTATTATATTCACTTAAATTTGTTTCCTATTGGAAATTCTTCTCCCAAGCAAAATGCCTCTGATGATGCCCAACTTTCTGGATCAGAAATTTTTTTTTAGAAATTTGGAAATGTCTTCCTCCTCCTTCTATGTTTCCAAACAAAGGAAAAAAAATGTGGAAAAATAAAAAAATGGCTACTTCTAGTTTTCCTTTTTTAAGGTTATTATTTTTCATGTAGAAATGGTGAATAATTATAAAATTCACATTAATATGATCACAAAAGCCATCTTTAGGGTAAAAGGAGTGAGGAGGATAGAAGGGAACAAGCATTTATTAAGCATCTACTGTTTACCAGACACTATGCTAAATATTGCAAATATTATCTCATTTGATCTTCATAAAAACTGTGGGAGGTAGGTACAGTGGTGGGATTCAGCCAATTTGTGCCTGTTTGGTTGAACAACTACCTAATTGTAGGTTTAGTTCTCGGAACCGGTTGTTAGTGGGGTAGCCCTGCAGTGCTGGGGGCAGCGCCTCTGCTCAGTTCCATGGAGAACTGGTTGTTAATTCATTTGAATTCCACCACTGAGTAGGTGCTATAATTAACCTCATTTTACAGTTGAAAAAACTGAGGCAGAAAGCATTTAAGTGACTTAATAAGTATCACAGCTGGGGAATGTCTGAGGTTGGATTTGAACTCAAATATTCCTGACTCCAAACTGAAAGCTTTATCAACAGGGCCACCATCAGGTAGAATCTGTAAATAATTCACCATTATTCTCAAAGAATGTTTAGCATACTGTAGGGTGGGGGGGAGATGGAAGAAAGGGAATTAAGGACTATTTAGTAGCACAAATACAAGTGGTTATTTTAAATAATAATGTAAATTAACAAAGCAATTTATACAAGATGGACACATCAAACTTGGAACAAGTAAACTTTTGAGCAAGTAAATTATATAGCATGCATAGTTAATTGATGAACCAAGAGAGAGTAATTTGGCAGAGAAACAGTCATTTCTAGCACAGAGAGGCAATTTACCAGACATTTACACTAGGGAAAGCTTAGAAAATGTTCAGTAATTGCAGAGGTCAAACTTGTATGCCATTTTTGCTTACTTGTTCCTCTCTCAGGTCTGATTACAGTGCAGTTTAAACCATGAATCTAGGGATTTGGTTTTAGTTGTTTATCAGCCAGGCAACTTGTTTACAAGGCCCATGAAGTATCATCTTTTGGCTTATACCCACTCTCTTCCCCTCTCCCCATCCTCTACCTAAAAAAGAGAAATCCATTATCTAGTAATCCAGGGCTCAAGTTAAACATATTATCAAATATTTTAGATATAGCTGAAAAACTTTACCATTGTTTTAATGGTTTATCTTTTTATAGCAGAACAAGGTTTAATAAACCATCATGGCTATATCACTTTTATATATTTAATTTCTGCAGTGAAAGATAAAAATGAAGGCAGTAAGCAGGTCATAGAAAAGCATATAAAGTGTTTTTCTCCTCAAGAAGAAGAATTTATATGAGCTTTTATTTTATTTTTCAGTATTTATGAATTGTAAATAAGTAGGCCTTCCAAATAAAAAAGGATTTTTATTCTAAATTACAGCCTTTTTCAGTTTGCCTTCTTTTTATGTCATGGTAAAATGCTATTCAATTTTTAAAATAATTTTCAAACAGATTTAAAAAATAACTATTACAGTTGCATTTTCTGTGTGTAATTTCCTTTACAGATCTGTTAGGAAAAACACTATGGGAATGTACAAAGTCAAGGCATGCCAAAGAAGAAAACAGGCTTGGGCTGTATTATGGAAAAGCCCACCCTGCTCAGAAAAATAAAGACATAATTTATAAATGGAAACTCCTCTCATTAGTGGAGTCAAACAGAACAAATGACATTGAAGTAATACTTAAATCTTCCTTATAAGCCTCAAAGATTAATTTGACAATAAAATTAAAAATCTTCTCTTCCATTACTTTTGTGTATAAGATAAAATAATTCAATATTCTCATTTCATGACTTTCCTTTAAACTATAAGACATATGTGGGACAAACATTTAAATAATTTTATCTGAAACAAGAATTTTAAAGTGTGCTACATTACTTAGCTCCAATTTTTTTTTTTGTATTTACTTTCTCTATGTTTCTCAGCTTACTTTGATTATATGAAGAAACTTCAGTCTCCTCTCTATGGATATTCCCTCCAGTCATGCAGATCACAGCCCATCTCTATGTAATGTGAGAGCTCCCCAGTGGTCTATTTTTCCTGGGCAACCATTCTTTTCAAATACTTTCTTCTCTGAGTTTTTGGAGCTCTTTTTTTTTAAAAGAAGTATGCATGTTTCTGCCCATTTCCACAAACAAAATCGATATGAGCATGGAAGATACTTATTTCAAAAGAACCTTGGGGATGGCATTTTCTTTTGCCAAATAAATACTTTTTATTAGTCAACAAATAATTACTCAGTATCTTAATAAGTAATAAATATTTTCTTGACCTTTCATTTAATTGGTTGACTATGAAGATCTGGTCTGCTATAGAATATCATTTGTGAAAATATGCCTGTTATCTTCTCTTATGTTCATCAAGGAATCCCTTGATGTATATATAAATTACTCTCATAAAAATGTTATAGATATAGCGAAGTAGGCATATTGGTTGGTAATGATTTATATAATCTCAGCATTCTTATTTTGGTAAAAATTTCTGAGTTTTTTTTTCTAGAACTATGGTTTACTCCCCTCTTATTCATGGACCATATTTTCAAAACATTTTTCATTGTTCCTCCACGTGCATTTTTTTAAATTATCAAAATCTATGTTGAGTTAATTCAAGTGAGGAGAATAGATTTCTTCATATTATCCCTCCATCTTCTCTTGTCTTTTGCAATACATTGATACATAAATTGCAATTACTTTTGTGTTGATTTGTTAAATGCTTTCTATAAGCATTGCAATAGGATATGATCAACTGTCACACTAAATAGGATTTATTATTGTCCTTAGAATCTAAAGAAAAACAATTCTACCAACTCCTTTAGTTGTCTCTTCAAGAAGCTATATGTCATCCTGCCATTTGATTACAACTTCCTTTTAACTCTTGGCTTCACTTAGAGCAGAGGTTCTTAAAGTAGGACTCATGACCTTGATATATGTGTGTATGTATGCGTGTGTGTGTATATGTACATACAAATATGTATAATACACATGCATATGAGTATGTATATATATATTCATTTTGTGTGCTTTTATTTATTTGTATTATATAGATATTTATTATTTCAATATAATTGACAACTGTATGTATTTCATTTTTAAATATTTTTTAAAATGTTATTCTGAGAAGATGTCTGTATCCTTCACTAGACTGACAAAGGGGCCCAAGACACATACACAACAAAAACATTAAGAATTTCTGAGTTAGAATAAGAAATGTCAAGATTTATATAATTCAGTTCCATCAGTCATATGTCAATTTATTAGTCACTGGACAAAATCTACCATTTAAAGAACCAACATCTAAATTAATATTCATACATAGCTTAAAAGCTAGGAGAGACTCTTTATCCCTTCATTTTGCTCATCGCAGAAGCAAAGGGAGGCCATACAATACTGAAGGCAATTTTGTATTTTTGTTTCATATGTTGGCATTGCCAAATAATTTCTCATCAAACAGTCAAGACATTAGTGATCATTCCTTCTTGTACTTCTCTATACTAATCCTTGGAAATCAAATGAAACCTGTTTCCATAATGATAATCAAGGCCTTCCTGAAAGTCAGAACCTTCCAGAGCTTGGACTCTACTTTGCCTTTGAAAATATCCTATAAGGGAAGTGGGGGGGGGGGGGTAAGTGGAAATGGTGGACTAAGGGCATCAACAAAGCTTAACTCTGTTAATATTCCCCTTCAAAGAACTTTAAAATAACATAGCCAGTTTGAATGCAATATTCCAGAAAGCAAAGGAGCTGGATTTACAATAAAAAATAACTTACCCAACAAAACTGAGTATAATCCTTGGGGGGGGTGGATATTTAATAAAATAGAGGACTTCAAAGCATTTCTAATGAAAAGGCCAGGGCTGAATAGAAAATATGGCATTCAAGCACAAGACTCAAGCAGCATAAAAAGATAAACGTGAAAGAGTAATAATGATGGATACAATAAATTTAAATGGTTAACTTTCCTATATGGGAAAATATTCATGTAACTCTGAAGAACTGTCTCATTTTAAGAGCAGTTAAAAGGAGTTTACATAGAGAGAGGGTATGGATGTAAGTACATTATGTTGGAATTATCTCAAAAAATAGAGTGAGAAAGAGAGATGCAGTGGAAAGGAGGGGAAGGGAGAAGTAGAATGGTGAAAATTTTCTCATTTTATAAAGGTATGCAAGGAAGGGCAGAGGTTAAAATGGGGAGTGGCAGGAGACAACACTTGAACCTCACTCTCATTGGAATTGATTCAAAGAGGGAAGAATATATTATATATATATATATATATATATATATATACACACACACATATATATGTGTGTATATCTATATACACACACACATATACATATACACAAACACACATGTGTGTATATATAAGAACATACACATTATATATATATATGTGTGTGTGTGTGTGTGTGTATGTGTATTCATTTGTGTATGGAAATCCGACTTAACTTACAGGGAAATTGGGAGTGGGGAGATAAAAGAGAAGGTGGATTAAGGGAAGCAGTAGTTAGAAGCAAAATAATCTTTTGAAGAGAGATAAGATAAAAAGAGTGAGTAAAGGAAAAAGAAAATAGGATAGAGGAAAATACATATTTAGTAATCATAACTATGAATGTGAATGGAATGAGCTCATTCATAAAACAAAACCAGAAAGCAGAATGGATTAGAAACCAGATTCAATTTTTTTGAAAAGTGTTAAAAATTTTCCATGCAATTAGGAAATCTGTAACAAAATAAATTTTAAAAATTAACATTAAAAAAGAAACTAGAATCCAACAGTATTTGTTTTCAATAGACACACTTGAAACAGAAACACAGAGTTAAAATAAGGGGCTGAAGTACAACCTAATATGCTTCAGACAAAATAAAAAAGGCAGGGGTTGCAATCATGGTCTCATGGGCCTAATTAAAAGGAGGTAATCAGGGAAACTACATTTTGCTTTAAAAAAGTATCATAGAAAATGAAATAATATAAAAAAATTACAGCAAGTTTCTCTTATAAAGGCATCATTGCTCAAATATAATCTGAATATAGAACTGAGTCAAATTTATAAAAATAAGAGCTGTTCCCTTATTTATATGGTCAAGGCATATAAACAGGCAGTTTTCAAAAGAAAAAAATCAAAGCTATGTATATTCATATGAAAAAATGCTCTAAATCAGTATTGATTAGAGAGACAAATTAAAACAACTCAGAGGTACCACTTCATGTGTATCAGAAATGACAAATGCTGGAAGGGAGGAGAGAAAAATACATACACTAATGAATTGTTGGTGGAGTAGTGAACTGGTTCAATCATTCTGGAGAATAATTTGGAACTATGCCCCAAAGACCACTATTAAATATGTATCCCCAAGGGATCAACGAAAAAGAAACATGACCTATGTATACAAAAAATACTTACAGTAGCTCTTTTCATTATGGCATAGAATTGGAAATTGAGGAGATGCTCATCAATTGTGAACAAGTTGTGACATATGATTATGAATGAGTATTATTGTGCTATAAGAAATGATGAGAGTGGGGATTCAGAAAAAAAAAACATAGCAAGACCTACATGAACTGATGCAAAATGAAGTGATAAGAAATGGGAGATCATTGTATACTCTAACAGCAATATTTTAATGATGGTCAACTATGAAAGACTTGGTTACTCTGAGCAATACAATGATCCAAAACAATTCCAAAGGGCTCATGATGAAAACATGTGATCCATCTCTAAAGACAGAAAACTGATGAACTCTCAGTGCAAATTAAAGCATGATTTTCTTGCTTTATTTTTTCTTACCTTTTAAAAAATATGGCTAACATAGAAATTTTTACATGATTTTACGTGTATAATTTATATTATATTGTTTGCCTTCTCACTTGATAGGTGAGGGCGTTGGAGAAAGGGAGAGAATTCAGAACTAAAAATTTAAAAAGAAAAGAATGTTAAAAAATCTTTTTTTTTTACAAAGAGATTACTTACAAACTACATCAATCCATCAGAAAAGGATTTTGTGGATGATTCCTTGTCTACATGACAAAAAATTAAATAAAATAAAAATAGAAGTATCTTTTAATCAAAGAAAAGACAAAACTTCTTTCCCTGACTTTTGTGAAGATAATCTATATGACTTCATTGTACATGGCAAGTACTCACTTTAATCCACTCATTTTGTCTTTGGTTTGGTCCTTTCTTCATCTTCTATTTAGGGTCATTTTACAGCTCATCCTGACACTTTTGGTCAAAAAAAAAACTGCAGCTAAGATTTTAATTAAACATTCCATAGGTTTGCTTGTTTCTAAAATAAGAAACACATCATCCCCAATATTTGATAGTAAGCACAGCTCTAGCTCCTAGGAATCTAGGCAGGTCTCCATCATTAGAACAGACCACTGAGTATAGATCCCAAAAGAAAAGGCATGGTGTTTAATTATACTACTCAAAAATAGAGTTTAAAATAGTTTAATAAGTCTATAACTTCCACAGTAAGAATGTTGGCCTTGTATAAAATGCATTAGATTGGATTTCTTAGTTATTGGCTAATAACTTTAGTTGAAAGATTGTTTTGTCAAATAGCTGGTAGTCTACATTGCAAATGTGTTCTAAACACTTTTGAGCCTATAGAATTTTAGCAAATGATACATCGGCAGGCAGTATGCATCAGTGCCTAATGAAATATAATGCTGTAGGTTACATTTTCAATTTTTATTCTTGCTTCCCCACAGTCTAATTTCTCTTCAGTCTCTAGGTCTGGAGGCCTATGGTAAATTGCTTGTCTGGCCAAATACACTTAGATATATTCTTAAGTTGGAATGTATTATATCAAAGGGAAAAAAATTATGTTCCTTTGAAAAATCACTTTTCCTTTCAAATCAAAATTCAATATAAATTCAGTACATATGGATTAGAAAGTAAATAGATCATAAGTCTATTGTTTTGCTATTTGAAAAGCATAAGATATATATTTTTATATTCTAAAAAGGCAAAATTGTTATTAGTTTTATTTCTCCCTCAAGTTGTTAGACATAAAAATAATACTTCATGATAAAACACATGAACATGTGTATGTGTCAATTCTTTGACTATATCTGTGATTTTATTGGTATATGGAACTCATAATTACTAAACAGAAGCATGCAAGATTTGGAGTCAGGAGGAGCTAATTTCAAAGCCTGCCTCAGACACATATCAATGATATGATCTGCGGAAAGTCCTTTAACTTCATTTGGCCTGTTTTCTCATCTATGAATTTAAGATGATGATAGCACCTACTTCACAGGGTTGTTGTGAGAATTAAGTGAGTTAACAGGTAAAGTATTTTTTAACCTTAAGATGTTATGAATAAATACCAACAGTCATTATTATTTCAATTACTCTTCTAGTGAAAAAACAGCATATGCCAAAACAAATCTCTATTTATTCTACCACTCTTGCACTCTTAAAACAGTTCCTAAACATTAAGAGATGATTTGCCCTGGATCACAGACACAGTATCTGTTAGGGATGAGACTGGAAACGAGGTTGTACTAATTGAATTGAAAGTCATGTGGCCTCTTGCACAATTACATAATATAATTAATATGAGACATATTTGACACACTTGTATAGATGATGAAAGATTGGAAAATATATTTTCCAAATTTTAGAATTCTCTCCAATCAAGGTAGAATCTCTGTAATCAAGTTCAAATCTTAAGGGAGAAAGCGCTTCATTTTGACATAATATGAGTATAAGGATAAAAAATTGTAAAATGCCAAAGAAGCTTTAAGAATTTTTTTCTTATGAAATAAAATATTCATGATTAATCAAAATATACAAGAAGTGAATTGGGAGAAAATAGGACTTGACAATATTTTTATTAGAGAAATTAATTGAAACTAAATATTTTTGATCATTTTTATTCTTATTTTTGAGATTAATTTTTTTAATCTCTCAAGACAGCTAAGTGCATTAATTATCTTAGTTCCATTTACCAATCTTCATATAGCAGGGTCCACATTTTCCTTGCTAAAGCTCCCTTTTGGGTTTTCTCCAACTTTCCTGTGCTGTTCTTCGACTCCCAGAAATTCACATGGCATATCACAGTGGAGACTTGTCAATCAAAAAGCTAATCGGTACTTATACTACTACCACAGTATATCTCCCCACTTTTTGTGCTATGTGAATTTCTTATCCTACAAAAGTAGAATAAGTTCTCACGTTCTAGATTCCATTCTTCTATTGATGCAGCTTGGGATCTCATTAACTTTTTTGATTGATGTGCAATGATGTTGACTCTTTTTACAAAGTTCCCTATACTTTGTATTTATTTTTTGGACCAGGCCTCTAATTTCAGTAGACTGGTAGATTCTCTGTTGCAGAAACACTTTCCACCAATGCAGATCAAAAATTCTTCTGTAAATTACATTTTCAGAAATTTCCCTAGGTTTGTATGAAGAGAAGATTAAAGGGAAAGGAAATGGGAGTAAAAATCTGTGTTTAGTAGTGAACAGAAGAGAAAGGGAGCAATGGAGCATAAAGACTTCTTCATTAGAGCTCATAACCATTAGACAAACTCCTTTTCTTTTACTATTTCATTATTTCGTAAAGAGAGAAGTGAAGAAAAACAGAGGAAAAAGTACAGAAGGACATGATGGAAGGAAATCAACTATTAACTATCATAACCTTAGGTATAAATAGGATTAACTCACTCATAAAATTGAAGAGGGTAGGAGACTGGATTGTTGTTTTGTTGTTGAGAATCCAACAATATGTTGTCTATAGGAAATACATAAAGATTCACACAAAATTAACATGAGGGGCTGGTGAACTCAGAAAAAAAGTAGGCACAGCAATCATGATTTCAAATAATTCTACAAGAAAAATAATGATGATAAAAAGAGACAATCAAGGAAGCTACATAATGCTTATAGGCACCATTGATATTGAATCAATATAAATATTTAATGCAGATGTACCAAAAACCAAAGCTTCTATTTAAAATTAAATCAAATTCCCAGCACTTACAATAGTGCCTAGCCTAAAGTAAATACTTAATAAATACTTGTTGACTAAAAATGGTATTATTGATCCACAGTTTCAGGGGGAAAAAAGTACTTCTGTGCCTATCTTCCCACAACTCTTCCAATATTGACTTTTTCCATCTTTTGTCATCTTTGACAATTTGTAGAATGTAAAGTGAAACCTTGGGGTTATTTTGGTTTATGTTTTTCTTATTAATTATGTGGAGCATTTTTATGTGGTTAATAGTTTATAATTCCCTTAAGAATCCTTTTTACGAATATTTAAACTTTTATTTTGTTTCTCTTGTATTATTGCTATTGATAGCATTTCTAGAACTATATCAAAAAACAATGAGGAGATGGGGCATCCTTTCTTTACTCCTGTATTTATTGGAACAGCTTCTAGTATATCATCAATGTACATGAAATTTGTTTAAGGAGATAGATAAATAAATGGTAGACAGATGGACAGGTAGATGATAGATAAATTTTATGATATAAAAGTTACCTCTATTCCTACGCTTCGTAGGTTTTTTTTTTTTTAGCATAGATGAGTTTGGGATTTTGTTAAAGGCTTTTGCTGAAACTATTGAGATAATTATGTGGCTGTGGATGTTTTGTTTTTAAGAAGATTAATTATACTGATTATTTTCCTATTATTGAACTATCCTTACATCTCAGCTATAAATCCAACTTGTTCATAATGATTTCTTGGGTGAATCATTAAAATTTTTGACTGATTTTTTTAAATTGGATCAATATTTATTAGAGATATTTTTTAGAGATAATTATTAGAGATAATAATAATAATTATTTAGAGATAATTATTTAATTATTAGAGATAACTTTCCTGATTTATCCTTCCCTGTATTGAGTATCATGAATAGATTTGTCTCATAAAACAATTCTGATAGAGTTCTTTCTTTCTCCTTCTTTTGTGAATAATTTGTGGAGTATTAGCATCACTTGTTCTGTAAATGTTTGATTGAATTATCTTATGAATCCTTTAAGACCAAGAGTTTGGGAGTTCTTTTACACCCACTTCTCTTTTTTTCTGAGATTGGTTTCTTTAATATCTCTATTTAGCTTTGTGTTAGTTTGATTGTTTTATATTTTTAATTGTATTCTACTAATTCTGTGTTGTCAGTTTGGGTAACATGTAACTTCATAGTAGTCTGATAATTCTTTTCATTTCTTCTGGTTTTGTTGTGATTTCATCTTGTTTGCTATTTTTGTTGACTTGGTTTTCTTCAATCTTTTTAATTAGATTGGCCTAAAATGTATTACATTTGCTTCTCTTTTGAAAGAACTGGCTTTTAATTTTATTTAATATTTTTATAATATTTTTAGTTTCCAGTTTACGTATTTATCCTCTGGGTATTTTGGAATCCCCACTTTCATACTTATTTTGAGTTTATTTGTTGGCTTTCTTATTTTAAATGCAATTTTAGCTTATAAATCCTCTCTTTTTCTATTTCATTACTATATGTTTTGGGGGATATGTTTTCCCCTTAATGATTGCTTTAGCTGTATCCTAGAACTTTTGGTGTGTAGTTTTTTCATTACCATTTATTTTGACATATTTCTTTTTCCTATAATTTGTTCTTTGGTTCACTGTTTAGCGATTTATTTTTAAGTCTCCATTTGCGTCTTTATCTTTTGTCTGTGTCTGTTGAACTAATTAGTATCTTTGCTGTGTTAAAGTCTGTGGAAAACGTGTTTACTCTTTCAGTCTTTTTTCCTTATTTGTAACATCTCTGTTCTCTAATGTGCGTTACAGTCCAAGTTCTATATGGTGCTGAAAAATATTTATCTTTTTTAGTAGTCTCACTTAGAAGATGCTATAAATCTTTTAGCACTAGTTACTCTATTACTTTGTTCAATTCTACATTTTCCCTTTTGTTTAACATTTTGTTAGGTTTGTCCAAAACCACAAGAGGGACATTAAAATTTCCGTACATGTAAGGGATCATGGTATCAAAATCCAGAAAATCAGAAGCATCCCAAAATAAAGGCCCTAGTAGAAATTCACCAATGGGAGAAGGGGGTCAACAAAAGTAGAAGGATATTTCAGATTGAGAAGATCAGAAAGGGCAATGGATGGCCGAGAGTGAGGAGGCCCCAGTCATTGAGTGAAGCTCTGTCATAACATAGCAGCAAAGGAATTTTAGCAAAATTGAGAAGTCAGAAGCAGAGAAGGAAGTGAAATGAAGGTTGGCTGGCCACCCCAAAATGGAGCCCCCAAGGAAATCGCCAATGAGAAAAGGGGCTGACATGGAAAAGGAATGTTCCAGAGTGAATTTTTTCCATTATTGCATTATTGTCTATTTTTTCTTGTAATTCAATTATTTTTTCCTGTATGAATTTGGATGCAAAGGCATTTGGAATATATATGTCCATCATTAATATTGATTAGTTGTTTGTATGTCAACATTATATACTTTGTTTACATCTTTTATATTGTGAATGTTTATTTTTGCTCTGTCTGAAAGTATCATTGCAGCTCTCTTTTTTGAATTCACATGATGTATAGTAAATTGTGTCAAGCCTATCATATTTGTCTGTATATTTTATTATTTTAATTATATTTCAGATTTTGGGGTTTTTTCTTATCAAATTTGTCACTCTTTTCTTCTTTATTGTATTGTTTCATTCATTTTAAAGTTCTTAGTGTTAGCATTATACTTTTCTAAATTTATCTCTAATGGTATTTTTCAGGATTTTTTCCTTCTTCCTCAGTAAACATAGTATTATGCCTCTCCTTTATTTTGATATAATCTATTTTAAAGCATCCATGTTCCCATCAGAACTTTTCCTCTCTCCCTAAGCTCCCCCCAAAACCTACTTATTAATTCCCTTTTCACTTTTTCCCTTTTATCTAATTATTTCATTTGTCTCATCTTGGTTGTTTTCTTCTCTCAGTTAAGTAGTGCAGTAAAATCTTCTCTTTCATTCTCCCCTTTAGCTTGTTCTTTAGCTTTTTTATTTTTTTTTAATATTTGTGCTCTGGACCTTTTTCTAAAGACATGTTTCTTTCCCTCAATATCTTCATTGTTTCTCTTCATTCTCTGTCTATCCTAGACTCTTACTTTTTCAATTTGTTGACCTTATACTTATTTACTCCCTCTTTAGCCTCTGTATTCCTCATGGAATTAAAGCTTCTAAAACACCTACAGTTTCTATGTAATTACCTCATAGATATTGCCCCCTGCTTCCATTAAAAATGTTTCATTTCTTTCAACCAGTCCAGATCTACATTCTTACCTTCTTACCCCAAATACCATGACAAGAAGAAAACAAAATCCATAGCAAACGTGTATAAAAGCAATTTTCTACAATACCCAAGTCCCCACCCAAAAATTGTTTCATTCTGCATTGTGAGTCCTTCATCTCTCTACCACAACGTAGATAACCTGTTTCATCACAGTCCTCTGGAATATGGATTGGTCGTTACACTGATGAAATCAGTACAATAATATTACATCAGACTCTGCCTCTCCCCAATTCTTACGTTCAAAAAATCAGTTCCTGTAAGTACAGTAACGGAATAATAACTAGGAAACTGTTTATCTAAAAAAACCCTTTGAATTTTTATAGAACTCTACATCTCCTTTCTCAAACATAATTGATATCTGATTTTCCAGATGAGCGTGTTTGATATGCCAATCCATATATGATGCCAACCCTAAATTTCTATGATCCTTTTATCCAAGTTTCCTTTAATTTCTGTTTTATAAACAACTTTTCATTATTTGAAAAAATCAGATCCAGAATATTCTCTTTTTTGCTGTTTCTCCCATCTAAATGATGAAATTATCAGCAAAAAGGCAAATCAAGAATTTCTCAACTATTCTAATTATACTGGAGACAGAATATCCATAGGCATATTCCAGCATATGATGCTTGGAAAGACAATTATTGTCTCAGAACTCTGAAATTCAGTGAAGGAACTGGATTCGCTCCTCTGGTCTTGCCATCATATGAATTAAAATCTAAAAAATGTTTTTCTTTTAAAACAAGATGTTCTCATGCTAAGAAGTGCAAAGTGGCTTAGTAGTTTGATGCCATTTTATTTCAGTCCATCTCCATTTTCTTCCTTGATTGTCCTAATTTCAAGAAGTAGCTTGGAAAAGAAGTCTGGATAGGTACTTTGAGATAGGACTAATTAAGATTTAGCATTAAAAGGGACATTATATTAGTAATTATATTGGTAATATGGTATACTAATGTTTTAATCAGGTACATATAAGGACTGTTTAGATGTTATTGGAATTAATTTGATGATGAACACTATGTCATTATCATTAGTAGTCATGCAGAAAATTGGAATATTAGCTCACCTCGAGAGGTTAGATATTTCCACTTAATGCTAGATCTCCATGTTTGTGGATTACAGTTATTAGCCCACTGTGTGTGTGCATGTGTGTGTGCACATACACATACATATACATGTATATACACATATATACACAAACATATATGCTAAGAAAAAAATGATTATTTCTCCCACATATTAATAATCAATTACTGAATTACATCCAGGATTTTTTGTCTGAAGCCCACAGGTTGTTCAGTCTCTGAAGGACATTGTTGATAATGAGATTAAATTAACTTTCTCCTCAATCTTGTTCAAATCTCACCGAACCTTCCATGGAATTTAATCTCAGGTGGGAAAGCCCATTGTGCTCCACATAGGTACAGGTGGGGATAAATTCTTTGACTAGATTGCCCAAGACTGGGCAATTTAGAAGCTAATGACATAATCAAAGTTATATCCCTAGACCTTCATTAGGCTAGGTCCACCTTTCCTTGTAATATTAATTCTCTCTCATTAATTGTTAACCAGTCAGAATTTATTGCTACCCTCAGGAATACCCACTCTTCAAAAGGCATATAAACTTTGAGCCCACCACAATGATTCATCTTTGGCATTTGAAAGTGTCATTGACCCATTTATTGTTAATATGCTAGCATTATTAATAGAATGATTAATTTTTATTAATGTAATGTAAATTATGTAAATAATGTAAATTATGTCTCTCAAACTTTTTAAATGTCACAATACACACACACACACACACAGACAAGTTGGTGGACATCTTGGGCAGTCAATATTTGATAAGCTTCTAGAGGAAGCAGTATTTAAATTCAAAGAATTCTGAAGTGAAGAATTCTTAGAATAAGTACATTGGTAGAGCAGATACATGATCATCACTACTTGTTGTATACTGGAGCTTCCTACCCCCAAATTTGTTGTTAGATTTTAAGTTTATTGAGTTCAGGAACTGTATTCTTCATCTCTTTTGTTATCTTTCCATAGAGCCAAGTAAAATAGTTCTTCAATACAACTATAGTACTAGGTTTCTTAAATCCTATCCTCTGTGGGTACTGTATCTCAGAGTATTCTGGTTCCAAAAACCGTTCCATAAGGGGAATAATGAAATCTTTAGTTATCAGTCATGTAAATAGTAAAGGAAAGGGCTAGGATTTGAACCCAGGACCTCTGACTTCAAAATTATAGCTTTTTTAAAACTCTACTACCCTCCTCCCTTTGTGATAGTATAGATTAATTAACCTTCCAAATTTTAAAAACATCCAAATCATCTTCAACCCCACTGACCTTTATTAGACTTTTTTTTAAATTGGCAAGTTTCTGTTTTTAACATTTTCATTAATATTTTAACATTGAAATATAAACATAAATCTTTATAAAACATGCAGCACAACACAGTCAAAATTAACTGAACTGGTAGTTCTGTGCTTGAGGTTCAGATAAAATCCAAATTCACTATATGATCTTGGGCAGGTGACTTTGCTTCCTGGGGGATCAGTTTCCCCATGTGTAAAAAAAGAGTGCTGGACTATGTGATCCCCAGTTAAAACATGCTGATTCTAATACCAGCCTATTCTTATTTTAGAACATAACAAAGTCATGTAAAGTTGTAAATGAAAAATTCAATTCAGAAAATATGGGAATTATTAACTTTTTAATTTTTTCTCTGAATAAGGTTTTTAATTTTTCTATTCCTTTTACATCACATATCACATTTATTACTGAATATATTTCTCTCTTCTCCCCTACAAAGAAAGTACCAAAGATTTAGAAAAAAAATTTTTAGCAAAACCAACATATATACTGTACCTGATATTAAAGTATAATGCTGCACAGGACCAAGCTTGCTCATTATAATTTCAAAGTATCCCTCTCTCCCCCCGCCGTCCTTTTTTTTTTTTTTTGATAGATGAGTTCCCCCAGAACATCCCTTTGGAGGAAATGTTTAGTCTAGTCATGTTTGCTCCATTACTACTGTCCTAGCTCCGCCTATAAATTTCTTTATTTCTCCAGCCACCACTACCAACCCCACCTTTCACTGAATGGATGTTACCTCACTTAAAGTGAGAACCTGAAAATACCTTAGCCTGAAAGGGCCAGCATCTCCCAATACATCCTAGCCCATCTCCAGTCATCCTGGACCCAGATGGCTCTGGAGGAGAAAGTGAGGCTGATGACCTTGTCCAGCCCTCCTTCACTCAAATCAAAGTCAACTGCAAGTCATGTCATCATTTCCCTGATGTCATGGTCCTCTTTGAGAATGAAGGACACAACCCCACCTAGCTTTTCTGCTTCCTTTTTATTTGTTGTCTTCACCTATTCACTGTCTCTCTTTTCTTGAATTTCTATTCCCAGTGATTAGCCTAGTGTCTGATACATTGTAAATAATAAATATCCATTGATTGCAACACTTAATAAATATAGAATTGAAAGTATGCCAGGCCTTTTTATTGTTTTTTCCCATTTATATTGTTTGAGTCATAGCATAGGAAGCCATTCCTGATCTCTTTAATTGTTTGTGCAGAGGGTTTTATTTTATTCTTACATCATCCATTCACATTAATTCATTCATTCACTCAGTCATCCTTGTTCATTTATTCAATCAATGAACATGCATTTATTAAGCATCTGCAATGTGCCAGGTAATGGTGATGGGACCTGGACCCCTAAAATCCCCTGAAACTTTTCCATACAGCCCAGCCCCTGAACCCAGACCTCTGCCATTCACCTGAGGTATCACCCATCCCACAGTAATCCTTTTAAATGTCCTTTCATTGTGGCCTCCCCATCTTACCCTTGATTCTCTGTTACCTTCAATTCTCTGTTACCTCCAGGTCACGTCAGGCTGCTGGCCACTCCTAGATCACATCTAGATCTTCCTACAGTCTTTCTGCCTGAAAGGGTCCATCTTGTCCCCATTCAATTGTGCAGATTCTTAAAATCTTGTCCACCCCAACCAGTGTTTTAATAAACATTGTCTCTGACTGAAAGAAGACTTGAGTTCTCATTCTTACATGGTAGACCCATGCCTTTTGTCCTTGAATTTCAGGGTTCCTAGCACTCCTAGACCACAACACCAGGCACTATGCTAAATGATGTGTGTACAAAGGGAAAAATGAAACATCTGCCTCAAGGGACTTACGTTGTACTGGGAAGATACAATAACATGTACACATCAAGATAAATGTAAGATATTTACAACGTAGTTTCTATTAGAAGAACTTGAATAAATGGTGGAAGAAAGGGGAGAAGATAGGCTTTGAGAGTAGCTAGCAATTCAAAGAGGCTGAGATAAGGAAATAACCTATTCTATAAATAGAAGAAGGGGTATATAAAGGACAGAGGTGAAGGATGAATGTCAAATACGGGAACGTGTGTTTTGCCAAACTGCTCTTCAGTTTTCCCAATAGTCAAATAGGAAGTTCATTCATAAGTGGTTTATTTTCTTGGGTTTATTGAACACTGGGTTATTGAAATTGATTTTTGTTTCAGATTCTTGCTTACCTAATCTGTTCTACTGATTTCCTTTTCTTTAATTAATACCTTATTTAAGCCACCTCAAATAGTGTTGATTAGAACTTCTCTATAATATTTGAGGTCTACAATTCCTATTTCCCTCTGATTCTCATTTTTTCTTCATTATTTCCCTTAAGTTGGCAGACTTTTTCCCATAAATTTAATGTTTTTGACAAACATGAGAAATACAAAATTAAAGAAAAAGAAGTTTAGAAAAACATATAACAACTAAGTGAAGAGCTTCATAGAACTTCATAGTAGCAAAAGAGAGATAGTGGTTTGGAGGAGAATGACCTTTTTATAAACAAAAAGTGTAAAATCTCTATAGCCAGGCTTCCAAGGCTAACTGCAGGGTTTGGTAATCCAACACTGCCTAAAGATGTGATTTTGTATCCATATTTATACTTATAATTTATTTTGTTCTTTCTTACCTAACAGCAGCAACATAGAACAAATATAGCATATACATATGTAGAGTACATATCCTATTTTATAACAGTATTTGATATTATATATTATATCTAAAACATCAATATAACAATGAAAGCGTGTAAATATAATACTGATACTAATAAGAACATTTATATAGCTCTTTCTTCTTACTCCCTTCTAAATTCCTAGTCTGGCTTGCAACTTTAGCATTCAATGGAAACTCCTCTCTCCAAAGATACCAAAGATCTCTTAATTTCCAAATCCAATAGCTTTTTCTCATCCTCATTATTCTTAACTTCTCTTCAGTCTTTGATGTTGTTAACTATCCTCTTTTCCTTGATGCCTTGCAGGACACCACTCTCTTCTGGTTCACCTCCTACCTGACTGGTCCTTCTCACTATCTTTTGCTGGATCTTCACCCAGGTCACAACTGCTATGGCTTTCTCTTGTGCCCTATTCTTTTATCCTACTAAACTATTTCGTTTGTTGATCTCATCAGCTCCCATGGATTCAATTATCATCTCTAAACTGTTGATTCTCACATCTACTTATCTTGCCTTAACTTCTCTGCTGACTTCCAGTCTGGCAGCTCCAACTGTCTCTTAGACATCTCAGAAAGGATGTTCTGTAGCCATCTTAAACTCAACATTTCTAAAACTGGAATCATCATATTTTCCCCCAAATCCTCCCCTCTTCCTAACTTCCCTATTACTATCAAGGGTACCATGATCTTCCTAGTCTCCCAGGCTCACAACCTAATTGTCATTCTTAAATCCTTACTGTCACTCTCCCTACCCCAAACCTAATCTCTTCCCCTGGCCTGTTGATTTCAGCTTTACAACCTTTCAAATATGCAACCTTCTTTCTTATGATACTGCCACCACCTTGGTAAAGGACCCTCCTTTTGTCATGCAGTAGACAACTGGTTGGTCTGACTGTCTCAAGTCTTTTCTCAACTCAGCCGCCAAAGTGATTTTTCTAAAGGGCAAATCCAACCCAATCATTCCCCCCTTATTCAAAAAGGTTCAGTGGCTCACTATCACTCTAGGATCAGATACAAAATCCTGTGTTTTGTTTTCAAAACCTTTCTTATCCTAGCACCCCACTTCCTTTCCAGCCTTCCTATACTCCCAACATACTCTTCCACCCAGTGACACTGGCCTCTTTGCTGTCCCTCAAACAAGATATCCCATCTGTTGACTCAGGAATTTTCACTAGCTGTCTCCTATATCTAGAACTCTACCGCCTCATCTCTGCCTCCCTTTATTTCCTTTAGATCCCAGCTAAAATTCTATCTCCTACTCCTGGAAGCCTTTCCAAATTACTCAGTTCTAGTGCCTTCCTTTTGTTGATTATTTCTTATTTGTCCTACATACAGATTGTTAAGATATAGTTTCTTTTCTCTCACATTAGATTATGAGTTCCTTTGAGATCAGGGACTGTCTTTTGATTTCTTTGTACCCCCGATACTTAGCTCAGTATCTGGCATACAGAAGGTCTTTAAAAATGTTTATTGATAGACTAGAAGTCACTTACATGGAATTGCAGAATCACCAAATCTCAAAATTGTGAAGAGACTTTTTAACCATTTAGTACAAACTATCCCTGAACAGGAATCCTCTCTACAACAGACCAAGTGGTCATTCAAACCTACTACCTCCTTAGGCAAACTATTGCACTTTTAGACATTCACATTGTTAATGTACGATTTCAATTAACTTTCTTGGCTGCCATATCACACTGTTGACTCATACCGAGCTCACAGCCAGTCCATCAAAAAACATTTATTAAGGGCTTATTATGTGGTAGGCACAAACTAAAGCCATCAGTTTTACTTCAGAACTACTACTGTGTAGCTAACAACACATTCTCTGTCTTTGATTTGTGAACTTGATTTTTTTTTTGGCTAAGTAGAAGGCTTTATATTTATCCCTGTTAGATTTCATCTAATTAGATTCAGCTCAATGTCGTGGCCTATCAAAATATTTGTTTAAATTTTGACTCTGTCATTCATTGCTTTGGTTTTACTGCTAGCTTTGTGTCATCTGTATTTTTATTTTAACCAGACCTGCTATTTGGAATAGGGAACTCCCAATGAAGAAATCCCCTCCACTAATGCAGATTGGCACTTAGTCTGCAGTTTATAGTCTTAGAATGTTCCCTGGGGTGCTGAAAGGCTGAGCAACTTGCCCAGGGTCATGACCATAATAAAAAAATCTGAAAACTTGGTAAGCAATGCCAATTATACCTTTATCTTAGCTATTTATAGGAATAGGAAAAGGACCTGTTATTTCAATAGCATATAGAATTCCCAAAGAAGAAACTCTCTCCCTCCAAAGAAGGAAACAATGCGCAGTAGCAATGCTTCTGCAACTTAGAGTTTTAGAGAGTGGGCTAAAGAACTCAGGGAGTACAGTACAGACAGCATGTGTAAGAAATGGGATTAGAAACAGGACTTCTTTTGTTCCAAGAATAGCTCTTTATTCATACTTCCACTGATTGGGAGAATGGTAAATAGCAAAGGACCAAGTATGAATCTCTGTGGCTTCCTTGCAATATGTCATCATTGCTATAAACCATCATCACTCTTTAAGTGTGAGCATGCAGACAGTTCTAAATCTGCCTGATCCACACCATAACTGGCCTCATCTTTCCTGGAGTGTGTTTGTCTACTGTGTACATATATATGCATATATACATACATATATGTATATTGAGAGAGAGTGTGTGTATCTCCAGAGGGAAAGGAAATATAAACAATACAAACTAGGCTGTAGTTACATTAGGCTTAACAGGGATACTTCTTTTGTGACCAGAAAGAAAGGGGAGGTAGCAAGTGATGATGCTGTTAAGTTTTGAGTAAGTGATGATAGTTTTCAAAATCACAAAAATTTATATTAGATTAGAAATTTAGATATGAGAGAAATGATCATCTGATAGAAGGCCTCCAGTGATCCTGAACTCATCACCTCTTGAGGTAACCTATTCTACTTAGGGATAGCTCTAATAGCTAGAACTTATTTTTTCCTGAAAAATTAAACCTAAATTTGATGTTGTACAACTTTTCCTATTGTATTTGATTTTATCCTCAGGACTCAAACAGAACTGGCCTTATTCTCTTGTCCGTTGTTAACATCACAACCCTTCAAGTGTTTGCAGACACTCACCTTGTTTCCATTGAGTCTTCTCTAAAAAATTAGTGGAAGAGTAAGAATTTACAAGTATTTATCTTGTACTTGGGGGAGGGGGGAGAGGAGCTATGATTCTAGATCTTGGTTATTTAGACCAAAATATCCTTACAATGGAGAAATGTTAGTGTACCATAGCATGACAGATACATCTGTTATGAACATCCAACTTGTTTTATTCCAATTTATTGTAGCAACAGTGTTACTAGAAGCTGCTGTGGAAGTGTAAAACTAATAACACTAGCATACAGGGTGGCTGCTAGCACAGGATCTTTGATCTGATTTTCTAAGGAATGCAACTTTAAGGGGTTTACAATCTCACTTTAATTATACATACATATATCATTCACTTAGTTCAGGGGAAAAATTCGGCACCCTAAACTTCAGAGAAAACACAAACAGAAATTACAAGCAGAAATTATATAAAGAGAAAAATAACACAAATCAGCAGACAGGCTTATAGCTGTCTGTCCAAGACCTTACATACGTAGTTACTGGAGAGAGAAGCACTAACATCTGGGTTTTTCAAACCCGGGGGCTCCAATGGTTACCCAGAGTCTCATCTGGTCAAATCACATGACACTCTTCCAGTGACAGATCCCCAACAAAATGTTGACCCCAGAGTATATATATGCTTCTTCATGGTCAGAGTGCTTCACACCTCTAATGACCTAATTAGCAAAAGAGTGTGGGCCTTCCTAAAAACAAAGGCAAGACTCAATCAAAGGCACTTGATTGCCTTGGTGCTGAGAAGTATTCCAAAAGAAAAAATAGTAAAACTGTCCCACTTTGCTTGCCCATACATTCATTCACAACCAAGCAAACTTCTGAACTGATCTTCCAGATAAACCTTTTATACCTGCAAAGAAACTAATATATGCTATTTAGTACTTATCTAATATTTCATCCACATGGCTCCTCTATCCACTGATAGGTTGCAATCTTCCTATAACTTAGATAGATTGAATTATAGCTAAAGGATGGATTGCCCTACCTTGCTAAGAAAACTAAGATGATCTTAAATTCTCATCAAAAATTCTGGAGAGTACCTGGTCTATTAGTTATGTATGTGTTATACACAGTAAACACTTAATGAGTGCTTTTTCATTCATTCATTCCAATAGTTTTTAAAGGTTACTGATGAGCTTTACATGCAGTATTATCTGATTAACACAATAACCTTGTGTCCATTTTACAGATGAGGAAATTAAGACTGAAGGAAGTTCAATTACTTTCCCAGGGATACACAAGTAGTGTATGAGGTGAAATTAAAACCTTTGACTTCCTGCCCACAAGTCCAACAATTTACCTACTAATTCAGAACACTTACTAATTATTCTACTTTTGTGGTCTCTACAACACCTGCCATATGACATTTTATAGTTTCCAAGATTACAACTTGTTTTCTTATTAGTTATGCTTTAGGTTGGCTGCTTTGATTACATCCAAATTATCCATTACATGAGTGGACAGGAAACAGTATTAATTCTCTCTGGTTATCAATCTAAATTAGATCCAAATCACAGTGGTAACTGTCTGAAAGATTTCCATCAATAGATAATCCTGTCCATTGAATGTTATTTTTTTTTAACTGCCACCTTCACAACCTGTCCTCAGATAGTATTGGTTCACCTGAGTTTGAAGCCAGTGACCACCATCCCCTCATTAGATTCCTACATTATTAGACTACATCGATTGTACAGTAAAAGGGGAAATAAAGGAAAAGAATAAATGTCATATTCTTGAGGTTACAGCAAGTATAGAGGCATATGAAAGAAAAAGCTACCAGCCAGATGTTTAAGGTTTGTGGTCTTTTTCTCTGGTCTTAGTTCTGGACTGTAAATATGAATCTTATTTCTCCTATTTCCTCCTAAATGAGCTCAGAGGTTCCTAATGCTGTTTAATCAAACCCAATCCTGATTTTTTTTTCAATAAAGGACATTAATTAAGTGAATGTTATCTACCAGGCACTATGCAAAATTCCAGGAACACAAAGATAAAAATGAAACCTCCTCTGCCTTCAATGAGCTTATATAACACGCACAGAAGTAGAAAGTCAACAAATAAACAGACATAAAATAAGGATAAGAGAGGAGATATTAAAAACTAGAGGAGAAATAAACTGGAAACCAAAAAAGAACTATGGAAATGATAAAACTAAAAGCTGATTCTATGAAAAGATCAATAAAATGGATAAATAATTAGCAATCTAACTAAAGAGGGCAGAAAATCAAATAAAAATAGCAGATGATCAAAGTGAAATCACAACAAAACTAGAAGAAACAAAAAGAATAATCAGAGCCTGTGATACAGTTGTATGCTAATGGAACTGAGAACACAAAAGAAATCAAGGATTACCATCTATTATAAGACATACTCATATGAACAGAAAGACAAATAGATATTTTAAGTAATCCAGTTTCAGGAAAGGATATAGAACTAGTTGTAAAGGAACTACCATAGGAAAAGGGAAAAAAACTTCCAGCCCTGATGGATTAATAGGATAATTCAAATATTTAAAGAAAAATTAGTACCTATAGTTCACAAATTATCAAAAACTGAGAAAGAAAACATACTACCAGATTCATTTTATGAGAAAAATATAGTTACAATACCCAAACCAAAGAAAGATAAAGCAAAAAAGGAGACTCCTAGACCTGGGTAATAAAATAGCACTGATTTTTTTTAATTAAAGAAAATCTTTACAATCTGCAATTTATCCAAGAAGTCATTCACCATGACCAAGTTGTGGTCATGGTGAAATTGTGGCAAAGGTGCAAGAATGGTTTAAAATAAAAAAAAAACAATTAATATTATTTCAAAACAATATCAACAATATTGCATATCAAAATAACAACAAAAATAGTAACATTATTTTTAACATCCAAAATTGCATGATTATTATCTCAATAGACTGGAAAGACTTTTGGCAAAATATAACATTCATTTATGTTTTTTCAAAAACCCTACAAAGTAAATGCCTCAAACTTTATTATGGAGTGGCAGAACCCACAAAAGGATGAAGTGAAACAATTTTCCAGCCAAAGACAACTTACAGGAGTGGGGAATCTGTAGTCTTGAGACAACATAAGGCCTTCTATTTCCTTGAGTGCAGCACTTTGACTTCATGAAGTTTGGATTCCATCAAAGGGTCACACTTGAGGACCTATGGCCTTGAGGCCACAGGTTCCCCACCCCTGAGTCTTTTAAGGTCATTTGAAAAGGGCTGAGTGCTGTGCCAGTCCAACGTAGGCAACCCCACTGCCAAGATAGCTGCAATCTGCACCTTAGCACACCAGCAGCTGGACTTGGGGGCAACAGAATCAGCAACACTGGAATCTGGAGCTCAGTCCACAAAGAGTAAGGGGGGGGGGGGGTCAGACAACTGGTCAGATGGAGATTACAGGCATCCCTTTGCTGGCATTAGGTGCAGGACACTGTTCCATTGCCCATACACCAATAAAGGTTACAGTCCTGGGTTGCAGTCACAGGATGAGGAAGAACACCAGTACATCAGAGCTTGGAGCTTCCAGGGAGCCCAGATGCTGATCAGAGTTCCATGGTGAAAAAAAGTGCTTGTGGTCACTCAGAGACCAGAGCACAGGTCAGGAAAGAAGTGACCATGTCTCTAGATAGTACCACTTTGGAAGAACTAAAAACTCACAGACCCCCATAGCTAGCTCTGAAAATAGATGCACAAAAAACCTGAAGCTTGGGATAGTGCCCCCTCTGCCCTGGAAGCAAAATCCAACTATAACATAAAGTTAAAAATCAAAAATAGGCTGGAGAAATGAGCAAACAACAACAAATAAAGAACCTGACCATGGAAAGTTACTATGGTGAGAAGGAAGTTCAAAACACAAACTGAGAAGACAATGAAGTCGAAACTGCTGTATCCAGAGCCAGAAGAATTGGAACTCTACCAAAAGGGCTATAAGACCATGCATGCCCTTGACTACCACTACTAGTTCTCTATCACAAAGATAAAAAAGGAAAAAAGACATATATGTACTAAAATATTTATAGCAGCTCTTTTTCTGATGGCAGAGAATTGGAGATTGAGAGGATTCCCATCAGTTGGGGAGTACTATTATAGTCTAAGAAATGGTAAGCATAACAGTTTCAAAAAACCTGGAAAGACTTACATGAACTGATACAAAATGAAATGAGCTCAACCAGGAGAACATTATACACAGTAACAGCAATATTATATGATGACCAACTATGAATAACTTAACTCTTCTCAGTAGTATCAGCAGTACAATGATTCAAGACAATTCTGAAGGACTTGTGATGAAAAAACATTATCCACCTCCAGTGAAAGAGCTGATGGAGTCTGAATGCAGTTCAAAGAATTTTGTAACTTTCTTTATTTTTCTTGTGTTTTTTTTCCTCAGTCTTCTTTCACAACACGACTATTATGGAAATATGTTTTGCATATCATCTATAAAAAATTGCTTGCCTTCTCAATAAAAGGATAGGAAAGGAAGGAATTTAAAACTCAAAATTTTTAAAAAGGTTAAAGTTATTTTACATATAGTTGAAAAAATAAAATACTGAAACACTGAAAGAATAAATTACTTAGGTATGAGCTCCCTATTTGATTTTTAAAAAGACTTCTGAGAAAACTAGAAAGCAATCTGACAAAAATTGGTTTTACTTCAAAACCTTATAACATATTCCATAATACATTCTAACACAATATGTAACCTTAATACTAAAGATCATAACATTAAAATAGAAATGGAATTGATAATAAAACTTTCCAGCTATGGGTAGAAAATAAAAACTTAACTAAACAAGGCATAGTAGCAATTATAAAATGTAACCTCACATGAAACTGAAAAAGTCCATAAACAAAACTAATGCATCTAGGGCAAGAAAAGAAGCAGTCAAATGGAAAAGAAAATCTTTAATTTAAATTTCTCTCATAACAATTTGGTATTCAAGATAATAAATGAACAGAGGCAGAGACAAAGAGAGAGACACATGCACACACAAACACACACACACAGAAAGAGAGAGAGAGAGAGAGCTATAAATAACTAACAGAAATTCCCCAGTAAATAAGTGGTAAAAGAATATGAACAAATAGTTGTTGAAAGAAAAATTGCATATTGTTAACAACAACATATAAGAATATTCCTAATTACTAATAATAAGAAAAATGCATATCAAAGCAACCCTGATGTTCCATCAGATAATAATAATCAATGTTGAAGGAGTTGCGCACTAACATATTATTGGTGGAACTGTGAATTAGTACAACTATTTTGGAAAGGAATTTGGAATCATGCAAATAAATGACCTAAATGTATGTAAACTTTGACGCAGATATTACATTACTAGACTTTATTCCAAGAAGCCCATTGGTAAGAAGATAGTCCTAATAAATACTAAAATAATTATAGCAGTACTTTTTATGATATCAAAGAAAAGGAAACAAAGTAGCTGCCCTTCAAATGAGCAATGTTTTATGGTACACTAATGTAATGGAATGTTGTTTGTCCTTCATTCTCAAAGAGGATCATGACATCAGGGAGGCAATACCATGGCAAGCAAGTGAATTGGATTTTAGTGAGGGAGGGCTGTGCAAAGTCACCAGCCTCATTTTCTCCTCCAGAGTAATCTGGGTCCAGTGGTGAGATACAGATCAGGAGCACTGGAGATGGACCTGGATGCAGTGGGAGACCTTGTCCCTTTTAAACTAATATCTTTAATAGGCCTCAGTTTGACTGAGCCAATGCCCATTCAGTGATTAAGGTTGGGTAAGAAATCTATAATAGAATACTACTGTGCTGTAAGAAATGATGAATGTGATGAATATAGAGAATGATGGAAAAATCTAGCTACTTTAACTAATGCAGACTAAAGTAAGCAGAGTTAAGAAAACAGAATATTTGAGTACAACAATATAAATGGAAAGAATTATTTATAAAAAAAATTAAATATCGATGTGCAGAAGCATAAACAACAAAGCATGGCTTGAAAGAAGAGATATGAGAAGACACTCTCTTTATCCCTTTGCAGAGATTGAAGATCTAAAAGTGTTGCACATATCTTCAGATTTTTCGAGACATTACTCAGTTATCCTAATATTTCCTCTACTTTTTTGTTTTTGTCTTTAAAATACTGTTTATTATATAGGATATCTCTCTGGGAGGGGGAGAGGAAGAATACTAGAGGAAGCTATGATGATGTAAAAGATATAATACATCAAAACTTATTTTTAATTAAAAAAACACAAGTCAAAAAGAATTTTTCCTCTTCCTCTCTGAAACTTATTCTTCTCTTTCCCCTCATCAGTCTTAGATTTATTTCCACCTGACCAAGAAAGGATATATACAAACATGCACATACATACATATTTGTGTGTATAGCAGAGTTTCTTTTGAGCTTTGGACCATCTTTAAAGCTGATTAAAAATGTATTGCTATCTTTTGGCCTCATGGAACAAATGAGACTTTTCGGTAGTGAGGCTAGTCTTGGAAGTACCAAGGATAATTAAAAATTTTACTAAAAGATCCATTTCACATTTGATTCTTACTAACAATTCCTGCTTTTGCACTGCAAAATCGTTACAATTTTCCCTGAACTTACTGATTGAATATCTGAAAAATGAAGTAGATAATGTCACTAGAATTTCATATCATGGTTTTATATAGTGACTTGGACACAACTGTAATTATTTTAAAACATTAAAAACCAATTCTTTACTCCAGAATGGCAGGACTCATTTCAACTGAATCTCTACTTCCGGCATTTGACAAACTTCTAGTCAGTCATCTTCTTCAGCCTTTCTATGCTTTCATTCCATTTCTGTATCAGTCTTCTGATCAGTAGACAATTAATGAATGAATCATAGATATGCCATTTATTTAGCATTGTGCTAGAAATGGCCAGGAAGGGGTATGGAGGTCTGGTTTTGAGAAAAATTAAAACTAAAGTTCATCTACCTAATATTTTATGATGTAATTGTTTTTACACGAAATTTTTTGCAGAAAAGTGGGAGCGACCATTATGTAAAGCTTTCCCCCCTTCATTGTGCCAGTATTACTTAAAAACATTTATTACTAAATTGTCTTTGGTGCAAGGTTATGGTGCATGGAATGTTCATGAATATACATTAAAATTGGAAAGATGCAAGGCTTACCATATCACATGATTTACTCATGGCAGATTCACCTGCCCGCCAACTCCCCTTGCACCTATGGCTCTTCCCTGGATTGAGTGATGATGTCGTTAGTACTGCAGTGCTCCAAAAAAGCCACACAAGTCAGCTTTTAGAAATATGCTAACAATACTCATGTGCTGAGAATTCTAGGCTCATGGCTCACAATGCACAAGAGAGAAATGCATTTCCATATGCCACTGGTGAATGCATTGCTGCTCTGTTTACCTTCTAAGGTGCATGACAAACAGAATTATATCATGTAACAATTATGCAGTGAAAGGTTATAAACCAATTTTTGGTTTATAACCTGAAAAAACAGAGTGCTACAATTATATAGTGGTGACAATTATGTGATGAAATATGGTATTTAGCCCAGGGCTCTGGTGTAAAAACCAAGTTCTGGAGGGAAAGGAATGTAGAGAGTGGCTGCAATTTAGGATCATGGTTTGGAAATGGCCAGGAAGTGCTACTGAATCCAAATATAGTGCAAGATAAGGCAAAAGCTGGAGGCAGCTAGATGACTAAGTAGATAAAGCACTGGACCTGTACTCAGGAAGACCTGAGTTCAAATCCAGCCTCAGATGCTTTTCCTGCTGTGTGACCCTGAACAAGTCACTCAACCTCTCTTTGTCTTAATCCACTGGAGATGTAAATAGAAAACTACTCCAGTAATTTTGTCAGGAAAACTCCATGGACAGCATGGTCCATAAGGTCGTGAAGAGTCAAACACTAAACAGCTGACAACAATAAAGGCAGAAGCCAACCTAACAACTCAGGTTGCCCCAGGAAGAGTCCACATTGTGGTGGAAGGATAAAGAGGATGAATAGAAAGTAGGCAGCATGATTTGGAAGTGGCTGAGAAGTGACAACAGAGAAAACAGGTGGGAGTACAGAAAAGGCATTTGTTTCAACCTTATGGAAAATGGCATTTGGAAAGTGTATGTAGTATTTTGCTCACTTTCCAAACTATTTATTGAGGTACTTCTTTTTCCTTCTTATTAAGCAATTAGATTTTCCTTTGGCACTTGTTCCAGTGCTGAAATATTGACAAGAAAAACAAAATCCCACAAACATACAACAAATTGAGGGAGTGAATAGAAATATGTAAAGTTAGAGATTGAAGAGATGAAAAATGCCAACAGACTGACCTGTATGGAGAGTGAGAGAATATAGATCAGGTTGTATTTCTGAACCAAACCATCTGAATACTTTCTGAATGTCCTTAGCATTCTACTTTGATGTGTTTATTTTTTTCCTTACATAAGTTAATTACTAAAATCACAAATGCTTTAAAGAGTAGAAATAGGAAAACAACTTTTGCAAGAAAAAGCTCTTTCAGGAATTTGGACAGTTACTACAAGGGTTAATGAAGGGCTTCTTGACTTTTTATTGTGGACATCTTTGGCACTTTGGTGAAACCTCTGGAACCCTTCCCAGGATAATCTTTTGAATAATTGAAGGAAATACTAAAACTGAGTTAGAGGTTAGTAAATAATAAAGATTTTTTTTCCACAGTCAAGTTCACAGATGCTCCTAAAATGTATACATATTTCCCTGGGAGTCCCACGGCCCCAAGAACCCTTTCCACTAGAGATCTGATTGGGGGAGGGGTAATTTTGGATCTAACACAATTTACATCTCATAATGTAGGAAATTTACTGATATCATCAAAGGTAAATAGAGTACTTAGAGTACAACTGTCACCTATATTGTGACCCAGAAAAACTCTCCTTGGTTCAAAGTACTCTGTAAAGCTACATACACTCAAGACCATAGCTCACTTTACCTTTTAGTTGCTACTGGAATAGTATAATTAATTTAAATTAAAACATTTGGTGAAATAGCATGGCAAAGTATGAAGAGAAGTATTAATACAATAATTCCCACATAACTCGTGCAAACTATTTCACAAATACGTATGTCACTGTGAGGCTTGGACATGTCTAAGGAACACATAGAGATGTGTACACATGTACATCCAAAAGTACACATGTGTATATAGAACTCGTACCTCTAACTCATACTGGGCTGCCAATGCCCTCTAGTAATATTATCATTTTGTTCCCACAAGACCGGGTCCCCACTGGTTTCATGTGGCATGCAGTATCTCCTGGGTAGTGCTTCATTGTCTTCTAATCATTTAATATAATTGTGGCCTTAGATTTGAAGGGACTTTAAAGCATATTTATGTCTCCCCATTCATTTTGTGGATGATAAAACTAAGGCCTGCAGAGATTAGTTGTCACTGATGGGCCGTGGTCCACTGGCATCTGCTTAGTGGTGGTGGGCTGGTCTTATGCTCGAAGATTTAATTAGGAAATGGTTGTAGAGTTTCTCTCTGCTTACAGTTTCTTACTTTATTTATAGTCCTCTCTGAAGTGCTATTCCCTATGTGATGAAACTGCTGTCTCTCCTTCAGTTTATGCTCCAGAGGCTCTTTTTAGGCAGACAAGAACCTCATATAGCCATTATCAGACTGCTTTTCTTCATATAGACACAGGGAACTTAGTCAGTGTTGGCTCTTGTATTTTTCCTTCTTGAAGGATAATCTTTGCCTCTTGGACCCAAGTCCTGCAGAGAACAGAAGAGTCAGTCATCTGAGAAGCACCCATAGGTACTTAATCTGGCTTTCAAGCAGATTCCTGCTCACTAAAATTAACAACATTCCTTGCTAACTGAACCAATGTCTGATTCAAGATTAGAAGATTTTATAACTGATTTCCAACCTGCACCTCTACATAATCATCTCAAGTGTTGCCCTACCTAGTAATTGCCTAGGACTAAATATTTGGACTCTCCTTTTCCCCAGCCTTCAGTGATCCCCTATGATTTTTTCATACAAATTAATTTGAGCCAGAGCAAAACCTAAACAAAGGAGGAAAGGGCATTGTTTTACTACTGTTCCGCATTATATCCCTTACCACATCTAAGTGGCTAGCAACTAGCTTCTAAGACTGAGACACCCTACTCAAACTAAGA
This sequence comes from Trichosurus vulpecula, assembly GCF_011100635.1. Lineage (NCBI taxonomy): Eukaryota > Metazoa > Chordata > Mammalia > Diprotodontia > Phalangeridae > Trichosurus > Trichosurus vulpecula. Next base: position 57,425,359 of record NC_050578.1, read on the forward strand.
GGTACAATATGAAATTTGTCTCATCCTTTTACCTTGAGAATTGGTTGAATGTAGCAAATGTAAGATGAATTCAGAGCCTGAAAAATATTCTTATGCCAACTCTTAATAAATCCCTAATAAATAACCTAATGCTAACATAGTGATTTTCAGAATTGCAAGAGAGAGGGTTGAGGTTCAGTCTTTGGGGAATAAGAAGTTTGGATTAGCTCTTTAAGAGAATATTATGATTTAGCTGTCAACTAAACTACGGTCGAGAGGGGAATGGTTATTTTATAGTCGTTAAAATTTACAAGAGTCTTTTGAGTGACGTTAGAGAAAGGAAGCAGCAAAATGGATGAACCAATTCAAATATTTTCACCCCCAAATGTCAAAAAGTTATAAAAAGATATGTTAGCTGACCCACTGTGCTGTGAGCTTCAGTTGCTCTCATTAACTATTGATCACTTAAGATGTAGTTCCCTTGATTAATGGAAATCTTTGCAAACAGCTTGTATGCATTACCAAGACTTCCAGCTGAACCACACATTTTCAAACATTTAGAGCCTCATAAATAAGACATTTGTTAAAAAAAAAAAAAGAGGAAATGGAGCTTCTAATTTCAACATTTCTTAACCTCCAAAATGTAAATTCAACCACTTAGGATGAATTCCAGAGCAATCCTAAAGAGAAAATTTTATAATTATTATTTTGGAAAGGCTTATTAATCTGACCTAGATTAACCAGATGACTCTGAGAGAATTAAGGGTATATTTTTCATTGAAAGAAATGTACCCTACACATAGTAGTAAGTTTAAAAAAATTAATTGAATTCATTAGTAGATGAGGTTGGTTTTTTTCCCATTTCCTGTGGAAATGAAAAAAATGAGAGGAGACATCCAGACAAGGGGCTTGTGACAAAAATTTTAAAGGCTGATGATTAGTGATAATAGTGGATAGAAGGCCAAAGTTGAAGTTAGGATTATATGGACTCAAGTTCTACCTAAACACATACTAACAATAGGAAATAGTTTCTCAGTGCCCCAAGCAAAAAAACCCTATCATTTACAAATAAGATGCTGATCTGCATCAATTAAAAGATTTCACATAATAGGAGTTCTCACTGATGAAATCATGATCCCAACAATAGCTACATATTTTATAAGAGATAGAAAGTATATCTTAAGTGGGCTGTGAAAGCTATCCAGAGTTTTGAGGTGGGGAGTCATTGTAAATATTGAAAGTATCTCTAATCAGTATATCCTTGATATTTTACTAAAGGAGGTTTATATTCCCATAATTCATTTATCTGCTCATTTAATTAATTACAGTTAGAAGCAGAGTTGGTATAAATGGATACTGCCACCCCATCTAACTGGCTGGAAGTCTAAGATGCATGATTGATTTTCAGATGTCTGTTTCTTTCTTGAGAACAATAAGTAGTTTTTTAAAAAAAAATTTCAATGCAACAAACATATGTGCAATATGCTGGGCACTTGGCTAAATACTAGAGGTATGAAGACAAAGGCCAATCTTTGACCTGAAGGAATTTTATAGTCTACTAGAGCTTGGCTTGGGAGAGTGAGGTTGGGAGTAAATGAGGAAATAGAAATTCCAAGATGGAAAAAGCACTATGAACTTTGATAGAGAGGGGAATCAAGAGAAGCTTCCTGTAGGAGAGGAAGTGCCTGAGCAGAGAGGTGGGTGAGGAGCAGATTGTGGAGGAACTGAAATGCTGGTCTAAGCGATTTGTCTATTAGCCTATAGGCAAAAGGGAAGGTACTAAAAATTTTGAGTAAAGAAGCAAAATGGTCAAATCTCTGTCTTAGGAATATTTGAGGTGGGGAGTAGACCAATAAAATGCCATAGATATGATCAGTTGTGGAGATTTTCATGAGCTTGAAATCTAATTGAATGTAATTCACATCTCAGCTGCTGAGATTGGCACCTGGAAGTTAAAAGAACAATCAGCCACTTAGGTTCATTTGATATGTCTAGCTGCTATTTTAATTTTATTGCAATTCCCTTTTTGATTGAAAGGTTTCAAAGGCATTTAAATTGGAAATTGTCCATTATAGTAAGTGCAATTAAAAAAAATTCATTAACTACTTGTGCTAATCTGAAGCTCTATCTTCAGCAATTACAAAGTTCATTTTTATCTTCAAGAAGCCCCAAAACTGAAATATCACCTTCCCTGATTTCATCAGAAGAATCAAAGTCATGTTAGAAAGAACTCTTTTTCATTAGTTTGGGATAATATAAATTCTAATTCATTTAATAGTCAACTGGTATTAAACTTTGAAAAATGAAAGCATATAAATAATTGGGAACTTTCTCACTTTGGAAATGTAAATGAGAAATTAGAGTAAAGTTCTTAAAATAGTGTCAGCTGGGTATGATCATTTGAATCACCTGCAAGCAAGATTTTTTTTATTCTATATTGTCCCCAGTATCTGGAAAGATCAATTAGACTTTTTCAAATGAAAATATTCTTCTTATAAACATCATCATCATCACAAAAATCTCTTAAAACCTTTTCTCAGGAATGAAAAAGTTAGAGTAAAACCACATTTCTCTTTAAACAATAGTTTGTCTCAACTACTGAAATCTAGATAATAGTTGTGAGTGAGTTACTGTGATTCCATATTTTTTTCAGAGCAGGACCAGATTAAAACCCATTCAGGGCCTCTCATCATGGGCAACCCTTGCCCACATTTGTTGTTGTTCTTCACTCATTTCCAGTAGTGTCTGACTTAGTGATTCCATTTGGGTTATCTTGGCAAAGATACTGGAGTGGTTTGCCATTTCCTTCTCCAGCTCATTTTACAGAAGAAGAAACTGAGGCAAATGAAATTAAATGACTTGCCAAGGGGCACACAACTAGTAAGTGTTTGAGGCCAGATTTGAACTCAGAAAGATGAGTCTTCCCAACACCAGGCCTGGCAATTTATCCACTGTGCCACCAGCTGCTCTCTCCTTTATATTGGTAGCTGCTAAATCATGAATAATTCTGATTGACTCCTCAATGCTACAATGCCTTCTTTCCTGCTGCCTGCATTGTTTTTCTTTGACTTGGTAACTCAATTTTAGCTATGATACTCCTGGGAGTTTTCATTTTTAATTTTTTGGGAGGCTTTCTGTTTCTGCTTTTGCCTCTGATTCTATGGGAAGATTTCTTTTGAGATTTTTTTTTTCTGAACTGCAATATCTAGTGTCTTTTTTAAAATTCTGGCTTTAAGTTAATCTAAATTATTTCTCGATCTGTTTTGCAGGTCAGTTTTTTTTTTCTTTTATGAGATGCCTAATATTGTCTTCTTTTTTTTGTCTTTGGGCTTTGTTTTAATATTGCATATTTTCTAATGGAGTCCTTTTGTTTGGTACATCCTAATTTTCAGGTAGCTTGCTGCTTGGGCAAGGTTTGGTAACTGTTGTGCCAAGCTGTTAATTCCCTTTCCAATTCTTTCTTCTATAACTCTCATTCCTGTTTCATTTTTTTCCTCTAGTGTTCTCATTTCATGTATAAAACATTTTAACTTCTTCATCTCCTCCAGGAATTCTAATTGAACTTGCACCCAAGCTGTGTTTTTCTTTGAGGCTTGCTTCATAGATGATTTGGAGCCATTCTCATCTGTATTTGTGTCTTGAACATCTCTATCATTATAATAGCTTTTTCTGGCAGGATTCTTCTTCTTCTCCTCCTCCTTCTTCCTTATTCCTTTTGTCTTCTTCTTTCTTCTTTCCATTTTTTATCCTACTTTCTGACTTCATGTTTTATGTTAAGACTGGGCTCTATGTAATTGGGGAGATAGTGTCTGAGGTGATCATCATGTTTGTTTGGGATATTGATCATTGTGCTATTCTGGGATCTCAAAGTAAGTCATGCTGAAAATCTGAAAACTTCCAGTGCTCTCAAATTGGCCTGATTTAGGGCAAAGTCCAATTTCTGTACTCCTAGGTACACCTGCTGGTTTGCTAAATTAAAGATCCAGTAAACTGTGACTAGTCTCAGACACTTTCAGCCATATTGACAGCTGGTTCAGAATGACAGAACTATAGGCTCCCCTTTAGTTTGTAATTCCTGTGGTAGTTATTCCAATATAGGCTTAAGACTAGACTGGAAACTATAATCAAGATATACCTGTCTATGCTCCTGAGATGTGAGGCACACAGCTGCTGCTTTTTCCTGAGCTTGCTTCTTGTTCTTATGCCACTAGGGTCCATGACTACTCCTCACCCTGAATACCATCCCAAGTCACAGGTCCCCTCCTCAGTCAGCTCTGAATTCATCAACTGGAACTGTGTGATGAGTGACCAAGCTGGCAGTTTACGTCTATTTCAGCACTCTGCACAAATTTAGTTCCTTTTTTGCTGAATTTGCAACTTCTATCTTTTCCTGGTCCATGGCCTTTCCCTGACCTAGAATAATCCAAATGGAAGTTCCTGTCTGCACACTGTCCACAATGTTTACAGATCTCTCTATTTGTCTCCCTATGACAACATTGGCTGAAAAAAATGACCGATTACGATTGTTTTCTTGGATTTCCCAATGAGAACTCAGTCTCATGCATTTTTTAAATGTGTTTGGAGGAGTTTGTGCTGGAAGGGAACCTTAGCTGTACTTCTTATTCCTTCTCCACTATCTTGTCTCTACTTCTCCTCATATTTGTTTCTTAGCTACAAATACTGAGTACTCTTTCATCTTCCTGAGTCCTCCTTCTACCTTCCAAACTCTCGAAATAGGCAAAAATTCTCCTCTATCTCTTCGCATGTTTTTTCTATTTTTTGTTTCCAGAAATATTGTGCTCTTCTTGACAAACTCAAGAGAGACATTTTTCTTGATACCCTTGACCTGATCTTCTAATGGTGAAGGAAGCCTGCAAATTGAACATAGATGGCATATTTTTGTGCCTGTAGCAGAAATATGCATCCTCCATACTGTAAAATACTCATGTATTTACTGGAATTAAGATGATCTGTTCTTGTTTGTAACCCTAGAACTGCTATGGCAAACCGATTTACCATTGTAAATACAGAGTCTTCATTGCTCCAAGCTCACATCCACTATTTTATTACTGTTCTTTTTCACTTAGTCATTCAACCGGTCTCTATATCTTGTTTACAAATGTAATGTAAGACATTTTACTGAAATACAAGTAAACTGTACTTGTGTTGGCAAACTTTACCCATCATCTGTTATCTTAGGAAGCCTGCCTAAAAAGAAATAAGGTTACACTGGCATAAATTGTTCTTGATGTAGTTATACTGGCTCATATTTATTTCTGCTTCCCTTTCTCAATGTTAACAATCTACCCTTTAAATAAATAAACATATATACATGTACATATATAATATGTTACCAGAAATTGTCATGCTCAGTGACCTATGAAGTTACTACTATTACGTCTCCTTTTCCTTTTCCTCCTCTTGTGTTCCTTTCCTCTCTCTGAACATTTTCCTAGCTCATCCTCACAATTATGGCACAACTTTTCCTCACAACAGTTTTTCAAAGGACTCTGAATCCCATCTGCCCCTTCTTTCAGTATCTTGGGGGGAAAATTCATCCAGGTCTGATGATATAAAGTCAGTGAGGAAAGACCTCAATTCCCTTACAATCTTACTTAGTTTGGGTTTTAAATGACTGTTCCACTTTTTCTTATCTTTTTGAGTCTAAAGATCATTCTCATCACCAATCAACCAATCTACAAATATTTATTAAGCACCTTCTATGTGCCAAGTACTCTTCTAGGAGCTAGTGCTACAAATACAATAGTAAGCAAATACCCTGACCTCAGGAATCTTGATTTTACTGGGGAAGGGGACATGATGGAGAGGGAATATATAAATAAGTGCATAAATAAGTAAACACCATCTATGTACAAAATAAATACAAAGTAATTGGAGTGGTGTGTATTGAAAACAGGAGAAAATCCAGAAAGTCTTCTTAAAGGAGATAATACTTGAGCTGAATCTCAAAAAGTACTAGTCAGGGTCTTGGGTGTGGGGGGAAGGACTTGCAGAGGAAAATAAGCTGAAAATGGTTTGTTACACACAGGAAACATGAAGTAGGCCAATATGACTGGAACACAGAATGTGGGGAGGGAAGAGTAGAGTCAGAATGTGTAGGGGGAGAGGAAGTCTGGAAAGATATTCTGGGGCCAGATTATAAAGGACTTTAACTGCCAGATATAAGAATGCATGTTTTATCTGAGGGGGAATAGACAGCTCCTGAAACTTCTTGAGCAGGGAAATAACACACTCAATCTAGTGTTTTGGGAATATCAACTTGGCAGCAATGTGGATGATGGATTGGAGAAGGGAGAGGGTAGATTCAGGGAAGACCTTTCAGGAGGTTATATCAATAGTCTGGACAAGAAATGATGAAAGCAGAAACTGGTGTGGCTAGAGTGGAGAAGACAGATGTGAAAGATGTTTAGAAGGTAGAATTGACAAGATTTGGCAACCATTTGGATATCAGGAAGAGGGAAAAGAAGCAATAATCATAATGTCTAACACATGTCAAGAAGGAGAAGAACTGAGAAATGGCTGCTGGACACAGCAATAAAAAAAAAATCATTGGTGACCTAGGAGAGAGTAGTTTCATTCAAGTTGGGATCAGAACCCAGCAAGGGACTGAAAAGTGAGTTTAGGTGAGAAAATTGAGGTACCTTTTTTTTGGACTTTGGCAGAGTAGAGATAAAAGCAAGAGAGAGTTTGGCAAAATCAAGTAAACTTTTGGTGGCTGTTGTTGTTATTTAAAAGATGAGCATCTTTGTGGGCAGCAGTGAAGTAATGAGTTTGTAAGGAGGATGTGAAGAATAGACAGAGGGAGAATGATCAAAATGGTAAGACCCCAGAGGATGTAATAGAGAATTGGATTATGGTCACAAGGGTTGGCATTGTCAAGGAGAAACTATTCTCCCCTTCAGGAACATGAGAGGAAAGAATTTGGGAGGAGCAGGAAGAAGGTGTTGAAGAGATTAGAAGTGTGGGATTTAGGAAGAGATAAAGCTCATAAAGATTTGGCCTAAAAAAAGATTTCAATGAGAACTGTTAAGATAAAAGGAAGGGGATAATGTTGATCATTTAAAAAGAAAAGAGAAGATTTGGAACAGTCATCACAAGGGAATCAATGAGTTTAATCAATCTGGGAAGAATAAAGAGATTTCTATGGAGCATTGAGAGTCCAATTGAATAGCATAAAACTTTAGTGTCTCTAATTACCAGGGTTGTTTAACTTCTCCCAATGGTACTTGTAAGAGGACTGGAAAGTAAGGTTAATACGCATAATCCAAGTTGGGGTTTGGAAAGGAATGAGAGGTAACAGGAAAATGGGACAAGGAATCTGAGGGTAGAAGTTAACTAAAAGATTACAATTTTGAAAGAAAAATATTGAAGTCAGAGGAGAGAAACAGGGAAATCCTGGGAAAGAGAGTGCAGGAATGAGAAGAATTTGTCATGAGGACAGAGAAAAGTTTTAGGAGGAATGGAGTACAGGGCAAGATGGTGGGACTGGAAGTTCCCATCATCTAGAGGAGTGTAAAAGCAGGTTTCTGATAGAAAAATCAATTATTACCCACCCTGGGTGAGGCCAGGTTAGAGTAAAGGAGCAGTTCAAGAGATATGAGAAGAGTGCAGAACAGGGAATCAAGGTAGTTTGAGAAGACATCAGCATGCAAACTGAGATTCCCAACTATAAGAGCAGAATTTGGGCTAGAGAGGAAGACTGAACCAGTTACTGAACTCTTCCACCAAGGAGTTATGTTGTCACTAATTCTTTTGCTCTAGACCTAAATATTTTCTGTCATAATTCTCTGCTCTGATTCCTGAATTTCCTCATGAGTAAATTTTAGTGTTAAAGTTATATTCAACTACCCCCTATTAATTATTCTATACCTTTGAGCAAGACACATCCTTTTAAAATGCTATTCCAGTCATCTCATGAAGTCTAATGATAGTTATTTTGAATTTACCTGTGTGAATGAGGCATCCTACTTCCCCTTGCTTTTGACCCATGATTTTTGAATCTCTTTTAAAATATGTTGTCCTGTAAATTACTGACCCTTTCAGCTCAACTCTACTTCAGATGGTGTATTTTCTCCTCCCTGTGGTATCTGGATTGACAATTATATGAGGGAGGTTCTTTCTCTTACCCATATTTTTAATTAAAACTTTTTTTTTGTTAATCACAAGATTTTGGACAAATACATTTTTACCTGGCTGTCAGGTTACATCCCTGTCCTTTTTCAACCAATTTCTAGAAATTCAAATTGTGTTTCTGTGGTGTTAATGTGATTAAAGATCTTCCCCTGCCCATTAATCCCATTGATAGCTCTCAGATGCAGCTAGTTAAGGGAAGCTTGATTGGGTGAGGCTTGTTTGTAAGAAGGCCCACACCCTTTTGCTTATTAGGCCATGATGGATGTGAAGCCCTAAGGCTCTAAAAGGAGTGTATATATACTCTCAGGGTAGCCCTTAAGCTCTCTCAGAACTTTGGGAGGAGAGGATGCAGGCAAGCAGACAACTAGGATCTGTGAGTGAGTGTTTTTCGAAAGGCCTCAGCAGAAAGGAAGGTTACAAGGATGCATTGGCTCCCTGCTGTGATATTGTGTTTTAAGTTCCTTGCTCTTATGATGAAGTTGACTTAACTGGTTTGGGGACATAATTGCTGCTATGTTGAATTGGAGTCAATAGTTTTGGGATTTGATCCTCTGGTGTGTGAATAAATGTTTTACTTCTGCCTTCTACATGGAGAGTCTCTTATATTCTGTGATACAAAACTGTACAGGCATATTCATGGTCACTATTGATGTTGTGACACTTGCCTTACTGACACAATTTCCCAGTACCATCTTCTTAAGCATTTACTCACCAAATCTGCCTGACTCTTAAGAATTCTCTACTTACAATTGTTTGCATGTTGTCTAGTGAGTATTTGTTGGATGAATGAACTAATTAATGAGGTTGATATTGTAATAGAAAGAAGACTGGCACTAGCTATATAAAACTGGGCAAGTCACAACATCTCAGAGCCAGAGTTTTCTCAAATGTAAAACGGTGATAATAAAATTTGTTTTTCAGGATTTTCGTGAGGACTAAATATGATCATGTTTGTAAATTACAAAAAGTTTGTTGAGGAGAGTGAAGGGTAAAAAGATTGTAAAGGTTATAAAGAGCTTTACATGCCAAACAGAGCATTTTATATTTGTTCCTGGAGGTAATAGGAAGCCATTGGAGTTTAATGATTTGAAAGAAAAGGGTAACATGAGCAGACCTATGCTTCAGGAAAATCACTTTGGCAACTTAGAGTAAGATGGATTGTAGTGGACAGAAAAATTGGAAGGCTATTGCAATAGTCTAAGCAAGAAGTGATAAGGGTCTGCAGTGGGGTTGTGGCTTTTTTGATTGGAGAGTAAGGCATGTAAATTCTAAAGCCTTATAGTAATCATATGACTTTGAGAATGTATAGTACTAGGCAATAAGACAGACAAATAATAATAAAACTAAGTATCCCAAGACTGTTAAGTCTTAGATATTAGCTTAGCCAAGGTAGTCCTATCACATTTCATGATCTTACCTTAGGATGAGATATTCTATTTCTATAATCTTTATAAATAGGATAAAATACACAGTAACTGTTTTAAAATTTATTTGATTTAGTAAGCTTATCTCATGTAGCTTCAACCCTTTCTAAAGCAGGTCCTGCTTACAACAATAAAAATCTCTGTAGATTTTTGCCAAATTCAAATGATTCTAGGATTTAGGTTTTGAAAAGACCTTAAAAATCAAGTCATCCCAATTCTCCATTTTAGAGTTCAGGAAAATGAGACACAGAGAGACGAACACATTTTTAAAGTAGGATGTTAAGTAGCAGAATCATAATTCATATCCACATCCTCTACTCCCAAATCCAATAGTCTCCCAACTATTTTATAAGCCTAACAACTTAATTCCATTAAGTTGTGTAAATGCCATGAATCACCCTAATAGGTACTGATGTTTCCTACTTTTTCTTTCTGCAAACCAATTTTCTGATGTAACCTAACTTATAAACTTCTTGAATCTACATAAAAATGCATTTTCTTATGGATGGTAAAAATCTGATCCTTACTTTGATCAAACTAATAACTAGCCTTAAGAATAGAAGGTTAACCAGAAAAAATAATTCATGATTTTTCAAATTATTCCTTTATTTATTACCTTATTAGCATTCAGTCTTTAGTTGAATGACATCATACAGATTTTTTACTGTATATTTTTTAATTAATTTCCCTAAAAAGAGTCATGCAGGTTTTTAAATAGCTGTCTACTTCTTCTTGCTCTTCACTTTTGAAATTTGAATGCATTGGCAGGGTGGTGGGGAGGAGAGGATGTCAAAAATGTCTTTCGGTAGTTTTAGAAAAAGCTGTTGTGAGAATTAGTGATTCAACTACTCTGTCTATATTTATACCCAGAACATGATCTCTAAGGTCTCTTATGGCTCTAATTCTTATTATGTAGTTATGATATACCCAAAGAGGTGTTGATCAGGTTGTATTCAAACTACGTTTGAAATTCAGAGAAATAGCACTTAATAAATACTTGTTGATTGACTGACTATTCTTAACTTTTGCCTGCCAACAAATTGTGTTCAATCCAGCCCTTTTAACTACATTTGTTTGTACAGGAAGACATGAAAATGTATGGTACGATTTCATAAGTCATCAGAACCACTTAACTCCTGATCAGCATATCTCTAGAGGGAAAGAATATTTTTAACTTTTCGAGCTAAAATCATGGTGATCTTTATAAATCCCTGAGAGGAAATAATCACTGGAAGCCTACTATAAGTGGATAATTAAAAGGTTTCTTAACTAAGCTCACACCACCCTCATATGAAAGGAGAGAATCAAGCCTGTAAGGATAGTAAATGATCAAGATTTATATGTCATCTGTTATCTAGTTTTTGATGATTATACTGGCATTAATGATGCAGGCATTACTGGCCTTGAAATGATATGTTCTTAGAGTACTCTGGACATTTTAAGAATTCTATCAATATGCATTGCTTTTTCGATGGATTAACATGCTAAACTTTCTTTTTCTGACCAGCAGGTGGCGAAGTCCCTTACACAACCCTGGCCACTCGAATGATGATGGGGGCTTGGTGGCTCTTTGCATTAATTGTTATCTCATCATACACAGCCAATCTGGCAGCTTTCCTCACCATCACACGAATTGAAAGCTCCATCCAGTAAGTAGACACAAATGATGCTGGTAGATGATGATGATGATGGTGATAGTCATCATGATTTTTATTTTACTATGCTATGGAAATGTTTATGTTATTTCACAAATTAAAAGTAAAATAATAATAGAAAATAACTAGTCTTTATATAACATCTTGAGTTTTGCAAAGTACTTTGCAAATATTATCTCATCAGATCTTTAAAGCAACCCTAGGAGATAGGTGCTATCATTATCTCCATTTTATAAATAGAAAATTGAGGCTGAAAGGTTAAAGAATTTGCCTAGAGAGGCAAAGTTTATAAGTTTATAAGTTTCTGAGACCAAATTTGAACTCAGATCTTCCAGAATCCATGTCCAACAGTCTAGTCACTAGAGGTAGGATAGAAGATATGGGTGCGCCAAGTTTTTAGAAACTTGTTAAGGATGGCTAGTGTCTATGTATATAAATTTCCCTGAGAGAAAAGATGTTGGGCATGATATTTTAGATCAGATTATCTTTCCCCCTTCTTAACTATATTTTAGTTTTAATATAATATTATACATAGTATATAATAATTATATATAATATAATTTAATATAAAGATTTTAATAATTTATGAACAAAAAAGAGATTTCACTCTGAATGAAAATTATCATGTCTCATTCATTTTTTAAAAATTTAAATGTTAGACCATTTTGAAGGAGGGATTTCCATTCTCCCTGGACAATTCAATTCCTAAGAAAAATCTTGAGAAGACAGTCAACATTATCAAGTAGAAGTTTGAAATCGCTTTAAAGAGTAACTCCTATTGCTTGAGGACAGCCTATTTTCATGATTCCAAATTCACCAAAAAAAAAAAAAAAAACATGCTGATGAGGACAAGAACATAAAACAATGTTCAAAGAGACCATACAAAAAGGACCACATTTGGTCCTTTACTCTGGCCATCTCAACCTCAAGCTAAACATATTAAGAGGAGTTTTTTTTAAGAATCTAATATTCTACTTCCAATAACGATGTGTACCCTCAATAAATATCACTGTTTTTGCAGAGGCCCAGTACTGTGCTGCTAATTGCTACCGTAGCTCAAAATTAGAATAATTTGAACCCATTAGGGATCTAAGTTACCTTGGCAGAAAAACAGAGTTCTTTTTTTTTAAAGAAAATAATGTAAAGGTCAACAAATAACCACTAAACTATTCATTCGTTGCAAATTATTATAAAAGTAGAAACGGAATTAGTTACCTCTAAAAGGGACTGAAGTGTTTTTCATCATCTCTGATTGCCTGTGAGCAAATCGAAAACTTAGTGATAGAATATAGATTATAATGGATAGTTGGCTATCATTCATATAAGAATGTTATGCTAATTACTCATCCTCAAATAAGAGTATGTATCAAATAGTTAATAAGGTAGTGGTGATAGTACTGAATACTGCTAACTTTCCTCCTGCTCTGGCCTATGCCATCAATTTAAAACAACACTACTAAGTGATCTATATCAGAATACTTTGACTGGATTCATGCCACATTGAAATCCCATCTCCATGCCACAATGAAGACATGTATGCATGTGTATGATGGCTAAATCCTTTGTGGAAACTGGTATATGACTAATATATCTTAAAACTACTAATACATCTTGACCCCAACCAAAAACTCTTTACTCAGGAAAAGCAGTTAGATGTCCTGACCTATAAATGAACAATGTACTCCAAAGTATTTTTTCAATTCAATTTATTTCAAGAGACATTTGTTTGTTTTTGATACAATACGATGATCTAATATTCCTCTCTGATTCTGGATGTCTCAAAGTGGGTTAATTCAGAATAAAGAGGGAATATAGCAGTGGAAAGATTAGGATCCTGATTCAGAAAATACTTTGCCATCCTTTAGATCTCTCAAACTTACTTTTTTCTTCTCTATTTCCTTTCTGTGCCAGCTGACATTTTTACAAGTCACCAGGGGATGTGATAAATGCCATTCATTCTAATCTTATGTACAGACTGTTTTGGCAGAGCAAAATTAGATCAGAATAAGAGTTGGGGGAAAGATCCCTGTTCCCATATGCAACAAACAAAAGTTTATGTTTCAGCTATGTTTCAAAATACCACTGCCAAAAATACTTCCAGGAAATAGCCTTGAGAGTTTCATAGACCAATTTGTCTTACAAAATTCTTCTCCAGATGAAAGCAGGGACACATGTCTTAATCTCTTTAACCTATTTAGTTCACTCTTCTCTCATATTGGAAGGATGTGACAGTGCCTATTCTTTCTAGCTAGCATTTTCTGTGAAGCTGACATATTAGTACCTACCATACTCCATCCCCAGAATAACTTCTACTGAGCATAAATGGCAAGGAATACAAAAATAGGATATGTCATCTAGGGAGAGAAAAATGACCTTCTTTGGCTGAATGATTGACATAAATTCTGCATGGTTTGGAAGGAGAAATCAAATCTGTTTCTTTGTAGGGATTTGAATAATTGTTATAAAATTGCACTCTGTGCTCAAAATCAATAGAGCCTAATTCTCCATGTGTCAAAAACTCAAAAGTTCTTTCACACTCTCACCCTCATCCCTACCCGGGGTGGTATTCAACCATGGGGTGGGGGTGGAAAACAAAAAAAGAAAAATGGGAATTTAATTTCCATTTCCTTTTATGATGCAATAGCTCAACATCCTGTATGCTGCTCCATGATGTAAAGTCACATAACAGATTGGCACAGTTGGAGAAGGTGTTTCCAATATGCTGATCAGTTCCTGAAGGAAAAATATAGCTACTCCAAGTCCCTGGTAGCAATTTTGCTTCCTTACTTTCACTAAAAGATGACAACATGTGGCTAGTTGTTTCCTAATGCATGTGAAATGGAATAGCCTTTTCCCTAGTGGCAGCCACCCTGTAGGGGATATTGCTGAAATGGAGCTCTACCAGAGAGATGCTGATGAAATTCCCTTTACTATGGTATAAGTCACAGACAGCTTCAAACAAAGCCATTTTTTTCAGTATTATTCACAGTAACCATTATCTAAATAAAGTTCACACTAAAGCAATTATATGCATTAATATCTGAAGACTGAGAATTACCATTGCTGCTAAGCACCCTACATATGTAAATAAGCCTGAGTCTATATTCGAATAGATTTCAATCTACCACTATGCACTTTGTTGTACTCTATTCACTTGTACAAACTTTGTGACAGGGTTTATGTTGTTTTGTATTGTGTGTGTGTGTGTGTGTGTGTGTGTGTGTGTTGATTTGCTTTTGCCCAGACATATAATTTCATTGAGGTAGAAAGATCATTGACCTTGGATTAAAAAAAACTACCTCCAATGTGTACAACTTAAGTAATATTGGGCAAGTCATCTTTCTTCCCTGGAAAGAGTTTTCTCAGCTATAAAAGGAGAAGATGGAATAAACGGCCTCAGATCCCTTTTAGCTCTGAATCTACGATCCAATGATCACTTGCTTGATGCTTACCAGCAAGTGGGGTAATATGTGGTTGAATGACTTGCACAGGTCTCATAGAAAATGTCAGGATATGTCAAAGTATGTTGTTCAGTTATTCAGTTGTGTCTGGCTCTTTATGAACCCATGGACCCATGTGCTATGGCACACAAGGCCCTTCTATCCTCCACTAGTTCTCAAAGTCTGTCCAAATTCATGTTCATCGTTTCCATGACACTATCTATCCATCTCAACCACTACCCCCCACTTTTCCTTTTGACTTCAATTTTTTTAACATTAGGGTCTTTTCCAATGAGTCCCATCTTTGGATTATGTAGTTAAAGTATTTAAGCTTCTGCTTCAGTTTTCCACCTTCCAGTGAAAAGCATGAATTAAATTAAGTATTGACGGATTTGATATCCTTGCTGTCCCAGGGGTGCTGTCCCAGGTGATCTCTCTGCTTTTTAGTATACAGTCCAGATTTGCCATAGTTTTCCCTCCAAGGACCAAGCATGTTTTAATTTCTTGGCTGCCGTCACCATCTGTAGTGATCTTTGAACCCAAGAATATAAAATTTGACAATGGTTTCTTTCTTGTCCCTCTGTTTGCCAGGAAGTGATGGGACCAGTTGCCACAATCTTTGTTTGTTTGTTTGTTTTTATGTTAAGCTTCAAGCCAGCTTTTACAATCTCTTCTTTTACCCTTATCAAGAAGCTCCTTAATTCTTCTTCACTTTCTGCCATCACATTGGTACCATCTACATATCTGAGATTATTGGTATTTCTCCCAGCAACCTTAATTCCAGCTTTTGATTCACCCAGCCCGGCATTTCCCATGATATACTCTGCATAAAAGTTAAATAAATAAGGTGATAATATATAGCCTTGTCATACTCCTTTCCTAATTTTAAACCAATCAGTTGTTCCATGTTTCATTCCAACTGTTGCTTTCTTGGCCTGCATACAAGTTCCTCAGCAGACAGGTAAGCTGATATTGTACTCCCATCTCTTTTTAGGATTTGCCCTATTTTGTTGTGATTCAAAAAGTCAAAGGCTTCAGTTTAGTCAATGAAGCAGAAGTAGATATTTTTCTGGAACTCCTGTGCTTTCTCTTTTAACATTGTCCAGAAGTGAAATGGACTGGCTTGAGAGGTGCTAAAGTGCTCCTCAGTGGAGCTTTTTAAGCTCATCTTATGCCTGAAAGCCTCCCAGGTGAACAATTGGGAGATATATTACAGTGGAGATTTCTTTCAAGTATGGGTTGGTCTAGAAGGTAGGGCTCCTTTCAACTTTCAAAATCCTGTGATTCTATGACATGAATTTTTACACCTGTCTTTCTGCCTTTCCATATGAAACTGTGATCTTCATGCACACTGTAATTTTAATATTTTGATCTCCCAGGTAATCACCTCTATGCTGGCCACATTCTTCTGCTTTCCCCAACTTGACCTCTTTGTAAACCACTTCAACTATGCACTGCCCTCTTCTCTTTAGTCCTTTGCTCCTTCATTATATTACTAATTGTGCTGTGCCAAGCTTTAGCCTTGGATCACTCCCACCATCCACATGCTTCCAAATAAAGGTAAAGAAAATCATGCAACCCTTCTGACTGGGTCCACTAAAAAATTATATTTCATAGCATCAACAAGATCCTTATTGCCAGACTGCTTACTGCTACTTCCCTAATCAATTCATATTCCACAATGGCTCTTCCAAACATTCTCTTCCCTCTTTAAGCCTCCCGTAGCTCCATGTCAGCTAAGAACTTTGCCAAACATTTTACTGAAAAATCTGAGACCATCCTCCCAAGTGCTTGCTCTTCTCCTACCACTCAGAAGTTTTCTGTCACTTTCTGTCTGTCTCCTCCTTCACCCTGGTCTCACATGAAAAGGTAGCCCTACTCCTTATAAGGCAAAGCTCTCTAGCTATACAAATGCTATTCCATCTCCTCTAGCAGATTGCCTCCTCTAATGTTCCCACTCTCTCATTTATCTTTAATCTCTCCTTGTCTGCTGGCTGTTTCTATGCTGCCTACAATTATGTCCACATCTCTCCAATCTAAAAATAAAAAAGCTACAACAATAATAAGCCATAAGCTTTCCCAATCTTTCTTAATTCTGGTACCTTCCATCCTTGGATTATTTCCTATTTATCCTACATGTAGCTCATTTGCAAATAGTTTTTTGCATGTTATTTCCCCTATTAGGAAGTAAGCTCCCTGAGAGTAGGGACTATCTCTTGCCATTCTTTGTATCCCCAGCACTTGGCATAATGCCTTCCACATAGAAAGTACTTAATAAATGCTTATTGATTGATTGTAGTGAAAGTGCCAACCTGGATGGCTAAATCAAACTTCCTCACTTGGAAGCTACCTGTACCAATAAAAATAATTCATCCAGCCATTATCCCAAACTCTATTTCCTTTAGCACCAAAGAACTGCCTAAATACAAAAATTTCAAAAGTTGAAATTGAAAAATACTTAAAATATAAAGCAATAACCTATCAGACCCATTGAACCCTCCTGGGAGGAAAGACAATTTACTTTCTCCTCCAACCTACTTTTCTGAGCAGCAAACAGAGTCCAGTGAAGTCTGCAACATCTTCCTAGAAGTGATCATAATCTTCTCCTCCAAGAATTGATAGAGTTGGAAGAAGCACTTCCTCCTGTGAATCCAAAAGTAACTCAGGAACCTTTTGCCTTTTGGCTTCATAAGGCAGCCATCAGTACTGGGAACATATATTTCTCAAGACTTCTATCCAGTGATCTGTGCTTAGAAGAAACACAAAGTATAAGGGGCAGGCAGGGACTTGGGACTTAGTCTCAGGCTTGCTCAAGCAAGCATGCATTGTTTCTCTTTACCATGAGTTCATATGAAATGTGGCCACTGGTGAGGGAGGGGAGGGGAAAAAAAAACCAAACCTCTTTCCACTCACTGTAAGTCCAAATGAGATATTAAAGAGTCCCAGCTTTAAGAACAGGTAGAGAGAGATGGGCCCTAAAGATGGTGGATAGGAGACAGCAAACCAGCAGAACTTTCTCAACATTTGCCTCCAAACAATTTTTAAAATAACAACTCAAATCAAGTTTTGGAGTGACAGAGCCAACAAAACATATGGGTGATATATTTTTCCAGGCTAAGACAACTTAGAAGATTGGTGGGAGATGGTTGAGATACTAGCATGGAGGCCCATGCAAAATGCATGAGATGACACCACTGGGAGTGGACCTTGGACGTAGGCATAGCAGCACCAGCAGCAGAAACTTCAGAACCTCTCATCCTGGAGAGAGTAAAGGGCTCAGACAACTGGTCAGAAAGAGATTAAATAGGGATAGCTAGGACCTGAGTTCAAATCCAGCCTCAGATACTTGACACATTTCCTAGCTGTGTGACCTTGGGCAAGTCACTTAACCCCAATTGCCCTGCCTTCCTCCCTCAAAAAAAAAAAAAAGAGATTACATGGATCCTTTGCTGGCACCGGGTGCCGTTCGAGCTGATTGGCAAATCAGTTGCCCATGTGCAGTTCTGGCTCCCATTCCTGGGAAGAGAAAAGTATGTGATTGGTCACAAGGGAGCAGGTAGCCTGATCACAGTCACAATCTCAAGTAAGAGAGCATCACTAGTGATTGTGACTGAAGAAAAGCAAGGGCTTTTCCTGTGTGAAGATCAAAGTGCAGACCAAGACAGCAGTGACAACACCTCTCCCCAGATCTCACCACCTTGGAAGCACCAAAAACTTGTAGACCTCCACAATTGGCTCTGAAAACAATAGCAAAAAAAAAAAAAAACTGAAGTTTGGCACCATGTCTTCCCACCCCCTCACCCCAGCTGAGCAGAACCAAACATTGAACATTCCAAATAGGCTTGGAAAATGGGCAAACAACAACAAAGAATTTGCCCATAAAAAAAGTAATGTGGTGGCAGAGAAAACCTAAGACGACTGTCAGAAGACAGCAATGTGAAAACAACTACAAGCCTCAAAGAAAAATGCCAGTTGAATTCAAAGTCAGAAAGAATTTCTGGAAGAGTTAAAGAGATAAAAATGGTAGAGAGAAAAAAAATTAGAATTAAGCAAGAAAATTATGAAAAGAGAATTATTATTGTTGTTCATCCTTCTTTCTCAAAGCAGATCAATGACATCATGAGCATGATATTTTGACTTAGATGTGAGTTCTATTTGAGTAAGGCAGAGCTGGAGAAAGTCATCAGTCTTGCTTTCTCCTCCAGAATCATCATAGTCCAGTAGCAAAACAAAGGTCAAAATGACTGGAGATGGCCTAGGAAAAGACAATTAACAACTTGGTAAAAGAGGCACACAAAACAAATATAAAAAATACTGAAGAAAATAACAAATTAAAAAACAGAATTGGCTTAAGGGTAAAATAGTCGCACAAATCTGCTGAAGAAACTCTCTCACCCCAGATCTGTAATTAGTTGACAAATCTTGTCAATTCTGCCTTCACAACATCTCTCACATCCACCCTCTTCTCTCTACTAACTTGGCTATTGACCAGGCTCTGTCCCTCATCAGCTTTGATTAGACAATTGCAATAGCCTCTTAATTGGGCTTCCTGCATCTGAATAATCCCTTTTCCAATTCATCCTCTAGATAGTTGCCATTAAAATACAAGTCTGTGTGCTATTCCTAAAGAACAAGTAGGACCATATCACTCCCCTGCTTAAAATAAAGCAAAAAGAGAGAGAGAGAACACACCAGTAGGTTCCCTATTACTCCTAGAATAAAATATAAACTCTTTTGTTGTTCTTCTCTTAATTCCATGTATGATATTACTTCAGCCTACTTCTCCAGATTTGTTACACAATGCTTCGCTTTCACACACTACACTCTCTGTCCTGGCCCACCATACACATTCCTCACATATAACATTTCGTCTTTTATTTACATGCCTTTGCACAGGCTCTCCCTTAGAACCCAGAGCTTCTTTTGACGGTCAGATCAAAGTTAACTCCTACATGATGTTGATGTCCCTGCAATTTTTGCTACCTCCTCCATGACACCTTTTTTTTTTCACTTTGTATATTATTTTCTGTTTAATTCTATGTGTGCATGTTATTTCCTTCCAATAGGATGACAGCTCCTTGAAAACAAAGTCTGTTCTCATTTTTGTTTCATCAGAGACTAACACAGTGCCTGACACTCAAATGACACATATTAAATGCTTATTGAATATACTGTAGCCTTGCATCATCTGCAATTTTGATAAGAATTCCACCTATGCATTCATCCAAGACAATTATGAAAATTTTGAATAGCACATAGCTCACAAAATTTCCCTGGTACACTCCACTGGAAATAGCTCTTTGTGTTGACATGATGATTCTGGAAATTCTAACCACTCAACTAGTTGTGGCTGTGCTTAATTATACTATCATTTAACCCACACCACTCTATCTTATCTACAAAGATATCATCTAAAATGTTGTCAAATGCTTGCTGATATACAGATAAGTTATGTACATAGCCTTCTTCTAATTCTCTAATCAAGGCGGGGAGGCGCCGAAAATGGTTACTCTAGAATAACCTGTTCTTGATGAAGCTATGCTGGCTATTAGTGATCACTTTCTTTACTAAATATCCATTAACCATCCCTTTAGTAATATTTTCTAGAATTTCACCAGGAATGGAAGTGAAGTTTAATTGTCTGTTAATTTAAAGACTTCACCATTCCCCATCACCTATTTCTGATTAGGTACTGCCCTTTATGGTGAATTTTAGTACAGAATAGCTTAAGGTTAGATGTAAAGTATGTTGACCTTGAATGAAAAGAACAATCTTTCCTTATTCTGCATTGTTCAGTGTTGAAATGATCTACTTGTTGAAGCTCCTAATACTGTTAAGATTTATGTTCTATACATTCCTTGCTAGTTAGACATACATAAAATTAAAATTTGGCTTTTCCTATTAAAAAATTCATAAAACTTTGTCGAATTTTCAAAGCCACTCTCTAGTGAGAGTTTAATTAAAAATTTCTTGCTATTTTATATGTGGCTACTAGGAATAGAGTTACTTTAGGAATGTGATATGCTCTGTTTACCCTGAATTCACTGAGTCTAAAACTTTGACAACATAGTAAGTTCCTTCAACTCTAAAAATGACCATTTTCTGGACAAGATGAATTGTTCTAAACAAATCAAGTCCTCTGCCTTCCCCCCATTTCTTTTTCATCAAGCATGCTACTTTCCCAGTGGTGGGGTTCAAATAAATTAACAACAGGTTCTCCATGGAACCCAGCCAAGGCATCGCAGCTGTGCTGATGTTGGTGGCACAGCCACCCACCCCCACCCCCGCATCCCCCCACACACCAACAACCAGTTCACAGAAATCAACCTGAAATTAGGTACCAGTTCTACTGAACTGGTGGGAACTGGCTGAATCCCACCACCATACTTACCCCTCTAAGCCTAAAAAACTATTAAATTCTCACAAATAGAAATTCTTCTATTTCTCCTCTCTTCTCCTCTCTTCATCTTTCCCTTCCCTTTCACTCCTCTCTCAGTTTTCCACCCTTTGGGGCATATAATTCCAAATAGCTCTCCAAAATGGTTAGATCAGTTCACAACTCCACCAACAGTGCTTTAGTGTTGCAACTTTCCCATATCTGCTCCAAAATTTGTTGTTTTCCTTTTCTGTCACATTAAACAATCTGAAACACGTGAGGTGGTACCTCAGGGTTGTTTTAATTTGTATTTCCCGAAATGATAGTGATTTAGAGTATTTTTTCATATGGCTATAAATAGCTTTAATTTCATTAGGAAACAGCCTGTTCACATCATTTGACCATGAATGAATTATGGAATGATGCATATTCTTATGAATTTGACTCAGTTCTCTACATATTTGAGAAATGAGGCCTTTAAAAATCAGAGAAACTTGCTGTAGAATTTTTTCCAATTTTCTGCTTTCCTTCTGATCTTGGTTGTATTGGTTTTGTTTCTGTGAAAACTTTTTCACTTAATGTAATCAAAATTTTCCATTTTACATCATGTAGTGGTCCCTAGCCCTTGTTCAGTCATAAATTCTTCCATTATCAATAGATCTGATGGGTAAACTATTCCATTCCCCCCCAATTTATTTATGGTATCACCCTTTATATCTAAATCATGTACTCATATTGACTATATCTTGATATATAGTTTGAGATATTGATCTGTACCTAGTCTGTGCCGAACTGCTTCCCAGTTTTCCCAGTAGTTTTTGTCAATTAATGAGCTCTTGTCCCCAAACTTGAGATCTTTGTATTTATCAAACACTAAATTACTGTGGCCATTTGTTACTTTGTATGTGTACCCAATCTATTCCACTGATTCACCACTCTGTTCCTTAGATAGCACCAGATCATAATGATAACTACTACTTTGTGTTTTTTAATACTATTTTCCCCAGTTACATATCAAGAAAATGTTTAGCATTCTTTTTTCAATAATAAGTTAATTTATTTTTAGTGTTTAACATTCACTTCTATAACTTTCAAATTTTCTCCCCCCTCCCCAAGATGGCATAGCATTAATTTTTACAAGATTTTGAGTCCCAAATTTTTCTCCCCCTCCATAACCCTCCCCTCCTCTGAAAAGGGTAGGCAGTTTGATATAGTTTATACATGTGCTATCGTGTAAAAATATTTCCATATTAGTCACAGTTGTAAAAGAAGAAACAGATCAAAAGGGGGAAAAATAAAAAAGAAAGAGGTAAATAAAAAACTATGCTTTAATCTGCATTGAGAGTCCATCAGTTCTTTATCTGGATACGGATAGCATTTTCCTTCATGAGTCCTTTGTACTTGTCTTGGATCATTGTGTTGCTGAGAAGAGCTGAACCATTCATTGCTGATCATCACACAATGTTGCTGATACTGTTATAATGTTTTCCTGGTTCTGCCCATTTCCCTTTGCATCAGTTTGTATGAGTCTTTCCAGGTTTTTCTGAAATCTGCCTATTCGTCATTCCATTACATTCCTATACCACATCTTGTTCAGCCATTTGCCAATTGATGGGCATCCCTTCAATTTCCAATATTTTGCCACCATTAAAAGGGCTGCTATAAATATTTTTGTACATGTTGGCCTTTTATCTTCTTTATGATCTCTTTTGGATACAGGCCTTGAAGTGGTATTGCTGGATCAAAGAGCATGAACAGTTCGGTTGCCTTTTGGACATAGTTCCAAATTGTTCTACAAAATGATTTCATCAGTTCACAACTCCATCAACAATGCATTAGTGTTCCAATTTTCCACATCTTCTCCAACATTGGTCATTTTCCTGTTTTGTCATGTTGGCCAATCTCATAGGTGTGATGTGAAACCTCAGAATCATTTTTGATTTGCATTTCTCTAATCAATAGGAATTTAGAGAATTTTTTCATGTGACTTATAGATAGCTTTACTTTCTTCCTCTGAAAAGTGCCTGTTCATAACCTTTGACCATTTATCGATAGAGGAATGATTTGTATTCTTATAAATTCAACTCGGTTCTCTCTATATTTTAGAACTGAGACTTTTTTTATCAGAGACACTAGCTGTAAAAATTGTTTCCTAGCTTTCTGCTTCCCTCCTAATCTTGGTTGCATTGGTTTTGTTTGTGTAAAAACTTTTCAATTTAGTGTAATCAAAATCATCCTTTTTGCATTTTGTAATGTTCTCTATCTCTTGTTTAGTCATAAATTCTTCCCTCCTGCATAGATCTGACAGGTAAACTATTCTTTGCTCTCCTACTTTGCTTATAGTATCAGTCTCTATATCTAAATCATGCACCCATTTTGACTTTATCTTGGTATATGATGTAAGATGTTGGTCTATGCCTAGTTCCTGCATACTATTTTCCAGTTTTCCCAGCCGTTTTTGTTAAATAGTGAGTTCTTGCCCCAGAAGCTGGAGTCTTTGGATTTATCAAATAGTAGATTACTATAGTCATTGACTGTTGTGGCTTGCATGCCTAACCTATTCCACTGTAAGAACAATGTGGCTAGCATTTACTGTGGCTATATAAGGCCAACAACAATCAACATATAGAAGAGTTGCTAAAACAACTTTGCTCTGCTTTTCTAAGGAAAGCAACTTTAAGGGGTTAATCTCAGTTTAATCAAACACACACACACACACACGCACGCACACATATGTATATAATTCACTTAGTTCTGGGGGGGAAAGATCAGCCTCTTGAACTTCAAGGCAAATACAAACAGAAATTACAAACATCAACAGACAGACCTTGCCTGATTCAAATCACAATTCATAGTTACCAGAGAAGCACCAACATCTATCTGTCTGGGTTATCAAAGCTGGGGTGGGGTGGGGGGGGGCGTCCAACAGCTTGCCCAGACTCTCATCACTCATATACTTTCATTGAGTGTACCCCCAAAAGTCAAATGCCAACCTCGGATCTTATATACCTGTCTCAAGGCCCTGAGGCACTTAAGGCTCACCATTTAAGTTGGGAGAAATCAGTGTGGGAAAGCTCCAATCACCAGTACCACATCATATACAGTTCAGTGGCGCTAGATTGTCTTAGTACTGAGAAACACTCCAAGGCAAAAGATCCCAATTTACCTACCCCATTCAAACAAAGAACAGTGAAAAGTCCCATTTTACTTGCCATTACATCCACTGATCCACATTTCATTTCTTAGCCAATACCAAGTATTTTTTATGGTACAATTTAAGGTCTGGTATGGCAAGGCCACCTTCCCTAGCATTTCTTTTCATTAATTCCATTGATATTCTGGACTTTTGTTCTTCCAGATGAATTTTATTATTGTTTTTTCTACTCTATAAAATATTTTTGATAGTTTGATTGATTAGATAGAATTATCATTTTTATTATGTTAGCTAGGCCTACCCATAAACAACTATTTTTACATTTATTTAGATCTGATTTTGTGTTAGAAGTGTGTTATAATTGTGTTCATGTAGTTCCTGGGTTTGTTTGGCAGGTAGACTCCCAAATATTTTATAATGTCTATAGCAACTTTAAATGGAATTTCTCTCTCTTGCTTTGTGAGTATCATATAGAAATGCAGATGATTTGTGTGGGGTTTTTATATCTGGCAACTTTACTAAATTTACTTATTATTTCAAGTAATTTTTTTACTTGATTCTCTAGGATTCCCTAAGTATACCATCATATCATCTGCAAAGAGTGGAAGCTTTATTTCTTCTTTGCCTATTCAGATTCCTTCAATTTCTTTTTCTTCTCTTATTGCTAAAGCTTATATTTCTAGTATAATATTGAATAACAGTGGTGATAATGAACATCCTTGTTTCACCCCCAAACTCATTGGAAATGCTTCTAGCTTATTCCCATTACATATAATGCTTGTTGATGTTTTTAGATAGATGCTACCTATCATTTTAAGGAAGACTCTATTTATTCCTATGCTCTCTAGTGTTTTTAATATGAATGGGTGTTGTATTTTTGGCATGAATTGAGATAATCATATGATTTCTGTTAGTTTTGTTGTTTATCGGGTCAATTATGCTGACAGTTTTCCTAATATTGAACCAGCCCTGCATTTGTGGTATAAATCCTAACTGGTCATGGTATATTATCCTTGAGATAAATTGCTGTAATCTCTTTGCTAATATTTTATTTAAAATTTTTGCATCTGTATTCATTAGGGAAATTGGTCTATAATTTCCTTTCTTTGTTTTGCCTCTTCCCAGCTTAGGTATCAGTACCATATTTATATCATAAAAATAATTTGGTAGGACTCCATCTGTGCCTATTTTCCCAAATAGTTTATATAGTGTTGGAATTAGTTATTCTTTAAATGTTTGATAGAATTCACTTGTAAATCCATCTGGCCCTGGAGATTTTTTCTTAAGCAGTTCATTGATTTCTTGTTCAATTTCTTTTTCTGAAATGGGGTAATGTATTTTATTTCTCTTCTGTTAATTTGGGCAATTTATATTTTTGTAAATATTCATCTACTTCACTAAGATTGTCATCTTTATTGGCATGCAGTGGGACAAAATAATTCCTAATTATTGTTTTTATTTCCTTTTCATTGATGGTGAATTCACCTTTTTCAGTTTTTGATGCTAGTAATTTGGCTCTCTTCTTTTTCAAAATCAAATTAACCAAAGTTTTATCTGTTTTATTGTTTAGGTTTGTTTTTTTTTTTTTCATGAAACCAGCTCTTAGATTTATTTATTAGTTCAATAATTTTCTTAATTTCAATTTTATTAATCTCTCCTTTGGTTTTCAGAATTTCTAATTTGGTATTTAATTGGGGGAGGGGTTAATTTTTTTTCTTTTTCTAGTTTTTTTAGTTGCGTGTCCAATTCACTGATCTCTTCTTTCTCTATTTTACTTATGTAAGCATTTAGAGATATATAACTTCCCCTAAGAACTGTTTTGACTGCATCCCATAAGTTTTGGTATGTTGTCTCATTATGGTCATTCTCTTGGATGAAATTATTCATTGTTTCTATGATTTTTTGTTTGACCCACTAATTCTTCAGGATTAGATTATTTAGTTTCCAATTAATTTTTAGTCTATCTTTCTATAGTCCTTTATTACATGTAATTTTCATTGAATCATGATCTAAAAAGGATGCATTTAATATTTCTGCCTTTCTGTATTGGATTGTGAGGTTTTTGTGCCCTAATACATAGTCAGTTTTTGTGTAAGTGCCTTGCACCACTAAGAAAAAGGTATATTCCTTTCTATCCCCATTCAATATTCTCCAGAGGTCAACCATATCTAATTTTTCTAAAATTCTATTCATCGCCTTAACTTCTTTCTTGTTTATTTTGGGTTTAGATTTATCTAGTTCTGAAAGAGGGAGTCTGAGGTCCCCCACTATTACACTTTTGTTATCTATTTCTTCCTGTAATTCCATTAACTTCTCTAAATATTTAGATGCTATACTACTTGGTGCATATATGTTTAGTAATGATATTATTTCAATGTCTATGGTACCTTTTAGCAGGATGAAATTTCCTTTCTTTTCTCTTTTAATTAGATCTACTTTTGCTTTTACTTTGAGATCAGGATTGCTACCCCTGCTTTTTTTTTTTTTTTTTGCTTCAGCTGAAGCATAATATATTCTGTTCTAGCCTTTTAGCTTTACTCTGTTTGTATCCCTCTGTTTCAAATGTGTTTCTGGTAAACCACATATTGTAGTATTATGGTTCTTAATCCACTCTGCTATCCACTGTTGTTTTATGGCAGAGTTCATCCCATTCACATTACAGTTATGATTACTATCTGTGTCTTTCTCTCCATCCTTTCTTCCTACCCCCATTTAAGCTTTTCTCTCTCCTTTCTCACATTCCCTCCTCACTAGAGTTTTGCTTTTGACCATCACCTCCCTCTGTCTGCCCTCCCTTCTATTAGCCCCCTCCCTTTCCTTCCCCTTTACCTTTACTATTTCTTCCCTCCCTTCTATCCACCCCCCCCTTTTATTTTCCGTTTCTACTCCTAATTCCTATAGGCTAAGTTAATTTTCTATACCTAATTGATCATGCAATTCTCCCTTTGAGCCATATCTGATGAGAGTAAGGTTCAAACAATGCTCATCTCCCTCCTTTCTTTCCCTTTACTGCAATAGGTTTTTGTGACTTTCCATGTGATGTAATTTACTTTTGTCTGCCTCTTCCTTTCCTCTTCTCCAAGTACAATCCCTTTTCACCACTTAACTAGTTTTTCTTTTTTTATCATCACATGAAAGTCAACTTATACCCACGCCCTCTGCCTATGTATACCCCTTTTAAATATAATAACAATACAGTTCTCAAGAGTTACAAGTGTCATCTTCCCCAGTAGGGATATAAAGTTTGCCCTTATTAATAATATGTTGGGTTTCTTTTCTTTCCTGTTTACCTTTTTATGCCTCTCTTGACTCTTGTATATGAAGATCACATTTTCTGTGGAGCTCCAGTCTTTTCATCAGGAAGGTTTGGAATTCCCCTATTTCATTGAATGCCTGTTTCCTCCCCTGAAAGATTATGCTCAGTTTCATTGGGTAGTTGATCCTTGGTTGTAATCCAAACTCCTTTGCCTTATGGAATATTGTATTCCATACCCTCTGATCTTTTAATGTACAAGATACAAGGTCTTGTGTAATCTTGACTCTGGCTCCATGATATTTAAATTGTTTCTTTTTGGCTGATTGCAGGATTTTCTCTTCAACCTAGTAATTCTGGAATTTCACTACAATATTCCTTGGCATTTTTGATTTGAGATCTCTTTCAGGAGGTGATTGGTGGATTCTTTCAATGGCTATTTTACCTTCTGGTTCTAGGACCTTGGGCAGTTTTGCTTGATGATTTCCTGAAAGATGCTTTCCATGGTTTTCAGGTAAACTAATAATTTTTAAATTGACTCTCCTGGATCTATTTTCTGAGTCAGTTTTTTTTAACCAATGAGATATTTCACATTTTCTTCTATTTTTTCATTCTTTTGTTTCTATTTGACTGATTCTTGATATCTCATAGAGTCATTAGCTTCCACTTGCCCAACTCTAATTGTTAACGAATTGTTTTCTTCTATTAGATTTTGTACCTCATCTTCCATTTGGTCTATTCTACTTTTTAAGTTCATCTCTTCAGTGAGTTTTTGTGCCCCTTTTTCCACTTGTCCAATCCTACTTTTTAAGGAGTTGTTTTCTTCTTTGTACTTTTTTTTTTCCATCTGGCCAATTGTATTTTTTAACAGTCACTTTTTATACTTCCTTTTCCAAGCTATTGACTCTCTCTTGCATACCTTTCATTTCTTTCCCCAATTTTTCTTCTACCTCTGTTATTTGACTTTTAAAATTCTTCTTGAGTTCTTCCAATAAGGCCTTTTGGGCTTGAAACCAGTTCATATTCCCCTTTGAGGTTTCAGATGTGAGTATATCAAAAATGTCATCCTCTTCTGAATTTGTGCTTTCATCTTCCCTTTTTCCATAATAAGAGGTTATGGTCATTTTCTGTTTCTGCTTTTTGCTCATGGTGTTTGCCTATTTCCTGGCTTTTAAAGCTGAGCTTTCCTGCCAGAGCACAGGGGGCACTGGCCCAAGCTTCTTGTGCTGGGATCCTGGGACCTGGTCACTGGCTTTGCATGCTGGGGCCTCAGGTGCTGGCAGCTGGAGGTCTGTAGGGGTCTGACAGCTTAGCTGGTGCTGAGCTGGGTCAGCAACACTGGAGCTCTCAGGGTAGGGGTGGGGAGTCTGGCCCCTGGAGGATACCTGCTCATCTGGGCTTTGCACTCCAATACTTGGTTGCTGGACGATGTCTGCCACTTTGGAGTTGTGCCTCCTGGAGTTGTGCTTCCTTGAGTTGTGCTGAAGCACTGGGAGATGTGGCTGCTAGAGAATGCTGGCACAAGTGGTGGTTTTTTGAGTGGGTCTCTACAGGTTCCCCTGCCTGTGCTGAGGCACTCAGGGGGTCCTAGTGTTGGCTCCTGCAGGCTCCCCCACCCTGGGGCTCAGGGTCTCCCCCTGGTATGCTGAGGTGGGGCCTGCCACTGGCTTGACGAGTCACCTCCCATCCTATACTGCTCCCCCTCCCCTAGAGTGAGAGGGGTCTTTACTATTAATCCTCTCCCTTCCTGTGCTACAAAACTTTTGCACCCCATCTTTCTACTGGCTCAGCTGTTCCAGGGCTTTTCCTGGGGTGATATTTTCCGGTCTTTCAGAGGTGAACAAGGGAGGGTGAGAGTGACTTACTTCTTACTCTATTGGCTCCCAGGAGAAATCTTTTTCTTTCCACTTCATGTGAAATAATTCACCCCATCCTACCTCTCCCTTCCTTCTATACTCATTGTACTGTTTTTTTCCTTATCCCTAATTTTTTTTCATGTCATTCCCTCCAATTCACCTTATACCCATACCCTCTATGTATATTTCTTTTAACTATATTATTAGTGATACAGTTTTTAAGAATTAGTTATTTTTCCCATTTAGGAATGTACATAGTTTAGCTCTATTGAATTCCTTATTTTTTCTTTTCCTTTTTTTTACTTGTTTATGCTTCTATTGGGTCACTATAAAAGCTCTTTTGTGACTATTTCATGAGAGATATTTTATCTCTCCTTTCCCCCTTCTCCCAGTGCAGCCCTCTTTCTCAGCCCTTCATTTTTTTTAGATCATCCCATCAAAGTCAACTCATACCCCTGCCTTCTGTCTATGCAGACTCCTTCTAACTGCCCTAATTATAATAAAGTTCTTAGGAGTTACAAGTATCATCTTCCTATGTAGGAATGTAAGTAGTTTAACTTTATGATTTCTTTTTCCTTTTTATCCTTCCCTTGAGCCTTGTATTTCAAAGTCAAATTTTCTACTCAGCTCTGGTTCTTTTATTAGGAATGCTTGAAATTCCTCTATTTCATTGAATATCCATATTTTCCTGTGAAGGATTATACATATATACTCAGTTTTGAAAGGTAGGTAGATTCTTGATTATGATCCTAGCTCTTTCATGTTTTAGAATAAATATCACATTCCAAACCCACTGATTTTTTTTTTATTTTATTCATTGACATTGCCTTTATTTTTGGTGTGGTCTGTGAGCATCTGTCATGACAGGTGGGGGGACTGACAGGGTGGGGAGTGGGGAAGAACACTAGGGGAGTGACCAAGAAAGTTCAGGTTTTCTGCAATGATTCATGGGTCCAGGAGTTTATTACACACAAATAAATACCCCCAGGAAAGCAGAGAGTTCCCCTCTCCTCGAAAGCCAGAACTTCAGGCCCTAGAACAACTCTGCCATTATGTCCGGCATGGACAAGACACAGAAAGTCTATAACCCCATTACACAACACATCCAAGAGCATATACTGAGTATGGCCCATTCTGGTTCTGCCAAAGCTCAGAGAAGGAGGCACTTACCTCCTTGGAATGATACTGCATCAATAGCAAAGCAGAGGAATACTGCCTCTCCTTGCACTTCCCCTCCCCACCCTTCCACCCCACAAATATACACATACATATACATATACTACAGGCTGAAGTAGTCAAAACTGTTGTGGCCGTAGATGTCCATACTCCATAGCACATCGTGGCGCTGTCTGGCCTGTAGCAACTGCTGCAGCTCAGCTTGCACACTGGCAAGCCTCTCTTCATCCACAGTACCCTCTAGGAGATTGGCTGAAGAGGGTGGCCATGGCAGGTCCTTGTAGCAATCCACAGGGACTGGATGAACAACCAGCTGGAGCTCAGGCAATGCCTGTGAGCGTTCAATCAAATTCTTCACTCCAGCACTACCAAGAGGGTTACCATAGAGACCAAGGTAGCGGAGATGGGTACAGGAGCATAGGTCAGGCAAGGTAGTAATAAGGTTGACATCCATGAGCTGGCACTCTGTAATATCCAGACACAGCAGGGAGCCTGAGGCTTCCCTCAGTAGTCTCTGAAAGGGTGCCAGGAGGTCACCAGACAGTTTGTTGCCACTGAGGTTCAGCTTCTTGAGATGGGTGGCATGGGGGCTCTGGGCCAAGTAACTCAAGTCCCCAGAGAGAAGGGAACAGAAGGGAAGTTCCAGGCTTTCCAGAGGGCCCTGTAGACTGCTAAGGAGTTGATGAAGGCGGCCTGAGAGTCGGGAGGAACCCAAGTTGAGTTCCTTGAGGCTATTCAGCTGGGCAATGGCAGAAACAAAGAGTTGGAAGTTGCCTTCTGCCTCAGTTGTGAGCCTCTGCACATCCACATTGCTGTATTGTAGCTTCAGGCTCAACAGGTGGGTGAACTTGGTCATGTGGGGCACGACAGCACACAGACCTGATAGTCCCAGGTTGTTGAAGCGAAGGTCCACCTGGCGCAGACACACTGGATCCAGCAGCTCCAAGAGAGATACAGTGCTAGGACCTGACAGTTCCTCAGCCCAAAAATCCCTGCAGCGAAGGCGAAGGGGGCCCCAAGCGCTGATCTGGAGAGCCTCTTTCATGACGCTGTAAGAAGTCTGGTTCACCAGCAGGTCAGTGTGCACTTCCACAGCATTAGCGACAGGGGCCTGAGGACCCACCTTTCGGCGCTTGCCCATGCGTTTAGCTGATCTGACCTGAGCCTGGGCGCTGAGACAGGTCCTTGCCAGTGCCACTGAGCGAGCCCACATGCTCATAGTCGTGGGGTCCTGCCCGCAGCTGCCATCCAGGAAGCCAGTTATGTCCAACACTCGAAGCTGAGGCCCCCCGCTGCTAGATTCCCTGCTGCGCGGCATGGCGAGCAGCGCCAGGATCACGGCTTGCATGCTCTCCTTGCGGGGCCGCTCGGGCCAGCCAGGCTGGCTGGGCCGGGGCAGCAGCTGCCGGAAGCTGAGGCTCGGGAAGGGCCACGTCTGCACCAGCGCCTGCAGCACCAGCGTTCTGCCGTACATGAAAGCGGCCTGGAATAAGACCGGGTACAGCTCCCGAGGCAGAGAGGCCAGAGCCCGACATACCAGTTTCTGGTGTCGGGTAACCTGCACGGCACACAGAGTCACTAGCGACTGCATTTCTCCGGAACCGATCCGATACCTCTGCTAAGGCGCGGCTTGGCAGGGACCCTCCGGGATTCTGCGCAGGCGCGTCTCCACATACCACACCAAACCCTTTTCCAATCTGCGCAGGCGTGATCAGAAAACGGACTCCGTGCCGGCTTAGGTCCGGAGGCCAAAAGTGGGAAAAGGGGAGCGGGTGGGAGTTAAGGGGGCCAGCCCCAGCCCTTTATAGGGCCGCTCCTTAAGCCCTGCCTCTAGACCCCGCTGTCATCCTCTTTGCGGGTGAAACCAACTGCCAACTGCCAAAAACACGGCCTGGAATCCGGGCGGGCGATGATCGTGCGGGATGACGTCCCCTCTGGTCTTTTAATGTAGAAGCTGCTGAATCTCAGTTTAACGTGACTGTGGCTTCATGGTATTTATTTATTTATTTATTTTTCTTTCTGGATTTTTGCACTATTTTCCCCTTAACCTGAGAGCTGTAGAATTTGGCTATAATATTCCTGGGAGTATTCCTTTTGGAATCTCTTTTAGGAAGTGATAAGTGGATTATCCTAATTTCTATTTTACTTTCTGGTTCTAATATATCAGGGCAGTTTTACTTGATAATTTATTCAAACATGATGTCTAAGCTCCTTTTTTGATCGTGGCTATCAGGTAGTCCAAGAATTCTTAAATTATCTCTCCTTGAGCTATTTTTCAGGCCAGATGTTTTCCCAATATGATATTTTACGTTTTCATCTAATTTTTCATTCTTTGACTTTGATTATTTCTGGCTATCTCATATCCAATTCTAATTTTTAAGGAATTATTTTCTTTAGTGAACTTTTGAACCTTTTTCTATTTGGCCCATTCTATTTTTCAAGGAATTCTCTTTAATGGATTTTTGTGTCTCTTTTATCATCTGTCTAATTCTGGTTTATAAAAGTGTTATTTTTTTTAATATTTTTCTGCTTCTTTTAGCTTTCATAATTTTCTTGCATTACTCATTTTCCCCATTTTTCTTTTATCTCTGATTTGATTTTAAAAATCCTTTTTCAGGTTTTTCCATAAATTCTTGTTGAGCGTGTCCAATTCACATTTTTTTTCTTTGATCCTTTGTTTATAGCTTTCTTGACACCATTGTCTTCTTTTGAGTTTGTTTCTTGTTCTTCCCTGTCACTGTAGTAGCTTTTTATATTCAAGTTCTTTTTTGTTCGTTTGTTCATTTTTCTAACATATTTCTTGAATTTTAAGTCTATACTAAAGTGGGCTCTGCTCCTGGTGTGGGGAGGGCACTGTCCCTGGCTTCAGGATTTTTATGCTACTATATTCAGAGGCAATGCTGGGGGTCTTCCCAGATGATATGAGTCAAGGTGAAATGTAGTCACAGCACTCCTGAGCTGTGCTTTGAATTTTTCCGAAAAAGGGACCTTGTACTCCTGTATCTGCAAGTGCTAGCCCTCCTTATGGCCCTGGAACTGTGAGTAGGGCCTCAGTTCCCCTAAAGTCGCAAGTGCTACTGTGACCCAAAACTGAGCATGGACAATACAATAGGGTCCTGTACCCAGTGCCAGCAAAGCATTCACTATAATCTTTCTGACCAGTTGTCTGACCCACTTACCATCTCTGAGGTAAATATTCCTGAAGCTACTGCTCCTGAACAGCCACCTCCGAGGTCTGTTATTGTAGAGTGTGCTGCTCTGTGGTCTGACCACTACTCTCATGTCACAGACATTTCCTGCCAACCTCCTAAGTTGTCTTGGGCTAGAAAAATGCTTCACTCTAACCTTTTGCTGACTCTATTATTCCAGTATTTGATTTGAGGTGTTCTTTTAAAATTGTTTGGAGGGAAGTTTTTGGGAGAGGTCAGCTGAGTTGTTGCCTGTACGTTTTGGCTCTGCCTCAGCTGTTTAATTTTTAAATGGATTTATTTTTCACTCCCACACACCAGTACACACATACATAATTATTGTAACCCCTATATTTCAAGCCTTGTCTGGCTGAAGAAGCTGGAAGAGAGCCAAGCTGTTTAGGGAATACAAGAGTGGGGAAAACACACTCCACTTGATGGGCTTGATGGGCTCCTTTTTCTCAAAGATTTTATGCTTTCTGATCTATAGGCAAGTTACCAAAAACAGGAAATTTTCTGACAGAAAGTGACATATTTGTGGATTACAGCAAGGATACTTCTTTACCTGGAAGACAATGAGTGGCAGCAAAATCTAACTTTAGCTAACAAGGATATACATATTATATTACTTAGACGTTACTCTTTGTAAAATGTGGTGGGTCTCCCGATTTGGTATTATATGACGACTTCAAGGAAGTGTTCTGGAAATGTTTATTGAAGAAATTCATAGACATATAGCTCTGAAAAAAAGGTGCTTAAAAAAAGCTGCGTGGTACCGTAGATGAAATGCTGGACCTAGATTCACAAAGATATGAATTCAGATCCAGCCCCAGGAAGGTACTAGTTGTGTGACTCCCAGGCAGATCCCTTAACCTATCTTTGTCTCAGTTTCTTCAACTATAAAACGGTGATGATAACAACACCTATGTTGCAAGGCTGATGTAAGGATCAAATTAAATACTTGAAAAGCACTTATAGTACTTGGCATATAGTAAGTACTATATAAATGCTTATTACCCCCATCCCTAAGGTGTATACAACAATAAATTTATTGGGAAATCAAATAAAAATATGTAGGCATACCCCACAGTAATTTGTTCTGACCACTGTGTTTTGATAGATATCAGATATTATTAGAAATGTTTTCCTTGAAACTACCTTATTGCACTGTTATCTGTATATGTATGTATATGTATATGTGTGTGTGTGTGTGTGTGTGTGTGTGTGTGTGTGTTATATATTTCTCTTTTAAGGCTTTTCCTTTAATGTAATTATTAAAACCTGCATGTCCTGTCAAGATATAAGAAAAAAATGAGTTCTCTTGGATAAAGAGATGTGCATTTACTTTAATGCTGAAAACTTGTAGAAATGTCTATCACGTGTTACGAATTGATCTCTATGAAAAATTTGACAATGTGATTGACACTTTGTGTTGATAAAATCATAGAATTTTGAACTTGAAGACATCACCAAATCGGACTCCTTCACTTTACAAGAGAGGAAACTGAAGTTTAGTGAGGTTACCTGAGGTACTCATTGTTCTACAGGTAGTAAGTAACTGAGCTAGAATTTAAACCCAAGTCCTCTAACTCCAAGTCCCAAGCTCCTTTAATTGCTCTATGTCAGTCAATAGAAGACATGTTAAAAAATTACCATCATGTCCTAAAACGAGTCATTTGTGGATCATTTTAAAGATTGCATAGAACTTGTACATTAACTCATCTGATCCTTAATGCAGCTCTTTGAGGTAGGTGCTGTCTTTATTCCCATTTTACAGGTGAGGAAAATGAGGATCAGAGCAGTTAAATGACTTGTCTAGGGTCACACAGCTAGAAGTATGATCATATTTGAACCCAAGTCTTTCTGACTCCAAGTCCAGCACTATATCCACTAAGCAAACAATGGAACGTTAGAAGTTATCTAGTCTTACCTACTCTCTGAATTATTAATATCTTCCACAGGAACCCTAATTATTATGTCTATCCAGCCACTTCTTAAAGACCTCTTGTAACAAGGAACTCCTAAGGCAATCTGGTCCATTTATAGAAAAAGATAATCATTAAGAAGTTTTTCCTGGTATTGATGAAATATACCTCCCTGAAACTTCCACTCATTCATTCTGGATCTGTCAAGCAGAATAAATTTTCTACGTGACAACTTCTCAAATATATAATCTCAATGGCCATAGCAATCATAGGATTTCATAACTGGAAGTGACTTTAAAAGATCATGTACTTCCACCTCTTCATTTTACAGATGAGAAAATGCAAGCACTGAGAGGTTGTATGACTTCCCAGTATCACTTAAATATCAAGTAGTAGAGTAAGATTCAAACCCACATCAAATACCAATCCAATACCCTCTCCATGGCACCTTAACGATTCCTGTGTCTCCCCCAGTACAGATCAAAATCTTCAGTTCTTCCAACTAATACATGATATCATGTTAAGACTCTTCATCACCACTCTTAATTACCAAATCTAATGGCCTTTTCTCAATCCTCAACCCTTCTGCAACATTTCACAATTGACTACCTTTTCTTCTGGTTTTTGAGGTCCTCTCTCCTGGTTGTCCTCCCTGTCTGACCACTCCTCAATTATACCTACTTAACACTTAGGGTGTCCCTGTCTTCTCTTTTCCTTATATTCTCTCATTAAGTGATCTTTCCAGCTTTCATGGACTCAATTATCTATGCAGATGATTCTCAGATCTATGTATCCAACCTTAGCCTCTATCCTGAGCTCCATTTCCACACTACCTACTGCCTATTGGACATTTTTTAACGGGATGCCTCACAGACATTTCAAACTTAACATGTCCAAAATAGAAGTCATTATATTTTCCCCAAACCCTCCCCTTGTCCAAACTTTACTGTTCCTGTTGAGACTACCACCATCCTTCCAGTCATCCAGTTTTGTAATCTGTGTCAACTCTAACTCTTCACTTTCACTCATGCTACATATTCAACTACTTGCAAATCTTGTAATTTCCTTCCCCAAACATACAACCCCTTCTCTTCATTCACACAGCCACCACCATAGTTGAGAGCCTCGTCAATACTACCTTCTAATTGGTCTGCCATCTCAAGTTTCTCTTTACCCCAATCCACCCTTAGTACAAGTGCCAAAATGAATTACTCTTTTTAAAAAAAAATGTTTATTATTCCAAATTTGACAAACATAAACATTTCTGTATAAAAGAACAGGGAAAAGGGATTTCATATAAAACTGTAAGTATATTTGTACAGCTGTTTTAAAGTATTTAATAAATTCACATTAATTTTTGGTCATCCTACCCTGTACCCACTCTAATTTTTACCAGTATCCCTTCTAGAACATAATACACAGAACAGATGTTACCTGACTAGAACAGAATGGAACAACAACCTTCTTCATTGTATGACCTACGCAGCCAGTTGGTGATGTGGATAGATCTTCCTGGAGTCAGGAAGACATGAGATCAAATCTTGCGTCAGGCACTTACTAGCTGTGTGACCCTGGGCAAGTCACTTAACCTTGGTTTGCCTCAGTTTCCTCAACTGTAAAATGAAGATAATAATAGCGTGTACCTTCCATAGATGCTCTGAAGATAAAATGAGATAATATTTATAAAGCCAAAATCTGGTATAAAGCAAAAGCCAGTACCTGGTATATAATGGATGCTACATGAATAATAGCTGTTGTTATCATTACTATTTGTTATAGCTAAGATGTATGTAGTGCTTTAAGGTTTACCAAGGACTTTATATACATGTTGTCATTTGATTCTCACAAAACCTCTTTTTTATAGTCTCATATTTTAAAGATGATGAAATTGAGATTCAGAGAAGTTATGACTTGCCAATAGCCACACAATTTGGAAGTGTCAGAGATGGTATTTTAGACCAGTTCTCCCCTGAATTTTCTTCCCAAACCTCTTCCAGTATGGCAAACTACCATTCTACACTCTACTTCTGACTGGACCCAGAATTGATTAGGAGGAGGAGAAAAGATATTGCATCAAGGGAGTAAAACTGTTCCTTATCAATATATGGCTTAATATATGCTTCCAAAGTTCTCCATAAAAAAGCAGGGTACCTTTCCATATTTTTTAATGTCAATAGGCCTCCGGTGCTGTGAGTCAAAGAATACCACAAGTAATTAAAGTATCAAATTACCCAAAGACCAAGGAAGGGGCATATGGTGATTATAAGGAACAACCAACATATTGACAAGAAAGATTGTGCTGGGTGGGTGGCATAAAGAATATCATCAGAGAGATATGTGACAGGAAAAGCAGATGGTCAGTGAAAATGAGAGAAAACAGTTAGCTGACTTGTTCCTCTGAGATCCATTCAGTATCAACAAACGTTCAAGAAAGCCACTCAGTCATCAAGTGGATACTTTCTGCATAAGTCTTGATAGGACATGAAGAAGAGCCACGGAGAGGATCAGAACATATGATTGAGTTGTGACTTGCTCCAAAGGATAATGTACCCACTGATGAGATCCAAAGGCCACCCAGATATCTTCTATTGTTATCTTAAATTTAGGTTGTTGCTTTACCCGCTCACCTGGATGAGTTCATTATTAAAAAAGACTCCTATCTGGGGTACTAAGTGCACTTAGTGGAGCTATATTTTAGAAAGGATATGAAATCTGAAGCTCTGTTTCTGAAAGAGGGTGACCAGGATTAAGACCATTTGAACGAATCCATAGCGTTTAGCCTGGAGAAGAGATTTGTATGGATATATTTTGTTGTTTTTACTTGTTTTTCAGTTGAATCTGACCGTGGCCTCATTTTGGGTTTTCTTGGCAAAGATATTGAATGTTGGTTTGCCATTTCCTGCTACAATTTTTTTTACAGATGAGGAAACTGAGGCAAACAGCGTTAAGTGACTTGCCACATAGCTAGTAAGTGTCTGAGGCCAGATTTGAACTCAGGAAGATGAGCCTTCCTGATTCCAGGCCCAGTATTCCATTCACTGCACCAACCCAGCAGGATATGGTAGCTAAAGGGCTAAACCCTGAGGGGAGAACTGTGAGCAATGGATGGAAGCTGCAGAAACACAGATTTGGACTTGCTGTAAGGAAAAAATTTCTAATAAGAAAAACCTTCTAAGAGTGAAGAGAGGCTGTCTCAGCTATCCTATCATTGGTGAACTCAAGTGAAAAATATTGTATTTCAGAGGGGATTTTTGTTCAAGAACTTGCTTCTCTGGAAAACCTCAGAGGACTCTGCCAATGCTGAGGTTCTGCCTTTCTCATCTCTATCCTTCCAAAATTCCTGAAACTCATCGCATTGAAAACTGAACTCAGTGTCTTTGCTACAACCCCCTCCTTCTCCTTCTCCCTAATTTTTCCATTTTCCTAGTCATTCAGTGTCATATTTGAATCTTCTATTTTGCTAAACACTCACATTGAGTCAATTATCCAAGTCCTTTCAACTTCTACCTTCATAACATCTCTATCTTCCCATTCCCTTGGCAGTTCCTTTTGTTCAAGCCTCTGTTATCTCTTGCATAAACTATTGTAATAGCCTCACACTTGTTCTCCTTCCTTCTATTCCCACTCTCTATTTTTCTACAACCACCAAAGCAAAAAAATGGGATCAAAGCATTTCCATGGTGACCATCTTTCAGTAGCTCTCTATTATTCACTGAATGATGATGATGATGATGATGATGATAAAAAGATACAAGTTAAGGATTATCGCTATGATTTCATTTGTACAAAGAACTCTTTCATGAGAAATCTTCCTCTGAGGTTGGTGCCTTCTCTGCAGCTTAAAATCTTATGGCGTTACCTAGCACTGACAGCTTAAGAGACTTGAACAGAATCATATAGCTGGTCATCTCTGTCAGAGGAAAGATTTGAACCTATGTCTTCTGGGCTTCAAGGCCAGCTGTATATACACTATGCCAACATGACTCAATAAAAGCTAAAATTTATATGAAATGTTAAGTTTTCAAAAACACTTTACATATATATGTATACATATATACACATGCATATGTGTATTTATAAACATATGTATGTATATATATATATATATATATATATATATATATATATATCATTTATCCTCACAACAAACCTCTGAGATATATACTATCATTATCTTAATTTTACAAATGGAAAAACTGAAGCTTCTGAAAAAAACTGAAGAGTCTGAGGAAGAGTCTAGAACTTCCACACTCCAGGTGTAGTGCTCTTAGCAACTATACTAAGCTACTTCCCAGAAGTTTGAATACAAATTCCACTTTCACTCAAGGGACCACATAATTTGACTGCAGCCTCATCATACTCTCTTTCTACTTTCACTTGGTTTGTTCCAGCTTTACTGGATTATTTTCCATCACTCCGTCTTGTCCTGTCTTCTTTCTTCAATTATTTTATGCTCACTGACCCCCAAGCTTTGCAACAACAATGTTGCTAGCTGAGGCTGTGGAGGTGAAAGACCAACACAAGCTCAACAAGAGCACACAGCAGGGCTGCTAGCACAGGTTCTTTGATCTGCTTTTCTAAGAAAAGAAACTTTAAGGGGTTAACAATCTCACTTCAATTAAACATATGTCATTCACTTAATTTAGGGAGGAAAGCCAGCACCTTCGAGCAAATACAAACAGAAATTGCAAACAGAAAATACAAACAGATCAAATAACACAAATTAGCCTATCCATAGCAATACATACATAGTTACCGGAGAGAGAAGCAACAACCTCTGAGTTTTTCAAAGCTGGTCGGGGGGAGCCCTCAAATCACCAACACTCTTCAAATGAATGTGCCCCCCCCGCAAAGGAAAAATGCTAACCTCTGAGTGTATACGCACTTCTTCAGGGTCGGAGGCCATCACAACCATGGGACTCAAACCCAGGTGACCTAGGCCTTCCCATGATGTAAGCAGGTCATCAAACACTCCCCATTCAATTAAAGATTCCCAACTGAAACAAAGGCAAGATAAAGGCACTTGACTACCTTAGCATTCCAAAAGAGAAGACAACAGAAAAAGTCCCACCCTAATACCATTATAGGCCTAGAAAAGTCTTCTCTGATATGTATGTGTCTACTGAACTACTTTACTTCCTTTGAGTTCATGTTTTACCCTTCCAAGACTCCTTATCTGATGCTCCTCTCAGCTCTAAGTGCCCTCTCTTATCTCAGTTTCTCATTCTACTCGGTTTAGACCTCTCCTGGGCACCTATAATGATTATAAATATTAGCTATGATCATTTCTTATCTCGTCCACAAATTTTGTGTTTCTTACAAATAGTAGACAATAAAAGTCCAGTGAATTGACACAAATAGTTGGTGATTTACTAGAATGATATATTGGCGAGACCACTGGCTTTGGAGGTAGGAAGATTGGGTTACAGCCCTGTGTCTTACTCATGGATACACGCCATATGACCATGAGCAAGTATCTCAGAAAACCCCCAAAGATTAGACTTTATAGACGGGGTGCATTGGTGGGAGGACATACCTCCAACTCTCCCCGCCAAAAATCACTTTTCTATGTGTCCAGACAATTAGTAACATTAATGATAATAATTTGTAAGAGGGCCTTATATATCAAAATTATCGATGGTTTGGAGCAAATGTTGGAAGAAATATTTAACAAAATGGTTTCTAATAATAAGTTTTGCTCCAGAATTGAATTACTGTTTTCATTTCTGATGAGAATGGGAAAATGCATATTAAAAATGTGGTTTTCCCTAAATTGAAAGAGGAAGACTATTAATTTGAATTATGATATTAGAATTGGTTAACATAAATTAGAGTAGATAAATACAAACAAGATAAGGCTGAACAGCAACAAATATAGGCTAATTCGCATAGAACAAAGCAAACTATAAATACAAATTTTGGTTAAACAGATTTTGTAAGATCAAAAATTAAACATAATGTGGAAATATAGTGCCATTGTTGATACAGTGACATATCATGATGCTTCCTTGTATATTCAGTATTACTCAAATAATTATTAGTATACCATGCCCAATTTCAATGCCCCACACATTGGGCAAAGTATTCAGAAGACAACCTCTAGCTATAACAAAGCCATTAAAATAATTGGACCATTAGTTGAATGAGTAAAGGTTCAAGGAATTGGGATTATTTAGCACATAAAGTAAGGCAAGAGATGATTAAACAGAGTTTACATGCATTTTTAAATAGTGTGCATGTGTTCTCCATTTTTAATGAGATTTTGAAGAAGGCTTATATGAAGTAGCAAGGACACTAGTTAGACAGAGGTAAGAACACTTATTCCCAGACTGCAGTGTCTCCCTGAGGGAGCTAAAGCAGTTTGAGGAGACTAACTTAATTGTTTTTACAACTACAGGTAGACAACAGTTAAAACCA
Source organism: Trichosurus vulpecula (assembly GCF_011100635.1). Classification (NCBI taxonomy): domain Eukaryota; kingdom Metazoa; phylum Chordata; class Mammalia; order Diprotodontia; family Phalangeridae; genus Trichosurus; species Trichosurus vulpecula. The sequence continues at coordinate 57,467,356 of NC_050578.1, forward strand.
CCACAATCGAATGTCAAAAATAGATATTCTTAGAATCAAAGCAGGAATTAACAAAATTAGAAGCAATTCACACATCAAACTGGTAGAGAATAAGTAGTATGTTTCTTTACAAACATACAAAATGGCCAGATTAACGGCACAAGTCGACTATGTGTTTTTCCAAGTGAATTCTACCAAACATTCAGAGAATTCCAATAGTACAAAAGCTGTAAAAAGTAGGAAAAGAAAGTATCTGCTAGATTCTTTCTTTGATACAAATATGGCCTTCATGTCTAAACTAGAAGGAGGCAAAATGACTTAGAGGTCACTTCACAAATAAACCAGAGGACGGAGGGAGGAAGGAAGGAAATAGCTAGATGGGTGACAGAATAGTTCGAAACCAAACCAAAGATAAAGAGAATCACAGAAGATAAAATAGACAATTTTGATTACATATAATTGAACAGTTTTTGTACACATGTAAACACATATACACACATGCAAAAAAATTGCAGGGGAAATCTCTAACTGGAGAACATAATTTGTATCATTTAATAAAAGTCTAATATCTAAGACTTAAGAAATTGACTCAAATTTATAAGAACAAGAAAAATGACCAAAAAAGGTTATGGACAAGCAATTCTCAAAGGAAGAAATATAAGCTACTAAGAGCCATGTGAAAAAAAATTCTTTAATGATTAAAAAAATGAACCTCAGTTATTTTAATTTTCTTTTTTTTAATCATTAAAAATTTTTTTTACCTGGCTCTTAGTAGCTTATACCCAATGTACCAACAGAAATGATTTAAAAAAACACAAAAAAATGACAGTTGTTACTTGGTTGCCAGAAAATAGGTACAGTATTATGCTAGTACAGTATTAGTGGAGTTTTGAAATGGTTTAGCCATTTTGAAAAGCAATTTAGAACTCTACCCAAATGCTCACTAAACTGGGTATGGCCCTTTAAACCCAGTGTTAATGCAACTAGGACTATACTCAAAGAGATAAAGGCAAGAAGAAAAGGAGCAATATGTAAAATATATCTGTGTATATATGTGTGTGTGTACACATATATATATATTAGAGCTTGGTTGTAGTGACAAAGAACTAGAAACTAAGGTAGTACACATCAAATGGGATTGGGTGAGTCAATTATGTTATATAAATGTATTGGAATATTATTACACCTTAAGGAATGATGAAATGGATGATTTTTTATAAACTTGATAAGATATTTATGAACTAATGCAGAGTGAAATGAATAGAACTCAGAGAAAAATTTATACGATAATACCAACATTTTAAGGAAAAAAGAACAACAAAGACTTGAGAACTCTGTACAAGCCATAAACTCTGGAGGATTGGTGATAAAACATGCTATCCCCCTCCTGACAGAAAAGTGATGAGTAGAGTGAGATAATCCATTTTGGAGCATGACAAATGTGGTGATTTGCTTCACTTGAATATGCATTTATGCTAAAAAGCATTGCGGTTTTCTTTCTTTAAAATGATGTGGAGGGGAGGGGGGGAAGGGCTAGATGCTAGCTCTAGGGTTACCAAAGGAAAGAATTAAGAAAAGTAAGAAAAAATGGTCATTGAAGCATTTTTAAATGAGTAGAACAAAAGGAAAGTCAGCAGGAAACAGACAAGCCAGCCAGCTTTAAAAATAACATTGAATTTACTACATACCTTAAAAGAAAAGAAAGCTGTATGTGATAGTGATTTACAACTCCATGTACAATCTTTTTCTTTACTACTTTGTATATGGAAATGTTCATCTTATTTGGTATTCATTAAGCAGCTAGGTGGTGCAGTGGGTAGAGCAATAGGCCTGGAATCAGGAAAAACTCTGACCTCAAACATTTACTAGCTCTGTGACCCTAGGCAAGTCATTTAACCCTGCCTGCATGAAAATAAAGAAGGAAATTGCAAACCACTCCAATCTTTCCTGAGAAAACCGCATGGACTTTTGGTCCACAGGGTCATGAAGAGTCACACATGACTGAATGACTGAACAAGAACAAAAAAAATAGTAAGTTTTAAAAGACTGAAAAATGAGTGAGTTAAAATGACCACCACATGACACTCATCATGAAACCATTATAGAAGAATCCATTTTATTCTGAAAATACCCCTTAATTTTAATTGTTGGCATAGAGTGATCCTTCTAGCTAGGCATTTATCCATGCAGGAGTGTATGATAAGCAACAAGCATTTATTAAGGACCTACTGTGTATCAGCACTTTGCTAAGAGCTTTACCAATAGTATCTTGTTTGATCTCCTCTCTGCTATTAGGAGTAGAATGTCTATATTTTCTGGTACTTCTTGTAACCCAACCCCCCAGAAGCAAAGTTTTGGAGAGCTGAAGGCCTGACTACATAAGCCGGTCCTGGATTTTGTATTCTAAGTGCTCTCTGTACAGAAATGGCTTTCTCTGAGTTCTGGAGCTGTTTGGTTTCTTTATCCACTTGAAATCTTTTACTTGTATATTTACCAGAGTTGCCTAGTCTACCTCCTTCAAAGTTACAAGTTCCCTTTTTTTTTCAACCTTTTCTCCCTTCTGATAAACCTCATTGATTCCTTTTCGACTTGAGGTTTACTGTTAGACAAAGCATCTCTCACAGGAACAGCACTGGTTCTTGGCATCATGACCACACTCATCTCCAGAATGACTGGCTCAAGGTCTATCATAACCATGAGCTAAATTCCCTTGCTTGAACTTTCTTGTTCAAACATATGTTCATTTCGCTTTCTGATTTTGTTTTGTTTTGTTTTTCACATTTCCAAGAAGCTCTCCATAGTCCCAAAGAAGATTTTGTAGCTAATTTTATTGTGAGGGAAATTTCCAAGGCTCCCTTAAAATAAAACTTTTAGCCTGTTAGGTACTACCTGCAGCAATTGTTCTCTCGTATTTAGAAGATTCAGTCATACCATAACGCACTAGTTCAGGCCCTCATCACTTTCTTTATACTCAAGCATTTGATAAACCTGTCAGAAACATCATCAAGAGGTAAAAATAGTCTCTCTATTTATGCTTTTTTCTCTTTTTATCAATGCTCGATTCCCTGTCAAAAATATATGTTCAATGCTATGGAAAATATGCTGTTTTCTAGCTAAAAAATATTGCCATGTGGGCAAGCCTTTTGGAAAGCATTTTGGAATTATGAAAGAGAAAAACAAGGGGAAGAAGAAAGGAAGGGACAGAGGGATGAAGGGATGGAGGGAGGGAGGGAAGGAAAAAAGTACAGAAAGAAAAATATTTGAGTGTTACGTGATGCTGAGCGCTGTGCTAAGAAGTGAGATTCAAAAGCAAAGAGAGTTTGTGCTTTAAGCCTAAAATCTACAAGGGAGAGATAACACATATGGAGGAGTGGTTGCCTTGGAGAGGTATTTGGGTTCAGAAATAGACCAAGGTAATATGTAGAATAAATATAAGTGGATAGGGAAGTAGATTGGCCCATTCTTTCCAGGAATAATGGGAGAAAGTATCTTGACTATGCAATGAAAATTGATAAAATGTTCATACCTTTGACACAAAGATTGTGCTTGGCATATATCCCAAAAAGGTCAAAAGAAAAAAAAGAGCCCATATATACCAAAATTTTTATGGTAGCACTATTTGTAATAGTAAAGCATTGGAGACAGAGTAGATGCCTATGGATCAGAGAATGGATTAACTATGTTGTTTGAATATCATAGAATTTTATTGTGACATAAGAAAAAAATGAATACAGAAGAGCGTGCAAAAACATTTGAACTAAAGCAAAGTGAAATAGGAAACAGAAATAGGAAAATAATATGCTCAGTGATTACAACAAAGTAAATGAAAAAAATCAACAAAACAAACTGAATAGCATGATATGATCAAGTTTGGCCCTGAAAATGAGTTCTTAGAAGGCACATCTCCCCACTTCTTTGTAGAAGTGGAAGACTGGATCATGCATATAATGTTGGGCTCTTTTGATATTTTGTTTTGCGTTGCTAAACAATTTTCCTCTTTTTTAAAGTTTCTGTTATGTTAGCTATTCAGGAAGTAGAGCGGCATAGGTATATTCAGTTATATTCTATTTTAAAAGACAAAAACATCATTAAAATTATTTTTCAAAGGATATCATTCCCCTAAATTGGAGACAAATTATCCTGGGATACTTGAAGTTTAGTCTTCATCAGACCAGCTTGCAGCCCAGCTCGGTATTTTGACTATAGGTATTTAATATTTGTTGAATTGAATGTAATAACTTCCCTAATGTCTATTTAAGGAGTTCCTAATGGACTCATGGAGCTAGAGACATCTATCACCATTAACAGCTGCTAGCAAGCAGAGAAGGCTAAAACCACATGTCAGATATGGAGAGCAACCTAGATTTTAATACAAAATTTAAGGCTTAACTTCAAACTAGTTTAGATTGCTGACCGCTGGATTTGAAGTCAGGAGAGCTGAGTTTTCATTTGAGCTTTGACTCAGCCTACCTTTGTGATTCTAGGAAAATTACTAAACTTCTATGAGCCCCATAGGGTTCGTCTTCTGTCTAGTGAGGATTATAATACTTGCACAATCATAATCATCATCATAAAAGATTATTGTAAGGAAAATTCTTTATAAGATGAAGAGTATTATATAAATGTGAATTATTTTAAAGACCATCAATTCATTCAATAAGCACTAACCATACATTAGGCCTTATAATAGAAGCTGGTAATACAAAAACAACAACAGAAAGGTCCCCTGACCGCAAGAGGCTTATTTTTAGTTTTGGTTTTTAGTAGAACATTATATACTCAGAGAAAATTCAATATAAAACACCTACAAAAGAGATAAAAAAGTAACTTCTGGTACTAGCAATTAGGGATGTCAGGATAAATTTACACCAGTAAAGAAATTCTTAACCTTTTGTGTGTTGTGAACCCCTCTAACAGTCTAGCAAAGCCTATGGACCATTAGTCTCAGAATGACGTTTTTAAATGCATAAAATACATAGGAATTAAAAAGAAACCTGTTATATTGAAATAAAGATGCATTTTTTTTCCATCCAAGTTCATGAACCTCCTATAATCTATCTCTAGATCCTTCGTGCTCTTTGGACTCTGGATTAAGAGTCCCTGTTCTAGCAGGTGGCACCTGAACGAAGTTTAGAAAGATGCCAAAGATTTCATGAGGCAGAGGGGATGAAGGGGTACATAACAGGCATGTGGGATAGCCTGTGGAAAGACACAAACATAATAGATGGAATGGAGAAATGAACATAGGCAATTTTGGCAGGAATGCGCTCATGAAGAAGAATGTGCATTAACCCTGGAAACATAGGGTAGGGGCAGCTTGTTAAAGACACTGATAAACAGAGGGGTTTGTATTTCATCCATAAAGTAAGAGAGAAAATTTAAACATTCTTGAGCAGGGAAGTTGCATCTTAAAACATGTGTTTCAGGAATATTAATCTGGCAGTTATCTGGAGGAGGAATTAGAGAAGGGAGGGGCTAGATTCAGTGAAATGGATTAGAAGGCTATAGTCTTAGTGAGACATGATGAGGGCCTGAACTATTGTGGTTATGGTATGACTGAAGATGAGGAGAAGCATATGATGTATATTGTTGAAGTTTCATTGGCCAAATGTGATCACAGGATTCACAAGGTGACAGAGAGGAAAGAGACCAGGATGAATCTGTTTGTGAACTTGGATGATTGGAAGAATAGTAGTACCTTCAACAGAAATAGGAAAGAAAGGAAGAATGGAGGATTAGGACCAGGGTGGAAGGGAGATAAATGCATTTTTTGTTGTTAATCAGTTGTTAGAGCCATGTCCAACTCTCTGTCACCCCATTTGGGGATTTCTTGGCAAAGATACTGGAGTAGTTTGCCCTTTCCTTCTCCTGCTCATTTTACAGATGAGGAAACTGTGGCACATAGTTGATTGACTATAGCAGGCTCATGTAGCTTGTGAAGTATCTGAGGTTGGATTTGAACTCAGGTCTTCCTGACTCCAGGACCAGCACTCTATCCACTGTGCTGCCAAGCTGCCCTTTGAACAATATCAATTGTAAAAAGAAAATAATAATAATTTTAAAAGATTTTATTATTTTAAATTATTTTTCTAGTAATTTTAGTCATTTGGGGAGACAACCTTGGATTGAGTTGATGTAAGGAGCTCTTCATATGGAAATTTCCTCCGCTGATGCAGATTAATACCTTGTCTTATAACTTATACACTTAAAGATTGTTGTCTGAAACACAGAAAGCTTAACGTGTTCTTGGTCACACAGCTAATATGTGTCAGAAGTGTGACTCAAAATTCCCTATGCCAATGATTAGCAGGTTAGTACCTTTTCTGAAAATTATAATCTTAGAGAGCTGAGAGGTGAAATGACTTACCCAGGGACAAAGAGCTGGTATATTTCAAGGGAATACTCTCAAAATGAATGATAGACCTGCTAATATATCTCAATATTATGTTTGGGCTATGTAGAGAAGCAGTTTGGCATGATGGATAGAATTGACCTCAAAACCAAGATTTAGGTTGAAATCCTCCCTCTGACACATACTAAGTGACTGTATGAGGCATTTAATCTCTTGGTGCCCTGGGTAGCTTTTTAAAACTAAAAGCTGTAAAGAAGGGATCAGATATCACTGATCCAGCCCCTTTTCCTATCATTTATTTAAATCACAGCACCCTACTGCTGATTCTCATTGGTTTGTAATCAGCCTTCAGAAATAGCTTTTTTGGGAAAACTATCACCTGAGTTACAATGATATTAATTTTAGGGGCTTGTGATCAGACTTTAAAACCTTATTAGAATTAAAATAATGACAAGGCTGAAACCAATGGGACTTCTTTTCTGTTTCAGATTTCTAAAGCATGTCTCTCTTTTCTGGCAATAAGCTATTTGCATATACTTCCTTTTGCTTTGGTCATTCTGGTTTTCTTTCTTTCTACACTATCTTTGGTATGTTGAAGTGGAAAAATGATGAGTCAAACAAACTGTAATTTTTGTTGAGAGCATATTTCAGAATCACAGAGTTGGAAGATAATTCAAAAGTCATTTGTTCATTAATTTATTCAGATGTCTTAAGGAACTACTATACACAGAGCCCTGCTAGGTGCTGAGGGAGATGGAAATTCAGAATACTACGTAAGTTCTCTACTCATTGGTAACCTACTTGGGGGATGAATCATATACCCAGAAATCTATCATATGCAATATTAATGACATACTAGAATATTCCTTGAGAAGTTATCATCTGCTAATAGGTCACCTGCACACTCAGAAAGCCTATTCCATTTTTGTAACAATAATACAAACTGACATTTAAATGGTGCTTTATGGTTTGCAAACCACTTTTACCAAACATTATCTCATATATCCTTGTAATGACCCTATGAGGTAACTACTACAGGTATCACAATCTCCATTTTTACAGATAAGCTTTTGGGCAGTTGTAAATGTAAAGAATCTTTTACTTACATTTAGCCAAAATTGGGCTCTCTGCAACTTCTTACCATGACTCTGACCTTTAGACTTAAATAGAACAAGTTACATCCTTCTCCTAGATGAAAGCCTTTATATAGTTGAAGACAGAAATCATGGTCCTCCAGTGTGTACTATTCTTACTATGTTTTTGGTGTTACCTGCAGATATAAGCATATATGTCTTTATCCAATTCATTAATAAAAAAATTATGAAAAGCATAAGTCCACTGTCACATCTCTGGGAAACTTCATTGAAAATCTCTTTCCAATTTATTATCAAGCTATTAATGGCTATTCTTTGGGTATGATTCTGAATTAGCTTCATGTTATCTAGCCTTTACTTCTCCAGCTTTTATATAAGAATAGCATGAGAATTTGTGAAATAATTGCTAACATCCAGATAAACTCTATCTATAGCAGCCCCTTGACTTTTTTTAAGTATCACTTATAACCCTATCAAGAACGGAAACAGAATTAATCTGGCATGATCTTTTCTTGATGAAATCATATTGGCCCTTTGGTATTGCCAAATATTTGTCTGAATATTTGTTACCATCACCTTAATGGTTAATTTTAGAATCTTGCCACAAATCAAATTCAAGAGCACTGGCCTATAGTTTGTCAATTTATTCTCTTCCTCTCTCTCTCTCTCTCTCTCTCTCTCTCTCTCTCTCTCTCTCTCTCTCTCTTGCCTTTCTCCAAGTGTCTCTCCAGTCCCATACTCTATGATCTTTCAGTTAACCCTGACAGTGGCTCAGCAAATACATCTCCCAGTTCTTTCAGCCCTTTAGAATGTTGTTCACATAGACTAGATCCATTTTACTCTTGGAGCAGTTAACTGCTCTCAAACTATGTCCTTAATTCTCTTGAGGCTCAAGTATTAGCCATTTTTCTTCTGTCCTTCCTAGTTCAAAGACCCATTTCCTAGGAGGAGAAAACAGAACTAAGTAAAAGTTAATTAGGTCTCCCTTTTCTCCATCATCAGTTGTCATCATTTCCCTCACCCCAAGCAATGATTCTATCCCTTCTGGGTCTTCCCCTTACTCTCCAAAATGGCTTAATCATAACAAATGGTTTTTTTATCCTTAGCTTTTACTCATTCTTGATAAAATTCACACTTAAAGCAAACCTGATAAAATTCTTACAGGACTGTTAAATTTGTAACAAAAACTTCCTAACAGTTGTCCAACAGTTAAATGGTTGGCATGGGAGGTAGTAGGTTACCGCTCCCTAGAGGTCTTCGAGAAAAACAAAAAATGGATTGACAATTCCCAGGACTGATGTAGAAGGAATTCTTGCTCACGTCAGGTTGAGTAAGATGTTCTCTGGAGTCCTATCTCATTCTGAACTTCTCTGATCCTATGCTTTAGCATTCCTGACATTTTTATGAGGAAGTTTAGCCTTCACCAGCAATGTTGACTTGTGTCCTTACCCTTAGATAAAGTCAAAATTTGACATTTTATGATATCAGGCATTTCCCAGAAGATTGATTTTGATATCATAGTTTTCACACTGTGATTTCATTTCAGGGTTTGGGGAGGCAGGGTAAAAAGCTGAAAAAAGAGTAACATCATATTAAAATTTTGATAACATGAAATTTAGGTCAAATGATGATTAAATACATTTATAATTAAATATCCTTAAAATGTCCCCCCCCACACAAACACACATACACATAATATTAACTTCACCAAATGAAAGCCTTCTGGATAGTCATTATGCAGCTTGTTAACTTCTGAATAATGTCTAGGCAGCAAATGGCCAGTCTTATACTGGCAGAGATCCTAATGTACCCCAATATAGCTTCTTCCAACCCTGATATGTCTGGTTCCAGCATAACCCTACATAGCTATCTGTGTCTGGCCCTTGAATTATTTTTAAAAAATAATGATTCTTCTTTTCACTTTAAAGTATTCTCACTCAGATAGTAGGAAATGTGTTAGAATGTTAATATTTGATATGTTCTCTTTCACAAGTCCAAATAACAGAGAATATGCAATAAATTGCTCTTTGGAAACAAAATTCTTATTGAAGTCATATAACAAGGATAATTATGGCTTATTCTAGGAGCACCTGCCCTCACAGAAGGGTATAGATTTGTAGCTGAGCCAAGACCAGCTTATTTTATTGCTCCTCTTTGATTTCCAGTATTTATATGAAGTGTCACTTTAGTTTACCTTTTCCAAATAATGAAATTAGCTTCAAAGCTAGAAAATATATGTGGAAACTCATTTTCCTTCAAATCATGAAGACTGGTAGCCCATGAGAGAATTCCCTCTTCCTCTTTTCATTTCCCAACACAGACTGTGAGGGATTAGTCTGTCAGGAAATCATAAGTCATTTCCATCTAGAAATTCCAAGGAAGAGGTCAGGAGTATTAACCAGATAAACTTCATTGTCTGGGGATCATTTTCAGCTTGGGAAAATTATTTTAAAACATGGTTGATAGTTTAGATGGCAATTATACCAGCAGATATCAGTCCATTTTAGGAATTTTTTGGATAGAACACTGGACTTGGAATCAGGAAGGCTCATCTTCCTGAAATCAAATCTGGCTTCAGACACTTACTAGCTATGTTACCCTGGGCAAGTCACTCAACCTTGTTTGCCTCAGTTTCTTCATCTGTAAAGTGAACTGGAGGAGAAAATGGCAAACCACTCCAGTATCTTTGCCAAGAAAACCCCAAATGGCGTCACAAATAGTTAGACATGACTGAATCAACTCAACAACAACAACTGTTATTAGAGAGAAAATTATTTGGCTGCATGGAGCCCCTAAAAAGCACGGGCTATTTTACTGGGAGGGAAGAAGTCATTAGAAACCAGGCATCCCAAGAATATTTTCCTAACACAAAGTTCGTGGAATTTGTTAAACATGTATCCAAACCATTACTGTCCATGATAATGACTTATGACCCATAAGATTATTTCCTCCCCTCTGTTCACATGCCAGTGCAGATTGTAAGGAATAAAAGCCTCAGGTAATCATTAATCATTTTAATCTACAAATTACAAAGAAGAGGTTAGGAGTATTTTTCAGATGAATTTCATTGCCTAGGGACCATTTGTACCTTGGGGAAATTAATGCATTTTTTTAAAATGATAGACAGTTTCATAGTACCATGTTTTCATACCCAGAGAATATAAAGGGTTTGTAACATGCACACTTAACACTGGTTACCTAATACATTTAAACACAAAGGTCAGCAATTAGACCTAAATGCTTCAAATATTACTAACCGATATTAGCAAAGTTTGAATGTGTTCTCATAATTAGTCAAAACATAATAATTTTGGGTGGAGCCAAGATGGCGGCTGGAAAGCAGGGACTTGCTTAAGCTCCCCCCAGGTCCCTCAAAACACCTATAAAAATGGTTCTGGACAAATTCTAGAGCTGCAGAACCCAGAAATAGCAAAGAGACACAGGGCTTCAGCCCAGGACAGCCTGGATGGTCGCTGGGAAGGGTCTATCACATGGAGCTGGGAGCAGAGCAGAGCCCAGCTAACATGGGGCCAACCAACCAGACCAGGAGCTGGGCAGAACAGGTGTAGTGCTCTGAATCAGTGAGCTGTGGCAGTTACTAGATTTCTCAACCCACAAATGCCAAAGACAACAGAGAAGGTTAATGGGAAAAGCTGCTGTGACAGAGTGAAAAGAGTTTGCAGTAGGCTACCATACTGGGGGCGGCAGAGGTGGTGCAACTAGGAAATGAGATATACAGGCAATGGGGCATAAACATCTATCTTGCCCTACAAGAAAGTAAGGGAAAAGGGGATGGGGGCAGAGTGGGGTGACAGAAGAGAGGGCTAACTGGGGAATGGGGCAATCAGAATATATGCCATCTTGGAGTGGGGGGGAGGGTAGAAATAGGGAGAAAATTTGTAATTCAAAATCTTGTGGAAATCAATGCGGAAAACTAAAAATATTGAATAAAAAATGTAGATACTATAAAAAAAAGGTTATTGTTAACATAAAAATATAATAATTTTTCAGAAACCTTAAATAATCCAATGAATAATTGGTGTATTTTTCTCTGTGTTTCAGTACTTAGGTCAGGGCCTGCCACTTGGATTGACTGCTTGATTATGACTTAGTGTACTAGTTTAGGTAAACTGAGGCAAGTGGTTCACATCTGCAACACAATGGCTTATTTCAAAGTGTTGTTACACTAAATTCTAAGAACAAGAAAACTAAATATTTACCCCCACTTCCCTTTCTTTTCATACACCTGTAACAAGTACATATGGAGTAAGATAATCTTTAAAAAAAATTACTAGATCAAATATAATGTAGAAACCACTTAAAGGTCATAAAAAATAAAACAAAAGGCACCAGTTGACTGAAAATTATATTACCGTGTTTCCCCAGAGCATGATTTTGAGCTCTTTTGTGAAATAATTATTTGCTTCAGCTGAAAACATGTTGTTTATATGAAACAAAATAGCAAAAAATGCTTTCTACTGGGTTAACTTCATCATCCCAACTAGGGCCTGCATATAGTGTTTTGCAGCAATATTGAAAGAATAATATTTTTTAAACTTTCACCTTTCAGCCTACTCTCTGTAAAATACATCAGAAGGATAAATTACCTCAAGCTTCTACCTAGCTGGCATCTAATTTAGTTTGTTGTAGAAACCAGAAAACATCCTCTTCTGAAGAAAGTAATTATTGTTTAAAATCATTGCTTATACTGTTCTTTCTCCTTATAGTTACAAATGTAAAAGCAGTCGCCATGGTTTGCACCTTTTTTTCAAGACCAAACAAACCAAGGGCCTTGACAATTGTCTTGATGTATGTTGCATAAATTTGCCTCCAGTCCTCTATTTTAGCTTGCTTGCAAACATAGTCTCATTTGTCCCATGTCTCTTCTCTCCCAACAATACAGGTCTCTCCAGGATCTTTCGAGGCAAACAGAAATTCCTTATGGCACTGTCTTGGACTCTGCAGTCTATGAGCATGTTCGCATGAAGGGGATGAATCCTTTCGAGAGGGATAGTATGTATTCCCAAATGTGGCGAATGATTAACAGAAGTAATGGATCAGAGAACAATGTGTTGGAGTCTCCAGCAGGAATTCAAAAGGTACTAGCCACGGTGTTTTGGTGAAAATAAATGCTAATTTGCCCCCCTGTGTTGGAGATTTTTTGAGGGCTTGGTTGTTTCTTTGGGTTCTATACATTCTATCTCCATGTTCTATCTTAGGTTTAATTAGACTCACTATACCAGGGCAAAGAATAGAAAGTTCTTTTTAGTTTTCCTAATATTTCACTTTTAAATGGATTTTTAAAGTACAAGTCCCCCTAGCAATTTGAAATTAGTTTTGCTTAGAAAAGGGTCAAAGAATAAGGTTGAAAAGGTTTTCCATCAGATCCCAAGCCACAATAACACTACAGCTCCACCTTAATAATGAAGCACATTTTGTTCTCTACATTTGTTTTTAATATTTTGTTGTTGCTTTGTGATTATGAGATTAGTTCATCTTGTCAAAACATACTCACTTGGGGTTCTGTATGTTTATAGTGAGACATCTTTTTGTACATTTTTTAAAAACATGACTTAAGTAGTAACTTTTTCAAGTTAAGCTTTCTTTCATTGAATCTGCTATTAAAAATGGATTAGCTACCTACTGTGTGCAAATCATTATGTTAGGACCTGAGAGAGATACATAGGTTGTGGAGCTGTCTAGAAGAAGGTGAGTATTTAATTCAATGAATTCACTGAGTACCATACAAAGACAAAAATGAAGAGCTATCCCTGACTTCAATGAGGTTACATTCTTCTGAATATTTAATAGCTTACAATAAATGCATTGCAGCTGGAAGACAAAAGACTATTTAATGTCCAAGAAAGGGAGATCATTATAGACTAACGGGACCAGGGAAAATTTGCATTAGAGTCAAATTTTAAACCAGGATAAGAATTAAATTAGGGAAGAAGGAGAGGGAGGCCTCTTGGGAACAGTTGGAGCCAATGCAGAGAATGGGGAGAGTAGTACATATTTGAGAATCAGAGATTCAATCAATTGAACTGGAACATAGAACATTTTTCTGTTTCTTGGTGCTCTGATAGCAACCGTATAAGTACAATTTGACAGGGAATGTTTATGAATGTAAGTAATAAAAAGGATTACTCGTTTTTATTACTTTTTCCCCAACATTTCCAAGAAAAAGTAGTGAAGGATGTCTTTGTGAAATCATGATAGGAAATATCAAGAGTGAAGATGGCAGGGTACAGGCTGGGACTCAGCCTGTGAAATTCCCAACATTCCCCTCCACACATTTTTAAAATAAAATTTAAATCAGATTAAATACATTAAATTTATTTTTTTAAATTAAAACAAAGCCTCAAGTCAAATTTTGGAGTGGCAGGGCCAACAAGAAGTCAGAGGGAAACATTTATACAGGCTAACATGACTTAAAAGGTCCACAGGAATGGTCTATAACACAGGGGTAGGCAAAAGGCCAAAGCACAGTAGGTAGGCTTGGAAGCAGCCTCAATAGCAGCAGCAGCAGTAGCAGCTTCAGGAGGTCTCAGTCCAGAGATAGTGAGGGTGACAGACAATTGGTCAGAAAGAGATTGCAGGGATCCTTTGCATTGAATACAGCTGGCAGAGATTGACAATCCTATTGCCAATAAGCGGTTCTGAGTCACAGTTCTAGGTTAGAGAGAAGTACATGTGATTGGTCATAAGGAGCAAGTGCCCTGGTAACTGTTCTGGGGTAGAGAAGAGAACTAGAAAATGTGGCTGCAGGATGCAGGGGACCTAGTTACAATTCCAGGACTAAAAGAAGTGCCATTACTTATGGCTGCAAGGAAGCAGCAGAACTTCCTGTTTAAAGACCAGAGAGAGCACAGAGCAGCATAGCAGTGAGCATACTTCTCCCATAATAACACCAACTTAGAAATATCAAAAACTTGCAGACACCCAGAACAAGCTTTGAAAATAGCAGCATGAAAAAGTTTAAAACTTGACCCAGTGCCTCCCCTATCCCCAGGTGAACAGAGACCAACTTTAACATAAAGTTCAAAGTGACTCCATTGGGAAAATAAGGGAGGGAAGAAGGAAGGAAGGAAGGAAGGAAGGAAGGAAGGAAGGAAGGAAGGAAGGAAGGAAGGAAGGAAGGAATTAATTGACCATAAAAAGCTACTACAGTACTATGTGGCAGGAAAGACCAAGACATAAACTGATAAAACAACAATGTGAAAACAGCTACTACCAAAGCCTCAAAGAGAAATGCTAATTGGACACAAGCCCAACATTAATTCCTGGAAGAGTTAAAGAAAGACATGAGTGTTAGTTGAAAAAGTATGAAAAGAAATGAGTGATGTAAGAAAATTATGAGAAGAAAATTAACAGGTTTTTAAAATGGGCACAATATTTCACTGAAGAAAAGAACTCCTGCTACCATATCTTGCCAGTTAATCTTTAGGATCTTCCTGAGATAATTCAAGTGGAAGCAATTCAATTTCCTTGTATGGTGCTGATAGACCATCCAGATTTTATAGTCATACAACAGTATAATCAGTATGAGGTCTTTGTAGACCTTTAATTTAGTAGATAGCCTGACATCTCTTCTCTCCCACATTTTTTTGGAGCCTCCTAAATGCTAGGCTAGCTCCGGCAATACATGCATCAACCTCATATCTATGTAAACAGCCCTGGAGAGTGTACTGCCAAGGTAAGTGAACTGATCCACAGCATTCAAAATTTCTCCATTTACTGTGACCAGTTGTTCCATATATGGATGGGGTAGTGCTGGCTAGTAGAGGACCTCTATTTTCTTGGTGTTCATCAGTAGAATGGTCACCTGCCCAAGAGTCAGTATGGCTTTAGAAAGGGCCACAGAACATTCAACATGATGTTTGGTGCCTTACCATTCCAGGAGAAATACTGGGAGCAGGGGTCTATATACAATACCTGTCGACCTGACCAAGGCCTTTGATAGTCAGTTGTGGGGGCTTGTGGAAGATTGTGGTGAAATTGGGTTGCCTGGAGAAGTTTATCAGCATTATATTCCAGTTTCCTGAGGGCATGCTTCACAGGTTCAGGATGAAGCATACTCTCATTCTTTCCCAGTCACCAGTGGAGCAAAGCAGAGTTGTGTGCTTATTCCTGTGCTCTTCAGCATGATGATTTCCCAGTGTTGTCAGATACCTTCAGTGAGGATGAAAACAACATCAATATCAGTTTCTGCACTGTTGGTAAACTATTTAATTAGAAAAGGCTGCAAGCCAGGACCCAAGTGGAGGGGAAGTTGGTACATGACTTTTTGTTCACAGATGATTGTGTATTTGATACAGCCTCTGAAGACAAGATGTAACAGAACATGAATCAATTCTTTGCCAACTGTGCTAATTTTGACCTGACCATTTTGGCCTGACACAGTTAGTAGTCATAATTGTGGATGTGAATGGGATGAGCTAACCCATAAAATAGAATATGATGGCAGAATGGATTAGACATCATAATCCAACAATATGTTGTAAAAAGGAAACACACTTGAAACAGACATATGCAGAACTAAAATAAAGGGCTGGAGCAGAATCTATTATGCTTCAAATGAAGTAAAAAAGGCAGGGGTAGCAATTGTGATTTCAGACAAAGCAAAAATAAAAATAGACCTAATTAAAAGCTACAATCCAGGAAATTCCATTTTACTGAACAGTACCGTAGATAGTGAAGTAATAAAAAAAAATTACAGCAATTTTTTCTGAAGAAGGCTTCATTTCTCAAATATATATATATAGAACCAAGGCAAATTTATAAAAAATAAGAGCCATTCTCCAATTGATAAATGATTAAAAGATATGAAAAGACAGTTTTCAGAAGAAGAAATGAAATCAAATTGTATAAAATGCTCTAAATCACTATTGAGCAGAGAAAGGAAAATTAAAACAACTCTGAGGTACTGCCTCACACCTATCAGAAATAACAAATGAAATGCTGGAGTTGATGAGAGAAATAGATATATTAGTGAATTGTTGGTGAAGTAGTGAGCTGCTCCAATCATTCTGGGGAGCAATTTGGAATTATATCCAGAGAGCTATAAAATTGTGCATAACCTTTGATCCAGCAATACCATAGCTAGATATATGTATCCCAAGGAGATCAAAGAAAAAGTAAAAGAACCTATATGTACAAAAATATTGATAGGAGTAATTTTTGTGGTGGCAAAGAATTGGAAATTGAGGGGATGCTCATCGACTGGGGAACGGATGAACAAATCGTAGCATAAGATCGTGATGGAATACTGTTGTGCTATAGGATATGATGAGGGGAGTGATTTGAGAAAAACCTGTCAAGACCTATATGAACTGATACAAAGTAAAGTGATAAGAATCAGGATATAATTCTGCGCAGTAAAAACAATGTTGTGATGATGATAAACTGTGAAAGACTTCGCTACTCTGATCAATATAATTATCCAAGACGTTCCGAAGGACTCATGATAAAAAGATGCTATCCACCTCCAGAGAGAGATTTGAACTCTAAGTACAAATTGAAGTATAATTTTCTGGTTGGCTTTTTTTTACTTTATTTTGTGATATGGCTAATAGGGAAATATGTTGTGCAAGATTTCACATGTATAATTGTTATATTGTTTGCCTTATCAGTGGGGGAAGGGGTATGAAGGAGGGAGAGAATCAAGATCTCAAAATTTAAAAAAGAAAAGAATGTGTAAGAGGTACTGATGATGAAATGTATTTTGACTCAGGCTACAAAGTTCATATGCATCTAAGAAGTTTCTTGTTGGAAAAAAAAATCTACCATCTCTGCCAAAGCTTACTGGGTCTGGGGAAAGGATCTGAGATCAGAGTACATCAAACACAGCTGCAAATTGTTAAGTGTCTTTCATTGGAGAAAAGCAACCCATTTTTCACATACCCTTCTAGTACAGTGAATTTTTTAAATTTCTAATTTTTTACAAACAGAATTTTCCTGAAAGAGACCTCTCCCATGGCATCTCTATCATATGTGTATCCAAACTCTGCTTAGACACCTCCAGAGAAGGATATTCATGATCTCCCAGGGCAACTTATTCCATTTTTAGAGGACTTTATTCATTCTTTCTAATGTTGGGCCAAAAGCTGATTCTTTGGTCTTAGTCTTGTTCTCTGGAACAACACAGACAACTTGACATGGAAGCCCTTTAAATGTTTAAAGATTATTATCATGTTTCCTTTTGCTATCTTCTTTTCCAGCTTAAACATAGTCCATTCCTTTAACTTCTTACATAGCATGTTTTATAGCCCTTTCACCTCCCTGTTTGTCCTCATCTAGCCTTAAAGAGGTAGGGGAAGGGAAGGAAATAGGCATCTATAGCCTACCATGTGCCAGGCAATATGCTAAGTGCTTTTTACAAATGTTATCTCATTTGATCCTCACAACAGCTCTACAACATAGGTTCTATGATTTATTCCCATTTTATAGTTGATAAAATTGGAGCAAACAGCCATGTAGATACTCAGACAGCTAGTAAATGTCTGAGGCTAGATTTGAACTCAAGTCATCCTGATTCCAACCAACTGCCTCTAAAGGAATCCTACATGGATTTTGCCATTTTTTTAAGCAGTAGAAATAAAATTTTCTAGGATATATAATGGCATATAACCTCTTTGCAAGAAGTTGATGTGGTCCTGAATAGCCAATTAGGGGTGAGTAACTATAGCCTGGAGGGTGGAGGGCAAGGAGGGCCTGTTGAGAGGCTGCCAAATGGCAGATTAAACCACCACTTAGAATGGCACAAAAGATTCTTCCATTGGCCAAAAAGGCATTTCTGTGGTTAATAAATATCTTGCTTTTAATGGGAAGAATTCTTTATCTAAACATCAAGCCCTTAGCTGAGTTGTGCAGTCCACAATGACTCACAGTGTCTCAAAGGTCCCACTCCATATCTCACCCCAAAATGCCCCAAGAACTTTCTCTAGTAGTTAGTTCCCTTGAACTGGCAGGCAGAATATGGGATTGATTATTCTGTAAAACAAACACTTGCTATCATTCTGAATCCAAAGGACAATAGTGGGTCACAGATGTGAGGAGAGAGATCCAGTATAAAGAACACCAGTCTAGCCTTGGCTTCATAGGCACACAGATCTTGTAGGCCAGAGTAAATCACTAAATTAAAGCCAAGTAGTCAGGAGCCAAGAGGACACAGATGCTAAAAGATAAGCTAGACAAAGTATTAAAAGATTGGGCGGATATTCAAGGGCCAGGAGAACATAGATGAGGCAAAACAAATGAGCAAAAGTCAGGGAGGCAGTATAAGGTCCCAACGGATTAGAGCTGGAAAGTAAGGTGAAGAGATGAAAGCCACTATCCATGAGAAGATCTCGACACTAACTTAAACTACCTCAGGCAGGAAGATCATTTTATACTTCTTTCTAGAGGCAGGTGCCAGCTCTGGGGTGTGGTCAAAATAGAACGTAGCACCTTCCCAATCTGGCAAGCCCTGACAGGACTTTCAAAAAATCCACTATTGGGACTGAAAAAAAATCAGCTTTGATGATGAATAAGCTCTTCCAAACCTATATGCAGAGCCTTTTCAGCCATTTAGATCTGCAGTCAGCTGGTATTTCCTTTGAGAACCCAAAGACAGGAAGGAAGGAAGGAAGGAAGGAATGGAGGGAGGGAAGAAGAGAGGGAGGGAGGAGAAAGAGAAAGAAAAAAGGGAGGGAGCTGTCTGAATAAAAGAAAAATAAAAGGTCACTGAAAACAAACTTCAGCTATTTCACTTACCCAGAGGCAGAATTGGTTTTACTCACAGAAACTCACATCAACACTGTCTTTGCTTGAGAGACCACAAACTCCCTCTTAGAACTATAAAAGGTGACTAGGCATTGTGAAGGATGGTAAAATATGGCTATATTAGCAGCAGAGGATGGGTATACTTTACTTCAATAAGGACCATTATATGTCAGCTAGCACCATTATGCTAAGAAAAATTGGAGATAGGTAGCTTTTAGGAAAAGGGAGGATCTGAATATGACTGGAGAAAAACAAAAGTAAATAATTAAAATCTGTGACTCTGTGGAAATGCTAAGTTGCCTGGAACTGTCAGAAAAATAGATTGGGTAGTAGTAGAGATGCATTATTTGTTCTTGTGCCAAATAGTTTTTTTTTCAAATGGTATATGTTTTACTTTGACATCACTAGCCTGTAGTTGGATAGCTTAGACCTACCTGGCACTGTTTCTGTTCTCCTAAGGCTAAAGGCTTTAGGTCTACAGGAGTCAACACAAAGTGAAAAATAGGGAATTGTACCAGTCAGAGTAGAGTATGAAAGATGTCTCCAAAGACTTAACATTCTAAATTTTTAGAATCTCTGGGGTTGTTGGTATTGTTCTTTATTGTTTTGATGTTGATTTTTTTAAAGTCAGCATTGCTTGCAATAAATCCTTGGAAACCAAAAACCAAAATATGGAATTTATCAAACATCAGTTATAACACAGAGGACTAGCAAAAACTAACTCGTAAGGCAGGTCAAGTATATAAAACAACCATACAAATCAACAGATTACCCATGTCCTCAGGAAAAAAAAAGGTTCTGATGTGCATTTTGGTGGACAGACCATGGAATTTACCTGCTGCTCCATGTATCTGTACAAGCATGGCTCCCAATAATAAAGTGAGGGCTAAGAGACTGACTTTCACATGCTGCACTGTCACTTACCAAATGGTGAAATACCTCCAGAGTGTGTAGGAAGATGTGGATAAGTGTCACACAGGATTAGGTGTGGACAGGTTGTGATCTGATTAACTTACAGGTTTTTTTATGTTATACCAATCAAACTATCCAATGACTATTAACGAAACTAAATAAAACCATGAAACTAAATAAAATAATAAAATTCCTTTGGAGAACAAAATGAATGAAAAAAGGATTTATACACCTAATACATGCAAAGCACTGTGCTAAGTACTGAGGATACACATAAAAAAAGAAGACAGCCCATGTGCTCACAGATATTACATTCTAATGGGAGAGATAACACATATGGAAGGTTCCAGATGCAATTCAAATGGAAAGGTTTCATGGTCCTTGGGGTGAGGGGCAAAGCAGATGGTGATGCACCTTCTTCAATGTCATTTGCACTGATGTAATCATATCATTTTCTGACATTGAACCATTTGGCATTGCCAAGAACTTTGGTGGCCAGAACTTTCTTCTCTTATTCCTGTATCTGTGGCTATAACCTGCAAGAGCCAGGCTACCTCTCTACAGACACTGCTTCCCAGAATGATAACTTGAGGGCCCTGGGCTGAAAGCATTACTATTCCCAAGGCTCTTAGATTCAAGGTTTCAGGCTATGTCTTCAAGATCTGAGCAAAAATGGTGGTCAAAGTGATAGTGATGGCAGGTTGACTTTACTGCCTCTCTCTCCCTCAGGGTGCCATGCTGCTTTACCTAGTTGAGTATATTGAACTTAGACTATCTGCCTATATTGGTTTCCTGGCCTGTGAGTTGAGATGTACACCTAGGCCTTACAGTTAGATTATGAATTATGTAGTACTATTTCATGGCAGAGGAAGACATTTTTTCTAATAGCACATTAATCTCCCTAAATATTCATTGAAGAGTCCAAGAAAATCCATTTAGGCTGAAACCCATACTGTTTCATACCTTGGTTAATCCACTAAATATCTTGTAGGTTTTTGTGTTCTTTGGTTCTGTTTCCATCCTGAAAAACAACTATTTTATTTATGCCTTTTGTGCTCTTTTTGTGTCCTGTGTCCTTGACATCAGTTCTTTTCTTTAGTAAATCTTTGTCCAATGTTCCAGAAATTATTTATTTTTGTATTACATTTTTGTGAGCTGTATGTGCTGCAAAGTTATTGTTTAAAATCACATCATTGTCAGAACTGTACAATACTTAGTATCTTTACATATTTAACTCTGTATGCAACATATTTAACATGTATAGGAAACTTGTGAAAAAGCATTTGGGTATTGTGGCATTGTGCAGCACTGGAATATTTATTAATTTATTTATTCACTCATTCGTTTTTCACTTTTCAAATTCAAAATATCATTATTCTCATTCTTACGGAAAACATTGAAGGCATGGTCAGATTCATTCTATGTCATCATTGGGGGTTTTCGTCCTGTATTTTCAATTTACATTTGTGTGACTAAAGTCTTCTTCTATGCCAATGTTGAGAAAAGCATGTTAGGTTAGTAGAGATCAAAGCTTTCCTGAATCATGTAGCTAATATGTAGGCATTTTGCTTTTGCATTTTGACAAGACCTTTGAAGTAGCTCAGTGGCACAATGAATAGAGCACTGCACCTAGAGTCAAGAAGACCTGAGTTTAAATTCTGTACCAGACACTTACTTGCTTTCTGGGGGGGGGGGGGGGGGGGGAACTGTGCAGAATTTGAAATACTGTGCAAGAATTTGTAGGTTCATTATAGTTGTATCATTTTTCTCTCTACCAAAAATTATTAGTATTCTGTAGGTTTGACAAGCCTTAGGACCCTCACAATCCTGTTCTTGAAGTATGCTCTGGGAAGGCATCAGGCTTCCCCATTGGTCAAGTCAAATATGGTAGGTAGTATCATTATGAAAGCTCGAGCTGGTCCTACCAAACTGGAAAGGCTTTATGTACTGTCCCAGAAATGGGTGCCATGTCTACTGTCTTTAGAACCAGTGTAGGTCAGTTTAGATATGTTCAACACCAGAAAATTGACTACCAGGAAACGCACTATTGAGTCCAAGGAAAAAGTGGACTTTTCAAGTTGCAGTATTTATTAGTGTATAAGGTTAATTGAGTTTCACCTAGTGGAAGCATGTCAGTGAATAATGTTGGTTTTAGAATCATAGGATTCGTTAGAATCCTGCTTTTGCCACCATGTAAGCCTAATTAGGTCACTTAATTATTCAGAGCCTCATTTTCCTCATCTATAAAATTAAGTGTATAGACTAGATGATCTATATCATCAGTCTGCAGTCTCTTTCATGTTTAAATCTGTGATCCTATAATTCTGCTCCTCCTAATAGATTAAAAAATTCCCTGAAGGTAGTTGTTGTTATTCTGTCTGACTCTCTGTGACCCCATTTGGGATTTTCTTGGCAAAGATAATTGGAGTGGCTTGCTATTTCCTTTTGCAGATCATTTTACAAATGAGGAAACTGAGGGAAACAGAATTAAGTGACTTACCTAGAGTTACACAGCTAGTATGTATCTGAGGCTACATTAGAACTCAAGTCTTCCTGACTTGCAGTCAAGTTACTCTATCCACTGTGCCACTTAGCTGCTCTTCCCTGAAGTTAGGGGTAGAGTATTTACTTTGTGTTCCTTTCATCTAGTCTTTGCATCTGCCTCTGTGTTCTGTGCAGATAAATAATTCTTCATTTAAACTGTTTGAGGATTGAAAGCTGCAATCGAAGACATTTCTATGAAATAAGAAAATAACATTGAGAGAAAAAATTTAACATTTGTAAGAGACCATCATTTAATATCTTAAAAGGTTTCAGCCTTCTTTTTTCCTTTGGCCTCAGAAATTTGTTTCTTTTCTAATGATTACATTTTTTTCTGAGGTCGCTAGACCAAAACTTACTAAATTCAAGATCAAGGTCCTTCTGTGTTTAAAGACAAAAGTTTTCTATCTGGATGTCAATAAGTGAAGTCTTAACATATACAGTAGAACCTCAGTTTATGAATTTAATTCATTCCGAGATTCTGTTCCTCAAAGAAATTGTTTGTATTGCAAAGTGAATTTTCCAATAGGAAATAATGTGAAGTCAGATGATCAGTATCACATCCCCAAAAATATTCATATAAAAATAATTATTTATAATTTTAAGTAAGTTTGCACCCTGATGCACCTGAAATTCAATAGTAATGATTAGTATACAATATAAACTGAAAATAAAACAAATTAACCTGCACTTTACCTTTGAGAAGAGTCGTGGCTGGCATGAGGGAGGAGGAGGAGGAAGGGTTATTGCCTGGAAGGAGAATCTCCTTGCATCAGAACATCGGGGATTTCAACATGGTAGTGTTCTGTCTTATGCTACTTTCACAAAAAGTAAGACTAACACTACTGCCTTCATTTATTTTTCATTTTTTTTAGAATCATTTTCATGTTTTGACTCACTGAATTTTTTTTTCTTTACATTTGCTTCTGATTAGGAATCTATCTAACCACACTTGTTTTTGACATTTTTTCAAAATGTCATGGAAATGTGACATTGCATTATCGTTAAAAATATTTGTGGCTGTCATTGCTACAGACTTATTTGGGTGATGTTTTTCAACACAATTTTGTACTTTTTCCCACATCTGATAAACCTCCCTAATCTCACTTGATGTGAGGGATTCCTCAGATCTCTCAACCTCTTCCTCAGATGAAATATCTTCCTCAACCTCTCGCAGTTGTTCCTCATACAGATCCATCAGATTGTCTGTTGTCAGCTCCTGGCTATGTTCCTCCACCAGCTCTTGAATGTCTTCAGCAGCCACCTCCAGTCCCTTCATGATGGGTCAATGTCGAATGAGGCAAATTAGGCAATATA
Organism: Trichosurus vulpecula; assembly: GCF_011100635.1. Classification (NCBI taxonomy): domain Eukaryota; kingdom Metazoa; phylum Chordata; class Mammalia; order Diprotodontia; family Phalangeridae; genus Trichosurus; species Trichosurus vulpecula. The sequence continues at coordinate 57,491,314 of NC_050578.1, forward strand.
TGACCTGAGGTTCCATTGTTTGACATATGAAAGCAAAAATAAAAGCATTGCCCTAGTTGAGCATCATCCCTTCATGAGCCATTCAAGTGCGAATATGATGTTAGTACTGCAAAGTTTGGCTCATCCTGAAAGACAAATTTTGCGAAAAATTTTTCCTCATCCATGGAAGCATACGTAAAACAGGTTACTTGTAAACCAAGGTTCTACTGTAATACTTTATCATCATTTCACTTGATATAGACAACTGGTATAGAATTCATAGGTAAACCTAATTGCCTGACTTGGAAACATTTGATAATAACCCCCTTTTTGGTCTCCCTATGTTGTTGCTTCAAGACTCACTTCCTCCATAAACTTTCTCTGATAATTCCTGCTAATGTCTGTTCTTCTAGTCTGTTACTATGTCCTAACTTCTATCATTATGTATTTGTTTCCTGTGTGTTATATCAATTTTCCAGATCCTCCAGGATGAAGTCTAGGTCACATATTCTTTTGAATTATCATAGGGACTAGTATAGTAACATTGTAAATGCTCAATCTTTGAATTACTAAGTAGTGTTCTTTAAGTATTTTTTCCTTTATATTTTACTAGTTTGTAGATGTTGACAGTTCTTTTCTCAATGATGTGGTATTTATTTAACTATTTTGACTGGGTTCTCAACAAATCACATCAATATCAAATAGCCAAATAAACCATCTTGGGAGGAATTTTCTGTCTGTCACAGAATCATAGAACAGTAGAATTTTAAAGATTAAAAACCCCTGTGACCTCATGTTTCTTTTTCATAGAAAAGAAAACAGGCCTAGAGTAAACACTTGGAGTCAGGAAGACACGAGTTTCAGTCCAGCCCAGACATTTTCTAACTGTATGACCTTAAGCAAGTGGCTTAGCTTCTCCAAGCCTCAATGTCTTTATCTGTAAGAAAAGGAGGTTGAACTCAGTTACTTCCAAGGTCCTTTCAAGCTCTAAATCTATGATCCTAAGTAATTTGCCCAAAGTCACTCACCTAGTTATTGGCATGTAGAAGGAGAGAAAAAGGAGAAGGAAAAGAAGGAAGAAAGGAATTATAAATTCTATATAACATTATTTAACAATGTCAAGATAAGGGTCAAGTATAAAAGCTACATGATAATGCCATAAAGACATACAACATTTTCAACCAACTAGAAGAAATGCCATCAAGAGAGACTGGAAGGATTTTTGCCTACTTCAATGAGGTTGAAATGAATGGAATTCAAAAGGAAAAAAAAATTACAGTAGACTCCTGAAAAGAGATCTATACAGTCTCTTTTGGATACTAAGGGCTGTGACTATGGCTAGTGTCGGTATAAAGCCATTGGTTTAAAGAGATCAGAAATGTTATTGATTACAGAATCATAAGAATTCACAGCTCATACGCCTCAGGGTTCTCAGCAAAGAACTTCATAAAACTCCCCTCAAATTGAAAAGATATAGGGCTTTGGGGCTGGTTCTACATTACACCCTGTAAACATCTTTTGGAAATTATTACTTCCTTTTCAAGCCAAATTGAGTCTACCTTTCCTCAGAAAACAAACCCTAGGCTATTGAACACAGAATCATCTCCTTCCTTTACCTTCATGCCCTACAGAACCTCTCATAAATAGCTTTCAATTTTAAAAAGGCTCTCTAGTTATTTACAAACTTCCCCAGCAATTTAATTGTTTGTTTTCTCATTTAAACCAGACTTTCTGTGAGAGTTTTATGAAATACCTGTCTCATTTTGTTGTCTCTAGGAGTTAAGTCTATCAAGTAGCCCTGCCTTGAATGCTTCATTCTGTGTGTGTATATATGTGTATACATATATATGTGTGTGTGTATGTATATATGTGTGTGCATGTATATATGCATACATATATAACTATATACATATATTCTATGCTTCAGTCTATGACATGTAGGAACAAGGGTACATTGTCTGAAAAACCAAATAACAATTTAAATTAGTCATCTTTTTCTTTTTTTGAAGGGGGAAGGCAGGGCGATTGGGATTAAGTTACTTGCCCAAGGTCACACAGCTAGTAAGTATGTTGTGTGTCTGAGGCCGGATTTGAACTCAGGTCCTCCTGACTTCAGGGTCAGTGTTTTACTCACTGCACCACCTGGCTGCCCCCAGTCATCTTTCTCTAAGGTTTTTTTTTTCCTGTCTTCTTAAATTAATTGATTACAAATATCATGAAAACATTCTGTGTAGCCCAGAATAACAGTACCATGAATAATCAAACATGCCTTCCTTAATTCTGAACTCTCTTTACATCAGTGGTTAAGTTTGTAATGGGAAAATTTGTATGGGGGCAAGATTTAAAGGGTTTTTCACAGAATGTACTATTCACCACAGCTGAGATTTCAGGAATGTCTTGCGCCTGACTTGGCAATTCTATAGCCAGATTTTGAAGACTGACTAAAACTACATCACCAACAAAAGAAATGGTTCCTCCTTCCTTCTAGTGGTTATTGAATGATTATAGAAACATTTCTTCTTTTTTGATTGACTCTAGGAACTACTTTTCACCTCATAAAGGGATCCGGGCGTAAATGTATTTTATTTACACATTAAGATAAGGTGTCCATTTTGAGCTAAGAGGAGAAGAAATCATATCTTCTTCTCCTTTACAACTGAATTCATGAACACATTTCCTATTTCTGATGACTTAGTGATAGGACATATGGGGAAGAATTTTTATTGGCACTTTCCTTTTAAAATCATGGATGCATAACTGCTACACTAAAATAAGCTCTGACAAGGAGTGAACATATCTGAGTATTGATTATTTTTTTAATGTTGTATTTGTGTTTTTTTGTTAACATCACTTACTGTTAGTTGTCAATTATTCCAGCCCTCTCCAATAGAACCATACCTTATAATTTAAAAATGAATTTAATTGATAAATTTTGTTTTTAAATCACTTTTGTTTCCCAATATATCTCTCCATACCCCACCAAAAAAAGCTATATCTTAAAAGAAACAATAAAAAAGCAGAAAAAAGCAATTCATCAAAAATAATTAGTATATTCATCAATTTCTCAAATATATAAAATGTTCCACATACTTTTTTTACCCTATTACCCCTCCAGAAAAGGAAGTTCATTCTCATATTTCTTTTTCTGGGTCAATCTTGGTCAATATAATTACATGATGTTCAATATCAATGCTGTCGATCTTTCTGTTTATGCTTTTGTCATTTAAATTGTTTTCCATTTTCTGCTTATTTCACTTTCAGTGGTTTATGTGTCTTCCCAAGTCTTCCTTCATTCTTCATATTTGTAAATTCTTTTATAGCACAGTATTATTTCATCTCATTCCTATGCTACAATTTGTTTAGCCTTTCCTCAACTTGTGGAAATCTACTTTGTTTCCTGTCTTTTTCTACTACAAATAGTGTGCTATAAATATTTGGGGTATATTGGATCTTTTTTTTTTCTTCTATATTTGGCCTCCATAGTAGACTTATGCATAGCAGTAGAATATCTAGGTCAAAGGATATGAATATTTTAGTCACTTTTTTAGCATAATTCCAACAACTTTCCAGAATGGTTGTACAAATCACAGTTCTACCAACAAGGAGTTAGTATCCTTTTCTTTCCACAGTTCTGTCTTTGATAAGTTCTCATCTTTTGTCATTTATGCTTATTTTCTTGGTATGAGGTACAACTTCAAAGTTGTTTTGATTTATACTTCTTTTGTTGTTAGTATGATAGTATTGGTAGAATCTCTTAAATGGCTGTTAATAGTTGTAACAGCAATGTTGCTTGCTGCTGCTGTGGAGGTATAAGGCCAATAACACCAGAAGACAGGAGGGCTGCTAACACAGGTTCTTTGATCTTTTTTTAAGGAAAGCAACTTTAAGGGATTTACAATCTCACTTTAATTAAACATACATATATCATTCACTTAATTCAGGGGAAAAAGCCAGCACCCTGAACTTCAGAGAATGTACAAACAGAAATTGCAAGCATACATTATATAAACTGAGCAAAATAACACAAATCAGCAGACAGGCTTCTAGCTGTCTGTCCAAGCAATACATAAACAGTTACCAGAGAGAGAAGCAACAACATCTGGGTTTTCAAAACCAGGGGGCTCTTAACAACGGCTACCCAGAGTCTTGTCTGGTCACAGCCCTCTTCCAGTAAGTGAGAGCCCCAAAGCAAAATGCCAGCCTCAGTTCTTATATACCCTTCTCAGAGTCAGAGGGCATCACAATCATGCCACTCAAACCCATGTGAACTAGGCTTTCTTGTTTCTTAAGAAGACCATCAAAAACTCTTGATTCAATCAAAAAAACAAAGGCAAGACTCATCAAAGGCACTTGATTACCTCAGTGCTAAGAAGCACTCAAACAAAAAACAGCAAAAAGTCCCACTTTGCTTGCCATTACATTTGAAAGGCAAGACTAAAAGGTAAGTACCTTAGCATTCCAAAAGAGAAAACAGTAAAAAAAAAAAAAAAAGTCCCACCCTTTTTACCATTACAATAGTCTGCAGTTGTCCTTTTGATAACTATATTTGTTTGTGTCTTTTCATCACTTTTCAATTGGGGAATGGATTTGGGTCCTATATTTTTGAGTTAGTTCCCTTGATATCTTGGATATCAGTGTTACCACAATAAGACTTTTCCCTGTTCTTCCCTTTAGGGATGCTAAGACTACCAAGTCTCCCCTTTGTTTGAATGGGTGGGAAACCTTTTGCTGTCTTTGTTTTGGAGTATTTCTCACCACTGAGGCAATCCAATCAAGAGTCATTGAGTTATATATGATGTGGTGCTGGTGGTTGGAGCTTTCCCACACTGATTTCTCACACTCTGAATGGTGAGCCTCAAGTGCCCCAGGGCCATGAGACAGGTATATAAGATCAGAGGTTGCCATTTGACTTTTGGGGGCTCACTCATGGAATATGGGAGAGCCGTTGTAACTGCCCCCACAGCTTTGATAATCCAGACAGATGTTGGTGCTTCTCTGGTAATTATGAATTGTGATTTGGATCAGACTAGGTCTGTCTGTTGATATTCGTAATTTCTGTTTGTATTTGCCTTGAAGTTCAGGGGGCTGATCTTTTCCCCCTGAACTCAGGGAATAATATATGTATGTTTCATTAAATTGAGATTGTTGACCCCTTAAAGTTGCTTTCCTTAGAAAAGCAGATCAAAGAACTTGTGTTGGCAGCCCTCTGTGTGCTAGCTGTTGTTGGTCTTACACAGCCACAGTAGCTGCTAGCAGATTGTTGCTACAATCATAGCCTTATCAGAGATACTTGATGGGAAGACATTTTCTCTGGGAGGAATCAGTTCTTCTCCATTTTTCCTTTGGGATTAGGAGTAAAAAGATCAAGAACTCCACCAATTTGTTCCACAGAAACACCTGTTGATTACATACAGATACATAAATACTGGGTAACATAAGAATAGTCAGTAAACACAAATTTGTTAAACATTTACACTGTGTTTAAAGGATTAATTCCATGGGGTACTAGGGAAGCCTCCACTGGGGAATTTGTACCTATATGAGCCCTGAAGGAATATGAGGCAGAGATGAGAGAGTACATTCCACAGAAGAAGAAAACCATGAATGAATGAAAGAAAAAGAATCTTCATGGAATAACTAGACAAGCAATTTAGCTGGACCATGACGTGCCAGAAGGAAAATACTATGAAATATATTACAAAAGGTATAATGTAAACAAGTTTTGCCAGTTTGAAGAATCTGTATGGAATATCTTGGGTAACTATTCAATAGGTAGTTATTGAAGGCTTTTGAGCAGGGGATTCATATGGCTAGACCTGCACTTTATGAAGATTATTCAGTAAAAGCCTAGGGGATAATTTGGAGAGACTGGAAGCAGGGAGACCAGTTAGAAGGTTTGGTTTTTGTTCATTTTATTTTGGGGCAGTGTGGGGTTGTGGTTGTTCCATCATTTTGGTTCTATCCTACTCTTTGTCATCTCATTTGGGGTTTTCTTGGCAAAGATACTGGAGTGGTTTAAGTGGTTAAGTAACTTGTGCAGATAAATGTCCGAGGCCAAATTTGAATTCAGGAAGTCTTCCTGACTTTCAGGCAAGGCACTCTATCCACTGTACCACCTAGCTTCCCTTTTTATCATGATGATGATGAGAGGGGATAATGGCCTGAATTAGGAAAGTGACTATGTAACTGAAAAGAAGGGGATTCATGTGGAGTTAGAAGATTGACAACACTTGGCAACTGAGTGAATAGGGGAAGATAGCAAAGAGAAGAGTCAAGGATAAATCTCCCAGTTACAGTCCTGGATTTTTTTTCCCACTGAAAATTTTGGATGGGAAACAGCAGAAATAAATTATGGAAGGGATAGGGTGCTGGAATTCATAGGAAAGGGAGAAACATAGATTTGGAACTGCTACAGTGTTGGACCTGGGGTCAGAAAGATTGGAGTTCAAATCCTACCTCATATATTTACTAGTCATATGACCCTGAGCAAGTCACTTAAGTTTCTTCATCTGTAAAATGGGTATAAATGGCACCTACTTCATAGGGTTGTTGTGAAGATCAAAGCACTTTGCAAACCTTAAAGCACTATGTGAATAAGTTATTATTATTATTATTATCTATTTTGGCACCTTCTCACCAGGAAGAAACAGGAAGAAGCCTGACAAAAGAGATGGTGAAACAGGGTTGTCCAGTTTGAATGCTGCAGCAGTATATAGGCTCTTTGGTAACCTTTACAGAACTAGTTTATCTGTAGCTCCTTACTCAATAGAATAGTCTCAGGACAGGCAGGAAGGTAGGTATAACAAATATATCCCTCCATTTTTTTTTATAATGAATCATCAAAAAACAAAGATTTCAATATACAAAGAGCTCCAAAAAATGATATATGAAACTGAGCTGTTACTGAGAGAAATTAATATTTTACTATTATGCTAATAACTAAGTATTAATTTGTGATCTACCCTTTCCCTTTTAATTCTGTTAAAACCCAATTTCTGAAAAGGTTTCTAAAGGGTCATGGCTAAGTGATGAGATTTGCTTCCACCCCTCAAACCATATGCTCTTTAACTTTGGGCCAGACCCCACCCAACTGGGAGACCTAGTTTCTGTTTAGAGTATAAATAGAATCTGGTCTCCGCCAGCCTTTCCCTAAAGGAAGAATCCTCTGTCCTTGGTCCTGTCCTTTAGAGTTTAGGACAATTCAACTGACAATGGAGAAGACTAACTAAAGAGGTCTGGATGGATATGGCTTCTCCTTACCCAGATGCCTTGAGGCTTCTCAGTCTCATGATCAAGGCACATTTGCAGCAGGAGTTGCAAGAGACTTTTAACCCACTTCTCATTAAATGGCCACCAATCAGGGTTGAGTTTCACCTGTCAGGGGAGTTTCCTTTCAGAAGGAATTCAAGGCATTTCAGGTCTCCCTTGGTGTCTTTGGTTACTAAGAGAAACCACTGGCCATCAATTTATTAATTGCCAGCCAGCCTAATTAATAAATTGATTATTAATAGTCCAGAAAATCTATCTTTTGGGGTTTCCATTTCTCTCAATACCATTTTAAAAGTCAATATTAAATTCAACATGGTGGTGACAAAAATTCCTCTAGAAATTTCCCCTTCTGGACATCTTTTTTTTTTTTTTAGTGATTTATTATTGCCCTTTTCTTTTTTTTCCACTGCTATCACTACCCATTAATCCACCTCCCCCTACTTTGCTATAAGCCTGCCTTGTAAGAAATATAGTCAAGCAAAAGAAAAACCACAATGGCTATGTTTGAAAATGTTTGTCTCTCTTGAGATCTCTATTCCATCACTTCTCTCCTGCTTTGCTGTTGTCTGACTACCCTCTGTCTGCTAGCAACAATACAATACTTCATCTGAGTCCCCTGCTCTGGGTCAGAAGTAACTACAGTTTTTTGGCTCTCTCTTGTGCTTTCAAAAGTCTTGAAGGTGTGAGAGTTTGGAGATCAACATCCATTCCTCAGATCAGAAATCAACAAGTTAATGACCCAACAAGCTTAGTTTTGCAGATTACCCCATACCTTATGTTGGATATGACTCAAACTTAAGTAGTTGCAAATAACAAGATACTGACCCATCCATATTATATTGTCCATACTTCTTTTCCCTGCTGCACATTCGGGCCCAGCATCTCTTCTAGAAAATAAGCAAGGGACTATCTGTTTTCTTGAAGTAGGAAATATATCTCTTCTGCCTCTGGCCACATCTCAACAAGCCCAAATCCCACATTCTCTTCCAATGTCTGTGGTACTCTAACACTGAGTCTAGTTCTGAACAAAGGAAGCCCCTGTGTGTACACGGCATGGGGGGAAAAAGGAGAGGGTAGTGTGAGAGTCAAGGGAACTTTATGAAGATATTTTAGTGACTGACATTTTTCTTACAAAAGGCAGTCAAAAGAAAAAGTGCTTTAGAGTTTAGATAGTTGGAAAACATTGAAAGTCTTCTTTCAGTTATTTCTCATTTATAGTTATACATTACCACATTAAGGACAAAACCCTAAAGGAAAGAAAATAGAGAAAAAATATGGTAGGTATGATATCGGTTAGCTTGACAGCATGACTAGGTGAAAACAAAATTGCCCAAAATATTCATTTATTCCATTCTAGACATTTGACCATGAAATAAAATGCATCAGTGCCTTTCTATGGAGTAGCTTCAGCTTGTGACTCTGAAATCTCCAGAAAGGGAAGGGAAGGAGGAAAGGGAGGGAGGGAGATCCAGATTGCAAAATACTGCCTAGATCACAGTGTTCAGAATTCAGCTGTCTTGGCAGAGGCCTTGCTGATGTGGCCATCAGGATGACCTTGAAAATTAGAACTTCCTATTTCCAAGAAAGAGAAATTTTTCAGATGCTGTAGTAATAGCCTAACAACAGAAACACAACCAATAGCGAGTTCCACAAATTGAAGTCCATAAATTTGCCTTAGAAATTCCTTCCACCTCTAATAGCCTCAGTTTTAAACTACTGACTTCCTTGACAGATACTAGCATGTTTTCCCCCAAAAAATTGGTGGATAAAGCTATTATAATATTTGACTGCTGGAGGCATTTTTGGTACAAATTACTAAGCTAGAAATCAGACTGTCAGTTTTTTATTCACAGCTCAACCCCACCAATGATTTTCTTTGGGATTAGGGATGTCAGTACTTTTTTATGCCTCATTTTCCTTTGCTACAAAAGATGTGTATACATATGTGTGTATATATGTGTGTATATATATGTATATCATTTTGGCCTAATAATTAACACCAAGAAAACACAGGTGCTCCATCAGCCACCACCACACCATCCATACTTGGAACCATTGGTTACAGCAAATGGAGAAGTTTTGAATGCTGTGGATAAGTTCACTTACTTTGGTAGTATACTTTCCAGTGATGTGCACGTTGATAATGAGGTAGACGAATGCATTGCCAGGGCTAGCTCAGTGTTTGGGAGGCTCCAAAGGAAAGTATGGGAGAGAAGAGGTATGAGATTGACTACCAAACTGAAAATCTACAGATCTGTGGTGCCGACCTCATTGTTGTATGCCTGTGAAACCTGTACAGTGTACCAGTGCCATGCCAGGAAACTGAATAGCTTCTATTTGAATTGTCTTAGGAAGATTCTGAAGATCACCTTGCAGGATATGGTACCAGACATCCAGGTCCTTACTCGAACTAAACTGCCAAACATTCAAACTCTGCTTCAGAGAGTGCAGCTCTGATGGGCTGGCCATGTTGTTTGAATGCAAAATGTATGATTGCCAAAAAGACTGTTTTATGGAGAACTCGTACTTATATGGAGCATTCACACGGTGGTCAGAAGAAGTGATACAAGGACACCCTCAAGATCTCTCTTAAGAACTTTGGAATTGATTGTGTGACATGGGAGACACTGGCACAGGACCACTCAGCATGGCCTGCCAACATCAGAGAAGGTGCTATGCTCTATGAGCAAAGCAGAATTGAGACAGCCAAAGGAAATGCAGGATGTGCAAATTTGGAGAATCCACCCCAAATGTTCACTGGACTATTTGTGCCCAACCTGTAGTAGAGCATTCCAAGCTCATATTGGACTGATCAGCCACAGTCGGGCACATTAAAACTTGACTCTAGCATAGTGATGTCATTTTGGTCCTCTTTGAGAACAAAGGACAACAACCAGCCGTGTATGTGTATATACATATACATATACATATACATATACATATACATATACATATACATATACATATACACATATGTGTGTATTCCCATATAGCCAGATGAAATAAGTTTGTTATTGGAATAAATTGAAATATTCTGAGGTACTTGTAAAAACTGTCATAGTAATTTCAGATTTATTTTATACTTTAAAAATATACTAATCTATTTTCAAATACAAACTTTGTTTCATGATCTCAGAAGTTTTGTGATATCGGTGGAAAGAGCACTGGACTTAGAATATGAAGACCTGGATTCAAAAGAATCGATAGTTCCATATACTATTCATGTGATCTTGATTAATGCTGTCTAGGTCTCAGTTTCCTCCTTATCAAAATTAAGATGTTGTATGAGATGAATTTTAGGTCCCTTCCAGCTGTAACATTCTATGATTCTCTGATCCCAGGGCCTCAAGAAGTTTTACCACCTTGATCATGGTCTAAATCCAGAAAATGTCTATTTCTAATCACGTGTTGAAGGCCATTTTAAATTACAAGCATGCTTCCTTGGGGACACACATTCTAACATGTACTGAATTTCCTTTTAGACAGACCTGATAGCCCTAATGTATCGAAACACCATCTCATTTTCTTTCTAATTTATCTTTGTTATCTATACAGTGGGTCATGTCAGTAACATCTTTAGTGCACTATTCTGGGGTTTCTGGGAACTCTAGGAACTATTCCCCTCCAGGCCTCTTAGAATTCAATAGTCATCTATTTGTCCTCAAGCTGAACATGGAAGCAAGTGGAAAGACTAGATTTAGTCATTCAAAACTGGAAAGCAAAGTTTTGCTTTGCTAAACCAAGCTTTTCTCTAATACATTTTAAAAGGCACAATATATCCGAAGATTTTCTATGGCATTTAGCCAGCCTACTAATAACAGAGTAATAGTTCTAAAAATTCAATTTCAAAGATAATGCAGGGTTAAACAATATAGGAAAACAGTATTTTTCTTTCTGGCCCTATCTGATTTGCACTTGGTTAGTGTTTCAGAGATTTCCCAGGATAAATATAGGCAGATTCGGAGTGCTTGGATTTTGGACTTCTATGATTTGACTAGATTCATTCATTTTCTAAGCAATTTCTAAGTAAAACATGGTGATTGGAGATAAAAAAGGTAAAACACCTTTGTCAGTTATAAAAAGAAGACAAAAGAATGAGGGAAAGGTGTTTGTTTTTCTTTCTGGTACAGTACAATAGAAAGAATCACAGGCCAGCTTCAAACCCCACCTCTAGGACTGAGTACAGGTATGGCTCTGGGCAAGGCACTTGCCCTCTCAGGCCTGCTTCCTCATCTGCAAAAGAAAAAGACTGGACTATGTGGCCTCTGAGTTGCCTTTCAGTGCTAACTTGATGATCCTACGAACCAACAATCTGCAAAAGTCACGTTATTGGAAGAGCTTTTTTCTCTTGAATTTATATACCCTGTTATTTTTTTTCTGTTAGATACTAATGTTAAACCCAACAGTCTTGTCCAACTTGTTTGTTTCGAATTATTACTCCCTGATTATCTGCTGTGTACAGTGATTTTCTTTCACTCTAAGTCAAGTGATGTTCAAATCAAAACAGTGGCTCTTCCCCTGTAATTTTAGCTAATTAATGAGATGTGCTATGAGGACAGCAGCAGAGTGCTGATGTCCCAGTGGCTTGTTCCCCGATCTAAAGGATGCATAACCTCCTGAAATGCCAAATCAGGACAAATGGACCCCATCCAATTTTTCTGTAACAATAATATTGCTGAATAGATACTGCTAAATTTGCTTTGAGATGAGAAGCAATATTCCTCATTTTGAAAACTGGTGACTGTCTCCAAGCGTGTTAAAGCATGAAAGTATGGCTTTAGCATTTGTTCTTTGAAGAAAATAAATAACAGGAGCTAGCATTTATATAAAGCTTTACAGAGACATTAGCTTACTTAATCCCAGAAACATCTCTATGACATAGGTAGCACAATTATGACTATCCACGTTTTAGAAATGAAGAAACTGAGTCTCAGAAAGGGGAAGTAAGTTGTCTGATATCACACTGCTAGTTAAATGGCAAAGTTGGGAATTGAGATATTTTGAGTCTGTTAATTATTTCACTTTGATTTCATCCATTCATTTATCAGTTCAATCAATAAACATTTATTAAGCACTTTCCCTGTATTGAGCAGTATATTAGACACCAGGGGTGATAGAAAATTCAGGTAAAATAAGTTTCTGCCCTCTAGAACATATAGTCTGGTAGAAGAAACCAGGTTCCAAAGTCAACCTGGGGAACAAGGGTGGGAAGGAAAGGGAGGAACAGGGGGCAGACTGGAACATAGAGAGACTAGGACGGTTGGAGTTCCCAGGAGGAAGGGAGAGAAAGGACACAGGGTGCTTCTGGGTGAATCTTGAGATACTTTCAGGTTCTATCAGGTATATGAGCTACTATCATGAGCAACCTAGTGGAGGTACAATAGACTTTCTCCAACCCTGGTCCTAGGAAACTGCCCCCTTAGGATTGAGAGCCTAGGCCTGAGCTCCTGAGAGAGTGAATGAGTTGCACATTGCCTGGGGCAACTAAGGAAAGCATCAGTGGCTTGGTTGTTTTCCTGGATGTGGGTGAGCTTGGGTAAAGGATACCTAAAGAAGACTAGGATCACCTGGTCACCAACCTGAGTTTTTGCCATTTCTCACAAGGCCTAATCATAGGGTCTGTTTGCAAGACTGATGGACTGGGAACACAATCCTCCAGGTCTAGTGCCTTCTCTGACACTGACTCTGGGCCTTTGGTTTCTCTTCTTGTAAAATGAGGTAGATTTGAAGTTCCCTTCTAACTCCAACAGTCTGTGGCTCTGTGATTTACGCTCCATTGGATTCTACCTCAGTTTAACCTCCGTTTCAGTAAGGGCTGAAGAAACTTTCTTCTATGATCCTTGGCAAGTGTGAAAAATAATTCATTCAGGCTTGGGAGGGATGAAGATAAAAGAAAAGTTTATTAGTCTCAACTTCAGTGACGGGTGTCTCTCAGATAGACACACCCTCTGGAAACAAAAGTAAGCCTTAAAACTCTATGCCTTATGCCAAAGTCCCTCCCCTGTCTCCTTGGCTGGGTAATACAGGGTGTACAACTTTCCAATACTCCTGCTACATCATTCCCCTTGACATGTTCCCCCTCCCCCTACATGCATTGTATGACCATTAAAATGAACCTTGAGTCCTCCCAGAGGAGAAGTTAATATTCACAAGCTTTTTACACATGAGCATTCCAAGCAAGACTTAACTTTTACTCCAATTAGCTGACTTCTAACCTCAAAACAAGATAAAAACCAGTTGGATCCTTGCTTTGTCCATCATCTTCTGTGTGAGACATAACTCCTTCATTATGTCTCCCATTCTGCTGATTGTTATTCTGAATTTATGGAAACAAATTTTTCCATTATATCTCTTAATTTCCCTCTTCTACTAGAAGATAATCTAGTACTAATCTATGTGGATAGTGTCTCCTATGATCAATTTATTTTCATGCATTTGCTGGAAGTCAAAAGACTTTCTGGTATGTATGGATCCCCTAGATTTCATAAGTTATATATTACATAATTTCTGTGGAAACAAAAGTTTTAATCATTCCTCACAGCAAGTCACCTCCTCTTAATGGTGGCTATAAAATTAAGATATTTGACTAGATCATCTCTAAGTTTCTTCTAGCTGTAACACTGTCTTAACACTTTGAAGTTTTTGAAGTTTTCAAAAAAGGATTTAAGACATGTTTCAGCCTCTTCCTCCTTTTTTTTTTGTATATGTTCCCTCTCCACAGGGGGTAGGGAATAGTCTGGCTTCAGGGATGCAAATTAGGAAGAATAATTGGCCTTTCTTTGCTTGCTTTCTTGGTTTTTGAGAAGGCCTGAAATTTCATAAATATAGGAAACTCCAGAGAAGTAAATTCCTTCCCTCAGTGCACAGGGAAATTGTTTTGCATTTTGCACTCTGAGAATTGCTTAGTGGCACAAAAATGTCACATAGGCAATAAATGCCAGAGGCAGGCCTTGAACCCTAACCTTTCTGGCTCCAAAGCTTGCTCTCTCTTTACTCTCCCATGTTACCTGCCTCTCCTGTACTTAGTTTGCAAGGAGAATTAGCTCAAATGGAAAGTGACTTGAGTGACTTTCTAACAATGGCTCCACAGGATTCTGCCTCTAAAGCACTGGTTTCTGGGAACTGCCCCACCCCATTTTTTTCTTGATTGCCACAGTTGGAGATTGGTTGGAGATGCTTGAGACAGGCTCAAAACTTCCTGGTTGTGGAAGCTGAGCGTAGTGCTTGTCACATAGTAGGTGCTTAATAAATGTTTGTTTCTTTCCGTGCATGGTTCTGAGGATGGGAAACAAGCTCAAATAACTGTATCAAATGATAATTGTATCAAAGAAGTGTAAAGAAAGGTATTCTGGGCAGTTTTCCCAGCCCTCTCCATTGTACTTTTCTCCTTCTTTCTAGATGTCTGTGTACATGTCTGTCTTCTCATTTAGTTGTGAACCTCTATAGAGATGATCTGTGTTGCATAGAGAGTTGGAACTGCAGTGTGTAGGACTTTTGTACACTTTGTTTTGTAGACATGTTAGCAAATGTTTGTTGAATGAATAAATGAATGAATCTTTGAAATATAACCAAAAAACAAATTGGTGAGGTCAGGCACAGTGCTTGAGTTACACTCTGGTTGTTACTGTTAAGAATGAAATGGGCAAAGACAAAAAGGGAAGATATTTACAGGGGTACAGAAGATGGGCCAAAGCAGGGAGCTGGCAGTGTGCATGTTGACTTCAGGGAACAGTTAAAAAAACATTCATCTTGGCTAAAGCATAGAGTTTGTGAAGGAAAGAAAAACAAAATTGGTCTGGAAGAACAGGTTGTAAATCTCCTTTAATTTCAGGCAGAGGAATTTGGACTTTCTTTTTCAGGCAATAGGAAGTCACTTTTTTTTTAATGTAGGAGTAAAATGAGATGATCTACCTGTAAGAAAGACTACTCTGGCTCTACTACGAAGGATGGACTGCAGTGGTTAGGGAGCAGAGACCATACTCCCTTTCCAGAGACCATCACAACAGTATAAGCAGCTAGCAATGAAGGGGGTGTATCCTAGGGTTGCAGGAGGAATGAAGAGGCAAGCAATGTGTTGGAGACAGAAAGTAGGCTTGGGCAATTGATTAGATGAGCAGTAAGGACAAGGGAAAATAACCCCAGAGCATAACACCAAATTTAAAAATGGAATAACCCAGGGATTGTATCATATAATTAAGGGATTCAAAAGTTGTAAACTTTTTTTTGCTGTTCTTTTTTTTTCAATATGTCTTTGCCATTTCATTGATGGAACAAGTTTCTAATAAGGAAGTTCTGTCAATGCAGAAGTATAATTAACTATTCTGTTACTTAGCATCTTAGAAAATAGTCCAGGACACTGAAAGGTAAATTCATATCATCAGTAGGGGCCACATGGATGATTTGAAACCAGGCTTCGACTTCCAGGCTGGCCCTCTATCCACTATCACGTGGCCTCTCCATCTTAATGTTTTAAATGCTATCAGTAGAGAGAGAAAAAATTAATGCAGAGAACATTTTAATTAGAATTTAATTTTACATATTTAATTGGAAGAGACTGAAGACAAAACTTTCATTTTTCATCTTTGCAAACCCAAGACCTAGCTTAGTACACAGTAGGCACTTAATAAATGTTCCTTATATTGAATTTAATTGAACTAGAAGCCTAATCACATAATTTCTAGTCACAAATTTACCCAGGGATCTGTTTTGCAGCCTTCAGCAAGTTATTAAACTTTTTCATGCCTCAGTCTCCTGATCTATTAATAAAAATAAAATTTGTGATGCTTTCCCAATATCTAATGAGGAAAATTTTATGCAAGAGAAGGTATACCTGGCAATATTCTGAGCCATTTCAGAAAAATTCTGTATAATTTCCAAATGGAGTTATTATTTTTAAACAATTAAATATGAAGTTCTAAGTCATCACATATCTAAGTTTCATGAAGTTTCATCAATGTGTCCAATTCTAATTTTGCATTGAAGGATATTTCTAAATGTTTAAGTATGTCCCTAGGGAGCATCCAGCCTCCTTTGAAATAGACTAGCTAGTCTCTAAACACAGACACAAATCTTTTCAAATACATCTTCATTAAGCTCCATATGAGTCACACTTATATGATAAAAATGCAAAATTTGGTCTGTGACCTTCTTTGAGAGCAGTAAAATGAAGAGGGGAAATGGAAAGAGATCTTGCATCATCAAATGTTACATAAAACTATGAGGTGTAATGAATATGACATGGTAAATCACCTCAAAATCTCTATGGACTTTGAGAACATTTTGTTTTTATACAAAAGGCCAACAAAAGAACTCATAGATTTATGGGTGAAATATTTTTTAAAAGTCTCTTAAAGACAGCTCAACCCTCACAATCATCATCAAAAAGTGCCAAACCAACAAGCTGAGGTTTTTCATTAGAAAGAAAATAGAGGACATTTTTTTTTAGATTTGATAGGAACAGATTAACAGTCTTCACTGTGGAGTCTACAATTCCTTTTTTTTAAATGACCACTGTAGTTAAATGGTAACATCAGGATCATAGCCCCAGGAGGCAAAGAGTCAACATTAGAGAGGAACAGCAGGTTGGGAGAGTAAGAGAACAGCTTCTAGCTTTGTAGTTAATTATATCAATTAAAACCATATCAGCATGAGGGTTTTGATAGATCAAAGTCTATTGAGGTATTGGGTTAGCATCACATTAGTTTCATGAAACCAAAGAATGAAGCTATTTCACCTTTGTTAAAGATCTGTTGAGAGCTTTGAAATGTTAAAACTGAAGCTATCAGACTCTTAAATCCAATAGATTTACACAGCAGGTAAAGAATTTGGGCAATGAATAAACCAGCTCATATCCTGGATTTCAGTGTCTAAACAATAGGACTTTAGCCGCCATGGTGAAATGTTTTATCACATTGTGTTATAGAAGCTGTCACGTTTTGGAATAGTGAGCACAGATTTTCATCCAAGCCCATTAATTAATGTTCATTAAGAAAGTCAAAGTGTTCTGCCAGACTTCTAAAGCACCTGATTCAGTGGAAAATCAAGCAATAGTATTCCTACTTCCAAGCTTTGAAAATGCCCAAATGTTTAAAATACCAACATAATTAAGGAAACACACACACACACACACACAATGCTATGAAGTAGGATAGTATTGACCTTTGACAATGATATAAAATAACCACTGTAGAAGCTATTGTAACAACAATGCTACTTGCTGCTTCTGTGTCTGTGAAAGACCGATAACACCAGCACCCAGGAGGGCTGCTAGCACAGGTTCTTTGATCTGCTTTTCTAAGGAAAGCAACTTTAAGGGGTTTACAATCTCACTTTAAATATATATAGATAGATAGATAGATAGATAGATAGATAGATAGATAGATATAGATATTTCATTCGCTTAGTTCGGGGGAAAAGTCAGCACCCTGAACTTCAGAGAAAACACAAACAGAAACTATATAAACAGAGCAAATAACACAAATCAACAGACAGGCTTGAGGCCATCTGACCTAGACATTATGTACATATTTACCAGAGAGAGAGAAGCACTAACATCTGGGATTTTCAAAACTGGATGGGTTCTTTAACAGCTACCCAGAGTCTCCACACCAACACATTTCCAATGAGTGAGCCCCAAACAAAATGTTAACCTCAGAGTATATTTACACTTTTTCAGGGTCAGAGGGCTTCACACATCTTGTGACCTAATAAGCAAAAGAGCGTGGGCCTTCTTACAAACAAAGGCAAGACTCAATCAAAGGTACTTGATTGCCTTAGTGCTGAGAAGCACTCCAAAACAAAAGGTGACAAAGTCTCACTTTGCTTGCCATTACAGCTATAGATTCTAATTGAAATTCACAGCACCTAGATGACCTTAAGAAGAACTTAAGTCCTTTACAGCAGGGCCATTTTTAATTTTTATTTATTTTGTTTTAAATTTATGAGATAAAATAAGCATTTCTATAGCATAGTGTAGCAGAGCGAAAAGATGATTGATTACATGTGAAACTGCAATTCTATTATGTACAACTTGCTATTCCTTTTACATATATAATGAAGTTATCATGTAAATTTTTTTCTCTCCTCCTCCCACTCTGAAGATGACTATCATTAGACACATATATACTTATGTGTGTGTGCACATACACACACATAAGTGTATATGTGTATGTATATATATACACACACACACATATATATGTGTAAAATCATTCTACACATACTTCTATTTATCAATTCTTTCTCTTGATGTAGATAGCTCCCTTCATAGGTCCTAATAATTTAGATATTTATAGTAGTAAATGACTTATTCACTCAAAGTTGTTCTTAAAGCCATATTGTTGTTACCATGTATGGTGTTCTCTTGGTTCTGCCCATTTCACTCTTCATTATTTCATGCAAGGCTATCCATGTTTTTTTTTTCAAAAATCATTGAGCTCATCATTTCTTATAGCATAGTAGTATTCCATCACAATCATATGCAACAACTTGTTCAGTCACTCCCCAATTAATAGGCATCCCTGCAATTTCCATTTCTTTGTCACCAGAGAGCTGCTATAAACATTTTAGAACATCTAAGTTCTTTTGCTTTTCCCCTAATCATCTTTGGAAATAAACCTAGTAGTGGTATTACTGGGTAAAAGGGTAAAGACAGTTTAATAATTCTTTGTACATAATTCCAGATTGCTGTCCAAAATGGTTGGATCAGTTCACAACTCCACCAACAACATATTAGTGTCCCAGTTTTTCCACATCCCCTCCAACATTTGTTGCTTTTCCCTTCAATCACTTTAGCCAATCTGATAGGGATAGAATTTTATCTCAAAGTTGTTTTAATTTGGATTTCTGTAATCATTTATTATTTAGGGCATTTTTTTTTCATATGACTATAAACTGTTTTGATTTCTTTACCTAAAAGAAATATACCTGTCCATATCCTTTGATCATTTATCAATTGGGGACGACACGAATTCTTACTGATTTTACAAAGTTCTTTGTGTATGAGACATTGATTTGACAAACAGTGTAGAAAAATTTTTCCCCAATTTCCTGCTTTCCTTCTAATCTTGGTTACATTTGTTTTAATTGTACCAAACCTTTTTAGTTTAATGTAATCAAAATTATTCATTTTGAACCTCACTCTGCTCTCTCTCTCTCTCTTGTTTATTAATAAATTGTTTGCCTATCCATATGTCAGATAAGCAATATATTCCATGTTCTTTAAATTTTTTTTGTAATATCTTTCTTTATGCTAGTTCATGTTTCCATTTTGATGTTATCTTGGTAAATGGTGTAATATATTGTTCTCTGCCCAATTTCTACTATACCACTTTCCAGTTTTCCAACAACTTTTATCAAATAAGGAATCTTATCCCAAAATCTTAAGTCTTTACACTTGTCAAATACAAGCAGTGCTATTAAACTCAAATAGAAATAGATCCCTGTGGGTTGCATATTGACTTAGAAAAATGCAAATTAACATTATATATGTTTTATTTTACTTCCATTCATTTTGTTAAACATTTCCCAACTGTATTTTAATATGGGTCTGGCCATACTTGAGGGTTTTGTGAGCCTTATGGGATGCATGCACTTGATACTGCTCTCCAAGTGGCTACCTAGGCTCTTCTTGAACACTTCCAGTGGCAGACTCTTAGCCCATTCCACTGTTGGAAGCTCTTCCTTTATTAAGCCAAAACCATTGTCTTTGTAACTTCTACCTGTTAATACTAGCTCTGCTCTCTGTAACAACTCAAAATGCTTACTACCACATCTACATGGAGGCCTTTCAAATATCTAAAAACCATTTTCACCACCTTCCCCTTACCAGAGTTATTTCATTTCAAAGCTAAGCATTTACAGGTCCATCAACCAACTCAAATCAGCAAATATTTATGTTAAGCACCTACTTGTGCCAGGCTTCAAATCCACTCACCATCCTGATTGCCCTTTTCAAGATACTCTCCAGGTTGTCATTGTCCTTTTTAAATGGTGTTGTCCAGAAGTGAATGCAACATTCCAGATGTGGCTTGACCAGGGCAGAGTATTAGTAGTAGTAATGGTGGTGGTGGTGGTGGTAGTAGTAGTAGTAGTAGTAGTAGTAGTGATGATGATGGTTATGATGATGGTAATGATGATAGCTAACACTCTCTGTCCAGGCATTGTGCTAAGTGTTTTACAATTATAATTTCATTTATCATCACAAAAATTCTAGGAAGTATGTGCTATTATCATCCCCATTTTATCAATGTGGAAACTAAGGCAAAGGTTAAGTGACTTACATACCATAAATGCCTTACCCACAGCTAGTAAGTACCTGAGGTCAGATTTCAACTCAGGTATTCCTGACTCCAGGCCCAGTATTCTATCCGCTGTGCTACCTTCTCACCTTCCAGGCACTATATTTCTATTAATGCAAGCTGATAAAACCTAAGATTGAATTAATCCCATCTGCCATGTTATAGTACTACCCCAACAATAAGAGCACATTAAAGCCTTCTTCTTACCATTTTTAGCCATGTTTTCCTGATCCTTTACTTACAAATGTGATTTTCTTTTAAGCCTCATGTACAGAACATTAATCATTATTCAGTTAGATTTGGCCCATCTTTCTAGCTTCTTGGAACCTTTCTGGAGCCTCAAACTACCACATAATATACGAACTCAGATATGCCACCCAACTTTGGATCATTCACAAATTTCATACGCATTACATCTAAGCTCATCAACTTTGAGTACTAAACTTAATACAGAGTTCCAGTGATTTTAGAGGATTGCAAGGGCAAGAAGGACTGAGAGTGAGGTATGGTAGTCTGGAAAGCTAAGGCCATATTGCAATTCTGAAGGAGCTCACAATCTAATGCAAACAACTCTTCCCGTAAAAGGTATAGGCAGAATACTCTGGAGATAATCTCAGAGGGAAGGGATGAACATTAAGAGGACCAGGAAAGGCTTATTGTAGAAAGTGAATTTTCACTGATGCTTGGAGAAAGTCAGGGACAGAGATGAGAAGAAAGAGAATTCCAGGCATGGGGGACAATTACTAAAAATGCCCAGAATTTGGATGCTGACTGTATGCAAGGAACAGCAAGGAGGCCAATGTCACTGCATCAGAGTATGTGAAGAGGAGTAAGGTGTAAGAAAACTGGAAAGGTAGGATGGGACTAGATGGTAAATGGCTTAAAAGTCAAGCAGAAGATTTTAGATTTGATCCTGGAGGAATCTACTGGAATTTACTGAATGGTTTTTAATGGTCAAACCTATGCTTTAGGAAGTTCATTTTGATCTGCTATGGAGTTATGGATTGGAGTGAAAAGAATCTTAAGGTAAGGAAACCAACTAGACAATATTCCAGGCAATTGGGTAATATGACAGGTGTGAGGAGATGAGAGCCTGCAACAAAGTGGTGAGTAACATCAGAGGAGAGAAGGGGGCAAATACAAGAGATTCTGTGAACGTAGAATCAACAGGAATTGGCAATGGGTTGGATGGATATGGGTGGGGTAAGAGGTTAAAAAGTTAAGGATGATACTGTGATTGCAAGCCTTGGTGACTAGGAGGATAGTCGTGCCTTCACCAGTAGTAAGAAAGTTAAGAAGATGGTAGGATTTTAGGGGAGAGATAGCAAGTTCAATTTTGGATATACTGAATTTGAGATTTCCAATAGCTAGCTGCAAATACAAGACTAGAAGTCAAGAGAGAGGTTAGGGTTGGATAAATAAAGATCAGAGAATCATCTGCATAGAGGTGGTGGTTGAGTTCATGGGAACTAATGAGATCTCCAAGCACAAAAGAGAACATCCAGTCATAGTTTTGGAGGAATGAATAAAGATCTTGGAAAGGAGACTGAGGAATTATAAGAAGGGTAGGAGAAGAACTAGAAGAGAGAAGTGTCCTGGTTCCTTATATGACAGACATACTTTTGATAATTCGATATCCTTGTCAGAGCTCTTTGCTGTGTCCTCTTTAAAATACAGCACTCAAAAGTGATCATTGCACAGATACGGTCTGATGTGGACAATTGGGCTATTACGTCTTTGAATCTGAATACTAGATTTCTCTTACACAATTCTAGGATAATCTTTGTGGTAAACACTCCAAACTCTTACCTTCTATTGAACGGGTAGTCATGCTATACTCCCCTCTTTTACTGAGTCTACCCTTCTCTGGGATAATCATCCCCACTTCCTTCAGCAGATCATCATGTGATATGACCTTGTAGCCCTTTGCCAACCTTGTTGCCTTTCTCTGGATGCTCTATGTCTTATCAATGACCTTCCTAAAATGTGGCACTCAGAATTAAACATAATATTCCAAATGTGGTCTGAGCCAGACCAAGTCCAACAGGACTGTCACCTCCTAGTGTTTCTTTATCCACTTTTACATAGATTCAGTTTTTCTGGTGACTATATCACATTCTTGAACCCCTGTTGAGCGTACAAAACACCAAAACTGCATTTGTTTGTTGTTTGAATTTGACACATAAGCTTGATGAGTTTAGATAGAATGTATATGAAATTGGCTAATGATCCAAAGTTAGGTGGTGTAGTTGAGCTTCGTGACTAGGACGATGACGGTGCTTTCACCACATCTGGACACATAAGCAAAAATGCATATTTGAAATATTTGGAATATTAACAGACCTTAGCCCCTTTGACTTGTTTTTCTGGTGTATGCTAAGTGAGAATGTGTACTCAATGAAAATCACAGATGCAACACACTTGATTGAACACATAAAAGAGTGAATGTGCTAAAATTGATGGCAATGTGGAGTTATTGCATTGAGTTCACATGAATCTTGCAAAGTGCATCAACCTTTGCATGACAAATGATGGAAATCATATTGAAGATGGTATTTGTTAATATTCCAATTAAATAAAATGTTGTTGAAAATTTCATTTCTTGAAAATATGTATTTTTGCATATGTTTCCAGACTTTAGGAACACCCTGTATATCATATGATAGGATTGAGATGCAAAAAAGATTCAAAGAAGTTAAAAAGATGGACCAAATCTAATTTAATCATATAAAATTCTGTATGTAAATTAAAAAGAATCAAATTCACATGTACAGAATCTGAAAAGTATGGCAAAAAATGGGGAAATGAGGGCCTTAATGGACTATTAGTGTTGAGTCAGCATTAAAACATGGAAGCAAAAACAAATTAATTTAATCTCAGGTTGTTTATACACACTCATACATACAAAATGAGATTGAATTGATTTATATATATATATGTGTGTGTGTGTATGTATATCTACATATGTGTATAGTGTATATACTCATACACTTATGTGTATATGTTTGTATATACATGCATACACATATATACATGTGCATGTGTATATATTGTGTATATGTGTGTATCTGTGTGTGTGGGTGTGTGTGGGTGTGTATTCAAGAACACGTATTCTGCCCTAGTCAGAGCACTTCTGGAATATTTGTTCACTTCTCGACAATACCATTTAAGAAAGTCAATGACAATCTGCAGAGTATCCAGAGGAGGGCAATCAAGGTGAAGATTGGACTTGAAGTCATTCCAGAGAAGGAATAACTAAAAGAACTGTGTACATGTACATCATGGCGGGGAAGCCTTTTTTCTGTAGGGGGCGGAGATAAAAAATTTAGTCAAATACTAATCAAAGAAGTTAGATAGCTACCTTCAAGGAATTTGTCTTGTTTTATATTACTCCAGAGGATGGAAGTGGTATAAATGGATAACAATGAAAGATCCTGGCTCGATATAAAGAAAAATCCAATATTAGAATTGTCTAAAAGTGGAGTATGATATCTTAAAAAAGTAAAAACTAGAAGTATTAAGAAAAAAAGTCTTACTAAAAGTAGAACTGGTGATGAATAGTGAGTTCTCCATCAATAGATGTCTTCAAAAGTAGGCTGGGTGACCATTTATCCCAGATGTCATAGAAAGGATACTTGCTCTGGAGTGGGATCGAAACCCAATTCAACAAACACATATTAAGGACCTAACATGGTAGCCACTGAAGACAGATGTAAGGGATATGAATAAATAAGGCATTATGTCTTTCCTTAAGGAGTTTGCAGCCAAGAAGAGGTGAGCCAAAAACACAAATAACTATTATAAAGTTATATGATAAATACTGAAGCAGAGCTCAACCTAAGTATTATGAGAAAATAAAGAAACAATCTCAACTGAGTGAATCAGAGAAGACATTATGGCAGCTATTGGATGTTAGAAGAGCTTTCTGGTCAGGATTAGTTGGAATCAGTGCCTTCTGAGGTTCCTTCCAATATGAGACTGTGATTCTGGGATGGTAGTATTTGACATGCACTGCATTGATCAAGACAAAGGGCCTTTTTTTTGTTTCTATCATGTGTCTTTCCGTTACTGCTCCTCTACCCTCACTCTTGCTTACCCCAGCAACTTAGCATGATTCAGAAATATACCAGCCATTTCTAAGAGGCATGGTCCAGTAATTACTCTGCTTAGTTCAGGAGGTCGTTATTTTGTGTGATCGATATTCCAGGCATTGCTGTTATCTGAGGCAAGAAGTATTGTCCCTAATGCTGTTTTCTGAACCATTTTCCTGAGAATTATCTAACCTGTCTGCTATCATTGCTTTTCTTTCTATGTCTTATCTACTATTCCCTACAGCATTTGGATTACAAGGTTTTTGGAGCAATTCTTCCCCCTCTCTCTCAGACTTCAGTTTAAAGAACTCCTGGTCATATTGGAAAATCTCCAGACAAATACATTTCTCCTTTTTATTTTGAAATGCACTTTGTTTCATACCATCTATCCCTTCATTCATTCAAGAAAAATGTGTTAAACAATACACTATGCTAGACACTCAAGGAAATTATATATTTAGACATAGTTTTTGCCCACATGGAGCTAATAGCCTAAAAGGAAGAAAAGACACACACAGACACGCAAAGATAACTGGAATCCATAGTACTATGTGTTAATGCCATTAGAGACTCTATTAACTCCATGTCACATGCCATTTGGACACCATATATTCCTTGACGTGGTCCATGAGAAAACGGAAAGGACACTACTGAAAACAAACATGAAGAGCAGTTGCACCAGATCAAATATTCCCAGAGAAGGTCCGTTATGGAGGTGACACAATGTTGAAACATTCAAGGTTATGATTCTTACGATATTTGGAAGAGGGAAAAATATCAAATGATTTAGGAAAAATTCAAACTATATTAACACCAGAAAAAGATGACAGAGAATATTTCAAAGGCTACAGACTTGTATGCCTACTTTCTCAGCTCCATGGAATCATTATGTGAATAATAATAAGACAGGATCAAGGCTTTCACAAATTACATCCTATAACATAATCCATCTTTACAGTCATACAGATGACAAGTAGGTATAGAAAACAAGATCTGTTTACATTTGTCATTTGTTGACTACAGAAATACGTTTGACTCAGGAGAGCAAAATTCAGACTTAAAGTCTCTTGCATATCTCTCATGGCACAAGTTAAAATTGCATGCTATTTTTGAATAGATAAAGCAGAGATAAATGTAGCTGAAGGTCTTCTAATTATTAATATAAAGCAATATATAAAACACAGAGGCACATGATCATCAAAAGTTTTGCCCACTGTCTTAGAGGTAGTTCAGAGTTTAATTAGTATAGTAATTCCCCTTAGATATGTGGTCATCCAAATGTTCCTTTGCAAGTGATAATGAGCTTCCCAAATGAATTTTACAACTACTTTGAATTCAATATAATAAAACACATGGGAAAAACTAAGTCGCTGAAAAATTATGATTATTCAGAACACATTATGCAATTGATTGGACAGCTGTAGCACTTGTCCCTATGTACGTATATGTTGGACAGACACTGTGGTTGGACAGTGAATGGACCTGCAAATTAAATGGCATTAGAGAAGCATAAAACCAAACAGTATATGAACTCTGGGAGAAAAACAAAAGGTAGTTACAGACTGGAGGTATAAGAGAAGGCTTCCTAGAGAAAGTAGCATCTGAATTGGACTTCATGAATTCCTATAGACTAAGATGAAGACAGGGGACATTCCTTGGATAGGGAAAAGTCAAGGAAGCAAGAGAGTGAAGGGATTGCTCAAAGGAGCATATAGTTATACATTTCTACAAACTCAGAGGTCATCTGGGGAAATATCTTGAAATAAGCCTAGAAAGATAGGGTTGTTTCATCTTTTGGTAATTTTGGAACACCTTAGTGGCCAGAAGAAGTTAGAACTTTACTAAGAAGGCAACAGGGAATCATTGAAGTTTTTTTTTTTTAATGAAGAGGTGAGATGACCGTATCCATGTATTAGAAATATGAATGGCATGAAAGAGGGGCTGGACTGGAGTGGAGAAGAAAGCAGAGTCTGGAAAACCCAATGAAACTATGAGCTCTTGAGTTTCAATTCCAGAGCTACCTCCTTTAAGAGGATTTTTCATATGTCTCCACTTGTGAGTGGCCCTAAATTACTTTGCATTTATTTTTATGTGTTCTATTTTTACATATCTGAGAACATGTCACACCCTCTCCTCTTACAAACAGAGACTATATCACTTTAGTATTTGTATACCTAAAACCTAGTACCATGTCTGGAACATAAGTACTTAATAAATGTCTGAGTTATTTATTATTTAAAAACAAATGAAATAGAAAATGTTCCAATTGAATTTGGGGTTAATTGCATTTATTTTTAAATTGGCACATTTACTCTGTGCAAATGGAGTATTCTAATTGTCTCAGACTAAGTCTGAAAATATTATCCCAACATATTCCCTAAGACTTAGAGACTATGTATCATAACAAGTTAAAGTGGCAATATTATGGCTTCATACTTGGGTCTAGTTTTGAAGGTGTTTAAAAAAACAAATGAAAGATGGAAAATGTATTCGATTCTTTGTTTGCCACATGCCGCTAAGTGTAATTTTCTATGATATCAACAAGGTATTATTTCAAAATGGGAAGAAGTTTAATCTCCTCATAGTGGTTAACCTAATGGAAACATTTTTGCTTAAATATACATCTGATCCAAGTAGTTAGTTTTAGCGGAAGGACTTCTAAGGTTTGCATAGGCTTTGCTATTGTTGTTTGTCCTTCATTTCTGAAGAAGAGCAAAAACATCATAATATTGGGATCAGGGTACAGTGTGTTCAGCTGTGGCTCATCAGTCCAATATGAATTCAGAAGGTAGAACCACAGATCAGGCACACGTAGACTGTTAGAATATTTAGAGTGGAAATGGTTCTGGATTTGTACAGCTCATGTTTCCCTTTGTTCTTCTATGATTCTGCCTCGCTTGTGGAGTACAGGATCTTCTTTGGTGCATGTACACTATGCCAGCACAGTTAATACTAAAGTTCCTCAAAGGTACCTTGAGAGTGTCCTCATCCTGCTTCTTCTGACCGTGATGTGAATGCTTACCTTGTACAAGTTCTCCATAAAACAGTCTTTTGGGTAAGCATGTATTTGCCATTTGAACTATGTGGCCAGCCCAAAAGAGTTCTGCTCTCCATAATAGAGTTTGAATGAAGGGCAGTTCAGTTCTAGAGAGCATTATCTGGCCAGGTAATCTTCAGGATTTTCCTGAGACAATTCACCTGGAAGCTGTTCAGTTTTCTGGTGTGGCGCTGATAGACCATCCAGGTTTTATGGTCATAAAACAGTGTAGTCAGAACAACAGTTCTGTAAAAGTTGTGGGAGAGAAGAGAGATCAAGCAGCATGGAATTTATACCTGGACCATACACCTCTTAAAACTCTCCTGCATTAACCCAGCAAGACTGGCTTATCTAAAAGAAACTAATATTAATGCGCTAATGCTAATGAATTGTCCACAGAGTGGCCTTTTTCCCCTTTCGTTTAAGCTCTTGGAAGGTTGACTCTACAAATTGAGTAAATATCTACTGGGCAAGAAAAACCTCAATAAGAAATAAATGCAAGCTTAGACTGGGTGAACCTTCTGACAGTCAAGTTAGATATTTGTCTAGAGTAGCATGCCATTTGTGGCGGTAACTGACAGCAGCATTCGGTTGGTTGTCTTAACATGTGTTGGCACAAAGAAAAAGCTCAAAAATCTTCTTTTTAATAAATAGGTGATGCCCCTGGGCTGAAGAATAATGAGTGTACTCCTTTTTCAGGCAGCTTCTCTTTATTTAAACTGCCAGCCTTCCCTGTATACATTAGAAACAGATGCCATGGCTGTCTAGTTGGAAAACATGGCTTTTGTAAATCAGTGTCTTTTGAGACAGCAGTAAGGGTTAGGGGCAGCTAAAAATGAAACAACAGAATTTCAGAAAGCTACTAGATAACTTACATATTCATATCATTCTCTTATCAGTTCTCATCAGAATCAAGTAAAAGCAAAGACCTGATGATCCAGTTTGCTAGCATCTTGCAAAATGTTATGGATTGACTTTGTGAGACAAATATATTTTCTTCTAAATGAAGCAGTAGCAATAAATCATTTATTTGGCATATTAAAGGAAAAGATTACACTGGTATAATAGAAGTGCATAAACATAGAGGGAAAAAAGTGAATAGATAATTTTTTAAAAGTACCTCATTTGACTTCCTGTAAAATAATGAGTCAGGAAGAAGCCAAATTCCCCTAATAAGCTGAAAGATACTGTCCAACCCACAGGAAGAAAAAAAAAGTTTGCGGGTTAGAGAAGATAATTTTTTTTAAAAAAATCATTAACAATTTAGGGAAAGGAGGCACTGCTAGAACTGTTGCTTAGGGAACTAGGTTGATCTACCACTCTGGAGTAATGCCTGCCTGACTATAACACATACAGTTCATGTATGTGACCTCCCCCTCCACCCTGGCACTTCAAGGAGTGGCTGTCCACACCCTCTCATCTCCCTAATTTTTTGGGTTCAGGGGACAAGAAGAGGGCCAAATTTAGGCTTTCTCCCACATCGATATTGGTCTGTTCACAGAAGGCATCAGACATCCAGACACCATGTGATCCCAGGTCATCCTGCCTATTTAGGAACAGGGAGTATGATTCCCTACCCCAAACACAGTCCAGAGAATCCTAGAGCTATCTTGTCCCATGCCAGTCCTTTAAAAAATGTAAAAGGCGTTCCTTGATGCACCTAACTCATTTCCCACATGTTTTCTAGTCATGGACTAAAAGGTGGGAGTTTTCCAAGAACTGAAACCTATCAATCTCAAAAAAAAAAAAAAAAGTGTGTGGCTGAGGGCTGAGAATCTCTCCCTGCTAGACTTCACTAAGTAGTGTACTAATAAATATTTAACAACTGGTTCTCAAAAAAAAACCCCACAAAAAACCAACAACATATTTTAAATTTTAATCTATATTAATCTATGTTATCAAGATTTCTTTATAGTTTA
The DNA here is from genome assembly GCF_011100635.1 of Trichosurus vulpecula. Taxonomy (NCBI): domain Eukaryota; kingdom Metazoa; phylum Chordata; class Mammalia; order Diprotodontia; family Phalangeridae; genus Trichosurus; species Trichosurus vulpecula. Next base: position 57,520,907 of record NC_050578.1, read on the forward strand.
GACCAGGGGTGGGGAACCTGTGGTCTTGAGGCCACATGTGGCCCTCTGGGTCCTCAAGTGTGGCCCTTGACTGAAAAGGTGTCGCATTTTAGGACCTAGAGGGAACACGAGGCCTCAAGGCTGCAGGTTCCCCACTCCTGGTTTAGACAATCAATAAAACAATAAGTCAAATCTTGATTGGCAGCATTTGCCTGGCAGAATTTTCAAGGTCACAGTGAAAATCTCCCAGCTCTAGCTGGTTTGAGCTGACTCCAGAACACTCCCAAATCTTACCCTTTACCCTACTGAAATCTGTTCTGAAAGATTCCCATCACTTTTGCCTGTCCTTCACCCTCAAAATATTGATGCCTAAGCCTATTGAAACGGGGCTGAAAGTATCCCTCCTTCTCCTATCATTTAATGGTAGGCCAAAAACAAAGGAATTCCTTCCCCATTAGCCTCTGTAAATGGAGAGGGCCTTGGATTGTTCCCCAAAACTTAAGGAATTCACCACTTTCTCACCATCATCTGCAATTAGACCTCAACAAGTGACTTTAACTTTTACCTCTAGAATTCTAGAACTAAAGTAGAAAGAGACCTTCAGAGGCCATCAAGTTCAGCTTATTCATTTCACAGATAAGGAATCTTTGGACTAAGGGTTGAATGATTTGCCCAAGGTCATACAGGTAGTAAATGTCAGAGGTGAGAGCTGAACCCAAGTCTTCTGATCCCAGAGACATCTTGTCATTGGACTTCACTGCCTCCTGAGTATGAACCGAATTTCCCACCTCAAAGTCCAAAAGATAAATTACACTGCAGAATAAACCAAAATTTAAAGGAATTGATGGAAAAAATATAATTGTTTTTAAAAGGAGATGAATAAAACTGCAAAAATAACATCCAAATATTAAAAATATAAATATGACCACTAAATAATAAAGTCTAACAAATACCTATATATAATAAAAATAAAATTGAAGAATATCCTTGATTTGTAATCAATTCTATAAAAAAACACTTAATGACTTAATGGATATGCCAGATTTGGTTAGAAAGATGAAAATGTAAAAACATTGGGCTAATTGGTGTCCCAGAAGATGCTAAGATGAAAAAAAAAAATCAGATAGTATATTCAATTAGAGAAAATATCCAAAGTGTCCAGCATCACATAGCACCATAGGACTCCAAAGCAAAGCAACCTTAACTAAAATTCCCCAAGTCACATAATTCAAAGCTATAGAATCATAAAGAAAAAGATAAGATTCTGCAGCCAATAAGAAAGAAAAAAATACATTCAAAAACTTCTAATTAGAATAGCATCATAGAGATAGCGATAGGGTTTAGGCTGATAATTTCCTAAGAATATGGAACTTTGTGTGTGGAAATTCCCCCTACACATGTAGATAGGACTTAGAGTCTGAAAATAACATCCTACTATTCAAAAAGAAACAAAAGAATACATGTCAAATTTGAACTAAAATGCAATAAAAGTACAAGTCTTTTTAAAAATAGGATTAGACTTCTAAAATCACATAACCTGAAAACAGGCTTGAAATTTTGTTTGAAAACAAGGATTTCTAAGAAAAAAAAAGTGCTAGGAGTAATTATCAACAAAAATATACCACTAGCACCACTATAAGCAATATCCAAACTGAATAAATGATAAAATTTTAAGGAAAATAATGAAATTTGCCAGGCGATAATTATATTAAGATTTAAAATACATGAAAAGGAACACATATTCTGTGATTTTTTTTTTCAGCATGGATAACTACTAGTTTGGAACCTCCATGCAATGATACAGATTATAATCCTTCCATGACTAAGTAGAGAAACCCCAGGAACTTTCCTGAGGATCATAGAAATTAAGTGATTTTTCTGAGTCACACAGATAGTAGTGGTGTCTACTACAGATAGTAGTGGTAGTACTAGTACAGTTTGAATTTCAGTTTTCCTGACTTCCCAATTCTTCATCCACTGCATAGCACAGCCTCTATTTATATACATGTTTCTGTGTGTAAGAATAAAGTACATAATATGCAACTATATAAAAAATAATAACAATGGAGTTCAAGTTATAATTTTACATTATGCAAAATTCAAGATACATACATGTTTATAGCTAAAAATCATTTAACACAGATGAAAACAATGTCAAGTGAAAACGAATGGTAAAAGGTAAGAGAGTTCACAATCCCCCCAAAAAAATGTCTACCTAGAACAATAAGGAGCCAAAACCTCAGCAATAGTTCAAATAGTTGCAAAATGGAGTGTGCCTCAGAGGCAGAGTTCAAGCCCTGACCCTCATCTATACTGCCAACTATTCTGGGCAAGTCATATAGCCTCTGTATTCTGAGTATCTCTCTAAGATTATAAATTCCAGAATACGGGCCATGCCACATTGGTGAAAGTGAGTTTCCTCATCAAGAATTCCCTGTGCCATTGAAATCCGGGTCGGGTGCCTTCCTACCCACCCCCTTCGCCCCCCAAATAGCATGTAGAATATACATTCTTTTTCAGCACACGTGACACTATCACACACACACAAATACAAATGTAAAATCCTAGATCTTAAAGAAGCCCTATGTAAATCCAAAAGAAAATGTATTTTCATACCACAATGCAATAAAATTTGGACTGATCAACAATAGCAGGAACAAAAGTTATAAACTACATGGAAGCTGAAAATTATTTAATGATAATTCAATTAAAGAATAAATAGAAAAAAATAACAATATTTAGAAGGCAATGCCAATAATAATGACTTATTGAAGATAATTACCTGTCAAAAATCCAAAGAAATGAAACCAAAGTATCAGAGTATGATAGATTTAGGCTTTGAGTGGGACCTTAGAGGTCCTCTGTATCAATCTCCAACACTCTCACTTTACAGAGAAGTAAATGGAATGTAGAGAGGTTAGGCAAGGGTGGGGAACCTGCACCTCAAGGCCACATCTGGCCCTCTAGGTCCTCAAGTGTGGCCCTTTGGTGGAATCCAAACTTCACAGAACAAATTTCCTTAATAAAAGGATTTGTTCTATAAAATTTGGACTCAGTCAAAACGCCATGCCCAAGGACCTGGAAGGCCACACATGGCCTCAAGGCCACAGGTTCCTCACCCTGGACAGCACTTCTCCAAGATTAAAGAGTCAACAAGGACCTGATTCAGGACTTGAATTTGGGTCTGCCCAACCTCAAACCCAGTATTCCATCTACTACTCTCAGCTGCTTCTTAAGAAAAATATTTCTTAGTGATAAACTTACATCACTGAACACTTATGTCATTAAAAGAAAATGGAGGAAATAAAAGAATTAAATTTATACATATAGAAACTATTAAGGAAAGAGAGAAAAGTAGATTGAAACTTAAGAACATTAAAAAACATTTCTTATTTGAAACATAGAAACACCAACAATATCATTTCAAGTCCTTTGCTTACTGCTACCTAGCTTCTAGATTTGGAATCAGGAAAATCTGGATTCAAACTTGCCTTGGTTACTTAGTGCCTTGGATGCCATGGACAAGCCAGGTAACTTTCTTAAGCCTGTTTCTTCATCTTTACAATGGTTATTGCTGTAGTACTTCCCTAATGGAGGCTTACATGAGATAATGTAGACAAATTTCTTTGTAAATTTGAAAACACTATATAAATGTCTTAATGCTTTTATCATTACAGTGGTGAAAAATGAAGGCAGTAAAATAAACATCCCTTGATATTTCTAGATCCAAGATTTTCATTCCAATTACAAAGCAGTCAGCTTCATTTTAGTGTTTCTGGCATTATATTCTTCATTTATACTGTTTTCCTAATTCTGTTTACTTCATCATATACAAGTTCATTCAAGCTTTTCCATATTTCTCTAAATTCTTCATAATTGTCTTTTCTTTTGGTGTAATAATATTCCATTATATCAATAATAATGATAGCTAACTTTTAAATTGTTCTTAATGGTTTATGTAATGCTTTACATATATTATATCATTTGATCCTAACAATAATCCTCTAAGGGGGGGTGCCATTACTATCACCACTTAACAGATAAGGGTACTAAAGAAAATAGATGTTGAGTGACTTCCCAGGGTCTCAAAATTATTAAGTGTTGGAGACAGAATTTGAACTCAGGTCTCCCTGACTCCAAATCCAGCCTTCTATCCATGCCACCTAGCTGCCTTATATACCACAGTTGGTTCAGCTATTCACCACTTGAAAGACATCTGCTGTTTCCAGCATTTTACCACAGAAAGTGTTTCTATAAATATGTGTATTTATTTGCATATGGGAGCTCTCTTTCTGTCTTTGATTTCCTTGGTGTATTCATGCCTAGTAGGTCAAAGGGTAGGAACAATTTAGAGCAGGGGTGGGGAACCTGTGACCTTGAGGCCTGTGACATGTGGCCTTCTAGGTCTTCGGGTGTGGCCTTTTGATTGAGTCCAAGTTTTACAGAACAAATGCTTTTGTTAAGGAGATTTGTCCTGTGAAGTTTGGGTTCAGTCAAAGGGCCACAACTGAGGGCCTAGAAGGTCACAGGTTCCCCAACCCTGATTTAGAGTGTGAGGTGAGCTTGGTTGGGTTGGTGAGTTGGAGCTTTAATAGTTTAGCTCTCTGCTGTCATATCAGAAGCCCTTATATTGGGTAGAGTTTTTCTGTATTCTCCTTTTCTGATCTAGCTATAATAATTATAGATTTAGAGCATTTCCCTCGTTTTTTGATGCTTAAAAACAACTGCTCATTTACCTTAGTAATGCTAAGATGTGTCTCTCCACCCTCTCAAGTCTACATATACTCACAAAGCCTATCTATGCTGGCTGTGTACTCCCTCCAGTTGTCCTTCTGTGAAAATTAAACTATTCTTTCAAGACCAAGTTTAGGTACCTCCTCTTGCATGAACACTTACCTGGTTCTTATAAATCTCTTTTCCCATTCATTTTTTGGTGATATTCTATTTGTGGAAGAAATTTGAAGAGCTTAGAATTTTCTGACCTACTCAACCAGAATTCCCATTCTCTTAAATTTCTTTGAACATTTAAATTATCACTGTCACATTGTACCTGGAAGCATACTTACATGTATAACTGCCTTTTGTCTTCTATAAGATTGAAAGCTCCTTGAGGACATGACAATATAATTTTTTATTTTTGTATTTTTCATTTCACCATGCGGATATAGCATTGAGAAAAGAATTTTTCACATAATAACTAATAATGATAGCTACTGAGTTAAATTTAATTTTCGGTGCATACAAAGATAAACTTTTGTTTTTCTTGGGAATCTATTCTATACCACACACATACACACATACACACGCACAAACACACTCACACTGTGTTCACAAATATGTAATGTAAGCCAATAGAGAAAATTGTATATATAAAATGTTACTTTATAGGCAACTTTTTAGGAGTTTATGCATTCCTTTATCTTGAATCTATATTTGGCATATACTTGATGGGATTCACCACTTAAAAGTACCATTTGATACTTCTGACCCACTTACTTGTAAAGCTTTAGCTTGAAAAGCCCATGAATTTTCAAGTTACCTGTTTAGAACTAAGTTTAGCAACGCTTTTTGGTTTTATTTTGCATCTTTGTTCTGTCATCCCATTTTTTAAAGTGTGATTGTGGTAAGCCTACAAAATCTTTGGTTTGGGGAGTGAGGTAATTGCTAGAATTTATCGCCATAGTCTGTCTTTGCTATAGTATTCCCTCACCAAGTTCTTTCTCCAGAACCCCATAGAGTGGTAATTGTCCTTGCTGGAAATCGATCCCAATTTATCCCTGCTTTCCTCTTCTCCCTAATCCCTAGCAACTTGGTGCCTTAAATTAACAATTTTCCCTTGAGTCCCATAAACCTTAATGATACTAAAGGCCTATTGTTTTTAACATTATTTGCTGGTTTATTTCTTCTGTGGAAATTTCAAAGTCCCCCAAAACAGCTGCAGTGGGCTGGGATAGTGCTGACATGGAAGAAGAATTGGACATAAATTCACTAGCTGCTTTCACCAGGACCAAGTCACTTAACCTCTTTCTCTGGAAAATGGCAATAATGAGATTTTCTTCACAGAGCTATGTGGAGGGAAGCACTTGGTCAACATCAGAACAATAAAGTAAAAAGCTATTGTTATCAGCAAAGTAAAATTTCTAAGTAAAAGTCAAAAGAAAACTTTCACTTAAATGAGTCTTGAAGCAAAGTGCCTCAGTATGGAGAGAGGATGCAGACAAGGGTGGCAGGAAGTAGGAAAGCTGGAGAGGGTTGTGTTAGGGAAGTGTGGTTCCAAGGGCACCTTGTAGGGGCAAGAACTAAGGGGGAAATGAGTGCAAGAAGCAAGAAAGAAAAAACATTGTATACAGTAACAGCCGTATTGTTTTAAGAACAATTTTGAGCAACTAAGTCATTTTTACCATTATCTATACCCAAATTAACTACAAAGGATATATGAAGATGTTATCTATATATAAAGAACTGACAAGTAGAAATATGCATAATATCTATATCTATATATGTATGTGTATACACACACATATGTATACATATATATGTGTATATATGTATATATATATATATATATATATATACACACACATATTTGTGTCTAATGGTAGCCATCTCTAGGATGGGGAAGGAGGGGAAGAAAAAAGGGGGGAAAAATCAATTTACATGATAACTTTATTATATACTTAAAAGGAATAGCAATTTGTACATAACAGATTGACAGTTTCATGTGCAGTCATCTTTTTTTAATTGTACTACTTTTTGGAAATGCTTGTTTTATTCCATAACTAAAAATAAAATAAATTTTAATAAAGAACGGGAGAGAGAACACATAAACTTGGTCAAATTTTCTTTTAGCAAATAGTTTTGAATAGATAAGGTCAATTTTCAAGTGAATTAAGAATAAGAAATAAAACAAAAGACTAATCTAAACAATCTGGCGACTTTGCACAAACCTCAATGGACAATAGCTCAGCTCTCACAATTCCTTAATAACATGACACACATTAGGTTACAAATTAAATTCATGCAAATGAATTTGTCTAACCAGTCATATGGAATTTGGAGCTTTTCAGCTTTTTCCAAATCTATTCTTATCTCCTACTTTGAATTTTTAGTAAAAGAAATTTGAAATAGATAGAAAAGTGTCTTTAATAATAAAAACAAAGACAAGAATATGTCATGAAGTGTGGCATAGTTTTTATTAAGAGAAGGGAGAATCTAAACACCAGAGACGTGTCCAATAACTATTTAGCACATAAATCATGAAGAGTTTTATCATCTTCATCAATGGGATCTAAGGCAAGAGACATAGGGAGCTCCAGACAGAGTGAAAATTTGCTCCATCGTTTCTAAGGAAATGTCATATGACCTTTTGTAGGTGATGTATACTCAGTTTCTCTATGTTGTCTTCCTATTTTCATTTGATTTAATATCCTTTGAGGATATGAACCCTTTTCTCATTTTCTCCATTTCATCTTTTAAAACTGTTTTCATCAAAAATGAAAATTCTATCAAACAATTGTCATATATGTTAGTTTTAATTGGCTTCTTTATACGCCTATTTTAGACCCTAAATACCTTTACCTAGCAGCCATCCTGATTCACCCAACCATCCTGGGCCCAGAGAGTACCATAAAAATTAAGATTTTCTTCATCCCTGCCCCTGTGGCTAGTCATATCCCCCAGAGTAGGTCATATAGTGTTAACCATATCAATCTGACTCAAGTCCTCAAAGACTTCATAGGACATTGCATTACCTCTAAACCCCTCCCACCAATAGGACACCCCATAATTATTATTTGCAATTAATCTATAAGTCAGATTCCTGTAAAGCTAAGGATACTATGCTATGATAATCAAGTGGTGATGATAGTCCTGTGTTTTTCCTTTTTGAACAATCATATTGTCCATTAATCTTCATAATAATAGCTAGCATTTCCATAGTAACTTAAGGTTTGCAAAGCACTTTGCATGTTATCTCATTTGATCCTCACACAATGATGTAAGTGCTGTAGTATCCCCATTTACAGATGAGGGAGCTTAGACTGATGGGGAAACAAGATGCTTAGAGGATAGAGTGCTGGGCCTGAGGTCAAGAAGACATCTTCCTGAGTTCAAATGTGGCTTAAGAACCTTATTAGTTGTGTGACTCTGCGCAGATCATTCAACCCTATTTGCCTCAGGATTTCCTCTGTAAAATGAGCTGGGGAAGGAAATGGTAAACCACTGTATCATCTTTGCCAAGGAAACCCCAGATGGGGTTATGGAGAGTCAGAAACTCCTGAATGACAACAATGGCTTAGGCTGAGAGAGATTAAATGACTTATACAGGACCACATAGCTACTGTATTTGAGGCAGGGTTTGAACTTAAATACTCCTGACTCCAAGTCCAATCCTTATCATTCACTTGGCTACCTAACTGTTCTAGCAAAAACTGTTTCTTTCTTCTATGTTTCTTTTAAGTGCCAGATTTGGTCTTCTCTTAACACTGGGCAGTATCATCTCTCCAACACTAATTATGTGCATTAGTACTACTATACTAATTAAGGAGATAAAATACAACAAAAGCAAACAGTTATGTTTTCTCTGAGCAAGATAACACCGTATTAACAGTGACACTTAGAGTTGTTAGTAAAGTGGGTCAGACTGGCCCCCTCAATGAGGTCAGAGACTACTATGAGAAGTGGAAAACCATCTTTATTGAGATTCAGGAAAGGAGGAATTCTAGGTAGTTGAGTAATGCCACAACTGGTTACAGTTCAGAAATTGGGCTGGTATTCAGGTGCCCCTCTGAAGATTAAGGAATGTTAATTACTTTATGGGCCTCAACTGTCTCTATAATCTTGACTAGAAAATCATAACCACCCCACTCTGGACCACCAGTTAGTCATCCCCTTAGGGAAAATCATACCACCCCAAATTTTACAAGGAAAGACAAGGGCAGAAGAATTGTCTTTTGGGGAGGGGCTCAGCCCAAGCTGGTTTTTCTTTACAGGCAACAAAATAGAGGGCCCGGGTTAATTGCTTTAGCAAGCAAATATCCCAGGAGCTAGTTGAAAAGGTATAAAATATCATTCCTGGTTTAATTATGCCTTCCCAACTGGGAAAGACTGCATTTTTTCAGCTTAACTGAGAAATAGGATTTGGGAAAATGGGTAATAGGGTCGATTACAGAGAAGAATCAATTATTAAATGATAAGACATAATTTTAATTTCCTCACTACTTTGACCTCAAAATCTATAACTCTGATAAAATTATTTTACTGTAACTAAGGCACACACACATACACTTATGTATACAAACAGACATACACACACATATATAACATATATCTTAGATATGTCTACTGTACTTCATATATAGTAGTGAGTATTTTCTCAAGAGGATTCACCGTTCACTTTAATTCACTACAAGTAAAAAATTAAAAGACAGCAAAATTCAAAGAAAAAGAGACAATATGTAGAGGGAGTTGCAGGTTTTGGCTTTACTTTTATTTTACTGGATTGATGAGAAAATAGGGCAGAGAGAGATCTGCAAGTAGATACTTGTGTGGATTTCAAAAGTTTTCCTTTTTTCTTCTGCTATAATCCTTCCCTATGTGAGTGCTGGAAAATTAGGGTGTTAGTTAAAACAAATTCTTTCATCGAGCATTATCTAAATGTGTGTATGTGTGTATATGGCTATGCATATTTGATACAAAAGTGCTTTTTCTCCCAGTTGCTGTGTGTGTTGAGGAGGGGTTTGTTTAAAGGGAAAGAAAACATATTTTGTTAATTAAAAAAATTAAATTTTAATTATTCGGAGTGTAAAAAAAATTGTTAGAGTACAACCATAATAAGAAATGCTTTTATAGTGTGAAAACAAGCACTTATGATTTTAGTGCCCCATGACATATACTTTAGCTGAATCATGATTTCTGCCTTTTCTTCATGCGTGCAAGGACTAAGAACTTAAACCTACCCAACCATTAACAGGATAAGGGAAATCATGAATCCCATATCCTAGGAGATAGTAGCATGTATTTTTCTTTGCCAACACAAGGCCAAACTCCCTTTGGGAACTTTGTAGTTCAATTGTAGCTGTAGGAAAATAAATAGGGTATCACCACAGAGGGCTAGGGCATTTTTGTACTGAAATAGGATAAATCTGTACTGAATAATGAGAGAGACAGAGACAGAGACAGTGACAGTGACAGAGAGACAGAAAGAATGTGCTTATGTGGGTTTGGGATGGGATGAGGAGTTGGATATGTCAATCTACAGAGTTCTAAGACAAACAATTAGATTGCATCCATGTTTATTTATCTCAAAACAGGCAGCATGCATGCATCTATACATGGGAGCTGCAGTTTGGAACGGAGCTCACTTGGCGTTAGGGTGAACAGCCCCTTTCAACAGGGGCTCCATCATCACTCCATCATCATTTCACTCCTGGACAGAGGAAATACCTCTTTTATCAGACCACTACCCCATCCCCACACCCTATTTGGGCTATCTAGACAAAAGAATCTGTCTGCATCCAAGCCTGGGCCGAATGCAATGGGCTTCCCTACCTTAGATAAAATTCAGTAGGGGGCTGACCAGGATAAGGAGAGTCAAGGCAATCTCATTATCAGTAATGTCCTTATGAAGAAAAACTGAACTTAAAGTCAGGACTTTAGAAGAAGAGGGCAGCACAAAATCTCCAAGATATTGGTTATTAACAATTTTTCACAGATTAAAAATTTGTTACTCCATTTCCTCCTTTCCTAATCATCCCTGTTCTTTAAAACTCAGTTCACATAACTACTTTAACTTTTACTGGTCTCTCCTTATTGTGACATTTTCTGAGCAACCATTTTGGTGTTTAGTCACATATTATGCCAATTCACTTCATGTCTGTCTGTCTATCTCTCTCTCTCTCTCTCTCTTACACACAAACACACATTGTATGTGAGTGTGTATGTGCACTTTGGTGTGTCTTCTCTTCCATATTACATTCCTTAAGTACAATAATGTCTATTCTTCCTTTATATTCCCCACAGCTGGTTCTTAACCATGAGGTCCTGAATCACCAATAGATTTCTATCCATGCGTTTCTGAATTTAAAGAAAAAAACACACCAGAGGGATCCATGACACACAAAAAGGTTAAGAACCTCTGCCATAGAGCCTTGCACACAGTGGGTGCTAAGTACTCATTAAATTATATAAAGAAAGGTCAAACATGTTCCATAATTGGAGATGATCTGGCCAACCTCCCTGAGCTTCATTTTGCTCATCTGTAATAGGAGGGAGTTGGAATTAATGACCTGTAAACTCCTTCCAGCTCTAAATCTATAATTCTATCATCCCTCCCCTTTGGGAAAGAAAAACATATAAAAATGGATCCATAATGTACATTTAATTTATAGTCTAACCCATCACCTTCAAGGCTAACCCCAATACTACACTAGGGAATGAATTTCTGGGGCAGAAAAAAAATAATATAGGATTAGATTTCTTCAGGAAGCCCGAATACTGACATATATGTAAAACAAAGTTCCACAGCGGTCATATAGCAAATGCTCCCTAACCATAATTAACTTGTTGCTTTGAGGGAAGGGAGTTTATTGCCCCCTCTTTTAGAGTGTATTCATTCTTTTAAGCCACAAAGGTACCATTTAGTGTTTGGGCAAAGAATATTTTCCTTGTGGTACCCTGCCGAGATTGAGAAAATTACATTGCATATGAAATCAAATACATACTTTTTAAATATGCAGAAAAAAATAGTTAATATATAACATTCTAAATTACTCTTGCCCTTACTTCCCTCAGCTCACACAAAGTCTGTGAAGGGAGGCGTGCATAGGGCACAAGTCCTCTACCTCTTTAGAATGTATCCATAATGCACATTTAATTTATTTTGGAAATAGTTTAATTTCCCTCAAGTTTTGAAATCATGAGGAACCAAGAACTGAGGGTAAGCATAAGGAAAGGTGTCTAGATTAGGGAGAGGGAAGGGATGATGCTGATAATGAAAGGTCAGTAAGAGGTGAGGTAGAGTCAGGGCTGTGCTGGGGCAGGGCAATCTTGCTGGCAAGAGCCAAATGTTCAATTTTCAGTGTGAACATATATGTCTTGGAGATCAACAAATTGCAAATAAGGGCTTAGTTTATTGTTCATCAATCTTACTCTCCTTTCCCTCCTGAAAATCTCAGCAAATGACACGGAAGAAGCATGATGTAGAAGGCATGGTGAGAGCAACTGGTTTGGAGAGCCACCAATGAATACTCTAGACCTAGTAACAAATCCCAATCTACTCATGGAGATCTTCGAATAAACAGAATTAAAGTACCCATGTTCACCCTGGTATCATTAGTGAGATAAGGAAGAAATAAAAATCAAAAAGGTTGCTATTAGTTGTTATGCATCATATCCCTATACAGTATATCTGCATTGATAATATGACACATTATGGTTTGCATAGTGCATTAGAAATATTGTCTCATTATATCTTTTCAGAAGCCCTGGAAGGAAGAGGCTATTATTATCCATATTTATAGTTGAGGAAACTGGGCCAGAAACAGGTTAAGTGACTTCCTCAGGTTCACACAAGCTAGTGTCTGGTGCCGGATTTGAACTCAGGACTTGGTCTTTCTGAGGCCACTAGGCAGTGGATAGAGCACTGGGCCTGGAGTCAACAAGATCTGAGTTCAAACCCATGCTCAGTCACTTATTAGCTGTGTGACCTTTGGCAAGCCACCTAATCCCTATTTGCCTCAATTCCTCATCTGTAAAATGGGGACACATTTTAGAGGGAACTGGCCAACTACTCCAGGATCTTTGCCAAGAAAACTCCACAAACATAGTATATGGAGCCATGAAGAATCAAACACAACTGAACAACAACTTCCTGATTTCAGGTCCAGCTTTTTCTCCACTGTACCAGCCAGTTGCCAACACTGACTCATTTCTATAGACGTGCTAACTTTAATTAAAGACTTGTACACTCAGAAATATCTTTAAGTTGAGAACACAGAAAAAATAGCTGTCATTTTTACAAATAAAAAACTAGTATAATGAAAGACCGAAGTCAACATTTACCAAGTTGTCATGATAAATTGCTTTATTCCATGTATTAAAATTATGAAGTCATCAGTGTGTCCCTCCACTGAGACAAACAGCAATCCCTTTATCCCTTAATAGACAGTTTCCTGAATTGTGGCCAAAACATTCCATCATTGAAGAGGCAGCATGGGATAGTAGATAGGGCACTGGACACAGAACCAGGAAGCCCCAGGTTCAAATCCCGTATCAGACAATAGCTGTGTGATCCTGAGCAAGTCACATAACCTATCTGGACCTTAGTTCTCTCATCTCTAAAAGAAGAAAATTGAAATTAGCATTGCTCTGAAGATCCTCCCACTCAAAATCTATGATCCAAGTGAAGCAATGTGGTTTAATGGAAAAGGCATTAGATTTGCAGGCAGAGAGCCTTGGGTTCAGTTACTGGCTCTGACACTTCCTCTATGTGACCATGGGTGATTCACTTACCATTTCTGGGCCTTTGTTTTCTTGCTAAAAATTAAGGATGTTGGACTATGTGGTTTCTTAGGTCCATCCCATTTCTAAGTCTGTTATTCTACAATCCTCTGTGGTTAGCAATGTGCTGATGAGCCTCACCAAGTTTCATTAGGCTGGTCCTTAAGCAACATATTGAATCCATCAAGTCTTTTCTATGTGATAGGACTTGCAGGAGCCTGTACTTTGAAGGAAGAGGCTTTGAGAACTCAGGAAAGCCTCCATGACCTTTAGACTAGGATTTCAGGGGAGGAATCTAGTGAAAAGGCCTAGGATTGTTTTCAAATCATCTGTTACCTTCCTCCGGCAGAAAGAAAGATATCTCTTCTTGATTTGTACCTTCATTAGCTTTGGATCTTCTTTATTAACTTCATACATATTTTAAAACCTTAAATGTACTACTGCATATACTATTATGCATCAGGGGCTATTTTTACTTAAAACTCCAATTTCTTGGGGTATGCCTGCACATATGAAAAGTTACTGAGTTCGGTAAATCTGTAGCTTGACATAAGGATAGGGAGAGCAACTATTCCTATGATTTCATTAATAAAGAGCTCTCCCAACTGAGGAAATACCCCCTGCCAATGCAATTTGGAAACTTCTCAGCAACTTAGCTTCTTTGGCTGTGGTCTGGTAAAGTCAAGCAATCTCTTCTCGGAACAGTGTTTCAAGATGCATGAACTAAAATATATAGGATGGCATATATTGAACATAGTTATTAAAATATTTAAAATATTAAATTAAATATTAAAATATTAAAGTAAATATTTTTAAAAGATCCCAGATCCCAGATTAATAATTACTGTTAAACAAGTAGAGACTTGAACCTTCTTCACTTCCAAAATCAGCCCTCTATTTGCCATGCCATTCTGTTAGTCTGTTAATAATAGCTCCAGAACTTCAGCTCAGATATTTTTAGAGAGCTTTCATAGAAATACCAAAGCTCTAAGACTTCCTTATTCAGAAAATACGGTGTTTGTGTGTGTGTGTGTGTCTGTGTGTCTGTGTGTCTGTGCACATGTGTAAAATAATTAAATGTCTAATGCATTTAGCATAGAGATCTGGGGGAGAATAATGAGCATAATCATGAAATATCTTTCTGTTTAAATTTGTATTGTCAAGGATATTATATTACTTCTTTAAGTAAAAGTTTATATCTTTGTGAGAGAAATGATTATTAATAACCAATGATTTGGGGAAACCCAGACTTCCCCTCTTTTTCTAAAGTCCTGATTTCCAAACTTCATTCTCTTGAAAGACATTACTGATAATGAGATTGGGTTAACAATCTTGTTCCCCTGGTGGGGAAGCCTTTGTGCTCTATTCAGGTTTTGGTGGGGGCAAATTCTTTAAATAGATTGCCTAGGGCTGGGAGTGGTTTGAGTATAGATATACTCTCTCTTTTTCAGGTGCTCTCATTTAATTTGTGACTTTTTAAAAAAAATTTTACCACAGTGAGAGTATGGAAGAAGGGTGGAGAGAGATTTTCCCCTACAGGGCATAAATGGCCTTGGTCTCACAGTCTTGCCCAAGCAATGGGGAGAAGAGGGAACTAGAAGCTCTGAGCTCAGGCCATGACTACAGTACATAAATGATTTTCCAAAGTCACAGAGGTGAGAAGTCATAGAATCAACATCTGAACTCAGGCTCTCTTTTTTATTTCCCCATAACACCATACTGACTCTGATCAACAGAATTAATGAATATGCAAATCTTTTTTTTTCCTTCACTATAAATATTAGTTTTTATTCATAACATATGTATGTATATATCTGCATATGGTATGTGGGTTGACTCATATAGCAGTTCAATAAAATCTTGGTCTGGTTTGGTCCTTATATGTGCTTTCAAATATGCTGTATTCATAGGAAATACACTGCAGCTGTTATCTCAAACTTAATTATCTCAACTGTGTTATAACTATGTGTATTCATCATAAAAGGTACAGATCATAGAATGTGGATGGAAATCTAACACTACTGCTAGAAAAATGCCTCAAAACAACCAATCATTATATGAGTCATTATTAATATTTTGTATATGCAGGTTAACATGTAACCAATATGACCGTATTACATAACCAATGATTTGGGGAGACCCAGACTTTCCCTCTTTTTCTAAAGTCCTGATTTCACAAGTTCAGTCTCTTGAAGGATTTTACTGATAATGAGATTGGGTTAACAATCTTGATCAGACCCCACCCTGGTGGGGAAGCCATTGTGCTCTACTCAGGTTTGAGTGAGGATAAATTCTATGAATAGGTTGCCCAAGGCCAGAAATTGAATTAGATGATCTATGATACCTTTAGCTCTGTGAAAACCTCTGTGATTTCTGACTGTTTTATGAGTATTTGAATCATGAGGACAAGTGAAAAAGGAGGAGATGAGGGAGATGAGATAGGGACCAGTTATGGTTGGTGAGAGGACACATGAACCTTCTTATTTAAACATTTTGTGTAACTATCATTCCTATTTCCTAATTAGTTTAGATGTTGTTCATCCCTAATAGGATAGGGATTGGATGTGTAATTTCAGTAGTATAGGGAATACTTGGATGAGGAAATTCCTACAAATACAGATTGAAACCTTCTCTCCAACTGGTCACATTAGATTTCTTATATCACTCAGAGGGTAAGTGATTTGTCCAGGGTCATGGAGCCAATTTGTGTCAAAGACAGAAACTCGTATCTAGGTCTTCCAAGCTCCAAAGCCGGCTCTGCAGCCATTAAGCTACACTGCCTCTCTAATCTCTTGACCAAGTGTAAAGCCAAACACTTGACCATGAAGAGATAGAAGATGAAGGAGAGAGGGAAGGAACAGAAAATAGTGACAGTGCTCCCTTGACCTAATGTAGTGTGGCTAAGATAACAGACTCATAATTGGAATGGACTTAAGAGATCATCTGGTACAACTTACCTGAATGAAAATTACTCACATGACATCACAAGTGCTTATTCAGCTTCTACTCTATGACTTCTGGTGAGGAAGAATCCATTGCCTCCTGAGGGAGTACAACCCCCTCAGAGAAAGTTCTTATCCTTAGGAAGCATTTCCCTTCATTGAGCCAAAATTCAGCCATCACTCTTAGGTCTACCCCTGGAAAACAAGTAGAATAAGTTTAAATCCTCTTCCACATGGAAATCCTTCAGATACTTAAAGACAATGATGATATGCCCCTACAATGGTAATCAGGGTGGGGCTTTTTTTTTTATTACTGTTTTCTCTTTTGGAATACTAAGGCAATCAAGTGCCTTTAATGAGTCTTGCTTTTGTTTGAATCAGGCAGGTAAAGTGGGACATTTTGGTTTTTTTGTTTGTTTGTTTGTTTGTTTTGGAGTGTTTTTCAGCACCAAGGAAATCAAGTACCTTTGATGAGTCTTGCATTTCAAATGTAATGGCAAGCAAAGTGGGGTCTTTTGTTTTGGAGTGTTTCTCAGCACTGTCTTTGAGTCTGTTTGAATCAAGAGTCATTGATTGGAAACAATGTATATGATGTGGTGCTAGTGATTAAAGATCTTTCCCCTACCCCTTTTTACTAAGTAGGCTCTGAGCCCTCAGGGTCCTGAACAGGGTATATGAGCTCTGAGGTTGGCGTTTTGCTTTTGTGGGATCATTCATTGGAAGAGTGTTGGTGTTGGAGACTCTGGGTAGCTCTCAAGGAGCCTCCCTTCCACACTTTGAAAGTCCAGATGTTGGTGCTTCTCTTTCTGGTAACTATGTGTGTAATGTCTCGATCAGACAAAAGCCTGTTGATCTGTTTATGTTTTCTGTTTGTGTTTGCAGGGCAGTTCAGGGTGCTGACTTTTCCCCCTGAACTAAGTGAATGAAACATGTATGTTTAATTAAAATAAGATTGCTAATTTTGTAGTTTTCCTGAGAAAAGCACAGAACCTGTGCTAGTAGCCCTCCTGTATGTTGGTGTTATTGGCCTTACACAGTCACAGTAGTGGCATGTAGCATTGTTGTTCCAACCCCGCCCCCCAGCCCCCACCAAAGCCTTCTCTTTTCCAGGTTAACATCCCTAGTTCCTTCAACTAGTCCTTGTATGGTGCAGTTTCCAGGATACTCAATACAAGATTAGGAGATTCCTAAGGATTTCCCAAAAGTGCAAGTTTTATAAGGAAAGAAGCAAGAAAAGAGAGACAGACACAGAGAGAGATTTATAGCAAAATGAAGGACAAGAAAAACTAGTAGGGTAGAGTAGGGTAGTGACAACAGACCAACAGGCCATCACCAGAGAAAATTGATTTCAGCTATAAGGGAAAGTTCCAAAGCTTATTACACCAGTGATGACAAACTCAAGTAGAAATGGGGACCAAATAATGATTTAGTAAATCATATATTATCATTATCTATATTATGCTATATTCTATTTATTTTTGTTAAATATTTCCCAGTTACAGTTTATTCTCTGTGTGTATGCATATGTATACATATATATAAACATATATATATATATATTCATACATATATATATACACACACACAATTATTTGTGTTTAATGGTAGTCATCTTGGGGGGAGAAAAAAGAAAATTACATGATAATTTTGTATATTTAATAGTAGATTTGAAGTTTCATGTACAATCATCTTTTATTGCACTATATTATGGAAATGCTTGTTTTAAAAATATAATTAAATTAAAATTTAATTTAAATTTAAAAATATAATTAAAATCTGGTTCAGAGAGCACTCAGGAGAGCCCCCAGCTCGGTGTTTAACACCTTCATATTATCCTACGCACTAGGTAGATTTTTCTGATGAATATTTTCTGGAAAATTTTGAACTACTAGACCATATAACACATTTTAAATATCTTGTCATTATCCTTACAAGTTTTGAACAAGTTATGCTATAAAATTAACAAGACTATGCTTTTGTTCCTGTATTTTTATTGAGAGATGTGAATTAAAGGGAGATGTTTCAAATTGTCTAAATCCATGTTTTCTATTCAATTTAAAAGTATATGAATTTTAAAAATACATTCATAATAATTTATTACAGAAAATATTCCATGAAATATTACTTGATGGAATGAAGATAGAGACAGATGTTTATACATAACATATATCCATCTATAGCATATATACATCTATAGACATCAGTATCTAGAGATATCAATACTGATATATCTTCTTTTTAGAGCACTAATCACTTTAAAGCATAGAAATATCAGGAAGAACAGAAGATCTAGAAGAAAACTAATGAGCTCCTTTTTTCTCAAATGTTCTTGAGGGTTTTAGAAAAAATCAGGGAGAATAGTAGAACTTATAATTTCTCCTTATCTTTGCAATTTTTATTTTGAATTAAATAGAGATTTTTAAATACAGAAATTATTTAAGATCAAAAGACCTCAAGTGACTAGGCATCAGATGTGATATATAACATTATGTTAGATATACTTACATAAGAGGATTTACCTAGTGTAGTGGATAGAATGCCAGGCCTGGAGTCAGGAAGACTCATCTTTCTGAGTTCAAATCTGGCCTCAGACACTTATTAGCTGTGTGACCCTGGGCAAGTCACTTAATCCTGTTTACCTCATTTTCCTTTTCTGTAAAATGAACTGGAAAAGGACATGGCAAATCACTCCATTATCTTTGCCAAGAAAATCCGAAATAGGGTCACAAATAGTTGAACATGACTGAACAACAACATACATTTATACACACACGTGTATATGCATATACATACATACACATACATATGTATGTGTATATATAGATAGATGATATAGCTATAGCTGTAGATAATAGATATAGATAGTCCTGTGTCTTCTAAAACCAAGGTAATGGAGAAGAGAGAAATCCTCAATTTTTTTGGAGCTTTTTGATTGTGTGAATTTCAACAAATATATAATTTTTTAAGCAGCTAAGCTTTACAAAGCATAGGCAGTTTTTCCATATTCTATAGGACTCATAACTAAAAATACAATTGCACTTAGTAGCTCTTTAGTCTCAGTCATATTGTGTGCCATTTTAGCTTAAAAGAAAATGTGATTGGTAATCACAATAAAAATGGGCATACTTTTTTAGAAGAGAATGTTTGTGCCAAGAAAATCACAGAGGCAGATTAAAATTTGCATGAAGGTGGAATTTTTCCAGTAATTATTATGTAGACCTTAGCATTTCTGCAGCAGGTTTGAGGCAGGTTTGCTGTTTACTAGCTAACTCCCTTGAAAAGAGAAGGTTCTGCGGTCATTTCTAATGATTTTTCATTTACTCTCCTGTCATTTAATATTAACTACCATAATAATGCCAGGAGAGCTATTCAACCCTGCCCTCAGCATTGAGAAGGAGGTCTCTCTTCTCTTTCACAGTACCCCCCGGAACTACTCATTCAGCTTTCTAAAACCATCAGGCATTAAGAGCAAAACTGGCTTCCTGGGGAAGGAAAAAAAAATGACCTTTTTACGAGATGATTGTGACATTTTTGAGCCCACTAAGGCTGATTTTGAGTCCCTCTTGTAGCCTGTGTACTTCCTCACACCAAGCACTGTCAGACTTCAAAGGTAGTTCCTCACACCAGTAACTCAGGAACAACAAAAAGTCAAACATTGGCCAGGTAGATATATTTAATGCATTCTTCTGGCATCTCTCCTACATCCCATCTCTTATAAGCTCTGCCACCTTATTTATCAGACTAAAAAACTGATCAAGAGGAATAACAGATTTAGAAGTAGAAGGGGTCACACAGGTTATTTAGTCCAACCCCATTATTTTACATATGTGAGACCATAAAGGTTAAGTGACTTGCCCAAGTCACTACTGGTAGGAAGAAGCAATGGCTGGAATAAAATAGAAATCTGTCTCCTGCCATTATATCATAACACAGAGACAGTGAAAAAATTTTGATTCATCATTTGGGAACTTCTTTGTTGAAATCGAGGTTTATCAGATTTACTTTGAGGAATGAATTAAGATTATATTTCCAACACATTAGACGTAGTTCCTTCTTTTTTTGTGAAAGTGGAGGAGTAGAAAATACATAGCTGAACTGAGATATATTGTAAATGCCAAAGGAACTCTGTGGAAGACTGAACTAATTGGTGACCAAAATGGTTTTTTTTTCTGGTTTAGACAGTGGTGAAACTATTCCATGCAACACCCTCTCAACTTGATTAGCCAAGTGTATGGAAAATGTAATATGTCCCATTCCATAACTATCATCATATCTACTGAATGGGCAGAAGGCAAGGGGTAAACTCACATTAAACTATGCTGAGTAGATTACAGTATCATTCGCTTTTCTAGGTCCTTACCATAAAAAAGAGAGAAAAAAATGTTCATTGATGATAAAATAGCATTCTCTGACAACCCAGTAATTACGGTTTTCACAGCACATTTCTAGAATAAATTTCTGTTTTCACAGGCTTGCACCTCAGCTGTATAAATCTACTTCATGTAGCTGAAGCTATCTTGTCTCAGTGCATAATAGAAAGGAAGTTATTTATTTCCCATCCCCCAAAAGAGCAACTGCTTAAGGCAATGAATCATTTTCCCCACTCCCTCCATATTAATAATGCCGTTCTTTAAACGGAGAGCACTCTTTTCCTTGGCAGGCTTTTAGACAATATATATAACCTTAACTAGTTAAGCCTAACTAGTTAAGGAAGTTCAAATCGATCTCTCTTTTTTAAGAGTCAACACATTTGGATATTAACTTAAAAAGGATGAAGTCAAAGAGTGCAAAGCAAAAACTAAAGTCTGTATTAAAAAATACTGACAAATTTGGAAACCAACCATAAGAAGCCAACAAAAAAGTTAATCATTTTACAGGTCCATTGATAACATGGTGTGTGTGTGTGTGTGTGTGTGTGTGAGATAACTTTTTTTTTTGATTAGAAGTTTTCAGTCTGGTTTCATCTGGCAACTGAAACAAATTCATATCAATAAGAATGGGTTTAGCACCTACTACTTTCATGCACTATGCTAAGTTGTGGACATACCAAGACAAAAATGAAATGGTCCCTGCCCTCTAGAAGCTTAAATTCTATATAAGGGGACAACATAAAATAGCAATATACATTTGGAGATATATGTACATACATTCTCACACACAGCATGCATATATATATATATGTGTGTGTGTGTGTGTGTGTGTGTGTGTGTATGTATATATATATATATATAAAACCATATGCAAAATAAATTAATGCTCAACTAAAGATAAAACTAGACATTTGGCTGCAATTCTCCCTCCCGACTATTGTCATTGCTTCCATCTTCATGTCTATGCCATATCATTACAATGATTAATCTTGTCCTCCCTTGTCCTAGACAACAAAGTCCAGTAAAAAGAGCACTGGCCATGGAGTCAAAAGACACAAGCTCTAATTTCCTATCAGCCACTTACTGACTGTATAACACTGAACAAATCACAACGTCTCTGAGCATCTGTTCCTTCATCTGTGAAATGAAGGGGATTTTGCTAAATGCTTTCTAAGTTACTTAATATGTCTATACTTCTGGGCTTTCACATTGTCTCTTCTGCTACTGTGGCCTAGACTAAATGTTCTTAATATAATACCCATAAATTTGTTTATAGAAAGTATTTTGATGACTGTATTTTATATAACTTATTTCCTTTGTAATACTATGTATTTTAGTTTATAATTTATTTGATTATGTTTTTAGAGATGATCAGGGTTAAACAACTTGCCCAGAGTAAGACAGCTAGTAAGTGGCCACATTTGAACTCAGGTCCTCCTGACTCCAGGGCTGGTTGGTGCTCTATCCACTATGCCACCTAGCTGCCCCTAGTTTACATGTTAAAATGTTTTCTCAGAAATGGTCAAGAAGCTTCAGGTTAAGAAGCCCTAGCCTAGAATGTCCTAACATTCTAATAAGGAAATAGTCTTCTTACTCCTAGATTACAGGGTAAGAAAAAAGTATATATTTATAATGTGAGCATGTCATTTTCGTGTGAACAAGGGTCCTTTTTTTAATAAATTGGTAGTCTATATATTGGCTTGTGTTCTTTTTAATTTTTTTAAACTTTATATTTTTGTATGCACCTAAATTCCTTAATTATATCATGAGTCCCTCAAGGATAGGGATCCATGTCTTATACTTGCTATGTATTTCTTTTTGTCCCTATCTTAGTGCCAAGTATATAGGACCTATCAATCAGCATTTCTTGAATAAATTAATGAACCTGTCCTTGAACTTCACTAAAAGAATTATGGTTAATGCCACAGGGAGAGAAATAGACTGAGAAAGTGATTTGATTAGGGTCCTATGTATTATCTTATTGTCTATACTATTCATTTATTTCTTAAATAAGATCTTCTGTCTTCATTGTAGCATTGGAATTCATTGGGTTCTCTACAAGTATATTGGATTTCCTACCAGGGACAAAATCTCAGTCATTATTTTCACATTCTGACACCTATTATCAAGTCGTAGACCTTACTGAAAGTAACAAATGATTATCTTTCATGTTAGAGGTATAACATGAAAGTTATATTAATGAATATCTAATGAATATTCTAAACTTCAGGAGCTAGCTTTGTCTTGTGATGTTGTGTGTATATATGTGTTTGTGTGTATGTTTTCATATAAATGAATATGTATGTGTATATTTATGCCTATAGGTATTATATTCTTTTTCCATTTATAACAACAGAGAAGAGAGAAAAAGAGGGTTACTGGCTTGATAACTCCTTGTCGCCATACTTTTACTAAAAGAAGGAAATCCTGTCCATTTTCTTGAGAAACCTTTCTCAAGTTCTCAATTTTCTCCCTATTCGACCAAAGTGCAACTTTACTCCAGATCCTTGTAACCTCAAGTGATAATTTCAGTTGACTCTGTCCTCCAGGATCAGAGATCTTGGGGCCATAAAGGATCCTAAGAAGCCATTTTACAGCTAAAGAAACTAAAGAACAGAGAGTGGAATGACTTTATTGAGGTCACAATGATCTTAAGCATTAGCCAGGAGCTCTGAACATGATCTCTTTGCTTCTCCAGCCCTGGCACTTTTTACTATACTATCATGGTGCTTCCTGACTTATTTCCCTGTCTCCAGTGTCTGTCTTCCACAATCCACCCTGCATATTACTTCAGTGCTTCAGAGATCTGTCAGTAGTGTGGACCCTCCTATAACTTAGGGTCAGTCTCTGAGGATTGTTGTGGACCACAAACTTGATAACCAAATGCCAACTCATGATGACTCTCTACAAAACTACCTGTGCTGGTCCTCAGACAGGACTTGTAATTCATCCCTAGGCCACACACAATGATTTTACAGCTTTGTAGTAACCTTGTAGAAAAAAACTTTTACAAACCTATCAGATCTCACTAACTCAGAGTCATTTCTGCTACTTGATTGAACTTCCCAAAGCATCACTTTCTTTGCTTCACTACTATCTCAAGAATCCTAAAATTCCCTATTTCTTTTCATAAAAAATCCAGATTTCTTTGTCTAGACTTTGAAGCCCTCCATAATCCAGCCATATCCTCCCAATGCATCTCTAGCTCCCTAGTATATACCTTCTTATTAAATCAAGGAAGTTTCTTTCTCCCAAGAACCCCTTGCTTCCAGACATCAGTGGCCACTGGGGAAGAACCACCAGTGTAAGTGCCCTTCCACCCAGCTTTCCACTTGCCCATTTCTTGATGACCTTTGGGCCACCTAGACCTCATCCAGTGCTGCCAGCATGAAAAATGACATTCCTCTTTTTGCCATTTGGGTGAGGGGGAGATCACCAACTACAAGCCTTCCAGTATGATTGTGGATCACCATTTTCTCTTCCACTGAATCCTAATTATCACCTGCCCTGATAATATACCCTCCAGACTTCTGTATACAGTCATCTGACCTTCTGCTGTACAAAACAGATCTCTAGGGCTCACCATGTGCCTCGCTATAGAACCCTTGGGGATCTTCAGGCCTTTGTGTCCCCAAATTAGAATGTGAGCTCCTTGAGACCAAAAACTATTTCATTTTTTCTGTTCTTCTGCAAAGCTCAGCATAGTGCTTACCACATAGTAAATGCTTCATAAATCTTATTTTTCTCTCATTCATTCATTTATTCACCTATCCCTATATATGTCATGTTTATTCCTGCTTCCATACCTTTATAAACACAATTTCTTCTAAGTAGAATGCCCTGCCTCCTCCCTTACAGCCATCTAAATTTTATCTATTCTTCAAAGCTAGAAGCAACACTATCATAGAAAGGACACTGGCTTAGGAGTTAGTTCATGACTGAGCTCTGCCTCTCACTAGCTAGATCCTTTGGACAAGTAATCTAATCTCTAGGGATCTTAGTTCCTTCATCTATAAAACAAGGCAGTTGGACTATTCAATTTCCAAATATTCCTTTCTGTTCTAATAATAATGACTCTAAAACTCACTTGAGAACTTCTCCAACTATTCTAGTCTACAAATATCTCTCTCCCCATTGAACTTGTATTGAACTCTGAGTCAGGAATATAACTTAGCATTTGATTATCTTTCTTTCATGTTTTTCTCCCTTCAACTATACAGTGAAATAATTGAAGTCAAGGTTCATCTTGAAGGTCAGGTAAACTTCAATCAACAAGTACATGCACACGTGCACACAAACATGTGTGCTTGTATAGAATATATAAATATAACATATATAAACATTTGTATATGAGTATAGATATATGTGTGTTGTATACATACTTATATGCATCTTTATTTG
Organism: Trichosurus vulpecula; assembly: GCF_011100635.1. Taxonomy (NCBI): domain Eukaryota; kingdom Metazoa; phylum Chordata; class Mammalia; order Diprotodontia; family Phalangeridae; genus Trichosurus; species Trichosurus vulpecula. The sequence continues at coordinate 57,546,096 of NC_050578.1, forward strand.
TACATACATTTATGTATCTATATACACATGTATATGTTTATATGCATGTACACATATGTCTATACATATAGATATAGATATATCCTGCTGTAAGAATCTACCTAGAAGTCATACGAAGAGTAAGCAGGAATACCTCTAGAAAGTAGTAAATGTGGGGCAGTTAGGTAGCATGGAGGATAGAGGATTGGATTTGAAGTCAGGAGGACCTGAGTTCAAATCCAACCTCAGACACTAGCTGTGTGACTCTGGGCAAGTCACTTAATTCTGATCTTCTCAAAAAGAAAAAGTAATAAATGTTCCCTATAACCATAACCTACCAAGAAAATTATGGGTTAAATCAACTTTTTGTGCTAATTTGGGAACCAGACAACTATTTGTAATGCTATAGTACTGAGGGAAATGAACCTCAGAGTTCCAATAAATGGACTTACAGTTGAATTTTGAAACAAATCAGTTCAGTTCAGCAAACATTTATTAAGCATCTGCTATATGCAAAGAACTCTACTAGGTGTTAGTGATACAAAGATAAAAACTAGTGTGTCTTCAAGAAGCTTCCCTCCTACTGGGGGCTTCAATATGCAAAAAGAACTTAGACTCTTTTCTAAATATTCTCTGATCATTGAACCACACTCCAGGTACCATGTCTCTTGACCTTCCTTAGTTCACTGGATTCAGAGAAACACTTCAATTGATTACTATCTCTCTCCACTTCTAACATTACCATGGTAACTGGATCTTCATTTCTGACATCCACACACTCCAAATCACAAGAACACATTTTCTGAGATTTACAAGTGGAGAGAAAATATGCAAATTCAGAAATAATACCAGAGCAAATAGAAAGACATAGGCCTGCCTGTGAAGTCCCTAAAATATTCTAACAATAAGCCTAATTTGACTTACCCTGATGCTCTTTGAGCTGGAGTGTTCGCTTCCTTATGGCCTGGGTATGTATACCAGATCAATCTCGTTCTTGAATCTCAGGCTCAGTCTCAGCCAACAGGGAAATCTGATAATGTTGCAGGTTTCTGTTACTCTACTTACGTTAATATGTTTTACCCATATGTTACCCATGTTAATGTGTTCTACCCAGAGATTCACTCACTATTAATGAGAGCCAGATAGGTCAGAAGTGTAAAACATTTTGCCGGTAGGCTCCCAAATGCAGACGAACCAGATTAAAATGAATTGAGAAATATTTAACAAAAAAATACGACAAAAGAGATAACATTACATTTTAAACCTGTCAATATGCTGCCCTCAGGAATCCTATATGGATTGGTGGCCCCTTTTCCTATTTGAGTTTGATACCTCTGAAATTGGTAATGCAATGAATGAATGTCTGGACTTTGAATTAGGAAGACCTAAATTCAAATTTGTCCTCAGACACTTACTAGATAGGTAGGTTAGTCACTTAAACTTCTATGTGACCCAGTTTCCTTCAACACTTATAAAATGAAGGGGTTAAACTGAATGGCTTATATGTTAAAAACTTATGATCCGTAAATTCGGGTTGGACTTTATGACAACTCAAAAATTCTGAGATTCTAACCTCTGCTCCCCAGTCTACCCCTCCCCCAACCTACAACAAAATGGTGGGGGGGGGGGGGAGGGAGGAGTGCAAATTAGATTCAAAGGAAAAAAGAAAGGAAATAAGCAGTGAGTACCTACTATGTGCCAGGGACTGTGCTAAGCACCAGGGATACAAATCCAAGCAAAAAGACTGTCTCTGCCCTCAAAGTGCTTACAGTATAGTTGGGGAAGATAGCACCAAAGCTAATCTGAAAGGCATATATTAAATGTCTGCTACATGCAAAACGTTGCACCACCTTCTGGAGATACAAAGACAAAATAGCACTTGCCCACAAGGAGCTTACACTCATGGAGGGGAGGGGTTCAACATGTATATAAATAGAAATAAGTAGAAAGTATATTGAAAGCAATCTAGCATTTCCATAATCTCCAAAAATGAGAACAATTCAATCAAACACACAAGTCAGTCCCCAAGTTCACAAAAAAAATTCCTCTTAAAAAGTTAGCTCATTTTAAACCTACTTATGTGTATATAGATAAAAGATGTATGGAGAGAGAGAGAGACAGAGAGAGAGAGAGAGAGAGAGAGGGAGGGAGGGAGGAAGGGAGGGAGGAAGGAAGGGAGGGAGAGAGAGAACAATTTAAAGATAATAGACTCAAAGGAAATGTGATTCCCTGCTTTTCAGCTTGTAGGAGTCTATTTTGAGGAAAAGTTATAAAATCAGTCAAAATCACTCTGAACCACCAATTTGGGAAATTATTAGCATTTAAAGAGTTTAGTTTTCTGCCCAATTAGCATTTCTGTCTACCTCTAACCCTGGCCTCTGTTATTGAGGCAAAATTCAGTTTACTGGAAGTAAAGTGTAATGAAAAAAAATATATCATATATTATCTGTGGATAGACAAGAACAAGGAAGACAAGTTCAGGGAAAACCTGACCTGTTCTTTGTGCCTCCCTCATCCCAGATCTGCTCTGAGGTGCCTATGCTGCCATTTGTCCTCCTCTATATCTCTCTTCTTAGGATACAGCCCAGTCTTGCCTTTGATCCCCAGAGTATAGTCTATCAATAAGCTTTTATAAATACCTCTTATGTGCCAGACATTTTGCTAAGTGCTAGGGATAAAAAGAAAGGCAACAAACATATAAAAGTCTTTGTTCTCAAGGAGCTCATGGTAGGAGGCAATGTAAAAACAACTCTGTACAAACAAAATGTACAGTGTCCCAGATGTCTTAGTGTGGTTGTTAAGCTTTAAGCTTAAAGCTGCACTAAGACATGTGGGATACTCTGTATTCAGGATAAATTAGGGAAAATCCATAGAAAGCAAGAACTAGTATTAGTGGGGATTGGGAAAGATTTCTTATAGAAAGTGTGATTTTAGCTGGGACCATGGAAAGAGAGATATGGAAGCCAGGAGATAGAGATAAAGAGGGGAAATTTCAGGGAAAATGCCCAGGGAGGTGAAGCTAGGTGATGCAGCGAGTAGGGCACCAGTCCTGGACTCAGGAGGACCTGAGTTCAAATGCGGCCTCAGACATTCGACACACTTACTAGCCGTGTGACCTTGGGCAAGGCACTTAACCCCAATTGAATTGCCTTCCCCCCTCCAAAAAAAATGCCCAAAGTTGGCCCAGTGTCACTAGATTGGAGACCAGGTATGTTTGTAAGAAATAGGGAAACAGTAGAAAAAGAGAAACTGAAGCTAAATGAGAAAGTAGGGATACTAGAGAGAGCAAGCTGCTTGAAAAGTTCGGATTAAATTGGATCATTTGTATTTTTAGAGAGCTTTGCCTCATCAAAGAGAAAGGCAATTTCCTCATTAAGAAAAGCTTAAAGGAGGATTTAGTGATAGAAGGCATCTGAGTATTGAGATGAGGAGCAAGGGAAAAGATAGAGCTCTCAATTTTTTCAAAGAAACTTTTTCCTGTTTTTTTAATGAAATATGAGACAAGATTTCTCAATGAAGAGAGTATAGGGAGGGAGAGCCACGGGAGGCTTAAGGAGGGATGAGGTTTGGAAAACATAATATGGTGAGTGAGGTAGTCAATTAAGATTATGTAAAAGGATTGCCTTGCCACAGTGAGGGCCCAGTTGAGATTATATAACAAATATGCAATGGGCCTAGCTTCATTCAGCAGCACGTTAGTATGAATGAAGACTGCCTATCATGGGAGTAATCCAAAGCTGAAGTTTGGCAAGGCAAAATCCGAAATAGCATAAGACGGCAAGGGATTCAATAACAGGATAGCATAGAACTGATCCGGTTCGTCAATGGTATCAAGATGGAGAAGGAATGAGAGAATGGCTAGTTCAGGGGTGATGACCCGGAAAAGAACTGAGGTTCTGAGAGATTAAAAGTCACAGTGAGGATGAAGAATGGGGATGTAGGGGTTTCAAAGCAGAAAGAAATACGGAAAGGCAACAAAGTGTGATCAGAGAAGGGGGTTTCAGATTTCATGAATACAAAATGGAATATATGTGCATGGTAATAAGGTCAAGGGAGTACCCCCTCTGTGGGTAACTGAGTTGGGGTACAGCTCCATGCTTGTTCCAACCCGTTTGCTTCCAAACCCTTGAATCTCTCTAGAACAAAGTGGTACCTTCCTTTCATACAGATTCCTTGGGGCATGACCAAATCTCTATAAAATGGCTATGATACAAGCCCTGTTTGAATTCAGTTGTGATTGATTGAATCACAAAGTGTTTTAATCTAACAAAGGTCTTGGCTTTCAGATCAGCTAGATGGTGCTGATAGAGCACTGGGCTGGGAAGCAGGAAGGTTTATCTTCCTGAGTTCAAATCCTGCCGCACACACTTACTAGACATGTGACCCTAGTCGAGTCATTTAAACCTGTTTGCCTCAATTCCTCATCTGTAAAATGAACTGGAGAAGGAAATGGCAAACCATTGCAGTATCTTTGCCAAGAAACCCCAAATGGGAAAGTTGGACGTGACTGAAATGACATAGCAACAATGATTTTTAAGTGGGTGAGATAATCAGTGGATCTTCATCCTTATGGTGGTAAGCATTGTGAGATAATGAAAGCCTGTTCTCTACTCTCAAATATTTACTAAATGAATAATATTCTATTTACTGAATGAATAATATTCACTTGGAAGGGAAGAGCAAGCAGATTCTAATCCAATTGTTTTCTCAAAACATTTCAATTAGGAAGAATATTTTGTTTGGTCCAAAATCTTACTTTAATGTGTATTTTTATCCCTTACTTTTCTTTCTTCTATGATAAAAGCTTTATTGTTATAAATAGAGGCCATGTCTCTCAAATGAAATCTCTTTGAAAGAAATATGTGTGTACATATATGTATATACTTATACGTACATATGTATGCATATACATATACGAAATATACGCTCACTAAAAACAGTTACGTAACAAATAAATAAGTATTGATTCATCACTTACAATGTGCCAAGCACAGTGCTATGTCTTCATAATACAAATAAAGGCAAAAGGAAAGACAGAAATGACATTCTAATGCAAGGAAGACAAACATAAGAGAAAGCTGAAAAGTGGGGGCAAGGTATCCATAATGGGGGCATGGTGGAAAAGTTTATAGAGTCAATAGTGGAATGGGGAAAGAAGACAAGGAATAATCATGGTTGGCCTGGGCATTTCTTCAAAATGAAGGATCCAGGAGGAACTTACCATTCAGAGGAAGGGATAATGGGTAAAGGGGTAATCAGAAACTCCTAGAGTATGCAAAAGTCTGAATACTTAGGAGCAGAGACAAGAAAGGAAGGCTATATTTAAAAATATAAATGGATAAAAAAAAACACTGACCTGTTTACTAGAAATATGTCATAGTTTTTTTTAATTAAATTAATTCTGGCCCCATAAGAATTTAATATAGCAAGTAAAAAAAGAACTAGAAAAGCTGAAAATTTAGTATGTCAGAAGAGAAAAATCTACAAGTGGGAAGCAGAGTCCAATATGTCAGACAAAGTAAAAATTCTTTAGGGAAGAAACAGTACTAGAATATACCTAAGTCTATTTGGGGGTTCTGATACTTGGACCTGAGCTGGTTTGAGGTCACTAATCCGGTCTATAATCCCAGACTCATTCTTATCCATTCAAGAAATCTGATTTTCTGGCAGGTTTTTGTTGCTATGCTCACACTCCTTCCCAAACAGCTTTAAAATAGGCCACAAATCAAATTTTGGAGCAGTAGAATCAACAAAAGGTCAGGGTGAGACATTTTTCCAGCCAAAGAAAACTTAGCAGATTGGCAGAAGAGGTCTGTGACACTAGATTAGGGTGGAGGCTATTCCTGAGTTTGTGCCCAACAGCACCAGCAGCAGCCTTGGGAGCCCTCAGCCCAGAGACAGTGAGAGGGTCAGACAAGTGGCCAGAAAGAGATTACAAGGGACCCTGTGCTGGCACAGGGTGCAGCTGGAGCTGATTGGCAACGTTGTTGCCCATACTCAGTTCTGGGACACGGCTCCAGAGTTGAAAAGAGTACTTTTGTGCTCAGTCACAAGGCAACAGGGGCCCTGGTCACAGTTCTAAGGCAGAAAGGAGCTAGTGCTTTTGGCTACAGAGGAACCTTCTCTGGATAAAGACCAGAAAACAGACCAGGAGAGCACTGACAATATTTATCTCCAGATCACAACATCTTGGAAGCACTGAAAACTTGTAGTCCTCCAGAACTAAGCTCTGAAAACAGCAGGAAAAAAAAAGCTCAAAGCTTGATATGAGCAGAGCAATTTTAACACAAAGTTCAAAGTCAAGAAATAGGCTAGAAAAATGAGCAAATAGCAAAAGGAGAACTTAACCATTAAAAAAAAAGACTGCTACAGCAGCAGGGAAGACCAAGACATAAAATGAAAAGACAACAATGTAAAAAAAGCTACAACCAAGTCTCAAAGAAAAAATGCTAAATTAAAGAAAGAGATAAGAGTGTTAGAGGAAAAGTGGGAAAAGAAATGAGAGTGATGCAAAAGTGATGCAAAAATATTACAAAAAAAGAGTTAGCTTGGTAGAGGAGGCACAAAAAATACTAAAGAAAATAACAAATTAAAGAACAGAATTAGCCTAAGAATAAAATAGGCAGACAAATCTTCTGGAAAAAAAAATGAACTCCGTTAAAAGCAGAGATGGGAAAAGAGGTACAAAAGCTCACCGAAAAAAAAATAATTCCTTAAAAATTAGAATTGGTCAAGTGGAAGCTAATGACTCTATGAGATATCAAGAATCAGTCAAATAAAACCAAAGTAATGAAAAAATAGAAGAAAACATAAAATATTCCATTGGAAAAATAACTGACCTGGAAAATAGATCCAGGAGAGATAATTTAAGAAGCTATGATCAATAAAAGTGCCTGGACAGCATCTCTTAAAAAAATTATCAAGGAAAACTTTGCTGATATCCTAGTGCCCGAGGGTAAAGGAGTCATTGAAAGCATCCACAGATCACCTCCTGAAAGAGATCCCAACATGAAAACTCCAAAGAATATCGTAGCCAAATTCCAGAACTATCAGGTCAAGGAGAAAATACTGCGGGTAGCCAGAAGGAAACAATTCAAATCTCAAGGAGCAACAGTCAGGATTACACAGGACTTAGCAACTTCTACATTAAAGGATTGGAGGGCTTAGAGTATGACGTTCTAGAAGGCAAAGGGGCTTGGATTGCAACGAAGAATCAACTACCCAGCAAGGCTGAGCCTAATCTTTTAGGGGAAAAGATGGAAATTCAATGAAATAGTGGACTTTCAAACTTTCCTAATGAAAAGACCAGAGCTGAACAGAAAATCTGATCTTCAAATATAAGACCCAAGAGTAGCATAAAAAGATAAACAGGAAAGAAAAAAGAAAAAAAAACCATGGTATTCAGTAAGGTTAAACTGTTTACATCCATACATGGGAAGATGATGCTTAAGATAACTCTTAAGAGCTGTATCTCTATTAGCGCAGTTAGAAGAAGTATACTTAGAGGGCATGGGTATAAGTTGACTTTGATGTGATGATAAAAATAATGAAAAGGTGAAAAAAGGATGGTATTGAGAGAAGAGGAAAGGGGGAGGCAGTGTGGGGTAAATTATATCACATGTAGAGGCATGAAAGTCTGATTTCAATAGAGTGGAAGAAGGGGGTGGTGAGCATTGCTTGCACCTTACTCTCATCAGATTTGGATCAAAGAGGTAATAACATACACACTCAGGTAGAAAAATCTATCTTACCCTATAGGGAAGTAGGAGGGGAAAGAAGGGTGGGGGGTTGATAGAAGGGAGGGCAGACTGGAGGAAGCTGTGGTCAGAAGCAATACACTGGTGAGGGGGGACAGGGTGAAAGGAGAGAGACAAGTATAAAAAGGGAGGAAATAGGATGGGGGAAATACATAGCTAATTCTAAAGAATGAATGAGTCAAACAACAAATCTTAGAAACAATAATTTCATCAAAGAGCATAACAATTATGAAACAACATACCAAAATTTGTGGGATGAAGCCAAAGCAATACTTAGGGGAAATTTTATATCTCTAAATACTTACAGGTTAATGAATTGGGCATGTAATTAAAAAAGCTAGAAAAAGAACAAATTAAAAATCTCCAATTGGGTATCAAATTTGAAATTCTGAAAATCAAAGAAGAAATTAATAAAATTGAAAACAAGAAAACTATTGAACCAATAAGTAAAACTAAGAGCTGGTTTAAAAAAAAAAAGAAGAAAACCAAATTACCAGTATCAAAAATGAAAAGGGTAGGGGCAGCTAGGTGGCGCAGTCAGTAGAGCACCGGCCCTGGAGTCAGGAGGACCTGGGTTCAAATCCGGCCTCAGACACTTGACACATGTACTAGCTGTGTGACCTTGGGCAAGTCACTTAACCCCAATTGCCCTGCCAAAAAAAAAAAAATGAAAAGGGTGAATTGCTCAGATTAACAGAAGAGGAAATAAAATATTTAAATAGCCCCATTTTAGAAAAAGAAATTGAATAAGCCATCAATGAACTCATTAAGAAAAAATCTCCAGGGCCAGATGGATTTACAAGTAAATTCTACCAAACATTTAAAGAACAATTAATTCCAATACTATATAAACTATTTGGGAAAATAGGCAAAGAAGTTCTACCAAATTCCTTTTAAGAGACAAATATGGCACGGATACTTAAATTGGGAAGAACCAAAACAGAGAGAAAAAATTTTAGACCAATTTCCCTAGTGGAAAAATGTCCATTGCTCATGGGTAGGCTAAGCTAATGTAATAAAAATGACAGTTCTATCTGAATTTACTTATTCAGTGCCATACCAAACAAACTACCAAAAACATTATTATATAGAGCTAGAAAAAATAATAACAAAATTTATCTGGAAGAACAAAAGGTCGAGAATATCAAAGGAATTAATGAAAACTCCCAGGAATATCATGGCCAAACTTCAGAGCTCCCAGGTCTAGGAGAAACTATTAGAAGCAACCCAGAAAGAAAGTTCGTATACCATGGAGTTACATCAGGATCACACAAAATTTAGCAACTCATATTAAGGGAGTGGAGGGTTTGGAATAAAATATTCCAGATGACAAAGGAGCTAAGATTATAAACAAGGATAACCCAAACCAACAAAACTATATAATCCTTCAGGGGAAAATGGATATTTACTAAAATAGAACATTTTCAAGCATTCCTGAAGAAAAGACCAGAGCTAAATAGAAAATTTAACATTCAGGTACATGACTCGAGAGAAGCATAAAAAGGTGAACATGAAAGAATAATCATAAGGGACTCAATAAAGTTAAACTGTTTACATTCCTATATGAGAAGATGATACATGTAACTGCTAAGAAATTTATCATTATTAGGGCAGTTAGAAGAAACTTACATAGACAGAGGGCTTGAGTGTGAGTTGATGATGTTGGAATGGCTTCCTAAAAAAAATGAAGGGTGAGAATGTGGGATGCGCTGGGAGAAGGAGGAATAGAGAGGCAGTATGGGGAAAATTTTCTCACATAAAAGAGGCACTTGAAAAAGAGCTTTTGCAATGGAGGGACAAAGAGGGAAAAATACATACACACATACATACATGCATATATAATACATACACAGACACACATTTGTGTATAGAAATCCATCTTACTCAATAGTGAAATAGCTGGGGAAGGGGATAAGAGAAAGAAGGGTTATGATAAAAATGAGAGTGGATTCACCGAGACAGTGGTCAGAAGCAAAACAGACCTTTGAAGAGGGACAAGAGAAAAAGAGAAGAATAAATGGAAGAAAATGGGATGGAGGAAAATACACAGTAATCATAACTGTGAATGTAAATGGGATAAGCTCACCCATAAAACAGAAGAAGATAGCAGAATAGATTAGAAATTAGAAACCAAAGCTGTGTTGTTTGCAAAAGACACACATGAAAAAGAAAGACATACACAGAGGTTAAAAAAAAAAGCTGGAGCAGAATCTAATATGCTTCTGCTAAAGAAGAAAAAAAGGCAGGGGAAGCAATCATGATCTCAGACAAAGCAAAAGCAAAAATAGACCTAATTTAAAAAAGTAATGAGGGTAACTCCATTTTTCTACAAGGTACTACAGACAATGAATATCAAAAAAAATTTTACAGAAAATTTCTCAGATAAAGGCCTCATTTCTCAAATATATAGGAAGCTGAGGCAAATTTATAAAAATTGGAGCCAATCCCTAATTGATTAATGGTTGAGGATATAAATAGGCAGTTTTCAGAAGAAGAAATCAAAGTTGCTTACAGTCATATGAAAAAAATGCATTGTTGATTAGAGAAATGCAAATTAAAACAACTCTGAGGTCCCAGGCTCCTACCTATCAGTAATGATAAATGCTGAAGGGGATGAAGGAAAATAGATACATTAATACATTTTTGGTACAATTATGAACTGGGACAACCATTCTGGAGAACAATTTGGAGCTATGCTGAAGGGATGGTAAAACTGTACATACCCATTGACCAAGCAATACCACTACTAGGTCGGTATCCTAAAGAGATTTTAAAAGGGGGGAGGGGAAGACCTATGAGTACAAAAATATTTAGAGCAGCTCTTTTTTAGATGGCAAAAAATTGGAAATTGAGGGGATGCCCATCAATCGGGAAATGGCTAAATATATTGTGGCATATGATGGTGATGAAGTACTATTATGCTGTAAGAAATGACCAGAGGAGTGGTTTCAGAAAAAAATGGCAAGATCTATATGAACTGGTACAAAGAACTGGGAGAGCATTGTGCACAATAAGAGCAATGTTATAATAGTGATCAACTATGAAAGACTTGGCTATTTTGATCAACACAATGATCCAAGAATATTCCAGAGGACTCATAATGAAAAAAAAGGCTATTCATCTCCAGAGAGAGAAATGATGAACTCTGAGTACAGATTGAAGTATAATTTCTCACTTTCTTTATTTTTCTTCCTTTTAAAAATATGGCTAATGCAAAAATATGTTTTGCATTATTTCTCATGTATAGTTGATATATTGTTTGCCTTCTCGGTGCATGTGGGGGGGATGGGGGAGGATGAGACAATTTGAAACTCAAAATTTAGAAAGAAAAGAATGTTAAAAAAATAATAAATTTTTAAACAAAGAAAAGTCTGGAGAGTCAAAAATGAAGTTGAGATAGCTATGAGCATGGATGGCCTGAATATTTCCTTAAATGGAGTTTAGTTTTTTAATCCTTCTTTATAATATGATAAAGGTTGTAGACAGAGCTCTGCAATGCAAATTGAGAGACCTCATATCAAATACTTGACTCTACTACTTATTCCTTAAATATTTCTAAGCAAATCATTTTAACATCATGTGCATTTTGATGTTTCAATTCAACAAACATTTATGCAACACTGACCACCCTGGCCCCCATTGCCTTCAGGTCTATATGTATTACACATTTCATCCCTCCCCCAAGGTTCTCTGGTACTCTTAAAGGGATGGAGGAGTGTTTAGACTCTGCAAATGGTTCTGGCCCCCACAAATTTTGTTTTCTCAGTTGTAGGTATTGATCCCCTATACCCTAGTTCCATCTAGCCACTAACGGATCAGGTTTTACACAGAAATATTTATTTCTATACTCATAAATATACAAACTCACTTCCCTAACACATGCAAGGCATAATCTCCTTCCCTCTTGAACCATCTCTGGGGAAGAGAAAGGGATTAGGTTCATGGCGTACCTCAGTTCCTATAGAGCACACAGTCTCAATTCCCCCCTTACTCTTAAGTCCTGGGCATACTGGCTTCTTTGCCAGACTGGCTGGCTACACCATCTTATCTGCAATGTTGGTCAAGTACCATGGCTCAATCTTCCATATCCTATTGATAGACATTTGCAACCTGCTCCTGAAACTGAGGACAAACAATACAGAACAGAAGAAAAAAATCACCCCAAGACCACTTCTTAAAGCTGAGGTAAAAAAGAGGATGCATGGCAAAAGGAAGTCCCTCCTTTGTCACAAGTTGAGCCTGTGATGCCACACTGAGGGTGAGCTAGGATCTTCATCCTCTGGAGACAAGAGTAAGGGTCCCAGAAAGATCACAAGCCAGAAAGAGGCAGAAAAGAGAGAGACTGTAGCTGAATCTTGCCAGTTTTAAAGATATGACCTGCTCCAGTGAGGCAACCCATCAAAACAAACTACATCTACCCATTTAGTAGGGGCTTCCATGTTAGGTAATCCGGGCATGCCCAAACAAGCCCCAATTACATGTATTAACTATGCACTACATACATAGTTTTTGTCAATCTCTTGTCTTTTGCTCTTTGAATTTTCTATTTGCTAAACAAAACTTTTATTTTGAAATTATGAGAAAATTGAATGAGGCTATTGTTATGGATCATATAAATTTCTGAACCAGAAAATAGCTATGGTGAGTGTATCTAATGTGCAGAGGCATAAGATCAAAAAGAACACATTTAATATAAATGTTAAGCACTGGTGAAACTGTATTTTAGAAATCTCTATAAGACTAGACAGGCAATAACCTAGAAACTCAGAGATTATAATCCTTATTTAACCTTTGGCAATGACTTGTTTGGCCTCAGATGAGACACTTAAATAGTTTTCCAATTTGGGAAATGGAAGTAATCTTACAAGCCTGCCTACACAAATACCATGAAAAATAATGAATAAAAATAACTCTAAAGGACTGGTTTCTGGACATTAAATGATAACTGCTGACATCTGATTCTATTAATGTTAAACGAATGAGTTTTCTCAAATGGTAATCACTACTACTTGCAAGGTGGAAGGGTGAGGGAGATGGTGAATAGGGAAGATAGGAAGTGTATAATCTGCTTGTGATGAACATGTTGAAGGGAATTTTTTTAAGTACTAGGGCAAAACAAGATTTTTCTTTTAGCAATTTGGACAAATATCTTTATGCGTTTTATTTATGTTGCAAATTTATCTCTGTTTTTTTGCATTGACACTAATTCATTATGGGACCCCATGGGATAAAGATGACTTGTCAGAATATGCTAATATATTTATTTTCTGTGACATATCATAGTTCCATTCCAGAAAATAGGTTTGATTGCTAGAGGTTTGATGGTACACTTTGCTAAGCAAGCTAATTTTGGTACATGCCATCTAAGAGGCTTTATTTAGTGCAAGAAAATGCTAACTGGAGTGAATCTGAATGGTAAGTTTAGTGGTTGGCTTGTTTTACAACATAGCAAATTTTCTTGTTCCTTTCCAATAGATTACACATTTCCATTCGCTTAAAGTTGGTCAAAGAAGAGAGATAGCACAGTACAGGAAAAAAAAACCACTGGGATTGGAGTTAGAGGATGGATGTTCAGACTCTGCTTCTGCCATTTAACTGTGTGACCTTAAGCAAGTTAATTAACTTCTCTGGCCTGAGTTTCCTCATCCAGAAAATTAGGAAGTTGTTTTAGACAACCTTTGAGGTACCTTCCAGATTTAAGTCTGTGAAATACTTCCTTTCTGACCTCTGATTTCACTGGCTTCTTCCAATAGTTATTACAAGTTGCCAGAGGCTCAGAGATATTGGGACTCACTCATGGTCACATAACCAATAAGTATAAGAGGAAGGATATTCTACTCACTATGTCACGTTGCTTTCCATTTTGTCAACCCATGAGAATAATGAATTTTTATTTTTGCCCACATATCCTTTCCCATTTTCATTATTAAAAGATAAAGAAAAAATTGTAGTCAAGTAGTGAATTAGAGTTTTCTTTTCTCTTTTCCTAGCAGGATATTATTTTATTTTAGATATAGACAAATCTTACAGCCCCTATACTTGAATAGTTATTGAAAATATGTAGGACATTACAGAATTAAATACTTTATTATCTATACAATATGATCAAAATGTGTAATATTTGTAGTCTGGCTTTGAATATCTTCTACAATCTAACCTCAAACTACTTTTCCATCCTTTTCTTCTACTGCTCTCCCATATGAGCTCTCTGACTTCTTTTATCATGATTCTCTAAAAGTGAGTGATACCTATCAGAGTGGCTAACATGTAAAGCAGATACAGAGTTCCACCAACTTCTTTGGCATTTCTCTTTATTGTAGTCCAAAGGCATACAACTTTTCTGGCAGACTATATTCTCCTTTTCTCCTTGTGATTGTCCAATCACCAGCCTTGGAACCAAAAAGTCATGTGTGTTGTTAGTGAAAATCATGATCACGTTTTTAGCTTCAATTTCATTTCGCAGTTTAGGTATCTCTAGAATTTCACCCACCCTCTTCCAAAATGTGACTTTGATTCTTGCTGGGAGGGGAGCAGGAGATTGGAGCTATAAGACTGGCTGCTCTGCTCCCCTAAGAGAAGGAATACCAGAATAGAATTGTATCTAGCCCCCTAAATATTATTAGTCTGGGGGATTTTTTTGGTTCAAAACACTTTTTCTGGTCTCAATCCCTTAATAAGAAACAGTGCTTCATCTTACATGTAAAGGTTTGACTCCTCGTCCCACCAAATATGAGTTAAGCAAAGATCATTACACATAGTAAATAAGCCTATTTATACAAGCTAAGGGAAATTATACAGGAGAAAATACGCCAGAACATACACATCATGAATGGCATCTCTCATTGGGAGCAAGATAGCTCAGCTCAACAAAAAAAGAGTCCTCAATCTCCCCCAAGAAATGAAATTCTCCAATTTGTAGTTTGATAAGGAGAAAATAGAGATATAAAACAGTTCTAGCTCTTCTACATGTTGTCTTCTTCCCAGAATCCTTCTGTACCTCCCTCCCTCCAGGGCCTCCTGTTAAAGAGAACCTAGAACCCCATCTGTTTTCTCTAGAAGTTGGAAACAGGCTCTCCTTTTTCAGGCTCTTGCTAATTTTTCCCTTCATGTAGACTTTTAGCATTGAATAACCATCCTTTCCACCAATGAGAAGAATCATACATAAATTCTTAGTGTTTACGGGTTACAAGAAAAAAGTGCATGGCTAATCTTTCGTTAAATGAAGAAATAATATACAACAACCTTTGTAAGTTCCCCTAAAAGTAATAGTTCCTTTGACAGAACACAGGTTCTATTTTTAAACTTTCTCCGAACCCAAGCAGAAATGATGCTATGTTCATGTCCTTTCACTGGCATGAAGTGGGCCTCAGATATTTGATGAATCAGGTGCAGTATTTAATCTATCAGTTAAATGTGCCCTATGAAAAAGTGCTAAAAGACTAATTGTGTGAGATGAGTTTCCAACAGAACAGTTTAATATTTCAGATATAGCTTTATGAAGCTGTGCAGCACAGAGCATAATTAATTTAACATTGACCTTATTTACTAGCTGACATATTTGATCCAAAAATATTGTATTTGGTTCCGCATCTAATATGTTTGGTTCAACAGGTAGCAACTCTGATTCAATATATTAAGTGCATGATTTGATAGTGAATGTATTACTCATAGGCACGCAGGATCTCATAGATGGAAATTGCAGGGGGAAAGTACATTTATTGGCACAGAAACATTCCAACTTCAATTGGCTTCACAGTAGAAAGCAAAATCTAACTGGGTTCACTAAGACATTCTTTTTAGCTAGGTAAAGAACAAGATACTATCTTCTTTTAAGAAAAAGTGAGCCAAAAAAGGCCTCCAAAGTTACCTACATATTAGAAATATTAATAAACATTTTATTTTTTTGAAAATGGAGATACTCCTAGATATATTAACACTGTTTTAGTTCTGAAAACCCATAACTATCTCAACAGGTTGAAAATTGCATGAAGCAGGTTTTACTCCACATTCATCCCCTCTCTCCCGTGTGCTGCTAAGACAACTGATAGCAGAGGCTTTCCTGTTCAAAGATACTCAGTGATCATAGGCATATGTGGAGCATTGGCTGGGTGTGGCAGCTCAGTGTTCCCCACATTAACAGTATTTCCTTTATTATAAATACCCAAATTAACCACAAAGGATATATGAAGGAAGATACTATCTGCATCCAGAGAAAGAACTGATAGAAGGTGTATAGAATGATTTTAAATATATATTATATATATACACATATATACATATACATACATACATATTTGTGTCTAATGGTAGCTATCTGTAGAAAAGGGGGAGAGGGGCAAGGAAGAAAAAAAGATATAACAACTTTATTATATATTTAAATGCAATAACAAGTATATTGAACATAGTAGATTTGCAGTTTCATGTGCAATCTTTTATTCTACTACGTTATAGAAATGGTTATTTTATTTCATAAATAAAAATGAAGATAACATTTAAAAAACAGTATTTCCTCCTACCTCAGGCAGATAAGTGGTGCAGTGGTTAGAGCTCTGAGGCAAGAGCCAGGAAGAGCTGAGCTCAAAGCCAATCTCAGATGCTTACTAGCTCTGTGACCCTGGGCAAGTCACTTAATCTCTATTTGCTTCAGTTTGCAGTTGTTGTGAGAATCAAATGAAATAATATTTGTAAAGTGCTTAGCATAGGGACTGTTACATGGTAGGTGTTATAAAAATACTTATTTCCCCCTCCCCCGAACCTTGGACATATCTTTGACTTTCTCTGTCTCTCTTTGTCTGTGTGTGTGTGTGTGTGTGTGTGTGTGTGTGTGTGTCTGTCTCTCTGTTTGTCTGTGTCTGTCTGTCTGTCTCTGTCCCTCTCCATCTGTCTCTCTGTGTTTGTCTCTCTGTCTCTCTCTGTCTCTCTCTCTCTCCCTCTTGCTCTCCCTCTCCCTCTCCTTCTCCCTGCCTTTCTCCCTCCCTCCTTCCCTCCCTCCCTCCTTCCCTCCCTCCTACTTCCTTCCTACTTACAACCAGTTGCCAATTCCTTTCACAATATCCTTCACAACATATGCATCCCTCCTATCCCCTAAGGTCAAGACCTCAGTACCTCTCATAGGATAATATAGAAAGAGCATTGGACCCAGCTCTGTCACTTAGAACAGTTACTCTGTGACCTTGAGCAAGTCAACTCTGGGCGTCAGTTTCCTCATCTAGAAAAAAACAGGTAAGTATATATAAGATAATTTGAGTACAGAGATAATTAGATAGGTGGTTCTGAAAGTCTTCTGGTAGAAATGTCACCTTCGTGCTTTTTATTAGACTGTACCTCATGAGTGAAATCAACTCCTCTCATTCGGTTGAAATTTTACCTTTCTTTCATGCCTCAATTCATGTGCCACCTGTTCCCTAAATTCTGAAAACTACTTTTTCTCTCCTTTCTCAAGTTTCGTATTGTCTAGACTACTTTACACATTACATTCAGCCTTGTGTCTAATTTATTTGTTCACTTATCTTATTTCCTCTTATTTATTTTGCCTATAAACTCCTTGAGGGCAAGGATTCTGTCTTATCTTGAACATTCTAAGGATCTAAAAGCTTATTGACTGACTGAATATAGCAAATGTTTAACTCAAATCTCTCCTCCATACATTATGGCAATTCAGCCATTTTTTTCTCTACTGCAGATCCCTTGCCTATGGTCTGGTTATTTTATTCCCTGACTTCTTGCTAGCATTATAGCCTCCAACTTCTTCGTACCAATTAATGTTCAGCCTTTGGCAGGATGGGCAAGGAGAAGGAATTGTGGAATCCAGGTCTGTTTTTCACTAGTGTAAAGATTTCCTAGTGAGGAAATTCTTTCTCCTAATTAAGTTCAACAGCTGTTCTGCAACTTAGTTGTCTAGGTCCCTAATCGAGAATTGTCTTGCCCAGAGTCACCGCCAGTAAAAGCCAGAGGTGGTATTTCAATGTGGGTCTTCCTGATAGAGAGTTCAGCTCTTTCTAGTAGGCCAAGTTGCATCATTCATATTCATTATATTGGCAAATAGTTGTCTGACACCTCTACCACAGCCAGTAGCTCCCCTATCTGCCTGTGTTCCCAAAATCCTTTATCACATAGGATTACTTTATCTGTCTGTTGCCTTATACTACTATAACCTCCATTCCAGTCAAACCAATCTCTTGCCTCCAAAGCATTGTTCAAATTATGTCCTGGAAAAATTTTCTTTCTTATGTCTATCATACAATATCCTTTCCCTCTTTTTAAGTTGCAGCCTTAAGTCTTCATAGAAACAAAGAACTTTAGAGGTAGGAGTGATCTCATATATCATTTAGTCCAATTTATTTATTTGACAGATGAGGAAATTAAAGCCTGGACTTGTACTGCTAATTAGTACCAGAGTTGAAAATAGAATCCATGCCTCCTCTCTGCTTCCAGTGATCTTTCCTCCCAAGGGGTTTGCCCTAGCTCTACCTCCCAGGCCATTTTTTTTTTTACAAAGGGTTTGTTCATCTTGTAATAACTAAGTCTCTGTCACTGGGAATGTTCAAGTAGAGTACTTGTGAACTGTTTAGGTTGAAAAAGATGACTCTAAGATTCTAGCTGAGGCAGCTAAGTGGGTTAATGGATACAGCACTGGGCCTGGAGTCAGGAATTCCTGAGTTCAAATCCAATCTCAGACACTTATTAGCCATGTGACCCTGGCCACATCACTTAACTTCTTTTTGCCTCAGTTTGCAGGGTTATTGTGAAGATCAAATGAGATTATCTCCCCCTCCAACTCTACACCCACCTCACCCACAAACACACAGAGAAGTGACTGGAAAGATGTTGTGGCTTCAATAGAATTCAGTCACTTTGAAAAAAGAACAAATTGGGGAGGAATGGAATGCAATAACAACAATGAATTCCTTTTTTGGTTAGGTTGAGTTTGAGATGAAGCAATCCAGCAATGTTGGAGATCATGCATTTATTAGACTATATGATAGGAGACAAGGATACAAAGAAAGAAAACTGCTCTCTCTCAAGGAGCTTACATTCTATCTGGAAAAACTAAGTTCAGAAGGAGATAGGCAGCAGACTATTGTCAATGTGTAACTAGAATTCAGGACAGACATTAAGGCTGTATATACAGACTGGGAATCATCCACATATTAATGATACTTGAGCCCATGTGACCTTATACGTTCTCTAAGACAAAATAAGTAGAGAGAAGAAAAGGGAACATTGATGCTAAAGAAGAGAGATTGATGATGATCCAGTAAAGAAGACTGAAAAAGAGTAGCCAGACAAGAAAGTAGAGAGTGAAAGCAGAGTCATAGAAACTGAAGATGGAGAAAGGGTTCAAAGGAAGATGTAGTGAACAATATTATTATTATGAAAGGGTCAAATAGAATGTAGACTAAAAAAGGATAGTATTTAAAAGCTGAGATCATTAGTAACCTTGGAGAGAAAATTTTATTCATATAATAGAATCAGAAGTAAAGTTACAAAGGATTGAGCATGAGTCAGTTTCAGAGAATTGGAGGCTACAGATGTAGACAATTCCTTCCAGGAGTTTTGCCTGGGCAAGGATGGGTTCCACTGATATTAACTCAATCAAGTCACGCTACCCCACTTAAAGTAAGAGATAAGATGGGTTAATCATGCAGATGGCAAGATATGGTGATAGTGAAATATATGATGTAAATATATCTATGGCTGGCTGATAAAGCTGTAGGCCATGGGTGCTAAGATTGATTAGCAGGGTATTTTAGGGGGACACATAATAAAGACAGAGGTTGGGTTAGAGGAAAAAACTGTGGAGTAAAGTACTGAAGTCTCTAAGAATAATGACTTGGAACACAGTAATAGTGACAGGACTAGGTGGTATCTCTATTTACCTGTTTGTATATATGCTGTTTCTCCCCAATATAATGTAGACGCTTTGAAGGCAGGGGCTGTTTAATTTCTATATCTGTATCCTCATTTTCTAGTACAGTGCTTTACAAATAGTAAGCACTCCTCACACGCTTGTTGAATTAATAATGATGAGCAAGCCACAATGGAAAGGTTGTTAACTGATACTGGAAGAAGGAAAGTATAGAAGTGTTGGTGGGGAGCAAAGAGTATATGCATTCCTCTTACTATTCCTCTAAGTTACTGTTTATGAAAGAAAGAAGAGTCAGCGTGGAGAGAGGTAGCCAGTGATTCAATGTCTTCTAAAGAGATCCATGAGTCCAAGAACTTTGTCATGAGAACCTGAAGACAAAAAGGAGATTGAAGATGAAGGCAGGTTTGTTAAATTCATTAAGATTGAGTAGTAGTTGCAAAAACAAAACTATTACAGCTGAAATTAGAAGGGAAATTTACCTGGGGAAAAAAATCCTTGCTTCAAGTTTTTCTGATTAAGATCTCATTTCCAAAAGGAAAGTGATTGGAATTTATAAAATTTATATGAGGAAGTGATTGAAATTTATAAAACTAAGACCTATTCCCCAACCTATCAACAACCACATGAAAAAATACTTCAAATCACTAACAATTAGAAAATTGTTATTAAATTAAAGCAACTCTGAGGTTTTGCCTCACATCCGTCAGACTGGAAAATGTGACAAAAAAAGGAAAATGGCATGTTTTGGGAGCTTTGTAAGGACAGGCATATTAATGCCCTACTAAAGCTTTGAATTGGACTATACATTCTGGGAAGCAATTTAGAACAACAGCAATGAAGTTAATGAGGTGTATATCCTCTGGTTAAGTTATACCACTATTAAGTGTGTACTACAAAGAAATCAAAGAAGAAGAGGATCAATACATACAAGATATTTATAGCAACTCTTTTTAGTGTGGCAGAGAACTAGAAATGAAGGGAGTCCCCCCAGCTGGAACATGGCTGAACAAAGTGGCATGTGAATGTAGTAGAGTACTATTGCTCAGTAAGAAAAAATGAAAGAAATACTTTCAAAGAAACCTTAGAAGACTTGTGTGAATTGATACAAAGTGAAATAAGCAGAACTAAGAGAATAACGTCTACAATAATAACAATATCTCAAAGACAAACCAGCTCTGAGAGATTCAAGAACTCTGATCAGTTCAATGACCCACTACAATTCCAAGAGACTGATGATGTGGTCACTTGCTGTGACAGAGAGATGACAGATTCAAGATGCAAAAAGAGAAACATGGTTTTCGTCAGTCAGTGTGGGAATTGTTTGGCTTGACTATGCACATTTGTTATAAGATTTTGTTTTTCTTTTTTTACTTTTTTTTCCAATGGAAGAGAAGGGTAGAAAGAAGAGAAAATAAATGTTTTTTTTTTTATTTGAATACCTCTAATTAAAAAAAATGAGTACAAGTTCCACAGAACAACATGATAAGGGATTGGAGAATAGCAAGATTGAGCAATATGTAGTGGGAATGTGGGAACTGGAATGGTAAAAAAGGAGCTTTCACCTCAGAAGGCATTGACTATGAATTGTTGGCATTAGGGGAAGGAGAGGGACAAATTCACCAGCTCTAGGTACTCTCCAAATTAAGTCAAAATGTATTTTAATATTTAGTCACTTCAATGCAATTGTGAGCGTAAAAGAACAAAATATATTAGAAAATGTGGTTCAGAAGTTTAAAAAAATATGAGAATGAACAAAGGCTTCTAGTCCATATGGAAATGTCTTCCCTATATACTATTAATAGTTTTTTTTAAGGAGAAGACCAAGAAGCCCTGATCATGGCAAGCACTAAATGTTATAAAGATGAAGTTGAGTGATTACCCATGTGAGTAATTTCCAAATCATGTGCCTTTGTCCAGATAGATTTTTGACTTGTTAAAGCACAAATCAGAAAAGAAAATGTGATAATAAATTTGAGGCAACTCCAACTAGTTGAGGCCAAAAAAAAGCATATCAATTTTTAAAAATAGAAATCAACATAGACTATTAACTAAGGGAGCTTATCAAATGCAAATGAATTGGCAAAGCAAGGAACCTGAAAAAGCCTAGAAACTGCCTCATCTAACAAATATTTTATCTCTGTGCCAAGTGGAAAGATATGGCTACCAGGTTTTAAAATATAAACTTGTTTATAAAAGTTTAAGGAGAAGGATGGTAGAAGATTATAAGCAACTCCATAAGATTTTTAAAAAGTGAGAAGCAATAGAAGGAAAAAGCAAGTTTATAGAAATCTTGAAAAGAGGACAAATTATGTAGAATCATCCTGAAGCATAGTATGTATCATAAATTCCTTTGGATCTCTGATGAAATCTATGGACCCCTTCTCTGAATGACTTTTTTTAAAATTCATAAAATAAACACATACTATTAGAAAGGAAATTATGTTAAGAAAACTATATATATGCAAATATTTTCTTATACATCATTCAAAAATATGTGTGTATGCATATATATATATATGTATACATTCGTTTAAACATACATACATACATACATACAAGTTCATGGACCCCAAGTTAAGAATTCCTGTCCTAAGGGCTTCTCAGACTGAAGCTGCAAAGAAGACAATAAACAGTGGGGGGAAAAATAAATGATTTTTATAGTATAATGAAACTCTAGACTTACTCTCCCAGCTCCTTAAAAACACTATTAGTAAACTGAGTCCACTGTCTGACATATCCCTCTCAGGAATCTAGGGGTACCTCTAAGAGGCAGTAGTATTCAGTATTATTAACGCAAGCTATTCTGGTGTATTCACCTTCAGTATCAATTGCCAGTGATTATTGCCCCAATATCATTTACCAGATAGTGTATCCCTTTATATTATTTAATCAGTTGATATATCTTTGATATCAGAGATAAGCAACTAATGCCAATTAGTTTTTGCAAAGGGATATTTACTGAGAATATATAGGAAGGAAAGGAAGAAGGAAAGCAGGGAGGACGGAAGGATACAAGGATACACACATGAAAGTTAACTATACTAGGCATTATTAAGTGCCAAAATCATTAATACAAACAAGAATTGCTCTCAGATTTTATGTATGCCTCCCCATTAGCAATTTTTTACTACTGGCATGAAATGTGAGTGAAAAGGAAATGAAAAAAAATAGAGATGTAGTGTCTGGGGTGGATGAATGGGATGAATAGATAATAATAATAATAATAATGATAATAATAATAATTGTATAGGTTTTTGAAGATTGAAAAACTTTTAAAAATTATTATATCATTCTATCCTCACATCAAACTTGGGAGTTAGAGGCTATTATTACCCCCATTTTACAGATGAGGAACCAGAGGCAAATAGAGAATTTAAGTGAATTGCCCAAGGTCACACAAGGTCACTTGTTTCAACAAGTCACACTTAATCAGCGAAGTAAGGAGCCTAGATGACACAGTAAGTGTCTGAGTTGGGATTCAACAAAGGCCCTTCTGACTCTATTACGCCATTTAGCTGTCTCAGAGGACAGAGTCCAGTATTTTTATAATTGAAACAACATAAATTGCTATTTGTCTAAGGCAAAATGCTTAGCAAATATTTGTCAGATCTTTAAACAAAAGATATAGCAAGGACACATTTCAGTCTGGGACCGTCTAGGTTTTTTTGGTTCAGATATGGGAGATGTCATAGCACACAAGGATAGCCCAAATGGGCCATGAACCTTGTTCATTAATAAATTGTCCAACTTCAAATTGAATGTAGGGCAGCAGGTCATGTAGCTTTACGAGAAATAAATTAGTTATTGGCATGAAGACATTACAAAAGCTTAATTGTAAAGTCCTTAATACTCTTGGATTTATAAAATATTGCCATTGTGCTATGGCCCTGCCAGTTTGCAAAACTTTTTAAAGCTAATGGTGTCATTGAAAACCTAGAAACAGAAATTTTGTTTGTGGGGATTGTTGCTTCTAAAAGTGAGCCAGTGATTTTTGGTTGTTGTGGTAGAGAGTTGAATTGTAAACTTTGTAATTCTCTTGTTTATGGAAACTAAAATTATTTTAAATCAGTTTAAACTTAACCCAGAAGTAAATGTTACTTATTTCTTTTTCTTGTTAGCAGCTGTAACATTTGTAAAGAGCATGAAAACAAAATATTACACAAAAAGCAAAACAATAGTTAAAATATATTTTTAGAAAACAGTCTTGAAATTTAAATCTGATCATGATTTATTATTGCTGCACAGATTCTGGAAAGTTAAATGAATGATGCAGAAAGAGTAATATGCCCTAGAGCTATATGAATAAATTCTAAACCTAGCTTATCTTAAAGACTTATGTAGGAAATGAATTCCATAGACCACTATTGATCGATCCTGGCTTAATCACAGTACCATATGCCAGTAATTCACGATCATTTTATCCTCCACTGACCACTCAGTTAAAAACACTCAAGAAGGTTCACAGCTGAGCACACACAGGTGGATCTGTTTTTATCTTCTATGCTTTTTTCAAGTCTTCTTCCTTGGAGAGCCAAAATGTTTCCCGTGTGGCAGTATATTTTGCTTGTGCAGAGCAAAGCACAAGAAAACAAACATTTATTCCCATTTTTCCTCCTGTGCTAGATCACCTTATATTTAAAACCACTAAGGCATGAATGAATAAACCCCAATCAGGCATACATTCCTTGTAATATGTTTCAAGTGTAGGAAATCTGAAATGTGCTCCAATAATTCTGACAAGTAGGCCATATAAGAAAATACTGCCAAAATACATTATTTAGATAAATAATGTAATAACATCATGTCACTGACTGCTTTGTGCTTTGTACCTCCCTTTTGGTATTTGCCATATAACAGTTTCTATTATAGGGGTGTGTGTGTGTGTGTGTGTACATTATCTCCACACAATTGATAACTCCCCTTAATTTCATCAACCTAACTTTTGCAAACCATAAGCATAATTATTCCTTTGCCCCTTTTATGTCATAGAATTGCACCATCCCTGAAATTCTGAATTTCAGATTGATAGTATCCAGTCACAACTTCCTATCCTTCTACCTTTCCCAGCCCTACCCACAACCATATCTATGTTTATGTTCTTCACCCTCATCTCAACTACCTCTCTCTTTTTTCCAACTTAATAATATTTATTTTTTTCCAATTACATATAAAGATGGTTTTCAACATTGACTTTTAGAAAATTTTAAGTCCCAAATTTTTCTCCTCCCTCCCCAAGATAGCAAGCAATCTGATATAGGTTATATGTGTGCAATCATATTAAACATATTTCCACATTAGTTATGTTATGAAAGAAGAATCAGAACAAAAGGAAAAAACCATGAGAAAGAAAAAAAGTGAAAATAGTATGCTTCAATCTGCATTCAGACTCCATAGTTCTTTCTCTGGATGTGAATGGCATTTTCCATAACAAGTCTTTTGGAATTGTCATAGATCATTGTATTGCTGAGAAAGAGCGAAGTTTATCATAGTTAATCATTGTACAGTGTTACTATGTACAATGTTCTCCTGGTTCTGCTCACTTCACTTGGCATCAGTTCATATAAGTCTTTCCAGGTTTTTCTGAAATCTGCCTGCTCATCATTTCTTATAGCACAATAGTATTCCATTACATTCATATGCCACAATTTTTTCAACCATTGCCCAATTCTTGGACACATCCTCAATTTTCAATTTTTGCCACCCCAAAAAGAGCTACTATAAATATTTTTGTACATATTGGTCCTTCCCCTTTTTTAAGATGTCTTTGGGATACAGACCGAGTAGTGGTATTGCAGGATCAAAGGGTATGCACAATTTTGTAGCCCTTCGGCCATAGTTTGAATACACATTTTAATCCATCATTTTACTCTTCCAGAGAAATGTGGAAACAACATTGACCCAATGATCCCACTTTAAAGTTTCCACCCTAGAGTCCTTAACTCTTCCTCAAACACAGACTTTATGCTATTTTTCAACCTATTACTCTTCTATCTTAAATAACTCTTTCAAACAATTTGTCCATTTCTGCTCTTAGATTTATAAAATTGACTGAAGAGCCACAAAACTGAGATGATTTCACCTTATGTAAATTTTAGGTATGTTTTCTTAGAGACCTCACTGGTGCTCAGTAATCCTTCTACTTGACTCTTATTAACTTCTTATGTCATCCCCACAGCAACTGTTCCTAACCTTTTCCTTCTATCCTCAAGCCCTTAACAACACTCTAACATTAAAACAGATTATTTAGCCCTATATTTCACTGAGAGGCTTAAGGTAATCCAAAAGGAGCCACTTCAACTCTCCTCCTCCACCCTTCAAAAGCATTCAGCAGCATCACTCATTTTATCCTTTTCTGCCAAGTCAGAAAAAAATGTTTTGCTATTACTTGAGAAGGTTAATCTCCATTTTTTGTACTGATCTCATTTCTCTTTCCCCCACTTTCAGATCCTTAATCCACTCCCTTCTCTCTCTGGAAACTTAAGTCTCTCTTATTATTGCTCCATCCCATTCACTGAAGAATATGCTCCCCAATCCTAAAAGAAATCTTCCCTACATGTTCCTCTCCCTTTATTGTTCCATCTTTCTCCTCTTTAAAACTAAGTTTTATTTGAAATTTATCTATATCTGATGACTCTACAATCATCCTTACTCTTGAATAGTTTGCAACATGGCTTCCGCTCCCACATTTTAATGAAATTTCTCCCTCTAAATTCAACAACAACCTTTTAATCAGCAAATCCAAATGCAATTTCTGTCACCATCCACTGTGACCTGTCTACAATAGCTGGTACTTTTAACCACCTCTTCCTATTATTATTACCTTCATATACACTGCACTACAATTGAACTGGATTTCCTCTCATCATCAGTATAAACCCTGAACCCTGAAATTTCTTAACCCCTATGTTCCCTGTGTTTTGAAGGTCATATCAGTACCCATGCCTAAAGGGTGCCCTGCCCCCACTGGATTCTTCTGTATCCCTTAAAACCCAACTCAAGTACTATCTCCTGCAAGAAACTTTGCCTGGCAATGAAACAAACCTCCCAAGATGGAGGCAAAATGGACTGAATAATTATTTATTCCTTTTAGTTGCCTACATTTATTTTTCACTGCTTTTATGCCTCAATATGCTTCTGTGTTTTTCTCTCTCCTTTGCAATCTGTCTTGCACACAAGTGCCAAAGTGATATTCCTAAAACACATATTTGACTAGGTCAGTCCTCTGTTCAATAAACTCTGATGACTTCTTCTTTCTGGCAATATGCATATAGAAGGAAAATAGTCTCTTCTGTCAAAGGAGTTATATTCCATGTACATGTTACTTTCTTTAGTAGAACATAACCCCCTCAAGTGCAGGGATTGTTTTATTTTTGGCTCCATATCCTCTGTAATTCATTGCCTGGCACAAAAAGGCACTTAAATGAATGTTGAATGAGTGAATGGTCTCTATTTAAATTTTATACTTCTATGAATTAAAACTTAGTTTTCTGTTCTTCCCTGTCCTTTGTTCATTGCAGGTGAAATATGGAAATTATGCTTTTGTATGGGATGCAGCTGTCCTGGAATATGTGGCTATCAATGACCCAGATTGTTCCTTTTATACTGTTGGGAATACTGTTGCAGATAGAGGATACGGAATTGCTCTCCAGCATGGCAGTCCATACCGGGATGTCTTTTCACAAAGGTAAGATTTGGATTTGGTCCAATTACAGAAAGGACAGAGGAGGGCAAGGGGAATACTTGTCAGCTATCCAGCCTAGTTTACATTTTTTATTTGCTTATTAAGAAAAGCATTTCATTTTCATCAATAGTTCCATTTGTGACACCATTCTTTTCCTGAGGCATGTTCTGAAAGTACATGAGCAAAAAACGTATTAAGCCAGTGGTTTTTTTTTTCACCTACTAAATGACAAAAGGACAAGAAGATACCATACAAATGTGGCTTTATCCTAACAGCTTAAACTTATGGTAATAGCTCACATTCACATGCACGGGAGGGGGGCGGCGTATGAAGGATCAAAGTTGGTATTTTCTATTAGAATATCATTGAGCAGATAAGTCTCTTCGATATCTGCTCTGAATTTTTAGCATCCTTTTTTGTTTAAAATAAATGCTATCTGGGAAGAATGGTTACCTATTCTTAATATTTTTGAACAAAATGAACTTTTAAAGAAAAATTAAGTGAGAGAATGTGGGAATCTGTGTGAAGCTAGCAAATTTTGTATCATAATATTGCACAGGAAAGGAATGGGACTTTTAGGTTTTCTTGGTAAGTTTTATAAGTTGACATTGGCCATAGATAGGGGTGCATGTTCAGGCAGTCAATAAACATTTATTAAACATCTACTATCTTCCAGGCACTCTGCTAAGCAGTAGCAATACAGAGAAAGGTAAAAGATAATACCTGCTTTCAATGATTTCACAGTCTAGTGGGTGAAACAACATGCTAGCAATTATATACAATCAAGCTCTATACAGATTAACTTCTACCAATATATAGAACAAGGATTTTAAATTATTAATGAGTTCCTTTAAGGAAGCTTCTGAAAGGATCATTTGGATTAACAAAGACTGGGATAAGATAATGCACAGATGTTCTTCCAAATCTGAGACTATATTATTCTAACTTAATTATGACCCTGGACAGAACTCAGATGTGTAATCTTACCCATCTTACTATTACCAAGCAACTTTGGGCCAAAGCATCTCGAAGCTATAGTGTCTTCCATATTTTCTTCTCTAATCTGAAGATATCAAAAACTGAAATCAAATCATTCCCAATGTGTTTGTTTACTTAAGGTTCCTGAAAGATCTTCCCTCCTTCCTGGTTCATCATCTGCCCTCTTTGGTTTCCATCCTTTTTACATCTGACATCAACAGGAAGATCAGAAATAATGCCAGAAATACTAAATTCAATTCCTAAAATACACCATATATAGATATACAAAATGGGAAAGGACATCAAAAATCATAGAGTTTCAGAGTTTGCCATCAAATAACTATATACACGTGTGTGTATACACGTGTGTATGCATGTACACACATACATATATACATATATGTGTGTACATGCATATACATGTATGTACATATGTGTGTGTACACAAACATGCGTGCATGCTAGCTATAAGGAATCCTCACCATAATACACTGGACATGTAGTCATCCACCCTCTGAAGACTTCTGGTGAAGGAAAACTTGCTTTCTCAATAACTCTAATTGTTAGAAAGTTTTTTTTTCCCCACCATCAGTCGTAAAGTTCCCTCTTTACTTGAATGAGTGAACTTTCATTTCTCCTTCTTCCATCCTCTGAGGCCAGACAGAATGAGGACAATCCTTTGTCCACGTGCCAACTACTGTATGCTCCCCAAGCCTTCTTCTATTCAAGCTAAACATCCCCAGATCATTCTACTGACCCTCCTGGGACATGGATTCCAGCCCTATCACCATCCTAGTTATCTCCTCTAGATCCTTTCCACCTTATCAATGTCCTCCCTCAACAGTAGTGTCTATAACTGCAGGCAGTTGTGATCTGGCTAAGGCAGAGTACAGAAGGACTGTCATCTTCTTTTTTCCTGGAAGCTCATCTCTCTGAAACGGGCCAAAGACCACATTGCCTATTTTCTCTGTCAAATCACACTGCTATCTCACATTAAATCTGTAGCTCAGTAAACTCCCAAATCTTTTTGAGAGAACCTACTATCTAATCACTCTTCCCAAATCCTATATTTGTGAAGAGATGTTGGTTATTGTTGCATTTGTTGTTGATGTGTCAGCTCTGTGCATGTAACATTTAAAACGGTAATAGTACAACCAGATAGAAACATGCAAATAAAATACAAGTGAGAGAGTGAGCTAACAATGTGGATTTGAGAGTCCACACCACAGATTGGTATAAAGCCATGAGAAATTATTATTTCAATGAATATAACCATATATTGAAATGGATTTCCTGTGGATAAGGAAAAGATCTAAAACCTTACTGTGAATTCTGGGCATTTATGACTCAGAGAGCATTTTCTTCTCATTGTGGGAGGGACTGAGATTATCAAGGGCTCTGAGCTAGGGGCAGCAAGGGAAGTTTTTGAACCAGTTTGTGGCAGAGAGAAGGAATTAGATGATTGTTAAGGAGACTGGCAGCTTGAGAAAAGAGGATATAAGAAATGGCCACTGTGGGAATGATCCAGGAAGTATATAAGAGATAAATTTTAAAATTTCCAATCAGTATCAAGCACCAAGTTGAAGCTTTATAGTAATTAAAAATTATAGATGAATACTTCATTGAAAATATTCTAGTGCTATATCTTCCCTTAAAGGTGTAACTATGGCCAAATCACTCAGCCTTCCTGAGTTTCCCCATGCTTGGCTTTACAGAGGTTCATTATGGAAAGATAGACTAATAAAAAATAAATGAAAGATGGACTAATAAATATTTTACTTCCAAACTGCTCAGGCCAAAGATACTTTATAATGAGTATTATAGTTGTTGTTATAAATAACAACAATTAATTTGTGCCAAAACCAAAAATTCAATTGGGAGTCATTTTGTTTAAAAACTACTTGCTCATCCTTGAAAAGTATTTAACTGATGTGCTTTTAGCTACATATGTCATTTGTTTCAATATTTCAGTTTCTACTCCTGGGTCTTTTATCCAGAAAGAACCTCAAGATGCTAATATATTTAACAAATCAAGCCCAGTGTTATTTTCCTCATTATTTCTGTGGTGCTTCAGATATTGTAAATCTAAGGGAGTATGAGCCTTTGAACTATTGAGAAACAATAATAGATAAGCCCTTGAGCCTTTTTCTTCAATATACATCATGAAAAAAAGTTCTAATTGGTCCTTTATGTGTTCAAGGATAACACTCTCTTGCTTAATAGCTAGGCAGGTAGAAAAAGAAAAAACATGACTGGATGATATTTAGAATATCATATCTCATACTGTCAAATTTCCACATAAGTCCACTTCTCAAGTAGCTCTTAGAAAAAGACTAGAAAGACTGCATAGCCATTCAGGGGATGAGGGAAGAAATTCTTGCTATGTTAGCTGAAAAGAAAGTATAAAGCTCATTACCTCAGTGATCCCCTTCTTTATTATAATATATTGGATGTTAAATGCACACTAGGAATTTTAACATTTTCCTATGAAACACCTCACCTGGATCTCTGGTCTAATTCACTGATTTGCACAAAGCTAATCATTTCCATGCAAGTGTTAGCACTTGGGGTGATGAGAAATAGGTCAGTTACTTTGTCTGTCTTCCTAGTATCAGTTCACACCAATCACTACTTGCTTGAAAATTTGAATTTGTGTTTAATATATTAAATGATTAGTTTTGGCCTTGTATCTCAAATTTAAGCAGCTATTTAAGTGAGAATGATAGTGACGTAGAGGATCCATAGCCTTCCTTTGAAATACCTGGGTTTAAGATCACCTCTGACACACATTGTGACAGTGAGATGATACAGTGGCTATAGCATGGAACTTGGAGTCAGAAAGGCCTGAGTTCACACTCTGCCACAGGGATTAGCTCTGTGACCTCAAACAAGTAACTTAACCTCTCTGTGCCTCAGTTCATCTTCCATAAAATAGGGGTGATAATAGCACCTACCTCACAGGGTTATTATGAGGATCAAATGAGTAAAGCATTTTGCAAGCCTTAAATTTTGTATGTATGTGTTGTCGTCATCATCGTCATCATCATCATCATCATCATCACTTGGCAACTCTCTTAATCTCTCAGTGGCCCCAGGAAGTTCTCTAAGACCATAGGTTGCAGAACAGTTTTCAGTTTCATCATTAGGGGATAATTTCCTCACAAGGAGTTCTCTATACAGAATTCTAACTAACAAAAACAAAAATCACCCCTTCAGTTGTAAAGATATTAAATGTTCTGTAGTCTAGCCTATTCATTTTTACTTGAATAAATTATTAAAAACATAGTCCTATGGCTATAACTGAATTAACTTATAACTATTATTTCTAGCTCTTTCCCTATTTTTTCTCATGTACTTAGCCTCCAAAAGAGGGTCTCAACTCATTTCACTTAGTTTTATGTTAAAAGCCCCTCCCAGTTATTTTTCCTTAATCTTCTGAGCTTCAGGATTAATGTCTCAAGGCCCCTCCAGATTTTCTTCTTTCACCTTAGTCAAAAGCTTCTTTCCTTATGTCTCCTGTTTTTAATTACTGTATATATCCTGTTAGTTACTAATTACTACTAAATACTGTTACTAATTACTATAACTAATTAGATGGGCTACACCAGGTTGAGCGTAATGTACAGGCCTAGAACTCATTGATGAATTAGGGGAATGTCTACCCCAAGCATGTGAAGACTTCCCCATGTCAGAATGGGTAGATAAAAACAATTTGTCCCAATGGCCATAAAAGCTGCTGAAGCAGGCACTGTGGAGCACCTAGAGCTTGGTCAGATACCAAAGATGCCAAGGTCATCACCAGTCATATTGATTTTTGTCTTGCCACTGTACTTTGCTGACTCAGGAAGAAAGAGTAAAGCTGATGACTTTGCAACTCTGCTTCACTTAAATCCAATTCACCTACAAGTCAAGACATCACCCTATGATGTCATTGTTCCTCTTTGAAAACAAAGAACCAACAACAACTATAATCAAGAAAAACCAAGAAAACATATATCCAGTTTGTCTTTCTGGGATCCCTTCCTCAGCTCTTTCCCCCTTTCTATTTCTCAAAAATGAAAATATAACACAAAGCAAATATCTCTATACCATTTTTTTCCAAATAAGAATTTTTTCCCAAGAATTCTGTTGTAACTGGGAGGATAGGAGCAGCTTCCTCTCTTGACCAACCTCTCCTCCCCCAGACTCCAAAGTCTTTACGCACATCATTTGAAAATCACATTCACTCTTGGAGTTCTGTAAGATTAGGCATACCAATGAGTCACTTGGACTGTCTACCTATTGCTGCTTATCTTAGCTATAGGATCAGTCTATCCCATTTTCTGATATTCTAACAGGAATCTGCTAAATTAACTATTTCAACTGGATTTTTTTTGGTTAACTCTCTAGGCCTCTCTGACTATACCATCATAATCTGCAGAAAAAAATTTGTTTTCTGTGTTTATTCTTTTGATTTCTCTTTCTTGTGTTATTGCTATAGCTGGCATCTCTTTTTGTTTTTATTTTTAAATATGTTTTTCTTTATTTTCTTACGTATTTCCCAATTAAATTTTTTTATTTAGTATTTTTAGTTTTCAGCATTGATTTTCACAAGAGTGTGAATTACAAATTTTCTCCCCATTTCTATCCTCCCCCCCACTCCAAAATGGCATATATTCTGATTGCCCCACTCCACAGTCAGCCCTCCCCTCCCCCCACCCCCTTTTCCCTTACTTTCTTGTAGGGCAAGAATGATTTCTATGCCCCATTGCCTGTATATCTTATTTCCTAGTTGCATACAAAAACTTTTCTTTGAACATCTGCTTTTAAAACTTCAAGTTCCAAATTCTCTCCCCTCTTTCCTCCCCACCCACCCTCCCTAAGAAGGCAAGCAATTCAACATAGGCCACATGTGTATCATTATGTAGAACCCTTCCACAATACTCATGTCATGAAAGACTAACTATATTTTGCTCCTTCCTATCCTATGTCCTATCATTCAATTTTTTCCCTTGACCCTGTCCCTTTTCAAGTGTTTGTTTTCGATTACCTCCTCCCCCTATCTGCCATCCCTTCTATCATCCCCCCTTTTTTATCTCCTTCCTCCTTTTTCCCTGTGGGGTAAGATACCCAATTGAGTGTGTATGTTATTCCCTCCTCAGGTCAAATCCAATGAGAACAAGATTCACTCATTCCCCTTCACCTGCCCCCTCTTCCCTTCCTACAGAACTGCTTTTTCTTGCCACTTTTATGTGAGATAATTTACCCCATTCTATCTCTCCCTTTCTCCTTCTATCAATACATACCTCTCTCATCCCTTAATTTGATTTTATTTTTTTATATATTATCCCTTCATATTCAACTCACCCTGTGCCCTCTGTCTATATATATATGTATATTCCCTTCAGCTACTCTAATACTGAGGTCTCATGAATTATACACATCATCTTTCCATGTAGGAATGTAAACAAAACAGTTCAACTTTAGTAAGTACCTTTTCATGCTTCTCTTGATTCTTGTGTTTAAAAGTCAAATTTTCTATTCGGCTCTGGTCTTTTCACTGAGAAAGCTTGAAAGTCCTCTAGTTTATTGAAAATCCATATTTTGCCTTGGAGCATGATACTCAGTTTTTCTGGGTATGTGATTCTTGGTTTTAATCCTAGCTCCATTGACCTCCAGAATATCATATTCCAAGCCCTCTGATCCCTTAATATAGAACCTGCTAGATCTTGTGTTGTCCTGATTTTGTTTCCACATTACTCAAATTGTTTCTTTCTGGCTGTTTCAAGAATTTTCTCCTTGATCTGGAAGCTCTGGAATTTGGCAACAATGTTCCTAGGAGTTTTCTTTTTGAGATCTTTTTCAGGAGGTGAACTGTGGATTCTTTCAATTTCTGTTTTACCCTCTGGCTCTAGAATATCAGGGCAGTTCTCCTTCATAATTTCTTGAAAGATGAGATCTAGGCTCTTTTTTTGATCATGGCTTTCAGGTAGTCCAATAATTTTTAAATTGTCTCTCCTGGATCTATTCTCCAGGTCAGTGGTTTTTCCAATGAGATATTTCACATTGTCTTCCATTTTTTCATTCCTTTGGTTCTGTTTTATAATATCTTGATTTCTCATAAAGTCACTAGCTTCCACTTGTTCCAATCTAATTTTTAAGATAGTATTTTCTTCAGTGGTCTTTTGGACCTCCTTTTTCATTTGGCTAATTCTGCCTTTCAAGGCATTCTTCTCCTCATTGGCTTTTTGGAGCTCTTTTGCCATTTGAATTAGTCTATTTTTGAAGGTGTTATTTTCTTCAGTATTTTTTTTAGGTCTCCTTTAGCCAGTCATTGACTTGTTTTTCATGGTATTTTTGTATCACTCTCATTTCTCTTCCCAATTTTTCCTCTACTTCTCTTACTTGCTTTTCCAAATCCTTCTTGAACTCTTCCATGGTCTGAGACCAGTTCATGTTTTTCTTGGAGGCTTTTGATGTAGGCTCTTTGACTTTGTTGACTTCTTCTGGCTGTATGTTTTGGTCTTTGCCACCAAAGAAAGATTCCAAGGTCTGAGTCTGAATCTGAGTCTGTTTTTGCTGCCTGGCTATGTTCCCAGCCAACTACTTGACCCTTGAGTTTTTTGTTGGGGTAAGACTGCTTGTAGAGTAGAGAGTACTTTGCCCCAAGCTTGAGGAGCTATGCTGTTGTTTTCAGAGCTTTTTCTACACAGAAAGCTCTGCCACACCAGTGCTCCTCCCACAAGAACTGCCAACCCAGACTGCGACTCAGATCTGAGCAGACTGTGCACTCCCGCTCTGATCAGCCACTTAATTCCTCCCACCAGGTAGGCCTGGGGCCAGAAGCAACTGCAGCTGTAGTTCTGTAGCTGCACCACCTCTGCTGCCTCTGGTGCAGTGGCTGAACCACCAACTCCTTTCACTCTGTCCCCACAGTTTTTTCCCACTAACCTTCTCTATTGTCTTTGGTGTTTGTGGGTTGAGAAGTCTGGTAACTGCCACAGCTCACTGATTCAGGTCACTAGGGCCTATTCCACCTGGCTCCCAGTCTGGTTGGTCTGGGCGCGGCCCATGCTGGGTTCTGCTCCCCTCCGCTCCCAGGTCCATGATATAGACCTTACCCAGCGACCATTCAGGCTGTCCTGGGCTGGAGCCCTGCTTCCCTCTGCTATTTTGTTGCTTCTGCAGTTCTAGAATTTGTTCAGAGACATTTTTATAGGTGTTTGGAGGGTCCTGGGGGAGAACTTTAGGCCAATCCCTGTTTTCCAGCAGCCATCTTGACTCCTCCCCGCTAGCTGGCATCTCTAATAAAATGTTGAATAATAATGGTGATGGTGGACTGTATTCACCATTTAGATTTGAAGATCTTTCCTACCCTTTAATAAGTCATGTGACCTGCTTACATCACAGTAAACCTAAGTCACATGTGGTGGGATGAGCTTGCTGAGAGGAAAAGGAAAGTGTGTTACAGGAAAATGTTGAGAGAGAGCAGTTAGAGCCGAGGGAAAGAGCAGATGTGGCTGTGCTGTGAGTGACTGTTTGTGGAAAGGCCCCAGCAGGGGGGCAGATGACGTATGGAATGGTGAGGTTCTGTGTTGTAATACCATGTTTTAAGTTCCTTGCTATTATGATAAAGTGGGCTTACTGGTTTGGCGAGCTGGTTGCTGCTTGGATGGGATGGACTTATTGGTTTGGGGATCCAGTTCTCTGGTGTCTGAATAAATGTTTTACTTCTTCTATCTTCTATATAGAGAGTCTCTCATATTTTGTGATACAGAATTACATAGGCATATTAACAATTATCATTGATGTTGTGTTTATTGCCTTGCTAATTCTTGCTTTACCCCTAATCTAAGACTCTAGTTCATACTTCTTATAGATAATGTAATAATTACAGATAATACAAATACCAATTGGCATCTTTTCTGCAACTTATAGTCTTAAGGAGTTTCACAATAGGGAGGATGACTTGCCTAAGGTCACATAACCAATATATGTCTGAAACAGAACTTGAATACAAGATCTTGCTGGTTTTAAGATGGGTTCACTTTCACGAAGAGTGAGACATGATTGAACAACAGCTACTACTGAGCACCCTTCTTTCACATTTTTTTATTGATTTCCTTGATATTCCTGACATTTTGTTCTTCCAGATGAATTTTGTTATTATTTTTCCCTAGCTTTATATAGTAATTCTTTGGTAATTTAATTGGTATAGCACTAAGCAAATTAATTGAGGTAGTATTATTGTTTCTATCAGATTGACTTGGCCTACCCATAAACAGTAAATATTTCTCCAATTATTTCAATCTGTATTTATTGTTTGAAGACTGTTTTGTAATTGTGTTCATAATATTCCTGTGTGTTGGCAGATAGAATCCCAAGTATTTTATACTGTCCAAAGTTATTTCAAATAGAATTTTCTATCTCTTCCTGCTGGGTTTTGTTGGCAATATATAGAAATGTAGATGATTTATATCAGTTTCTTTTATGTCCTGCAGCTTTGCTAAAGTTCATTGTTTTGACTAGTTTTTTTTAGTTGCCTTTCTAGGTTCCTCTAAGTACACTGTCATACCATCTGCAAAAAGTAAGGGTTTTGTTTCCTCTTTACCTGTTTGTTCCATCAATTTCTTTTTACTTTCTTATTGCTAAATTTCTACTGCAAATTTTCTAGTGCAATAGAATATTAATGGTGATAATGGACATCCTTGTTTCACCCCCAATCTTATTGGAAAGGCCTCTAGTTTATTATCCATGTTTGTTCTTGGTTTTAGAGAGATGCTACTTTACATTTTAAGAAAGGCTCTATTTACTTCCTTGCTTTCTAGTGGTTTTTAATAGGAATGGGCATTTATTTTATCAAAAGGTTTTCCTGCATCATAATAATACTAAGATATTTTTCTTTTTCACTCTCATTCTCTCATGAGTGGAATTTTCCAGAGGCTACATAACTTGTGAATGAATTTGTCTGCAAACATAAAGACTGAGTTAATCTGTAGAATTGCAATTTTGTGTTATACATAGACAAATGTACAGACACAATTAGACTTGCTCTTTTGCTTATATGTAGCCTCTGGAAAATTCCACTAATGAGAGAATGAGAATGAAAAAGGAAAAAAAAATCTTAGTATTATTATGAAAATAATTTTGACTTTGCAGCCCCACTGAAAGGGTCTCAGGGATCCTCATACCACACTTTTATAATGGTACTGGTTGAGATGATCTCTAACTGATTCTAAGATAGAGACAAAGAAAGGCTTTAGAAGTCTAGGAAGTGTGCAAAAATCTAAACAATCTTAAGCTGCATGGTCTCCAGGTCTAAGGAGTTCATCATTGGTCAACAAGCATTTATTATGTGTACTATTACAAAGAGCCAACCATCATGAATTGGTCAACAAAAGATTATACTATATTAGTCTTCTTTTCTTCTTTTTTTTTTTTACAGAGTTACTGTCAGCATAGAACAGGGGAGTGTTTTAGATCTAGTTTACTCAGATCTTAGCTAAGCATTTGGATAAATATCTCATACTTCTCTTAATGAAATATCTGAAATAAAGCTTTTCTGTTTTGAGTGCAAAATTTTATGAAGGACAATGATAAGCTAGAAGGTATTGTGAGGAGGGCAGCTAAAATGATGAAGGGTCATGATGTTTTTTTTTCCGTGTGATGATTAAAGTATTGCAGATATTTATTCTAGAGAAAAAAACACCAAGAGGAAACATAATAGCTGTTTTCAAGTATTTATGGGGCTGCCATGTTGGATTTCTTATATGTGGCCCTAATAGACAGAACCAAAAGTGCTGGATATATATCACAAAGAAGCAAATTTAGGCTTGATGTAGAAAAAGAAAAAAGAAACCTTGTAAACAATATTAGCTATCCCATACTTGAATGATTTACCTCCGTAAGTGATGACTTTCCTTTAATCATCCTGGCAATTTGTTTTGGGATATTGATTGCAAAAGATTGTCATTGAGGTCCATTCAAATCTGAAACTTTGTTATTTGATTCAATTCTAAAATAATTGATGTATTACTTTATTATTATAATAACTAAAAATATATTGCTAAAAGTTTTGCAAAGCAATTTGCATATGTTATCTCATTTTAAACTTGAATCCATTCCAAAAATATCTAAATTAAGGTTCTGAATTTAGAGATTTATCTTTGAAATAGAGTGAATGAGCAAGCTGTTGCTCCAATATTTTCTTTCCTTTGAGCATATAAGGACCTATTTCTTGTTACTAATATCCTATAGATTTTTACTAATCATCCATGCTGCCACTTTTAGTGGAAAGCCTGAAAATTACAAGTTGCTTTAGTGTATATTCTAAATACAGGAGAACATTTCAATGAGCTGTATTTACAGAATATCATTTTTTTAAAATTATATGATTTGAAACTATATTATTTGGGACTTAGGTGCATTCATCTCTCATAGCAGTCATATTTATGAAAAATACAAGCCTTTACTTTTATGAAGTACTCAGCATCTTCTACCCAACTGCCATAGAAGTGGAGTCCCATGGAGCAACCTGTGAAGTGTTACAGGATTTTATTTTTCAAAAACTTATATAACAGAACAATGGGGACACTTTATTCAAGTTATCATGACACACATTAAAAACAAGCATTCCTATTTGACTTTCATGAGTAAGGAACTGAGAAAGAGGGATGTTAAGGGACTTGCACAAAGTACAAATCAGGAGAACAGCTGGATAACAAACTAACTATACCATACCAAGCTGTTTTTCTCAAAGTACATATGTTCACTCTCCAGCTTGCAAAAAGATTCTTTTTTCAACACCTTGTAAATTCTTTGCTAGAATGCTCATCTCTGTTTCTATTACTACACATTAGAAATCATTATTTTAAGGATGCCCCAGTACCTACTGCAAGAATACCTGAGAACTGTCTAGAAAGCAATGAAACTCTTTTTTAAAAAAATTCATACATTCAAATAAATAGTACCCTTGAAAGTAGTCACTTTGGGAAATGGTACATTTATTCTATTTAAGTGTCATCACTCAGAACATGTTTGGAATACATATTTTGAAACTATGTTTGAGGACTAGATTGTAAGTAATAGAAGAAGATAATCTTCATTGTAATATATTCATGCCTTTCTTTTTTTCTTTTTTTTAACTAAAAGTAATATTGTCTGGTTCGCAAATTTCTTTTGACTGCTGTATATATAAGCTCAAATCCACCAGCAATGGGATTTACCACCGTCGAGTGTATTTCAAAATATATATAATGTGTGTGTGTGTGTGTGTGTGTGTGTGTGTGTTATAAAACCTCTTTAAAAAGAGTTCAGAAAATGGTTTTGAGCAATGGCCTCTTCATTAGGTTATTGCTTTTCAAGGGAGCAACTATGAAAGGAAAAAGATTCATTTGTATGTATAAGTTCTGACTTTTTTGCAAAAAAAAAAGTCATTGTTACAGTGAACAGCATATATAGTTCAGCAGCACAATTTCCATTCACTTTTGCCAACTGGATCACTTTTAACTTGAATTCAGCACTGCATGAAAATCTTTTCTGAGCCATTTCTGGGCAGAACGTGGCAAAATGTAACCTAATATACTAGTAACAAATGCGAAACAATGAGTGCAAAGACAACAAGCGCAAAAAAGCGGGGAATGCAAATAAAAAAATCTACAACCACTGTATAAGACGCACCCAGTTTTTAGACGCTAAATTTTTTGCAAAAGGGTGTATCTTATACCTGGAGAAATATGGTAAATGGAAATTTTTATGTAGATGGATGCAAAGCAGTTAATGGGCCCAAGGAGTAGACCTTGGTTTGATGTCAGATTGGAAGGAGGTCTCCACTCAAGTGCCTCAGAGATCTAGTCCATATCCCATACAGTTTTATATTTTTATCAATGACTTGGCTAATAACATAAATATTATGCTTATGAAATGAGAAAATATTGCAAAGCAAATACATTGGTAAGCCAGGTTGGGATTTTTAAAAATCTTGAATAACAAAGAAATGGATTGAATCTCATAATAAAACATTTAGCAAGGGTAAGTGAAAAGTCTCACATTTTTTTTAATCAACACCAAAAGGTGTGGATAGTGGGGAAGTGTGACTTGAGAGCATACCTCATCTGAAAAAATATGTGGAGATTATAATGGCTTGTGAGCTGAAAATGAATCAGCAATGGGATGTGATATTCAAATAAGGTAATATAACTTTAGGCTTCATTACTAGAAGTCTAGCTTCGAGGAAAACGGATGTGATAGTCCCACTATACTCTTCCTTCATCAGATCTTATGTAGAATATCATATTTAGTTCTGGATATCACTGTTTAAACTGGAGCATGCAGAGAAGACAACCAGAATGTTGAAGGGCCTTCAGTCATGTGAATTAGATTGAAAGAAATGAGTGTGTTTAGCCTGGAGAAGAGAAGCCATGATAGCTATCTTCAAGTTTTGAAGGGCTGTCATGTGAGAGAGATTAGCCTTGTTCTCTTTGGACCCTGAGGGCAGTTCTAGGAGCCAGAGGTAGAAGTTGAAAAGAGGAAAATTTATACTTGATGTAAGAAAAACTTCCTGACAATTAGAGTTACTCAAAAGTGAAATTGGTGGGGATGCCTTAGGATAGAGTGAGTTCTCCCTCACTAGAGGCCTTTAAACAAAAGATGAAGGATCAGATCTGCTGTATGGGGAATATTTCTCAAGCATGAGTTAGGCTAGATAGCAACTGAGGTCTCTTCCAACTCTGACAGTCTCTGGCTCCAGTTACAGGTCACATAAATATTTAGAATGATAAAGAGGAGTGGTTTATTATCAGCATGTTATTGCTAGAAATACTAAAGCCTGAGAGAATAGCATGACTTTCCCATAGTCACAGTACAGAAAGGTTGGAGCTGCAACTTCTATTGTCTCTAATTTCTCTTCCTGTCTGAATGTTTCCTGTCTTCTATTCAAATGCCTGTGAGCCTTTTAGGGAATTGAGGTTTAGTGATAGAACAATGTACCTGCTGACAGCAATCATTCCATTGTCCTGAGGGGCAGATCTGTCAAAAGGTGAAGCTGGTGAGTGGTACCAGCTGACCACAAGTAAGCAGAAGTGAAGAGTGTTCTTATTCTCCTTTGCTACCTCACAAGAAGCCAAAGAAAGCTCTCCCTGGGCTAGAAGAGAAAAAAAGGCTAGATGACATTTTGATCCATTTTTCATTGAAATTATTTCACTTCATAAATTAAGATCATCGTATTTGCCCATAATCTACCCCTATCATTTCTTAATTTATACGAAGCAAATGGGTTTCATCTTTGATTGTACCATAGCATCTACTAGTACTTTGAATGGCTTGGTTATATGAGACAGTAGGTACTCTAGAGATAGATTATAATTGAATTCAATTTAAAAAAAACATTTATCAATCAAATTCTATATACAAAGAACTTAATAATACAGTCCTTTGTAGGAGATAAATACACAAATGAAACAGTCCCTGTTCTCAAAGTACTTATGGAGGTATTATAATACTAGGTATGCCCACGTGTTAATCCAGTCCACCATACTGGATCTTGACAGATGCACCAAGGAACACATTATGTAAAGCTCTAAGTGTTTTCCCTGATAGCAAACAAAAGAGGTTAGCAGTATCTCTCCAAAATAAAGCAAACAAAAATCATTTTAGTGAAGCTCTTTGTGTTTCTAATTCAACAAGAATTTATTAAGTGTTAAAGTAAAAGCAATTAAGTATTGGGGAAATGGAATATTAGGTGAGACATGATACATGCATTGTCAAACTAAAATTATTGGAATAATAATACAAATGGACTAAATATAATAAGTATTAATAAAATTGATATACTAATATGATATATTAATGAAATTTATCTGTGATATGTTTGTATAATATTATATGACATATTTGTGTATTAATGTAATTTGTGCACTGATTATGTATTATGTATGTATTACATTGTTGGTCTATATCGATAATTAATATGTACTAATTATATGTGCACTAGGTCTAATACCAAATTAATACGTTAAAAAGTGTGATTTTAGGTTCAAATGGAAAAGATACTTATCATTTGGGCAGATCAAGGAAGGCTTCCTGTAGGAGGGAGTTTTTAAGATAAGCATTAAAAACAGCTAGAAATTCAATAGGCAAAGAGAGGAATTACATTCCTGAAATACAGAACAACATGAACAAAGGTATGAAGAGTCTATTGTGTGTTTGAGCAAAAGAGGATAGCCCAATTTGTTTAGAACACAGAGTATGCAGAGGGGAGTCATTTGAAATAAAACTGGAAAGATAAAATGTTATGACCAGGCATACATAAGGAGGGTTTTATCTGGCAGATATGTAAAGATTCTCTGGATAGAATGCAACCTCCTTTAGGAAAGGATAGTTTCATTTTTGTCTTTGAATCCTCAATGGCTAGCATAGAGCCCAGCACAGAGTAAGTACTTAATGAATTCTTACTGTTGATTTATTGATTTTAAACTGGATGAGATTGAGTGAAGGCAAAAAAACATGTCTATGAGATGAACATTTCAACAGTCAAGGAGGGTAGTAAAGAGGACCTATGTTAGGATGATGTCAATGGGAATAAAAGAGAAATATCTTCAAGGTGGAATTGCAAGACTTGATTGAATATGAGAAATAAGGAAGAGGGAAAATAATGACATTTTTCAGACATGAGAACATAAATGAATAATAATACCAGTTACTGAAATAATAAACTCATTTGTGATGTATTGAATTTAAATGCTAAAAGGAGACCTAGGTGGAGATGTCTTACATACACTTTGACATATGAGCCTGGATCTCAGAAAGATAAATCAAGACTGGAGAAATAGATTTGGAATTCAACTAGAATAATTAGACAGTATATGATTACTAAAGAACCTATTTAAAAGAAGGAAAAGACCGTAGGGAACAACACTAGAAATACCTGTGTAAAAGAGTGAGGTAGCAGATAAGGAGTTAGCAAAGGAGAGGTTAAACAGCAAAGGGCTATTAAAAAGCTATAGATAAAGTATGAGGAAAGCATGCTGTTTCCCTTCTAAAAGAATGATGATCAAATTTCTGCATAAAAGTAAAGAAAAACAAATGCCAAAAAAACAGTGACTGAAAGAAAAGAAATCCCCACCAGGAAAACAAAACAGCATAAGACTGAACTACCAACTGCAGTCTAAGTTTTGCACATTTCTCTCCCTTCTGTGCTCCACTCTGAGCCTACATCACTATGTGTCACAGTACAATATCAAAAAGTCAGAAGGCCATTAGCATGTGACCTAAGCCCCCATGAATATCCTTGTTACCAATTTTCTGCTTCACTCTGCACATTGAATTCCTATAAAGT
This sequence comes from Trichosurus vulpecula, assembly GCF_011100635.1. Taxonomy (NCBI): domain Eukaryota; kingdom Metazoa; phylum Chordata; class Mammalia; order Diprotodontia; family Phalangeridae; genus Trichosurus; species Trichosurus vulpecula. The sequence continues at coordinate 57,589,673 of NC_050578.1, forward strand.
TAAAAGAGAAAATTTGGAAGAACACATGAGATATCTACTGTCCAAAACAGCTAAACTGAAAAAAAATGGAGCTCAGAGAGATGACACAAGAGTCATCTTGTTCATAAAGGAGCAATTGGCCTGAATACTGTATTTCAAGAAATCATAAATGAAAATTGCTCAGAAGTATTGGAACCAGTCTTACAGGGCATGTTGATTAGATCCACAGCTCACCAGCAGAATGGAATTCCAGGTATAACATTACCAGAGATATGCTTGGTAGGACCCATTGCTTTCAGGTCAAAGAAGAAATAGTTTGAGCAGCTAGAAAAAGATAAACCATGAACTAAAGAAGGCCATTCTGAATTATGTACAAATGTGCATCAGTGAGATAAGAGAGAATTATTATATACCAAAAATCAAAGAAATATCATTTCTATACAGGAGTAATATGTCTTGCAAGAGTGAAAAATACGTGTTAGCAGAATCATTTACTCTTGAAATTTCACATTTAGAAAAAAAATAGAACTGGGCAAAAACTTTGAAAGGCAAATAGAGTGAACAAAAGAAACTTAAGTCAACAAGTTTGAACAAGTCAAAGAAAAAAGGAAACTAAATAATGTTCTCCTTAAGAATGAGCAAAGGAAGGAAGTTGGCAGGTTGGTGGGCATTGTGTTGGGGGCAAAATCTGTGTCAGGATTAAGGGGGGCAGTGTCATGCAACTGCTATCCTAGCACAGGGGAGTTTCCAAGGGGGTCATCAACCACAAGGAGCACATTAGCCAACTTGCTAAAAGTCATTACATGGTTTAGAATGTAAATGAAAAGCAGAACCTTGGAAACTGTAAAGACTATAGATTAAAAGTGAGTTGGAACATTCTTCTCAGCAACAGCAGTAACACCACCAGGGGAACGGGCAGTCCTGAGGGAAACAGATTCACTATTGACATCCCTTCCTGTTCCCTCTAATACAAAATAAGGAGCTTCAAACTATCTCTGATGCTTGACTGGTGGACCATCACAGATAACTCAGAAGGGAACCTTGCTCAGTTAAATCAACTCACAGTGTTTTCAATGCATAATGCTGTTGAATATCCTTCTTTTGCTATGGCTAAATGAACTAAGCCTGAGAGAGATGAGAAGACTTATTAAGTGTCAGAGACTGGGTTTCCCTAACCTAGAGGTGGAGTGGCCACTCATGGCCTGAATCCCACAGCTGTTCAGTATGGATGCTTTGACCAATTTCATTTCTGAGCTTGTACAATTCACACTTCCTTATGCAGCCTGGTGGACTTCCATTCTAGGGATGTCTCATATTGATACTGGCCTAAGGATATACATACTCAAGAAACTTTAGCCATACTATTCAGAACTCCCTCACTCAAGCCATCCACTAAACTGAGCCTGCCAGCTAGTAGGGTCTAGAGAACTGTGCCACTAACTAGCATGACTGTTTCCTTTTCTTATTTTAATCAAGGATACACTCAATGCATGCATAAACTATTAAAGATTTTATAGAAACAAATAAGTAGGCATATGAATCACCATATAGGTTATGAAAATAATGTTCATCGCCTGAAGCCCTACTGCATTGCTTCATTGAGTAATTTATGTCTTTATCAGCTGAGATCATGCTCTGGTAGGATATATCAAGCCAAAAATGTTTCAATTATGGGCCTCATGATGGATGGTGTACCTGCCATCCAAGTACCATCCTAGCTCAGAGAGGCTCACTACCAGAAGCTTGTCTAGTAGGCATTTTTTTTCAATAGCAATTTGTGAAGATGTGTTATGAATGGCAATGAGAGCCAGAGTCAGAGGAAGGAGTATCCACACTAAAGGAATTGCGCAGTGAATTAACCTTGGACTTTAATCTTTCAGAACTTCAGTTTCCTCATCTTTAGAAAGAAAATGATCTCTAAGGTCCATTATAACTCTGAAATTACATAATGCCATGAGTCTAATTCAGCTAAAATATAGTTTAATAGCACAACCACAGCTCATTTAAGCTTTTCAATAAAGAATTACACCTTCTGCATTGGTGATCTCAGGGTCACAGAAGTAAGAAGAGTGAACTTCCACTTTTCTTCCAAATCCAGAGCTTTTAGATTTACTCAATCCTCTAATGAGTCTTTTGCACAAATTTTTATTCTGTAGCCATAAGTAAATGCTAATTCCAATGTCCATTTTTGAGTACTAGCCAGAAGTATAGGACCATTACCCTTTAGATCAAGTCATCTAGAAGAAGTTACACCATTGACTTAATGACATTAGGAAAAAGCTGTTTTATGCCCCTTTTGTAAGCCACAATTGAAGTTTCCTAGCTGGATAAGTGCCATATTTGATAACACTTAAGAACTTGGAGTGCCAGGACCCCTAAGGAAGTCATCATGGGGCCATCAACATGAACAAGGAGCAGGGTTGGTCTAACAATGTGGAATTTTTCAAGAAAAGTCTATTTTGTTGACAAAACCTAGTATAAAGAAGCAAACTAAGGAAACAAAAAGCTGTAAACATTTTTAATTGTTCTGCATGGTTTGCTTTTGAAGATTAGTGTAAGAATTTTGACTTTTTATATTTAAGATAAAATATCAGAAGAAAAATTAAAGTTAAAAAAAGTTTACACCATTTACCAAGATAAGGTCAAAATGTATATACGACCTAGATATAAAAGGAGATGTCATAAGTAAGTTAGATGAGCATGGAGCATACTATCTCTCAGATTTATGGATAGGAGAAGAATTTATGAATAAATAATAGACTGAGCGCATTATGAGATATAAATCGATAATTTTGATCACATTAAATTAAAAAGGGTTTGTACAAAAAAAACCAATGTAGCCAAGATTAGAAGGAAAGCAGAAAATGGTGGGGGGAGGTATTTACATACACTTTCTCAGGTAAAAGTTTCATATCTTAAATATATTGAGAACTGAATCAAATTTATAAGCATATAAGTCATTCCCTAATCAAAAAAATTAGGGAACCAAAGGAAACCAAGTCAAATAATGTGAACAAGCAGTTTTTTTGAAGAAGACAACATTGAAACTATATATAATCATATGAAAATGCTATAAATCATTATTGATTAGAGAAATACATATTGAAACAACTTTGAAGTACCATCTCACACCTATCAGGTTGGCTAAAATGATAGAAGAGGAAAATGACAAATGTTGGGGCGGATTTGGGAAAATTGAGACACTAGTACACTGTTGGTAGAACTGTGAACTGATCCAACCATCTTGAACAGTAATCTGGAATTATGCCTAAAGAGTTATAAAACTGTGTAACCCTTGGGCCCAGCAATACCACTATTGGGTTTGTTTCCCAGAATGATCAGGGAAAAAGGAAAAGAACCTATAGATTCTAAAACATTTATAGCAGCTCACTTTGTGGTAGCAAAGAGCTAGAAATTGTAAAGATGCCCATCAATTGAGGAATGGCTGAACAAGTTGTGGTATGTGATTGTGGTAGAATACTACTATGTTGTAAGAAATGATGAATAGGTTGGTTTTAGAAAAATTTGAAAGATTTGCATGAAATAATGCAGTGAAATAAGCAGAGGCAAAAGAATATAAAATCAATAATAGCAATATTATTTTAATAGTAACTGTGAATTACCAAGGTATTCTGAGTAATATGAACATTCAGATCAACCATGAAAGATTATGAAGGAAAATGCTATCCACCTCTAGAGAAAGAACTGATAGAGGCATACCTCATTTTATTGTGCTTCACCTTACTGAGCTTTGAAGATATTATGTTTTCTACAAATTGATGGTTTTTGGCAACCTTGCATCTGTAAGTGCCATTTTTCCAACAGCATGTGCTCACATAGTTTCTCTGTGTCACATTTTAGTAATTCTCCCAATATTTCAAAGTCTTTGTAATGGCAAGTAAAGTGGGGCTTTTTGTTGTCTTTTGTTTTGGAGTGCTTCTTAGCACTAAGGCAGTCAAGTGCCTTTGAGTCTTGCCTTTGTTTCAATCAAGAGTCTTTGATTGAATTGGGAGAATTTGATGACCTGCTTAAGTCACGAGAAGGCCTAGGTCACATGTATTTGAGTTGCATGGTTGTGATGCCCTCTGGCCCTGAAGAAGTGTATATATACTCTGAGGTTAGCATTTGGTTTGCGGGGCTCACTCTCTGGAAGAGTGTCATGTGATTTGACCAGACAAGACCTGGATAGCCATTAAGGAGCCCCCTGTCTTTGAAAAACCCAGATGTTGCTGCTTCTCTCTCTGGTAACTGTGTATATGATGTCTTAGTTAGATGGCTAGAAGCCTGTCTGTTGATTTGTGTTATTTTGCTCTGTTTATATAATTTTTTCTTGTAATTTCTGTTTGTATTTTCTTTGAAGTTGAGGATGCTCACTTTTTCCTCTGAACTAAGTGAATGATTTATGTATGTTTAATTAAAATGAGATTGTAAACCCTTTAAAGTTTCTTTCCTTAAAAAAGCAGATCGAAAAACTTGTTTTAGCTGCCCCACTGTGTGCTGGTGGTCTTACTGTCCCACAGCAGCTGCTAGTCCCATTGTTGTTACACTCTTTCATCATTATTATACCTATCATGCTGATCTTGATCAGTGATCTTTGATGTTACTATGTGTTATTATTTGGGAGCATCATGAACAGTGCCATAGAAGACTACAAACTTAGTTGATAAATGTGTGTGTTCTGACTACTCTACCAACAAGCTGTTCCCCCTTCTCTCTCCCTCTCCTTTAGTCTCCCTATTTGCTGAGATACAACAGTATTGAAATTAGGCCAATTAATACCCCTACAATGCCCTCTAAGTGTTCAAGTGAAAGGAAGAGTAAATCAATGTTGCATACTTCATTGTTGTCTTATTTTAAGAAATTTCCCCAGCCACCCCACCCTTCAGCAACCACCACCCTGGCAAGACACTATACCAACAAAAAGACTACTACTTGCTGAGGCCTTAGATAATGGTTAGCTTTTTTTTGGCAATAAAGTGTTTTTAATTTAGGAATGTACTTTATTTTTTAGGCATAATACTATTGCACACTTAATAGACTACAGTAAAATGTAAATATTACTTTTGTTTGCACTGTGAAACCAAAAAATTAATGTGACTCACTTTATTGTGGTGATCTAGAACTAGACCTGCAATATCTACAATGTATGCCTGTATATGGAAGTATGTATTATATGGTTCCATATATATACTTATACATGTGTATGTGTGTTTATATACACACACACATGTGTACACATATGTGTCTGTATCAAATGTTGGCCTTCTCTAATGCAGGATTATGACAGAGGGAAGAGGGGAACAAGACAACTCAAAATGTAACAAAAACAATTTTAAGTCATCTAGAGAAATTTTTTTAAAAAGAATGAATAGGCCGAGGGACAAATAATAGAAATATTAAATAATTAAATAAAATTATAACTGAGACAACATACAAGTATGTGTAAGAAGAAGGATTTGAACTCAAATATTGATGACTCCAATGCTGACCTCTACCCCCTATGTATGCCACAATTATTTGCTATAGTAGCAGAAATACTACTTTTAATAAGACCAAAAAAAATTGGAGGACTGAACACAAGAAAAAGGGAGGCAAATTTATCTACTGCTTACTATTATGGTTTACTTAGAAAACCCCAGAAGATTAAAGAAAAAATAATAAATATTATTATTAGCTTTAGGAAAGAACAGAAAATAAATTTTAAATATCATCGGTCTTTCCAAATATTTATTGTTAAAATTCAGGGAAAAGACATAGAAAAGGAAATTTCATTCAAAATAACAAGTGAGTTAACCCAACCAGACACTCAGAATTTGTGTAAATACAACTACAAAACTATTTTTCACAAAAATACAGGAAATATAACTACAGAGCTATTCATTGCTCATGATTTTTGCCAAAATATAAACTATGTTATTGCCTAAGTTAATTTGCAGCTTTAATGTTATGCCAAAGTTTCAAATGGTTGTTTGTAGAACTTGATAAAATAATAGTAAAATTCACTTGGAGTCATTAAAGGTAAGAATTTCAACAAAAATAATTGGAAAAAATGTAAGAATAAAGGAAACCTCCCCTTACCAAATCTCAAGCTTTATCATATGGCAATGATAAAAACTATTTCATATTACCTAAAAACCAATAGAAAAGTAGATCAGTGAAACATACTAGATAAACAATATTTAGAAGGAAAGGAATAGAATAACCTGTAATGTTCTGTAAACAAACAAATACAAACCCCTATGCAAAATACTCACTATTTGACAAGAATTTAAGGGAAAACTGAAAAGCAATTCTAGAGAAAATCTATTTAAATCAATATCTTAGAACATATACTTCAAAAAACTCTAAATGGGCTATGACCAAGATATAAAATTATATAATAAAATTGAAAAAAGAACAAAATACTTTTTACTATTACGACTGGGATGGGGAGGGAGAGAAGCACCATAAGATACAAAATAAACTATTTGGATTACACAAAATTAAAAATGTGTTTTATAAACAAAATTAGTATAGCTGGAGTGAGAGAATAAGATGTTTAGTGAAGAAAAATATTTTCCTCAAACATGCCTCATAAAAAAAATATGATATTCTGCATATAGCATGGAATTGATACAAATAGAAAAAAAATTAAAGCATCCCCTAACTGGTCAAAAGATATGACAAAAAATAGATATATCAAAAGATATATGGATAAGAAATGTAAATGATTAATAATTACATGTGAAAATTTCTAAATCACTTTTAATAAGAAAAATTCAAACTAAAATGATTCACATATACCAAATTTTGAAAAAAATATTTTTTAAATGTTGGAGGGGACACAGAAAGACAGGAAATATTTTTGGTGGAATAAAATGCTGAAAACAAATTGTCTTAGGTGAAAATAATAAAATGTCATTGAGCATAATAAATTATATATGTATATGTATACACACACACACACACACACACACACACACACACACACATATATATATATATATATATATATATACATGTGAGATCAAAGAAACATGAAAAGACATAGAATTGATACAGAGTGAACTGAGCAGAACCAGGAAAACAATATAAGCAATGATTATTATCATGTAATGAAAACAACGTTAAAGAAATCAGAATAAATGTTATTACAAGTCTTGGTTTCAAAGAACTGATGAAACACTTCTCTATAGGAGAGTTGGAAGATGACTATGAGTATAGACTATTGTGTGTATCACAGATGTGACATGGTCTTAGTTTCCTATTTTTCTGTGGAAGGTATTTTCTGGAAAGCAGAATTTGGTAAAGTTGCAGTGGTCCAAAAAGAAAGCAAAGCAAAAAGCATCATAGGATCATAGCTAGAAGAAACTTTCAAGGTCATCTAGTCCAGGGCTTCTTAGACTTTTTCCATTCACAAACCCTTAAGTGCTTCTTAAACTGTGGGCCACAACCCCACATGGGGTCCAACCTCCTCATTTTACAGAATAGAAACTTAAAACAAGAAAGGTTAAGTGACTAGTTATATCATTAAGGCAAGGTTCATGACCTCGAGAATGACCATGAACATGCCTGAATGGTGCAGAACCACAGAGTATGAAAAACTTTCTATGTAGAAGGCAAAGGAAGTATAATATTTATTTAGACACCAGAAGATCAAATCTGAGAACCAATACCCCCAATTCAATATAGCAGCAATTGTATTCCAAAACCAGTAAGCCCATTTCAATGTAGTAACAAGGAAACTATAACATATTATTATATAGCAAGGAACCAAATCATCCTGTAACCTTTCCTGCTGCTAGGGCCTTCCTGTAAACAATCACTCATGAATCCTAATTCTCTGCTCAGCACTCTCTTCTACAGCTCTGCTGACTGACACTGGTTCTGTCAATGTCTTCTCTTCAGCACCCTCTTGATGTCTGCTGTCTCAATGTCTTCCTCTCAATTCTACTGCTCTCAGTTTGCTGTTTTTCAATTCTCTTCTCCTTTTCAATTCTGCTTCCCTTCAATTCTGTTCTTCTTCAGTTTTGGCCTCTCCTTTTATACAGTCCTAGCTGGCATCTGATAGGCTAGAACTCAGGTCTCTGATTGGCTGAATTCATGATTAATTAGAACTCAGTGCACATACCATTGGCTCAGGTCTTAGCAACTCCCCTTAGGGTGCTGAGGGCTTCATGCCCACAATAGTTCAGCAAGTAGGGGCTTTAGGCCTACTTACAAACAAAGATATAATCAAACTTTCCCACTTAGGCCCACCTGAGGCCTATTGAATGTGTGGGGAAGAACTTCAGTCACATTAATACTACACTAGTCCAAAGACACACAGGCAGTAATCAGCATATCAAGTTTTAAAAATTAAACTGTTAAAATCCAACAGTCTGTATACATGCAACTACCCTTGGAAATCTCATCTAAAATTTGGAGACTGAGATTCTTATCAAAATAGGTAGAAAAATTAGAACATAATCAAAAGTAGTGGGGAACTTGGAGTTTATCCATGTAGAATATTAGGTAATACTCAAAAAAAAATTAATCAGGAGGAAAAAAGGATCAAGAATCTCAATGGAAATAATGATTAAAAATGGTAAAGAAGGTGGCATAGCAGCACCAGAATTCAAATTATACTACAAAGCAACAAATAATTTTGTAATGAACCAAAATTAGAAAAGTCAATCAGTGGAACAGATTAGGTATGCAACAAACAGAAGCAACTGATCTTAGAAGCAGAACGTTAAATAAACTCAAAGACCCAATTTCTTATTCTTCAACAAAAGCTATAAGAAATAACTGGAATATAGTCTGACAGAAATTAGGGTTTGACTAACTTTCACATCATATTCCAAACTCCAAATGGATACATGATTTGGATGTAACAAGTGAAGATTAGAAGAGCAAGGAAAAAGAAAAAAACTTTCACAACTCTAAGATTTCATGTTGTAGAGAAAACCAAAGATGATAAAATGAGAAGTTTGATTACATAAAATTGAAACCAATGCAGTTAAAATTAATAAAAAGAAAAAACCCAATCTTTATAGCAAGTTTCTCTGGTAAAGGTCTGACATCCAAGATATGTAAGAAACTGATTAAAATTTATGAAAACAAAAGTTATTCTCTAATAGATCAATGGTCAAAGAACATGAGTAGCAGTTCCCAAGTGAACAAGTCCAAGCTGTCAACAGCCATATGACTATATGCTCTAAATCACTAATAATTAGAGAACTGCTCATTAAAATAACAAAATAACTCTGAGGTGCCACATCAAATCTCTGAGATTGTCAAAAAGGAAAATGAAAATTGTTGGAAGGGACATGGGAAAATAGGTACGTTAATGCCTGGTTGGAGTACTGAAGTGATCTAGTCACTCTCAAAAGCAGTTTGAAAGTACATTAAAAAGTCACTTAACTGCGCATACTTTTCACCTAGTGATACTACAATTCAGCCTTTGACAAAGAGAGCAACTAATGGAGAAAAGATGCATGTGAACAAAAAATGTTTATAGTAGCTCTTTTATGCAGAGCTAAAGAACTGGAAATTAAGGGGGTGCTCATTAATTGGAGAATGAACAAATTATGGTATAGAAATGTAATGGAATACCCTTGTACTATAAAAAATTGCTAAAGGGATCCTTTCAAAGAGACCTTGAAAGACTAGTATGAACTGATTCAGAGTGAAGTGAGAAGAACCTAGAGAACAATTTATGCAATAATATCAAAATTGTAACAAAAAACAACTTTGAAAGACTCAAGGACTCTGATAAATGCAATGAGCAACCTCAGCTCCAGAAGACTAACAATGAAGTGTGCTACCCATCTTCTGACAGAAGAGTAATAAACTTAGGGTGTAGAAGGGGGCATATAATAGTGTACATGGCCAATGCCTTGATTTGTTTTGTGTGTGTGTATTTGTTACAAAGGTTTTGTTTTTCTTTTTTTCAAATATGGATATAGTGTGTTGGGGAATGGGAAAAGGTGAGCTAATATTAGTAGTTTTAAAAGACAAGAAAGGTAAAAAGGTCATTGAAGTTTTTGTTTTTAATGCACAGAAGAAAACAGAAAAGAGGCAAATGGAAAACTCAGGGAAATAGGATAGCTTTGAAAGTTATTGAATTTATAATACATTTAAAAGGGGGAGAAAGTTGTGCATATTAGAGATTCATGGTTTACACAGTCTTTTTCTGTTCAAATTTGCATACAGAAATGCTCCTTTTATGTTGAATTTAAGTTCAGAATTTTAAAAATTATTAAGTAGTGTCTTTTTCTATTTAGCTTTTAAAAGCCTGGTTTTTTTTTTTTTTACAATAATGTTACATTTTATAGACATTTCCTCATTTCTTGAAATTACTGTTCTTCGATCAGTGTCCATCCCAAATCCCTAAAGCCTTCGCTACAAAATGTAGCATTCTATTGTCATTCAAGGATCTATGCTATATTCTACAAGCCAATTAACATGAATTTTTCTTTTATCTTCACTTTGTTAAACAATTTCAGAAGTAATTCTAACAAATAACAGCCACTACACACATAAGGCCCAAGCTTATTCAGTATTTTGTTGTACCCTTCAACACAGTAATCCGAATTCCTGGAATCAGTATCTTTCCAAAATCACAGCAGGGATTTTTGTCTGTTAATCTGTGACTAACAGACTGTGATTTGAGTAACAACGAAGACCGCTCTCTACCAAATTGTTTTATCATTGTCTCTGAAATCCTCCAAATTAGAGAGCTATTATTTTAGTTTAAGGCTTAGAAAACATATTAGGCTACTAACATTTGCTCAGGGATTTAATTCAAATAACAAAGTCCTAAAGGAATAAATTCAGAGTAGTCTAGTGAAGGTACAGGGAAATCTGGAGCCAAAAAAGTAGAGAAAAGCCTAGAGGAAATGGAAAATTAGATGGCACTTAGGAATAACATGGGAGTAATGAATGTCTAGAAAAAAGCCATAGAAGGATGACAAAAGATGGGAGGGAAATGATGAAAAGAAAGGGAAAGAATAAAAAGGCTAAACTCTTCCTGATTTACAATTTTGCCTATAGATGCCCCATTTAGTTTCTTTCCTCTCATCCCCTACCTGCCAGCTCATCTAGGACAGACTATCATTTTGTTATTTATTTCCCTTTTCTCATTTCATATACATTCTTGCACAGTTCTAAGATGAATGAAGAATTTTCACATTTTTGCAGTACAGTTCAAATCAACAAACATTTATTGTATGGCACTAGATACACACTGAGTGCAACTTTTCTCCATTCCAGAGTCTGGATCTCAATTTGCAGATCTAGAAATTGGATTCGATTATCTTTCCCACAGGTAACCAAGTTGGATGAACTGATTCACATTAACAGAACTCATGGGAAACTGACTGTAATGTCAATGTAGTTATTTGCAGTCATAGTCAATCTCAATTATCCACTCAAGGTACACCCCTACCCAGTAACTCTAGAAAACAAATTAGTCATCAGGAGCAGCTTTTGAATATTAAGATTATGGAAGAAAGAGTCGGAATAGATGCGAGGGAAATGAAGAGGAGTAGCTGGTTCACCAGGGAAGTTCCTCGTTAAATGCTAATACTGGGAATATGAACATGAGAAATTGAACAATCCCTAAGGAATAAAATTGTTTGGGAAAATGCTCCAAATCACGTATATAAGGACAAATTGAAATTTCATCCTATTAAAATAACAAAAATGATAAAAGATGGAAGTAGTCAATGTTTGAGGGACTGAAAAACATAGACACGCTAAAACATTTTTTATAGAGTTGCTTTAGAATTATGAGAGAAAAGTTACTAAGTTTGTCATATGCTTTGATCTAGTGATCAAACTATTAGGCACTTGCCCTTCCCCAACCAACACCCCACCAGAGCAGGAGGTATAAAGTGTGGACAAGCGATCTCAGAAAAGGCATTAGCAAATATGGAGATCACAAATAAATTCTTTTATAGGAGGTTGTTTTTGAGCTGAGCTTTATTTTTAATTTGGGTTAAATGTTCCTTAGTTTTCCTAAAAAGCGATAAGGTAAAAAATGACCAAATTTAAGGAATAAGGTTTTAATTTTTAAAAAGTAACCTGTCTACTATAATGTCAAGGTCATATCTCCAAGTCTTATGCTCCTGAGCACTCAGGAACAAAATTATGACACCTCAAATTCTGAGGGATCTTTGTTTAAGTCAGAAGTATAGCTTTTGTAGCAGGTCCAAGAAAGATAAGAAGGGAAATGGAGAATAAGGAAAATAAAGTAGTGGCATATTTTGCATTATGAGATATTTATTCACTAGTAGTCTTTGCTCTTTAAAAAAGTAATCAAAGGTATTCCGTGTACATGTTGTTCCCTGGTCTCCCAATAGAATGGAAGCTTGTTGAGGGCAAAAACTGTCTTTATATCTCTGGCACCTGGCTAAGTCCCTGACACATAGTAGGTACTTAATAAATGTTTATTGGATAAATTCGTGATCTCCTTAATGTGGCCACTCCCTTCAATAAGACTGTATCCCCACCTTGCCTGTATGACTACATGACCTCTCATATCTCCTTCCCAAAGGGCCTTACCAGGGATCTGGGGAATCTTCCTCTTCTTCTCTTCACAGGTTGCAAAAGCTCATAAATAGACCAGTGATAATCCCCAGCCTCTATACATTCGTAGCATTACTCTCTTTCTTCTAAGCAATCTTTTTCATGTTATTTCTGGTTCATAGTTCTACCATGGCAATGGGCTTGACCTGTTTATAACCCCTAATACATATAGATCTCATTGCACTTTGGCTGTCCTGAAACTTTAGTTTTTCAGAGACCAAGACGTTTCTCTATAATACAGAATTATCAGAAGAATATTGTTGTGAAAAAAAAAGATAAATCTTTTGCTTCAGTAGATGTGTGGTATTATTAAAAGCAATACAAGTTCCCCAAATGAAATACTAGCCACTGTCTTCCTTCTATTCAGCCTAGTACAGTAGAAAGAGCATTGATTCTGGAGCCAGAGAATATAGGTTCAAATCCCACCTATGACACTACCTATGTGACTGGGCAAATCACTTAACTTCTCTGGGCTTCATTTTTCTTATTTGCCAAAAAAACAAAAAGGGCATGGGACTAATGACCTCCTTGGTCTCTTTGAGCTATAGATAAATGATCGTAATCAATTTTGAGATAGTTCATTGTCTACCTACAGTGTCTTTCCAAGAGGAGAAGGCCAAGGGAAGGGGGTTGGGAAGGGAGGAAGAGAAGGGAATGATAACCTGTCTTGTGGAAGAGTGACTAGGATCCTTACATTTGGCCCTAAAGGACAGAAAGAGGAATAGTGGATGGAAGTTGCAAGAAGATCCAATTTAAGATTAATATCAGGAAAATTTTCCTAACAATTAGAACTGCCCCAGAGTGGAATAGACTGCCTTAGAGGCAGTGGGCTCCTCCTCATTGGTGAGCTCTTCCTCCATGCCCAAGCTAGATTACCACTCCATGCCAAAGGTAGATGATGATAGAAGTAATTTTTTTTCCCTAACCAATCAAGACTACAGCACTCCTCATACAAACCTATGGATCTCACTTGGCTACTGCTAATGTCAATGAGAATAAAGGCTTGGCAGGACCATAGAAAGTCATGCAAGCAGACCTCAGCACTTCTCCTTTCACAACAAAAAGAGTTGTTGGCTTCTTCCACCTTCACAACTTCCTACCTTCTATTTTCCTCCCTCAAAAGGGGAGTAGATGGGAAAGTTTAGGCGATACATACAGTGTGTATATGTACATAAATACATAGGGGTACATAGACATTTTTTCATATGCAATATGTTTTCTTAATGTTTTCAGCTCCCTTATTCACTTTTCAGCTCCTTTGTCAGCAAGATCATATCTTCGACATACTTGGTTAATTTACATTGTCTAATATGGTGCTTGGCAAAACAGGGATGGCCTTACTGCCTGCATGACTATCAAGACTATCAACAACAAGAAATTCCCACCCCCAAAAAATATCCTCCTTTAGGACAGTTAATTCAGAATCTTCTGTCCAATTTAGAAATCTAAGAATGCTTTTGACCTTCAGTGCAAGTAGAAAAGAGCCAAAACTAATAAGAAACACAGCTCTGTTAAAAGAGCACAATTTTTAAGTTCTTCAAATAAGTTTTTTTTAATGATTTCATTGATTAAAATTTAAAAAAGTACCACACTGAAAGCTTTAAAAGAAAACTATCCTTTGGAAACCTTTTGTAGTTACACTACAAATAAAAAAAAAATCCATTCTGAAACAAAGGCTCCTGCCAGCCACTCATACTGGAAAAGGCAGATTTTCAATTGTATTTAGAAGGGAAGGTGTCCATTTGAGGGTCTCAAATATATACTGTTACCAAAATCTAAAGTATTTCCTAATACTTATTATAGATATGAATAGTATTTAAGATATAAATTCTAATTTTGAAATCCCTTAAGGGGATTAATAATGAATTAATTATGAATTAATAATGAATCATCTTTATAGCCTCATCTACTCTGTTCAGACTTGAACAAATCCATCTAGTACTGCCAATAGTCCACGTAAGTAAAAATAACCCTTTTCTTTTCTACCAATAGATAGCTTTGTGTGCACCATCAGCTCTGCCAACTTCACAATAGAGTTCTACTGAGAATGGTAGATTTTAGAACTATTGAATGAAAGAAAGAGGTTCCAAGATGTAGTCCCATTCTGTAGAGCTTTGTAGGATGAAGCAGATAAACAATGCAATGTGACTCCTGGCAAAGAGAACCTGTAAATCCTCAGCCTTAAGTCCTTTGTGATATTACTAGAAAAAAAGAGAGAGATTGTGAAGTCTGTCAAAACATGCCATTATTAAACCATGGACCTTGTGCAGAGCTTCTTTTGAATGATTTTGCATGGTAGATATTTCTCATGGCAGTCACTTTTTCCTCCTAGATTAAAATTTTCATATTCTCTCCACAAAGTACCTGAGTATTTCAGGTGGCAATGTTATTTTTGATTAGAAAAAGAGGGGAACTAGGGGCTTGAGAAGGAAGAAAGTCAGACAGGAAGAAAAATAGAGATTATCAGATTATGAATCTTCAATTCTCTATATCTGAAATTGGGAAATTTGGAAAGCAGTGTGGAAGATATTAGATTAAGATCAATACCTAATGCCAAGATAAGCTCCAAATGGATAAAATATAACCTAGATACAAAAGGTTGCCTTATAAACAAATTACAGAAACATGGGAAAATTTACCTATCAGATTTAGGAAAGTTCATAGCCAAACAAGGAATAGAGGGTATCATAGAAGAAAAAAATGGATGTTTAATTACATAAAATTTAAGTTTTTTGTACAAATAAATCCAATAATGCTAAGGTTAAAAAGGAGACAACTAGGAAAATATATATTTTGCCACAAGTTTCTCTGATAAAGATCCCATTTGCATGACATACAAAGAATTGATTCAAATCTGTAAGAATAAGAGCCATTAACCAAGTGACAGATGATCTAAGAATAAAACAGGCAGTTCTCAAGAGAAGAAACTGAGCCTATCTATAGCCATATTTTAAAAAATTCTCCAAACCACCACTAGAGAAATACAAATTAAAGCAGTTCTGAGGTTCCACCTTATCCCCATCAGATTAGCAAAGAAGAATGACAAATGTTGGAAGGGTTGTAGGAAAGCATTGGTGCACTGTAGGTGGACCTATGAATGGCGCAACCACCCATAAAGCAACTTAGAATTATACACAAAAAGTTACTTAACAATGAATGTTTCTGACCCAGCTATACTACTATTAGGCCTATACCAAAAAGAGATCAAAAAGAGAGGACAAGGTCATGTACAAAAATATTTATAGCAGTTCTTTTTTGTGGTGACAAAAATCTGGTAACTAAGGGATGCCCATTATTGAAGAAAGGCTCAACAAATTGTGGCATATAAATGTAATAAAATACTATTGGGCTTTAAGAAATGGAGAAATAGATGATTTCAAAGGGTCAGGAATAGGAATTAGTTTTCCTTAAAAGGCAACAAAGCTCCCCTGGGACTTGATTGGCCCCTGCCTCTCTTAATGAAGCCTGCTTGACATCTAAGAACATGAAAAGTCCCACCCATGGAACCTCTAATCCCCTCAGACTTTGATTTCTGAAAACCATCATGTAACTCTGTCCTTCACCATATCCTGCCTTGATGACCAAACATTTCCATGTGGAGACAAGAAGATCCAATTCCAAAGAAAAAAACTAATGCCACCATGTTATTACTCAGTGGTTTTAATCAAGTCCAGTTCTTTATGATCCCATTTGGGATTTTCTTGGCAAAGATACTGCGGTAGTTCACCATTTCCTTCTCTAGCTCTTTTGACAGATGAAGAACTGGGACAAACATCATTAAGTTTCTTGCCCAGGGTCACACAGCTAGTGAATGTCTAAGACCAGATTTGAACTTGGGTCTTCCTGACTCTCCTCTGAGCTATCTAGCTGCCTTGCCTAGCATATAGTATATGCTTAATGAATGCTTCTTCCTTTCTTGTTAACGCCATTGCTAATACAAAGAAAGACTTACATGAATTAACTGAGTGAAGTAAGCAGAATTAGAAAAAAACAATTTTTGTTATAGCATTAATATTGTAAAAACAATTTTGAAATTTTTTATAAAGTGATTAAGAATGAAATGAGTGAAACAGAGGAGAGCACTTTATATGATAATAACAATAAAGCATAATGGCAAACAATTTTGAAAGCTATAAGAACTATTATAAATACAATGACCATCCTTGTCTAGAAGAGCAAAATTTAAACATTATTATCAATTCAGGATATAGAATGAAAGATATATGTTTTTGAATATGGACAATGAGAGAATTTATTTTGCCTGGCTACATTGATAGAGATATATCTATATCTATATAACAAGAAATTTATGGAAGGGAGAGAAAATAGATTTCTGTTTATTAGGCAGAAACTTTAAAAACAGAAACCTATTTTTGTATGACACTGGCAACAACCTACTGCTATGTTTTAGGAAATAGTTTAAGATCAAGTCTGGGAGTATGCATTCTGTACACAATACAATATACATGTTTTATATAATCTATTTCTTTTGCTTTTTTTTGCCCGGATGCCTTATTTTTGGTGTGTTTCATTAGTTGTTCTATCTCTTGCTAATTTTTACCCATGTCTGTCTATAATGGTACATATCATAAAATGCAAAATTCAAAAGAGGTGACAAATGACTTTTACATTGAGTTCACAATAAATATCTGTTAACTGGTTTTAAAAACCTGGTTAAATGGTTTCCCTAGGGTTGAACAGTCATCTGAAGCAGATTTTGAACTCAGCCTTTCCTGCGTCAAGATCCAGAACCTGTCCACCATACCTCTTATCTGTCTCTACTGAGAGAAAGCTTCCATGGGCAGAGTCCAAAGTTTTGGTGGGAGAGGGATGAGGATGATGTCTAGACTACAGGAAGCATAGGATGGAGATGGGAATTATAGGAAAAGCTTTCCATCAAAGCAAATCAATACTTTCTTTGTAACAAAGTCTTAGAGGTTGGATTGAGGCATAAATTGGTTACTTGACTTGTCTAGGGTCAGAGAACCATCAGGTTTCAAAGCCGGGCCTTGAACACAGATCTTCCTGATCTGAGTTCAAGTTCTCTTTCAAGTGCCTCTCATATGTACCCTTAATGCTATATATTTAAGATGTTAAATTTAGATAAAAAGAAGTACTTGTTGCTTCTAGTTCCTTCTAGTCTTGGCCTCATAGACTCTCCTTCTCAGCCACATAATACTCTTTGAGGGAAGGGGCTAAGGAGATGGAGATTAGACCTAAAGTCATGCCTTTCAGGTCAAAGTCAAGATGAATTGTTGTTTTTTTGTGGGATATGAAATATACAACTCCACAATTTCTCAATACTCCTATTCTCTTGAAACCACTTTGGAAAAATTACAATTCTGTTCTTATATATAATTTGAAAAATATACTCTAATGGCATAAGGAGAACTGCAGCCTGTAGGGTTAAGAGATGGAAGCAAATGATTAATATAGATTCTTTAGGTCTCATAAATTGGTTAAAAGGAAGAAAAAAACATCAATCCAACAATGACTCATTTGAAGCAAAGAAAAAATAAAACTCCACAAAGCCAAAGGATGAAGTCATTAACCTGAATCTGTGACTGGATTCAGAGACAAACTCTCTTTGTCATGCTTTTCAGAATGGTTTTTATTCTTTAACAGATAAGCACAATTATAATGGCAGAGGAAGCAAGTTAGGTTTTCACTGGTTAACGTGTGGGGTCGGCTCCTAAGGCACCTGCCAACACCATCTGAGCTTCACAAGCACAAAACTCATTCTCACTTCTGAAAAGAACCTGGATTGAAGCATACTGGATTTGTAACAATGCCCAGAAGCATCCTATTTTGTCATGTGTGAATGTTACCAATAGACAACTCACAAACCCACGTAACTCGTCCTCTAGCAAGACCTCCCCCAGGAAGAATAAATGGCTGGAGTATAGAGTTATCAAAAAATAGTTTGGTTTCCTTTTGACTCTTTTAACTGATCCGTCCAGCCTTTTCTCTGGGCAATCCAATTGTATTCATTAAAGGATCTTATTTTTCCTTGGATGGGAAAGGGAAGCAACAAGCATTTATTAACTTCCTGTTAGGTGCTAGGCACTGTGCTAAGTGGTTTACAAATATCCCATTGGATCTTCATAACAACCTGGGAGGCAGGGGATGTTACTATTCCCATTTTATAGTAGAGGAAATTGAGGCAAACAAAAATTAAGTGACTTGCTCAGGGTCACACAGCTGGTAAGTGTTTGAGAATGGATTTGAACTCAAGTCTTCCTGACTCCAGGCCAAGTGCTCTCTCCATCTAGTTCAAAAGTGGGGAACCTGCAGGCTCAAGACCACATGTGGCCCTCTAGGTCCTCAAGTGCAGCCAGGATTCAGTCAAAGGGTTGCACTTCAGAACCTAGAAGGCCACATGTGGCCTCAAGGCTTCAGGTTCCCCACCACTGAAGCTGCTTAAGTACCCTGAATGAGGGTGATTCCCCACTGGAAAAAGCATGAAATTCAACTGCCTGATTTTCCTTACAGTTTCATTACAAGACGTTGAGTGAACCAAAAATATGCAAAGCCAGTGCATCTCTGATAGAAAAAGCCTGTATTTGTTATTTGTTCATTGTTCAAATATTAAAAGGTGAGTAGCAGTATTATTTTTATTATCAATTGAAAAAAAGTACTCCGTATCAAATGTAAGCTTAAAAAAAAACTAAGCAAATGATTTATCAAATCGCCAATGTGGGTGCTCTCACATTCTCCGAGGTTTTTTAATTAAGTCATCTTCTTGTATTCCAGAACCATGAGGTCCTTTTACTAACTGGTCTGATTTTCCCTTTTTGGTAGTAAGTCCTATTGGTTAAACTTCCAGTCCCACACCTTCTCATTTCCTAATTCTGTATCTCTGCTCTGTTCTTTTTCTTCATAAATTCCAAATGACTTTCCACATCAGAAAGTTTACAAGGGGACATTACTTCATCTCTGCTTTCTGCCTAAGTCCAGGCAAAGAAAGGGATGATGTAGAAATGCCAAACTCTTCTCCTTCCTTCTCCTGATTCCTGAAACACTTTGTAGAGTGCATTCAGTAATTTGCCATTGTAAGCGCTGGCATGAAGAGCTTTCAGGGCTGAGCTCTGACACCGTATTTAGTTTGGACTTTGACTGCTCAGCTAAAACTTCCATTTGTATGCATTTATTCTGCTGCACACATTATGTTATCAGTCACTTTCAATATTTCAGAGTCACAGCAGGCCCTTTCTGACACACATTTGTCAGAATGAACTGCCTTGATTGCTATTATTACAGACTGCAGTTCCTGAGTAAGGGGAAAAGGCTTATGGAGAGCCTGAATATTGAAACTGCCTGATAAAACAATAGACAAAACAGAATAAAAACAGAATAAATGCATACAAATAGATGTTTTAAAAGGACAGAAAAATGCAGGATTATAAAATAGGCATGTGGAATTCAAAAGCCCGTGAAGAAATATGTAATGATTTTTCTTTAGAAAAAGGATAACAAAACATATTGAATATTGCAAAATTACAAAATCAACTGCCTAGTGAGGTATTGCTTGCTTAGCTTTCCAGTAATCAGGGATGTTGCTAATGAAGGCTATTGTTGGAAGGACTTTAAAATTCAATAAGCATTTTAGTGCCTACTGTATTGCCAAGCACTGGAGTTTCAATGAAAAAATAACCAATATCTACCTTCAAGGAGTTTATACTCTAGGGAAGAAAACTTTAATCCTATTGAGGGATTAGGTCATAAATACTGTGCTAATTCCTAGAGCAAAGAAGGAAAAAAAACTACTCACAAGGGACCAAGAATGAGTCTCTTCTTTCTCAACTAAATAAAACCTCTAGGGAAATAACAAGGTCCATACAGCTTTCTGTCATGTTATCTAAATGGAATAGAATATGACCAAATGGGCTGAAAAGAAAAGGGAAATCATGCTTCATAAGAAATATGTTCTACTTGCTTTCCATCTTCCTACTCACTCCATTCTGCCCAAAGTATAGGTCAAAATCATTCCAAAAATAATGCCAGTTAGCCCCAGATGCATACTGAAGTATGCAGATGTATGTTGATCCTAAGAAACTAAAACCAGATACCCTTAAATGGCACAGAGATTTTAGGATAGAAATGAAAATTTAAAATTCATATAGATATCACTTGTCAAGCCCTGAAATAAATCAAGCTCATAAGTGGAGGAATGAGGCATCTTTAATGGAGATAACAGGATAGTAAGCCCGATACCCTGAGGTCATTCATGTCTGAATACATAGATGTCCCACTGATGCAGTCTGGGGTTTCTGGGAACCCCAAAATGTCAGGGTACAGGGAGGTCTTCCTGGAATGAATTCACATACCCAAACCTTCTTCTAGTCAAAGTGGCAGGGTTTATTTTAATGCCAATTGTGCCTGTAAAATTCCTAGTGAATCTGTAACTTAATGGGGGTAAGACTGATACCTATATACAAAACATAATAGTGAAAAGATCTGGATGGGATTAAGGAATGGTAAATAGCCTGGGATCAGCCAGGTGCAATAGTGAAAGAAGTAAACTAGCTTAAGGTGGGTCAAGAGTGACTGTGAAAGGGCTCTCAAGTATCTAGGTGGGCTGGGATGGGCCAGATGCCTTCAGCAAGATGCCAGTGATCTGGGCTGCTGAAATGTGTGGGGAAACTCAGGGATTGAGTTGCTTTCAAAGACATGGTCTTTTGCTTTTAGGGGTCCAGGTCCCATCACTGCATCACCATGAAGAAACTAACAAAAAAAATTTTTTTTTCATATCTTTAGGAAGAAAGGGGAAGGGGGTCATATTAGGTAGCCAGGCCTAGTCATGAGACCCCAGCCCCACTTCATTGTTGTTTTTTTTTACCCTTCATGATCTAATTTGCCATAAATCCCAATGAGGGGCACAAGCACATTAGCAGCTATTTTGTCAACTGATATGGCTCAAGCTGGCTTTGTTTACAGGGTAAGGTCCCAGAGTGGGAATTTAGCTCAATCCAATTGAGATTAAAGACTTCAAGAGAAGAAATGGAAGAACATTGGTAGAATTCTGGCATTACTAAGATTGTTCAGAGGGAGAAGCTTTCTTACTGGCAGTGTGGCCTTTTGACAGAGAAGTTAATATTATATTCGATATTAACAATATTCCTGTCACATTTTATTTTTTAGATTTTCCTAGCAATATAAGAATGAAACTGATAGGAAAAAAAACTGGAGAAAATAATTATTCAGGTCAAAGGGTAGACACAGATTAAGTTGCTCAATATCCCCTGCGCCAATCACCTGTTGTAGCTTACATAACCATGTGACTGTGAACAAGTACATCCCCCTCCATTCAATACATGCCAAATTTTGAACCCTTCTTTTGTGTATGTGTTACATGTCATTTTTAGGTTATAAAATATTCCCAGATTAGCTCTGTGTCATGTTCGGTGCTCTGTATATTGTTCAAGTTTAACAAATAATAAGTATTAAAAATAATCTTGGAGCTAAATTTGAACCAAGTGTTCAAGGACTATAAAACTCATTTATAGATGAGTAACTTTTCCTAGCATTTTTCCCTATGCTATGTTAACTCCATACTAGGATGATGTTCCGGTACAAGAGACCCTTTATCCCAATTACTCTCCTCGCTGCAGAAGGGAGTGAGACTAGATAGGGGTTCTTCTTTGTATGTCACGGAACCCTTGGACAGATAGTTAAGTCTATTTATAATTCTCAAAAGAATGTTATAAATACGTAAAATAAAATAATTAGAATTTAAACATGTTAAGTGCCTCATTTGTGGCATGCACTGTGCTAAGTGGTGGGGATTAAAAAAAATAAGGCATAAAACAGTCAACCTCCAAAAGTTTGGTCTGAAAAAGACAAGCAGTTAGGTTGTCTGAATCCATGCTTTATTTCTCTCAAAGCGGGTGGCATGCATGTGCTAACAGTTTGGAACTGAGAGTTCCTCTGGGGGTTGGGGTACACAGTTTATATGCCCTTTGAAGAATAGGTGTTCCCAAGGGGCACCAATCAACTCTGATTGGTTAATACACTGGGGATTGGGCTATATTGAAATGAGTGTCTTGGGGTACGTGACTTAGGTCACCTAAATCTTGGTCAAAGAGACATCAATTTCCATGTCACCTATCTTGTCTGTAGGGAGAATCAACATTTTCCCACACCTGTTTGAGCAAACACAAAAAGCCGAAATATGCCCATTAGCCCAAACTTAAGAGTTGCTTTTACTGTATGATTAGATCTCGGCCTGGGTAAGTCTTTAGAAAGATTTCCAACACTGGTTGATTTCTGGATAAGAAGGAGAAAAGGAGAAAAACCATGGTAAGAATCTATCTCCACCTGAGGCTGAGGAGCACACAATAGGCCTCCCTACCTTAGATTAAGTTACTTCTGAGTTTGGGTTGGGGTTTGACTAGGATAAGGAGACTCAATGCAATCTCGTTATCAGTAATATACTTTTGAAGAAGAAACTGAACTTTGGAAGGATGGGACTGTGGAAAGCTCTAAACCTCCAAATAATGATTATTAAAAATCAATTTTACACTATCATATTGAAATAAGAGTGTGATTTTTATTTGCCATTCATGTTCATGGAGCCCCTAAAATTTATCCACAGACCATAGAACCCCCAGTCTAGAAGATCTCTTTGTTCCCTTCTAGCAGAGTCTATTTAAATCCCTGATTACTGGAAATCTAAGAACCACATTGTTATTAACATGTACCCAGAGGCCAGGATTTGGGCCACAATTCCAGCCAATTCTGTCCCCTACTTTAGATAATAGTCTCAGATTCTGAAAAGTGTTTCTTCTTGTTTTCATGGTTGTGTTCCTATTCAAAATGTTCCATTTAGGTCTTTCCTTGGAGGCCTATCAGGATGCTTCATTGAGGGCAGAGTGCTATGACTTGATTACCTAAAAGTATAAGTTCCTCAGTGGAGCCTAGCACACAGCTGCCAATTTCCTTTTGAGGGCAATCAGTATGTTCATTAGTAACTAAGTTGAAGAAAAAAAAATTGGTTTGTGCCAAGTCAGTGACCTGGATCCTGTTCAAAATGAGTATTCCACTGAAATGGACCGTTGACTTCCGTTTCCCATGGGTCCCTTTCTGAAGAGACTTTCTTTTTCCCTTTCCCACTTTCCTGCTAACAATGACAAGATTTGAATTTGGAAAGAGAATATGATCCTAATGGTCTTAACATCTTAAAATTGTGGCCAAGTCCTACTTTGCTTCCTCTTAGAAAATGGAAAAGGAAGCTTTACTAGAGACCAGATTTTTTTAAATAAATAGGCACTCTGTGCCAAGATTTATCATTTATTATTTGTTAGGTTCATAAAGATTTTATTATTATTATTGGCAATTTTTCATAGAAATGCCACTGAGCTATTGAAGCAGAATCAAAATCTCGCAGAACCAAGCCAAAAGTTTCATGGACAGTGCCAGGAAACATGGAGTGTTTTGGGGCAGTTGAGAGGCAGTAGACATACCTCAAGGAACCAATAAAATTCTTATAATGCTTTTCATACAGGGCCAAGTTAAAGAAAGGCCAAGAGTTTCTGATTCTGAGTCAGAATAAAATTTTCTTTGAACTACAGACAGTGAATCACTTTCTCTGATGACTGTTTTGTTTTAATCTCAATGTATTTTTTAATTAAATGTTATATATATATATATCCAGAATTTATCTGAAAAGGGGAACTTTCTGGAAATTGAAACTAAAATGTCATCTTCCAGAAAAGATTTGATAAAGTAGAAAAGGTTATCTTTTATTTTTTAGCTTCTGAGTTGTTCTATAAGTCCCTGTGCACTAGATGATTGACAGAGAGGAATAGAGACATCAGAAGAAAGAGAGATAATGAAGATACTGTAGGCAGAGATCAGACCTATACACAGTGTAATCTTCAGTGGGAATTTCCATTCCTTCTCTTGTACTCTTTTAAATTTTAAATTAGATATCATTGTTAAGAGGCCTCAGTACCGACAGAAATTAAGGGCCATTCCTAAATTGAAAACCTGGTCAAGATGTGAGGTCTAGATCTTTAGTGTACTGTATGACTTAAATTAATGATCTCTTTTCATAATAGAATTCCTGATTTACTACAGAAGAGATTTAAATTCTATTCCTTTGTATTAATATCAACATTGTTGTTTTTTTAAAATACTTTATTTCTCCCCATAAATATAAAAACAACTGTTAACACTCATTGTTTTAAAGTTTTGAGTTCCAAATTCTATCTCTTCCTCCTTCCCCTCCCTCACTCCCTGAGATGGTAAGCAATCTAATATAGGTTCTATATGTGCTATCATATAAAAATATTTCCATATTAGTTATTTTGTAGAGGAAGGAAAGGAGGGAGGGAGGGAAGGAGGGAGGGAGAGAGGAAAAAAGGAAGGAAGGGGAAAATAGTATGTATCAGTCTGTATTCAGACAACATGAGTTCTTTCTCTGGAGCAGGGATAGCATTTTTCATCATGAGTCCTTTGGGATTGTCATGGATCATTGTATTGTTGAAGATAGACAAATCATTTGTAGTTCTTAATTGTACAATATTGCTGCTACTATGTACAATGTTCTCCTGGTTCTACTCATTTCACTTTGTATCTTTTCATGTACATCTTTCCAAGTTTTTTCTGAAATCATCTTGCTTGTCATTTCTTATAGCACAATAATATTCCATTACATTTTTATACCACAGCTTGTGTAGCTATTCCCCAGTTGATGGGCATCCCTTCAATTTCCAATTCTTAGACACTACAAACAGAGCTGCTATAAATATTTTTGTACAAACAGGTTTTCCCCCTTTTTTGACCTCTTTAGGATATAGACCTAGCAGTAAATCAAAGGGTCTGCACAGTTTATAGCCCTTTGGGCATTGTTCCAAATTGTTCTCTGGAATGGTTGGATCAGTTCACAAATCCACCAATGGTATATTAGTGTCCCAGTTTTCCTATATCCTCTCCAACATCCATTATTTTCCTTTTTGGTCATATTAGCCAATCTGATAGGCGTGAGGTGGCACCTCAGTGTCGTTTCAATTTGCATTTCTCTAATCAGTGGTGATTTAGAGCATCTTTTCATGAGTATAGATAGCTTTGATTTTGTTGAATGCAAACTGTTCATATGCTTTGACCATTTATCAACTGGGGAATGACTTGTATTCTTAAGTGACTTGCCCAGGGTCACACACCTAGTAAGTATCAAGTAACAAAGGGCAGATTTGAACTCAGGACCTCCTGAATCCAGGTCTGGTGCTCTATGCACTGTGCCAATGCCCTGAATGACTTGTATTCTTATAAATTTGACTCAGTTCTCTATATGTTTGAGAAATGAGGCCTTTATCAGAGATACTTGATGTAAAAAAAATCCCCAATTTTCTGCTTTCCTTTTCATTTTGGTTGTATTGCTTGTCTTTGTGCAATTTTTTTTAATTTTATATAATCAAAATGATCCATTTTACATTTTGCAATATTATTTATATCTTATTTGATCCTAAATTCTTCCCTTATCCATAGATCTGATAAGTAAATTAGTCCATGCTCTCCTAATTTACTTATGTTATCACCCTTTATGTGTAAATCATGTACCCATTTTGACATTATCTTGGTAAATGTTGCAACATATTGGTCTATAACCTAGTTTCAGCCATCCCATTTTCTAGTTTCCCAGCAGTTTTTGTCAAATAATAGTTTTTGTCCCAAAAGCATGGATCTTTGAGTTTGGCAAACACTAGATTACCATTTACTACAATGTATTATGTACCTTTAATAACAATAAGCATTGTTATGATGAAAGTTTCACAAATGAAGCAAACTACTGATAGCTTTTCTTCCTGAGCCAGTATGGGACAGTGTTCTAAAAACATGAGGACTCCATAATACTTAGGGATAAACACAAGTGATTATTCATATAAATTATGTTGATAAATGAATATTCTTAATAAAAAATATTCAGTGTCAAATTTCTTCCTAATTATATTTACTTAAGCTCCACTTAAGGTGCTATCTCAGTAGAAATTATAAAATCATGGCTATCTTTCAAATTATTTTGTTTTTCTGTAAATGAAGTCACTTTTAAATAACGTTTTTAAATGGCCAGGAGGCACCAGTTTTCTAAGTATATTTTATACTAGAACGAGTGCTTGAAGTGAAAAAGATAAAAGGAGGCTTGTGTATCATTCTTCTGAAAGAAATGAGGAAGTTGTATAGAATATCTTCAGGAGCAGATTTAATCGAGGCATTTGGGGGGAAAAGATAAGAGGACAGCTTCAAACCAAACAGAATGGAAAGCATAACCTCCTATCCCACTTTGCATGAAACATAACATTATTCTTTTCTGTAGAAATGGAGTCAACATCAGACATCCACAATAGGATTTTAGTCTTCCTGCCCTTCTAAAAAGAAAAGAACTTTCCTTTCTCTTCAGTTTCTTTGTCCAATAACACAAACTACATTCAAGAAAAAGTATACCTCATTTCTAAGAAACAAAGCAATCAGATTTTAGCTGAGTTGCGCTGAAACATGATGGCTTGCTTAAATCCTCAATAAGGATGTGATCTCTAATGAAATGCCATTCCCTTCTAGGCATGATTGGTTTCTATACTGAGAAAATGGTCAAGAGGACTCAGTGGGTGTCAATGTATTGACACAGCCAGTCACAAACAATGATCAAATAGCTGGGACATTTTGAAGCAGACTATTTTAGTTTAGTTTGGTTCATTCCTGCTGTTTATTGAATTTATAGAATCAGCATTCATTCTTTCAGCTATACAAAGATGAGTATGGCACAGTCACTGGCCTCACGGAGCTTACAGTAAGAGGAAGAGGAGAAGAGGAAGACAGCTAACATTTATATAGTGCATTAAAGTTTGTAAGCTTTTTGCAATGGTGTCTAATTTGAGTCTCACAACAAGAACTCAGTGAGGTCAATACCACAGGTATTAGAGCAAATGAAACTCATGCTGAGAGAGGTAAAGATCACAATTTGTAAATGGCAGAGGCAAGGTCCAAAGCCAGGTCCTTCTGGATTCAACTCCAATACTCTAACCACATAGCCTCTTGATGGAAGAGTAGGGAGATAAGATTTTATGTACACAATTTACTCTAATACCACCAATTATCATTGTCATAGAAGAGTCAATCAATCAGGTAATAAACATTTATTAAAAGCCTACTATGTGCCAGGCACTGTGCTAAGTTCTAGGGATTCAAATAAAGGCAAACAAAAAAATAAATAAATAAAACAATACTCACAATTTAATGGGAGAGACAATATGCAAACATCTATGTGAAAACAAGATATATACAGGAGAAATTGGAGATAATTAACAGAGGGAAAGCACTAGAATTAGAGAGGATCAGGAAAAGCTTCCTATAGAAGGTAGTTTTTAGCTGAGACCTGAAGGAAGCCAGGAGGCAGAAATGAGTAGGGAAAAAATTCCAGGCATGGGGATCAGTCAATGAAAATGCCTGGAGTTTAGAAATGGCGAGTCAGTGTCACTAGATGGGGGAAGAGGGTTGTAAGAAGAGGTATATACTCTGCCATAGTTGTACATAATGATTGATCTGGGCCTTTGACATATGTGCAGTATCCCTCTATCATCTCTTTGCCTGCCTGGTTAAAATAGTAGTCATTATGCTTGTTTACTTTCAAAAGTTGAAGCATGTCTATTGCAGGATAGTATTTTTCCTTAGCAAATGCACACTTTCTCAACATTACTACTTGACAGTGTTCTAGAAATGGTAGCTATTAGCAATGATCAAGAAAAAGAAATTAAGCGAACAGGCATTGGCAAAAAATAAATAAAAATAAAACATCACTATTTATACTTATACATATAGTATACATACATACATTTATACAATACATATAGTCACTTGATTAAAAAATATAAGATAAAGGGATAAGAAATACACCTACAAAAAGTGCTATAGTTTCTACATATTACAGACAGAAATCTGGGGAAATTGTTGAAAAGAAAAATGTCATTTGTTATAAAGAAAATTATATCAAAAATCTTTGGCTTTTATTTACTAATGGAAACAACATCTATATAAAATTAATTTTGAAATAATTATACTAAAAATAAGGGAAGATCCTATAGCAAAAAAAAATGGCAATACTCTCCAAAATCACTTATAGATTGAATGTACTATCTTCAAGAAAACAGTGGGCTACTTTATTAAAATGATAACACAATTGCTATGGAAGAACAAAGGAAATGAATATCAAAGGCACTCACATCATAGGGGAAAGAGAAAAAAGGCAAACTGCCCTACTTAATTTGACATTGGGCTACAAAACAGTGATTATCAGAATTGTCTGGTTCTTGATTTTAAAAAGGAAAATATCAATAAAATAGCATAATAGAGCATTAGAATTGGAAGCTGATAGTGTGCATTTTTGGATAAGTATATGATAAATATATGAAAAGATGGATGGGAATCACTATTCAGTGAAAACTTCTGGGAAAACTGATTTAGCATTATGGCAGCAATGGATTTTGTTACAGCAGAACACTGACTTAAAGTCTCTTTTCCACCAAGGATGGTATCTCCCATAAATACATCAAAAATAGGTAAGATTCCTTAAAAGATGTAACAGAGAAAATCTTGTTTGATCACCCTCTGGGGGTCATTAATATCAGGGAAGCATAAAACAAGAAGGTAGGCATATGTCCAAAGTGTTCCCCACTGAAATGGAGCAAATCCATCACTGTATCACTGATTCCAAGTTGAAAAGTGCTTCTCTATAAATGACCTTTGAGGTATGTGTGTGTGTGTACATACACATATATGTATATATGTGCACATATGCATACATTATATACACACAGGTATGTGTATACATATATATTTGCATACACACATACATATATATGTGTATGCATACACACACAGAGATGATAACCTCTGGATGACACTCCTATTCCTAAATGATGCTCTGGTGATTATAGCAAGCCTCGGAATATTGCAGTGCTTCCTAGCTAAGACCCATAACCACTAAAAACAGTCCTACAATCCAGAAAGGCAAAAGTAGATAATTCAAGAATGTCTGTTGTCCAGATTATTACATGTCATTCAATTACAGAGCTCATCCATCAGCCAATGTATATGTGTATGTAATTTTATCATTAGTAATGACATTAAATAAAAGGAATTAATATCTGCTTTGCTCCTATACCCTAAGGACCATGAGACTTTTCCATCTGACTTGCAACTGCAACCTTCTATATGTATTATTTCCCTCATTAGAATATGAACTCCCTGAAACAGGGATTGTCTTACTTTTCTGTTTGTATCCCCAGAGCTTACCATAGTTCTTTGTGTATATCAAGCACCTAAAAATAAACGCCTTATTCATTCATTTATAGATAGATAATCTTGAACAGGTACTTCAATTGGCTCAGTTGAGCTTCAGGTAGATAGATGAAAGTAGGCTAAACTGCATTTGAAATAATTACAAACTTTTTCCTGATAAAAAAGACCCATCTTTTAAATACCTGTATTATACTGGAATTGTATGGCTGTGTAGTGATAGAACACTATAGGCTGTGGAAAATTCAAAACATAATTCCACAAAGCAATGGAGAAAAGCATGGTAAAGGTTTGCAGACTATAACACACAATTAAGAGGGAAATAGGAAGAACTATAGTTTTTTTAATCTAATATGAATGTATGATTGTAAAAAATGAGTTAATTATATGGCTACAAAGGATAATTCGTAAGGAAAGTTCATATGTTCCAATGATATCATCAAGATGTCCAGAGAAAGAAAGGTCTCAAATGTATTGGATGGATGGCACTTAACTACCCCAATTATGGAGGACATGAATAAGAATTGTAAACAGAAAGGTCGCACAGGTTTAGGTTGTAATCTGCATATTTGAAGGGAACTGAGATCCATTCAAGTGAACCAATGATGGAAATAGAAAAAAATAACATGTATATAATAGATAAATAGAATATGTATATGAAAATATAATTTTATATTATTTGTCACAGTTATAGAGAAGAAAATTTTTATCTTTTTTTTAAAGTAGAAAATATAGATGAATTTTATCATATAAAATTGAGAATTTTTCTAGAAAGATAGTCTAGGTTAAAAATCTTTATGATAAATGTTGTATTGGAAAGATCATTGAACTTTGTCATCAGAAGTCACAGATATGAATCTAGTTTCTACTACTTAAGATCTATGTGACAGATTCTTTAACCTCTCTACCCCTTCCTCAACTTCCCACCCCTATTTCTTTATCTGTAAAATAAGAGACTTGAACAATGTGACTTCTAAAAGTCCTAACCTGTGATCCTATTTTTTCCCAGGACCAATTTTTCCCTTAACCCACCTTCCCTCTAATTCCCTCTCCCCTCTTCTTCCCTTTCCCTCCTTGTTAAGTAAAATGTATTTTGGTGGCAAACTCTGTGTGTATATATTCTTCCCCTCTTTGACTAGTACAGATAAGTGAGGTCAAAGGTCAGCCATTCCTCCCATTTCCTCTTTCTTGTTTGTATAGATGTCTATTCACCCACCCTGATTTTGTGAGATAATTTCCCCTTACCTTCCTTTCCCTTCCCGACCAGGGTATTTCTCTTCCCCTCTCTTTCCATTCTTCTCTTATGATCAAGACAGCAGAACCATTCCCAGGTTTTCCATCTAATTAGAACCCCTCTATGTAATGATTATAAGGTTCAGAGAGAACACATGCCATCTCCCTCTAGTACTTTATCTTTTTTTTTATTCCTTCTCCCTCCCCCTCTCTCTCTTCCTGTCCCTGTCCCTCTCTCTCTTCCTGTCCCTCTCCCTCCTTCCCTTCGTCTCTCCCTCCCTTTCTCTATCTCTCTCTCTCCCCCTCCTTCCCTCCCCCCTTCCCCACCCCCACCACACTTCCCCTTTTCATCTCTACACAAGTGATTCCCAGATCTCTGTATCCAGCCCTAGTATCTCAAATGAGTCCCAGTCCCACATCAGAAACTACATTCAAATATTTTGGACTAGATGTCCCATAGACATATCTAATTCAACATGTCCAAAACAACTTATGATTTTACACCAAGCTCATCCCTATTCCTAACTTTCATATTTCTATCACAGAATAGAAGAATTTCAATGTTGACAAGGTCTTCAGCTGTCATCCAGGACAACCCATATACCAAAGAAATCCCTGATACAACATACCCAACGAGTGGTTTTCCAGCCTCTACTTAAAGACCTCCAGTGAAAAGGAATCCACCACCTCTCAAGGCAGTCCATTCCAATTTTAGACAGGCCTGATTGTTTGGAAGTTTTTCCTAATATAAAGTTTAAATTTGCCTCTTTTCAACTTTTTCCCACTGTACCTGTTCATGATCTTTACGGTCAAACCAAGCAAGTCTTGTCTTTCTATATGACACTCCAAATCACCTGAAGACATGCCCCCTGCCCTGAATTTTCTAGTCTCCAGACAAAACATGCCCCAATTCCTTCAACTTATAACATGGTCTTCAAATTCCTTCACCATTGCCCTCCTCTGGACAGTCTTCAGTTCATTAATTTCCTTAAACTGTATTTTCCAGAAACAAATACAATATTCTAAATGGGAACTGAGGAAGGCAGATTACAATAGGACAATCAGCTCCCTATTCCGGGAAGCTTTGCCCCTCTTATTACAAACCAAGATTGCATTAACTTTTTTGGTTGTCATTTCACTCTACTGACACAATCACCTAGCAATACACTAAAACCCTCATAACTTTTTCATAACAACTGCTGTTTATCCATGTCACCCATCTTGTGCTTTTGAAATTGATTTTTTTTGGTACCCAAATGCAACACTTTTGCAGATTACTTGTCTAATCTCTAATCAATTTTCTTTATTTACTTCAGTAGGAGAGTGGCATCTGAACTGACTTGAATTTAAAACCAAAATATTTTATTTGTAAAAAGACTAGCCTGACATATTTACCTCATGAGCAAGGTGTTTTTATTTCAACTAAATCACGCTATCTCTGACACCAATGTGGCTTGTCAGTAGTTATCATTCCTGAAAAGTCAGTTTCTTCAGGTTCTATTTCACAGTTTCCTCTTTCATTCTTCTTGTACCTTGTTTAAACTGACACTCTTAAGCTTACATTTAGGTGATTTCTTTGAATCTTTTCTTGTCCATTCTTCTCACAAGAATAGTCCACAGAAACATAGCAAGTGTTTTGGCAATCCCAATAAATGTTTCCGAATTGACTGCAATTAATAGCTAATCACCATAATAGCTAGCATTTCTACAAGATTTCAAGTTTGCAAAGAGTTTTACAAATATCACTTCATTTTTATCCTCACAACAGCCCTGCAAGATAGGTGCAATTATTATCTTCATTTTACAGGTGAGAAAACTGGGGCTGAGAGAAGTTACATATCTTGTCCAGTACAGCTAGTAAATGTCTGAGACAGGAATCAAACTCAGATCTTCCTGAATCCAATTACAGTTCTCTACTCACTACACCACCTAGATGGCATTCAAGGCTACAAGTATCAGATAAATGATATGCCAGTGAAACACATCAAGAGTCTGGGTATATGCTCTGTAACTGCTTCAGGTCTTGTTCCTGTAAGTCAATTGGACAGCATCATTTAACTTAAACCCATATTTGATAGAGTATACCAACCAGGCCCCTTCAAGAATCAAGGGAGGAAAGGACTTCTGAGAAAGATCTTTCAAAGTTAACTGTAAGAACTAATTTCCTCCTGTGACTCCCTAGTCCATTTTTCTGATCCCACCACTCTTCTTCTCTGCCATTAAGTCAACTATTGCTTATTGCTAGCCTTCTTTCTTATTCCTAGACTTTATTAGAGTCAATCCTGGTACTCATTCCCTTGGTGTGGCTACTTAGCTCCCTACAAAGAGCATAGAAACCAGACTCCTTTCTTGATTAATCTATAAGTAAGAAGTGTGATGTAGGTTGTATGTATATACATGCATGTATGTGTATTCATACATATATCAAATATGTATGTTTGTAACATGTGTGTATTTATATTTGAGAGGCAACATGTATGGCATCGTATATAGAAAGCTGGCGTCAGAGCCAGGAAAACCTAGGTTCAGTTCCTGCCCCCAAAAATACCGTGTGGCCCTAGGTAACCCTAATGCTCCTTGTTGTTGTTCAGTAATTGAGTCATTGTCAATTCTTTGTGACCCCATGTACCATAGCCTGCCCAGTCCTTTTATCCTCCACTAGCTCTCAAAGGCTTTTCACATACATGCTAATTGTTTCCATGACATAATTTGTCCATCTCATTCTCTGCCATCCCCTTTTTCTTTTGCCTTCAATTTTTCCCAACTTCAGGGTTTTTTCCATTGAGTTCCATCTTCTCATTATGTGGCCAAAGTATTTAAGCTTCAGCTTCAGTGTTCCACCTTCCAGTAAAAGCCTGAATTCATTTCTTTAAGTGTTGACTGATTTGATCTCCTCACTGTCCAAGGGATTCTCCAAAGGCTTCTCCCACACCACAATTCAAAAGCCTTGATACTGTAGCATTCATTTTTCCTTATAGTCCAACTCTCACTGCCATATATTACTACTGGAAAAACCGTAGCTTTGACTATGCAGACCTTTGTTAGCAAAGTAATGTCTCTGCTGTTTAGTATGCTGTCCAGATTTGCCATAGCTTTCCTTCCAAGGAGAAAGCCTGTTTTAATTTCATGGCTACAGTTGCCATCTGCATCTCTGAGCCCAAGAATATACAATCTGACAATGTTTTAATTTCTTCTCCCTCTATTTGCCAGGAAGTGATGGAACCAGATGCCAAAATCTTAGTTGTTTTTTGGGTTTTTTTTCTTTTAATGTTAAGCTTCAAGCCAGCTTTTTCTCTTCTCTTTCACCTTCATCAAGAGGCTTCTTGTCATCAGCATATTTGGGATTGTTGATATTTCTCCTAGCAACATTAATGCCAGCTTTTGATTCATCCAGCCTGGCATTTCACATGATGGTCCTCTGCATTCAAGTTAAATAAATAAGGTAACAATATACAGCCTTGATGTACTCCTTTTCCAAACTTAAACCTATCAGTTGTTCCATGTTCAGTTCTAACTATTGCTTCTTGACCTGCCTAGACCTTGACTCAGGAGACAAGTCAGATGATCTGATACTCCCATCTCTTTGAGGACTAGCCACATTTTGTTGTGATCCACCCAGTCAAAGGCTTTAGGGTAGTCGATGAAGCAGAAATAGATGTTTTTCTGGAACTCACTTGTTTTCTACGTAATCCAGCCAATTTTGTTGATTTGGACTCTAGTCCCTCTGCCTCTTTGAAAACCAGCTTGCTCTTCTGATAATTCTCAATTCACATGTTGCTGAAGCCTAGCTTGCAGAATCTTAACCATAATGCTGGTGTGTGAAATGAGCGCAATTGTTCAGTAATCTAAACATTCCTTGGCATTGCCCTTCTTTAGGATTGAGAAGCAAACTGAATACTGAATAGTTGCCACTATTGAGTTTTCCAAATTTTCTAGCATATTCAGTGCAGCATTTTAACAGCATCATCTTTTAGGATTTGAAATAGCTCAGCTGGAATTCTATCACCCCCACTAGCCTTGTAGTTAGGAATTCTTCCTAAGGCCCACTTGACTTCATTCCCCAGGATGTCTGGCTCTAGATCATTGTGATTATACGTGATGTCAAACTCTTTCTTGTACAGTTCTTTTGTGTATTTTTGGCACCTCTTCTTAATCTTTTCTGTTTCTGTTAAGCCCCATTTTTGTCTTTTATTGTGTCCATTTTTTTCAATAAAATATTCCCCAGATATCTGTAATTTTCTTGAAAAGGTTTCTTGTCTTTCCCATTTTACTGTTTTCATTTATTTCTTTGCATTGCTCATTTAAGAAAAACTCTCTCCTTGCAATTCTCTGGAATTCTGCATTCAGTTGGGTATATCTTTCCCTTTCTCCATTACCTTTACTTTTTTCTCCTCAGCTATTTCTAAAACCCCATCAGACAGCCATTTTGCTTTCTCGTTTTTCCTTAGGGGTGTTTTTTGTTGCTGCCTCCTACATAATATTGCAAACCTCTGTCCATAGTTCTTCAGGCGCTCTACCAGATCTAGCCCCCTTGAATCTATTCATTACCCACAGTGAGCTCCAGGTCTTGTTTTAACTAAATATGTAGAGATTCTTCACCTTTGATGCAAAGTATATAATCAATATGATTTCTATATTGACCATCTGGTGATGTCCATGTGTAGAGTCAGTTGCCTTTTAGGTTGTTGAAAAAGAGTGTTTGCTTTGACCAAGTTATCTTAATAAAATCCTATTAATCTCATTTTGTCCTCCAAGGCCATACTTCCCTATTATTCCCATTATCTTCTGATTTCTAATTTTAGCATTCCAATCCCCTATGATTAATGTTATATAGTGGGGGGGGGGGGTTGGTGTTATTTCTAGATGTTATATATCTTCATAGAACTGAACAACTTTGGCCTTTTTGGCATCAGTAGTTGGAGCATAGACTTGTATTACTCTGATGTTGAATGGTTTCCTTTGAATTTGAACAGACATCGTTCCTTCACTTTTGAGATTATGCCCCAGTACTGTTTTTCTCATCCTTTTATTGACTGTGAAGGCTATACCATTTCTTCTAAAGGATTCTTGCTCACAGTAGTATATGTAACAATCACCTGAATTAAATTCACCCATTCCCATCCATTTAAGCTCACTGACATCTAAAATATCAATGTTCAATCTTTCCATCTCCTGTTTGACCACATCCAGCTAACTCAGTTCAAAAATCTTATGTTACAGGTTCCTATGCAGTATTGATCTGTATCACATCAGACTTTCTTTTCATCACCAGATGTATCTGAAGCTGAGCTTCCTTTCAGCTTTGGCCCAGTTGCTTCGTTAATACTGGAGCTACTTATAGCTGTCCTCCACTCTTTCCCAGTAGCATTTTGGACACCTTCTGACCTGAGAGGCTCATCTTCCAGTGTCATCTCTTTTGTCATGTTAATGATGTCCAAGAGGCCTTCTTGGTAAAGATACTGGAGTAGTTGGCCATTTCCTTCTCCAGTGGATCATCTTTTGTCAAAACTCTCCAGTATGACCTCTCCATCTTGGTTAACCCTGCACAGCATAGCTCATAGTTTCACTGAGCTATGCAAATCCCTCCACCACAACAAGGCTGTAATCCAGGAGGAGCTTAGTATCCTAAGCAAGGCAACAACTTGCATTAAAAGAGATCCTGCTCAAGGAATTACTTACATCAATGAAATCACAGGTTTGGTCCCTGTATCTATCTCTTTATCTCTATCTCTATCTCTGTATCTGAAAATAAATAATATCTCTTCACTTTGGACTTCACGTAAGATATCCAAAACTTTAAGTAATCATATGTTTTCCTTTTGAAAGTCTTACTTAATTTTTATATTTAGCAGATCATTGAAAAAGTCATTCACATTTTTTCATAGAAACTTGTACGATGTTAACACGATAACATGATAAACTTATTTTGGAAGAGAGATTATGCTCATGAAGTCTAATGTGCTTTTTTTTCTTTTGTAATAACAAGCAATACACATAGACAGATCTAACATTCTCCACCCCTCAGTCAACTTTGACACAGACCCATTCAAACACTCAAACTCGAGCTCTGGGTCTGATTGTCTTCTTTTGCTACTTTCTCTTCCACTTCAAAGAATCTTACAAATCAGCCCCTACGTGCCAATAAAATTGCTTTGCCTCCAGCAATATTTTCTTGTTTATATTTATTCAGATCCACTTGTTTCTCCCAATTTCTTTATTTAAATTTCTCTGGGATGGGGATGAAGATGGAGAAGTCTAAATAAGATATTTCAACTGGCTAGAGCAAGCTAGAGCTTTGCTGAAGAAAATAGATCACCATAAAAATGATGATAAATCTGCTCCATTTCATGTCTACTTGTTGGTCGTACTCTCAATTTTATCTATAATGCGTTTTGGAATGGTTAGATTATGCTCTTTTCTTTCTCATGTTCCCCTCACCTGCTGTTTGTTCTTTGAAAGACAATCTTCAATTGTTCTCCAACATAAGATTTGCAAATGAATTTCATCCTACCCTACCATTGTCATGGGTTGTCTTATCCTTCCATTTTGTCAAGAAGATCAAAAGATTGCTAGATTAGACAAATTCTTGACTTTTTTGTCATCTTCATTGTAGTCACCTTTTCATGAGTTAAACTTATTTAAGAAATAATGATCAAGTCAATATTTTTATGTTATAAACAAACTATAAAACTGTACTTTTAAACTATAGTTTATTTTAAAGAAAGGTTGTAGTCAATACCCTCTCTCCCCCACACAGATGCCCCCAAAGTTTTTTTTGTTTTTTTTTTTTTACATAAACTCCTTCTCAGATATATGTTTTCCTTATCCTGTACTTTTGCAGCGTAGTTTTTCTCAAGTTTCTAACCTTCTTTTCCTTCCTAGGATGTCAATTTGGCCTTTCTCAAAGTCAATAGTTCATCTAAACAGGTCAG
This sequence comes from Trichosurus vulpecula, assembly GCF_011100635.1. Classification (NCBI taxonomy): domain Eukaryota; kingdom Metazoa; phylum Chordata; class Mammalia; order Diprotodontia; family Phalangeridae; genus Trichosurus; species Trichosurus vulpecula. The sequence goes on from NC_050578.1 coordinate 57,627,658, forward strand.
GTTATAAGGCCTGTAATCATACATAAGGTTGTTTTCTCATCTTTATCCTTCCTTCTAATTTGGTATTGATTTTGACCTTTACTCTAGTCAGTTGATAATCTGACTGCACGTAGGCAGCTGATTCTGCAATGACTTCTGCATCAGTAACCATCATTTCCAATCTGTTGAGATATAATCAATTTCAGTTTTTAGTGATATGTTGCTCTATGCTCTCTATATCCAAAGCCTTCTAACTCACTTCTTGAAGAAAGTATTCACGATATCCAATTGTAAGGCTTCTAAGTAATCCAAATAACTTTTGACTTCTTTCACTGCTTAAATGTGAATCATATTTTCCATTCTAGCTTTTGCCATTGCTGCCTGTGCTCATTTTCTCAATGAAGTACCTACTGAAGCTCACTAAGTTGATAGGAGTTCATCAGATTCTCTTCATCTAAGTTTTTCTTTGTCTTTATCCTCTCCATCGGGCATTAGCAAATCAGCTGCAGCTATCTTCAGTTTCTCTGCTGAGCACTGCAAGATGAGATAACCAAGTGCCCCATAAAATGTTTCTTACTTCCTTTGGAAAGCACAAAATGAAATCAGCTCCTTCATTTCCCAGTCTGAAGAAACCTATGTCCCATCATTCCATCTAGCTGCAACTTCTTCATAACTTACGATTTTATTGATAGTAGAAATGTCAATATGGATGTGGTTCTCTTCCTCCAGAAATGTAATGCAGCTTTCCTTCTTCTACTTTTCTGCTGCTCCATCAGGACTGAAAGAGGAGGGGGTCCACACAGACTTAAGGCTGGTTTGTATTTTTATTTAAAAAAACAAATATTTGTCACTTAGTAAATTAATTACCCACTGATCCCCTTATCACTTGAGTAAGCTGATACCTTAGTAAAAGAAATGAACTCTTGCTGGGACCTTATTTTTGAGATTTTTGCCTGTTTATTAGAATCATCTGGCCCTTAAGTTCTATTGATATAGCCAGTCCCTTCCACACTGTGATGAAATTGAAACATGGTATTTCTGAACAACTATGATATGAAATAACACGTGATGAGTGTATTAGAAAAGAACAAAGAGACAAGACCAAGGAAGGTCTCATTGTGTTGTAGGGCAGGATGCTGGTGGAACTGAGGACATTTGACTCGATCGAGTCAGTGTATCCTTACCACTAACACAGCATGTTACAATCCAAGAAGTAATGGAGCAGACCTGGGGCAATTTGAGTTAGCTTTGACCTCAGGCAGACTAATCTGGGACCCAACTCTGGGCTGGTTGAGCAAGGAGGGTATAAAAGAATTTAAGGAATTTAGTAGAGTTCTCCTGAGATGCCAAGGAACTTCCTAACTCCTTGTTAGTGTTTGACCTTCCTGGGCTTTTTAGTTTTTTGATATTATTGTTGGGCTTTATGTTTTGTTTTGGTTTGATTTTTTTTTACTATCTTGTAGGTTGTTGGATATATTCTAATTAAGGAAATTATTTAAATGAACCTTCAACTGGGTGATTCATTAGAGCAGAAATGGAACCACAACCTAGATCTGTGGAGTAGGCAGCATTTAAGTTGGGCTTTTAAGGAAAAACAGGAATTCAACAGGGGACACAGTGGTAGATAAAGCTATCTATCACTCAGAGGTGCCATAGAGTTAAGAAGACCTGGGTTCAAACCCCATCTCTGAAACTTTCTAATATGGGACTATTGGCAAGTCCATTAATTTCTCCATGCCTGCAGATAACTAACACCATAATTTGCAAATGAATTACTGATCTCTGTGGCATTCCTTGTACCTTTGAATTTATAGGTCCTGACTCCCCACCCCCTCAAAAAAATAATTGAACCATTAAGGAAGGGGAATGTGGACATTGGAGACACAGGGAAAAGAAGCAGGGAGCTGGGAAAACATAATACATATTGAGGGGCCTAAAATGATCCAGCTTTGGTGACATATAGAATGCATGGCAAATTATGAGTTAAACTAAGTATTAGAGGCAACTTGGCTTATGAGTAAAAGGTCTTCATTTCTAGTTGACGTGGCTGCTTTGCCTTGGATTTGTGAGTCCCTCTTCCTGTTCCTGCTCTCCCCTGCATCTCCAAATGTACCCTCAGTAATCTGTCTACTGCTCAGTAAAGCAGATCCCAGATCCCTAAACCAGCTTTAAACTAGCCACTCCCTGAAGCAGTTTTTCCTCTGACACATCCTTCTCTTAGACCTAGGAATCTCACTTTCATGAAAGGACCCCCACAGGGCTCCTCCTTATCTGCCTAGTCCTAGCTTTTTGGTTGAATCTCTAGGATTTTCTGAGTATATCATCATATCATCTAGAAAAAGGGAGTTTTATGACCTCATTGCCCAATTTGATTCTTTCAATTTCTTTTTCTTTTCTTATTGCTATTACTAGCATTTCTAATACAATATTGAATAATATTGATGATAGTAGGCGTCCTTGTGTAATGGCAAGCCAGGTGGAACTTTTTGCTATTTTTTGTTTTGGAGTACTTCTCAGCACTAAGGCAATCAAGTGCCTTTGGGTCTTGCCTTTGTTTCAATCAAGAGTATTTGATTGAATCAGGAGTCTTTGATGACCTGCTTAAGTCACAGGAAGGCCTAGGTCACATGGGTTTGAGTCTCATGGTTGTGACTCCCTCCGATCCTGAAGAAGTGTATATGTACTCTGAGGTCAGCATTTTGCTTGGGGCTCACTCATTGGAAGAGTGTTCCTGTGATTTCACCAGACGAGACTCTGGGTAGCCATTGAGGAGATCCCTCCCCTCCCCTGGCTTTGAAAACCCAGATGTTGGTTCCTTTCTCTCTGGTAACTATGTATGTATAGCTTTGGTCAGACAGCTAGAAGCCTGTCTGTTGATTTGTGTTATCCTCTCTGTTTGTAATTTCTGTTTTGTATTTGCTCTGAAGTTCAGGGTGCTGACTTTTCCCCCTGAACTAAGTGAATGATATATGTATGTTTAATTAGAGTAAGATTATTAACCCCTTAAAGTTGCTTTCCTTAGAAAAGCAGGTCAAAGAACCAAAGAACTCATGCTAGCAGCCTTCCTGTGTACTGGTGTTGTTGGCCTTATACAGCCACAGTAGCTGCAAATAACATTGTTGTTATACTTTGTTTCACTCTTGTTCTTATTGGGAAGACTTCTTGCTTATCCACGTTACAAATAATGCCTGCCGATGGTTTTAGGTAGATGCTTCTTATTTTAAGGAAAAATCTATTTATACCTCTGCTTTCAAGTGTTTTAATAGGAATGAGTGTTGTATTTTGTCAAAAGCTTTTTCCTGCATCTATTGATATAATATGATTTTTGTTGCTTTTATTATTGATATAATTGATTATGTTCATAGTTGCCTTATGTTTAACCACCCTGCATTCCTGGCATAAATTCCACTTGGTCACAATGTATATATAGCCTTTGTTGTCTGTTGTTGTAGTCTCCTATTATTTTATTTAGGATTTTTGCTTCCATATTCATTAGTGAAACACGTCTGTAATTTTCTTTCTCTTATTGTGTTCTTCCTGATTTAAGTATCAGAACTATATTTGTTTCATGAAAAAAAATTGGTAGAACTCTTTCTTTGCTTACTATTCCAAATAATTTATTTAATATTGGAATTAGTTTATCTTTAAATGTTTCGTGGAATTCACTTGTAAATCCATCTGCTCCCAATGCTTTTTTTTTTAGGAACTCATTTATAGCCTGTACAGGGCCATTATTGTTTTGAAAAAGGATGGGGTCCATGATGAGCTATTATCCTGCCCCACATGCTCAGCACTGTTGTAATTATTGGGTCACCTAGCCTTCCATCATTTGCTTCTAAAATAGCTTGCAGGTGTTCTCTTCTCCGTGATGGTATCTGACATAGGTACCTCTATTCCCGTGCCATCTTAGAATGTCAGCAATCTCTCTTTCCTTCAACATGCAGCCACTTTGGTAGCCAAAGATAAGCCTTTTTGAAAAATGCCTTGGGACCTAGTTTGTTGACAGAGGTAGTAAAGCCTTTATATTTGAAATTGTGTCCATATTAAATATAATGATTGATTGCTATATCAGTAAATAGTATGGAATCCTTATTCATTGGCAAAAGCAAGATTAAAATGCCATACAGTCGTGACTAAAAAAAAAGACCCCATTCTAAGTATACCTTAAATTGGTATTTGTGCAACTGGTAGGTTAAGTACCAGTGACTTCCATTTCTCTGAGTTCATTATATAAGTTATTAATGATAGGATCAGACACATAAGCTTCTGTCATAAAGGTATATATTTTAAAATCTTTTCCTAGATTGTGAAATGCTTTATGTGTAACATAGATTCAAAGGGGAAAATTTGCATATATGATTATACTGTTGGACGGCAGCGATTCTAAAGGTCTACCTTTTAAAAATGAGAACACCTACCTAGATTTTCACATATCCTCCCACTTCTTTTTTCTCTCTTCATCTTTTATGACAATTTGGCTATCACTTGGTGATAATTATAACTACAAGTGGAGCTTATAATGCTACCTATGGATGGACTACTCTAATTTGTCATGTTTATTTTTAACTCCAGCTATTTGGCAAACACATTTTTATACTAATAATTAGCCCTGATAGAAAGCTTTAAGATTTGCAAATCACTTTATACATGTTATCTCACCTAATCGTCACAATAGCCTTTTGAGGTTGGTATAATTATTATCCCCATTTTAGAGGTGAAGAAACTGAGTCTGAGAGATTAAGTGATTTGCCCTGGGTCTGAGGTAAAGGAGGATTTAAACTCAAGGTTTTACTCCAATTCCAGCACATTCTGTCCACTGCACCACCTCACTGCATTATTATTTTTCTAGAATTTTCCCATATGTTAATAATCAACTATACTAGTCTGTAATTTCCACTTATCTTTTTTTAATGTCACAGAATTCTAGAATTATATCATTAGAGGGGAGCTTAGAGATCATTTGACTACATAATTTTGTAGATAAGGAAACCATTTCCAAGCAAGAGTACTTTACACTTTCCTAATTCTTTGCTTCTGAGTTAATAACCATTAAGGTTATTCCAATTTTTACCATGGCGGCAGAATCAGGAGTATAAGAAGGTGAATGCCCCACTTCATATGTATGGTTAACATTTAACATCATTTACCTATTGGATAAGCTTTGAAGTATTTTACAACTTGTGTAATTTGTAAAATAATGTTTTAAAGAGCTTAAATCCCAAAGTTTTTTTTAAATCTATTGTACATGAAAAAATAATAGATTATACTTTTCACCTCAAAGAATTTCTCAAATAATGTCTAGAGCTACTTCTCACCCATCCTTGAAAGATATCTCCCTTCAGCTGAAATGTAATGGCTGTTTATCAGTGTGTGTGTGTGTATGTATGATGTACGTATACATATATATACATGTATACGTACATATACATACATGTCAGTGTAATAATAATTTCTGTCCGACAATAATAACTTAGGGCTGGACAGAATTCTGAAATCAGAAATAATTTGAGGCAGACAGAATGCAAACACATTAGAGATCAGGGATTAAATTTGAAAATTTGTGTATATGCTATTCTCCACTAGTCAGGTGGATCTACGGTCTCATAGACATGGTATTCCCTCTAGTAATTCTGATTACATGCCATCCACACCTGCCTATCCATTCTGATTTTAAACATGTCCATCAATAAACTTAAAACAAGGTTTGGGGACCTTTCTCAAGTTCTCTTAACATTGCAAAAACACCAATGGCATATGTTGATTATTCTTCAGTTATCCCTTGCCCTCTCTGTGTGACAGGCCCATATTTTTCTCTGATGAAATATTTCTCTAATGACATACTTTTCACCATTCCTGCATAATTCCTCATGCATTGCAGCTGACTCAAGCCCAAGCTAAACCCCTCCATTGGCATTTGGGTAATCCTCAACTTTAGTTGTTTGGAAACCATAGAATAACATAATCCAATGTCTCCAGAAAAATATTGGCATAGGAATGCATGGGTCTTTGTTTCAGGAAGAATCCTAGGGTCATCAAAAGTACTATACAAGTTCCCAAAGGCATGCAAGGCCTTTCTTCCCCTAGTCAGATCTAAGCCCGTATTATCTTATAAGATGAAGGTAAGGAAGGCCCAGCTCTCTGGGTTTTCTATCCAATTATATCTGTACAAGAGACTTTCTCCAACTATTTGGTTTTTCCCCTGTGGAGAGTTAAGTCTAACTTTTGACAGATTAAGAATCTCATTTAGGAAGCTGTGCAGTGTCATGAGGCTTTGTGAAATCAGCACAATGACATCCATAAACAGGAGCATCTGTCAGCACTCACTGACTATAGGTAAAGTACATACTTTTAGTCTGAATTCTTCACTGGAACTGATCTATGACAGTAGCAGACATCTTTGATGTGTATGCTTCTTCCTGTTTTGTGTCATGTTTGTTATTAATAAACAGAAGGTCGTTAAATATCTTATGTCAAACCTTTCAAAGAATCTTGTATGATTGTGACAAGTGAATAAGAAAAAGTTTACTGCAGGAAAACCTTTAAGGTAGTAGTAGTTTACCAAATCAAGTACATTTTTTTATAACCAAGAAATAATAAAAGTGGTATTTTTATTCATTACATCTTAAAGTCAAGTGTGTGAAGATGTTGCCTACTGTGGAATATGATTTGCAAAAGAATATCTGTTCCATGATGATTCTCTTATCAAGGATTTATAGGAATTATGTGTAGATTAGTCTCACAAAATTGTTGAATATATAAATGTATCAGTTGTTATACTTTCTGAAACACCTTTCTGAAAAAATATGCCGGGTTTTTTCCCCACACCTTTTGTATCACCTCCTTTCATTTACAATGCCCTCAAAATTACATCACCTCCAGCACAAGCCTTCTCTGGATAGTTTAGCTACTCTATTTTTGTTTATTTTTTTAATTTCATTTCTTCTCATATTATATCTGGGGTTATGATGTTTGTCACGTATCTATAAGAACATTTTAAAATCAATGAGTGTGATCATTGTTTCATCCATTTTCTTTTCTTTCTTTTTTTAATTGACATTAACTTGTTTAAAGACATCATGTTGAGGCCTACTCATGCAAAGCAATCGGGACATGGTTGATGAGGCAGCAAAGATGACTGAGAAAGAACAGTGAAACAGGAGAAGCAGGAGAGTATGGTGTTATGAAAATCTAAGGAGGAGAGAGTGTCAATGAGGATGGAGTGATCAGTAGTGTCAGAAGCCATAAAGAAGTAAATATTGATGAAGACTAAGAAAAGGTCATTGGATTTCAAAGGTACGAGCAGTTTCAGCTGATTGGTGGCTTTATAAGCCGTAAACCAAAGGGTTGAGAACTTACTAGAAGGTGAGGTAGTGGAGGAAATTAGTGGATCAGCATTTTCCAAGAGTTTTGCAGTGAAAGGGAGGAGAAATATATAGGATGATAGCTTGAGGGATGGCATCATGAAGTGAAGGTGGTGGTGGTGGTGGTGGTGGTGCTGGTTAAGGATAGGGGAAATATGGGCAGATTTGTAGGATATATTGAAGGAGGCTTGAACAATATAAAGGTAAAGGGTTTGAGCCAAGGGGCAAAGCCTGATTCAAAAGCCATTCCTACAGAACATCTGTCTTGATTATGCACCCTAGTTGCTAGTGCCCATCCCTTGGAAAGCTGTTTGTAGACATTTTATATAACTTTGATATGTACATGTTATTTGCCCCAATAAATTGTATAAAGTCCTCAAGAGCTGTGATTGTTTTCTTTTTTGTCTTTATATCCTCAGTACCTAGTCAGCACTTAAGAAATGCTTATTTAATTAACACATTAGTTAATTAGCCTTTCCAAGGAGGCCAATTCTTTCATTTAGTTATACCCCATTCAGGAAGCAAATATCATCCCTATACTTACAAAGACCTGCTAGCCCTGTCCTAGTTCTGGCTCTTCCTTAGACATATGTTTTTATTTATCAAGTTCTCTGTGTATTATGATTAGTTGCAATAACCACAAAATATTCCAGTTTCAGTTTCCTCCAATACTTTTAAGGTGTTTAAATTTCCTTAGTAGCATACAAGAAAGACACAGAACTACCATCTATGAGTCACTATTATTGCACACTCACTCTGTACCAAGAAGAAAGCTCCTAGAGGCGGTTCTTGGAAGGTCTTAGAAGCATGTTGCTACATTCCATCAAGAAGGTGTGGTTTTTTTTTAGTGATTCAGAACCCTGCCAGAATGTAATATGAAGGCTTTGAATCATTCTAAGAATTGTTAAACATTGTCATTTCCTCCATCTAATAAACAACAGTTTTCCTTTCCACAGCACAACTTTCCCTACTGCAGTTTTGATATATCATGGGTCAGTGTAAGAAATTAAATGGGAAATAGGGGGAAGTTTTGTCACAGATGGCATGTGAAGGCCAGCAGATGACACTGAAAGAGTTTAGAAACTCAGAAATGTATAAAATGTGTGTATAATATTATATAATATCAACATATTTTATATTTTAATACCATAATTCAGACTTCTTTTCTAGTACAAAGAGATCAGAAAATTTTGTGCAGATTTTCCATACCTGAGGGTGCCACATCCCTAACTTCCCCCCTCCATGTGGAAGAGATAACTATATTAAAAAGTCAGACCTTGTGGAATAAAAAGAGGGGAATATGGTAGATTTATTTGCTTGTTTTCCAGAACTTAAATTTCTAAAAATACAGCAAATAATGGCTGTTTTAAAAGGACAGTGAGTTAGAGGGATGGTAAGAGTGACAGGTCACTGGCTTATGTTACAATTACATTAAAGTGTTTTGTATGAATACAATCAGTACAAGTAGTTTAAGACATGGAATACACATGCAGACCTAATTCTAACCTATGCCCTAACCTTTCACAGCTCTCTATGTTAAACAAGTGAAAAACCTCAGTGTTCTTCAAATCAGGCATTGATTTATCTCAGAATGTCAACAGGGACTATCTTTCTTGGTCACACCAAACGAAAGGCACGATTGTAGAATTACTTGTCCTGATACATAGCAGATCACCTTAACACTGTAAAAGGGCAAAATACATTTGTTCTCAACTATGTAGCTTCATGTACTTGGAAAAACTTGGATGCCCAATGGACATAGGTTTTTCACTATGTTTGCTGTGTCCAGATGTGACACTAAACTCTGGATTATTCAAAACATATATAATCATTCATTTCTGTCTCTACATAGATTTGAATTCTGAGATATGTCATTTTATTATGAACTTTTAGAAAGTAAAACAAGCTGTTAATATTGGGGACAATCTTGAAGTGAATTAACTAATCAGTTTTAAATGACTTTTCACCCTGAATTTGGCAATTGGTACTTATGCATTTAAGTATTTTACGAATAGGCTTTTGATATTTCCTTATTAAACATGCCAAAATAGATAAGCTTATGTCCTTTCATGTTTGCATTCAGGTAGAAAAATCACTTTTTTCCCCAAAAGAAGCAAAATCTACCTGTACTCTCTCTCTTTGTAGAATTTAGTTTGATGACACTAAAGATGGACTTGGCACAGAAGGCTGCACTCAATGTTATTTTGCACTATTATAGCACTGAGCAATTCTGGGGAATAATAACACATTTGGAAATGGCTCTTGAGGCCTGAGGAAATAATGTGTAATAGCTGAGTAGGTGTTGTAAACTGTGGGCTCTATCTGAGGGGTGAATAACCATGGCTGGGAACAATAAATTCCTTGGGCATTCATTCCAGGCTATTCTAGTCTGTTTGCAAACTGAGAAACACCCTATGACCTCAGGAAGGTTTAAGGGAAGGACATCTTCCCTGACTTATGAGCACTGGAACTTCGGCACATGGAATGACAGCTTTAGCAATGCCCTTCTGAAAGGGAACCTGGCAACCTCCTTTCCTGTACTGTTTATATCGCAGCTGTGCTGAATTTCTGGGAGAACCTCTCTTTCTTTGCCTTTGAAATGGTATAACAAAGGCTTTCTGCTAGCTGCTGGATGTGGTCCAATTCAAACCTCCTTGGATGTAGAGAAAAGGTAACATTTACATAGCAGTAAAGTATGGAGAAAGTTTCTTCTTGCTTTCATGCTAACTCACTAATTCCAGCTCTGTCCCCCATCCCTATTCCATAATAAAGGCTCTAATGTAGGAGTTTGGTTTTGTCTTTTCAATTTGGATTCCAAGGGTTTGTCAATTTGTCATTGTTCAGTTGTTTGTGACCCTATGGACCATAGCACATCAGTATGGTTCATGATGTTTTCTTGGCAAAAATATTGGAATGGTCTGCCATTTCCTTCTCCAGTGGATTGAGGTAAGCAGAGGTTAAGTGACTTGTGCAGGGTCACACAACTAGTAAGTGTCAGAGGCTAGAGTTTAACTGAAGTCTACCTTATTCCAGGCCCAGCATTCTATCCACTGAGCCACCTACCTTCCTCCAAGGCAAATTGAAGTTAAGTGATTTGCCCAGGGTCATGCAGCTAGTAAATGTCTGAGGCTAGATTTGAACTGAGATTTTCCTGACTCTGTGCCCAGCATTCTATTTACTAAGCAATTTAGCTGCCTCTTTGTCAACTTAAATAGGGTCAAATTACATCTTTGTTTTCACTATCCTCTAAGTGAAATTATACATTTCTTTCAATTTCATATTTGAAACATAGGCAAGAAAACATGATTTGGAAAAGGGATCCAGACTGCCTAAAGGGTCTGTGACACAAAAAATTCTTGATCTAATGGAACTGTTCAAGGACATCAATATGATGCCACACATTGGTGCCATCAAGTCCAGACCAAAAAGTATTACATTTACCATCTGAAATAGATTTTTTTCGCTTTCAAACTCTTCATCTTAATACCTTGTAAATAGCTATTAACTTAATCTAAGGGACATATGGATAGTAGCATTTTAAAACATTAAAGTTCAAAATAAAAATTTCTATTCCTCAAGTGCTAGAAAGTTCCCAGTCATTTTTTTTCTGGATCTATATGATTCAGCACAAGCTATTTGGATGATCAAAGTATTCAAAAACTGAATCCCAACTTGGCATTTGAAATATGTTGATAGGATCTTGAATAAACTGGTCCCAATTAAAGTAAACACATAAGAGATGCTCTGGGTATGCAAATAATACTTCAGTATCTCTTTTCCTGTTGATGCTAACCACTTTTCTAGCAAACTTCAGGCTCACTCTAATGCACTAGGGATAGTCTTTGTCCCTTAGTTCATATATTACTAACCATTTCATATAGCATAAACGAATTTCCTTCAATTGTCATTCACAAAACAACTAGAACATGATTGTTACTTGAGACCCACTGCCTGAGATAGTGGTAATTGCCATCTTCCCAACCTTAGGTCTCATTTTGAGGAGCCTATGAGTCCAGGTAAAATTTAAGCAACTTCTTCTATACTTCATGATCTTGACTTGCCCTTCACACACCAACTTTCATTTCTCTTTCTGGGTCACACATCACTTAGAACCTGGGATTTGGAGTCCCAAGCTAGGCCACTGAATTAGCAAAGTGTCTGCAGGCAGGCAGACCTCTCTGAACTTCTGTTCTCTCAGCTATAAAATGAGGTGATGTTACTTAATACAATTTGTACTATGTGTCTCACAGAGTTGTTTTGGGAAAGTGCTTTATAAATTACAAAGTAGGTTCTCATTTCCCAACAAATAAATTAAAAACCCTTGTTCTCTATGTTCAAGGCCTCTACCATCTGGCTTTACACTACTTTTCTATCTTTGTCTCATACTACTCTCTTTCTCGTATTCTATATTTCAGCCAAAGTTGACTACTCTCTATTCCTTGTATTTGTTATATACTCTCCCATTTCTGTGTCTTTGATCATGATGTCCCCCATGACCTCAATGCACCATGCACATCTTATGTTGAAGTCTAACTCTTCTTTCAAGGACCAATTCAGGTGATTATATCTCCATGTTGCCCAATGAAAAGCTATAGTTCCTCTCCTCAGCCCCACCAAACCAACTGAAAGTGATCTCTCCCTCCTCAGATTTGTCAAAGCTTATTACCCAAACTTCTTCTTTGCATTAATCCTCTTTTGTCTAGCAGATAGAAGGAAGATTAACTTCTCTGGGTCTCGATTTCATCTGTGAAATGAGGAGTTTGGAGTGAATAAATTCCGAGGTCTTTTCTGGCTCAGAAATTATATGATTCTAGCTACATGATGTTGTGAGAGTTCAGAGGGAAGGGAGAAATGATTGAAGGTGAGACAAAGATGGAGACAGAGACAAAAAATTTAGGAGTCTGGGTAGGGACTTCAGGTAGTAGGAGGAATTTGAGCAGGGCCATGAAACAAAAAATAAGAATTAGATAGCTGAAAATGGGAAAAATAAACTCTTCACATAGCATTAGTTTAGAAAAGAGCTTTCATGTACATTTTCTCATTAGTCATTAGCAAAAACCCTGTGAGGTGACATTGCTATTTTACAGGTCTAGAAACTGAAGGTTCAAGAGCTCAAATGACCTCAGAAACATCAGAAAGCAGTACTAGGCCTGAGAATCAGGCACTCCCCATGGAGGAAAGAATGTAAGTAAAGGCAGACTTAGAGATGGGAATGTACAAGGCATGTTCAGAGGATTTCATTCTTAATTTAACAAGTCTATGATTATGAAAGTTTCAAAGCTAACATCCAAGAAATTAAATTTGAAAAATTCTTTTTCTTTTCTGTTATTGGGTCAGTTAAAGCACATAACTATTCCTGTCAGAGGTAGCAATAATAATAATTCATATTTACATAGTAAGATGAGGCTTACAAAGTGCTTTACTCATAAAAGTATTAGGTATATATTCCACATCTAGGTTCTTTTAAAAAGTATATTACTTTGAGAAATAGAGTTTTTAGAGAGTAAAGTATTTCTTATCATAAAATATTCTATTGATATTTTTTAAAGTTTTTTTTAAAAAAAAAGGAAAATAATAATTCCAATTTAGGGTCTTTTCATACAGTACCACTTAGTGCCAACAATTATGGCTCAAAATGAGAAGTACAAATGAGAATGTCATCTTTGATTCACTACAAAATATCTGTTTTCATACTTGAGTTAATTACTTACTTTAAACTGCCTAAAATGAAGCTTAATGATGCTCTTTTAATTTTGACAAATGACAGATTGGTTAGGCCAAACTTCATTCTGAGTTTTGTGAAATAATTGCATGTTTCCTTCCCAAGCTTCTTTAAAGATAATTATCAGAGAATCAAAAAAAAATTTATATGTGCTATTCTTGGTTTAGCATGGATAATATACCATTGAAACAACTAGCTAGAATATGAAATACAAGCTATAAAATAAGGTTATTAAATGAAACATGCCCTTAGTATTTATAAAACAGACCCCAAACAGTGATTTGGGATGTCCCAAAATTCTTAGGATAGTTTTAAGCTTTAAGCTATTAGAGTTTTAATAGCTTAAAACTACGCTAAGTAAGACTTTCAAGAATTCTTGTCTTTTATTCCATAACCTGTCAGCATCCATTCTGGCATCATACAGCTGCATCTGTTATGATTTGGGTGAATACAGAGGGTAAGGTTATTTAAAAGCATCTTGAAGATTCAAATGATGGGGTTCACATTGGGCCTTTCAAATGATCCAATCTGCTAAGTGTGAAATGGTTCTGCCTTCAGATGATGATCAGAGAGATCAGCATTCCATGGAGGGATGATCCAAAATGTAAATTCAGACTTTCTTAAAGAAGGATAACATATGGATTAATAACTTTAAAATTCAGGACTTCTGGTTTGTGTAATGACCAAGATAACAAATTAGGCATTTTCCCAATCCCTACTAATTCTAAAAAAAAGAAAAGAAAAAGACAGCAGATGTAAAACAATTGTAGCCAAAATCATAGAACAAAATCTATAAGCCCCCACCAAAAAGATAAATACCTTATGAATTAACCCTGGTAAATGTCAATCCTTGACACATTCATCTTCACTGCCCCCCCCCAATCCCATTAGTCATTATTCTGTAACAAGGATACACACACACACACACACACACACACTCACACATACTCACCCACCACCAGCTTCCCCACTACATTGCAACAAGTGTCAGATGTTGATTCTGCCTAGTCATATGAGAAAATGGGGAGGGTACTTTCTGTATGCACATCCTATAGGGTAGGGAAACCTGAGGCCACAGAGTTGCTTTCAAGAATACCCTCCCTATTCTCCCCCAGGGTTGCAGAGAGTGACAGTTGATTCAGCTTAGCTAAAGAAGGGAAAATAAAATTCAGGAAAGAAACAAGGGAAGGTATGAATGACTGTAACAGAACTGAAAGAAACATACCTGAAATCCAGTCACAGCCAGTACTATCCTCTCCAAAGCTACTTAGGGTGATAAACTAAGACTAGTGAAAAGTAAATAGTCCAAAGTGACAAGAGAGTAAGAAAGCATTAATAAAACCATCATAAAATGACAGAAAAATACAAGGGGAAAATGGCTGAAACACAAAACAGTTGAAGAGGGAAAAAAACAAATTTGAAAGCTAAAGTAGATAAATCAACAGAGGTTACCAAAATTAAAAGAAAGGATGAAAGATAAATCTTCAAAGAGATTACAAAGATGTTAATAAATATAACAAAAAGGAAATTGAACCAGTAACCAATGTAAAACAGAAGCCTGCAGAAACCATGAGAGCATGGAACAATAACAAGACATAGAATGGTTCAAAAGAGAAATTAAACTATCCACATCCAGAGAAAGAGTTATGGAGTCTGAATGCATGCTGAAGCAAACTATTTGTGCTCTCTTTTTTTTCCTTTTTTTTATTTTTTTATTTTTGTTTTTGTTTCTTCTTTCTCATGGTTCATTCCACTGGTTATAATTCTTCTTTACAACTTCAGTATTGTGAAAATAAGTTTAATGTGAAGGTATATGTAGAACCTATATTGGATTATATGCTGTCTTTGGTGGGGGAGGGGGGGAGTGGAAGGGGGAGAAAATTTAGATCTCAAAACTTGTGGAACTGAGTGTTGTAAACCAAAAATAAAAAGCAAATTTTTTAAAAAGAGAAATTAATAACTATAAGAGATGTCAGAAGGGAACAGACATAAGAACCTATAGCCTTCATGGCAGAAATAATTAATAGAGAAGAAATACTTGAATCTACTGGCAAATTTATCCAAAAAAAGCAAAAGAGAGAATAACAGTTCTGGGAGATTAAAAAAATGAAGAGAATCAAAGTCGATAGCAGCGAAGGAACACATGGTCTCTAAAAAATCATTGAACTTGGAAACATGATGCACAGAAACAACTTAAGGATTATGAATCTCCTAGAAGTACCTAACAAATCAAATATCATGAACACCATATTGCAGAAAATAATACAAGACAACATCAAAAGGATCCACAGATTACCTCCTGGAGGTGGGGAAAAGCCTATAATTCAAACTCCAAGACACATAGTGGTTAAATATAACAATTCAAATGACAAAGAGCAAATTCTACATACATCAAGGAGAAAGACCTTCAAGTATAAAGGAAAAGGAATTGAAATAAGTCAACTATTTTGCACTCACTAGAAATTTAAGAAGGGAAATATATTCTGAAAATCAAAAGACCTCAAGATATCACCCAAAATGACATACCCTATAAACCCAAATCATCAATTTTAAAAGATTGATGTTTAGTAAAATAGAGGCATCTGGGGGAAGGGAAATGCATGAACAGAATATTCATCTTTCAGATACCACAAAAAAACCCAGAAACATGAATACGATAAATGAAACTATCAAGGAAAAGACATGTAATGAAATAAAGTATTCTATCTCTAATGATTCTTTAAAAGAATAGAAAGAAAAATGCTGATCAATGAGGTAAAAAAAAAATACATTGGAAAAATTAAGAGATTTTTCCTTATGCACACAAGGGGATAAATATGAAAGGGGAATTTAAATGTAGAAATAAAGGTGGAAGAGGAAAGATGAACCCCACTATCCCGGTGAATAGCTGCATTTTGTAGAAAAGAATCACAATATAAGTTGGTGCATAAATGGGGACTTGAGAGTAGAGGACTATGGGGAATAGATTATGTACCCGTATCAAGTCTATGGGTAAACAGTGAAGGGAAGATAACTCCATTACTCTCTCAGCAAAGGTGGGGGTTATAGGAAAATATGAGACAGATGAGAGAGATTGAAACTCGGGTAATGAAAGGGGAGAGTCCCATTCAAGAACACACCCATTAGGAAAGAAGCATATTCTACAATGGAAGAGGGAACCTTTTGAAGGGTTAAATTTTGATGGAGTTAGTAGAAAAGGAGACCACTTCCTGAGAGAATGATGCATCTCCGTGGAAAATATCCTGCCTCAGGAAAAGGAAAATCAGAGATCCTGGAGGCAACTAGCACACAGAAGGATGAGAGGATATGGACCCAAAGATAATATCACATGGCAAATTGGGAAAGGGAATAATCATGGGGTGACCAGGACATAGAACTGGACCTCATCATTTGAAACACAGGTTAATTTCTTCCATACCACACTACTTCTATCCATATTATAGACCTCATGAATTGATACTTCTAAAATTGAGGTGCCTCTCATCAAAATAGCAAAAAAAAAAGCATATGAAATTAAAAAAATATGGAGGAAGTTTAGCAAGAGAAATGAACAAGGCACATCATTCCAGGAACATTCGTAGATGGATTCAACAGAAATACAACAAATAGATGCAGAATGGAATCCATTTTCTGTTTTGTTTTGTTTTGTTTTTCTAATGATCCATTTTCATTATCACTAATAGTAACTGATGACGTTGAGATGGTACTTAGGAAGATAAACTCAGGAAGAGCACAGATGAACCAGATTGAAGACACATTGAGAAAATGCCTGCTGGATTTGAGATTACTTGAACTCACAAGAATCCAGACACTGCATTACTTGGTATCTCAGTCAGTCAATAAGGAACTACTATGTCCTTTCTATAGACTAGGCACTATGCTAAGTATTGGTGATACAAAAAGAGGCAAAAGACGGTCCCTACCTCAAGGAACTCACAGTCTAGTGGGAGAGACAAGCAAACATGTATGTACAATCATGTTATATACAGGATAAATAGGAAATGATTAAAAGAGAGAAGACACCATAAGTAAGAGGGGTTAGGAAAAGTTCCCTTTAGAAGATTGGATTTTACTTGGGACTTGAAGGGAAACCAAAAGGAGAGCATTCCAGGCATGGGAGACAAATACCTAGAGCTAAGAGATGGAATATTTTGTTCCCGAAATAGCAAGGATAGCAGTGTCACTGGACTGAATAATATTTGGCAGGAAATAAGACTGGACAGAGAAGGGGGTGAAGCTACCTTTGAATGCCAAATAGAGAATTTTATATTTGATCTTAGGGCAGAAAGGGAGCCCCTCAAATTCATTGATTGGGGGATGACATGGTTGGACTTGCACTATACAAAAATCGTTTTGGTGGCTAAATGGAGGATCGACTGGAATGGAGAGAGACTTAGGGAAAGTAGATCCACTAACAGGCTATTTCAGTAGCC
This sequence comes from Trichosurus vulpecula, assembly GCF_011100635.1. Lineage (NCBI taxonomy): Eukaryota > Metazoa > Chordata > Mammalia > Diprotodontia > Phalangeridae > Trichosurus > Trichosurus vulpecula. The sequence goes on from NC_050578.1 coordinate 57,645,153, forward strand.
CAAGCAAGCAATGATGAGTGCATATTCAAGATATTGCAACAGTGAAATTTATGGGCTTCCACAATAGATTGGATATGAGGCAGGGGCTGAAAGAATGAGGAGTCGATAATGACACCTAGGTAACGATCCTGGGGAACCAAGAGAAGGGTGGTGTCCTCAATAGTAATAAGGAAGTTTGAGGGGGGATGGATTAGGGAGAAAGACAATGAATTTAGTCTTAGACATGTCGAGTTTAAATATCTACTGGATATTCAGTTCAAGCTATCTGAAAGACAGTTGAAGATGTGAGACTGGAGGTCAGCAGATATGTTGGGACAGAATAAGTAGATTTAAGAAACATCAACATAGAGACAGTAATTAAATCCATGGGAGCTAAAGAGATCACCAAGTGAAGTACAATTATCCCTTCCATATCATGGGGGTTGGGGGTAGAACACCCCTATAATCTGGAAAATCCACACAAAATGTTTTCGCCCTCCCTTCATAACAGAGAAAAGGCTGGATTTTTTCTTTTTCTTTTATGTCATCAAATTGGGGTCAATATCATATACTACTTTACATATATTTTAAGCATTTCTGATTTTCTAAACTTTTTCTGTGTCACGTGCTGGCCTTCATGCATTGTCTGAAGCTTCTGCAAACCCCCCAAAATTCCCATTTAATTTCTTATGCCAGTCCATGATATATGGAAACTGCAATGGGTCACAGTGTGGAAGGGATAACTGTTAGAAAAGAGGGAGAGAAAAGAAGAGTCCAGACTAGAGGCCTGTGAGACACCCACAGTTAATGGGCATGACTTGTCTGTGAATCCGGCAAAGGAAACCGAGAAGGAATGGTCAGATAAATAGGGATAGACCCAGGAGAGAGTGGTGGTGTAAAAATCTAGAGAGAATGGAAAATCAAGGCAAAAAGACTGTTGTCGGTGAGGGAAAGGTACTAAGAAAATGGGGAAGGATCATGGTACTAAGATCTTTTGAGAGAGAGAGAGAGAGAGAGAGAGAGAGACCATTAGCAACTACTGACTGGTAATACCCATTTTTCATCTTTCTAAAATCTTCGTGAGAATCATCTAGCTACATAATGATGAAAATATGAAAGCCTCTCACAAACTATTGTCTACAGCAGATGACACAATGGACCGAAAGGCAATTATGCCATCCCACCATGTTTAGTTTGTTGACTACACAAAAGCATTTGACTCCATAAGGAAAAATAAAGCCCAAGGAGGCTCTTTTCCAATAAGAATTCTTTCATGTGTATGTTAAAAAATCTTTTTTTTTTCAAAAATTTCCTTGACAAAGACAATTTACAACAATAACTTCGTTCTCCTTATTAAAGGAAGCCATATAACAGGGAAGACCACTGGACCTGTGATTTCACTGGTTTAGGGAGCAAACTGGTGAGGAAACTCCCTCTACTAAAATAGAGAGATATATTTCTAGGGCCATGGAGTTGAAACTAGAAGGGCCTTCAGAGGCTACTTTGCTTAGGTTTCTCATCTGTCAAATGAAACAGAGGCCCAGGAAAGTTAAATGACTTGCCCCAGGTCACATCAGGAAAAAGAACCAAAGGCAGAATTTAAACCTAGGATCTCTGGCTCCAGAGCTAACTTTCTTTCTGTATTATGATGCCTCTCTAGTAAAAACACATTTTTAATCTCCTACTATAATCAAGGCACTAGGCATACAAATATAAAAAAAAACAAGCACAGTCTTTTCCCTCAGGAAGCTTATATTCTACTGAAGGCTCAGGTTAGAGTTACAACATATACACAGATAATAAGTACAAACTTACACAAACAACTTCCAGGAGAGATCACTTAAAAACCTGGAAGGATCCTAAAAGGTGAGGTGGTAAGGAGCAGGTAGAATTGAATCGCTCTGACTCCAAACCCAACAATCCACCACTCTGTCCAGATCAAGGGTATAATTTTGGGTGACTGAGGTTAGGTGAAGATGGAGGTCCTGGGAAATTTGGAGGAATGGTGAGCCAGGAGGCCAGAGTGTTTGAGTGAACATTGATGTGCATATCAATAGCTCCAAGGAAGAGCAGGGATTGTGGTGGTGAAGACTGTGAGCTATTCTTTTGTAGTCTCCTTCTTGGTACATGACAATTCTACTTCTCCTCATCTGAGTCCTTGGTGACATTTTTTATGCCAATTTTTCTTGTTAACATGCTACACCCAAAGCACTTAACATTTTTTTGTTGTTATTGTTGAGCCATTTCAACAATTGTTGAACTCCTCTTGTCCAACTCTTCTTGATCCCATTTGGGGTTTTCTTTGCAAAGATACTGGAGTGATTTGCCATTTCCTTCTCCATCTCATTTTGCAGATGAGGAACTGAGGCAAACAGGGTTAAATGACTTGCCCAGGGTCACACAGCTAGTATCTGTCTGAGGCCAGATTTGAACCCAGGGGTTCCTGACTCCAGGGCCGGCACTTTATCTACTGTGCCATTTAGTTGCTCCATACCCAACATGCACCACTATTTTTTGAGTACAGTTGTGTTTGTTCTTCGTTTTTGAAGAGGACCATGGCATGAGGGAAATGATGACATGATTTGCAGTTGACTTTGATTTGAGTGAGGGAGGGCTATGCACGGTCACCAGCCTCACTTTCTCCTCCAGAGCCATCTGGATCCAGTGACCAGATATTCATCAGGATGACTGGAGATGGCTCAAGATGCAATGGGAGACCCTGGCCAGGTCCTCACTTAGAGCAAATAGGCCTCTTTAAGAAGTGAATCAAGGGATGGACCCTTTAATTAGAAAAAGAAAATGAGGGTCTGCTCTCACCTTGAGTGCAGTTACAAATTGCTTTGCAGAAGATGGCAGTGTGATTACCCCTTCCCCCAATCACCCCCCCCCCTTCTTTTATGCCCTTCCCTTCTGTTTTCCTATTTTGCAGAAAAGGTAGATGAATTTATAGCCCCACCAATGGTATATTTGTATGTCTATTTTTCTGCCACCCTTCCAATAATGTGATATTTCTTTGGTCAACTTCACCAATCTGATGGGTGTGCAGTAGAACATCAGAATTCCATTCATGTGCATCTTACTGATCTGGAGTATTTTTTTAATATGGCTGTTGGTAGCTTGGATTTCTTCCTTGGAGAAGTATCTCTCTTCCTAGCTTTTGAGTACATATCTGTTAGAGCATAGATAGTTCTTGTTAAAGAATTGCTTTTCTCAAGTAGTAATAATCACATTATCATTATTACATTTTATCAGTAATAAATTCCTCAGCCAAAGAGGGGTTGCCTCATCTTCTGGCTCTTTTTCTTGAAATTCTTTAATCTTTCCATTACAATAGTAGAAGTCTAGTCATTGGTTGGCTAATCATTTTCAGGCCTGTGGATCAAAGAATGAAAGTGAATTTGTGGGGCATATCAAGGCTGGAATCTCTAACTAAAGCTCAGAATGTAATCTAATGCTGAGAAGCAGACCCAGCAAATGTCTATCACACTCATAGTTGTAGAGATTCGGTCTGTTAGGTTCCTCTTGCACATTAATGCCTTTATTCAAAGACAATGGCTGGATGTGGCATGCCAAAAATCAATTACACTCCATTTGAAAAATTCATTGTCACATAAGTAGGTGCTGTGATAAATGCTAAAGAATAGAAGATTCAATTTCTCAGTTCGAGAAAGGGATGCCATTCTCTCCTATCTCTTATTAAAAATGTGCTTGGCTCCATTTATAGTAGGACTACAGCAAACTGTCCAAGGGTCACAGGACATTTTCAGTCATTGCACTTTCCAAACTGGTAATTATGATTCCCTTTCATGTTTCCTGAGAAAAGTGTTAGTCATTTATTTCAGGTTCATTTCTTGAGGTAGATTTTTTTTGAACTCTTTGCTGAACTGTTTCTTCTCTTGTCCTTCAAAGACTAAACACAGGCTGGCTGTGCTTTGCGTTTCTAAATTTGTGTTTGTACATTAATATTCAGTAAGCATTTAAATTTGTAGTATATGTGTGTATATGTGTATGGATATATGGATATGGGGTGTGTATGTGGGTGGGTGTGTGAGTGTAACAAGTAAAGCTTATGCTTACTGGCTTATAACATTACAACAAACCAATAAAATAGCTTATCTCGGTGGGTTTAATAAACTATGTTAATTCAGATTCTGAAAAGAAACAAAACAGACAAGAGACAGTCTATCAGTGTAGTCCATGTAAAAGACACAGGGATAATAAAATTGTAAAAATAGACATAAACAAAAGATAGACTGAAAAGTTAGGTATAAAATGGATAATTTCAATTGCATTAAATTAAAAAGGTTTGATACAAATAAAGAAAATGTAGCCAAGATCAGAAGGAAAACAGAAAACTGGGGGAAAATTTACAGTTTCTCAAATAAAGGTCTCATGTCTAAAACATATAAAGAACTTTCTCAAATCTATAAGAATATGAGTCATTCCCCAATTGATAAATGGTCAAAGAATATGAATAGCCAGTTTTCCAGTGAGGAAATCAAAACAATTAATATCCATATAAAAATACTCTAAATCATTATTAATTACAGAAATGTAAATGAAAACAATGTTGAGATATCATTTTATACCTACCAGAATGGCTAAAATGATTGAAGAGCAAAGTGTCAAATGTTGGAGGGGATGTGGAAAAATTGGGACACTAATTCATTGTTGATGGAATTGTGAACTGAGCCAGCCATTTTGGAGAGCAATCTGGAATTATGCCCAAAGGGTTATTAAATTGCATAAACCCTTTGACCTAGCAATACCACTACCAGGTCTATTTCTGAACGTAAATATGGCAAAAAGAAAGGAACTTATATGTTCTAAAATATTGATAGCAGCTCTCTTTGTGCTGACAAATAATTGGAAATTGCAGGGGTGTCCATCAATTGGGGAATGTTTAAACAAGTTGTGGTTTATGATTGGGATGGAATACTACTATGCTATAAGAAATGAGAGCTCAATGATCTTAGAAAAACATGGAAAGACTTGCATGAAATAATGAAGTGTGAAATGAGCAGAACCAAGAGAACATTGTATACAGTAACAGCAATATTGTTTTAAGAATGACTTTGAGTGAATATGTCATTTTGACTATTACAAATACTCAAAGTAGCTACAAAGGACTTATGAAGAAAGATGTTATCTGCATCCAGACAAAGAACTGATAAATAGAAGTATGTATAGAATAATTTTACATATTTTACTTTGCATACCTTCTAGATAGATACATACATATAAATACTTTAAAATGTTGAATCTTTACAGCCCCACTTCCAACAGAATATAAAATCATCAAGAGTAGGCACTTTTTCCTTTTTTTACAACCCCAATGCCTAGCATAAAGTAGATCTCTAATAAATATTTTGCTGAATTTAATTAATAATGAATGGTGAATACAGAAGGCATTATCCACAAAGATATTTTTATCTTAAATTCCATTTAACACAAAGCTGATGACATCTATTTTCCAAAAGGTATTCATAATTCAAAACAATTTTAAAAGAAATTACTTAATGGTAAGCTAAAAAAAAAAAAAGCATTGCATTTTGGTTAGAAATGGACTTGGTGTTAGAAGACCTGAGTTCAAATCCTGTCTCTCACACATATAGCTATATGGCCTTGAACAAGTCAGTTGCCTTCTCAATGGTCCAGATGTTACAAAGGAGTTGACAATCTGCACTAGTGAAAAGGTTGTTTTCATTGGAGGAGTTCCTAAAATGATGAAATCAGAAGTCTGAGCAAAAATACGAAATCATATCATGTTTAGCTGTATATATTTTATAATGTAATTGCAAGAAATTTCAACGGCAATAAAACTTGTCATTGTGTTCCTTAAAATGTTTTATGAACATATTCCATTTAGTAATTTTTCTATGATTACCTTTGGTTGCTTCACTGCTTTTCATTTTCAAAGTTTTATGGTTTCGTTTTCTATTAATGTGACTCTTATAACAATGTAAATCTGTAGAGAACTTAGGCATTACAAGTAACATGTGTGGTGTGTGCTACAGGTACATTTGGTAGGGCTTCTAGAAATACCTGTCCTTGGCTTCTTCCCATCCTTTGTGACATTTGTGGAGAGAAACAATCTGTCCCATGATTGACTAATTAATTAACCAGTTGAGGTGTAGCATATAAATAGGACACCAGATGGTGCTCTTACTGCGTAAAAGTAAATTAAAGGTCTTTCTCCCCCTCTCTCCCCCTCTCTCCCTCCCCCTCTCTACCTCCCTCTGTCCCCCTCTCTCCCTTTCTCTCCCCCTCCCCCTTTCCCTTCCATGAATCTCATAGACAAACACCCCCTGGTGGCAGCAGGTGGCCTCTAGGCTTAAAAAAAGGTCTGGGGGAGGGTGGAATATCTAAATTATCTAAATTATCTAAAATTATCTAAAATTATCTAATTATCTAAAATTATCTAAATAAGAAATTATCTAAAATAAGAAAGTCTTTCCATCTCTGCTCTTTGAAGCACCATCCCACTCTGTTTCAACTAGTCCCTCCTTGATAATCAGAAATTCACAGAATTCATCAGTTTACTTTCTCTTAACAATCTTATTATTTATTAAAACAGCAGAGAAACACAAAACACAGTTGTAAAGAGCTTTCACCTTGTAATCTGCAGGAGTCATTCCCATTTCTCTTGACTTCTTTCTCTCTACCATCAGTTCCTCAGCCCACATCTCCTTCCAGCCAGTAGGAATGAAGAAAGAAATGGAAGAGATTAGGGAAATTATAGAAGGTGCTGAGGCAACTAAGTGGCAACATAGAGTGTTGGGCCTGGAATCAGGAAAACTCATCTTCCTAAGTTCAAATCTGGCTTCAGACACTTATTAGCTGTGTGACCCTGGGCAAGTCACTTAAATCTGTTTGCCTCAGTTCCTTATCCGTAAAATGAGCTTTTGAAGGAAATGGCAAACCATGCCAATATCTTTGCCAAGAAAACCCCAGATGGGGTCACAAAGGGTTGGAGCTCTGGGGTTGTCTCTTCTTGACTTCACCTTAGCTATGTTTCACAACATTCTCCCTAGCCAGTTCCTATGTCAATCTCACTTGTCTGCTCTTTTCCACTTTACTTCTTCCCATCTGCTCAAGGTTTACAATACTACATCTCCCCACACCACTGCAGGAGCAATCTCAGGTCTAACATTTGCTCAGATGCATAGCATGAGGATCCTTACTCTCCAGGCCCCAGCCTCTTGGAAACAAAACCACAAAGGTTCTTAGTTCTAATGGGCACCTCACTTTTCTGCCCCAAACTGCTGAAGTTTGGAGAAGGCTCTCTTTCTTCTAGGGCAAAATGACAGAAACCCAAGAAATCTGGGAAATGCAGATCTGTTCACATTTCCCAGCTTCCTTGATGTAATGTTAATGGAATATGAAGACCTTGCCCATCCATTAATAGGTGTATGTGACCTGCTTTGAGCTCTGGCCCAGGCTCACAGCTGTGATACATCCTGAGTCACAGAGCCCATTGGGGGAGGAGCTTGCCTAGGGGAGGCTTGCTTGTAGGAAGGTTTTCACACCTTTTGCCAATTTCTAATTAGGTATTAAGTCATGAGGTTTGGGATGTCTTCTGGCTCTGAGAAGTATGTATATGCTCTGTGTTGGTAGCTTGCTTTGGGGCCTCCTTATGAGAAGGACCTTGTGATTTCCTGGTCAAGATTCTAAGTAGCCGTATGTTTAGAGCTCTTCAGCTACTCAAATGTAAAGGCTCTCTCGATCCAGTGACATATGTAAAGTGTATAGCAATGTTGCTTTGATTCAGGCACTTAAGAGCCCTGTCTGTTGGTCATTATGCTGATTTTTCTGCTTGTGCTTTCTCTGATGTTCAGGGTACTGGTCCTTCCCCTGAACTAGTGAATGTAATTAAAAGATTATTGACCCCTTTAAAAGCTATCTTTCCTAGTAAAGCATATCTAAGAACCTGTGCTGGCAGCCATCCTGGATATGCCAGTGTGGTTGACACTACACTATCAGTAATCTTTATCCCAGTCACTTCAAGTATGTCTTGGAAAAGCTCCATTACATAGTTTTCTATGTAACTATATGTTTCTCATTTAAAACTGAGTAATCCAAAGATAAACTACCAAAATTAAAGAATACTCCCTTTGAAATCAGAATATGCCATTATTACAGTACTGACCAAAAAAGGCTGTGTTAGTAGAAAAACCTTTGGAAAACTAAGCTAAAAAGAGCTAGGAAAGCAAACTTAGGAGAAAAGTGGACTAGTGCTATGGAAGGTGGTCAGGACACATTTAGGGTGACCTTGGCAACCTTGAGTCAGAACAAATTATAGGGTTAGGAATTAAGGTATAATTGAGACACATGGAGACTGTTTAAGCCTATTTACTATTTTTCTTCAGTAATTTATATGCCAGGCAAAAGGTCATATAAATCTCAGTGAATAAATAATCTCTCAAAGTACCTTCTCACTATTGAATTCCAAGGTGCCTAAAGTTGGTCTCCTGGATATAAAATCATCATCCATCTTTCCTACTTGTGGAGGACCTATGACATCATAATGTTGAGGTCGTTCTGGCATGTATTCTATTGTGGCTGATCAGTCTAATGTGAGCATGGAAGTTCTCTTACCACAGGTTGGGCACAAATAGTCCATTTGATATTTGGTATGGCAATGTCTCTGGATTTACACATCTCACATTTTCTTTGTGCTACTGTGATTCTGCTTTGCTCATAGAGCACATCTCCTTCTTTGATGCAGGTATGTCATCCTGAGAGGTCAGGTGTCAGTGTCACCCCCGTCTCACAATAGATACTAAAATGTTCTTCAGAAAGACCTTGAGAGTGTTCTTTTCCCACTTCTTCTGACCTCCATATGAGAAATTGCCTTGTGCAAGTTCTCCATAAAATAGTCTTTTGGGTAAACATACGTTGGGCATTTGGGCTACATGGCCAGCCCATTAGAGTCACGCTCTCTGCAGTAGAGTTTGAATGCTCAGCATTTCAGCTCAAGATCTTGAATTTGAATTCAGGCATTAGACTCCAAATCTAAGCCACTTTCCACTGTATGCTGTATTTACAGTTTGGCATTAATGGTCAACTGGAAAGTTTCCATTTCAATAAAAAGAATTCACTCTTCTAAAGAAAGTTTCAGTAAGCACAAATGGTGGTTGCCTTTTTATCATTGTCATTCCTATCATCGAAGGATGTATCTAAGGATCTTGAAGATCTAACATGGAATGTCTGTTTAGTGTACTTCCTGCTTCGCTGGTCATTATTATTACTAATAATAACATTAGTGGGGGCAGCTAGGTGGCACAGTGAGAAGAGTACTGGCCCTGGAGTCAGGAGGACCTGAGTTCAAATGCAGCTTCAGACACTTGACACACTTACTAGCTGTGTGACCTTGGGCAAGTCACTTAATCCCAACTGCCCTGCCTCCCCTGCCCCTGAAAAACAAAATAATAATAATATTAGTGGCAATATTAAATAGTGGTACTGTGAATAGAACACTAGAGTTGGGATCAGGAAGATCTGAATTCAAATCCAGACTCGGGCATTTGTTAGCTATGATCCAGAGCAAGTCATTTCCCACTCACTCTCAGTTTTCTCATCTGTAGAATGGTGCGTGCACACACACATAAATAGCACCTACCTCCCAGGATTGTTGTGAAGATACAAATGAATTAATATTGCTTTATCACTAACCATACTAGCTCAATCTCTATATAACTTCAGAATTACAAAATATTCGACACATTTTAACTCATTTGATTCTCACAGAAACCTCATGAGGAGTAGGAAGTTAATATTATCCACATATTCCAAACCTTTGTAATTTGAGCCTCAAATATGTTAAGGGCTTTGCCCAAGGTCACTTGACTCTTAAGCTGCAGAGCTATTCTTCAACTGGAGCTGTCCCTAGTCTAGTGCTACCTGACCTATGCAATTCCCTCACATCTTAGAGATTCTCCATTAGAGTTTGGACAAATGAAATCACCTAGAGAGGAAGCTATATTATAACATGCCCCGTCTTTGTTTCCCTGGCCTCAGGCCTCATCCTCCATGGGTAGTTTTATCTAGGATTTAAGCATGTGGTCTAAGGAAAGGAAATATGTCTTGCTGCTTAAGTCAATGAGGCATTAAGGCTGTTATGTATTCCTCTGGGTGAGTTGTTTCATACAAGCAGCACAACAATACTTGCTGGCTGAGATTGTGGGTATAAGGGTGAAAAGGGAGTCCATAATGAATTTGCTTCATCTTTGAATGGCTCCAGATGCTTTTCAAAGCTCTCAATTCTTTCCCTACCTTCCTTCTTCTCCTTTTTAACGTCAAGATGAATTGATCCCAGACTGCTGCTCGAGCCTCTGACACTCCTGAATATGAAGGTGTCATTGTAAAATGAACCATAGCAAATTCTTAATAAGCTACCTTCAGAGAGAGTTATAGTTTTTGACATTTAGATAGAGACTTATCCTCCGAGCAGGAAGCTAACAGGGATGTGGGGAAAAAAATGTAATTTTATTACCGTTAAATATATTTCATACCTTACTATCTTGAGCAATCATGTCACATGCCTTGTCAGCTTCCACCAACCAGGAAAAGTAGGGGAAGGAATAATATGAGTTCGTGAACCTGATTTCTGAAACGGTAAATAAAAGCCTGGAGCACCGAAACCAGAAATGTTATTTGGAGAAAATATAAGTTCTAACCTCTGTGAAACCTTCCTTGAAATCAATAATGTCAGTCCCATGTAAAAACCTTTATTAAACCCTAAACAACACAGGATTATTGCCAGAAACAAAATGGACCATTTCACCAAGTTCATCTCTGATCATATGTTGATAAGTACTTTTTAAGAGCTATGCTCTGTGAAAGAATGCCAGAATGCATAATTAATAAATTCTGGATTACTTCAAATGCTTAGGAAGTATTAAATTCCAATTTTATATCAGAATCAGTACATCTTCTGCACCCACTTTTTAGGTCAAGTGGTTTAATATTTAGAACAGAACAATTTTATATTATATGAATTTTTTGTAAAATTGTCTCAGGCCTTAAAGGATGCAAATATTATTACAGCTGGGAATAAGTATCTCTTTATATGCCAAAAGCTTAAGTAACAAGAAAGATGAATGAGACTTGGTAGTAATGCAAGGGGGCATATTTGACTTCATTTGACCTCACTGAGACTTAGTGAGATAAAACCTATAGTAGAAGCTTGGCTGTGGATATATGTACTTCATTCAAAAGAAACAGGATAGACGGAACAGAGAGCAGGTAGCATTGTACATGTGACAAAATTCAAGAAGTATAGAGGGAAAGAATAATAGCGATCATTTGAGTAAAGATCAGGAGGGGTAGAAACATTAGTGATTTTTGTCACCAGAGTATACAACAAACAGCCTAGATAGAATGTGAAAATACATGAGAAGTTCAGGAAAGAGATAATAATTCAATTATTCAGACCTCAACTACATCCATCCATCCCTCTCTCTCCCTCTCCCTCCCAAAAGTTTCTTGCTTGTTGTTGCTTGGCCTTAATGATACTTTCATCCTTCAAAAGGTGGAGGACTCAACAAAGCAACATTCTGTAAGACAGTTCTTCGTCCTGCATAGACAGAGAAACAGAGAAAACAAGACAGAGATAGAAAAAGAGAAAGATAGAAACAGAGAAAGCTACAGAAAGAGAATTGCTGACTTCCTTTTGGTCTGTGATGCTATACTCTGTTTCTGGGTTCAGAGCCACACAATCATCATGTGCTTCCTAGAAGTTATTCCGTGTTTAGTTACAGTTAGTGATAACATTCCCAACCCCTCTTCTCCACCCTGGACCATGACTGAGCACCGGGTGATGTATGACAGCGCTGCTAGATGGCACTGGTTCATTCCTGTACCCGGCGCTTGCTCAAGGTTATGCTGGGATCTCTTTCTGTTGCTCTAAGCCCTGTCTCAATCCTTGGGCACTAAAATGCTCCCTGATACCACCTTAGCAGCAACCATGTGATCCTGGCAAGTCTTCCTCTCAAGAATCCACCATCTATCTCCCTAAGGTATCCTAAGCTAGAAAAATTGCCGTGACTTTTATTATGGCTTTGCCGATCAGAATTCAGCTGGGTGAATTTTCTAGATCTTTGTCATCAAGAAGAGGGCCATCAGCCTTGGACCTTACATTCAAATAAAACAAATACAGCAATGCAGTCTCAGGGAGCTTATTTTCTAGTGGGAAAAGACAAGACATTAAAGGGAGAAGAAAAGCAAGGGGTCAGGAGAAAGGACACCAGTAGATGGGAAGGAGGAGGAGAAAAAAAAATCCAGAGAGTAAAATAATGAGGAAATGGTGCAGCTAGGTGGCACAGTGACTAGAGCACAAGCTCTGGAGTCAGGAGGACCTGAGTTCAAATCCGGCCTCAGACACTTGACACACTCAGTAGCTGTGTGACCTTGGGCAAGTCACTTAACCCCAATTGCCCTGCCTTCCCACCTCCAAAAAAAATAATGAGGAAAGAGAAGCATGGCCAGCATTCCCCCCAACATCTGGGGTATAGCTGTAAACCAAGAATTCAGGGCATCAAGGTTGAGGCTTCTGCAGGGTAGAGTAACTAGCAAGGAAGAGGAAGAGAAGCAAAGGCTGGGGACCTTCCCAAAATAGTCTACCCAAAGTGCCCTGCCTCCATGAGGGCCCTCACGCTGGGATTTATGGTAGATTCAATTGGCTTCTTGGCCCAGGTGACAAAATTTTTAGGTTCCACTCTGCATGGAGCCATTGTTTATAAATTATATTTTTTTCCATTTTTTCAATTAAGTAGTTTTTAAATGAGTTAAGAAGTTTGCTGTTAAAGGATATTCCACACACAAATTACTCAATCTTTTATTAGCATTTAGAAAAGAGACTTACTGAGAAGGTTAAAGCTGTAGTTACAAAAAAGAAAAAAAGAAAAGGACATTCCACCTTTGTACATACAAGGTCCTTGGGAATGCATGAACTCAAACCTAAAATACAATGGTAATAAGGCAAACATATAAGGAATACATCTAGCCAAAGAATACTTCCCAACTCTTGGTCCCAGAAATGCTTTTCACCCTTTATGGAGCTTTCTTCAAGTATAAGTGACTCTCTAGAGTTTATAGGAATTATGTCTCTCCATCATGATCCCTGAAAGTGCTGCAGTCCTAAAGGGATTCTCTTTCCACCTCTGTGTTCAAACACTTCCTATATACTTCCTCTTCACTGACTGTATCTACTCTAGTTGACTCCACTACCTGATCTGATTGTCTCTGGGACCTTTGATAGCTCTTCTGATTATCTTGATACTCCCTTCTCCAAATATTCATTCAACTAAGATGAATGAATAAAATAATTGATCAATTAAAACATTTATTGTTTATTATGTATAAAATCTGTAATATTTGCTAAAGACACAAACAGAAAAATGAGTCCTTGCTCTCAAGGAGCTCACATTCTAATATGGCAGATGTATACATGTGTGTACATACATATATGTATGTATTTGTGTATATGTGTATATACATGCCTATATATGTGTATGTGTGTCTATATGTATATATAGACATATAGAGAGAGAGGGAGGGAGGGGAGAGAGAGAGAGAGAAGGAGGGAAGGAGGGAAAGAGGGAGAGAGAGGAGAAGGGAGGGAAAGAGAAGAGGGAAGGGAAGGAGAGAGGAAGAGGGAGGGAAAGAGGAAGAGAGAGGAGAAGGGAGGGAAAGAGAAGAGGGAAGGGAAGGAGAGAGGGAGAAAAAGAGAAAGAGAGAGAGAGAGGGAGAGGGGGGAAAGGAGAGTGGAGGGGAGAGGGAGGGAGAGAGGAGAAAAGAGAGGGGAAGAGGAAGGAGTGGGGAGAGGGAGATGGAGAGAGAGAGGGACAGGGATAGGGACAGGGACAGGGACATGGAGAGGGAGAGAGAAGAGATTTCAACTTCGAGTCAGACAGAAAGGTCCAATGGCCCTCAGGATTCAGCAGCAAAGCAGGTGGTAATGCTTCTCATTTAATGTCATTTCGACTGACAAAATCATATCAGTTTCTGATGTTGAACAATTTTACAATGCCAATGACTTTGGTGACAACTTTTTTTCTGAGTCTTCAGTAGCTATGGTTACCGCAGTGATAGAGTTCAGCTAGATGACCACTGTGGTTCCCTCTTGTTCTATATTTATAATCTAGTTTGTAAATATTGATGCTTATATGTTGAATTTTCTTAAAACTAGATGCATTTCTAGAGCTAACACTCCATCATTGACACTAATGGAGAGAGGGTACATAGATTGATAAAAGCCACAGAAAAGAAAAACTTCATTAAATCTAACATACTTCCCCCTTTCTCAAGTTTTCTCAGTGGTTCACAAATTATAATCAGTTCATGTACAGAAGCATACATTAGTAGATTAGACTATGAAGCCTAACAGAGATAAGTTATTTGTATCCTTCTCCAATAAATTTCCTTTGCTCTAAAAGAGAATAAAAAGTGCCGTTCATATATCTGTTTTTTTTTTCTCCTTTCTCATAATCATTGGTGTTTTTCTTGGAATTCAGTATAGACCAAAAGATATACATGTTTTACATTGCCCATAATATATTTCCTTAAGTCCTAGTACAATATCTTAACTGCTTTTATCCAAGTTTTTCTGTGTACAGAGTTGGATACACAGTGGAGATCTGTATTGTACTTCAGTAGATGTTGCATGTCCTGCTAATCATTAGTTTTTGAAATTTCCGAAGCCAATGGTTCATCTAGGTTCCAGCTAGATCAACCAGGGCCAAACTACCTCCTTACAAAAGCTCAGGGAACCATGACAGCTACAGATATGATTTCTGCTGAATCTAGAAATTTTAAGTATAATACTTCAAAGGAGGAAGTCAACTTGAGAGGCAACATGGTATAGTAGACTTCTGACTTGGAGTCAGAAAGAACTGCAAATACCACATCAGACATTTAGTGGTTTCCTCCTGCTACTCCCACCATCTGATCTCTTCCTCCAACCTAAGTTTCTTAGAAGTAGTAACTTCTAGTTCCTTGGAATGAATTTCCCTTTTTTTGAGGGGAGGGGGAAGGTTAGAGTGGAACAAAGCTATCAGTCATTCAAATAATAAACATCTGTTACAGATCAGAGAAATTGAGTAGTAAATGTCATGTCAGGAGTGGAATTTGAACTCAAGTTTTCTGATTCCAAAATCAATATTCCTTTCACTGTATCATGATAAATTGTGGGACAGATAATCATTTTATAAAATAACTCTTTAGCAAGGTCAATGTTAAGCACCATGTGTCAGACATTGTGCTGAGTACTAGGGATTCAAAGAAAGGGATCCCTGTTTTCAAAGAGGGCAAAGTCTAATAGGAAAGTCAACATACAAATAACAATGTAAAAGCAAACTATGTACCTAATACACTGGAAACAAACAATAGGGAGAAGGCATTAGAATTAAGAGAGTTCAGGAAATGCTTCCTGTAGGAGGTGAAATTTTAGCTGAGACTTGAAGGAATCCAAGAAAACTAGGAGGCAGAGATGAGAAGGGAAGGTTTTCCAGGCAAAAGAAATAGCCATTGAAAATGTCCAGAGGGGCAGCTAGGGGTTTCAATAGATAAAGCACTGGCCCTGGAGTCAGGAGGACCTGAGTCCAAATCCGACTTCAGCTACTTAACTAGCTCTGTGACCCTGGGCAAGTCACTTAACCCTGATTGCCTCTCCCCCCAAAAAAATTCCCAGAGTCTAGAGATGGAGTTTGACCTTTGAAGAATAGCAAGGAAGCCAATGTCACTGGATCAGAGTACATGAAGAGGTGAGTAATAGGAGTGCCTTGGATGGAGATTCTGAAAAGGAGAATGATGCTGAGGAGTCTGATACATAGGAGGAGAACTGGGAGACAGCAATATCATGAAAATCTAGACAAAAGACAATATCAAGGAGAAGAGGCTAATCAACAGTGTTAAAGTCTATAGAGGGGGCAAGAATAATGAGGATTAATTAAAAAGCCATTAGATTTGAAAATTGAGAGATGTTAGTAACTTTGGAGAGAGCAATTTTGGTTGAATGATGATGTTGGAAGCTACCCTGTCAAGAATTAAGAAGAAGAAATGAAGTATATGGAGTTTAGCTACAAGAAAGAAGAGAGATATGGTATGATGGCTAGTGGGGATAGATGGATCAAGTGAGGGTTTTAGGAGGATGAAGGAGACTGGTAGGCAGCAGAAAAACAACTAGTAAACAAGGAGATATTGAAGATCTGAGAGAGAATCACAATGATAGATGGGATAATCTACTGGAGAGCATGAGATGGAATGGGATCCTTTGCAGAAGGAACAATGTGAAAGTAGATCTAGATAACAGTAAGTATTCAATAAATTGCTGAATTGATTTATCATATAAAGCCTAGAAGAGGGACCAGTGGAACCTACAAAACCTTTGGGGGTCAGAAGACAGACATAAAAAGCAGGATGTATTCCTGCCAAAGCCAAAGTACATCCCACAGTCCAGGGATCACCAACCCATTCCTAGATTATACCACCTGGTGTGAGCCTTGAACTATGGTGCCTCTTTCAGCTGATTTCATGTTTCTCTGTCTCTCTTCATTAGCTTCGGTGGTTTAGAGGTAGATGATCTGGTTTAGGGCCTAGAGCTCAGAGACCATTCATCACGAATAGAGTCAGTATTTCTATGTACCCATCACTACCACCCTCCATTCAGCTAATAGGCCAAGCCTGAAATCAATAGAATGAGTATACTTCCATTTTACTTTATCAAAAGGTGGGTCTTTTCATAAAAGTAACTAGCAGATTAGAAAAGGACCTTTGGGCATTTTCCAGAGAAGTTGCTTTGCAGCCAAAGGGATTCATCTCATTTCTTCAGCTACCAAGATCATATATTTATAATAGATAACATTACAGACAGTTACCAACTTTAAGTGATGCTTGTTTAACCTTTATTTACAGAGTGTATGTGCTCATCTGACTGTGAAAGAAAAAGCTTACTTAAGAAGTTTCTCTCACTTTCTTCTCTTATCAGCATCATTAAATGACTTTTCTTACCTAGCTTCTCCTAATTAACAACTCCTGCATTTATCTTCACTTCCAGTAGCATTTGAATTAAACTGTTATCTCTTCTATCTCAAGTAAAGATGCACATGTACTCAACCTATCAATATAAAAGTGAATCAATAAAAGATGAGCTAGAGCAATTGAGAGTTTGCTTTTTTTACATAGCAAGATTAATCAAATGTAATTCAGGTCAAAATAGCACTGAAATTCCTTTTTCTTGCACAGAACTCTATTCACTATCAGATAGATAAAGGAAACTATACAAAGTGCTTTGTCATCTTCAATAATTAAATGATTTCCTGTGCTACCTACTGTAGTTGACTAAGGATTCAGCAAGCTCTTTGGAGCTCTGCTTCGAAGTAACTCCTTCCTTTTTTCTTCTTTTAGTAGTCTAACTGCAGTAGGCAGCTTTCTAAAAAACATTTTATGCCATATTCTATTTGGCCTTACTGGACTTAGTTTTTGAGAACAACTAATTAAAGGACAAGCCTTGCTTTTTCTCTCATTCTCGGCAGGCCTAGAGATCCGCCTTCCACTGTTTGCCAGGTCAAGTTGGTGACAGCCCCTCACCTCTTCACTTCTGTGTTTTAAATTCTGCTGGGTCTTAACGTAGACTGGAGGTGGGGTGTGGATTTTTCCCCTTCTCTAAAATCTGAATCCTATAATGATGATAAAAATCAGCTTCCTAGAATAGTTTCCTAATGAAAAGTTGAAAGCAAAAACCATAGCCATGTTCTATTTTAGATAAGCATTATTTAAACACTATAATTATGCTCTGTCTTGAAAGATTTAAAATTCATGGTTTTATATTAGTTCATCTGAAATGTAATTCAATAATGATGATGATGATGATGATGATGATGATGATGATGATGATGATGATGATGGCATTTATATAGCACCTTAAGATTTACAAAGCATTTTAGAAATATGATCTCATTTTATCTTCACAACAACTCTGGGAGGTTGGTACTATTTCTGTTCCCATATTACAGATAAGTAAACTGAGGCAATCAGAGGTTAAGTGTGAATCAGGGTCCCAGAGCTAGTATCTGCGGCTGGATTCCAAATCAGGTCTTTCCGACTCAAGGTCCCCTGTACCACCTAGCTGCCAACATAGATTATTAAGATCCTGGAAGGCAAGATCTTTCTCATTAATATTTGTATTCCCCAGTGCCTATCACTGTCTTATAAATAAATATCATATTATTATATTTAATAAATGTTGTTCAATTGAGTTTTAAAATGCCCTAAAATTTGTAAAATATTATTTTTTTAATGAGACATGATTTCCCTGGTGAAGAGAGTTTCCATTGGGGAGCCTTACCTAGCAACACAAACCTGTGCCTTCTGTACAATTTATGTTATATAGTTGACTATGATGCATAGAGATCACTTAGTCCTTGTGTAGCCCCTCCATGTCCAAGCTGTTGTCAAGACTTGTTGATTTTGCCTTTGCAACGTCTCTCAAATAAACCCCTTTCCCTCCTCTGACATGGTCACCCCTCTAGTGAAGCCCTTCATCACCTCACCCTGAGAGTCTTGCAATAGCATACTAATGGGTTAGCCTGCCTCAAGTCTCTCTCCACTCCAATCTATCCTCCCTTCAGCCACTAAAGTGATTTTTCTAAAATACAGGTTCTATGTCATTACCACCAACCCCCAAACAGCTCAATTAATTCCAGTGGCTCCCATAGCCTCCAGTATCAAATTTAAAAAAGCTCTTTAGAACCTACCTAACTCCTACCTTTCCAGTCATCTTACATTTCACTCCTGTTCACTCACTCTTCAATCTAATGATGCTGGCCTCCTGGTTGTTCCACAAACAAGACTCTATCTCTTGGCTCTGGGCATTTACTCCAGCTGTCCCCCATGCCTGGAATGCTCTCTCTCCCCTGCTCTGATTACTGACCTCCCTGGCTACCCAACTAAATTCTCACGTTCTAGAAAAAGCCTTTCCCTGCCTCCTCCTAATTCCAGTACCTTGACTCTATTGATTACTTCTTATTTATCCTGTTTTCTTTGTATATATTTGTCTGCATGTTGTCTCCCCATTAGACTGTGAGTTCCCTGAGGACAGGAAATGTCTTTTGCCCTTTTTTATTCCCTGCCCTTAGCATAGTGCCTGGAACATAGCAGCTTCTTAATAGATGTTTATTGCTTGAGTGCCACATCATATTGGCACATGTGACCTTGGGAAAACTATGTTGCTATTTAGGACCTGGAGAGACTCTCTAAGCCTATAAGTTACAGAGAAGGGGCTGCTCTATATTGGTAGAGGGAGCTCCTCACTGAAAGCTCCCTGGACTGATAAAATCACAGGTACTATCTAAATGTAAAAAATTAAGGTGTTAGCAACAATTTCTATAAGTAATGAAGTTCTTTAAGTTGCTTAACCTTCTTGGCCACCATTTTTCTCATCTATAAAATAATAGGGTTGGCAGGTAAGACACACTGAAAAGAATGCTGGACTTGAAGTTGAGAAAACTTGATTTCTAATCTAGCTTCCAACAGTTACTAGCTGTGTGACCCTGGCCAAGTCATTTAACCTCTCTCAGCCTCCATGTCTTCATCTGCAAAATGCGAGGGTTAGACTAGATGGCCTCTAAGATCCCTTCTAGCTTTAAATTGGTAAGATTATATGACGCATTTAATTGCCAATGTATTTTTATCTCGACAGTATTAATAACCAGCCAAACCAATATGGCACCCAGACATTGCCCAACTATTAAAGAATAAAGATTATTCCAATAGCTATTTGACGATATTGGGCAGAGCTTTCTCTAAGGACTTACACACACACACGCACCTACCTACCTCAAAAATGCCAAGTAAATGCCTTATTTGGAAATGCCTAAAACAGGACTGATCAATGGAAAAGAAGTCTTCTGAATAATAGATCAATGTTAGGTGCAAAGAAAAAGGTAGCATGTAATGTTAAGGGCATTGTATTGGTATTTAATAAACCTGGGTTCTATGCCCAATTCTCCTCCTAACTAGCTGTGCTGCTTTAGGGAAATCTGTGAACCACAGTGGGCTTCAGCTTACTAATCTGTCAAGTAAACAGACTGAACTAGATTTTTCTGTTGGTTCAGGGGACCAAAAATTATCATTGTCCCCACTTATCCCTATAACCTTCAGGAAGTTACCTGAAGCTTCTTGTGTACCAATTCCTCTTCAGTTAAGAGGAAATGCTAACCTTGAGGAGATTAGATGAGGAAATGCTTAAAGAAATTTTGCTTGGAGCCAAAGGACTTGTGTAAGATCAAAGAAGAAATGATGGCCCCCTTCAGTTTTGGTTTACTCACTCTGTACCTTCAGGTCCCTGCATTTAAAAGAGCATTTGAAGTGTGAAACATTAACATCAGCAACTGATGTAGGTACTAATGCAGAATGTATATTGGCCTTCTTACAGCTCTACCTAATTACATTTACATGGCTTTAGTCTGTTCTACTCAACCGGAGCTTAGAAATATGCTTAGAAAAGCAGAGTTCTTAATAAGATGCAAGGTATTAGATTTGTTGCAAAGCTTAAGTGAATTAAACAAACAACTAATTGTGACTAGGAATTTTTTTCCTGCTAGTGGTAATCTGGATTGTAATAATAATAATGATAATGATGATGATGATGATAATGATGATGATAATGGTGATAACAAAAGCACTGATTGGATCACTGCCATTTGGAAGTATTTCGGTTGAGATGACAGTACTAGACTATATAAATTTACCTTCTCTATAGTAAAGTAGCCTTTTATACCCTTCATGCCCATATCAGAGCTATTGCAGGACTTGGTGATATCCATTCTCTATTCACAGCATTTTTCATTTTACTGTGGTGCAACATATTACAAATCAGAGATAATGAAAGGTTATATGAAACCATTGGACTCTGTATGGGGGTAGTGGGGGATGCAGTGAAAAGAACACTGGGATTGGGGAGTCAGAGGAGTAGGGTTCAAATCACCACTTTGCCACCGTCTGCTGATGTGCCCTCAGATTCCTCATCAGTAAAAAGAGGAGGTGATACACTTGAGGATCTAGAGGGCTACATGTACCCTCTAGGCCGCAGGTTCCCCGCCCCTGTAGGAGATCTCTAAAATTTCATTCAGTTTAAATCAATGACCCTATAAATGAGTTTCTAGAGCATGGTCTTTGTTGTTGTTCAGTCATTTCAGTCCTATCTGACTCTTTATGACCCCATTTGGGGTTTTCTTGGCAAAGATGCTGGAGTGGTTTGCCATTTCCTTCTCCAGTTCATCTTACAGATGTGGAAACTGAGGCAAATAAGGTTAAGTGAGTTGCCTAGGGTCACACAGTAAATGTCTGAGGCTGGATTTGAACTTAAATCTTCCTGACTCAAAGGCCAGCACTTTATCCACTGTACCATCTAGCTGTATCACACCCCACTCCCCCAGATCTGTAGTTGTATATATAAATGAATGCTAATGATGATTTCAGGGAATCATTACAGTAAAATGGATAGCCTGGGAGTCAGGAGGATCTGGGTTCATCTGCTTTTCCCCCATGTTGGCTGGTTGTGCTGGGCATGTCACAACCTCTTGGGGTCTCATACAACTCTCTAATGCTGGAAATTGCAGAGCAGGTCCTGATTGGAGATGTTAGAGGAAGTTCCTCACCAAGAACTCCCTACAGCAATGAAATGATAGGTTCAGGCCCCCAAAATGAGGATGCCATACCCCTGAAAGCAATAGAAATATTTTATTTTTATGGTCTATAACATATAATAGGCATTTAATACTTGTTCAGTATTGATTATTTTATATTATCATCCCACTTAACACTTACCAGCTATTTAAGCATAAGCAAGTCATTTAACCTCCAAGATTCTCAGTTTTTTCATCTGTAAAATGAACATAAAATGAAGCAATACCTTTGGTAGCCCTTCCCAGGGTTATTGTAAGACTCAAATGATATGATGTCTGGAAAGGATTGGGTGAGCTTTAAAGGGCCACATCAGTATATCATCATTATTAAAACATCAGTTATTAGGGATAAGACCTCTATAATTTATCATCTAAGAGAGTTGCCTAGAATACTAATACGTTATGTGACTTGCTTAGGGTCACACAGCCAACCATTCTTCTTGGCTAAATTGTCTCCTCTCTGCACTACACAATGCAGACAGTCAAGAATTAGTGCTGTCTATTCCAACAATTTAACCAAACTAACATTTATTAAGAGCCATGTACCTGTACGTGTCTATGAAGGAACATTTACAACACAATGTACTTCACCTTCTTCTGTATCTCAATTGAAGGGTACTGCTCCAGGAAGCAAAGGCCATGGCAAGTTAAACATACATTTTTCATTCCACTGGGTAGGATCATCATCCTTTCCTGGCCATTTTTCTTGTAGCCTGATTGGATCCTTAATGTTTCCCATTCCCTCCCAGCTGCTGTTTCCCTCCTTCATTCAGACTAGCAGATTTCTCTCAGCTGTTGTTTCTATTGTTTGTTCTTGCTTGACTTCTTGCCTGTATTTACTATCGATGCAGTCTGTCTCAGAATAGGATCATTACTGATCAGATCCCTGTAAAGAAATTTAACCATTTCCATAGTCAGCATTGAGCTGGTACCTTGGCTAGGGAGGATGAGTAAATCTACCAACAAGCAGAGGCCCAGAGTCCAAGTTTCTTGCCACTTGGCCTTGGAAGAGTGGCCTCTTACCTCCAGGCCTCTTGACCTGGAGAATATAATGAATGATCTACACATAAAGATAACACAGGCTGATATAAACTACACTCTCTCTCCTTACCTTGGTGAAAACTCCCTCCCCCTGCTATTACTTCTAGTTTCCTCATCCCCCACCACCTTAAATCTTAGCTTTAACCCTACTATATCCCAATCCTTGTCCATTGTTAGCAAAATAACCTCTTCCATCTTCTTGCACATATATTTGCCTCATCCCAGAAGAGACTGCAACTCTGTTCACACTTTGCTGTATTAGATGTTCCTTGTTTCTCACCTGTCCTCCCAAACACACAAACACTAGGCCAGCAGAAGAAGTAGGCACACACCTTGTTCCTCATTGCTACTTCCAAATACTCTCCCTCTCACTATTGGTCAATAATCCCTTGAAGTTCACTCCATCCAAATATATCACCCTATCCAAATACTGTTTATAGTTATCTAAAAGACAGCCAAGGTCACTCTTCTTTCTTCAAAGGGTTCACTACTGACTCAATATTCCTCTACAATCCAGACTCTGCCCTCATATTTTGAAACTTATATATATATATATATATATATATATATATATATATATATATATATATATACATATATATGTTGACATCCCTTTAAAATATCTATTTATCTCTTGCCTGACACCAACAGGGAGACAGTTCTTTCCATCAAGGAAATTCACCTTCTAATGTATGAGACAACATATATGAGGGAGAAGGATTAGGGAAGACAGTATTTGGGGAGTCACAGGGATACTAAATTGATCCATAGAGTAGTCAATCCATACATCACTTCTAGAAAAAGTGGTAATGAGGGGGTAGGGGAAAGTGAATGAATGGATGGATGAAGGAATGAAAGCACATACTGTATACCAGGTCCTATGCTAGGTTCTAGGGGTTAGGGAATATAGTGGCATGGAAGATGGTAAGATGGACAATGTAGATAGCTAGATAATATACTAAGCACGGTCTAGGGGTGGGGAACCTGTGGCTTTGAGGCCACATGTGGCCCTCTAGGCCCTCAAGTGAGGCCCTTTGACTGAATCCAAACTTCTTGTTCTGTGAACAAGAACCTCTTCTAAAGGAGAGGCATGTGTAGCAGCAAAGGACTGGGCAAGGAGCAGAATCCCAGGTCCACTAGTGATTAAGCATTATGGGGACAAAGGGGGTGAGGGAAACATTCCTCGTGTTTTTGACTTCTAGGACACAGTCTCAGTCACTCCTTACTAGTTCTACCCACTTATCTACCTTCTATCTACCAACCTAACTAGTTCTACCTACTTATCTGCCTTCTGTCTACCTACCTACCTTATTAGATATACCTACTTATCTGCCTTCTATCTACCTACCTACCTTATTAGATATACCTACTTATCTGCCTTCTATCTACCTACCTACCTTATTAGATATACCTACTTATCTGCCTTCTATTTACCTACCAACCTTATTAGATATACCTACTTATCTGTCTTCTATCTACCTACCTACCTTAGGTAGTTCTACCTACCTATTGAGCAAAAATCCTAGAGAGAAAAGACTTTCTTTCTCAGTGACCAATTTTGCTGAGAGAAAGCTATTTTCAGCAAACTCACTTGTAATAGAGGAAGTATGGGTGAATGAGAAAGATGAACTAGAACTGTAAATCAGTGAAAGATGAATTAATTCATACAAGATTATATGCCTGCATCTTATCATGATGTATATGTTGTCTATACCAGAGATGCCCTTGTACTATAAAATAATAGCTAGCGTTTATATAGCACATTAAGATTTACAAAGTACTTTAGGAACATTATTTGATCTTCCCAATAACCTTGGTGTAGGTAGTTGCTACTATTGTCCAGTAGAGATGAGAAATCTGAGATAGACTTGCAGTGTTACACAGCTACTCAGTCTCGGAGGCTGGATTTGAACTAAGGTCTTTTTGACTCTGAATTCAACACTCTATCCACAGTGCCACCTATCTGCCTGTATCAAGTCAAGTCAGAAAGCATTTATTAAGTACTATGTGCCAGGCAATGTACAGGGTGTTCCTAAAGACTGGACAGGAGTTATTGCATCGAGTTCACATGAATCTTGCAAAGCCCATCAACCTTTGCATCACAAATGATGGAAATCATATTGATGATGTTATTTGTTAATATTCCGATTAGATACAATGTTGTTGAAATTTTCATTCATTTCATTTCTTGAAAATATGCATTTTTGCCTATGTGTCCAGACTTTAGGAACACCCTGCAGTCAGCACTGAAGATACAAAGAAAGATCGAATGAATGAAAAGTTCCTGGGCTCAGGGACCTCTCACTCTAATAGAGGAGACAACTGCAAGCAATTAAGTTCGATCAATCATTATATGTGTAATTATGAAAAATTGGAAATAATCAACAAAGGAAAGGCTCTAACATTAATGGGAATCATCAGAAAAGTCTTCTGATAGAAGGTAGGATTTTAGCTAAGACTTTTAGAAAGCCAGGGAAGACAGAAGATGGAGATAAGGAGGGAGAGAATTCCAGGAATGGGAGACAGTGAGTCAAAATGCAAGGTAGGGAGATGGAGTGTCTTACGTATGGCATAGCAAGGAGGCCAGTGTCACTAGATTACAGAATACATGAATGGCAGTAAAATCTAAGTGTAAGAAGACTGGAATAGTAGGAAGAGGCCTGAACTAGGGTGGTGGCAGTATCAGCAGAGAGAAGGGGCCAAACACAAGAGATAATATGAAAGTAGAAATAACAGGTCCTGACAGCCAATTGGATATGGTGGGGGGGGCGGGGTGAAAGTGAGGAGTTGAGGATGACACTTAGGTTGTTAGCCTGGATGATTGGGAGGATCATAGTGCCCTTGAGAGTAATGGGGAAGTTAGGAAGAGGATAAGGTTTGGGGAGAAAGATAATGAGTAGTAAATTTATGTATATTAAAGATCTTGTTGAGGGTATTTTTCTAGAGAAAAACCATGAGAAATTATACAAACAGAATTTCAGAGTTGGAAGGAACTTCAGAAATCACCTAGTCAATCCATACCTGTGTGAAATACCCTATAACTTTTTGGATTGGGTTCACTCCTCTAACTTGCTCTCATGCTAGCTAGTCTAAATTCCCAGAGAGACCACCAACACATTCAAACCCTCTCAGGGTACTAAGGTTAATCCTATTCAGGGGAAATATGCTTTGCCCACTGACCATTCTATCTACTGAACTTCTATCCAATATGCTTTTTATCTGCACAGTCAGCCACTCACAATATTAGAGTTATCCCTTCCACATAGGGATTTTCGCCTTCGCAGTTTCAATATATTGCAGGTCATCATAAGCAATCAAATGAGAATTTGAGGGGAGTTTTGTGGAAGCCACAAACAATACGTGAAGGCCAGCAAATGACACAGAAAAGGTTTAGAAACTCAGAAATGCATCTATATATACATATATATACACATATATGTATATATACATATTTATGTATATATATGCACATTTTTATATAGACAGAGGGAGACAGAGAGAGTATTGTATAACATGTACCCAAAGTTTACAATGTGGTACTGTAAACACCCTATAAAAGAGCATAATTTTCTCTCTCAGCTCCTCCCTTAGCCCTCTCCCTATCTGGAAGTGCTTTTCTTTTCAAACCCAGCCAAGGGAAACAAGGAAAGAAAATAGTACAGGCCATACCACCAATTCAGCCTAGCAAATCACACCTTACCCCAACACCAGCCAAGGTGCTGACTCATTGCCTGGACAGTGAACTTTGCCTTAGGTGATTGTTTCTTTAGCTCCAAGCCCCCAGTTACAGAATTGTGCAAATTGGTTCTATAACATCAGCCTTCTTCTACCAATCCCCAGGTTAGGAAAAATTCACTAGAAAAATTAAGAAAAGGTAAAATGCTGAAAGATGTTTGCTTCCAAAATGGCAACCTTCCATCTCCAGCACACTGATCTCCTAGGCAACTCCAAGGCAGCAAATATACTACTAATAAACTCTGAGCTCGCTTCATCTCTAGAGAGTCATGCTTCATCTCTAAATACCAAGTTATTAAGGAAAATTAGGTATTATTCTGAATAGGCAAAAACCTTAATTTTTGGAAAAGTAGAATGCTATTATATAATTACTGTTAAAAGAGATGAATAAAATGCATATTACAGGTTTTTCATGGTACAAGTACATCCAGAGAGTAGAGACCCTTTGTAATATGAGCTATTCTTATTATTACTCTACTTTTCATATCTGAGCACCACTTCAGCCCTTTCAAATATAATTGGTGCCAAGGTTCTTTCTTAAGCTGGGAGGTAAGACTATTTTCCATTGTCACCTTCATTGCCTGACTTTAGTTTATCACAAGCAATGTTTGCCATAAATTATTCCATAAAATAATTTTTTCATACTCAACTCTGTAGGCTTGTATCTCTTGCTATGTTTTCCCTATTTATTTAGGGGACTATCATTTTCTATGTTTGCTGTTTATAAAAATACTGCTTTTTGTTTTAAAAAAAGACTTTTCTTGGCTCTGAACTTATCCTTGACTTTATCAGTGAATATTTTTGATGTTATAACTCAACTCTTTGTGCTGGTAAAACGGCTGAGGCTTTTTTATGGTTCTTATTTTTTCCCCCATCAAACATTCTGACTCCTTCTGTCAAAATCTAATGATAAATGAAGATTTCTCCCACAGTGGACCTCTCATAACCATGGCAACTCCATCAGCAGCTAATGGCTACATTGCAAAAAATGCTTTTGAAAAGGACAGTTCTTCTTACTCCCATGATACAAATGCCCTTTTCTTCCTTTTTTTGTAACGATGGCAAGAAAACAACACATCCTAAGCAAACATTTGCTTGACTGTGCACATGTAGAGCCACTTAGCAAATAAAAAAAGGCGAGAGAAAAATGGACAAATGTAAAGAAGGAAAAAAACCATGTTAAAGCATAGCAGTGAAATTGAAAAAGATTC
The DNA here is from genome assembly GCF_011100635.1 of Trichosurus vulpecula. Taxonomy (NCBI): domain Eukaryota; kingdom Metazoa; phylum Chordata; class Mammalia; order Diprotodontia; family Phalangeridae; genus Trichosurus; species Trichosurus vulpecula. Next base: position 57,672,805 of record NC_050578.1, read on the forward strand.
TGATGGCTTGGCAATATTAGAAAAATTCTTCTTTCATTTCCAAAACTGGAATCAATATTGTCATTGGTCTTTCATAATCTGAGAACATTTCATTGCTTTCCTCTCCTGCCCCAACAGCTTAAAAGCAATAACAGAGTAGTTTTCTGAAATGCTTGTGGTAAGTATCATATCTATTGTCTTCCTGCATAACTGGTCATTTGTCAATAGTGTTACTATATGCATTAATGTTATATTAGCTGCCAAAAGCTTCTCATCTCCTACTCATTCTTTTCTTCCTGATGTGTGCAGGAATAAAATGAGCATATACTCAATCCATTCTTGTTTCTTTTACCCAATACCTAGACAACTGAAATTTTAGCCTGATCCCACGTTTCAGTCATTGAAAGATTCTCTTGTGTCTAAAGTAGGAGATAGTTCTTTTTCTCCAAAAAACAAAACCTTGCACCCTATTCCCATTCCTAAAATAGCAAGCATTTTCAAAGGAGGGTTTATTTTTTTAATTGTCCAAAAACTAAAGTAAAATACAACTGGCCCTCCCCTATCATTGGAAAACTTGTATATATGGGGGAGTAGGGAAGCTGGTGTGGAGAGGAGGGACAAGAAAAGCCAACCCTGGAAGCTCTGCAGACCCTCAACATTCTGAACTCTATTTCTCACCTCTTTCCCTATTCATCATGGCCAGTTCTGAACCCTAATCCTTGAAGCCCCTTCTCAATACAGTAGGCTACACACCAACCTGTGGTTTCAATGCCAGTGCCTCCTGGGGTACAGTCTGGTGGTGAACTGTTTTCTATCATGAAGTTTTCACATGTCAATGAGAACAGTGGGGCAGAGATCATATAGTGCATAGTGAAGTCCCAAGTGACCAAAGCAGAGAGGAATGGTGTTTATCCTCATAGCACCTGGACTGTGATTGAAACTTTATCTTGTTAATATACAATTTACCACACCAGTCATATTCTAAACTCCCGCATTCTACCCTCCTGCTTCTCAACATTCCCCTATGAAACTGTCTTCCTCTTTTTAGGGGCAGCCAGGTGGTATGGTGGATAGAATGTTGGGCTTGGAACCAGGAAGACCTGAGGTAAAAAAAAAATCCAGCCCCAAACACTGTGTGACCTCAGGCAAGTCACTTAACCTCTGTTTGTGTCAGTTTCTTCACCCATAAGATGGAGATAATAATAGCACCTATATCCCAGGTCATTATGATGATCAAATAAAATAACCTACATATCGATGGCTTTGCAAATGCTATGCTTGCTGTTATTGTTATTATGATACAAGCCTACCTCTGTCATGAATAACGCAAGTAAAAGGCTTGTATGTAAGAGAATTTATGACTCTCTTTATTTGACTCTTACTAAATCATCTTCAGAAGTGTGGAAAATTATGCGCAGTCACACTGTAGGTTTTCAAGAGTGCTCAGTGGTGAGTTCTTTTGATTTTTCCCTTCACCAAATGAAAACTAATAACAGTTACCACTGCCACCTAGTCAGAGGGACAGAAAACCCAAAGACTAAAATGTACAATTCCTGCTAAGCAGCCTCTTACCATGAAAATTGTGTGTTAAAGCACAAACTATGTTTTTTTTCATTGAATTGATTTACTAAGGTTTAAGCAAACCAAATGACTTAGGCAGGGAATTTTGTGACTGACAGCCAAGTCAACAGACTATGTGTAGACTGATCTTATTTATTTCAGTAGTGGGAGTACATCAGATGAGAACATAAATAGTAACAAATAATGATGTCAAGCTATCCTGAAGAAAAGTTTCTTTTAGATCTTGGCTTGGTTTTTATTTTAAGGTAGTCAGTCTTCCAAGGAAAGATGAGCAGACAAACCAACAACAATAAATTTTGTCCTGAAATAGCACCCATCCATCTTTAGAAAAAGTAAGAATAATATTGTGGGTGTTAATAAAATATTTTGTTGCTGTGAAAACAGTACATAAACATAGTCAGTGAGACTTAGCCATCAAAGCTATCAAACAAAATTATGTAGGACTCTGTAAATGTGAGAATAACTTCCTAAAATATCAAATCTGTCACCAGAAAAAATATTGGTGTCATCCTAGACCCAAACCAAATACTGCCCACTCGGCATTCAGCATTGGTTTAAGGGGAAGCCTGCGTTAGGAAAGGAGAGCATATGGAAATAACAACAAAGAGAGAAAAGAGGCCATTGTCTTCTCCATGAACACACACGATTGCACACAGGGGCCATTGATGAAATGTGTCCCCAAACCATTAGACAATAATAGCTTCTCTGCTTGGTTTTTTGCACCCTTCTTAAACACTTTGGGGAGTATCAAGTTAAGACAAGGTATGTGTCAATGCCAATTTCTTCCATAAAAGTAGAAGTCTTGGGCTTTTACTTGACCAATTTCTGTCTAAGGAAAAATTTTGCCTATTGTAAATAATAAAGACTGAACTTTAAAAATTTTTATCTGCCATTAAAATTATACCTGGGGGTATAATCCACTTTGGATTAGAAGCTGAAACTTTCCATTTTCCCTATCCACTGTATTCATTTAGTCACTGATAATCTAAACCTAGGAAATGAGTCAAGCACCAAAATCTATTTTACACCAAAATTAGTCATGGACTCTATATAGACATTAGTATTATCAGGTTTGTTCAAATGTGGAGGTTGTAATAGGTTGTGCAAAACAATGGTTGGAAATGAAATCAATCAACAAGCATTTATTAATCCCTTACTGTGTGCCAAACATGCTTTGAATACCAAAAACTCAAAAACAAAAATTAAATAGTCCCTGCTTTCAATGATCCATATTCTATTGAAAAAGATAGCATGTTTAGCAAGGCTTAGCATTGACAACCTTCATGTGCCCAAGTGCAGGGACAAATACTCCTCCTTATAACATACACAGAACAGTGCTGTCTTTATGGTGACAATCACACCAAATCCTTACTCCTTTGCCTGCTACTTGATTCATTACTAATTGATTCTCATCTTAGACTTTAAGGCATTCAAGGAGTATGTTCTTGTATTATCTCCAAAAGGCATCTTTTACTCAATGAATATACAGGCTGTCTCCTTTTAGCATATAGATGTCAATAAATTTATGAGCTTTATTAGTTGAAAATGAGAGCATGGAGAAGATTTCAACAGAAGAGAACACAGCATTAAAAATAACTTTTTGGAGGAAGAGAGAGAAAACCTTGGGTCTCAGAGGTAGCAATGGCTAAGTAAGTAAGACATCTCCATTACCTTAAACTGATAGATAGCAGGATCCAAAAACCAAGACAGCCATCAACTACTTCACAATTTTGGCTAGGCCAAGTACCGTTGACAGAATCCTTTTAATATAGCTGCCCCCAGCCCCAATATTCTAACTTCCTTATAGGCTCCACTAAACAACAGGTCCACTGTACCTACCTAGCCACTCACCCCCACCCCCTACTCGATATTCTAACTTCTTCATATATGCCTCACTGCTCACTAGAACAGGTGTGTCCATAAACTCATTTCTCACAGAACAGCAGGCGTGTCCATGTGATGGGATCCCAGTCACTGCCTCTGGCTAGCCACTGCCGCCACTCATTCCTCATATTTCCCACAGAAAAAAGCAGATGTGTCCATGCACTCAACCATAACCACATCCATCTAGTCTCAGACAAGACCACAATACACAACCAATCAGAAAGCGGCACCCCAGGATACCCAAGCAAGTTGTGGACCCCAAAACAATAGAAGGAACGTTCCCTACATAGGCACCTGTGCAATAATAATAAAGAATTGACCTAAGTGAACTTATGATGTAGAGGGGCTTATTATTATCACACATACCCCCAAAATGGGTTTTTCTGCATGCACTGTGGGTAATCGCATGCAAAGTTACAGTGTGGCTAGGACCCCTCCCCTATTACCTAATCCCTTAACAAACCCCTCCTACCTTTTTAATATTCATAATTTCTGTTGTATAATTGCATCCTTACCCTATAAAAATCCATCTTGCTTTCTCTGAAGTTGCTGATTCCTCTTGGAACTTAGCCTACTCCATGAGAAGCCTTGATCTCAATAAATGCCTACACTTGGTTTAGAGTTAGTCTAACTCTGAATTCCTTGAGATGCTTCCACCACAACACATCATGAAACTGCAACAATTTTTGGCATCCTTGGGTGGGTAGCGTTTAAACTGCAACACCATTATCAGGATATGTTGCCATTTGCAAAGATCATCTTCAATTGGAGTTGAAAGGATAGCATCCATGAGTTTGTGTATTTCCTTCAATGGTATTATAGACCAGCAAATCATGTTTGCCAGTGCAAGATGGACAGAGGCTAATAATAATGAAGGTAATTAATGTGGAAAATTATTCACTCATAGCAAAAACTTTCATAAATATAAGAGAATTCTTAATGGAATGTGGTAACTGTAGGAAAATCTTCAACCAGAAGGGAAATGTAGACAGACAGACAGACAGACAGATAGATATGAAACTTCATACTATGCTTTGAGGATAATGAATGACAGTCTTCAGTCAAAGTGGACCCCAAACCAAATACAAAGAGGAAATTTCACAGTAATTAGAGCTGTACAAAAGTGGGGTTTTGGGGCTTCTGATGCTTCCTGAAGAGGTAATGGATGTCCCCTCGTGGAAAATCTTCAAGCAGAAGCTGAACATCCATTTGTCAATTGTGTTGTGGTAGGTATTGTTTTCCACACATGGGTTTGACTAGTTGGGTCTGAGGCTCCTTTCAACTCTGAAATTCTGTGATTCTGTGAATTTGAATAGACAACTATCCCCCAAAATGCCATGAACCAAGGGCGTAGTTGGGAAGGAGGCTACGTTAAGGGAAACTTTTTTTTATTAGCCTTTTCTTCTTATCAGTATTTAGATTACTTGGGTTTTCTACAAGCTTGAGTATATCCAACACTTCCCTGAGTCACCTGTCTTCTAAAAAGTACATAGAATCATAAAAATCGTAAGGTTGTAAGGGGACTTTAGACATCATTTAGTACAATTTTACAGATGAGAAAAGTGAGACCTTCAGAGGCTAAGGGATTTGGTAAGAATCACATAGTAACTTATTAGCAGTAACCTATTATTAGAATCCAGCTAACCTAATGTAAAGTGCAGTGGTCGTTGTCCTATACCATACTTCTTATTTATGAGAAACATTTGACAGAACTCATTCCAACAGTGTCACTATCCAAGAAACGGATCACTAGAAAAGACAAATTGTCAGTGAGAGAGGCTAAGAACTTTGTAAGTATATATAGAATATAGAATTAAATTGGACTGACAAAAATTGGATGTTAAAAGCTAGAACAGGGGTAGGGAATCTGCTGCCTCATGGTTACATGTGGCCTTTTAGGTCCTTGAGTTCAGCCCTTTGACTGAGTCCAAGTTTTATGGACTAAATTCTTTTAAGGGAATTTCTTCTGTGATGTTTTCATTCAGTCAAAGGGCTCCACTTGAGAGCCTAGAGGGCCACATGTGGTCTTGAGGCCACAGGTTCCCATCCCTGACCTAGTCTCAAGTGTTGAAAAGAAAAGTAATAATTGCTGTCCAGTTTCATAGTGAGTTTTTGACATTGGTCTCTCTGAGTCTCAGTCCCTCTCTCCTTTCCTGTGTCTGTCTGTGTCTCTGTCTCTCACTTCCTGTATCTGTCATTGTCTCCATCTCTGTCTTTGCCTCTCTGTCTCTGTGTGTGTCTGTCCCTTTCTCTCTCTCCCTTTCCTCTCCTTCTCCTCTCCCTCTCCTCTCCTCCCTTCCCTTCCCTCTCTCTTTTCTATAATTTCTGCCACAGATTCCCCAGTCCTGAGCTAGAACAACTGAAAAGCAAGTCTCCTCAGTGAGAGCAGTAAGCATAATCTATAATCAAAAACACCAACTCCATTCAGTCTTCTGGACTAAGCAAAAGTATAGAAACACTCAATCCCAAAGCAATAACATAGAATTAATTATCTTATTTGATTGCCCTCTTAGTGAATGATATTCATTTTTGATTCTTCAGAGACTAGACTCACTTTCCATGAGTCATAGCCATAGGACTCCAATAGAATGTTGGTATTAAAAAATGTAGAGTCTCGTTTCAGATAGAAGTTTGGGATTATTAAAGGAGCTTTGCAGATCCTCAAAGATAAGCCAATTCTAAGCCCAATTCATCCCTTTGAAGTGACTGTCCAAGATAAATATTGATGGACAAGACCTTTATGCTATCCATAGAGCTACATGTCTGTATAATAACTATTCTTCATCCATTCCAATTTCCTTGTGAGAATTGTTAGGCCTAGCTCGTTTGAGGGTTTATGGATGTTGTCCAGGAAGCTGGGGTTGATGCAAGCAATACAATATCATCTGCAAAAGAAGTATTTGGAAGAATGCCATCATATATAGGGATTCCCTCTTCAACTTGGAATTTACAATTATCCTCTATGACAATGGTGAACAACATTGCCAAATCTTTATTTCTCTGTTTTATGCTTTGCCTTTGTATATGAATATTATGCAATAATGGAATCTAAAGGATGTCTAGAAGACATGATGAATTTTAGATAAGAACGTTTGTGCTTCAGATTCTCAATACATATGTGTCAAGTTTTTTGTTCTCTTTCTTTTATTTTTTGAGATTTTTTATTTTAAGTTTACAACACTCAGTTTACATAATTTTGAGTTCCAGATTTTCTTCCCCCCTCTCCCCTCTCCCCAAGACAGCATGGAATCCCATATATCTTCTACATATAACTTCGCATTGAACTTATTTACACAATAGTCACATTGTAAAGAAGAATTATGACCAATGGAATGAACCATGAGAATGAAGAAACAGAAAACAAAACAAAAAAAAAACAAAGGAAAAAAAGAAAGATGAGCATAAAGTGTGCCTCAATCTGCATTCTGACTCCATAGTTCTATCTCTGGATGTAGATAGCTCTTTCCATCATGAGTTCTTTGGAGTTGTCGTTGCACCTTGTATTACTGAGAAGAGCAAAGTCTGTCAGGGTTGGTCCTCACAGAATCCATATATCTCTGGTTGTGTCTGATGTTCTCCTGGTTCTACTCTGCTCTCTCAGTATTATATCATGTAGATTTTTCCAGGTTGTTATGAAGTCTGTATCATCCCCATTTCTTATAGCACAATAATATTCCATTACCTTCATAACCACAACTTGTTCAGCCATTCCCCAATTGATGGGCATTCCCTTTATTTCCAATTCTTTGCAACTACAAAAAGAGCCACTATTAATATTTTTGTACATATGGGTCCTTTTCCCACTTGTGTGATTGCTTTGGGATACAACCCTAGAAGTGGTATTGCTGGGTCAAAGGATATGAACATTTTTATAACCCTTTGGGCATAGTTCCAAATTGCACTCCAGAATGGCTGGATCAGTTCACAACTCCACCAGTAATGTGACAATATTCCATTTTTCCCACATCCTCTCCAGAATTTATCATTTTCCTATTTTATCATTTTAGCTAATCTGACAGGAGAGATGTGGTGCCTAAGAGTTGTTTTGATTTGCATCTCTCTAATCAGTAGTGATTTAGAGCATTTTTGCATACACCTATAGATATCTTTAATTTCTTCCTCTGAAAACTCCCTGTTCATATTGGGGAATGACTTGTATTCCTATAAATTTGGCTCAGTTCACTGTATATTTTAGAGATGAGGCCTTTATCACAGACACTAGTTGCAAAGATTTTCTCCCAGTTTTCTGCTTCCCTCCTAATCTTTGTTGCATTGGCTTTTTTATACAAAAACATTTCAATTTAACATAATCAAAATTATCTACTTTGCATTTTGTAATGCTCTCTCTTGTTGTGTCATGAATTCTTTGCTTTTCCATAAATCTGATAGGTAAACTATTCCTTGCTCTCCCAAATTGCTTATAGTATCAGCCTTTATTCCTAAGTCATGAACCCATTTTGACTTTATTTTGGTATATGGTGTAAGATATTGGTCTGTGCCCAGTTTCTGCCCTACCATTTTTTAATTTTCCTAGCAGTTTTTCTGAAATAGTGAATTCTTGGCCCAGAAGCTGGATTCTTTGGGTTTATCAAAGAGTAGATTGCTATACTTGTTGACTACTGTGTTTTGTGTACCTATCCTATTCCACTGATCCACAACTTTGTTTCTTAGCCAGTACCAGGTAGTTTTGATGACTGTTGCTTTATAGTACATTTTAGTATCTGGTATGGCTAGGCCACCTTCCCTACCATTTCTTTTCATTAATTCCCTAGATATTCTAGATCTCTTGTTCTTCCAGATGAATTTTGGTATTATTTTATCCAGCTCTGTAAAATAATTTTTTGGTAGTTCAATTGGTATGGCACTGAATTGATGAATTCATTTAGGTAAAATTGTCATTTTTATTATATTAGCTCAGCCTAACCATGAGCAACTGATATTTTTCCATTTATTTAGGTCTGACTTTATTTGCATAATTATGTTCATATAATATGGCAGATAGACTCTCAAATATTTTATAGTGTCCACAGTAACTTTGAATGAAATTTCTCTATCTCTTACTGTTGAACTTTGTCAGTAATTTATAGGAATGCTGAGGATTTATGTGGGTTTTTTTATATTCTGCAACTTTGCTAAAGTTGTTTATTATTTCAAGTAGTTTTTTACTTGATTCTCTAGGATTCTCTAAGTAAATCATCATATCATCTGCAAAAAGTGATAATTTAGTTTCTTCTTTGCCTATTCTAATTCCTTCAATTTCTTTTTCTTCTCTTATTGCTACAGCTAACATTTCTAGTACCAAATTGAATAGTAGGGGTGATAATGGACATCCTTGTTTCACCCCAGATCTTTTTGGGAATGGATCTAGCTTATCCCCATTACATATAATGCTTGTTGATGGTTTTAGGTAGATGCTATTTATAAATTTTAAGGAAGGCTCCATTTATTCCTATGCTTTCTAGTGTTTTTAATAGAAATGGGTGCTATATTTTGTCAAAAGCTTTTTCTGCATCTATTGAGATGATCATATGGTTTCTGCTAGTTTTGTTGTTGATATGGTCAATCATGTTAATAGTTTTCCCATTATTGAACCAGCCTTGCATTCCTGGAATAAATCCTACCTGGTGATAGTGTATTATTCTCCTGATAAGTTGCTGCAATATTTCTACTAATATTTTATTTAAAATTTTTGCATAAATATTCATTAGGGAAATTGCTCTATAATTTTCTTTCTCTGTTTTGACTCTTCCTGGTTAGGGTATTAGTACCATATTTGTGTCATAAAAAGAATTTGGGAACACTCCTTCTTCACCTATTTTCCCAAATAATCTATAAAGTATAGGAATTAATTGTTTTTTAAATGTTTGATAAAATTCACATGTAAAACCGTCTGGCCCTAGGGAGTTCATTGATGGCTTGCTCAATTTCTTTTTCTGAGATAGGGTTATTTAGGAATTTTACTTCCTCTTCTGTTAACCTGGGCAGTTTATATTTTTGTAGATATTCATCCATATCCCTAAGGTTGTCAAATTTATGGGCATACAATTGGGTGGAATAATTCCTAATTATTGTTTTAATTTCCTCTTCATTGGAGGTGAATTTGCCCTTTTCATTTTTGATACTGGTAATTTGATTTTCCTTCTTTCTTTTTTTATCCAATTGACCAAAGACTTATCAATTTTATTTTTTGTTTTTTCGTAAAACCAGATCTTTGTTTTATTTATTAATTCAATAGTTTTCTTGATTTCAAGTTTATTAATCTCTCTTTTGATTTTCAGTATTTCTAATTTGGTATTTAATTGGGGATTTTCAGTATGTTTTTTTTTTCCTAGCTTTTTCAGTTGCATGCCCAATTCATTGATCTCTTTTTTCTCTATTTTATTCACATAAGCATTTAGAGATAAAAAAAACTTCCCCTGAGAACTGCTTTTGCTGCATCCCATAAGTTTTTGTATGTTGTCTCATTATTGTCATTCTCTTGAATGAAGTTATTAACTGTTTCTCTGATTTGTTCTTTGGCCCACTCATTCTTTAGAATTAGATTATTTAGTTTCCAATTAACTTTTAACTTATTTTTCCATGGATCTTTATGAAAAATAATTTTTATTGCATCATAATCTGAAAAGGATGCTTTGACTACTTCTGCCTCTCTGCACTGGGTTGTGAGGTTTTTATACCCTAGTATATTGTCAATTTTTGAGTATGTGCCATATACTGCTGAGAAAAAAAGTATATTCCTTTTTATCCCCACTCAGTTTTCTCCAGAGGTCTATCATATCTGCCTTTTCTAAAATTCTATTCACCTCCTTAACTTCTTTCTTATTTATTTTGAGGTTAGATTTATCAAGTTCAGAGAGGGGAAGGTTGAGGTCTCCCATTATTATAGTTTTGCTGTCTATTTCTTCCTGTAACTCCCTTAACCTCTCCTCTGAGAATCTGCATGCCGTTCCACTTGGTGCATATATGTTAAACAATGATATTGCTTCATTGTTTATGTTGCCTTTTAGCAGGATGTAGTGTCCTTATCTCTTTTAATTAGATCTATCTTTACTTTTGCTTTGTCTGAGATTAGGATTGCTACCCCTGCTTTTTTTACTTTAGCTGAAATGCAATATATTTTACTCCAGACTTTTACCTTTACCCTGTGTGTATCCCCCTGTTTCAAATGTGTTTCTTGTAAACAGCATATTGTAGGATTATGGTTTTTAATCCGTTCTGCTATCTGCTTCCGTTTTATGGGAGAGTTCATCCCATTCACATTCACAGTCATGATTACTATCTGTGTCTTTTTCTCCATCCTATTTCCCCCTTCTTTATGCTTTTATTTCTCCCTTTCACCTTCCACTCCTCAACAACATTTTGCTTTTGACCCCTGATTATAGTTCCAAGATATTTGAATTGTTTCTTTTTGTCTGCTTGCAGTATTTTCTCCTTGACTTTGTAATTCTGAAATTTGGCTATAATATTTCTTGGAGTTTTCAATTTGGGATCTTTTTTAGGGGGTGATCGGTGGATTCTTTCAATGACTATTTTGCCCTCTGGTTCTAGGACCTCTGGGCAGTTAGCTTTGATAATTTATTTGAAGACCCTGTCAAGGCTTTGTTTTTACATCATGGATTTCCAGTAAACAAATAATTCTTAAATTGTCTCTCCTGGATCTATTTTCTATGTCAGTTGTTTTTCCAATCAGATATTTCACATTTTCTTCTACTTTTTTCATTCTTTACATTTTGTTTTACTACTTCTTGATGCCTCATAGTCATTAGCTCCCACTTGCTCAATTCTAATTTTTAGTGAGTTTTTGTCTTCAGTTCGCTAGCGGTCCAAGTCTCCTTTTCCAATTGGTTGATTTTACCTTTCAGGGTGTCATTTTCTCTATTTAGATTCTGAATCTCTGTAGCCATTTTGCTGATCTTATTTTTTAAGGACTTCATTTTGTCAGTGTTTTGTTGTTTTTTTTTTCACTTTTTCCACTTTTTCTTTTACCTCCCTAATTTGGCTTTTAAAATACTCCTTTAGCTCTTCCAGTAATGCTTTTTGGCTTGAGACCAGTTCACATTCGCTTTTGAGGTATCAGATGTTGGTATAGTGTCAATGCTATCCTCTTCCGAATTGGTACTTTGATCATCCCTGTCTCCATAAAAAGAATCAGTGGTCCTTGGTTTTTTCATGTTTTTCTTCATTTTGGTTAGCTTTTTCCTGGCTTTACAGCGGATTTCTGCTTTTGGGGATCAGGGAACTCTCTCCCAGGTTTCTTGTTCTGGGGATTTTGAGTCTAGTTACTGGCTTTTGTATTATAGCCTTCAGTTTCCTGAGGTGTGGGGGAGGGGTCTGGCTGCCTGAAGTCTCCTTTTCCCCTGGGGCTGCTCTCCAGCACAGTTGCTCTTCAACAATGGTCTCAGCTGTTTGTTGTCTGTGTTCGTGTCTGCCACTTCCCCTGGCTATACAAATGTATGTCTGGACTCCTGGTGTTGACCCCTGCTGGTTCTGCCCCTCTGGGACTCAGGAACTCCCACTGCTCGGTCACTGAAGCCCCACTTCTGTCTCCTCTATTCCAGCGTTTTTCCCGAGGAATTCTCTGGGTGAGGGAGGGAGGAATTAAAGCCCTTTACCTGGCCATTATGTCTCCTGGAAGTTCAAGAAATCACATTTCAAACCTTTGGGCTGCAAGCCTCAGGAGTAGATGCCTCCCGGCCGAAGGTGTTGCGCTACTGCCTCTCATTGCTTCAACAGACTCCCGTCCTGTATTGGGAAGCCTGGGGATCTCTGCTGGTTTTGGGCTCCCAGCTTTCTTGAAGCCTGGATGGCTGGCTGGTTTCCACAGCTGCTTCCACTTTGGTGCTGTTGGGTGCAGTTCTGCACGCTGAGCGCTCTCCCAGTCTACAGCTCAATCCCATTGACCTTTTGGACTCTCCTGGCTTGGAAATTTGCCCCACTCAGACCGCTAGCAGCTTCTAACTCTCTCAAATCTGCTCAGATTCACTTTTTAGATGTATCTGACAGAACTTGTGAGAGAGCTCTGGTAGGCTGCTGTTTTCATGTGGCCATCTTGGCTCTGCCGCCCCCCGCCCCCGTCAAGTTTTAAAAGGCGGCATCATGACTACTTGGTCCAGTGTGAAGCTTCAGAAAAGATAAATAAAAACCCCAAAGTCATACTCCATCTTAAATATTTTCTTACCACCAAGTGTTTCAACAATCTGGCTAGCAGCTGCTGTGGGGGTGAAAAACCAACACAAGCCCAACAACAAGAACGCTGCCAGCATAGGTTCTTTTGATCTGCTTTACTAAGGAAAGCAGCATTAAAGAGTTAACAATTTTACTTTAATCCAGCATACAAATATCACTCACTTAGTTCAGGAGAAAAAGCCAGCACCCTGAACTTCAGAGCAAATACAAAGATACATTAGAAACAGACGAAATCACAATTCATAGTTACCAAAAAGCATCAACCTCTGAGTTCATGAGCCTGGGAGCTCAACAACGACTGGCCTAGAGTCACGCGCCACTCCTCCTGTGACTCAGAGCTGTGAGAAAGAGAAAACTAACCCCTGGTTTTATATCTTTTTCAGGGTCAAGGGTGAGTCACACATGCGACTCACCCATGTGACCTAAAATCATCACAAAAAGGTGACTTAAACCCACATGGTCTAAAAGCCTCTGATGTCCCAAACATGCCACTCAAACCCATGTAAAATAGGTCCTCCTCTGAGGCAAAGAGGTCACCAAGGACTCCCAATCTAATCAAGGAAACAAAGGCCAAACTCTTCAAGGGCACTTGGTTGAACTGAGTGCTAAGAGCCCATTTTGATTGCCAACACACCACAGTATCAGAAATATAATTCTGTCAACATCACCAAAAGATTCTAAAGGCTTGGGAGGAAAAAATTGGGGAAAACATTCATTTCTGGCCAAATTACCCTCTTGGATAAGAATTCCTTTTATTTATGTATATGTATGTATATACACACATATATGTATGTATGTGTATATGCATGTATATGTGTATATATATATATATATATATATATATAGATACATATATGTTTACAGAGAGAGAGAGAGAGAGAGAGAGAGAGAGAGAGAAGAGAGAGAGAGAGACAGAATATAGCATTAGAGATTTAGAATTGGAAGGGAACTTGGTGGTCATGTAGTCTAACCCTCTCATTTTACACATGGAGAAACTGAGGCCAAGATAAATTAAGTGTCTTGGTGAAGGTTACTCAGACAGTGACAGATCCAGGATTTGAACAAAGGTCCTCTGATTGTACATCCAGAGTTTTCTTCCACAGAGGAGCAGGGTTAGGATCTTCCCTTAAGCAAGGTCAAAGAGGATAAAGAATCTTGTTTATGGTCATAAGGCTATTAGCTATCAGAGGCAGGATCAAAGCCCAAGACTTCCTGACTAGGCATCTCTCCTCTTCATTGTGCCAAATTCTCTCTCCACTCCTAGAGAGCCCAATTTCTTAGTTTTCATAAAGTAGATGTCTATATATTCTTAAAATTCTTATCAGTTAATTGCTGTCTCATAGATATGTTATCAGAGAACAGTAAGTAGCCCCTTAATCCTGAAGACATAGCCATGGAAAGAGGCAACACACTACAAAAAAATATAACTAAATCAGCTTGATTATCTTGGTCATGTTAATGCTGAAGCTAAATCTGGAGCCAGGTTTAAATCCTAAATTAAATTTACAATTTGAAAATGAAATTATACTTTCAATTCCATTTTTAGACAATATAAAGCTAGATGGTGGTCTCTGCTACCATGTTTTGCTCCTGATCAGCTTTCTCTAACAGACCATAATAGGTCTTTTGCTTCAGCAAGGACAAATAGCATAAACTCCAAATTATAATGATTAGCAGACTTCCTAGAGTTAGTAATTTAGAGTCTTTCTCTAGTCAAGCACCATCCAGCCTGTTCCATTTCACTGCTCTGTCAATTCAGGAAAAATATGAAATGCCTTCTTCTGCAAGGCCTGGTGATAAAAAGACAAAAATTCAAAGCCACTGCTCTTGAAGAGCTTGCCTGTTGGTGGGGAGTGAGGGGTGGAGAGGGGGATATGCCATGAACACAGGTAATTATAATACAATGCATGAATGAAAAGGCACTTGTTAAGCATTTACAGTATGTGAAACTCTAAGATACAAATGGAAAAACAGCCCTTGTTCTAAAGGATCTCATTTGGGGGAGACAATACATAGAATAGGTTTGTGATCAATTTCAGATGTTTTCCTATTTAACGGCACCAAAGATTCTGATAGTGAGAATTTCTGGAGCAGGGGGTGTCTTCAGTGGCTGTGGTAACTGAGGACATGGGAGATGCAAGTGGCAGTTGAGTTGCCAGTTTAGATCTCTACAAGGGCATTATTGGGGCAAAGGAGATAACCAGACTAAATGCTCTAGGAAGATATGAATAGAGAAAACACCCTCACCTGCAGGGAATTTTGTAGTCCTTGTCAGTACCTTCCCTTCAAGACTGTCCCCAATTTATCTTGTTGGTTCATAGTTTGCATGTGGTATTCCCCATTAGGCTGTGAGCTCCTTGATCAGGGGGACTATTTTTGCCTTTGTCCCCTCAGTACATAGTGACTGGCACATAGTAGGTACTTAATAAATGGTAGTTGACTAAGTGACAGGGAAGCTGTCACAGAAGAGGTGGTACCTGAATTGGGCCTTGAAAGCAGATAAAGATTCTGAAAGCAGAGGTGTGGAGGAGTCCATTCCCAGCAAAGGCAAGAGATGGGATGTCATGTTTAAGCAATTCTAGCAGGAAGCTGGGTAGGTAGGCAGATCTTTCAGTCTTAAGAAGTTTATGAGGTGAGATGGAGTTAGTGAAGGTTTTTGAGCCTGGTATATCGTCAGATCTATTTATTAGGAAGATGATTTTAGCAATAGTGCAAAAAGTGTTTTGAAGAAAAGAGACAAGAAGCCCAATTAGAAGGCTTTACAATAATTCAAATCAAGATGTGGATCTTAACCAGAATTGGGGCAGTGACCTCTTGGTTGGAGACAAGGGTGGATGTGACAGATGCTCTATGACTAGATAGGTTATGACAACTGAATAAATTGGGTTGTCAAATTCATTAGACTCTAAGAAAAATGGCAAAGTAAATA
Source organism: Trichosurus vulpecula (assembly GCF_011100635.1). Lineage (NCBI taxonomy): Eukaryota > Metazoa > Chordata > Mammalia > Diprotodontia > Phalangeridae > Trichosurus > Trichosurus vulpecula. The sequence continues at coordinate 57,688,364 of NC_050578.1, forward strand.
TATTGTCTTGCAGACCCTTATGTAACAAGTGCTGAACTTGTCACAATTTAATAGACTTCCTTACTACACACCAAATTGAACCTACCTGTAAGCATGCAAAAAAAAGAGGCAAATCACAAAATCATAATTTTAGAGCTTGATGGACCCCTGAAGGATGTCTAGCTCAATCTCTCATTTATACATGGAGAAGCCAAGTCCCAGAAAGATTTCATAGCAGTTTCCAAATTGTGTTCTGGGGTATCCTGGGAAGCTGCCTAACCCTCACAGGGAAACTTCTTGATCTTTTAAATTTTTGAGGGAAACACATCAATGCTCACCATCTGTCAAGATACCGCTTGAATTACTATCACAGGGGAGTTCACAGTTTCAACATTAGATCACTGCACTTTTTTCAATGATATTCTCAAATCTTTGAGATATGTTTTTATTTACTGGTCCTTCTGACCACACCAGTAACTTCTCAAACTTTCTCACTTTCAAAATCAAAGCTGAGTTTTCAGGGATTGTTGTGATAAAAAGCAAATATATTGTAAAAGTCAATGTAGAACAGCAAATGAGGGTGGTATAGTGTCCAATCTGTTTCCAAAGGGTCAGAGCTTGTATGGCTCCTGACAGGCACATTAATCTTATTATTAAGTAATTGCTGTTATTTAAGAATGAGATAAAAATATTTTTTTTCTCTCAATATATGTGTATTTTTAAAAATAGCTGCTAAGTTGTTAGGACACTAATACTTACTAAGTAATTTGAACCTAACTAGTTAATAAACAGAACTTTCTTTTGACCTAAGGACACTGAATAAATGACTAAGACATTGGAGACACCATGAACCAAGAAAGTTTAGGAACGTCTGGTTTAGTGACTTACTCAGGGTCAAACAGAGAAAGTAGCAATGTTAGTGTTGGCATCCAGATCATCTCTTTATATATTATCTACTTTACAATATTTTGGGAGACAGAAGAAGCTAACAGATGTCATCAAGGCCAAGTCATAAGAATATTTCAACTCTTTTTTTACTTCATTTCTTGCATCCAAAATTTTGCTTTAAAAAGGGAAGGGGAGGTAAAAAAATCATTTTGGTCATTTGGATAATTACTCATCATATGGTTTGGAAGATTCACTCCCAATGCATAGATGCCAATACGTCCATAATACCTAAGATATTTGCCTTGTGAGAATAGTCTTTGTCAAGGACAAGGCATTTATTTCTATTACTTCTCAGCCTGAGCATCTCAGGACTACAGAGATGTGAGAAAACACATCTTAATTGAAAGTTCAAAATAATTTTTTACGTCAGGACATTTTTAAATTTTGGTTTGATCTTAGCACAGCATGAGGCTTGTCATAGTCCCTGACACATAGTAGGCTTTTAATAAATGCTTGTTGACTGGTCTGAAAATGTGTGGCATTTCATTTATTGTCTGAACCCTGTGTAGAGAGCAGTATGTGCCTTCAAGTCACACTGTTCATTTCAATACTTTGCAGTTGCATCTTGGGTTTTATAGTATTTTTTTGGCTTTGTTACAAAAATTAAATGTTATCTATGGGTATAATGTTCACATTTAATATTCTAATAGCTCAATTACATTTCTTACTATAACAATTAATATTATCTTAAGAAATTCATTTTCCTTAATATATGTAACCTTGGTATATATGACCTGTTTCAATTCCTGAATCAACCAAGGATTTATACAAGGGAAGAATATTCTAAATTTTGGGAAAGAACCTTTTTTACCTAAATTATAAATACTCAAAATATCTAATACCATGAATGGAGATGAACTGTAGGATGGCATCTATTTGAACTCAAGCAAAAATATAAATTTGTCAAGGAAGTTTTTATATAATTTTCTTCAGTCAGAGTCAACAAAGTTGGAAGTGTAGCACGTGAAACCCTCCACTTCCACATGGGCCCTGCTAAAAATTTACTTCAGATTGGATGCATGTTGAGGATATAATTCAGCCTTGATTTGGAACCACAGCGCACAACCCCTATTCAAAGCACCCAACATATTTCTTTCATCTGCTATCAGTGAAACATATCAACACTAAGGATGAGAGAACTGTTTATTTATGACACATGAAAGTGTTATCAGTATTCTTACAACTGTTATCATTACTAAGGCAGTTTGAAAAAATTGTTGTGACTGAGTTTTGTATGATGGGGTGATTCTAAAAAAAAACCAAAATTGGGTAGGAAAAAGTTCAAAAGGAGCAATTTTCTCATAAAAATAAGGTGTGAAAGGAAGAACTAATATAGAAGGAAAAGGTGGCTATTGAGGGCTTGTAATGTTGGAATCTTATTCTCATCTTGGTTGAAAAGGAAACAAAGTGAACATCTGAAGAGGTTTAGAAGTGTTCTGAACTTCTAGAGAGGTGAGAAAACTGGGGGATAGGGTTGGGCAAGGACTTTTATAAAGGTGATAGAATAAGATTAGGAGAGTAGGGGAAGAAGATAGGGGAGGGAATTTTAGAAGAATGGGTAAAATAAATAAGAGGGTAAGGGGAAAATATAAGGTAACAGGGATAAGGTAAAAAGAGAGGCTGAGAAGGAAAATAGTGAAAAAATAAGATATAGGGAAATTCACAAATATTATTTAGAACTTTGTCAAATCTATAAGAATACAAGTCATTCCCCAATTGATAAATGGTTAAAGGCTGTAAACAGGCAGATAGGCTAAAATGATTGAAGGGGAGTGCAACAAATGTTGGAGGGGATGTGTAAATATCAACCATTTTGGAGAACAACTTGGAATTATGCCCAAAGAGTTATTAAACAACCTACACCCTTTGACCCAGTAATGCTGCCACTTGGTCTATTTCCAAAGATGATTTGGGGAACAGGGAAAGAACCATATGTTCTGAAATATTTATATCAGCTCTTTTTGTGGTAGCAAAGAACAGGAAATAGCAGGGATACACATCAATTGGGGAATGGCTGATCAAGTTGTGGTATATGATTATGATGGAATACTACTGTTCTATAAGAAGTGATGAGTTCAATGATTTTAGAAATCTATGGAAAGACTTGCATGAAGTGATGAAGAGCAAAATGAGCAGGACCAAGAGAACATTGTATACAGTAATAGTGGTGTTGTTTTAAGAATGACTTTGAGAAATGTTTTTTAGACTTTTATAAATACCCAAAGTAACTATAAAGAATATATGAAGAAAGATGCTGTCTGCATCCAGAGAAAGAACTGCCAAATAGAAGTATATATAGAATAAATTGTACACACACACACACACACACACCTATTTGTGTCTAATGGTAGCCTTCTCTTGGATAGGGGTGTGGAGAGAAAAAAGAAATTTACATGATAATTTTGTATATTTGAAAAGAACAGCAAGTTGTACATAGTTATTTTTCAGTTTCATGTACAATCATATTTTATTGTACTATGTTATAGAAATATTTGTTTTTTTCCATAAATTAAAAAATAAAATTTAAAAAAGAAATTCCTACATAAAAAGAATGAGTGAATTTTAGATTTGAAAGGAACCCAGCAACCAACTAGTATATCTATATCTCATACCCTCAAAAAGAATCCCCCACTACAACATAATCCAGGAATATTCATGTAACCTGTTTGCCTAATCTACAATGCCAGGAAAGTCCCTGCCTTCCGGGGCAGTCATTCTACCTATGGCATGTGTTTATATCAAACTTAAATTTAGTTCTTTGTAATTTCAACGTATCTCTCCCTCTTCTTCCTTCTGGGACCAAATAGAATAAATCTAATCCTTCTTCCTCATTTCAGTTCTCATTATAAATATTTAAAAAGAGCTGTCAGAGTCCCTTTGAGATTTCTCCAGGTTAAGTATTCTTAATTCCTTCAATTGATCCTCATATGACATGATTTCAAGGTTTTTCAGCACCCTGGATGGTATGTTCCTTCGTATTCTCCCAAGTATGTCAATGTCCTTCCTAAAATTACGGTGCCCAGAAATGAATACAATGCTTTTGAGATGGTCTGACCGGGACAGGGAACAGTGGACCAGGTAACTCCCTATTGTAGGAAGCTAAGCTTCTTAATGTAGCCCAAGCAGACATCAGCCTTTTGGGCTGCCATAATACTGTTCACTCATGTTGAATTTGCACTCCACTAAAACCCCAAAATCCTTTTTTTCCTTTTTTTCTTGGTTTATGTGCTATCTAACCAACCTCCCTCATCTTATAGTTAAAAGTAAATTTCTGAACCCATGTATAATTATATATTTATTCCTATGATCTAATGTATTAGCTATCCTTCCTTTAATTAAACAGCGTAGTAAGTTAGAGTATAAGAAATATTCTCTCTGTATATATAAGGGTATGTACATGCCCCTTTTTAATTATCCCATCAGTTGAGGAGGTGATACACAGAGGAAATTTATATATACACAAGGAACACACCAAGACACACACATAGGAAACACATGGAATTATAGTGTCTGGGACAGCTTCTGGTTACAATACTGCCAAGCCTCTTATACTTTCTAGTGATTTTATCAGGAAAGTTGCTTTCTCCATTGAAATATAGTCCTCTGCTAAACTCTTCCTTCTGTCCCTCTGCTCTCTGTTACATATCTCCATTATGGGACCTTTCCCTGCCTTCATCTGCTGGTCTTCAGCCATACAGCTGTCTTCAGTCCTCTACCACCTTCTGTTGTCATAAGAGAAAGAGCAACTTTTATTAGGCTCTAGCTCTTTATCTTGCTGGTACTGGCAGCCATCTTTAGCTGCTCTTTTATCATGTCAGCTACATCTTGTTAGCTAGCTAGAGAAATCTTTAGGCATTTTAAAGTCTGTTTTTGGTCTCCTTTTCTCCTGCTACTGTGAATGTCAGTCTAAACTCTTATCTAAATTATAGTCTGAAATTCCTTTTAACTCATATCATATGCCAAAGTCACTATTCTAGGTATCTTTTAAGTCATCCTGGGGCCTCTACTTAGCAAACCTACAAAGTACTATGTGGGACTGTGGTGAAGTTCCTTTCAATACCATCATGTCCTGAGTTTCCTGTATTTGGAGAAACACTTAAAGGGTCAGGCATGGTTGGCAACCTTCATTCTACATTCTTCCCTTATATGTGCATTTCTGTCAGCAAGAAAATAACTTTTACCCCTGTGTAAGCAATGGTACCTGGGATTAGAAAATTTGCCACAACCATTACAACCTTATTCTTTTTGAACATATTAAATGGCCATATGCTTTTGTTTAGTTTTTGAACACGAGAGAACTTCGTTTCTTTAAGAATAAAAAGCATAGGAAAAAGAAAGAACCCAACTCATGTATTTTTAAATAGTAATGCTGCTGAAGGAAACCTAGAGGTAAGATAGCTAGAGAGACCAATATTTAGGTCCAAGTCTTGGCTCTTCCACAATGTGTTACATTGAACAAATTGCTTGATCATTCTTTACATCAGCTGCCCCATTTGTACTAAATGGATTAAGACTTCAAGAATCTACAATTTCAATAATGTTGGCACTCCATCACCTATTTGATAACTTCTCTAACACCTTTGTAAACAGCCTTCATGAGTTGTTGTGGCAAAAAAAATACCTTAAAGTCAGCCTTCAAAATCATATGCAAAATTATATGGTGAGGGACAGCTAAGTGGTGCAGTGAGTAAAGCACCAGCCCTGGAGTCAAGAGGACCTGAGTTCAATTCCAGCCTCAGTCACTTGACACACTTATTAGCTGTGTGACATTGGGCAAGTCACTTAAACCCAATTGCCCTGCCTTCCCCCCTCAAAAAAAAGGAGAAAAAAATATATGGTGAAAATTCATACATGGGGTGTATTCAACTGTAATAAAACAAATTTCTCTGAACCTAGCTGTGCTGTTCCTCAGTAGACAAAGTCCATCCCTAAGCCTTCACCCAAAGCCTTCCCAGCTATTTAGAGCTGACAGAGCTTAACTTTTCTGGCATAACCTCCAAGAATCCTGCATATCTAAAATATATAAAGAACTTTGTCAATTCTATAAGAATATGAGTCATTCCCCAATGATATAATTGATAAATTATATAAACAGGCAGTTTTCCGATGAAGAAATCAAAACAATTTATAATCATATGAAAAAGGCTCTAAATCATATTGATTAAATAAACAAATTAAAACAACCTTGAGATATCATTTTACACCTACCAGATTGGCTAAAATGATACAAGGGGAAAGTGACAAATGTTGGAGGGGATGTGGAAAATTGGAACACTATTTCATTATTGGTGGAATTTTCAACTGATCCAACCATTTTAGAGACCAATCTGGAATTATACCCAAAGAGTTATTGAACTGCTTATACCCTTTGACCCAACAATACCACTACTTGGTCTATTTCCAAAGATGATAAGGGAAAAGGGAAAGAACCTATATGTTCTAAAATATTTATATCAGCTCTCTTTATGGTGGCAAATAACTGGAATTGCAAGGACTCCTATTAATTGGGGAATGGTTAAACAAGTTGTGGTATGTGATTGTGATGGAGTACTACTCTGCTATATGAAATTATGAGCTCATTGGTTTTAGAAAAACACGGAAAGACGTGCATGAAATAATAAAGAGTGAAATGAGCAAAACCGATAGAATATTATGTACAGTAACAGCAATATTGTGTTAAGAATGACTTTGAGCGAATGAGTTATTTTGACTATTATAATTAACTATAAAGGATATAGGAAAAAGATGCTATCTGCATCCACAGAAAGGACTGATATAGAAGCATATATAGAATAGTTTATATGTATATATATATAATACATATACACACATACATATATTATATATATATAGTATGTATGTACGTATATATATACATATACTTTTTTTGTATAATAGTAGCCATGTCTAGAGTCCCAGATGGGGAAGGGAAGAAAAAAAAAGAAATTTACACGATAATTTTGTTGTGTATTTGAAAGAAATAACAAGTTGTACATAGTAGATTTACAGTTTCATATGAAATCATCTTTTTCACTATACTGTGTTATGGAAATGCTTGTTTTATTCCATAAATTAAAAACAAAATTTAAAAAAAGAATACCGCACACCACAATGAGATCCTGAAGGAAGACATTATTGAAAATTTATGGTAATAATGGTGATAAAGTCAGCAACTTACTACCCAGAAGTGTTGAAAAGTTATTCAATAATATTAAAAAATCCATAAGAGAAAAGGTTTTTACAAGTTCAATATGTTTTTATTTAGATATACTGTTATTTTAGTGCTTTGAAAGATCCACAATTTTGTCAATGTGGGAACCTGTAGAGATCATAGTTCCTCTACAACTTAGATTATAAATTGTGGCTATACAATATGTGTGTGTGTGTGTGCATGTGTGTGTTTGTATTTATGTGTATGTATGTGTGTATATATATACATATATGTGTATATATACGCATATATGCATATATATGTGTATACATGTGTGTATGTGTGTGTCTATGTATATATACATATATACACACATATATATGTATAATACACACATATATTCAAGTCACAAACCGTCTAGCAAAAAACCTATCTGAATTTAGCAATGATAGTTCTTAGTTGGTAAATATAGGATATTTCACTACTCTTATTTGGGGATAGTGAGAGTCTAGACTCTAGTTCATAGCACCTGGTCTTAAAGCAAGCACTGAATCACACTCTACCAAGGTGAATAAGTTGTTCAGTTCTCCTGACTTTTGAAAACTGCTCTATGGTGAAACTGTGCCACATTGCCCAAAAAATTACACTCACAAATCTTTGATGCCATGTTGATTCAGTGATACCTGCAAAGATTCACATTCCACAGCCAGTATGTCCTAATAAGAGTGTGACATGACTGTCTTTGGCCCTTCTGTGCATGCTGATGTTGGCACCCCAGAAGAACTTGGTCTCCCAGGCCTGTGTAGTCATGTATGTATAATGTACAAAGCACCTGTGAATACAGACAGTGCAATTTAATTGTCCACTTCTGTCCTTTTATATTTCCCTTCTGTTTCCTACTTGTTGACCTTAGCATTTAATTTGTGAGAAGTATGGTGATATCTTGCTTCCCAGTTTTTTATTTTCTCTTTAGTTTAAGGCGTTTTAATTGGTCGTGACCTTGCTTGTGAGACAGTCCTATGGCTGATGGCCTCAGCAAAACTTTTTACCTTATATAGCATCTGTTCTCTTAGAAATACATCAAGAATATTGCCAAGCAAGCAAAAGTATCGCAGGTTTACTTACCCACTTCTTTTCTTGGGGTTAATGAGGTCAGGAGGTATTTGGGGATATCAGACAGCAGATACACTGATAGATTATTGGCAAAACTGAACTGGTACAACCATTCTGGGTAACAAAAATGGAACTATGTAAGAAAAGGTTTATACCTTTTAATTCAGAAACCTTATCTGCCTAAAGTAAAATAGCATAATACAATGAAAAGAGCCCAGGCCCTGAAAGTGGACAACCTGCATTTACATTCTGAGTCTGAGTCTTATGTTTGATTGAACTTGGCCCAGACAATTAACCTCCATGGGGTCTCAATTTCCTTATATGTAATTTGAAGAGATTAGACTAAATGGCCTCAGAGGTCCCCGCAAATTCTAGATCCATGACCTATTTAGATGGATAGATGGATCTCTAGATGTTTTCAACAAAGAGATCTCTAGAAGAATCAATAATATTAAAAGGCTGTCTGAACTTTCAAACAATAAATGCATAGAGGGTAACAAAATAGAATCTATAAATACTTGAATCATTTGAAAGAGTGGTCATTAGCTAAAATGGATTTTATAGCAGAAATTGCTCCTGTGTATAATAAAATCAAAATTCATTTTTCATCTGGAATGATCTTATAAGAATTAGCAACTTGAAGGGTAGAACAAGATTTGAGGTCAGGCATTCCTCATTGCCATGTTCAAAAAACCAAAGTAAAAAGCTTAAAGTCCACTCTCATTAGTTCAAGTTGATTTTTGGAAGACAGTCTAGAACTATTTCTGCTTTTAAGAAAAATGCCTAGAAATTTTAAATCATTATGGAAACATGTACCTAGATTTTTAAGTTCATGCCCAAAACATAGCAAATATGTAAAATATAATGCTTACTTCCAAGTGCTCCAAGTGAAAAAGTTTTTTCACTTTTAATATTTAAAAATATTCAGAGAGAAATACATCATCTTTCAAATGCCCCCAAAACATTCCCTACAATATTGAGGAATGAAAAAGTACTGATCATCAAAAGGCCTAGCTGTCAGTCCCAGTTCTGAGACTTGTTGTCAAAAGGCAAATTACTTTATTTTCTCTGAACTTCCAACGTGTTTGTTTCACTTTTTAAAAAACAGGGATAATCCTGCTCCTACTAGCAACCTCCTGGGGTTTGCAGAAAGTAGATGATTGTAAATCAGAAAGTACAATATAAAACTTCAGCTGCTATTGGTAATTTTGTAGGCCGAGTAGACTGAAGGCTTCTTTGGCCTGGGAGCTACAGAGATGGGAAAGATCATAATTTTGTTTGCCCACTGTTTAAGGATTAGAGCCCTGTTCAGGATAGTGTCTGTGTCTCTGTGTGTGTGTATCTGTCTGTGTGCATATCTGTCTGTGTGTGTCTGTGTAGGCATTAATATTAGCTTTTTCCTAATATTTGGTGGCCAGAGCATGCAACTAGGAGCTGCAGAATGACCTGCTATTATAGGAAGGATGATATGGCCAGTGATTTCTTTCAGATGCAAAAAATGTTTAATCTCCACTGAAAAGAACTAGTGGTCCCTGAGTAACTTTCTTCACTCCATTAGCTGTAATGGACAGAACAGACAAAAGTCTCTTTCTCTCACAGCTGCAAAAAGAACATCTTTTGACTTTTTATGTTTCATGTCATAAAAAAAAGCTTAAAACTAATTTCAGGTTTCAAATGTTCAAAATGCAATGATCTGTAATAAAAAAGGGATAAACTCTTTTAGAAAGTAGTTTGTACAAAGGCAGGTTGGAAAAGTTATAAGTAGTTAAGGGAGTCACTTAGAAAAGTTATGTAAAAATAAGCCATTTATCAGGAAGAAGCTAAATATTTGGATGATATCTTAGAAAGAAAAACATAGACTACCGGGGCGGAGCCAAGATGGTGGCTGGAAAGCATGGACCAGCGTGAGCTCCCTGCCGAGTCCCTCCAAAAACCTATAAAAAATGGCTCTGAACCAACTCTAGAACGGCAGAACCCACAGAACAGCAGAGGGAAGCAGGGCTCCAGCCCAGGACAGCTTGGATGGTCTCTAGGTGAGGTCTATTCCACACGGAGCTGGGAGCTGGGAACGGAGTGGAGCAGAGCCCAGCCTGAGCGGCGGACCATCCAGACCAGAAGCCGGGCGGAGGGGGCCCTAGCGCCCTGAATGTGTGAGCTGCGGCAGTTACCAGACCCCTCGACCCACAAACAACAAAGACTGCGGAGAAGGTTAGTGGGAAAAGCTGGGGGAGTGGAAGGAGTTGGCGGTTCGGCTTCCAGCCCTGGGGGCAGTGGAGGTGGGGCAGCTACAGCTGTTGTTACTTCCTGCTCCAGGCCCACCTGGTGGGAGGAATTAAGTGGCGGATCAGAGCAGGAGTGCAACAGCCTGCTGAAGATCTAAGCCCAGTCTGGACTGGGGGTTCTTGGGGAAGGAGTAGTGCGGGTCTGACAGAGCTGGCACCTCCCCCCCCCAAATGTGGAACATAGAACTCGTTAGTCTACAAGCAGTCATACCCCACTGAAAAACTCAAGGGTCAAGTTAGTTGGTTGGGAATATGGCCAGGCAGCGAAAACGCGCCCAGATTCAGTCTCAGACTTTGGATTCTTTCTTTGGTGACAAAGAAGACCAAAACATACAGCTTAAAGAAGACAACAAAGTCATAGAGCCTACAACAAAAGCCTCCAAGAAAAACATGAACTGGCCCCAGGCCATAGAAGAACTCAAAAAGGATTTGGAAAAGCAAGTTAGAGAAGTAGAGGAAAAATTGGGAAGAGAAATGAGAAGGATGCGAGAAAACCATGAAAAACAAGTCAAAGACTTGCTAAAGGAGACCCAAAAAATACTGAAAAATACACTGAAGAAAACAACACCTTAAAAAACAGACTAACTCAAATGGCAAAAGAGCTCCAAAAAGCCAATGAGGAGAAGAATGCCTTGAAAGGCAGAATTAGCCAAATGGAAAAGGAGGTCCAAAAGACTACTGAAGAAAATACTACTTTAAAAATCAGATTGGAGCAAGTGGAAGCTAGTGACTTTATGAGAAATCAGGTTATTATAAAACAGAACCAAAGGAATGAAAAAGTGGAAGACAATGTGAAATATCTCCTTGGAAAAACCACTGACCTGAAAAATAGATCCAGGAGAGATAATTTAAAAATTATTGGACTACCTGAAAGCCATGATCAAAAAAAGAGCCTAGATACCATCTTTCAAGAAATTATCAAGGAGAACTGCCCTGATATTCTAGAGCCACAGGGCAAAATAGAAATTGAAAGAATCCATGGATCGCCTCCTCAAATAGATCCCAAAAAGAAATCTCCTAGGAATATTGTCGCCAAATTCCAGAGCTCCCACATCAAGGAGAAAATACTGCAAGCAGCCAAAAAGAAACAATTTGAGTATTGTGGAAACCCAATCAGAATAACCCAAGATCTGGCAGCTTCTACATTAAGAGATCAAAGGGCTTGGAATGCGATATTCCGGAGGTCAATGGAGCTAGGATTAAAACCTAGAATCACCTACCCAGCAAAACTGAGTATCATGTTCCAAGGCAAAATATGGATTTTCAATAAAATAGAGGACTTTCAAGCTTTCTCAGTGAAAAGACCAGAACTGAATAGAAAATTTGACTTTCAAACACAAGAATCAAGAGAAGCATGAAAAGGTAATCAAGAAACGGAAATTGCAAGGGACTTACTAAAGTTGAACTGTTTTGTTTACATTCCTACATGGAAAGATGATGTGTATGATTCATGAGACCTCAGTATTAGGGTAGTTGAAGGGAATATGCATATATATATATATATATGCATATATATATGTTTATGTATATATGTAGGTGAATGTGTATGTATGTATATATCTATGTGTATATGTATGTATATGTATGTATGTGTATACATATATGTGTTTATATATATGTGTATGTATATATATATATATATGTATATGTAAAAGAGAGAGCAGACACAGGGTGAGTTGAAGATGAAGGGAAGATATCTAAAAGAAACAAAATGAAATTAAGGGATGAGAGAGCAACATACTGAGAGAGGGAGATAGGGAGAGATAGAATGGGGTGGATTATCTCGCATAAAGGTGGCAAGAGGAAGCAGTTCTGTGGGAGGAGGGGAGAAGGCAGGTGGGGGGGGGGGAACCTTGCTCTCATCAGATTTGGCCTGAGGGGGAATACCATACATACTCAGTTGGGTATCTTACCCCACAGGAAAGAAGAGGGAGGAAGATAAAAAAAATAAAAGGGGGGGATGATGGAGGGGAGGGCAGATAGGGGTGGAGGTAATCAAAACAAACACTTTGCAAAGGGGACAGGGTCAAGGGAGAAAACTCAATAAAGCAGGATGGGTTGGGAAGGAGCAAAATGTAGTTAGCCTTTCACAACATGAGTATTGTGGAAGGGTTATACATAATGATACATGTGTGGCCTAGGTTGAATTGCTCGACTTCTTAGGGAGGGTGGGTGGGAAGGGAAGAGGGGAGAGAATTTGGAACTCAAAGTTTTAAAATCAGATGTTCAAAAACAAAAAAAGTTTTTGCATGCAACTAAAAAATAAGATACACAGGCAATGGGGCGTAGAAATTTATCTTGCCCTACAAGAAAGGAAGGGAAAAGGGGATGAAAGGGGAGGGGGGTGATAGAGGGGAGGGCTGACTGGGGAACAGGGCAACCAGAATATAAGCCATCTTGGAGTGGGGGGGAGGGTAGAAATGGGGAGAAAATTTGTAATTCAAACTGTTGTGAAAATCAATGCTGAAAACCAAATATGTTAAATAAATAAATTTAAATTAAAAAAAAAGAAAGAAAAACATAACTGAAGCAACTAAAATATCTAGATTGGAAAAATTCAGGAAACATGTTTATGTCAGCTCTACACAGTAAGATATTTTTCATGAATAAGCAAAAAGCATAGGGGGATGTTGAAATCTCTATGTATTTCAATCAATTGATACAGATGTGGTCTATGGCAGAATATCATTGTAAAAGTCTGCATGATCCCTTCTAGTGCCCATGTCAAGAATACCTTCAATGTATGTGTAGATTGTTCTCATTAAAATTTTATATAAATGGAAAAGTAATAGGGATATAGCTCAATAGTTGTGGATTATCTCTTGTCATTTTTTGGATAGTAGTAGGTCTGAGGCACTCTAATGGTATGAGTGATGACTTTTTTCATATACCCAAAATATTAGATCCCCATCACAATCACACCTGTGTCACCTTCATCACAAGCCTCTTCTGTATACCCTTGGACTAATCCAGCCACTTTGCTCATTTGTTTTTCCTTCAGTGCCATTTCTACTTATCTAAGAAAGTACCTATGACTGTGATATTGGAATCCCAGTATTGTAGCTCCAATGTCCTTGATGACTAAAAAAAGAGCTAGTTATGAAAATCTTTCCAATCTTTCATCTGTTTGTTGCCTTCCTTCCAGTTTCAGCCTTGCAATGACTTTGTCTTTCATCAAACTTTTTTAAAAGTGGTTTTATCCCCTACTGTTTGTGTCATAAGGCAATACTACCTATAGTGTTCCATAATATTTTCTTAGGTACTTTTGATTTTTTTCTTTGTGGGAATGTATTTATATTAGTTAAATTTCCATATGAAATTAGTCTAATCAGTGTCAGTATTTCCATTCATATCTGGTTGGTTCGGGTATCAACGATGTTTGTTAAAATAGGCAAGTGTGGAGTTGTTTTCTTTGCATGGCATAATATTCTCTTCCTTATTATTTTTTTCTAGATTTGTACTAATTCTTACCCTAGTTCTCATGATATAAGTGATCTAAACATAGACAGAGAGAAGTAATTCCCTGAATGTTAGGTAGTTCGTTATCCATACTTTCCAATATTTTCTTTCAAATCATGAGCCCATCCATCTAAAAGATAAACCAAAAATGAAACTCACAAAGAGGGAAGGTGAAATGAGCAAAATTCAAGAACATATATAACAAATAAATATAACATAACAAAGGTAGTGACCTAAAACCCCCCAATGAAAATGAAACAAGACTATTAATTCTATAGAACCTCCTATGGAGTTAACAGATCGCTATTAGGAAGTCCAGGAATGATTCAAAAGAGAAGCAAAAGTTTAAAATAACAAGTAAGTATGAAAATTAAGAAAATATTTAAGGTAGAAATCAGAGCTCATGCCAGGAATCAATCAAACAAAGAAGAAATCAATAACACATGACAAATATTTTCTCCAAAAGAGTTGTTGAGAATGAATTGCAGATGTAGAAATCAAATATATGGAAGTAGAAGACAATTTGGAAAAAAAATCAAGACAAGAATAAAGAAGAAGTCTATTCATCTGACAGGATGTGTAAAGATAATTTAAACATCACAGGTTTCTTGGGGGTGGGGAGAATGAATTAAAATGGTCTGTATCATGGTATAGGAAATACAAGAAAATAAGCAGAAGCATTAAAAATATGTGATTAAAGTAGAAATAAATAGGATCTGCAAATTACTGACAGAGAAATGTCCACATTTAAATAACCAAGAAAAACAGTGACTAACTTTCACAATTTCTATGTCAAACAACAAATATTGCAAATAAACAAGAGAAAGATCTTCAGGTATTAAAAAATAAATTTTAATAGCCTTGTACTATTTGTTTCATACACGAAATCAAAGGGGAGATTGGAATATATTATTCCAAAAATCATTGGAGATTGGGTTCACTCCAAAATAACATATCCTTCAAAGTTTGGCCTGATCATCAATTTTTAAAAAAAACTTTTGACAAGAGAGAGGAATTTAAATCAATCCTTCAGATTAAATCAGAGATGAGCAGGGCAGTTGGTAAGAAAACATTTAAATAATAAAAACACAACAAAGCAAAACAACAAAAACTCTATCAAACTCGTTTTATTGCACCCAAATCAGGGATAAGAAAGGCAAAGAATGAGAACTATAGAGTGGCAAATTTCTCTAAGGAAAAGTGACACAGTGGTTTTTCAGTATAACCTTATCAAAGATACTAAAGGGAATAAGACGGAATAAAGATGGAAAGACATCCCAAAAATTATGACCAAATTGGATTTTTACTATGGATACAGAGATATTTCAACTTTAAGAAAATGATCATATGAGGGGCAAAATGTTCTTAAAAACTTACATATATACATCAGTGACAGAAAAAGTCACTGACAAAATGCAATGTTCTCTACATTAAAAATCTTGCAAAGCTTAGATATGGTAGGGTCATATATTATTTAATATAATCAAAATACATCTCACATCAAAGCCAGAAAAGGTTTGTCTGTTTTAACAAAGGAGAAACACAGGAATATTTCCCCACAAAAAAAAATGGCTAAACCAAGGATACCCCCACCTATCAACCATAATTTGACAGTCCTAGAAATGTTAGCTGTACCAATAAGAAAAGTGAGAGAAATTAAAAGTATACAAGTCTGCAAAGAGAGAAAGAAGTATCCCGATTTGTAAATGATATGAAAGTTTAAAATATCACATAGAATCAGTAAAGAAACTACTCTAGATGTGTAATAGCTTTAGAAAAGTAGCAGGATACAAAATGTGTCCATAAGAATCATTAGGATTTCCATACACTATCTCTTCTCCCACAGAAGAGGGAAATAATAAAATGTGAAATTTAATTCAAATAACTACAAAATACATTTAGGAGTTAGTTTGCCAAGATATATTCAGAATTTATAGAAATACAATTATCAAACACTCTACAGAAACAAAGAAGGTGAATAACTGGAGAGCTATATCTATTGTTCATGGTTCAGCTGACCGAATAAAATTCATGATGCTACTTAAATACGATGATTTAGTGCTGTATCTATCAAGTCACAGTGCAATAATAGCAAAATTCACTTGGAAGAAGAAAATTTATCAAATCTTAAAGGGAAATTACAAATAATAAATAATAATCAATGTAGAAATGAAGGGAATATAGCATTACTAAATTTCAGACCAAAAGGCAGTAATCACTAAACTATTTAGAATTGTTTAAAAACTAGAAAAAAAAAATCTAGGTGTGCTCCTAATTCTCCAGACCTATCCATCCAAACTGGCTTCTCATGCTGAAGGTGTCTGTAGTCCTACAGACATCTCCTGTTGGTAAATTGCTTTCCTAAAATTTCCATTTGAAGACACGTTCAAGCCATCCACAGCTTGCCCACTGCCCCCGTGGGTAACTTCCCTCTTCCCTTTTCAGTTCCTTTCATGTGTTATCTTCCCCCAGTCAATGGTTAAGCTTCTTGAGGGTAAGGACTGTTTTTCTCTTCTCTTTTATTTGTTTTCACAACACTTAGCAGAGTGCCTTGCACTTTGTAAGTACAAATCTTTATCTACCAAGGGTGAGGAACCTACAGCCTTGAGGCTACAAGTGGCCCTCTTGGTCCTCAAGTGTGGCCCTTTGATGGAATCCAAGCTTCACAGAACAAATCCCCTTAATAAAAGGATTTGTTCTGTAAAACTTGGACTTAATCAAAAGGTTGCACCCAAGGACCTAGAAGGCCACATGTGGCCTCAAGGCTGCAGGTTCCCCACCCCTGAATCTAATCCAGTCTTCACAGTCAAAATTTAACAGGGCAGTCCAGTGCTGAAGGACTTACTGAAGGACTACCTATTCAACAAAAACCTTTGGGAAAATTGTAAAACAGTTTGGTAGGAAACAGAATGGTATACCACGATAAGCTCTAAATGAATACTAGACCTAAATATAAAAACTCACACCACAACCAAATTAGAGAATGCTAAGGGATAATTTTCACATCTATAATAATGACAATTCTTAATTAAACAAGCAATAGATATGATCATAAAAGATAAAATAGACAATTTAATGATGAAATTCAGAAGGTCCTTTTTGCATGAATGAAATCAAAGTAGCTAGAATAAGAAAACAACCTGTTGAATGAGGGGAAAAAATCTCTGCATAAGATATCTTTAATGAAAGTTTAATATTAATCAATCAACAAGTGATTAGTAAGGGCCGCTATGCTAGGGCATTGGGAATACAGAGACTTAACTAAAACAGTCTCTGCACTCAAGTAGTTTATATTGTATTAGAAAAGACAACATGCTCATATAAAGATATATACAAAATAATACAAGGTATAATATAGATGGTGATCCAGCAAAGGAGGTTGAAGTGAGGTAGTCAAATAGGGAGGAAAATAACCTAGAGAAAGGTATATTACAAAAGGCCAGAGAGGAGGGGGGTATTCAGGACAATAGTTAAGTCAACAGTGTCAGGGATGAGTTTGAAAAAAGTCTCTCTGATTTGATGATTAAGAAGTCATTTCTAATTTGTTCATTTTTGGTTGTATGTCAGGAATTGAGGTGAACACGTAAGCTAAAAAGCTATTCTTCCTTATATAACTGGTTGAGGGATACATGAGCAAACATTTTTCAAAGGAACAGATGCGAATGGTTAGCAATAGCTCTAGGGTTTCACTTCACACCCATGAATTTGGCATGCTATGAGACAGGAATAATCAATGGTGGAAGCACTTTTGTTAACACGCTATAGGTGGAGCTGTGAATTGTTCTAAGCGTCCTGGACATCACTTTGGAATTATGTGATGAAAGTCTTTAAACTGTCCTTACCCATTGATTCAGCAATCCTACTACAAAGACAAAAAGGAAAGGTCCCACATATACCAAAATATTTGTAACAGAACTTTTTGTGGTGGCAAAAAAAAAAAAACCAACCTGGCAACAACAAGAGTGCCTGTGGATGGCAGAATTGCTGACCAAACTGTGGTTTATGAGTGTAATAATATATTATTGCTCCATACAAAATGACAATTCATAAAAAAATGAGTGGACTTCTATTAATTGATTCAGAGTGAAGTAAGCAGGACCAGGAGAATAAAACACAGCTTAACCAAAATCATGTAAACTAAAATACCCCTAAAAGGTAATTTTACTCAAATTAGTGGAAATGGCCAACATTTGCCCCAGAAAATGATGATAAAACATATTTCAGTTCTCTCCGCATTAGGTGGGGAATTACATCAGTAGAATGTTGCATATGGTGTCAGATGTGGTCTTTTTCTAGTTGGCTTTTCTTTTTTATGAGAAAAATAATGGGAAAGTTAAAGGAGAATTGAGCATGGTGTTTTTTAAGTACATGAATGAAAAGACATAGTGGATAGAGAGCCAATCTCAAAGTCAGGAAGAACCAAGTTCAAATTCCACCTCTACCATATACTGGCTGTGTGACCCTAGTTAAGTCACTTAACTTCTCAGTGCTCCAGGCAACTGAAACTCTAGGTTTTAATAAGAGTTGCTGATCTGCGAATCAGTTCCATAGATCAATGAAAGTACAGGTCTGATCAATACATATTATACACACACACACACACACATTTACTGGAAGCAAAATGCAGATTTTATTGTGCCTTTGGGATTACTTACCCCCTACCTTCTATGATAGCTTCTCTGTCTAGCCTAAAGCTTATAAGGTGTTTTAGTGAAAATGGCTTGCAAAGAGTTATATGCCCTTCAGTAATCCAACAAACAAATCCATCAGTTAGGGGTTTTGTTGATCACCAATTGGCATCTGAATATGATTCCCCCCCCACCTTGGGGTAGGAAGAAGGTTTTTATAATTAGCTTTATGTTTTTGTTTTATGAGACAACGACTTTATTCATCTTTTTTTCCACATCTAATTCTCATTGTTATAATGGGTCTCCAGCAGTTCAGGCAGTTATTGGTTGCAGAGGGGGAAACGCTTCTGTGCCATGATTGATTGCAGCTTTCATTGAAAGGACAATGATTTACTATGTTTCTTCCTGTACAGCTGTGAATTTGCTATACAGTGACAGGCCCTTTCAATGCCATACTCACTCTCAATCTGACAGAGATCTAGGGATAGTGAATTGGATATATTAAAATAAAAATACTCTCATTGCCAATCTAGCTCTATCCTTCAAACTGAAGGAAACTAATTCAGGACAGATTCAGTGGTCATGCAGAAAGTGAGGTGATCCCAGTCTAGGCCCTGACTTCTAGGTTAGCCTCATAATAGTTTCATCCTGTCATCCTTACATTCTCCCTCTCAAACTTGGACAGCCTTCCCATTGCTCTCCAGGCCGCTGACTGCTTTAGTTATACCCTCAAGGGTTTACAACCTACCATTCTATTTATTTTAGTAGACAGAGCCCAAGCCTGGGAGGTACCAAGGTCTGAACCCACAACAACACTTAGCCAGCCCTTTGTGCAAGACTTCAGCCTCAGAGAGAGAAATATGAAATGGATTGACAATGGATCCCTCTATAGTACCTGCAGACAGACTGTCGATTCAGGAGGTTAGAGTAGTGGTTCTCAATCATTGGGAGCGACCTTTGACTATGATCCCTTAATGCCACATTCTTTCAGGATTCTTAAATACAGCCAACAGGACATTGTTATCCATTCACTTAAGCTATGCCTCAAATTGCCTATGTATGTGCCTTGCTTTTTCACAAGAATGAATGAGTGGTTGGTCAATAAACATTGATAAAGCATCTATTACATGCCAGCCACAGTGCAAATCACCAGAGATGCAAAGAAAGGCAAAAGACAGTGTCTGCCCTCAAGGAGTTCACAATCTAATGGTCCAATGGGGAAGACAACAGAGGAGTAAGGGGAGATAAGGAAGGTACCTGGGACAAGGGTATGGTGAAATCCAGAGGAGTGCAACTGGGTGAGAACTGAAGAGATGGCTGGCCTAGGTGCTCTCCTTAAATGGAGAATCTGGAGGGAGTTTCGTCTGGGTACACTCCACTATCTATAATCAGAAGGTGAAAGGAGCCTGATGGGCAGAGGGTACTGATGAGGTATGAGTTTCAGAGCCTGATGTGATCTGGCAGGATAATGACGTTCCTGGGCACATGGTTAAGTTCAGAATAGTGCAGCTGTGTAGGATAATAAGAGACATAGGAGAGAGGAAGCCATGAATTCTCTGTTATGGCTAGCAGAAAGGGACTGAGCCAAAGAGGTCATATCAATCACCTTCAGCACATCCCCTTCCTCATGTCCACTGGAAACCTCCTTCATCTCATCCTAGAACCAAGAAATCATGGACTTGAGCAAGGTAATTTAGAGAGCTGTTGAGTTAATCAGGACTTCAGAGGTCTTTTATACCAACCCATCAGAACAAGTGGTCCCCCAGGTTGAAGGGAGGTTCTTCATCTATTTTGGGATGGTTCTAATTAGTAGGAAGTTTTTTCTTTGAACCAAAACTAAATATGCTTCTGTAACTTCCATCCTTTTTCCTCATTTTTTCCTCCATCTATGACAAAACAAGGCAAATCTAATCACTCTTTACATGACAGACTTTCAAATACTTGAGGACAATCATCCTATCTCCTTGGTCTTTTCTTCTCCCTCATTCTGGATACTTTTATTGTCTTAAAGCAGCCTAAGATCACATTCACTTTTTCTGCCTGCTATATCACTCTTGATTCATATTGAGATTTTATTCCACTGAAATGGTGGCATAGCCAATAAAGTGCTGGACCTACAGTCAAGAAGACCCGGGTTCAAGTCCAACTGCAGACACTCAGTAGCTAGCTGACTACTAAGCAAGTCATTTAACTTTCTGTGCCTCAGTTCCCTCATCTATAAAATGGGAAAAATAATATCATCTACCTCCCAAAGTCCTTGTGAGGATAAAATGAAATAGCATCTGTAAGAGCTTTGCAAAGCTTAAAGCCCATTTAAATGCTAACTATAATAAATATTACCATTATTTTAGAAATCCGAAATCTTTTTCATACTATCTAAGCTGACAGTGGCAACACCAACAACAATATAAACTTGCCCTATGAGCTCAAGTTATGGCTAATGATTTAGCTGAGGGATGTCACTTAGAACAAACTACTGAGCCACTCGCCTTTATTTTCTTCCTGTGCTAAGAACTATATATCCTTATCAGGCATTTTACAATAGCTTATAAATCACCTAAAAGACTTTTGCCACTCATCAGTGACCCATGGATGACTTTGATAGTCACTGAGTTATACTTTGGAGGTAAAGAGTGAAATGTTTCAGGTTGAAATCAGCCACTGCTCATGAGAGTACTTGGTGAATAGATCAGTGAAAATTCATTCCAACTATCCAAAAAAATAATTGCAGATAGAGCTCCTACTTACAGCAAGCATCATCCCTTTAGGACACTAGTGTGAGATACCGTCTTCCAAACACAATGCCGTTTTCCAAATCATATTTCATTTTATTTTTTCAGCCACCTCTGTGGTACCATTATACCCATTTTGTAGTGAAATACAGATACCCCTAAAAGATCTTTGCAAGTATTTATATGGAATGAGACCATAGTCCTCTGTATTGCTACTCTCATATTATCATATACTATTTGTACCACACAAAATTGTAGGCCTAGAATGCTATTAATTACTGATTACTACCACATAGAGCTTCCTCCCTTTTTTTAACCAATATTCTGAGCCATCCAATTCTTGGAACAAGCATACAGACCAGATCTGTGATTTTGCTAATATAGGGAAATTCCCTCTACCAATCGAACCTGGCACCTTCTCTGTAATTTCAAGTCTTAGAAAGCTGTCTAGAGCACCAAGAGCCTAAGTGACTTGCCGAGGGTCACAAAAACCAGCATATGTCAGAGATAAGACTTGAACCCTCATTTTCTTGGCTCCAAGGACAGTTCTCTAACCACTGTGGCATTGTGTCTCATTTTTTTTTTACCGACATTCGGAGCCATCAGATCTTAATGTTGAGATATCAACCTCAGCATTGCATCCCTATGATAGTGTTTAATAGCTCTTACCTTCAATATTTTCTAATTCTTTAGATTGGTTGGAGACATTGATTATAGCAGGTTTGGAGGGGTGGTTAAAAAAAGTAGGCTTGGCAGATGCTTACAACTCATACACATAATATTCTGGTGTATTATTTGGACTAGACCTGTGATTTCATTATTATAGGGAAATCCTGAAATGCCCTAATGCATAATTCATAATACAACTTTCTCTACATAGTCATAGAGAGATGCTTGAGACATTGTGACACTAAGTGGTTTGTTGAGATCTCCCAGCCAGTATGTATCAGTCAAGACTTGAACCCATGTCTCACTGACTTCAAGGACGGCTCTTATTCCCCTATACTACATTGCCCCTCCTATGTGTTACCAATTCTATTTCTAGAGCAAGAGATCCACCACTCAGTCCCATACTTGATTGTTATCAGGATTGAATGGCATTCCATTTTCAAGGCTCTCCTCTCAGTTATTGAAACCTCCAATACTATCCTCAAGTAAGTAAACATTTTGATGCAGAAAGCTCTTGCTATTATTATAGAAAACACAAAGCAGCTTTTCACAGGCAACACCATGGAATTGTGGGATGCAGCAGCTATTTCATAACTGCATTGGTTAATAGTGCCCCCAGGCAATCTCATTTAAATACTTACTTGCTCATGTTCTCACTAGTCACATAGCAACTTGGGAAAGTATACTGTTCCTTTTAAATCTTTTGGTAAATTCCCCCTCTCTAATCACTCCTTGAAAACCTCTCGATAGTGAATAGCCAACCTGGCTGCTTGGAGAAAATAGACAAATGAGCTAAGGTAATAGATAAGTCTCATTAAGAAGATGGAATAGACTAATTCCCAGCCTATCTCCCATGCATGGGAAAAACTAAATTGTGAAGCGTGGCAGTAACACATCATTTATTCCTTCTGTGCAGACTTGGATTCATTTCACTGCCACTTTGCAACACATTATGTTATTTTTTTATAATCTCCTTTTATATCCACAGTATATAAGGCAGTTTGGTGCTCAGCTAGAAAGAAAACAGCAAGCTATGGCTAAAGCTTCTGGCCTCCTAATCAGGAATTTTTATGATGTTGTTTAGGATACTATCATATCCAGGTAAATGTTTATATATGTATGCAGATAATTTATTAAGGAAATCTTTTTTTCTAAACTGAAAACTAAATGATAGGCTTTCCCTTTTAGAAATCCTTGACTTTGTACCTTATAAAACAAAGATACACAAAAAAGCAACAAGATATACCCATAAGCACCTCTTCTAGATGGAGAGAATCAAAATGGCACCTTATGCTTACAGGTCCCAGCTGCAGCAATGACAGATAATGTGTTGATCCTAAGAGATCCAAGTCATGGTGGAAAATACATGTGTGTATTAGACAGAACCCTACTCCCCTGCTGGTAGATTTCATTTTCATTTCAGAGTTGATTTATTTCTTACCCAGGGTGCTTCCAAAAGGCCAATTCAGTTACTTCTTCCTAGTCAAACACCTCTCGCCCTCCCTCACACCATCACTATCAGTAAACTATCAAACAATATTTTCATATTAGATAGAGATTTGGTGCTTATCGGCTTAACAAGACCCCCCCAAATTTTAATGAGTTCTTATGATTTAGTGCTTATTTTTCAAGTCCTTTTTAGAACCACTGTTGTTATCCTTTCCTCTAAAGGTTACATCACCTCTAAAGGTTATATCTCCTATTGATGGATGAGATGCGTTAGGTAGAGAGAGATTAAGTGACTTTCCTAAGATTAGATAATTAGTCACTGTTAGAACTCACAGGTCTAGTGTTTGGGAACCATAGTTAGCTAGACTGCAAGCAGAAAAACATAAAGGATAAGGTATTGGGATTTTTTTTTGTTTTAATAATGGTATCTAAACAACAATGACTGGGGCCTTCTATTTTTAATCATAACTTTCATGTTTTGTGACCACCAGGATAGCCAAGGATGTCCAACTACTTAACTAATTGCAGGTTATGAATTATAAACATTTAGTCTTTACCAAATTTTAGTCAAATTTTACATATTAGTAATTGCAGATATAGGGGCATCGGTCCAATAACATGTGTGCATTTTATGAACCTACATGCCCCATATCCAGTTAGTCACTAATTCTGTGACAAAGAATATTTGTGGTCATTATCCTCCAAAAAGATTATAATTTGACCAACATTACATACTCATACATGGTTTCATATACTCCTACCTGTTTCATAAAATCCCTATCCCCAGTACTTTTGATAAGTGACCCGTGGTGAGGTTGAACAGTTTTTCAAGTTGTGACTTACAATTGTTTTCTCTTTTATAAATCGTCTGCTCTTATCCTTAGACCATGTATCCTACAGGGACTGGGTGCCCTTTTGAATTTGTAACAGCTGCTTGTAAGATCTAAATGAGAAGCTTTATATGATATGTTTACCTCGAAGTCTTTAATTCTCTTCTAAGTCAGAATGTTAATATGGTCAGTTTTCTGTCAGAAATTAATAATACAGTAGTATAGCTACTTTTGTTTAATAGATTTTTTAATATAGCCAAGCTCAGGAGCCACTTCCTCTCTCCCCCATTACCCTTCCCCTAGCAGAAAATGATAGCTCCAGTTTTATAAAACTTTCTTTAGACTCCCTCCATTCTACTTATTTAGACACATGTTTTATTCTCCCCATTCCCTCACATTCAATCGTAAGTTTATTCAAAGTAGGAAGTGTATTGCTTTTCATATTTATATCTCCAGCTCCTGATCTAGTGCCATGTACATACCATCTATACATTTTAAAAGCATGCTATCTATAGTTTTATTCAAGTCATTGATAAAAATGTTAAGCAGTTCTGGGCTAAGCCTCTCTACGCTAGAAATCTTCCTCAATTACTTGAGTATAGACCTTATAGTCTTCCTCAACTCCTCTTCTCCTGCCATTGTTTTGGGCATTTCACCATTCATGTGGTTGACACTCAACTTCCTAGTATCACATATCCTTAAATTTCTCAACTTCTTCATCTGTTTTCTGCCACACGAGTAATCATACCCTAGACCTCACCATGGTTACAAGCTATTCAATCTCCAAGATGTCAAACTCTTAAAATCTCCCTTTCTTTACTGAAATAAAGTTGCAGGTGACAAAGAGCTAGAAGGGATAGTCACCATGTTGCTTGACAGAATCAGAAGCGCCCAAAATGTGCACAGACTAGAACACTGGGTTGAAGCTAATTAGAGGAAATTTCATAAGGGAGAACATAAAGTTTTACATTTTGGTTCAGATATCAATTCCATAGGCACAAGAATAGGGTCCTCCTGAAAATGCATGGAGGTTTTGGTGGACTGCAGCACATTCTCAATTTTCCCGGTAAAAACAGCAGCTAATGAGCTACACGAAGAAAGTCAGGGTCCAAGATAATTTTTAATTCTGAATTTAACAAACACCAAAGAAAATAAGCATTTCCATATACAAAGTAATCCATGATGAGGATTATACACAAAACTACATATCGATATGTGTAGCTGCTCTTTTTAAGTACATCTGACTCAAGCTTTGGTGCATCCTCACATCAAAGATCATCTCCTTATATGAGAGAGTAAGGACCTGCTTTGGGAAAAAGAAATCCACCATTTTTCTATTACAAATTTGAAGGCAGATGTTTTCCCATTGGCTATGTGGCTGGAATAAGCTGCATCTTTAAAATTGCCAGACTAGAACAGTCTCTCTATTCCTAGAAGGAAGGACTACCTCCTCCCCCACATCTAGGCCTGTGGTCCTGTGAAATGGGCTTGGGATTATGGTCCATTTTGTTTGTGCTTTTCAATACTAGAAACAGGTGGCAGATCCCTGGAACCCAAGCGCTCAAGCCATGGCAACTTAGGAGGCAAGATTCCAAACTGGATATTGCTGCCAGCCAGCCCAGCAAGGAAGCCCTGACAAGCCAGGTCACCTGGGACTTATGCCCAAAGGGTTCTTTGGACTTGGAAGTTTGGCCTTGCTATATAAGAACTGAATTAAGCTAAGAAGCTAATCCCCCTCCCCTCCTCAGAGACTTGACATGATATGAGAGGGGGATATACAAATATCTCCCATGTGTTAGGGGGACATTTGTATATTTGTTCTTGCTATACTTTTGAAGTAAATGCTCCTTTGTAAAAGCTAATCTGATTGTTAACTGGCAAAATGGAACTAGAATGCTTGGACCACTTAAAATTGGGGGACAATCATTAGAGGCTTGAGCCAATAGCAGACGAGACACTTCCAAACACTCTTAAGGGTACTACAGAATCCTGGGGGAAATGTCAAATGTAGCATAACCGGTCTTCAGGGAGGGGAGACCAGAGAAATCATTGATATATGGGGGGACTGTCTAGGATTCTCTGGTACCCTTAAAGAGGCTGGGGGAGAGGGGATACATAGTCTCTCAGTCATTGGCTCAAGCCTTCACTCCCCAATTTTAGGGGAGCCCCTATGCTAATTTCATTTAACCACTTAACAAAATTAATAAGCTTTTACAAAGAAATATTTACTTTAAAGATATAGTAGAACAGGTATACAACATCCCTCCCAATACCTGGGGCGTATAATACACACACCCACACTTTTACTACTTCAATCCCTAGGGAGAGAAATGGGAATGGTTCACAGCTTAACTCTCTCTCAATATAGTACAGTCCTATTGAGTTTCAAGTCCAAAGCCCTCCTGTGCTTGGGACCTAGCACACTTGTTTCTCAGGGCTTTCCTGCTTGACCGACAGCAATATCCAGGCTGGTTCCAGGGAAGCTGCCACTTACACCTAGAACCAAAAAGGACAAATGGAAAAGATCAAAACTCCAAGCCCATTTCTCAGGGCCACAAGGCCTAAAAGGGAGAAAAGTAGTCCTTTTCCTCTGTCTTAGCATAGTTCATAGTGCTGATGATGTAGGTGAACAGAACCTTTGCTCTCCATCTCCCACCATGCTGCCAGAAAGAGAGAAAAACACATTCTCAGTCCAATAGTTTTAAAGATGCAGGCCATTCCAGCAATGCAGGCAATGGGAAAAAGACTGCTCTCACCCATGTGGTAAGGGAATGCAGGATGTCTTCTCTCAGAAACAAGTCCCTACTTTCTTCGAAATGGGTGCCTCTATTTTGGTGATCTGAGCATGTGCCAAAGCCAGGTTACATATATACATACATTATATATACATATATGTGTGTATAGAGATATAGATTAGATATATAATTCAATATTACTTTCAAAGCTGTCCTGCTCTTTTGGGTTTCCTTCTGGGCTTCTTTCTTTCACTTTTGTACATTAAAAAATGCTTTGATAATCTTATTTTCTCTTCCTTTTTAGGAGGCCAATACCATTGCTAGTCCTTTTGCTAGTGTTTTCCCTCCAAAATCAAACTCACCCAAAACTGAAAAAAAGAAAAAAAACAAAAACACTTGTAATAAATATACGTAGTTAAGTAAAACAATTCCACACACTGTCAAATTGGGTAATGGCTCTTTTGCTCATAAATGACTCACTTCTCAGTATATTTGACAACTTTGTCAGAGAAATTTGCTGCAAAGTATTTCCTCCAGTCTCTTGCTTTTCTTCTAATTTTACCTGCATTGCTTTTGTTTGTACAAAAAACCTTTTTAATTTTATGTAATCAAATTTATCCATTTTATCTCCCATGAGTATTTCTTATTTGTTCATGAACTCTTCCCCTGTCTATAGATCTGACAGGTAAGTTCTTCCCTGCTTCACTAATTTGCTTATGATATCACACTTCATGTCTAAGTCATAAATCCAATTTGACCTTATCCTGGTATACAATATGAGAAATTATGCTCAGTTTCTGCCAGACTACTTTCCAGCTTTCCCCATAGTTATCAAATAGTGAAATCTTGTTCCAATAGCTAGGATCTTTGGGTTTATCAAACACTAATAACTGTACTCATTTACTTCTGTACATTATGTGCCTGATCTGATTAAAAGGACAGCTAGGTAGCACAGAAGATAGAGCTCTGGGCTTGGAATCAGGAAGACTCATCTTCATGAGTTCAAATCTGGCCTCAGATACTTACTAGCTGTGTGACCCTGGGCTAGTCACTTAACCCTATTTCTCTCAGTTCCTCATCTGTAAAATGAACTGGAGAAGGAAATAATAAACTCCAGTATCTTTGCCAAGAAAAACTCAAAATAGGGTCATGGAGGATCAGACATAACTGAAAACAATTGAACAATAAAGAATGCTGATCAATGTCTCTAATCTTTACTCAGAACCAAGTTGTTTTGATGATTATAGTTTTGTAGCACAGTTTGAGCGAGTCCCCTTTCCTTCCCATTTTTTAACATTGATTTCCTTGATATTCTTGACCTTTTGTTCCTTCAGATATTTTTTTTTAGTTCTATTAAGTAATTCTTTGGTAGTTTGATTGGTATGGCACTGCCTAATTATCTAACAAACTCTTCTCTAATACACTGCTTCCTTTTCTTCCTCTTATCACTCACGTAAGGATTGCTTTGTTCTTTGTATCTATATCCCCAGAACCAAGCCAGATACATAAGAGTTTAATAAAAAGATATTGGATTTGAGGTCAGAGTACTTGAGTTCAAATCCTGCCTTTTATTACCCGTGTAACCTAGATCAAGTCACTTAATTTCTATGGGCTTGAGTTTCCTTATCTCTTTGTAAAAGGGGTTGTATCTCATGGAGCATCCATGGTATTGGGCCTTTGAGGGCCATATCATGGAACATGAACTGAGGGGTACAACCCCTAATACATGTAAAATGAGGTAATTGGGCAAGACAATCTCAAAAGTCCTTTCCAGTTCTAAATCTATGATACAGTAAGAGATGTCACAAGAGAGTACATGATAAACTGTCACAGTGCTCTGAGGGAGACAGTACATCAGGAAAACACTGACAGAAAAGACCAGAAAAGTTGAGATTTGAAGAAAGTCTTGAAGTATAGGATTTAGGTGAACACAGGGCATTCCAAGCAGGTAGAATAGCATAAAAGAAATATCCTGATGAGAAGAATACAATGTGTTCAAGAGACAGAGTAAACTGTTTCCCTTGAAGTTATAGATGTCCAATTTAATGATGGAAATTGACCAGAAAATAGAAATCGCTTTAGAAAAATTTCTTTTAAGCTAACCTTACTCTAAAATGAGGGATGTTTACAGTTTTCAAATAGCTCCTAGACATGTTGAAAGCTTTTTAATAATCCTTCATTATATTCTTTTCTTTACTTAAGAACTCAAAGCACTTCACTAATGTTCAGAATAATAGCAATCCTCTAGTAAAGCAAGGAGATGGCAAATATCATTCCTTACATTTCACAGATGGAAAATGTAATAAAAGGATATGATGATTTTCCCAAATTGTATAGTTGGATAATGAAGGAACTCTAACTTGTCCTCAACTTCTGACCCTTAGTTGAGAATTTCATCATTTAGATCACTTTCCATGCTAATCTTATTTCTGCTAGAATTTTAATACATGCCCATCCTTTTAAAAAATCAATAAATGAAACCCTAATACAATAATTTAGGGGGCATTATTCACTTTTCAAATATGAGCTCCTAACCATGCATTTTAAAATATGATTCAACTTATAAAAATTCAATTTTATACAGAATTTTCTGGAACATGCTTAATATATCCCTTTATTTTCTACCCTTTAACCACTCTGTGCCAATCAAGGTAAAGTTTACCATTTTTTTATCCTTTTTCCCTCACAAATGTACACCTACACACATGCACAAAAGGTCCAAGATTGTTTAAGAATTCATCCAACTGCCCAATTTAAGACCTAATTCTCAAATTGAAACACATGAAAACATGCAAATTATACACATTCTACTAAACAAATCCAGTTTTACCTAGTTGCATATTTTATTAATTACAAATGTGAAAGGTTTAAATAAAGAGAAGATTTTGCATTGCCTAAAGTATGGCTCCAAGCAGAGATGATTGGTGCCATTTTCTCACACAAAAATGAAAGAAGTTGGCCTCCCCCCCCCTTTCCTCTATAACCCAAATATCACACTGTGCTTAAGGAGGAAGCTGACATTTTAAAAGATCACCAAAAGTGTTCTCTTTCCAATCGCAATTATGCCCTCTGTCTCAGTGGGAGCCATTGTCTAGGCCTTTTCAGCTCTCCAACATCTTTCCAGGTTGCTTTCATTATACTGATTATCTATTCATTTGCCACCCAGCACTCATTTTATGAACGATCATGTCTGCCATTTCTATAATGAGTGCTTGACTTTTAGTGCTAGCATAAACACATAAAATATATAATAATTAAAGTTCACTAGTCACTACAAGTCTTGAGATCCATCTTGCTTCTCATCTGATTTTTCAAGGAACCACTTCTGAGTGGATGAAAAAGATTTTACACACCCACTCAGGGCAGGACAATACCATAGCTTTCTTGAAAATGATAGAGAGAAAGAGAGACAGGGAAGGACAGAGAGATGCGACTTGAATGATTGGGAGTGCTTACGGTATTTTCTAACAAGATTCATCTACTTCCCCAAAATACCCAGAGGAGAGCATTCAGTATTGTATTTCAGGAGGTTCATAAATGTGGCTTCTAAATTATATGTAGAAGTGTGTCTAGAAAACCTTCATTAAAGTCCCTCTCCTGCTTCATCATGATACAGAGAGGACTGGAGTCCCCAGAGGTTGTACCAGCAGAGCATAGGTCCTGGTGAGTCCCATCCAGTTGGAAAGGCTTCAGTGGACAGGCCCCATGTATCATACCTACAGTCTCCACTGCAGCACACCTGCTGCATGAGGACCAGCCTCCCAAGCTTCAGAATAGTTTACTTTCTGACTGCCCAAAGATTAAGGAATGTTTTGGTCAGAGTGGTTCTTTGGAGACCACCTATTAAATCAAAGATACTACTAGATATCTACTGGCAGGAATAGTGCTCACACCAATGAAATTGTATATCCATGAATTACATGGAAATATGATCTCTCTGGGTCTTAGTTTCTTCATCTGTGAAATGGAGGCATTGGATAAGATGGCCTCTAAGGTTCCTTTCAGCTCTAGATCTGGCACCTGGTGGATGGAGCTCTGGACCTGGAGTCAGAAAGACTAGGGTCAGGGCAGCTAGGTGGCACAGTGAGTAGAGTGCTGGCCCTGGAGTCAGGAGGACCTGAGTTCAAATCTGGCCTCAGACACTTAACACTAGCTGTACTAGCTGTGTGACCTTGGGCAAGTCACTTAACCCCAACTGCCCTGCCAAAAAAGCAAAAAAAAAAAAAAAAGACTAGGGTTCAAATCCTGCCTCAGGTACTGAGTAGCTATGTGGCCCTGGGTAAGTCACTTAACCTCTCCCAGCCTCAGTTTTCTCATTGATAAAATAGAAATTAAAAAAAAAAAACACCTAGTGTTATTGTGAGGACCAGATAACATTTGTAAAGTGCTTTGCAAACCTGTAAGTTAAGAAGGGTGGGACTTTTTTCTGTGTTGGAATGCTAAGGTAATCAAGTACCTTTGAGTCTTGCCTTTCAAATGTAATGGCAAGCAAAGTGGAACTTTTTGCTGTTTTTTGTTTGAGTTCTTCTCAGCACTGAGGTAATCAGGTGCCTTTGATGAGTCTTGCCTTTGTTTCTTTAATTGAATCAAGAGTCTTTGATGACCTGCTTAAGAAACAAGAAAGCCTAGTTCACATGGGTTTGAGTAACATGGTTGTGATGCCCTCTGACCCTGAAAAGGATATATGAGCTCTGAGGCTGGCATTTTGCTTTAGGGGGTTTCACTCATTGGGAGTGTGTTGGTGATTTGGCCAGATGAGACTCTGGGTAGCTGTCAAGGGCCCCCTCAGCTTTGAAAACCCAGATGTTGATGCTTCTCTCTCTGGTAACTGTATATCTTGCTATATAGTTAGACTATTAGAAGCCTGTCTACTGGTTCATGTTTATTTGCTCTGTTTATATAATGTATGCTTGTAATATCTGTTTCTATGTTCTCTGAAGTTCAGGGTACTGGCTTTTTCCTCTGAACTAAGTGAATGATATATGTATGTTTAATTAAAGTAAGATTATAAACCCCTAAAGTCGCTTTCCTTAGAAAAGCAGATCAAAGAATCTGTGCTAGCAGCCCTCCTGTGTGCTGATGTTACTGGCCTTACGCCTCCACAGCAGCTGCAAGCAGCCTTGTTGTTACGAAACCTTAAAGCACCATATTAACATTATCTATGATCTTATGTCCCTACAATATATGAAATTGTTTGAAAGATAATTCACATTTTGCAATAAATAGCAAACAACCATTTATTAAGTGTCTCGTGTGTGAAAGGCACCATATTAGGTACTGAAGGTAAAAAGAAGAAAATGAAAAAGTCCCTGCCCTCAAAGCGTTTACATTCAATTGGTCAGAGAGAGGAAAGACCACAACAAACCCCTATGTAAAGATAAACAGAATGAATACAAAATAAATTCAAGGTAGTTTATGGAGGGAACATTTGGAGGACGTTAGGAAAGGCTGCATATGGAAAGTCATCCTTGAGTCTTGAAGGAAATAAAGAATTTAACAATACGGAGGTGAGGAGCAAGCTCATTCCAGGCGTAGGCAAAAGCCACTGCTAAATCACGGAGATAGAAGATGAAGCGCTGTATGTAAAGAACAGCAAAAAAAAGCCAGTTTGGCCGAACCACATAGTGCAAGAGAAGAAGTATCATATGATAAGGTTGGAGGGTAGGATGGACTAACAGTGAGATGCATGTTTTATTCTAGAGACAGTAAGGAACAACTGTAGATTATTCAATAAGGTTATTCAGTTCAATAGCGACTCTTCAATGGGGTGCAGGGGTGCCTTTCAAAACAATCACTTCGGCAGCTTTATGGTGAGGGAAGAACGTGACAAAGGCCTGGATTAGGGCGGTGGAGGGCGGATCTAACGCGGCCTTTTATGAAGGGGATTTGTTCTGTGAAGTTTGGCTACATGCGGCTTTGAGGCCGCAGCTTCCCCCCCCCGATTCTAAGCAATGCTATAAATCTATAAGCAGTAAAATATGATAACTGATTGGTAAGAGGTTGTGAGTTGACACTGTGAACCCGGGAGGCTGTAAGAATGAATGTGCTTCTGGCAGAAATAAGAAAGTCTGGAAGAGGGATGCGTTGGAGAAATGATCGTGGATTCTGTATTGGACGTGTTGAGTCTGAGTTGTCTTTATAGGATGTCCAACTGGAAATGTCCGGGAGGCGTGATGTGGAACTGGTGTTCAGGATGTTATTTAATCGAGATCGTGCTCTTACGTACTCCCGTTAAACTCTAGGGCTAGTTTACCTGGACAACCAGAAAAGCGTTATGTAATAAAGACAGCGTACGTCTTGCAATGTTGATTTAAAGTGAGTAACATATTTTTGAAATACTATTTCCCTGTTTTGAACACACATCCTTGTTTTGATAACGTCTGCAATGCCCCCTAAGTGTCTCATAGTAATGAATTCACTTTCTGTTTACTGTAATAGCGCAGAAATTAATAAACTCATGTGATATTCATACGGTTCTCTGGGGAGGTCTGAATGTGTTGCTGATACCATAGTATTTGTAAGTGTATACAATAGAGTTTCAGTTACCCAAGAGAAAAGGGACTTAGCAGACTTTCGATTAATAAAATGCAAGCTTAGAAAGAAGGGAGACATAAGCTAACCTCATATTCTATACACTTTTTTTCAGAGGTATTAAAGTTCATTTGGAAATTTGGTATTTTAGATAAATGTCACAATCTTACCCTTTGTCAAAACCATGGAAAACAGATGACATAGGAAGAAATATAAAATGATGAGTTCAGAGAAATAAACTTTACAAGTCCAGGATAGAGAAAATTAAGCTAGAAGACATTTCTTAGGTCAAAGACTTGTTGAGGGAAGGGGATGGAGGATTTTTCAGTAGTAACTCGATGTGAATTAATTAATAGTGTGGCTACCCAAAATGGTTTACTTGACCTTAGACTGCATCCACATTGGTGGAACGTGTTCGGCCAGAAAGGTGACTGTGTTACTCAAGCCACATCCACAGCATTGTATTCACTCCTAGGTTTCACGTTTTTGAGCAGCACCTTGGCAAACTAGGTCCCATCCGGAGGAAGGAGACGTTGAAAACCAGGGAAGACTTGGGAATGGGAGAGGGGAACCCCAGTTACTTATTTTCAAATATGTAAAGAGTGTACTTGTCATTTGATAGCCTATATGAATAGCAAAGCCCCTCTAGAATAAAGAAATATAGTGTAGGTCGGAGGGGTCAAACACACAACTGGCTAGCCACAACTCTGTGGAGTATAGACAGTGCAGATTAAAATGTAATTGGGAAATAGTTAACAAAATAAATAAAAATATGATATAAAAGTTCATTTCTGAGATTTTAAGTCAATATATGGCCTGCAAGCATCCTTATTATGGTTTAAGGGCTCTATTTCTATTTGACTGACACCACTGGTATAGTGGATGGGGGTACTGGCCTAAGACTCAGGAAAATTTGAGTTCACATCTGTCCTCAGTCTATTATTAGCTGTGAGAAAGGAAGGAATGATGGAAAGAAGGAGGGAGAGGGAGGGAGAAAGGGGGAGAAAGAGAGGGAGAGAGAGGAGAGAGAGAAGGAAAGAAAGAAGATAGTCTGACTTCAAAGAGTTCAAAGTCTAATGGGAGAAGACAACAGGAAAACACATGTGCAAACAAGTTGTATAAAGGATAAAGAGGAAATACATAAAAGTGACAGTGACAGCACTAGAATTAAGAAGGGTTGAGAAATACTTCCTGAAGAAGATGGGATTTTAGTTGAAACTTTATGGGATTTAATTGGAAGGAAGCCAGGGAAGTCAGGAGATAGTGATGAAGAAGGAGGGCATTTCAGGTACAGAGGACAGCCAGAAAAAAAATTTCCGGCACAGTAAAGATGCCAGTATCACTAGATCAAAGAGTATGTGGTGCATACTGCATGCAAACAGAGGATGTTGTTTTGATCCTGGAGGCAATAGGGAGCCATTAGAATTTAATTGAGTAGGGGGATGACATAGTCAGATCTATGCTTTAGGAAACTCACTTTAGTGGCTTAATGGAGAATAGACTGGAGTGGGAGAGAGAGGAGGCAGGCAGACCCATTAGCAGGCTGTTGCAATAGTCCAGGTTGGATATAATGAGGGTCTGTACCCGAGGGGTGGCAGGGTCAGAGGAGAGAAGAGGGCGTATTTGAGAAATGTCACAAAGGTGAAATTGAAAAGCCTTGGCGACAGATCAGATACGGGGGGGTTGACATTTAAATGGAGGGCACTAGCAGATTAATTGGATTTTTACTGATTCATATTCAGAAATTATTTGTTATATAGTATAGTTATCAACCTTTTTCAAGACAGAAAAATATCAAGCAAATTTAAATTAGTTAGGTTTTGAAGATATGGAATTATCTCTTAAGAATGTTAGGAGATACTCTAGGATATAAACATTAAGAATCACAGATATATTTTATTTCCTTCTCACTTTTCCTTCATTATTATCCTGTGAGAAAGCGTGTTAACTGAATGATTTAAATGTTTTATTTTTTAGTTTACATTTAAAATATAAAAAGTATTACCTTCCATTTGATAGGAGTAATTTAAAGTGAACTAAATAACCTGAAGGTTGGGGTTACTTCCCGGAAATTAATCATTTGGTGACTCAAAACAAAGCCAGCCTAGGTGGGCAGTGCCAGGTAGGTAGTCATCTAGTATAGCAGCAGGGGACACAAACAACAAGGGGTGTTTTTAAAAAAAATACGACTTTTTAGAAACATACATATTTTAATGTCAATAAATTTAGTCAACCAGTTTATCCTCCTCTTTTGACAGATGAATAAACTGGCCCAGAAAGGTTAAATGATTTGTCATCATCTAGTTATACAGAGATGACAGAGTCTGGATTGAACCCTCCACAAATTACTTTCCCTCTCTGTGCTTTAGTTTCCTCGTCTGTAAAATGAGAATATTATTACTATTAAATAGCTACCTTGCAGGGTTGTTGTGCAGATCAGAAGAGAATATTTATAAAGCTCTAAGTGCAACACCTGGTCCATAGAAGTTGTTCATAAATACTAGTTTCCTTACCTTCTCTTTGTAAGCCCAGCAGTTGGCAGAGTATCTTGCCTACAACATGCTTAGCAATCACTTCCTCCCACTCCAAGCCTCCATTCTTCCTAACTTCCCTATTATTGTCAATGGTACTGTCATCCTCCTAGTCATCCAGGCTGGCAACCTAAGTGCTCATGGTCAGCTCAACTCTTCTCCCTCTCTCCTCCAATATCCACTTGGTCCAAGTGGTCAAATTATGTCATTTCTCCCTTGATGACATCTCTCATATGTTTCTTTCCTTTAATGCTGTGACCACCCTGGTTCAGACCCTCATCAACTTACACCTGAAGTACCAAAATAGTCTACTGGTTGGTCTCTCTGACTCAAGTTTCTCTTTCCACTCCAGTCCTTCTTCCATCTAGTTGTCAAACCGATCTTTCAGGTCTAAATCCCCCCCGTTCCCCCTCCACCCCCCCCCTCTCTCTCACACACACACACAAGCCCATTCACTAAGTTCCAGTGGCCCCCTATCACCTCCAGGATCAAAAAGAAATCCTCTATTTGCTCTGAAAGTCTTTCATTACCTGGCCCCTTCCTATCTTTCCTGTCTTTTTATACCTTACTCCCCTCCACATACTTTTTGGACCTTGAACATCCATCTTTGAAAATGACAGGACACGCTGATCATTTTCACCAGGTCCCCCATGCTTGGAATGCTCTCTCTCCTCATCTCTGCCTCCTCACAGCCTCAGCTTCCTTCAAGTTTCAGCTAAAGCCCCACCTTCTATCAGAGGCCTTTTGTTCCCACTTAATCTTAGCACCTTCCCTCTGAGATTACTCCCAATTTTCCCTGTCTACATCTGATTTGTGCATTGCTGTTTGCATGTTTTCTCCCTCATGAGACTGAACTTCCCTGCTACATGTCGTTTCCCTGACATGTAGCAGAATGTCTGATATACATAACAGGTGCTTTGTAAAAACTAGTTGACTAGTTGAATTGAATCTTTTCCAGTATACAGATGAGGAAACTGAGGCTCAAAAAGGTTAAATAATTGACTGCAAGTCACACAAATAGGAGCAGAGCTGTGATTTGGACTCAGACCATCCTACTTCAAGTCCAGAACTCTCTCTACTTCCACAAGCCCTCCTTCAATTTAAGAGCATGAGAAAGAAAACACAGTGCATGCTAACCAGTATGGAGAGGAGAACCATTTTTCCCTCGTCCTTTTATAG
Source organism: Trichosurus vulpecula (assembly GCF_011100635.1). Taxonomy (NCBI): domain Eukaryota; kingdom Metazoa; phylum Chordata; class Mammalia; order Diprotodontia; family Phalangeridae; genus Trichosurus; species Trichosurus vulpecula. Next base: position 57,725,580 of record NC_050578.1, read on the forward strand.
CCTAGTCTAGGGGTGGGGAACCTTTAGCCTTGTGGCCACTTGTGGCCTTCTAGATCCTTAAGTGTTGCCTTTTGACTGAATCCAAATTAGTTTTGTTCCCTACCCCTGGCCTAGGTTTGTAGCCTTATCCACAAATCAAGCTATATTGCTTTTAGGCTGCATAGAAATGATTACTTATTAAACTGCTTGTTTTCAAAACATTCATGAATGCAGGAAGTGACTGATGAACTTGTGGGGCAAGTACTGAAATAAACCGATTCTTCATTTTCTCAGCTTTAAGGTCACCTCCCTAGCAAGTGGTCCAGGGAACACGCTAGAAGAGTTCAATCAGAAAGTAAATGGCTTTCTTTCTGTTGCTCTGTCAACCAAACATTTAAACATATTTCAATCTTCCACCACTGTGTTTTTAAGTGAGCAGAAGGTAAAAAGATTCTCCACATTAAGTAAAGCATAAAACTAAAGAAACCATCCTCTTGATTGAGGTGAAAAGCAACTGACAAATCCTCAGTGATAGGTTTTTTTGTCATTTATTTTTTAAAGGAGCATAAAGGGAGTATAAGTGTATTTGATTCAATTTGATGAACATTTATTAGGCACCTACTGTATGTCAGGCAATGCAGTAGACTGGGAACACAGAGACAAATATAAAACAATCTTTGCCCTCAAGAAGTTTAGATTCTATCATGAGGGACAGCATGGAACACATATAAAGATATATGCAAAGTAAATACAAGGGGAAGAAGCATTCGGACAAAGGGGTATCAGGAAAAGTTTCATGTAATGGGGGAGTCCAACACCCACATTTTACAGATGGTGGAACTAAGGTCAATATGGGGTAAGTTATTTGCACCAGAATATATAAGTATTAAGTAGCAAAGCTACCAACATCCTTTCCATTTTATGATGATCTATCATTTATTAAAATTAAAGCTGGATATTTATAGAATATTTATTACTTGTCACATCCACTGCTTTAGTGAAATGATCCAGTACTTGCCAAAGAAACAGAAAAATTCAAATTGACCAAATAAACTTACCTTCCTTCTTTGCAGAAGAAAGGGACTGCAGATGTGGTATATCAAATATACTGTAAGATCTGGTCAATATGTTGGCTAGTTTTGCCAAAGTGTCCCCTACACATACACTCCCTTTTTTAGTTCTTGTTATCAGGAGTAGCCCTCTGGATAGGGGAAAGAAGCGTATATTCCAAAATATAATGTTTTAATAACATCTATTGTCATAAAAACCAAAAGTGTAAATAAAAGTAATACTTCTAAAAGCACACACACACATGCACACATACATGGAGGAGAAACAGCAGCAGCAGCTTCTCAGTTCTGAAATATATCACATGTTCCTTGTCAAGAGGTTCAGTTTTTCCCTAGCCAAAGAGAACATTACTGTCCATCGTTAAGTACATTCCTTGATATCCTCTTCAAAGAAAGAACTAGGCATACTATAAGTCTTCCTTTCAAGGAAGTGATTTGATCAATGTATTAGAACACTAGAAACAAAGACTGTGGTGATAAAGATGCATGCTTACTGTGCCACCCAGAGGCCAATCATAGCTGCAGTGCGTGGCTAGAAGACACTTTTCTTCTGCTAGGAAACACTGCCATCTTGTGGGCTTTTCTCTGATGACAATTTGCTACTTTCCCATTTGGTGTCAACTTGACATGCTGGGCCAATTGAAAGTATCAGAATTAGAGAAAGGGTTCTGCTTTGTCAAAAGCCTATCTGTGAATACAAGGAGAATTTCCCTATGTCCCAGTTTTGCACATGTTATCTATACCCTTAGGAGCAAGGCTTTTCCTTCGCTTCATTTACAATCGCTATTTAAAAGCAATTACGTTCATATGCCATTTCGAAACTTCTCCATCCTGCCTAGGTCCGAGACTGAGTAAAAAGTTTCACAAGCATACAGTTCTCCCACAGGAACCAAACTACTCTTTAAGACAAACTGACCTGACCCCTAAAGAGGGGTATTTGTGTAATTGGAGGTTTTTCAGTGGAGTGTCTGAGGTTACAGAGGGGGAGGTACCCCCATCAGGATGGAGGTGCAGAATATAGGAATAATAACTTTGTAGATAAACTGCAAGCAGCTCAGGAGTCATTTAGGTCAAACCCCTTAGTTCATAGATAAAGAAAGGAAGTCCAGGGAGGGCAAATGAGATCACACAGGAAGTAGGACTTCAGAATCAGTATTCCTTCTATTGTACCACACTGAGCCCTTCTAAAGAAGACTTACTTTAACCTTACTCCCACACACACACACACACACACACACACACACACACACACACCCCACCCCATGTGTAGCTTAGGAATGTTGGCATAATGATGGAAAATGCTGTCTACATCCAGAGAAAGTCTGATGGAGTCTGAATGCAGATCGAAGCATATTATTTACTCTCTTTTTTTTTTGGATGTTTTGTTTCTTCTCTCTCGTGGTTCCTCCCATTGATTCTGATTCTTTTTTACAACATGACTAATGTGAAAATATGTTTAATATGAATGCATAAGTAGAGCCTATATCAGATTGCATTCCATCTTGGGGAGGGGCGAGGAGAAGGATGTGGAGAAAATTTAAAACTCAAAAGCTTATGGAAATGGATGTTGAAACTAAGAATAAATAAATAAATAAAATTAAAAAAAATTGTTGGCAGAGCCAGGGCAAACTTTCATACCCACAAATCACCTTATTAAGATAATTCAGTTGATATGGTAGGCAACACCCAGGGCAAAAGGCTGTATCAAAGGAAAAAAAAAACCCAGGACATTGCTATCAAGGAGAGATAGAAACTCCGCAAGTCCACCTGTGTTGAGAGAGTGAACCACTTATTTAATTATTCTTACTAACTAGAGCCTAAAGTCCATTGTTTCCAAAAGCTAAGTGTAGTTGGTTCCCTAAATTTCCATGCCCTGAGGCAAAGTTGTCCCATGGTGTCCTTATATCTCTAGCTATTAGAGTTTGTTGAAGTCAAAATCTTTTCCCTGGTCCAAAGTAGTGACTCCTCCCACTGACTCATCATCCAAACTGGGATTTAGGGAACATCAGGGGGGTTCTTATTAACAGGCAGAGGACACTAGTTGATGTGGTTTCAAGGTCTCCAGGAAAACCTCTCTAGGTAAAAGTAAATAAATAAATACCCTTCACCATCCAGCTTCTTGTGCTTTAAGTTCCAAAATTATATTTATTCCTTTGCTTAAAGGTTTCTGTTCCCCATTAAAACAAAAACATCCCCAGATAGGATAAGATCCCTTGTCTTAGAAACAATGGAAAGGGATAGCTAGGTGGCACAGAGGATAGAGCACAGGCCTTGTGTAATACAAAGAAAATTAGGAACCCCTGAGTAACCCCTAGCTACTGACGAGCCCCCTAGGATCCGGTGACTCCTTCCTGGAATGTCAATAGATAGGACCATCCCACTGAGAGATAACCTGGCAGATCCTGTCTAGCAGATATCCCTGAGACTCCTTGGTTCCTTCCTGGAATGTCAATAGATAGGACCATCCCACTGAGAGATAACTTGATAGACCCTTCCTGGGAGATATCCCTGGGACTCTGTGACTCCACCAAGGAATGTAAATGAGATTATCCCACTAGTACGATAACCTGACTGAATCTTTTGATCAGCCAGGACCTTTGTTCCTCTTCCCCCCTACTCTGTACCCCCATATCCTATATAAGCCAAGCCACCACCCCAACACATTTGCCATTGATTTGTGGTGCCGTACCCCGATGGCCGCCAGCTAATAAATTCTCCACTTAAAACTTATACTCTGTGGTGTGTCTTGCTCGCTTCTGGTACAACACTTGGAGTTAGGAGGACCTGAGTTCAAATCCAGCCTCAGTCACTTACTAACTGTATGACCCTGGACAAGTCACTTAACCCCAAATGGTTTAAAAAAAAAAAAAAAGAAACAATGGAAGCTTCATATGACTGTGTATCATATCCTTTCCTGAGAATAAATAAAAATGGAATGGTGTGAGTGCACAGTGCATACCAGGGATCATGAAGGGGCTAACAGGACACAAGAAAGGGGAAGCCTGTATCAGTTTTTTCCTTTGGGTTAAAGAACCTTAATTAAAATGCATACATATATCTTGGAGAGGGGTGGGAGTAAAATACTTCCTCCTGAGGGAGAAACAGAGATAAATACTCCTTGGGCTTGGAATTGGAAAGTCCTGGATTCAAGTATCAGCTCTATCCTTACAAAGTAGCTGAGTGATCTTGCAATTTTTTTAAATCCTCTTATACTATGAGCCTGGCAGAGCATTTTGAAGAGGAGGGGTGAGAATATGTAGCATATAATACAACAAACATTTATTAAGTGCCTAATGCGTGCCAGGCACTTTGCTACGCTCCAGGCATACAAAGGAGAAAAAAAATAGTCCCTGGCCTCAAAGACCTTACAATATAATGGAGAAAGACAACACAGAAAAGGATGCTACAAAGTGAAGGGGTAAGGGAATACCAGAGAGTATCCTAGGACAGAGATATGACGAAGATGATAGAGTCAAAGCAAGCAGAACAACTGGTGACAAATGAAAAGCTGGCTGAGTTCTTGAGCAGTCTATAAAGGGAGTCTATGGGAGGAGGTTTGTCTCAGCCCTCTAATCAGGGAGGCAGAAGCAACTGAGGTAGATATTGATGAGATGAGAGTAGCCAAGCTGAATCAATCTCCATGATGATGAGGTTATGAGTTCCTCCTGGGCAGGGCATGATGAAGATAATCGTGGACTTTATGTAAAGAGGTTATGCTGATCAGGAGACAAGAGAATGGAATGAATGAATGGAAAAAGTATTTAATGAGGGCTTACTATCTGGATACAAATACAAAAGTGATACCATCCCTGCCCTCCAGGAACCTATATTATAATGAGGGGAAGGAACCCATATAAAGGAGGAGTGATCAGGGAAGGCTATTTTGTTCTAGTAGGTCAGAGGGATGTTGAGTGTCACATTAGAGCAGTCTGCTGATACAACTTTTTTGGAGGCAATGGTAGTGGTTGATTTCTAGTTCTTAGGGAAAAAGATAGAAAGCCGACGGAAGGGTATAATGGCAATGCAGAAAATGGCCCAGGGGGCAGAAAAATAAAGGAATAAGCATTTTTACAGCAGGTACTGTGCTAAGCACTTTTTCCAGATATTATTTCATTTGTTGCTCATGACAACCCTGCAAGGTAAGGGCTATTCTTCTCACCTTACAGTTGAGGAAATTGAAAGACAGAAAGGATATGTGACTTGCTCAGAGTAATAACAGCTAGTGTCTGAGGCTGGATTTGAACTCAGGACTTCCTGACTCCAGGCAGGCACTCTGTCTACTACTTTGCTTAGATAAGGACACAGGATCTCAAAGAGTACAGAGTTGAGTGGCTAAGTTCCTCCTGGGCATGGTCTCCGCACCTCTAAATAGGAGGCTAGAGCAATAGAAGGAACAGAATGAAAATGTGGTCAGAGTATGCAAGAAAAAAGGGAGGATCAGTTTAACTCTAATAACAGTTGGTCACTTGCATCTATTTCAGCTCTAATACCTTTCATTAAATTCCATCTATACTTTCATATCTCATGGTAGATATCCCGGGAACGCTCAAGTCATACTCATAGAGCATCATAAGCTTTCCCAAGCCATCCTCAAGTGAAAAAGGCTTTCAAGCCTGACAACTGAGCAGCCGGGGCACTGATCAGACTTGACTGTAGAGCAGACTGCTTCCAGCACATAAAAGTGTACAAGGCTGGGAACTGAGCCACCCCAGGAAATCCTTCATCTCCAGGTACTGATCCTGGAGATCATCAGTACCTGGAGAAAGCAGCAAGAGGACTCCAGAAAATTTTTTTAAAAAATCAAAACCAAGTCTAGACATTCCCTCTGGAAATGTGTAGGGCCCGGCCCTAACACAAAGTCCAATTCAGAAAGTAAGAATGGAAGAATGAGTAAAAGATATACCAGGCCATCAGAGAGGCCTTTGGCCGCAGATTGATGTTATTTTGGGAGTGGAGGGCAGGGAGGGGAATAGCAGCTTTTAGTTAGCCACATTCAATCAAGCCACAGAGGGTTTACAATTTGAAATGGTGGGGAATATATTTTCCAGTAGAATCACAGATCCTTAAAGTAGATCTGTGTGTATATATTGACAAATATGTATATGTATGTGTGTGTGTGTGTGTGTGTATATATATATATGTATATATATATATATATATATGTATGTATGTATAATGAAGTATTTATGTATGTTTATATATACACACAGTCAGCTTGATGAAATAGCTAACTGGCAGGACCTGAATTCAAGGCCTATGTTTGTCATAGGACTTGTCATGTTATAGTGGAAGAAGATTTGGGTTCAAGTGCCACATGCTAGCAGATACTTCCTTCTGGTGGCAGGTAGGGAAGTACCATCACAGAGAAAGAATACTGGATTTGAAATTGAAAAGAGCCGGCTTCAAATCCCATTAAATCCTCTGAGCCTGGTTTCCCTCATCTGTCAAACGAAGATAACCAAACTTGCATTGGCTGCTTCACAGGGTTATTGTGAAGGATTCTGTCATATCATATTGCTATATAAATTATTCAGTTACACTAGTTTATGCCCTTGGGGCAGCCAGAGAAATCCTGGCGGAAGGGAGGGGCTCAGAACAGATCCAGATTACTTGTGGTACTTCCTGGAAGGGGAGCATAGACAAGGTGCTGGAGTAGGGGGACTGGGAAGAATATGCAGTAGGAGAGAATGGGCCTAAGGACACAGAGCACAGAACACAGATGCACCATAAACAGCATAGCCCCACCTCACAATTTTGCCCAGAGCTGACCCCATACTTAGGTATTCTCACATACACAAACTCTCTTAATTTTGACTTTAGTCTCTTCTTCCAGTTGTGAGAATGACATAAAAGAGGTAATAAACCACCGAAAAGTAAGTAATTTGCTCTTTTGAGGTAGGCTTATTTCTGTTGAAAATCAAGCTAGCACCGTTAGTTTTAAATTACTTCTATTCTAAGTTACTACTATGTTAAATTTTGAGTTTAATCTCTATCAAAAAGCCCAACAAAAAGCTGCTATTGCTGACAGTTGCCAGCTGATGATGATAAGCAAGGTATTTCTTATTTCTACTTATTACCTGATAGCTTCTCAGTAACTTTGCTTTTTGTTCTTCTAGGTAAGATGTATTTCCCCCTTTGGCATTAAAAAGGAAAGCAGACCAGTTGTGTGCAAAACCAGAAACGATGTATTTTATCAACTTCAAAATTATCCCAGGGCTTTCTCCCACATCGTGTTAAATAATAGAAGCCTTTTTAATTGAATTTCTTTGTATGTACCATATGCTGCATGATGGCGTGCCAGCATCTTGCTGTAAGCAGCAAAATGTTCCTTTTAAAAGCATTAGAATCCAGAGCGTCATTTTGTTTCAAAGACCATAGAACTGTGTAGCAGCATGAAACCACACAAAAAATACTGCCTTGGAAATGTAATTGTAAAAACACATTGTAGCTACCCCAAGGGAAATATTATAAATTATAGAACATACGCCTGCAAGCACACACAAACTCATGGGAAAAAAAAAGATACCTTGTGGTATAGACTCTATCTGTTGAATTACAACAATGGAGTTTCTCATTACCTACCACTCTCTCTGTAACTTGGTTTCCCTTTGACAGACACTATACTTTATAGGGTGTTCAACAGTGGGGATTTTCTATGCCTATGTATCCCAACAGTTGTCTCTGTTCTAATTGTTTTGATCTTTTCCCTCCCAAGAATCCTAGAACTTCAACAGAATGGAGATATGGATATACTGAAACATAAGTGGTGGCCAAAGAATGGCCAGTGTGATCTGTACTCTTCTGTGGACACTAAACAGAAAGGCAGTGCCCTGGACATAAAGAGCTTTGCAGGAGTCTTCTGCATTCTGGCAGCAGGGATTGTCCTCTCCTGCTTCATAGCAATGCTGGAGACTTGGTGGAACAAGAGGAAAGGCTCCCGGGTCCCTTCAAAAGAGGTATTGGCTTGAAAGCTTCGTCTTCCCACAGAGACTTCATGTCCTAGGACAAGCATTCCACCTTTGTGGCATTGTCTGAGATTTGCCAAAAGAAGAATCCTGAAGACTGGCTCATTAGAGTAGCGTTGGTGGTAGGGGAATTATTTAGTGACAATGTCTTCTTACTTAGAAGACATTGAATTAAATTCACAAAAGTAGAGGGAATAACATACACACTCAGTTGAGTATCTTACCCCACAGGAAAGTAGGGGGAAGGGGATGATAAAAGAGCAGATCAGGGGAGGAGGTAATCAAAAGTAAATACTTTTGAAAAGGGACAGGGTCAAGGGAGATAATTGAATAGGATAGGATGGAAGGAAATATAGTTAGTCTTTCACAACATGATTATTGCAGAAGTGTTTTGCTGATTGATACATGTGTGACCTATGTTGAATTGCTTGCCTTCTTAGGGAGGGTGGGTGGGGAGGGGAAAAGAGGGCTGACTGGGGACTGGGGCAATTAGAATATATGTCATCTTGGAGTGGGGGGAGGGGGAAGGGTAGAAATAGGGAGAAAATTTGTAACTCAAAATCTTGTGGAAATCAATATTGAGAACAAAAAATATTAAATAATAAAATATGAAAAGTAGTAAAAAAAAAAAAAAAGCAAAATAGAGATTAGAATATTTGCAATACCTAACTCACAAGGTCAATTTGAAAAAAATAAATAAAACATTTTATAAATCACAAAAAAAAATAAATTTACAAAAGTAAAATTGGTACCCAAAATTCAACTTTCTGTTTTAGAGCAGTCAAAGAAAATAGAAAGGATACTACAGCACCCTAAATATTGCAAATCCCATGTACTATAAGTGAACTTTGAAATTCTCCCAAGCTCAGTGTAGCCTTTAATCTTGCGATTCTTGAAGGCTTTTACCAAGTGATGGATGTGTGTCTTTTTATTTGAATGAATTGTTCAATGTGTGAATAAATCTCTTACTCCTAAAAAACAAAACAAAAAAAAAAAAACCTGATACCTGTCCCCCACCCCCGCTCACCACTGCTATGTTAAATAAATATAATATGCATTTTTTCAGCACAAAGATGTAGAAGGGGAAAATACATGATTTGCAATTACTACCTCCCCCTTTCTAGGACATAGACCTACAGGAAATGAGTTTTTTTTTTCTTAGTTCATTTTACCAACTTTACACTGTGGAATTAGAATTCTTTTCCCCCTTCCTGCAATGGTTATAACTGACCATTGTAACAGCCAGACTAACTTTGTCAATAATTACAAGTAAACATAAAGATGCATGCAGTGCTTTTTAAAACAAAAAAAAAAATCCTTGCTTTCATCTAAATATTGTTTTTATGTATACAGCAGCAGGAAGAAACTAAATGAGAGAAGGAAAATTGCTGAATATTTTACTTATTTCCTCTAAGGTCAAAGTAAAACATCTTTTTTTATAGCAAATATACTAAAACATCATTAATGAATAGAAATATCAGATTGACTAAAATATGAGATTTGTATAATATTTTCACAGAATTGTTTTATTACTTTTAGTCATTTGGAGTAACTATGACTTTATAAGGGTATTCAGAGGACTTACTTAAATGCACTGATGAAAGTGATTAATGACTCACATAACAACTGTTTATATAACTGTTTATTTAAATTTTTATCTTATTTTTGTTTATTTAAATATGTCCTTCTGAAGTCTTATGGGATCTCAAAAACATATTTTATCCAAATATTATTCTTTTTAATATCTCCCTGATGACTTAGTCTACAAAACTACTTATGCTATTAATGAAGAAAGGATTTTCTTAAACTAAGAAATGTTCGTACAGCTGAATTAATGGGCTGTGAATTAACAAAACATCACTTTAAAATAGTATAGCACATAAGTGCAGCATCACAGCTGAGACTTCATCTTCTCTTTAAAAATCTGGAAATTAAGGACTCCTGAAATCCCCTTGTATTTTGAATTATTATAGGTAATAGGAAATTTTTTGCATCACTATGTCTGTTGATAGATGACTACATTTTAGCTGCTGTAGGGACTATAAAATTGTATTTCCCAGGCTCCTAAAATCTTAGTAATAACATTACATTAATATGGTATTTTTATTGAATTTGGAAATGAGGAAGGAAGAGGAAAAATAATAATGTGCATCAAAATAGCTGCCCATGACAGAAGCACAATAGGAAGAATTTTAACTGAGCTCTGTTACATGGCAGCCAATAGAGAACCCCCCCCCATGAGGAGTCTCAATTTTCCCTGTTATGTTTTATTTTTTTAAAAAAATCATTTTGATATGTTTTTACTATATAGGCCTAGCTGAAAGGTTGATTGATGAAAAGAAGGACCTTTTTTTTTCCTTTAGGCATTTTCCCCACAGAGTGCAAAGTACATACTCAGTATATATACAAAGTACATGTTAAAATCTGGTTTCACTTTTATTATCTGAAGTTGCATTTCCAATAGATCAAGATGTCATAAATGTTTTAGAAAATGTTTAGAACTTGTTACGCAAGGCTGTGTCTATAAGTAGATGGAATAAACTGTCCCTAACACTGTGTGGTTTGAGGAGGATTCAAATGGTAGCTCTTTTGCCACCAAATTATCTCAACTCATGTGCTATAAATTTGATCATCAGAAATTTAGTTTTTTGAATCAAACATTCCCATCTCTAGCCATTCTTTAAAATTCAAATACTTCTAGAATGGATAACACCTCTTGGAAATTTAATAAGTGAATTAATTTCTAATGTCACTTTCATCTATAACAGGAAGAACTAATGGCATCTTAAGGTCATGAAACACCTAGGAATGAGGGTCCCTCATTTGGAATAAAGATGCAGAAAAGGGAAGGGGTTAAACAAGACAATTATACCTACTTCACAGTTTTGCTTACAACTGACCCTGTTATAGTATAATAATCATCTGTCACTCCCACATCTTTGTAGTTAACATGCTAAAATATTACAAGTGCAGTATGTTCATCTTAGTGGAATTATTTGCAGAGAAATGTTTTGCTAAAAGTATTCATACTTGAACTGTACACCCACAAGTTAATACTAAAATTCAGTTAATTCCATATGATATTTCCAGACCTGTTTTCTTTGAGCCATAGATGCTACCACTTAGTGGACTATGGAGATAATGAAAGTTCTATCTTCTTTCTTTCTTTTTTCATCCCCAGGATGACAAGGAAATTGACCTGGAACACCTCCACAGACGTGTCAATAGCTTGTGCACAGATGATGACAGTCCCCATAAACAGTTTTCCACCTCATCAATTGATTTGACCCCTCTGGACATTGATACATTGCCAACTCGCCAAGCACTGGAACAAATCAGCGATTTCAGGAACACTCATATTACCACAACAACCTTTATCCCAGAGCAAATCCAGACTCTTAGCCGTACACTGTCAGCTAAGGCTGCTTCGGGTTTCTCATTTGGCAACGTGCCTGACCACCGAACTGGGCCTTTCAGGCACAGGGCACCTAATGGGGGCTTTTTCAGAAGTCCCATTAAAACAATGTCATCAATCCCCTATCAACCAACTCCTACTCTTGGGCTTAATCTTGGTAATGACCCAGACCGAGGTACCTCCATATGACCACCAGGCAAAGCTTCTTCACTATTTCTTTTTAGGACTCCCTTTGCAAGGAGCAATTGTAATATTGTGGGACTAACATGGATGTAACTTTTTTTAAAAAAAATCAGGATTATTAGTAACAGCTCTAGATCTTTCTCTTGACCATCTCGCTTTCTCTCTCTTTCTTTCTTACTACCCATTTCTCTCCATTTTTTTCCCTTTAGTCACCTTGTTCCCCCAAAATATAGGACACTAGTATTCTATTAGTATGCTTTTCATATACTGTACTTCAAGTATAGGAAATGTGCACTGAATATACTACAAGTATATGCAGGATTACTTTGACATAAAGCCCTCCACAATGTCTCTCTTTTCTAAAAAAAAAAAATAATAAACTTGCAATAATTTCATTCTTTTTCTATTTGTTCTGCTGCATTCATCCAGTGCTTTGCTTCTGTTCCGTGTCCTTTAACTGTGGACCAAAGGCAACCCCTGCAGTGTTTAAAAAAAAAAAAAGACCATTCAGGCCACATAACATGAGAATGCAATTTTGTAGGATTACAAAAAGCCATCACTATGCCAGTAAAAACTACAGTTAAATTTATTCTTGCACTGCAACAGTGCATATGACCTTTATGTGATTGTACAGTATTAAAAAAATTTTTTCTTATGTACAGTAAACTTTATCATGTGGCAGAAACCTGTCGTGTTAAATAAATTAGTATCTCATATATACATATATATGCACCTATATAATGTGTATATATATATATAACATGGTGGCCATTGCTATCACAATTCATTTAATAAAGCTTTAGTTTTTAAAAAAAAAGTTGCAATGTATACAAGAAAGATGTACAGTGAGGTGGTCTTTTCAGTTAGAAAAGGCAGGTTGCTTTCATGAGATTCTGACTTGCATTGTTTGCCAACCTGAGCATATATTATACTTTTTTTTTTATTAAGACATCCAGGGCAGTTAGTGTTTGCACCTAGATGTAACTCATTTGAATAGGTTTTGCATTTGTTATTCAGAAGTGTATAAAGCTAACCTTGATAATTTTGCTTTTAATTAATTAGATAAATGGAAAATGCTATTAGCTAAACCACATCCATGACAGCTAATATAGCTCTATAAGAGTTTAAACATAGATCATTGAAGGTTAATAAATTCTCTTCCAAAGCAGTAGACGAATCAATACAATAGCTATGTTAGTAGGAAGAAGGGGGAGCCCTTGAAAAATATTGATAGGGCCTTAATTCCTGTCATATATTATCCTTTAAAAAAAAACCAGACCAGGCTCTCATTTTAATCCCTTTGGAATTTAGTTTTATTTAGAGGAGCTAAGTAATTTTTACATTAGTGCCAAGTGTATAGAAAGACAATAGCAAAAATCAGTGCTCCTTTGGGCACGACCCTTTGAAAGTCACATTCTTACTTATTAGAAATGTAGAATGAGCATTCAGTTTGTAATCCTTAAATTAAAATGTGGTAAGTAGGAAGCAAGTAACTTAATCCTGCATTTTTTTTTAAGGCAGTCATACACTTAATTTAATTCAATTCATTCCGTGGCTAGGATTGATATAGGAATCAGCCAACGTGAATTGCTTTAGGAGAAATTTAAAAGTATATTCTTCAGATATATTCTATTTTGATGGTAATTCTGTTCTGGGGAGCATCTTGTACTGTCACTGTTTTTGTACTAAATCTTCAAATATTGTCTACTGTGTAAGGCAGAATGATTTCTTATCATGCACAGACCATTTTGTTTCCAGGGCAGCAAGACTCCAAGTGCATGCACAACTTGTTTTCCCTTGTAAAATCCATGATTTCATTCAAAAATCTGATTTAAAAAAAAAGAAAAAGAAATCTTTACAAAAAAAGCTATATAGGGACATACCAGATGTTGCAGTGATTTTAGTTATAAACAAATTGTTAACCATGTACAATATTTAAAAATAGGCCTATTTTGATGTGTTGCCTATTATACAAATACACAAAACACTTTTTGGAGGCCTCAGTTACAAGTGGCAGAGCTTTCTGTGTATAATTTGTCTAAATAATTTGTCTAATAAAATTGTTTTCTAAACTTGCTCTCATACCGTTGAAGTCCTAAATAATGTGAAAATTGAAAAGGCTCAGTTTCTCCTGGCTCAAGCAAATGCTTTTAGAAAAATGTACCCTGAGTTCTTTTAAGAACAGAATATATATGAATATGAATCAACAGTGGTGTCAACAAGAATGGTTATGAGGCATCAAATACTAATGGTCCACATGGCAACTTAAGGAACGTTCTCTCTTTGCAGCGCATTACAAACACCACATATGCTATACAGATTTCCATCTGGAAAGTTTCTGTGGGCACACTCATTGCGGAGCAAGACAAAGATGTGGGATTTTTTTTAATTGCTGTGGGCAAAGTTTCTGATTTAATGAAGCAAGACAAGAACCTGATGCATTTGCAATGAAAATATACAGGTCCTTTTTCAAATTAGGATCTCTGCTACCTTGCTATGAGAATAGCATATTTGCCATAAATAATTTATTCTATATTATTTATTTTTATTCTAAAGTATTTTTTCCTGATCCAAATCATCTTCTTGGACAGCTTTGGCGTTTTCACATGTTTCTGTAACCTGTGGGAGTATATTTGAAAATTACTGCATACAATTTAATCTCAAACTTTTGATTTTCTAAAATCCCACTAAAGCAAAGCAAATACAAGGCTAGTTATATAAATTAAGAAAAACTGAAAGCAGGCTTAAAAACTAACAAAATTCCTTTCATATGAAATAAAATAGCTTCATTGGGCTTTAAAAAGAGGCCAGAATCACAAATCAAATCACAGATCAAATCACAAATCAGTAGCTTTCAATCAAGCTAAAATAAAACTCAGGAACCATGAAAAATACAGATCTATAGTGTAGCCATCATGAATAATAAGGAATAGAGCAAACCATTAAGCAAAGGACTAAAAGTGAAAACTTCTAAACTTTGCGCTAAATAAGACTCACCTTGTAGTTTATAATCAATTTTAGAAATTGAAGGTACCTCAAAAATCAACTAGTCGCAAACCCTGAGACTGAGAGGTTAAGAGGCCAACAAGACCAAAGAATGCCTGACTCCAGGCTCAGTACTATTTCTAGTAGGCCTAATATACCCAGATATAAAAATAGGAACACTAATGCCTACCTCATCATTTCAGCATGAAGCTTAGAACTGATGGAGGAAATGTTTTATTTTTCTTTGAAACAAGCCTCTTTACTGCTGGATCAAGAATCATGTTACTGTATCCCCTACCTCAGATCCAAAATATATCTCATTTTTGCTATACCTAATGAGAATCATAAAACCACACTCTTCTATGATTGTATTAATGTGACATACTGATTGTCAGTTATTTCTAAGGCCCATATTTAGATCTGTGATTTCACCAGTGTGGGAACTTCTGCAAATCACAAGCAACCCCTCTAAGCTTTAGATATGGTGGAAAGGAATTGCATGGCTAAAACAATCATATTCCTGTGACTGCCTGCTAATGAACCAGACTTTATAAAATGAGCCAGGCTGGTCCCAGGATGCCCAGGCTCGCCCAGGCTCACACTCCAAGTCTCTCTAAGTTGGTAGTAGAACCTGCCAAACATTTTCCACCAGCACACCCTTGAAGAATTTAAGATCACCTCGATGCCATAAAGAGGACTTCATAGAAGACTAGCCTAGATGAAGGGAGGAAAAAGTATTTATTAAATGCTACTATGTGCAAAGCACCAGACAAATATTAAAGACTGACCAATTTTAGTGGCCTTCCACTTTTGAAAATCAGACTAAGTTCTTTTAATATTTCTCCACTATTTCAGAGCATGGAACTCTAAACTTTCTACTTGGTGAGAGCTTGATTTTTAGAACTTTGTACTGAAAAAATTACAGCAGGAAAAATAAACTTGTTTTGGTGTAGCACATGATAGAGCAATATAACCTTATTTTTTCATGTTTGGGTTAGATTTTTGATGAATATTAAACATTTTGATATATTTTTTAAAGCTTGCAAACGCTTTTGCTTTATAACTTTTAGTATGGTGCAAAAAGTCCACACTTCCAAATTAAAATAATACTAGCTTTAAAATTTTCCAGCTGTTTATACACATTATCTGTTATGATCTTCATAATAACCCTGGAAGCTAGGTGCTATTATTTTTTTTTTAACAAATGAGGAACTTGAATGACCTTTCATTGTCCTGTTATTTGACATATCCCCTCTCCAAGTTTTTTGCTGGAAGAGGTGGAAATGGCTTTTAAAACATAGAGAAGCAATAAATGTTATAGAATTTTGAACATCTGAAAGCAGCTTTCAGAGACACTATCACTATACTCTTTTTAAAAAGTATTGGAAACTGAAAAGAGCCCTGCGCTTGGTCAC
This sequence comes from Trichosurus vulpecula, assembly GCF_011100635.1. Taxonomy (NCBI): domain Eukaryota; kingdom Metazoa; phylum Chordata; class Mammalia; order Diprotodontia; family Phalangeridae; genus Trichosurus; species Trichosurus vulpecula. The sequence continues at coordinate 57,741,592 of NC_050578.1, forward strand.
AGTTTTCTGAATCTATGATTCTTATCATATGATTAAGACTTTTGAACACTAAGATCCACATTCTATTTCTGAGAAGATAAAAAATATGGGAGAGATGATGCCAGTGGTGGTAGCCAAAGAGTGGGACTCAAGCTACTGATTTTCAAACTACGTTATATGGAAGGCCAAGGGTACAAACCACTGCTATGAATTTTCCTTCCCTTCTCTATTTAATTGTATATCATCCAACCCCAAAATATTTCCCCAAATGACTGCTTTTATCATAATTTGTGGTTTTAGCATTTCCTATTAACTCTGCTAATGGGATTAGAGGTCAAGAACTTCTTTTTAACATTGGCTTCACCGGCAGAACCACTCATAGTTCCAAAGTATTTCATGACATACATACTTAATAGAGATTGTCTTTCCTGTACCAGACTGTCTACTTCTAACAATGGCCCAGTTCCATTCGTCCCTGGCCATATGCCCTAAAGCCTCTAGGCTTCTCCTGTTCTGGCAAAGATGCAGTGATCCACATCTCCTGTACTCTGTTCATGATATGAATTAATGATATATTTGCCATAAATAGACAGCTGTACTGGCTGCCTACATAGCTATATACTACAACGGATACAAATTAGTTTGCAGTCAATGAAACAGACTCTAAAATCATGGAGCACAGCAGGTTCATAGCTGAGGGCCATGAGGTCTTTTTTACCCACAAAGATATTTGGGTTTTGCGAGGCAGTCCCTCCGTTTGTCTTTGCATCTAAATGGTAGTCCAAATCCTTGCCTTCCTCCTCCCTCAGGAACTAATTTTTGAAATCCCACTATTCCTTTTACTTTTTTTCATTTTTGTCACATTATGAGAGAAGAAACAGAACAAAAGGATAAAACTATGGGAAAAAAAAGAGAAAGTGAAAATAGTATGCTTCGATCTGCATTCAGACTCCATCAGTTTTTATTCTGGGTATAGACAGCATTTTCCATCATGGGTCTCTTTGAATTGCCTTGCTGAGAAGAGCTACGTCATTCATAGTTGTTCATGTTGTTGTTACTGTATACAGTGCTCTCCTGGTTCTGTTCATTCTTTTTACCTTAAAAAAAAATTACCCTATGCTGATATGCATAACCACACAATTATTATTACTGATTAATTTCTAATAGGACCTTATAATTGGAGTTTTTAAAGAGCTTTCATGAAAACCTCATTTCATCTCCCCATGAACCTTATGAGGTAGACAAAGTAGATATTATCATCCCTGTTTTACAAATGTGGAAACCTAGATGGTCAATGACTTGTGATTGTGTAGTAAATGGCTGTATATCTTAGTTCTTCTGACTCTGAGATCCATGATAGATCACTAGATATAGATTTCTGCCATGCCACATTACATTTTGGGGCGATTTTTATTTGAATGCTTTCTAAAAGGCAAAATCAGATCAAAATCGATCAGATGTTGTAGAGTGCCAAAAGGCATGATAATTCCAAACCAGGATTACAAAATATTTCAAGGGTCATAAAATTCATGGAAATCATAAGCGGTCTTCAAACTCTACATCGTCTCTGCCAATGATAGATAACAAAGGCACATTCTGTCCTACCTCACAGAATATTAAATTAAAACTGGAAAATTAAAATTAAATTAAAACTAGAAAGGGGTCCTTTACAGATGAGAGAAACATTGAGCTAGAGCTTGGTGATACTTGGAAATGAAGCTTACTCCATGCGTACGTTACAACTGAGAACTCGAAGGAACTTGAGACTTGGACATCTACTCCAACATCCTCATTTGACTAAGAAGGCAATGAAAACCAAAGGTGGCAAATGGACTTGCCCCAGGTGCCACATCAGGTGGTAGCAAAGCAGGGCTAGAATGCATAGTAGCCTAGGGTTCTTAGCCCAAGATTCCATGTGCCTTGGCCTTGTTCATGGATACTAAGCTAAAGGAAGAGCAAGCAGTTACTTCTTGTGAGAAATGGTGGGAGGAGTTTTGTTTCCACAAGATAGTGATAGCAGATTGTAAGTCAGGTGACCGGTTCTAATCAGAGCTGTGATGTAGCAGAGACCAGGTCTCTGATGGGGGAAAGGTTAAAGGCTTGTAAGCATGCTTAATGAGCCCTTTGAGGATGGCATGACATAGGCAGTCAGGGGGTGACATCTGGCCAATGAAGAGCCAGGTGGGAGATTCGAATTAGGAGTCAATAAAAGGATTGGCGTTTGTCTGAGTCCTTGTACTCTCCTGTACTCTGTTCAGGGGATGTACCCATTTATTCAGAATGAAAATGTAAAATATAATTAAAATTTTCCTGGCTTTCTGAGTATTGTTTATCCTAGACAGTGTAAGTATATTTATAACACGTCTGCTTAGCAGATCTGTTTCATTTGTCCACAAACATGGATTCCAATGGAAATCAAGCAGAAATGGAATATATTATTATATTATACATATAATATTATATATTATATTTTATGTATTAACTTAGTTAATCATTAATATATTTATATTCATAAATCTATTAATAAATAATTGAGTAAAATTAAAATTAATTATTAAAATGTAATATAATGTACTCTATTATTAATTATATTATTTATTTTAGGACCATAGCCTGATTTCCTTGACCTCTCAACTTAGGATAGATCCTCTTTTTAGGAATATCAAGATCTCCTATGAAAATTTGGAACATGTGCTGCATAGACAAGAAACAGGCCCAAAAAAGATGGAATTAATTTTGCTGAATAAATGGTACAATTGGAATTTGAACTCGAGTCTTCAATACTTGTTTTATTTTCACACATCCTACCCCACTAGTAAAAGAGGTAGTGAAGAAAGAATGTTGCTGAGAGATTTGTGAACTTGGTTCCTGAGGTTGAACTGACTTACTTGACATACTTGCTAGGTACTTCCTGTCTAATAATGTTTGGAATCAATATTAATGACACTCCAAAAACTTATTAAAACAAACCCTCTATCTATCCCTTCTTCTAAAATAAAATATAAAAGGTATGTTTATCCATTTATAACATCCTAAGGATCAAAAATTTAGAGCTAGAAGACCTTGGCTGCCATATAAGCCAACACCTTCACTTTACAAATGAGGGAAAGGAAATAGAGAAATTAAGCCATTTGTCCAAGACCTCTGATCTCAGAGCCAATGGACTTTGCACTGCAGCACAGTTAATCAGGACAAAAATTCCTCCCCAGGAAAGCATAGAGACGAGATTGCTGCCCCAACTTAGAGGGTTACATGGAAAAGGCTCAGAGCGAAGAAACCAGCTAATATGAAAAAGTCCAGCCTCCCTTGGCAGGGAAGACCAAAAGAGAGACTCCCGCCTCACAAAGTTGCCGCACATTCTTCTGAATTTTTTTTCAGAGTTTTTTTTTTTCCAAAGTTGCAAATTGTGCACTAACATCCATCCATCTAGTTTCTCTGTGATTATGAATAGAGATCATAAATCTCACCAAATTGAGAAGGTGTTACTGACAGCTTATCCAACTTCAAAGAAAGCTAAAAAGGGAAGTATATTATTTCTTTTTGGCTCAATCAGTAAGCTTCTTGAAATGTTTTTTAAACTTGACAACTAGCTAGGGTAATATGGGAATTTTTCTTTTCAAGAGAGACCACTCTGCCAATACAGATTTCTTCTTTTTCCTTTATAGGGAAATCATGCTACCAGCTCTCATTTTATAACAACTCTCCTCAAAAAAAAGGACACAAAATTCTCAATAAACTTTTAAGATAAAATTAATTTCCATCAGAATGATAGCCACAGATGGAGCACTAGGGCTGCTTAGACTCCAAATATAAAGCTTTTCAACACACACACACACTTACATTTTCATATAAACCATGCCTATTTCCAGCACAATTAGCACAAAATCCCTGCATACTGCTAGGAGTTCAATTCATATGAATTTTTCAAAATAAGCACATGTCATTGCAACACTGTTGTGAGATCATGAAATCAAATGATGAGGAGCTCTCATAATTCCAGAAAGGGCAACAATTACTACAGTAACTGATATCTTTGGTCTCCCCGAAAGCTTGAAACAGTAAAGTGAATTCCAGTTTCATGCCATTATTCCATTTCAGGCAATTGGTATTTCTACTTAAAATGAGTGCTATTGCAAAACTTCCCTTTTTCTCCCTCTAAAACTAAGTCATCAACACTGATTTTTATAAAAGAAGGCTACACATTAAGTATATTCTGACTTAAGAAAACCCAACATGTGCAAATCTGCATTTTAAAAATAAATAAAATTAGAGAAATTTGTAAAGGAATTCATAATCAAGTATCTTTAAATGAGCTTTCCTAGTACAATTAAGTATTTTTTTAAGTGTTTACATATGTTGCAGGAAAATAACATGTCCAAAACAGAACTCTTTTTTTTCCAAAACTCATCCCATCTTCTGAACTCCTTTGTTACTGTTTGTCCTTCATTCTCAAAGAGGACCATGGCATCAGGGAGATCATGCCATGACATGCAAGAGAACCGGATTTAAGTGAGGGAGCGCTACGTAAAATCACCAGCCTCACTTTCTTCTCCAGAGTCATTTGGGTCCAGTGGCTAGATATGGATCAGGATGACTGGAGATGGCCTGGGATGGAATGAGGGACTTTGGCCTTTTCAAGCTAAGGTCTTTAACTCCTATGTTCCTGTCAAGAATGCCACAACCCTTTCAAATCAACCAGGTTTTCCACATTAGTATCATCCTCAATTCCTCCCTCTAACTCACTCCACGATTAATTTCTGAGTATTGTCGATTATACCTCCATAACATCTCTCACATCCTTCACACCACCCACTGCCCAACAGCCCAGGTCAGGCCCTCGTTACCTCTCACCTTGACAATTATAAAAGACTCCTTACTTCACCTCTTTTCCTTCTCTAAACCATCCTCCACACATGATTTTCCTAAAGTATCCTTCTAAATATGGCATTCCCCTACTCAAACTCCAGCTGTTCCCCATTACCTCTAAGCTAAACTACAAACTCCTACATTTGGAATGTAAAGCTTCCCCAACCTGACTCCCTCTCTTCATGCGCAGTCAAATTGTTCTTCTTGCTGTTCTTCATTCATGCAAAACACTCCATCACCTGTTCCTGGGGCTTTGTATTATCTGTCCCCTGTGCCTGGAATGCACTCTCTCCTTTCCTCTGTCTTGTTTCCTTTAAATCTCTTGTTTCTCTTTAAATCTCAGATCAAGCTAAATGAAACCTTTCCTCCCACCTGCTAGTGCTACACATACACACATGCACACATGCATGCATGCATGCACGCACACACTTCTACACATTATATACAACAGCATCATAGGTATTTTTCCTTAAGTGACTCCAAAACAGGAACCTGAAGACTGTAGTAACATCTGGACATAACTTCAAGGGGAGAGAGGGAAAGCAAAGGGGCAAATTTTCTGGGGGTGGGAATAGAACCTCAATAGTAGAGGAGTAGGAGGGGGTGCTCTACTCAAGCTGGGATATAGGCCTGAAGGGGAAGGAGAGCTCTCAGCTTTGTGCCTCAGAACTACTATATATGGACTTTATTTTGTTTTTGTTCTTTTTTTTCCCCTGAATATCCCACCCCTGATCTCTTGCCTCATTAGTTCCTGCCTCCCCATGCCCATCATGGAATCACTAGCCACCAGGGGTAAAGAGGAAAAAAAAAAAAGAGGACAACTTTCCCCCTACCCTTTCCATGCAATCAGCCTCCAGCTCGCTTAGGTCCACTGTGGCCATGGCAATAAGAGGCCAGCCTGACCAAAGAAGGTGAAGAGGCAGAGTTATTCTATCAGGGAGACAGGTTCTCGGAGGCCAGATCTGCATATGATTTTTTAAAAATAAGTGTACGTCATCACAACATTGTTGTTTCTTTGGTTGTTGTTGTTGCTGTCGCTGACGGGATTTTTGCTAGGGTTACTGTTTTCCCGAGCTCAGCAGGCAGTTTAGCTGTGGGTGCAACGAGTTTTCTTATTCCAGGAAGAATTCAGAAGCATACCCTGGCTGAAGAGGGTATCAAAGAACGATTTCCCTTTAACTCAGGAACACTTTCTAACATACCTTAGGTAGGCTTCAGGGGTCCATTCTTAATTTCATCTGCTTCTTGGTAAATAAAGGGCTAAAGAACAATCTGGGAATTAAGGAAGTTTCTCAGAACATCTTGTCCCTTTTCTCACTGGTCCCAGGTTTTTCTGTGATATATGGCTCTCGAGCCCTAAGCAGAAACAGTGCAACATAGAGATTCCCAGCTAGGAGATAGAAGACCCTCCACTTTTTCCTTCCAGACACAGGGAGCACAGATCTAGATATAGCTGAGCCAGAGGTCAATGTGCAGTCGGAGCAGAGTCAGGGGCTGTCAGTTACACAACAGAGTCCTGAATTCTCTGGAAGACAGCTGGGAAATTCTTTGCCCTCTCTTCAGTTCAAGTGTCCAGACACCCCACAATGGGGCCATCAACCAAGCTCATCGAGGAACAGTCACTTGTATATGTAAACATGAAGCAAATTGTGGGTGTGTATATGAGTGGGTGGGTGTGGGTATGTATATAAACACGTACCTACACATACAAATATATACATGCAAGATTTTTGTATGGTATATTATATACAATATATATACTAAACACACATATGTATTATATATGTATGTGTGTACATGTGTTCTTTGAAAATACACATACACATACAGCTAGGTGGTAAGGTGGATAGAGTACCAGACTTGGAGTAAAGAAGACTTGAGTTCAAACTTGGATACTTAGTGGCAGTGTGACATTGGCCAATCACTTAACCTCTGTTTGCCTCAGTTTCCTCATTTGTAAAATGGAGATAGCACCTACCTCCTAGGGTTGCTGTGAGAATCAAACCAGCTTGGCACAGTTTCTGGCACACAATAAGGGCTATATAAATGTTAGTTATTATGTTATCTACCCCTCCCCCCATAGAATGTAAGCTTTATGAGGGGAGGGATTATTTCATTTTTGTCTTTGTATCTCCAGCATAATGATTGACATTGTGATTGTTAATGTTGTTAAAAATACCATTTTTTAACCCACACCTCTGATTTCATTGACATAAGAAACTCATGGTGAGCAAACTCCCTCTGGCGACATGGATTGATACCTGCTGTTAGAGAATGGAGCCCATGTGGCCTTGAGGCCACAGGTTCCCCACCCCTGGTTAGGCACTGCGAAATTAAGTAAAATGCCCAGCTTCATGAAGTTAGTTTGGGTCCGAGTCAGGACTTAAAAATTCTACTCTGAGGCCAGCTCTCAATTCATAGTACCATGCTGCTTTTCCTATGTTCAGTCAAGCAGTCAGTCAACAAACATTATTAAGCATTTGATATGTTCCAGGCACTGTGCTGAAAGGGGAGACAAAGAAAAGCAAAAGTAGTCCCTGCCTTCAAGGAGCTAAAACTGATTACGGGAGAGAGGGGACAATATGTAAAGAAATCAGCATATACAAGATACATGCAGAATAGATGAGGTAATCATGAAAACAATAGGATGCCCATTTTTCTATATTAATGTATAACTACATAAGATCATAGTCACATAACGCTTAAAGGCCAGTAACGTGTTTTTACATATATTTATCTCTTTCAAGTCTCACAACAACCCTGTGTGAAGTATGTGCTACTGTTACTTCCATTTCATAGATAAAGAAACGGAGGCTGAGAGATTACGTGTCACACTTAGGGTCGCATAGTTGGCAAACATCGGAGGCAGTATTTGAACTCTGGGTCCAAAGCTCTATCCATTAAGCCACCCAGCTGCTTCTGAGAGAGAAGGCCACTAGCTTTTCTTACCTCATATAAGAAATCTCGCTATGAATTTTATACTGCACAAATAAAGAGAAAACATTTAAATTTTTTAGCATTTTCAGTAATCTCACCAATATTCAATTACGCTGCACAAATAGTCAATTTGCTACTATGTGCAAGCTACTATGCTAGTCAAACAGGATGAAAAGAAGAAATTAAGCTTTCTTTGTGCTCAAGGAGGCTAGATTATGGATGAAACTGTTCTGACTTAAAAAGCAGAGAGTAAGGGAATCAGAGAAAAATATCACAGTGCCCTAGGAAACTAGGTAGCATTTCAGATCCTGCCTCAGATGCTTTGCCTCCGGGCAAAGCTCTCATTTTCTGTCTCCTCATACATAAGATGAAGATTCTTTTATGAGGGCAAACTGGGGCATCTTTCACCTCAGTTCTTACCTAGCCTTTAATTGCTGGATGGGCATTTCCTCAGATAAAGTGAGACCTGAGAAAGACCTAGCTTGAAGAGGCTAGGTGCTCCCATTGCATCCAGAGCCATTGCCAGTCATCCTGACCTATGTCTTGTACTGGACTCCAATGGCTATGGAGAAGAGAGCGAGGCTGATGACTTTGCACAGCTCTGCCTCACTTAAATCCAATTGACTTGCAAGTCAAGACCTCCTGATGTCATTGGTCCTCTTTGAGAACGATCGGTGAACAACAAGATGAATATATACATATATATATGTATATATATATATATATAATATATATACATATATACACACACACACACACACACACAAATATATGAATCACGTGCTTCATAGCATTGTTGTAAGGAACGAATGATATATATAATATATATATATATATATATATATATATATATATAAGCATTTTGCAAATCTTAAAGCTCTATATAAATGTCAGCCAACATCATTAGCTCTAGGAATAAGTGAAGAGGGAGAGGATTCACATGTAGAGGGTGTATGGCAAAGAAGCAAGAAGGAAGCCTCATTGAGGGAATGGCACATAAGCTGATTTTTAAAGGAAGTAAAGGATTCTGAATGGCAGAATTGAAAACAGAGTAAATTCAAACACTGGGAAATGGTTTGTCATTACAATGTGGCAAAGAAGTGAAGAGAAAGCCTCTTGAAGGGTATGGCACATGAGCTGATTTTTAAAGGAAGAAAAGGATTCTGAATGGCAGAATTGAGAACAAAGTAAATTCAAAGACTGGGGAATGGTTTGTATTGGTTTCTTCCAAGAATGGGATATTACTTTTAGGAAATAACTAATGATCCAGTCTAGCTGCAGCATAAAGTGTTGATGGGGATCATGTGAAGGTACGAAGGGATGCTGGGAAGGTAAATAAGGGCCAGATTGTAGAAGACCTTAAACATCAAGTTAATGAATTTGTTGTATTTCCTAGAGCGAATAGGGAGCCATGAAAGGTTTTTGAACAGTAGTATGACATGTTCCTAGTAAGATGACTTTGGCAGCAATGCTAAGGATGCATTAGGGAGGGAACGACAGAGAAAACAATTAGGACACTATTACAATAATCTGGCTAAGAGATGACAAGAACTTTAAGATTGTGGGCAGATGGAACATAAATATTTCTTAAAATGCACCACATCCAATGCAAACTAAAATTTTTAAATACTTTTTCTTAAAAAAATATTAAGAGAAGTATTTATCTCAGTCACTATATTGAGAATAGAAGTATCAATATAATAATTACCTAACTTTTGTAGATAATAGTAGTATATGAATTATAGTTGTGAGATGTGAGTTTTGCATTAAAGCATCACCTGCAACACTGCGTTTGCATTTAATTCACTTTTAGCAAAAGCAAATAACACAATAATTTGTGTTCCTTGAGATCAAGGGCTGCTTCGTTTTTGTCTTGGTTTCCCTTAGCACATAATAAGTGCTTAATAAATGGTTGGTGATGAATGGGTTGATTGGTCCATTGATTATGTTGCTACAAACTGATGTGGTTTTTAAAAACAATACATGTCAGTAAAAGAATACAACTCAAGAAACCACTCAACAATGAAATTGGCTCCCAGGTTCAATTCCAAATTTTATATCTCTGAGCAGGTAATAAAACTACTTATTCCATCATATTTCTTCACATGTTGTGAAGTTTAAAATAATTGTATCTCAGGATCCTTAGGTAAAGGTGTTGTATAACTATAAATCATCATTACTGTTCTGTATTCTTCCTGTGAAATTTGTCCATGACCAACTTGTCAGGCCTCAGGAAACATATCACGTCACAGTTCCAAAACACATGTAATGTCTGAACATAAACCAAAACACAGTTGTAAGAGGGCCCAGTCTATCAGCTATCAACAACTTAAAAGTCAAAGGACCTGGGCTTGCTCACTGTTTAAGCTTAGGTAAATCATTTTTCCTCTCTATGGGTCTCAATTTACTTTCCTACCTTTGTCACTATCTGGGTGGCTGTGGGCAAGTCACTTGATTAATTTAATATTGAAAAGAAGCAGGCATTGGACTAAATGAGCTAGAAATTTCCTTCCTACTGTAAACCTGTGGCTCTTTGGGTCTTTTCACATTACTTAAGAGCATCTTCCTTTTCACAACAAGTTCTTAGTTTCTGCTACATTTTTTCCACCTAAAACCCTGAGGACATCCAATCCTGCCTAACCAAAAACTAACAAGTAAGTGAACAAGCAGATAAGTCCTACAGCACTTTTCCATGAGAGGCAGAAAAAGAAAAGAATATGATGGTTAGTAAAGCAAATTATGACAACACATGTATGCATAACTGCTTTGTGCCACAGAAGAAAGGAAAGGTAATGTAGGATAAGGAGAGCCTTATTGATTTTCTGAAACACTAATATTGGCAAAAGTTTACTATCATGACCTCCATTATATTTGTTTCCATATGGGTAGGGATTTACCCTGCTACCATTTGGGAAAAAAAAATATACTGAAATTATCTATTTTACTCCTTCAGTTTTCAATTAAGTTGCCCAATGCTTCTAGACTAGGTTTGAGTTGCGATTGGAAAAACCTGGAGTTGAGCTATTTAAATATGGCCAAATGACTGCCCCATTTTACCTTCATTCATAGTCTTTTTTCCTCAGCCTTTTGTGTACGAGAATATCCATTAGTTCTCTCCATCTGCTCCTTAGAAAGTACAATAGATGGCTACTTGATCCTACTTGAATTTTGAAAAGATTAGAATTAGTTCCAATCAGTGCTGATACTCCAGTGAGTGTTGGAGGGTCTGGATATAACAGAGCTACTGGGTTCACTTTTCTATTGACACCAATAACAATTTCCTTGAGAAATTTTAAGCTATCACTCAAACCACCAAGTCCCAGCACTGTCATAGGCTCTTTTTACCCAAATACTTGTCATAAAAAGACTGGAATATTGTGGTGACTTGAGATCCACAGTCCACAGCACTGCAGTCCACATTCTCAGTTTTTACCATCACTTCTGCATGTGGTCCAATGAGACTAGATGGAATAGACTCATTGATGACAAAGTCAGTATATGACTGTCCTCAGGGTTCAGGGTGAACTCCTTCCCTGCTTTTCTTAAGATGGATCAGAAGATTTCAGCTTCTTCATGACCAATCAATGCTTTCTCTTCACTAAGTACATCCAACTTAAGTATGGCCATCTACTCCAAAGTTATAACAAAAAGTGGGTTTGTTACTCAGAAGATTACCAGGTGGAGGTGTTTTTAAATCAGACTTTCATGCCCTCCAGTCCCTTGGTCCTCTACCTCTCCACAAAGATACCGCTTCATCGCTTACTTGGTTGTCTTGGGCTCTATGCCTGCAGCTCAGCACTAGCGGAGCTATTGCCCTGTGGCCTGTACTTAAGAAAACAGAGTCCAGACCAACCTAATTGAAAGTAAAGTGTCTTAAGAGCAGGAATGGAATGACATTCCTAGGATTCTTTAGAGGGAGCGGCTTCTTTTACTGTCAGAATTGACAGAGAAGGAAATATTACATTGTATATTAACAATATTAAAATTAATTTTACTGTCATCCCCCCCAGTTCACTGAGACACACTTGTCTTCTCAATGAATCAGTGACATACCAAATACTTAACATGGTGGGAATAGTGTGAAGAGGGAAAGAGGAGAGTGATTGACTGATGCATTTATAGGAGCGACTGAGGGCTGTCCTTTTTGGCCAGCAGGCCTTATAGAAAATAGTGATGCATGGGAAAGAAGTAAAAGGAAAGAGTAACCCACTCCCTGTTTCATCAGTCCATGGCATATCAGGGCTCAGATGTCTCATGCTGCTGTCTGGTTCCTGAGAAAATCTCCAGCGGCAGTTGTCTGGTCTAGAAACCTTTCCTCATAGGCATTCTAGAACAGGCTGGTTCTGCTTTCTGAGTTTACGCTACTGGTAGATATCTTATTTTCTGCTAAAATTTCTTGCAAAATATATTTCAATATTATTTAATACAGTCACTTTAAGTTTGCTTTGCCAGTAAGCAGGTCATGTGACAAGAGATAGCTCAAACCTTATGCTTCTAATAAGAACGTTAAATGAGGAATCTCTAGACCAGTGAGTTTTCATACTTCTGTATTCCTTGCTGCTCCTATCCTTACCTAAACCAGGTACTTTGATTAAACATTGCCAGCAACATACTGGAGAGAAAATCTAAAAGGATCTATGAAGATGTGACTTGTAGACTGAGCCCTTTTAGTTATGAATTTGATATTTGCCAATGTAGGCTAAGGCTAAAAGTGCCTTTTAAAATGGCATTGATTCCACCATCATTTAACTTCTGCTATTCATCCATTTTATTCTTCATCTCAGGTTCAAATTCCAGAAAGGAAAGGAACTTCAGTTTATTACCTATAATTAATTATCTTGTGATGTAAGTTAGCAAATTGCTATGTTGATATATCTAGGAAATTCAAATAACAACTGAAAAAATCAGAAAATTCTTTTTTTTTTTTTGGAGGGTGGAAGGCAAAGCAATTGGGGATAAGTGATTTCCCCAAGGTTACACAGTTAATAGGTGTGTCAAGTGTCTGAGGCCAGATTTGAACTCAGGTCCTCCTGACTCTGGGGCTGGTGTTCTACTCAACACCTACGTGCCACTTAGCTTCCCCAAAAATCAGAAAATTCTGAACCCAATTTTTATACTTGATATATAATTATCTAATCTTGTTTGTTTTTTCCAAAAACAAAATTTTAACTCTATTTTCTTTACTCTACTTATTTACTTTCAGCTGCTAAAGGAAATTGCTCATTACCCTCCTTAAGAGGATGAGATTCTGCTAAAGAAGTAATACTATAAAGAAACACATAGGAAACAGCACATAGGTCACAACTCAATTTACCTAAGGGACACTTAATTTGTACCTGTTTTAACCAAAGGATGTGATGGGGTATATTCCAGATTATATTGAATGAGTTGTCTATAGAAAAACATGTTCAGTTACTAACCATGTTCAAATGAACCAGGTATTAGAACACCATAGACCACTGCTCTCAAATTCTCTTTAGATCCTTGTGTAATTTGCTTGCATTCCAGAGCATCCTCTACATACAAGTATTAATCTCACATTAAATAATAACCCTGAATAAAATTGGATGTCTCTTTAAGGAAATACAAGATAAACCATAAGTGTCACTATCCCCCACTAAGATAACTAATCGCACTGAAATTCTTTTCTTTAACTCAAAATAGAAAACTGTTAGATATTAACCACAATAAATTATAGAGTTATACCTTGGTCTCACAATCCACAAATCATTACCCCATTATTCCCATGCCATTTTGAGGTATTTAAAGCACCTTATCTTATATAAGAATATATAACTAGTAACAAGCAGATGATAAGGCCAAATACCCACTTAGATTTTCAGGATATGATATTGACTATAGTCTCAGATTGAAAATATTAAGAGGTGCTAAGGTATTGCAACAACAAGATTCATTATAAAAATCACAGCTTAACTTGCCCTGGCTAGAGAGATTTACTGTGAAAAGAAGATTGATTATAACAGCATCAATACTGGTCCTCCAGGCCTAAGCCCAAGGGGAAAGAGCTATTCAACATATATGTATAAGAATGGTACATGCAGCCAAGTATAGGGCAAGATACACAGCTAGGCTCAGGATTAACCAGGGGGAAGCTTTCTTGTATGGGAAGATGAATTAGGACAGTCCAACCTTAGCCTTCCCAAGGTTGCCCTCCCAACTTTATCCGCAGGGACAGATATCCACTGGCCTTAGATCTCAGATGTCATTCTAACTGAGCTGCTGGCATTTTTCTTAAAGTAGTGAAACACTGGCCCAAGGACACAACAAACATAGAAATGAGGCTTAAAAAAATATTCAGGGTCCCAAAAGGTTTCACCTCGAACAGAAAAGTTTCACTAATCACAGTGGGGCTGAAAATAATTGTTATCAATTCTCTCAAGTTGCTGTAATAAAGTCCTAGCAAATGAAAATTTATCAGGCCTCCACATAAAACATCTTATTTAACATTCCTTCCTACTAGTATTTCTCCTCAAAAACAGCTTAAAATTCATCCTGCTATAAAACGGCAGTGAGAAGCTGATGAAGTAATTGCATTCAGTAAGTTCATATGAATAGTGAATATATGATAGCTATAAACCTCCAGACTGACAGATTATTCAACCTCTTATTCAACCCTTAAAGCAAAAATAAATCTTTAAGGCTGGAATATATAAGACTGAGTTAGTTCAACTGTAACTTTAGTACAGAAAACTCCAGATATAACATCATAATTAAACAAATACCTAATTTCCACCTCACTCTTGTCAAAAAGTGTTTGCAGTGGGAAAGGAGATTCAGCCTTCTAACTAGAGAGGCAATAAAGCCTCTCTTTTACTATAGGAAAACAATCAGTTTCCAGTTACTTCAATTATACTACTTCACAATATTAACAGTTTTCAAACATTTTCTTTTCCTTTAACAGTTTATTTCATAATCTAGCAACATCCAGATTAGAAAAGACGCCACATTCCTAACAGCCTATCTGCTCAATGTCACAAACATCAAGGATGTAAAACATGAAACAAAACCCACTCCAGTCAGGCGATGTCATTTTAGTTGTTCCCCCTCCCAGTTTGATTTTTTTTTTGAGTTTTTGATTAAAGAGGTCATCCCTTCATTAACTTCTTAAAGAGGCCTATTCACTGAATGGGTGTTACCTCACTCAAAATGAGAACCTGAAAAGACCTTAGCCTGAAAGAGCCAGGGTCTCCCAATGCATCCTGGGCCATCTCCAGTCATCCTGGACCCAGATGGCTCTGGAGGAGAAAGTGAGGCTGCTGACCTTGCACAGCCCTGCCTCGCTCAAATCAAAGTCAACTGCATGTCATGTCATCATTTCCCTGATGTCATGGTCCTCTTCGAGAACAAAGGACAAACACAACAAAAACAGTCTCCAAATTACCTTAGAGAATCATTCTGAACAAATTTAAGTGAAACTTACTTTCTAAGCATAAAGTGACCTAAAACCTTTTTCATTCCAAGTAGGTGTACCTCTAGCTCTTCCCACTTCTGTAGTTCTCAGGTTTAAGCATCATAGAACCAATACCATGTCACCAGCAGAGTTGAAACAAACTTAAAACCATGTCAAATATTTAATCAGATAAAACAATGAAGAAATTTTTTTTCATTATTGTAATCTGAATGAAATAAAATACTCTTTAAAAAGACAGCAGTCTTTAGATAACTTTTAACAACTTAATAACCTAGTAGTATCTAAATCACAAGAGAATTTATTTTCTCATCTACAATGGTATGACAAAGTTTCACAACATAGAAATATATTAATTTTACATTAACAATACTAGAAAATACACATACGGCTTTAATAATTTGAATTCACACCTGTTGTTAGCAAGTAATTTAAAGTGTGCTGGGGGCTATTTACTCCAAGAGTTTAGATGACTGACCTTCCAACCAGGCAGAAAAGCTCTAAGGAAACTTTAAGAGTTTTCACAGAGGAAGTTAATTAAATAATTCTCAATTTATATGATATAAGGAAACTTTTAAGGTACTATCTAATAGTAACAGATCACAATAACCAACATTTATACAATGCCCAATGATTGCTGTATCGGCAACCCTATTAACAGAACTTCCTACAACCCATCCTGAAAAGGGTTGGTGGGCACAGTCATGAAATCTGTGGGATATCTCACTGTACTTATAAAGAGACTAAGAAGTCAAAGCTTCAAAAATATTCTTAGAGCAGTGTGGTACAGGGGGTAGGGAGTGACTCTTTTCCTAGTTCTCAACTAAAATTAACTCTCAAACCTAATTACTTCAAACTGTTCATTTCCTAGATGTTTAAAGACATATTTTTTATAAGACATTTTTAAAAACATATTTACCTCCATGTTTTAACAAAGCTCTAACCCAAAAGAATACTGAGTTAAAAGGAATTTACTGTTTTACCGATAGTCATAGTACAATAAATTAACACATTTCTTGTTGGCACTATTTTCATACACCTTAACAAATTGGTAAGCTGAGGTAATTTGTCTTAAGACCACACAATTAACAAACTTCCTGGTCCACATATTTTTCCAACACTTTGCCTTAATGCCAAATAGTAAAATAAAGTTATAATTGTCCCACTTAAAACGAAATCAGAATTAATTCAATTATACCTGGATCTAAATTTCCAAGTGGTATCACACAGAAGCTTAATTTATAATTTCAATTATTCAGTATCATATTTTACACAGGGGCTATTTATTCCAAACATTTCATATTATGGGGTACACTATTTTCAAAGATCTTTAAAGTGGCCCCAAATACCACATTTAAGAGCACATTAAAATTAAGTTCAAATCTAGATTCTACAATCACAGAAAGAACCCATCGCTTGTTAATTTACCCCCAGCCTTCTCTGGCTTCCTCTATGAGCTTCCAAATCATGCTGTAATTTTTATTACTCCTATAGTTCATATAAATAAAGCTCACAACCTTTCAATTTAAACAAAGTCAAACTTACTCCAACCTTCTCAACATGCTTAAATCTTCCTTTCATTTTTATACATCTCTCTTGTGGTTTGAAAACCTGAACCTTCTTTATTACTTTCCATAGTCTTCTCTTAATTTCTTTCTTATATCTCTTTTTCCAAATCTCAAAAACCTGTTAGACTACACAATTTTCCTTTGCAGACTCAGATTGTACATTTCAACCATACCCCAGACTACATTTACTCCACTGAATATTTCCTTTATACTTTTAGCATATATTGTAGTTAAACCCAATGACTTACCAGAACCTGACTTTCCCAAGCTGTAGAGTTCATTTCAACATAGGTGATTTTCTTCACATATTTACCTATCACAATTATATTCTGCAGCTGATCAGTTACAATTCAGGTGTTCTCTAAGAGATTAAAAAGCTCCAAATAACTCTAGCTCTTCCAAATGAGACAAATTTACACTGCCTATTCCTAGTTTCATTATAGGAAGAAGTTTGTGGGACAAATACTTCAAAAATCCATTAAGATGTTTTTAGTAACTACAAAAACTTTTAGGATGCCTGCAGTGGCTTATTGTTGAAGCACAGGGGTGGAGCTCTGAGCCCTCTCAGCCCTAATTAGCAGCTTGCAAAACAATAAACGAACAAAAAACCAACCCTGCAGTGTTCAATTAACAATCAATATCAATCAATAACAATAACAATATGAATCAATAACAATCAATGTTATCCACAAAGGTCACCTCAATTCATTTTTCCAAATTAAATCATACTCTCTTCTCTGTTAACTTACTCTTCACTTTTCAGAATCTG
Source organism: Trichosurus vulpecula (assembly GCF_011100635.1). Taxonomy (NCBI): domain Eukaryota; kingdom Metazoa; phylum Chordata; class Mammalia; order Diprotodontia; family Phalangeridae; genus Trichosurus; species Trichosurus vulpecula. The sequence continues at coordinate 57,759,140 of NC_050578.1, forward strand.
GAGATAGTTAATACTTTGTAACTCATAAGTCAAGACAGTTGTATTTTTTTCAATTCTTAACAACATTTCTTATATAGTTTTTATAATGGTAACACAGTTTAAACATAAGTTGCCGAAATTCTAAATTGATCGCATTTAAGGCCATTATAGACAAACTTTGATGCCTTAAAGGACAAAAAACTTATTTTGCAGTTTTAAACATATTACTCTGATGTTTAATTTTCTCTTCTAGCTGTAAAACAATGAAAAGATTATTCTGGGGAGGAGGTATTCTTATCTCCTTAAAACAAATTCTAAAGAATGTTAATACAACCCTTATATTCTCAAACTTGGTACTAGTTCAGGAAAGGAAAGGGAAAGGAAGTATCTTTTTGAAAACTTAGACCTTCCCAGAGTGGTTAAAAATACAAAGACAGATTTGCCAGCAAAGTTTTTCCTTCTAAGCACTGTGCCCACAATTGCATTCACACAGACTCTGAGAGCCACAGAAAAACACATAAACAGGACAGCTATGAGACAAACCTTCTCCTGCTTGATTCTCAGCTAAACTATCTATTTGAAGAGAACATGAAGGCACATAGCAACAAACAGACAGGATTCTACTCTCACTTTAGCCTACTAGCTGTGCTAAGTCACACACATATAAATACAAATAGTGCATTTAACATTCCACAAAGAAACAAAAGGCTGAAGCTTCCTTAAAAATAATTTAGTGGGGGCGGAGCCAAGATGGCCACATGAAAACAGCATCTTACCAGAGCTCTCTCACAAGTTCTGTCACTCTAAAAAAGTGAATCTGAGCAGATCTGAGAGAGTTATGAGCTACTAGTAGATTGAGTGGGGGAAAATTTCCAAGCCAGAAGAGTCGGAAAGGTCAACAGGGCCAGATCTGTAGGCTAAGAGAGTGCTTATTGTGTGGAGCTGCACCAGAAAGCACCAAAGCGGAAGTTGCTGCAGAAACCAGCCAGCCATCCAGGATGCAAGAAAGCTGGGTGCCCAAAACCAGCAGAGATCCCCAGGCCTCCCAACACAGGATGGGAGTCTGTTGAAGTGACAGGAGGCAGCAGTGCAATGCCTGTGGCCATGAGACATCTTCTCCTGAGGCTTGCAGCCCAAAGGTTTGAAACCTGCCTTCTTGAACTTCCAGGAGACATAATGGCCAAGTAAACAGCTCTCATCCCTCCCTCCCTCACTGACCCAGAGAATTCCTCAGGGAAAAATGGTGGGATAGAAGAGACAGAAGTGGGGCTTCGGTAGCCAAACAGTAGGGACTCCTGAGTTCTAGAAGGGCAGAGCCAGCAAGGATCAACACCAGGAACCCAGACATGCCTTTGCACAGCCAGGGGAAGTGGCAGACACCAGCACAGACAACAGCTGAGACCACTGGTGCTGGAGAACACCCCCAGGGGAAGAGGAGACTTCTGGCCCCTCCCCAACACCTCAGGAAACCAAAGGTCATAATACAGAAAGCCAGTAACTAGGCTCACAATTCCCAGAACAAGAAACCTGGGGTAGAGATCCCTGAGCCCCAAAAGTAGACACCCACTGTAAAGCCAAGAAAAAGCTAACCCACATAAAGAAGAATATGAAAAAACCAAGGACCATTGACTCTTTTTATGGAGACAGGTAAGATCAAAATACCAATTCAGAAGAGGACGGCATTGACACTATACCTACATCTGATACCTTGAAAGGGAATGTGAACTGGCCTCAAGCCCAAAAAGCATTCCTGGAAGAGCTAAAGGAGGATTTTAAAAACCAAATTAGGGAGATAAAAGAAAAAATGGGGGAAAAAACCACAGATGAGATCAAAACATTAAGAAGTAAAATTGCCAAAATGGCTAAGGAGATTCAGAATGTAAATAGAGAAAATGACACCCTGAAAGGTAAAATGATCTGATTGGAAAAGTTACTCAAAAGCAAAATGAAGGCAAAAACTCATTAAAAAATTAGAATTGATAAATAGAAGCTAGTGACTCTATGAGGCATCAAGAAGTAATCAAACAAAATGTAAAGAATGAAAAAATAGAAGAAACCGTGAAATATCTGATTGGAAAATTAACTGACCTGGAAAATAGGTCCAGGAGAGACAATTTAAGAATTATTGGTTTACCAGAAAGCCATGATGAAAAAAAAAGAGCTTGGAGAGTATCTTCAAAGAAATTATCAAAGATAACTGGCCCAGAGGTCCTAGAACCAGAGGGGAAAATGATTATTGAAAGAATCCACAGATCACCCCCAAAAAGAGGTCCCAAATTGAAAACTCCAAGAAATATTATAGCCAAATTTCAGAATTACAAAGTCAAGGAGAAAATGCTGCAAGCAGCCAAAAGGAAACAATTCAAATATCATGGAACTACAGTCAGGATCACGTGGGATTTTTCAGCTTCTACATTAAGTGACAGGAGAAATTGGAATATGATATTCTGGAGGGCAAAGGAGCTTAGACTCCAACCAAGGATCAACTACCCAGCAAAATTGAGCATAATTTTTCAGGCAAGGAAATGGACATTCAACAAAATAAGGGAATTCCAGACTTTCCTGATGAAAAGTCCAGAAGCAAATGGAAAATTTGATCTTCAAATACAAAACTTAAGAGAGACAGAAAAAGGTAAACAGGGGTAAAAACAACCCCACAAACCTTGTTAATCAATAAGGCAAATATTATCCTTATAGGATAATATTGTTTTATATATATGCATGTGTGTGTGTGTGCGCGTGCGTGTGTGTGTGCATGTGTGTGTATGTATATATGTGTATATATATATATACATGCCAATCTTGTGAATAGTACAGTTATTATGACAATTGAAAAGGATACACATAGACTGTGGGTATCAGTATAAAATAACTGATATAAGGATAAAAAACATAATTAAGAGTTATAAAGGCAGGGTTCTGGGAGAAGGGGTAAGGAGGTAGTAGAAAAGGGTAAATTACATCAAATGAAGAGGCAAAAAAACACATTATAGTAGAGGGAAAGACAGGAGGGAGAAAAGTAGTATATGAGCTTTGCCCTTATCAGATTTGTTTCAAGAAAAGAATAACATACTCTGAAAAGTACAGAAATCGAACTTGTCCTACAGGCAGTAGGTGGGGAAAGGGCAAAGGAAAGGGGGGGGGGGTGTAGTCAGAAGGGAGGGAAGAAGTAGCAAGGGGAAAACTGTAAGATAAGGGAAGGAAATCAAGAGGAAAGGTAAACTGAAGAAGGTGGTGGTCAAAAGCAAAACTCTTTTGAGGAGCAGAAGTGGGGAAGGAGACATAAAAGCATAAACGGGGGAAAACAGGATGGAGAAAAAGGCACAGCTTGTAATCGTAACTATGAATGTGAATGCAATGAACTCTCCCATAAAATGGAGGCAGATAGCAGAATGGATTAAAAACCATAATCCTACAATATGTTGTTTACAAGAAACACATTTGAAAAGGGGGGATACACACAGGGTAAAAGTAAAAGGATGGAGTAGAATATATTGTGCTTCAGCTAAAGTAAAAAAAGCAAGAGTAACAATCCTAATCTCAGACAAAACAAAAGCAAAGATAGATCTAATTAAAAGAGATAAGGAAGGACACTATATCCTGCTAAAAGGCACCATAGACAATGAAGCAATATCATTATTTAACATATATGCATCAAGTGGTATAGCAAGCAAATTCTTAGAGGAGAAGTTAAGGGAGTTACAGGAAGAAATAGAAAACAAAACTATACTAATGGGGGACCTCAACCTCCCCCTCACTGAACTTGATAAATCTAACCTCAAAATAAACAAGAAAGAAGTTAAGGAGGTGAATAGAATTTTAGAGAAGGCAGATATGATAGACCTCTAGAGAAAACCGAATGGGAATAAAAAGTAATATACTTTTTCTCAGCAGTACATGGCACACACTCAAAACTTGACCATGTATTAGGGCATTAAAAACCTCACAATCCAGTGCAGAAAAGCTGAAGTAGTCAATGCATTCTTCTCAGATCATGATGCAATAAAAATTATTTGTAATAACCATGGAAAGATGAGCTAAAAATTAATTGCAAACTAAATAATCTAATTCTAAAGAATGAGTGGGCCAAAGAACAAATCACAGAAACAATTAATAACTTCATTCAAGAGAATGACAATAATGAGACAACATACCAAAACTTATGGGTTGCAGGAAAAGCAGTTCTTAGGGGAAGTTTTATATCTCTAAATGCTCACATGAATAAAATGGAGAAAAAGAAGATCAACAAAATGGGCATGCAGGTGGAAAAGCTAGAAAAAGAACAAATTGAAAATCCCCAATTAGATACCTAATTAGAAATACTGAAAATCAAAGGAGAGATTAATAAACTTGAAATCAAGAAAACTATTGAACTAATAAATAAATCTAAGAGCTTAAAACCAATAAAATTGATAAACACTTGGTTAATTTGATTTAAAAAAAGAAAGAAGAAAAACAAATTACCACTATCAAAAATGAAAAGGGTGAATTCACCTCCAATGAAGAGGAAATTAAAACAATAATAGGAATTATTTTGCCCAATTGTATGCCCATAAATTTGATAACCTCAGGGAAATGGATGAATATTTACAAAAATACAAATTACCCAGGTTAACAGAAGAGGAAGTAAATTACCTAAATAATGCCATCTCAGAAAAAGAAACTGAGCAAGCCATCAATGAACTCCCTAGGAAAAACTCTCCAGAGCCAGATGGTTTTACATGTGAATTCTATCAAACATTTAAAGAACAATTAATTTCCATACTTTATAGACTATTTGGGAAAATAGGTGAAGGAGTACTACCAAATTCTTTTTATGACATAAATATGGTACTAATACCTAAACCAGGAAGAGTCAAAACAGAGAAAGAAAATTATAGACCAATTTCCTTAATGAATATTGATGCAAAAATTTTAAATAAAACATTAGCAAAAAGATTGCAGCAATTTATCAGGAGAATAATACACTACAACTAGGTAGGATTTATTCCAGGAATGCAAGGTGGGTTCAATATTAGGAAAACTATCAGCATAATTGATCATATCAATGACAAAACTAGCAGAAACCATACAATTATCTCAATAGATGCAGAAAAAGCTTTTGACAAAATACAACACCCATTCCTATTAAAAACACTAGAAAGCACAGGAATAAATGGAGCCTTCCTTAAAATTTATAAATAGCATCTACCTAAAACCATCAGCAAGCATTATATGTTAATGGGGATAAGCTAGGTCCATTCCCAAAAAGATCTGGGGTGAAACAAGGATGTTCATTATCACCCCTATTATTCAATTTGGTACTAGAAATGTTAGCTTTAGCATTAAAAGAAGAAAAAGAAAATTGAAGGAATTAGAATAGACAAAGAAGAAACTAAATTATCACTTTTGCAGATGATATAATGATTTACTTAGAGAATCCTAGAGATTCAAGTAAAAAACTACTTCAAATAATAAACAACTTTAACAAGCTTGCAGGATATAAAATAAACCCACATAAATCCTCAGCATTCCTATATATTACTAACAAAGCCAAACAGCCAGAGATAAAAAGAGAAATTCCATTTAAAATTATTGTAGACACTATAAAATATTTGTGAGTCTACCTGCCAAGACAAACCCAGGGCCTATATGAACACAATTATGAAACACTTCTCACACAAATAAAGTCAGATCTATTTAAATGGAATAACATCAGTTGCTCGTGGTTAGGCTGAGCTAATATAATAAAAATGACAATTTTACCTAAATTAATTTACTTATTCAGTGCCATAGCAATCAAACTACCAAAAAATTATTTTACAGAGCTGGATAAAATGATAACAAAATTCATCTGGGAGAACAAAAAGTCCAGAATATCAAGAGAATTAATGAAAAGAAATGCTAGGGAATAGCCATACCAGATATCACACTGTACTATAAAGAAGCAGTCCTCAAAACTACCTGGTACTGGCTAAGAAAAATTGTGGTAGATCAGTGGAATAGGTTAGGTATACAAGGCACAGAAGTCACTGACTATAGCAATCTATTCTTTGATAAACCCAAACAATCCAGCTTCTGGGTTTAGAATTCACTATTTCATAAAAACTGCTGGGATAATTGGAAAACAGTATGGCAGAAACTGGGCATAGACCCATATCTCACACCATATACCAAAATAAAGTCAAAATGGGTACATGATTTAGGAATAAAGGCTGATACTATAAGCAGTTTGGGAGAGCAAGGAATAGTTTACTTTTCAGATTTACAGGAAAGGGAAGAATTCATGACCCAACAAGAGAGAGAGAGCATTATAAAATGCAAAATGGATAATTTTCATTATACTAAGCAGAGAAGTTTTTGTATAAACAAAAGCAATGCAACAAAGATTAGGAGGGAAGCAGAAAATTGGGAGAAAATCTTTACAACCAATGTGTCTGATAAAGGCCTCATCTCTAAAATATACAGGGAACTGAGCCAAATTTATAGGAATAAAAGTCATTCCCCAATTGTGAAGTGGTCAAAGGATACAAACAGTCAGTTTTCAGAGGAAGAAATTAAAGATATCTATAGGCATAGGAAAAAATGCTTTAAATCACTATTGATTAGAGAAATGCAAATCAAAACAACTCTTAGGTACCACATATCTCCTGTCAGATTGGCTAACATAACAAAACAGGAAAATGATAAATGCTGGAGAGGATGTGGGAAAATTGGAACATTAATACATTGTTGGTGGAGTTGTGAACAGATCCAGCCACTTTGGAGAATAATTTGGAACTATGCCCAAAGAGCTTTAAAAATATGCATACCCTTTGACCCAGCAATACCACTCCGAGGGCTATATCCCAAAGAGATCACACAAGTGGGAAAGGGACCTGCATGTACAAAAATATTTATAGCTGCTTTTTTTGTGGTGGCAAAGAATTGGAAATCAAGGGGATGCCCATCAATTGGAGAATGGCTGAACAAGTTGTGGTATATGAATGTAATGGAATACTGTTATGCTATAAGAAATGGGGAAGATATAGACTTCATAATAACCTGGAAAGACCTACATGATCTGATGCTGAGTGAGAGGAGCAGAACCAGGAGAATATTATACATAACCATAGACATATTGATTCTGTGATGACTAACTTTCATAGACTTGCCTCTCCTCAGCAATACAAGGCTCAAAGACAGCTCCAAAGGACTCATGATGGAAAAAGCTATGCTCATCCAGAGAAAGAACTGTGGAATCTGAATGCAGATTGAGGCAAACTATTTGCTCTCTCTCTTTTTTTCTTCTTTTTTGGTTTTGTTTCTTCTCTCTCATGATTCATTCCATTGATCATAAATCTTCTTTGCAACTTGACTATTGTGTAAATAAGTTTAATGTGAAGGTTTATGTAGAATCTATATCAGACTGCATACCATCTTGGGGAGCAGGGGTGAGGGGAGGGAAGGGAAGAAAATTTGAAACTCAAGAACATGTAAAACTAAGTGTTATATACTAAAAACAAAAAATCTAATTAAAATAATAATAATAATTTAGTGTCTATACAATAAAGTCTTTTTAGGTCAAATTCTGGGATATGTATGTATACAATACATGCATACATATATGTACATATACACATACACACATATCTGTGTAATATATGGCGAATATAGATTATTCAGGTTCTTGAGCACCTCCCTCAGATCTTTTACCTGAGAAACTCTATTTTAGTTTGATTTTCTTTCTGTTGCAATTCCAATTGGCCCAATCCTTCCTGGAGGAGAAATATATTTAACTCAGCTTCCTTCTTTTTGATTTTGAGTACTTTAATGTTTTCTTGGAGGGATGAAAGCTTAGATTCTGTTTCTCACTTAATGGCTTCTAACAGCCACTGATTAAAGGAGTCCAAGTCAGAGTGCTTGATGTTTGACTTGGCCTTATTGAGGGAAATCTTTAGATAGTTTATTTTATCTTTACCAAAGGAACCCCACTGTGGGCAGCAGTTTTCAGGGACGGGACCCTAGAAGTTGAAAGCATCCAAGAGGTACTTCAAAGTCATATGATTGGCTGCAGTTCCATTGGGGGCCAGATAAAGTGGATACTAAATTGTCCATGAGTCTTTACCAGTATTCTCTATTAAAGAGGACCAGGAACTGAAAATGATATGGGAGTGAAGATTCGAGAGAGATTATGTACTCATTTCTCCAATGGGAAGGGACTTGGGGACTGGGCACAAGTGGCTTGTACCAGTACCAGCGCATCCAGAAGCTCATTCCCAGGATGCAGCAATTCATAATCTCTGGTGAATCTCATTGCTGCCACCAATTTAATGCCAAGTCCTGAAATAAATCAAACTCATAAGTGGAGGAAAAGGTGTCCTCAAATGAGATAAAGAAGGTAAAGAGCCTGGAGTACCCCAGGTACCTGAGTACATGAGTGTCCACAGGAAAAATTATGGAAAGGTTTTTATATATTCAGGATGAAAGGGAGGCTATCATAAGAGGAGCAAGACCTGGTAATGAAGCCCTAGCCACCCTTGGCAATCTGAACAAGAAAACCCACTTCATTCCGGTTGTTTTTACCCTTCTTCATCCAATTTGCTCCAGATCTTAATCAGGGGGTAAGAACACTTTTAGTCACTTTCAGTACCTGTGGCTAGCCTAAGTTAGTTTCTGTTTACAAGATAAATAAAGCCCAGGTTCCCCAGATAGAGCCCCAGGGTAGAGCCCAGTCCAATCTAATTCAGAGCAAAATGCCTGAAGAGCAGAAATGGAATGACATTTCTAGGATTCTTTAGAGGGACAAGTTTCACTTATTGTCAGGATAGCCTTTTGACAGAGAAGAGAATATTACATTTGATATATTTATATTAAAATTAATTTTCCTGTCAGTACACTCTTCTAATTCTTTCACTTTTCTACTAATATTCTTAAAGTGTCCTTATTCTTAAGGACTAAGTCCTGTGAGAAAATGATTATTAATAACCAATATCATGGGGAGATTCAGAGCTCTCCCCGCCTCCTTCCAAAGACCTAACTTTAGGTTCAGTTTTCCTTCAGAAGGACATTACTAATAATGAGATTTCTTTGACTCTCCTCATCTTGGTCAGACCCTACCCAAGCTTGCAAGGAATTTAATCTAGGGTGGGGAAGCCCATTGTGTTCTACTCAAACTTGGATGGAGCCAGATCTGTTTGTCTGCAATAGAAGTTCCCAAACTTACTTGGCCTTTTTCAAAAAAAAAAAAAGATTACTCTGCCCCCAAAACATCTCACTCAAAGAGACTTAGCAATTTCTATAACACCTATCTGACCAAAGGGAGAATCAACACTCTCCCAGACCTGCCTGAGTATACACATTGAGCAGAAATGCACCCATTAGCCCAAACTTAGAATTTCTTTTATTGTCTGAATATATCTTAGGTTGGGTAAATCTTTGCCTAAGATTTCCCACACTGGTTGATTTCTGGATGAGGAAGTAAAAAGGTGATGGGAGGAAACTTGGTCCTAATTCAATAATTAGTTATTAATACAAGAGAAAAATTCCTATTTCTCACAGATGAGAGAGAGTAAGAAGTTCAGGGTAATGCCAATATTTTGGATGGCCTCCCTGGAGCTGGCCAAATTGCATCTCAGGGTTCAAGGCAAAATATTATTTTGGGGGGTTTGTTTTCAGAGAAAGAAAAAAGCTGGCAGTAGATAAAATATGATTTGGGAGACATAGCTGTACCAACCTTTGGAAAATGTTATTGTCAGTATTTTTTATGAGCATGTACTATAAGCTACAACTTCCCTTAAGAGGAAACTGTCATGGTGGCCTCAAGAACACCAGGCCTAATCCTATAACAATGGTTTTCAACAATATGTTGTTTACAAGAAATGCTTTTTAGAATGAGAGATATGCACAGAGTTAAAATGGAAAGTTGAAATAAAATGTATTATACTACAGCTGATACAAAAAAGGCAGGGGTAGCAATTATTATCACAGACAAATTAATGGCTAAAACAAATTTAATTAAGAGATAAACATTTTGATAAGCCGTATCATGGATAATGAAGCAAAGGGATGCCCATCAATTGGGGAATGGCTGAACAAGCTGTGGTATATGAAGGTGATGGAATACTATTGTGCCATAAGAAATGGGGATGATGCAGACTTCATAACAACCTGGAAAAACCTACACGACATAATGCTGAGTGAGCGGAGCAGAGCCAGGAGAACGTTGTGCACAGCCACAGATATGTGGATTCCGTGAGGACCAATCCTGACATACTGCGCTTCTCTCAGCAACCTAAAGGGGCAAGGACAACTCCAGGGGACTCACGATGGAGAATGCTATCTTCATTCAGAGAAAGAACTGCGAAGTTTGAATACAGACTGAGGCACACTACATGCTCGCCTTTTCTGCTTCTCTTTTGTTTTTGTTTTTGGGGTTTTTTTTTTGTTTTTTGTTTTTTGTTTTTTTTTTTTGGTTCTGTTTCTTCTTTCTCATGATTCATTCAATTGATCAAAATTCTTCTCCACGACTTGACTAGAGCATAAATTAATTCAACGTGAAGTTATACATGACAGTTATATGAGACTTCATGCCGTCTTGGGAAGGGAGGGGGGAGGGAAGGGAGAAAAACTGGAACTCAAAACTATGTAGAACCGTGTGTGGTAAACTAAAAATAAATAAAGAAAAAAAATATAAAAAAAATAAATAAATAAATTGACGCATGGAAAGCTAAAAAAATAAAAATAAAAAAAAATAAAAAAGGAAAAAAAAACTGAGATCAAGATTACCTTTATTGAATATCATTATCTGCATATCTCTGTAGGTTCATTTGTGATTTTTTTACAATCCCTGTGATATTACCAACAGAGGCAATAAAGCTTCAGTGGAATTGCAAAAAAAAAAAAAAATTTATTGTTTCAAAATTCAAAAGCAAAAGCAAAAATTCAAAAGCAAAATTAATACTGAACCTATATGGACCAAATACTGTAAAATCTAAATTTTTAAAAGAAAAGTTAAATAAATTATAGGTGGAAATAGATAGTAGTACTATAATAGTGATGGAGTCCTAATAGAGCTAACCCAACCCCAATATTCTAACTTCATTGCCCTCTGTACCTAGCTACTCATTGTCCCCCCCCCCCCAATCAACAGGTGTGTCCCTGAACTCTTAGTTCCCGCAGAAACCCTTTCCCACAAAACAGATGTGCAATCACAATCACATCATCTATCTTGACCAGTCAGAACCGCAATAGCTAGCCAGCTGGAGGGCAGCATGACCTGAATGCTTGACCACCAAACTGTAGAAGGGACCCACCCTACAACAGCACCTGCAAAATTCCACTCTGGGACCCGTCCTCCTTTACCTAATCCCTTAACAAACTCCTCCTGCCTTTTTAATATTAATCATATTCCTGAATTCTATGTAAATTCCTATATTATGTAATTGCATCTTTACCCTATAAAAATCCATCTTGCTTTCTCTGAAGCTGCTGGTTCCTCTTGGAACTTAGCCCACTCCATGAGAGGCATCAATCTCAATAAATGCCTATACTTGGGTTAGAGCTGGTCTGACTCTGAATCCTTTGAGCTCCACCACAATACATCATGAAACCTCAACAGTTTCTGGCAATCAAAATCACATCAACAGTAGAAGACTTTAATCTTCACCTCTCAGAACTAGATAAATCCAAACAAAAAATAACTAAGAAAGAAGTCAAGGAAGTGAATAAAATTTTAGATAAGCTAGATATGATAGGTATCTGGAGAGAATTGAATGGAAATAGAAAAGAATACAACTTTGTCTCAGCAGTTCATGGTACCTTTGCAAAACAGACTACAAATTACCACATAAAAATGTTGTAGCAAAAAGCAGAAATATTAAAAATATCCTATTCAGATCATACTGCAATAAAAATTATTTTTAAAACAAGACTAAGAAAACCTAGACTAAAAACTAATTGGAGATTAAACAACCTAATCTTAAAGAATGAATGGTTTAAAGAACAAATCATAGAAACAATAATTTCATTAAAGAGAATGACAATAATGAGAAAATACATCAACACCTATGGGATACAGCAAAAGCAATAATTAGAGGAAAATTTATATCTCTAAATGTTTATATCACACAAAAAATAAATGCTTACATCAATAAAATAGAGAAAGAGCAGACTAATGAATTGGCTATGCAATTGAAAAAGCAAAAAAAAAATTGAAAATCCCCAGTTAAACACTAAATTTGAAATCCTAAAAATTAAAGGTGAGATTAATAAAATTGAGAGTAAAAAAAGCCATTGAAGTAATAAATAAAACTAGGAGTTGGTTTTATGATCAAACAAACAAAATGAACAATTAGTTAATTCGATTTTTTTAAAAGGAGAGAAAACCAAATTGTTAGTATTAAAAATGAAAAGGCTGAATATATCACTAATGAAGATAAAATTAAGGCAATTGTAAAGAGTTATTTTGTGCAATTATGTGCCAATAAACTTAACAATTTAAGTGAAACAGAAGAATATTTACAAATATATAAATTGTCTAGGTTAGCAGAAGGGGAAATGGAGTATCTAAATAGACTTATTTTAGAAAAAGAAATTGAACAGGCCATAAGTGAGCTTCCTAAGAAAAAAGCATTCAGACCAGATGGATTTACAAGTGAATTCTATCAAACATTTAAAAGTCAACTAATTCAATATTAAATAAATTATTTGGAATAATAGTAAAGAAGGAATTCTACCAAACTCCTTTTATGAAACAAATACAATACTGATTCCTAAACCTGGAAGAGCAAAAATAGAAAAAAGAAAAATACAGAAAAATTTCATTGATGAATATGCATGCAAAAATCGTAAATAAAATATTAGCTAATAGATTACAAAAATATATTACAAAAGTTATACATTATGATTGAGTGGCATCTATGCCAGGAATGCAGGGATGGTTTGACACAAGAAAAACTATTAATATAACTGATTATATCAATAATAAAAGTGAAAAAAATAATATGATTATATCAATAGATGCAAAAAAAAGCTTTTGATAAAGTTCAACACTCATTTCTATTAAAAAAAAACAACACTTGAAACTATTGGTATAGAGTTTTTCTTAAATTGATAAAAGAGCATTTATCTAAAACCAACAGCAAGCATTATTTGTTGTGGGGATTAACTAGAGGCCTTCTGAGTAAGATCAGCTGTGAAACAAGGATGTTCTTTCTCTTCAATATTATTCAATATTTTATTGGAAATCCTAGCAACAGCAATAGAAGGAGGAAAAAAGAAGGAATTAGAATAGGGAATTAGGTGACAAAACTATCTCCTTTTGAGGATGATATGATGATATTCTTGGAAAATCCTAAAGACTCAATTAAAAAGTTAGTTGAAACAATAATTTTAGCTAAGTAGCAGGATATAAAGTAAATCCATATAAATCATCAGCATTCCTATATCTCACAAACAAAACTCTGCAAGAAGAGACAGTAAAAAAAAACATTTAAAATAACTCTAGACAGTATAAAATACCTGGGAGTACAACTGCTTGAAACAAACCCAGGAACTACATAAATAAAATTATGAAAATAAATTTTTATACAAATAAAGTCAGATTTAAATAATTGGAGAGATATTAGCTGTTCATGGGTAGGCAGGGCCAAAATAATAAAAATGACCATTTTACCCAAACTCATGTATGTATTCAATGCTATCCCAATTAAACAACAAAAAAATTTTTTTGCTGAATTAGAAAAAAATGATAAAAGAAATCCATTTGGAAAAATAAAAAGTCAAGAATATCATAGGAAATAATGGCAAAAAGTGCAAAGGAAGGAGACTTAGCAGTACCAGATCTTAAACTGTATTATAAGGCAGTAATTATCAAAACTGTCTGGTACTGGCTAAGTAATAGAAAGGTAGATAAATGGGATAGAGTGGACATAAAATTTACAGCAGCAAATAAACATTATAACCTTGTATTTGACAAGTGTAAAGACTTAAGATTTTGAGATAGGAATTAGTTATTTGGTAAAAATTATTGGGAAAACTAGAAAGCAGTATGGTAGAAACTGGACATGGACCAGTATTTCACACCATTTACAAATATAAGGTCAAAATGGATATATTACCTCAATATAAAGAGAAATGTTACAAGAAAATTACAACATAGAAGATGTTCTTATCAGACTTTTCAATAAACAACTGATGAATAAGCAAGAGATGGAGAGCAAAGTTAGATATAAAATGGATAATTACATTACATTACATTACATTACATTAAATTACATTACATTACATTAAATTAAAATGCTTTTGTACAAACAAAACAAATATAGCCAAGATCAAAACAAAAGCAAAAAATTGGGAGGGGGGAGAATCATAGACAGATTATCAGAGAAAGGTCTAAATTATATCTAAATTAAAAGAACTTTGTCAAATCTATAAGAATATGATCATTCCCCAATTGATAAATGGTCAAAATATATGAACAGGTAGTTTCCCAATGAAGAAATAAAAACAATTTGTAGTCATATGAATAAAAAAGGTCTAAATCATTATTGATTAGAGAAATGCAGATTAAAACAATCTTGAGATATCATGTTACACCTACCAGATTTGCTAAAATGATAGAAGGGCAAAGTGACAGATGTAGGAGAAAATGTAAAAAAATTGAGACACATTCATTGTTGGTGGAATTGTAAATTGATTCTACCTTTTTTGAGAACAATCTGGAATTATGCCCAAAGAGTTATTAAACTACCTATGTATTTTGACCCAGCAATACCCCCACTAGGTCTATATCCAAAGATGATTAGAGAAAAAGGAAAGGAAAGTATATGTTCGAAAATATTTATAGCAGTTCTCTTTGTGGTGGCAAAGAATTGGAAATTACAGTGATGCCCATGGATTGGGGAATGGCTAAACACATTGTGGTATATGATTGTGATGGAATACTATTGTACTATGACCTCAGTGATTTTAGAAAAACTTAGAAAGATTTGAAAGAAATGATGAAAAGTGAAATGAACAAAACCAAGAGAATATTATATGCAGTGAGAGCAATAATGTTTTGAGAATGACTTTGAAAGAATGAATTATTTTCACTATTAGAAATAGCCAAATTAATCATAAAGGACATATAAAAAAGACATTATTTGCATCTAGAGAAAGAACTGATAAATAGAAGTATGTATAGAATAGTTTATATATATATGTATTTATATATATAGTATGTATTTATGTATGTGTGTATATATGTATATATATACATATATATTCCTATTTGTGTCTAATGGTAGCCATCTCTAAAGTGGGGAGGGGGAAGAAAAAGAAAGAAATTTACATGATAATTTTGTTGTATAATTGAAAGAAATAGCAAGTGTACATAGTAGATATGTTGTCTCACACGCAATTATCTTTTATTAATCATACTATGTTATGGAAATGCTTATTTTATTTCATAAGTTAAAAGAAAAAATAGTTTCTACACATCAATTCTATAAGCTACAGCTTCCCTTAAGAGGAAGCTGTCATAGTAGCCTTGAGACCACCAGTCCTAATTTGATGACAGCTACCCACCTTGCATATCTAAACACTATATTTAGATTTATCTCAGTGCAAATATCCTTAGTGAGTTTAGCAGTGTGTTGTTTGAGAAAGCAAGTAACACTATTGGAAGTTTGCAGCAGGTGCTCTGTGTTATTATGGGCTTTCCTTTCCATTTCTATTTGTGTTTATGGAAGCAGAACAGTGATTTTTCTGCCTCCTCCCACACTCCCTTCCCTCTACCCCACCCCCCGCACCCCTGCCACCTGAAGACCAGGTGTGTTATATTTTACTCTTCCTCTATGGTTATCTGGTACTTTTTAGGGGCTTGGGGTTGTCTAAGTGTCTGACATTGACTTAAGACTCTACTGATTGAGACTGGGGGCGGAGCCAAGATGGCAGCTGGAAAACAGGGACTAGCTTAAGCTCTCCCCCAAATCCCTCCAGACACCTGTAAAAAATGTCTCTGAACAAATTTTTGAGCTACAGAACCTACAAAATAACAGAGGGAAACAAGTCTCCAGCCCAAGATGGCCTGGATGGTTGCTAGGAATGATCTATTGCACCACGCTGGGAGTGGAGTGTAGCCCAGCATGGGCCACACCAGGACAGACCAGATCAGGAGTTGGGTGGAGCAGGCCTTAGGGCCTGAATCACTGAGCCAGCTGTAGCAGTTACCAGACTTCTCAACCCGCAAACACCAAAGACAATGGAGCAGGTTAGTGGGAAAACTGCTGGATCTGAGTGAGAAAAGTGCATGATCCAGCCCGAGCCCTGGGGCAGTAGAGGTGGCACAGAGCAGCAGCAGGAAGCTCCTACATCTACTTCCAGAGCTCCAGTGGAGACTGCTTCTGGAGTCTCTGGTCCACATGGTTGGAGGAATCAAGTAGCAAATCAGAGCGGGAGTACAGGGATTGCTTTGCTGGCACAGAGACAGGGTTCTCTTGCTTTGCCCTGCTTGGATCTGGGTTGTGGTCCTGGTTGGCAGTTCTTGGGGGAGGAGGAGTGCTGCTGTGGCAGAGCTTGTGTTGACTGTGGAGTAGAAGTATCTCTGAAAACAGCAGTGCAAGGCCCCTAAAGCTTAGGACAAAGTACTCTCTACTCTACAAGCAGTCATACCCTAACAAAAAGCTGAAGGATCAAGTAGTTGGCTGGGAACATGAACAGGCAGTATAAAAGAACTCAGACTATAGAATCTTTTTTGGTAACAAAGAAGATGAAAACATACAGCTAGAAGAAGTCAACGAAGTCAAAGAGCCTACATCAAAAAACTCCAAGAAAAATATGAATTGGTTTCAGGCCATGGAAGAGCTCAAAAACAATTTGGAAAAGCAAGTAAAAGAAGTAGAGGAAAAATTGGGAAGAGAAATGAGAGAGATGCAAGAAAATCATGAAAAACAAGTAAACGACTTGCTAAAGGAGACCCAAAAAATACTCAAGAAAATAACACCTTAAAAATAAACTAACCCAAATGGCAAAAGAGCTCCAAAAAGCCAATGAGGAGAAGAATGCCTTAAAAGGCAGAATTAGCCAAATGGAAAAGGAGGTCCAAAAGACCACTGAAGAAAATACTACCTTAAAAACTGGATTGGAGCAAGTGGAAGCAAGTGACTTTATGAGAAATCAAAAAATTATAAAACAGAACGAAAAGAATGGAAAAATTGGAAGACAAAATATCTCATTGGAAAAACCACTGACCTGGAGAATAGATACAGGAGAGATAATTTTAAAATTATTGGCCTACCTGAAAGCCATGATCAAAAAAAGACCCTAGACATCATCTTTCAAGAAATTATCAAGGAAAACTGCCCTGATATTCTAGAGCCAGAGGGTAAAATAGATATTGAAAGAACCTATCTATTGCCTCTTAAAAAAGATCCCGAAAAGAAAACTCCTAGGAATATTGTCACCAAATTCCAGAGTTCCCAGGTCAAGAAGAAAATATTGCAAGCAGCCAGAAAGAAATAATTTGAGTATTGTAGAAACACAATCAGGATAACAAAAGATCTAGCAGCTTCTACATTAAGGGATCAAAGGGCTTGGAATATGATATTCCAGAGGTCAAAGGAACTAGGATTAAAACCAAGAATCACCTACCCAGCAAAAGCGAATATAATACTCCAAGGCAAAATATGTATTTTCAACAAAATAGAGGACTTTCAAGCTTTCTCAGTGAAAAGACCAGAGCTGAATAGAAAATTTGAATTTCAAATACAAGAATCAAGAGAAGCATGAAAAGGTAAACAGGAAAGAGAAATCATAAGGGACTTAGTAAAGTTGAACAGTTTTGTTTACATTCCCACATGGAAAGATGATATTTGAAATTCATGAGACCTTTCTCAATATTAGGGTAGTTGAAGGGAATATACATATATATATATACACACACACACACACACACACACACACACACACACACACACACAAAGGGCACAGGGTGAGTTGAATATGAAGGGATGATATCTAAAAAAATAAAATTAAGAGGTGAGAGAGGAATATATTGGGAGAAGGAGAAAGGGAGAGACAGAATGGGGTAAATTATCTCACATAAAAGTGGCAAGAAAAAGCAGTTCTATTGGAAGGGAAGAGGGGGCAGGTGAGGGGGAATGAGTGAATCTTGCTCTCCTCAGAATTGACTTAAGGAGGGAATAACATACACACTCATTTGGGTATCTTACCCCACAGGAAAGTAGCGGGAAGGGGATAAGAGAGAGGGGATGATAGAAGTGAGGGTAGATTAGAAGAGGAGGTAATCAAAAGCAAATACTTTTGAAAAGGGACAGGGTCAAGTGAGAAAATTGAATAAAGGGAGACAGGATAGGATGGAGGGAAATATAGTTAGCCTTTCACAACACGGCTATTATGGAAGTGTTTTGCATAATGATACATGTGTGGCCTATGTTGAATTGCTTGCCTTCTCAAGGAGGGTGGGTGGGGAGGGAAGAAGGGAGAGAATTTGGAACTCCAAGTTTTGAAAACAAATGTTCAAAAAAAATTGTTTTTACATGCAACTGGGAAATAAGATATACAGGCAATGGGGTATAGAAATCTATCTCGCCCTACAAGAAAGTAAGGGGAAAAGGGATGGGGAAGGGAGTAGGGTGACAGAAGGGAGGGCAGACTGGGGAACAGGGCAATCAAAATATATGCCATCTTGGAGTGGGGGGTGGGTAGAATGGGAAGAAAATTTGTAACTCAAGATCTTGTGGAAATCAATGTTGAAAACTAAAAATATTAAATAATAAAAATATGGAATAGACAAAAAAAAAGACTCCACTGATTTTTCACTTAATTTTTGATAGTCCAAGCACCCCAGTTTTACTTAACCACTTTATAGATTAGCTTTTCCAAAGGAATATTTATTTCAAAAGTTTAGCAAGAACAAACATACAAACATTCTTCCCTGATGCCTCAGAGGCATAATCCTCACTACATCCTCTTGCCCCCTAGGGAAGGGAAAGAAATTGAACATATGAACATTTCTGATTCAATTCACTACAATGTTGCCTCTGAAAGGTTGGTTATTTTTCTTTAAATACATTAAGTTCATAAAATGCAACAACGAGAAATGAAAATTGAAAGTTCAAGGTAAAAACGTATGAAACTCACAAGTTCTAATTTTCCAGCCAATAATAAGGTATTTTATGGAAATAAGTAGGATAAGAAAAGGGAGTGTGGCTTAATGGACAGAGAGCCAGGAAGAACCGGGTTCAAGTCCCCCCTCTAACACATACTAACTGTATGACCCTGCGCAAGTCACTTAATCTTATAGTGACCCAGGCATATGTTTAACTATAAATTACAGAGCAGGGGCTGATCTGCTCTGTGGAATTCCAGAAGTATAGCCTTTAAAAAAACATAGCTAAATAAATATATACAATTACAAATCTGTGATTGTGATATGTATTTTGATTTTTTTACTCAAAATCCTAACATTTTCATAAAAAAAAAAGTTCATGGTAACAGTCACAACATATTTTGTCTTAATAATGACAGTTCACATTTCTATTATGAATGTTTCCTTTTCATGATTTTGTGACCATATCCCTTTGGCTTATGCAGTGCTTACCATCAGAGCAACCCTGTGAGGTAAGTGATATAAATACCATAATCCCCATTTTATAGAAGGGTAAACTGAACCACAGAGAGCTTCAGAGATTTGCCTTTGACCACACAGCCATCAAATGTCAAAGGCTAAACCTAAAGAGAGATTTCCTGAATACAAGTCTAGTAATGTAGGAGGGGATGGGGGGGGCTTCTTCTCTCTCCCCCATTTTCCCTCTCTACATCTTAACTGACTACTAACAGTGATATCCAAGTGCTTCTCTGTTGCTTTAAGCTCCAACATAATAAAAGTAAACCTAGACTTCCATCAAATTTCTCCAATGTTTTCTAAACAAGGTAAAAAAAAATAAAAATAAAAGGCAGTAAACTTTCCAGAAAGAGGTATCCAAAGCACTCACAAGGTGGGAATCAGTAGAAACAAGCAATTCATTCTATGCTGAGCACTCACCTCAAGTTTTCATTATTTATAGAGGCAAAATTCCTAGAATTTCTTGTCAGCTGACATGCTCTCTTCCAGTCTTTCCCTTTCTCCAAATGCCATTAGTGCAATACAAAAACTCAGTTCCTTCTTCCCTCCTGGTGGCTTCCTGCTGTGCTGTGTAAACCCAGCTGGTGGCGCTGTGGTATTATTTCCAAGAGCTTTGGCTTTTTTTCCCCCATGTATTGAGGCCCTCCTCAAGATTCAGGATGCCATCTTTGGAAAAGGAAACCACTTTTCACATAGTGGCTTTTTAAAAATTCTCCTTATTGGTGGTAAGAAAGCTTATTTTTTAATCCTTCATTTCAAATGAATCTTTATTGTCTTTACACGAATATATTTACAACTTATAAACACAATTGACCACTTTTAAAAACCTGGTGAGACTTAACTATACTATCTCTAGGCAATTGAAAAATTATTTATCAGGATTCCATTAAGGAGGTTTTTTTTTTTTTCCCTCTATGACCTCAAGAATAATAAGAAAAATATGGGGCTGGGAGGTGGAGGGGTTGGACTTGAATTCTTGTTGTGAAACTTTGAAATGTTCATAATATTTAAATGAAACCTGATAAAATGAAAAATATTTTAAAAGACATGAAGGAAATGAGCAGTAAAAATAACTGCGAGTGAAACCCCATCTTTCTGCCAACGCTGGGTACAATCCTAACAAAAGAGGGTACTCTCAGAGCTAAGGAGAGGTAGTTGACTGTGATAGATACATCTTTAAATGTAATTGCCTTGACATTTCTTGCCTTTGCTTACAATGTTTATCTCTCTTAATTACTCTCTTCTTACTTACCGTCAGGTTTCCACCCCTAAAAAGAGTGTAGGGCTGGCCCCAGGCAAAATTTTGACCGGCAAAGTTTGTCTTCAATCCTCTCCCCTCCCCTTCCCCAAAGGCAAGGCCACCCCTTTGGGGGTATAAAGGCTGTGGAATATCAAACTGTGTGACTGAGATCAATTTCCTAGAAACAATCTTACTAAGTGGAACCTAGAATACAGAAGTGTTTTGGGGGAGATGGTGGCCAGGGAGGCCACATGCAGGCTGGAGTAAGGGTGGAGCTGCATCCGGAGAGATTGTTGTCAGGAATCTATAACTAGGAATTCTGGCACCTAAGGGAAAATTCAGTCAGAGGAGAGGGGGAAAGGGTGAGGAAATGAACTATGCTGCATCTAGTAAATTCTCTTTACTTCTCAAAATCCCATTACCTAGGCAGACTGCCTAAGCAAAAACTCCTTTCTCCTGCTGCCATCCCCCAGTCCATCATCTCCACCCCCCATAATCCTATCCTACCTTGTCCTCATCTTCAATTGCTCCCTTTGGGGACCCCATTCTATTGGGGGGAATCTTTTTTTTTTTACTTCTTAAACCTTCTTATCTAACGCTCCATTCATCTCCTTGCACTCATGGAAACCTGGAGGTATTGCATCCCTGGCCACTTTCTCTGGTCCTGGATGTACCATCTGCCTCCCAGCAGTGGTACAGGATGAGGAAGAAGAGGAAAAGCAGGAGGAGGAGGAGGAAGAGGAGGAGGGGGATGCTCACTTCCAGACCATTCCCCTACCAACATCACTCAGCTACTTCTGCTTCTCTGAAGTTCACTCCTTGCTCTGTATAACACTGTACAAATTCTAATGGCGGGTTTCTACCAGCCCCCAAATCATTCTCTCTCTTTTCTCAAGGAGTTCAGCATAGGGCTCATAGTCTTTGTCTCTACCCCCACCCCTCCCTTCATACATGAATGAACAAATGAATGAATGCTTGGGGACTTCAAAAGACATGTTGATATCTCCTTAGACTGCCTTATCTTCCCCTGAAGGCTGCCTGCTGAATTGACTTCTCTCAGTTCACCGGCATCTCTCCCACAGTATTTTCAGCTTTGTTTTCCTTAAGATCTGAACTTCCATCCACCAGAATTTTGAGATATCAGCAGCACAAAACCTAGAGTGAAGAAGATGAGGGAGGTAGAGGCAAGGACAGCAAAGTGTACCACCTGCCTTGTTCTATCTCAAATAGTCCTTTACTTGGGCAGAACATGCTGTCAAGATGTGCCTGAAGCATCTCCCTTGTTTCCCAAGGGCCAATCACAGGTGGAGATTTCCATTTCCAGTGGATAGCTAGTCCCAGAGGTGCCCTACACACATACCCCAACTACTTCACCCAGAAGATTGAAAGGCCCAGACATCAAGAATCATTTCTACCTCCCAGGAGTAGCTTGTCCCCTCTGTCCCAGAACCTGGGGCATTACCTGAAAGGCATAATCACCCTCTAGGAGGCTATTTTCTTTCCCCAACTTACCCCACCTAAAGTGCCCACCCAGGGGGCAGCTAGGTGGTGCAGTGAGTAGAGCACTGGCCCTGGAGTCAGGAGGACCTGAGTTCAAATATGGCCTCAGACTCTTGACACACTTACTTAGCTGTGTGACCTTGGGAAAGTCACTTAACCCCAATTGTCCTACCTTCCTCTTTCCAAAAAATTAAAATAAAGCTCCCACCCAGGACACAATGTGCTATGAGGCAGTCTCAAAAGGCTTTCCTTCATGGTCAGGAGACTGTTCCCTAATCTTTCACTTGTCCCTGGGCTATGTTGCCCTATCTTCCATCAAGCCCTAGGTAGTCTATAGGGAAAATCTGGAAGAAGTCCTATTTCCTGGATCCTTAAGACCACAACGATCTTTTTTTTCATCCATGTCCTCTTCCCTTGTTCCCCCAACCTCTACCACCAATGGTTCCACTTCTTTCCCTTCCATTGAGTTAATTCCTTTCAATAAGTATTTAATAGCAATAGCTAGCATTTATATAGCATTGTAAGGTTGCACAGTATTTTATGCATTAAGCCCCTACTCTGTTAAAAGAATGGTACAAACCACTGGAGACACAAGGACAAAATGGAACACTACCTCTGGCCTTGCGGATCTAGGTGGTATAGTGGATAGACCACTGGGCCTGGAGTCAGGAAGAACTGAGTTCAAATCCAGCCTCGAACACTTACTAGCTGTGTAAGCCTTGGCAAGTCAATTAACTCTGTTTGCCTCAGTTTCTTCACCTATAAAATGAGCTGGAGAAGGTAATAGCAAACCAGTCCAGTATCTTTGCAAGAAAACACCAAATGGGGCCATGAAGAGTCAGGCATGACTGAAATGCCTGAGCAACAACATCTCTTCTATGGGGGTAAGACAAGTTAATATATGTTTGTAAATAATAGTTCAAGGAGGGGAGAGATCATAAGGAGAAACTTCCTATAAAAGGTGGTCCATGAGCTGAGATTGGATGGAAGCTAGAGAATCTGAGGAATGAGTACATTTCAAGATTGGGGAAACGGAGAGACAGCCAATATAGCATAGAGGATGCCAGATTTGGGGGAAGCAAATCTGTCTGCCTTATCAGAAAGTAGCTTTCATGAAAGGGAATAATATGAAATAAGCCCTGAAGAGGTCAGTTGGAGTCAGATTTGAAGGGCTTTCCATGACAAGCAGAAGCATTTCTATTTCATCCTAGAAGCTATAGGCAGTCTCTAAAATTTATGGAGTAAGGGAACTGGGCAGATTCTTTTAGGAGCTGTTCAGAAGATGAGACTTTTTCAATAGCCCAGAAAAGAAGTTAGGAGGACCTGAACTAAGTTTATTGGCTATTTTCATGGAGAGAAGTATCTCTTCCAGACCACCTTCCCCCATTACCCTTAGCCAGCAAATTGGCATAGGGCAGGTGGATACATGGATGGATGGAAAAAACACCAGGTCTGAAGTTAGAGCACCGAGGTTCAAAACCCATCTCCGATGCTAACTTTGTGACATTAGACAAATTACTTAACTGCATCTGGGCCTGTTTTCCCATTTGTAAATGAGATGGGATGACTAGAGATCTTACTGAGGTAGGTTCTTTCAAATACTTAGTCTATGATCTTATGAGGTGTAAATTACAAGAAAGAAGCAATGCTTTACTCCCCACCACCACCCCAAGTGCCTGGGACAAAGCCTTAGCTGCCCCATGAGAGAAAGAACTCTTCTTAATCCTATGATTTTGCAAACGGCATAATTATGATATAGGATCCTTTATAGTACAAGTTAGAGGTGGCATTTTTTTCTATTGCCACCCTGAATCACTTCACAATTCTAGCTGTCTTATCTTCATAGCATACCAAAGTCCCCCAAGGCTTAGAATCTAGGATGTTGGCTTTGATTTTCGATAGCCTAAGGTAGGCTTTGTCAAAGAAGCCATTTAGGTTCTCCCTTCCCTGGCCAAGTTGAATCAATGCATATGAACTTTAATAGTACTGTGGTGTTCCCCTGGACTAGACCGATAATTTTATTCATAGAGAGAACTTTGGCATGAAGTCCATTTCTCTGAATTCAGATTGACACCTTCTCTACAACTTCTAGTAAGAGAGTTCCTGAGGGCACAGAGAGGTTCAGAGGATCACATCATGTGTCAGAAGCAGGATGTGAGCACAGGGCTGCCTGTCTTCAAGGTCAGGCCTCAATCCTCTGCACCACAATGCAATGCCTCTCATAATGGAATATTATTGCACCATAAGAAAAGACAAAAGGGACGGATACAGAGAAACCTGGCAAGACATAGAAACTAATGGAGAGTGAAATGACTAGAAACAGATACAGAGAAACCTGGCAAGATATAGAAAATGATGGAGAGTGAAATGACTAGAAATGGATACAGAGAAACCTGGCAAGACATAGAACTGATGGAGAGTGAAGTGACGAGAAATAAGAGAAACATTTATACAATGCCTGCCTTTAAAAGGAAAATAATTTTGACTTTAGAACTCTTATTCATACAGTAAACGGCCTTTACTTCTAAGGACTGATGATAAAACATGCTTCCCACCTATTGGCAGAGAAGTAGTACAGAATGAGACATACATTTCCAGACACAGCCAATTTGCTTTGCTTCACTATATTTATTTCTTGCAAGTTTGGGCTTATATATCTGGTGCAGACAAATTGTAGAGGGAATGAGGAAAGTGATAGTAATGCAAAAAATAAAATATAAAATGAAACGAAATGAGGAAAGAAAGAAAAAGAGTCAATGAAACATTTAAAAATCACACTGAAC
The DNA here is from genome assembly GCF_011100635.1 of Trichosurus vulpecula. Taxonomy (NCBI): domain Eukaryota; kingdom Metazoa; phylum Chordata; class Mammalia; order Diprotodontia; family Phalangeridae; genus Trichosurus; species Trichosurus vulpecula. The sequence goes on from NC_050578.1 coordinate 57,784,230, forward strand.
AAAACAGAAAGAAATTGAAAGAGGGACAGAGACAAATAATGTCAATACTATTATGTTAAATTTAATATACTTTCCAAAAAACAAGTTGTACATAATAGATATTCACAGTTTCACAATAAGTCCCCTTTTTTGTTTTGAATACATAGAAATGTTCATTTTTGTTGATTTTTTCAGGATAATAATAATAATAATAATATTGTGTTGTTATTTTTTTTAATTTGAGAATCTAGCTATCCAGATGCCCAGGCTAGTATAATAAACAAACTACAGTGAAAACATTCAATTGAATTGAAGAAGCTTTACTAAATGTGCACATTGTGTCTGATACTGTGTTAGGGACACAGACCAAATGAAACAATCTCTGACCTCCTTATATATACAAGGCCTTGAATGCTATATCCTAAAATTCCAGGGGTATAGAAGAGAAGGTAGAACACAGTGGAAAACATTGGCTCTGGATGTGGAAGGCTTAAGTTCATAGATGTATTGGATATAACAGATAGAATGCAAACAGGGATTGTTTCTTTCCTTTCCTTTTTTTTGAGGGGGGGCACATAGTAGCTTAATAAATTAATAGGTACTTAATAAACACTTGTTGATTAATTTTATTAATTGAAAAAATAGCCCCCATTTATAGAGTTTTTGAAGGCTTATAAAACACTTTCTTCCAGACCACCCTTTGAAGTTAGTAAGTAGTGCAGGTATTGCTCCCAATTTACAGTTAAGAGACTACTCCTATGAGAAACTTGTCCACAGTCACACAGTTTAATTAATGTACCTTGAGAAGAATGGAAATTCAAGTCTCTTAACTTTTCTGTTAGCCACCCACTCTTTTGCTTTTCTGAATGCTCTCCTGTTCCACTACTCTGATTCAATTTTCTCATATTGCTGCTTGAAGTCAGATTGAGGAAGTGGCGGTATTGAAGTAAGCATTTTCCCTCCAGTGAGTAGACAGCTCTGAGCAGAAATCCTGAGTTAGTCTAAAATGCTCTGGAAAAGAAAGAGGAGGCTTTGTCATTCTTCCAGCAGACAATAAACAAGTACATAGTCACCTGACTCCAGGTAGTCTTTAGGGAAATTCTGGAATACAATTAGAGAAAACAGTTATTCTATCAGTTGGGAGTGCTTCTCCCAAATAGGATTTAAATACTGTTTAAAATGACATATATATCAGGGTACCCCCTCCTCCTCCATATAAATATGCAGGTCCCATTTTGATGGCAGGAATAAGTCTGAGGAGTTTTATTTCCAGGGAGACAGGGCAGGATTTGCTGCTATGCAGACTGAATAATGTTGGAAGCCAACATCATGTCACATTTTGTGTGCACTCTGCAAAGATTAATCCAAGCGTTACAAATGGGACACAGACTGCCATTGTCCCAGGGACACTTTAATAACCCACACCTACAATATTCAACCTGTTGTTTGCATAGGGACAACTCTGGGACACAAAAACCCACCAGAGGGACTTCAGGGAAAGAAGCCATGGAGAGACTGAGACTCAGGCGCCACAGCTCCAGCTACTTTTCACCCTTCATGGCAAATAAGTCCTCTCAGAGTTTATTTATGCTCCAGGATGGGGGTGGTGCAGTCCACTTTCTCTAAAGCTACTCAGCTAGCGTTTATCAAATTTGCACACTAGTTCAGTTTGTTGGACTTAGGACACTTTTTTGCTGGGCTTTTGGGCTTTCATTAATTCAGGAACTGGATGTGTTTGTTTTAATTTGTGGCATGTAGTTCAAATTAGATATAATAGCCACGTGCCATTCAGGGTTTAAATTATTCTTAGCCAGTTCCTTCTTTCTCATCCTTCCCCATTCTCCCCCCAACCTTCCTTTACACTCTTTATTTCAGGCTCCTCTCATTTTCCTAGGTCTTCCCCTGCTCCCCAAATACTTGAAGATTGCCACAGGTTAAGAGAGTTGTTTACTAAGTTCTATTGTTTTCTTTTTTTTAACTGGAGAGTGGGGGTAAAATGGAAGTTTGGTGGAAAATGAAAGCAAATATTATTTCTCTCATTTCCTGCTGTTTCCCTGATACCAAACACTTCCTAATCAATATTGAAACTTTGTAGTACTAACAACAAATGAACAACAATGTTGCGAATATGCCACACTTCAGAACAAAGCTCTCCTATGGAGTAAGAAAGTTCTGCGATAGAGTGTACATGTTTTTCATTGAAATAACTAATTATTTTAAATTTACGAAGCAGGGAAAGATAAGGGAAATGATTAAATCAGGCATAAATAGTAACAAAACATGTAATTTGTGACTATATTGGACAATTTCTCAAAAATATATTCTTTTACCAGTTAAAGTGTATGTTATCAAAATCATTATCATATATGTATATTACACAATTGACCTTTATAACAGACCCTCACCCCACCACACATACACACACTCAAATTAGCATTATAAAGTTAAGAAATGTATTCATTAGAAAGGAGAAATACAGAGGATGTAGAAGAAGATCAAGGAGTTCCAGTTCCTGCACAAACTATGTTGTGAATGTCAGAGAAGACCAGATAGAATCCATTCATTTAAATTGAAACTTCTTAATAAACAAAAAATACGAAGAGAAAAGACAAACTGAAAATTGGCATTATATTTTTACTAAGAGAGCCTAAACTTAGTGTCATTGTCTATCTCGGATTCAGATTAGTTTTTTTTATTGTGTCTTGAAAATAGTTTATTGCCTTCGAAATCTTCATTCAATAAGAGTTTGTAAATAGTTTGAGGTTTTATTCATAGAAGCATACCACAAAACTACTATAGCAACATAAGCTATTTCCCTACTCTCTTTTTTAAATAAAGAAATCAAGAATAGTGTTGTGCAAATACATATATGTATAATTTATATATAATATATGTACATACATATATATGATTGCAAATGTATACAAAATGTTGGGGCAATTACTTTTTTAAAAACATGATCTATTCTATTACATTTTCATTAACAGATATTCAAATCCTTTGATTTCTTTAATTTTAGCATTGATTGTTGATTTTTTTGTTGATTTAATTCACTTGTATATTAGTTCTTTTTTTAAAAGAAACTAAATTATAAGCCCCTAAAGGGCAAAAATCATATGCCACTTCAGACACTTACTAGCTGTATGACCTTGAGTAAGTCACAACCTGTCTTATCCTCAGTTTCTACATCCGTAAAATAATAATCGTACCTATGTCTCAGGGTTGTTGTAAGGATAAAAATGAAATAATATTGGTAAAGAGCCTTGTGAATCATTAAGTATTATGTAACCACTAATTATCTTCCTCATCAATTTTTAAATCTAACAGTATTCTGCATATTGTAGAGGTTTAGCATATGTTTGATGAACTGACTTTAGGCTCCCAATGTGAGGATCTTTTCACTATATTATATTCTTATTTCAAGAGAAATGTGTCAGAAGTTAAAAAATTTTCTAGAGCTTGAGGCTGTGTTCACATGAATACTGTACAAACTCTTCCTGATCCATTAAAATAAAATAAAATAAAAATATTACCCATGTGATACTAGAAAGCTATCGATAGTGTGGTCATTGTTGGAGAGGCTATAGAAAGAGACATGCTGATATATACTATTAGTGGAGTTGTGAATTAGTCCAACCATTATAACCACAATTTTTAGTTGAACTGACTATCTGCTATATGTGAATATCATAAGAATGATTGACTGATACTTTTAGTCTATCCTATTGCTATTTCAATAAGCTGTACCTAATTGGTTCAAAAGTTATTATTTGGACATTCTGGAGTTTTGACATGATATGGTCATCATGGACACCCATGTGATATTAATAAATGAACTAAAATACCTGTGATATACTAAAATATATTGCTGCAGCTCTCTTAACATTCAGATATTGGCCAATAGGGAAATTATACCAGGACAATTACCCCTCTCATCCCTCTTCATTGGTCAGAACCTGTCACCGGAAGATTAATCAGCTGACCGTTAGTCAACTAGCCCTGATAAGGATAATCTACAAGGGCAGCTTGCATTGCGTAAACCAAAGATAAATCACAGTATTTAAAAATGTATTGCCATGGTCTCCAGGAGAACTATAAAATTCAATTCAGTGGCCTGTTGAAGCTGCTCAACCACAATCATAGCACTAGGTGATGACTGCCCACAAAGTCTGACCAATTCAGAGTTGGCTACATCTCCAAAGAAAGGTAAGTCTGAGCTCCAGACAGCCATGCAGGAATTTTGCAGTTATGACTTCTCCCAGACAAAGAATATAAGCCTAGAAACCAGAGCACCTGCTGCACAATGCTATATGAATGATAGATAACCTCTCAATACCACAGAAACTGTACACTTGTGTTACCATAACCCCCCCCCCTTTTTGTAGTAAGAGTTATCATAACATTTAAAAAAATCACAAAGACTGAATGGACAGGGGATTTTTTGAACAGTTGTTTTTGCATCATCTTCAAATCAATAAATCTTATTCCTCTTCCTCTATAAGTCAATTATCTCTTACAAAAAAATTTATGAGACTTTTCAAAGCAAGTTAGTAAAGTTGGCAATATACCAACTGTTTATGACAACATATATAGTATTTCTACACCCATGGTCCCCCAACTTACAAAATGAAGATTGTGATTCATTTTCTCAACCCCTTCCTGAGTCAAGTTTGGTCCCTATGATTACAATATACAGTGTTACTTTTTTATTTTTTTCTGTTTGTATTGTTATAATCATAGCGTATATTGTTTTCCTACTTCTGCTAACTTCAACCAACATCAAGATGTATGTCTCCCTATGCTTCTCTGAATTCATTATATTTATCATTCCTTTAAAAATGGTAATATTCTATTATATCAATGTACCACAATTTGTTGTGGCCCAGTTGATGGGTATATAATTTACTTTGAGTTAGTTCTTTATTACCACAGAAAGTACTATTGTGAATATGTTCAATATATATGGGACCTTTCCATCTATGAACTCCTTCTAGTATATGCTTAGCAATGGACTATACAGGATATTGATTCTTTCAGTCATTCCCCCCCATAATTTCAAATGACTTTCCAGAATGGTTGGACTAATTCACAACTCTACTAATAGTATATATCAGCATGTCTCTTTCTATAGCCTCTCCAACAATGACCACACTATTGATAGCTTTTTAGTATCATATGGGTAATATTTTTATTTTATTTTACTGTTTACATATATATGTGTATATGTATGTATATTTATATGCACATCATACATATTACACACACATACATATACACACAGGGTTTTAGGCTCCTTTTTACACATTTTTGAAATTTAAAATTGAATATGCTTTTATTTTCCATACCAGAAACTTATAAAAGAACTGGAGAACTGTTTTTTATTTTTGTCTTTTAAGCAGAGTTTTGAAGTATTTTAATGCTAAGAAAGGAAGACCATTAAAAAAAGTAAAGCTTGGCTTCAGCACTTGAAAGAGAAATTGAGCTAATAAATAATGTACAATCCTTTAGATATAAAGATGATGCTACTTACCCTCCAATGTGTGGCATGTATGTTAGAGTATTAGAACCATTAGTGGTGATAAATAATAAGTACTTATCTATTCACACTCTAGCTTAATTCCCTGGTGAAAAACATTTGTACAATCTGTGACCAGAGACCAGAGGAAAATTAACTGGTACATATGGATGGTAAATTGGTGGCCTGGGCCTCATTAGTACAATGTTCTAACAAACTGAGTTAACTGGCATTAGCCACGCCTTTTCCAAGCCCCACTTTGTAGCTATCAGAAATATGTTTCATTACTTAGCAATTATAAAACTTCCCTTAGAAATACTCTTAGAAAGGAAGCAAGACAATAAGCTTAAAACAATCTAATAATTCCAATTTCACATGTGAAATTAGAATTTTACTATCAGAGCTGGCCATTTGTGCCCAATCCATTTATTTTTCTAATATCTCTATTTCTTCTTCTTTCATTAGAGAGGCAGAATAGAATAATGGAAGAAATACTGAGCTAGGAATCAGAGGACCTGGTTTCCATTAATGCATATGTCACTAACTGTATGATCTTGAATAAATAATTCATCTTTTCTGAACGTAAGTGTCCTTCTCTGTAAAATGGACTCTATTGATCGTCTTTCCAATTTCTCTTCAAGCAAACTGGGAGAAAAGGAATGAAAAAAAAGATAAGGACTTGAATAGAATAAGGACAATAAAGTAGTTTGGAAGTTTGATCATTTGAATTTGGGGCGATGAAACTAAGGCAAAGTTGAAGGAGATCTATTTCCAGGATAAGATCTTATCTCTATGACCTTGAGCTGAATAAGAGAAAAAATGGGAAAATCATTTTGAGGCATTTGGATTTGTGAAGAAGACATGGAGATTGAATTTAGGGAAGAAAAATTTGGGTCTTGAGAATAATAAGCTCATAAGGAACAATTTTAGTTGAAGGAGTAAAAATATTCCATCTAAAGGATAAAAAAAGGATTGAATAATAAGGATCTGAAGGGAAAGACTCAAGAAGAAGGAAAAAGGGAAGGAAAGGTCAGCAGAACCAAGTAAAACAAGTTGGTAAGGTACATTCTTGGAACAAGAGGCTAGAAAGAGAAAAGAAAGGAAGTCAAGTATAACCATCAATTTGGGAGGAAGGTAAGGAAGTTGAGCTATCATGTTGTTAAGGGAGGATAAGAAGTTTGAACAGTCTTAACAAGGTGTTTAGAAGGTGATGTGTACAAATATCCACAAGAAGTTCAAAAAACAAGATTAAGAATCCCAGTCAGTGGGAAGAGTGAAGATAATTTACAGCAACTTGCAATGTGTGCAATTTTTCTATTTCTGTCACAGCCAAGTGATTACTATCTATGTACCTTAGAATCAGCCTTTCTGGTTGGCTGATCTCTTTCCCAGAAAAGAAGGGGAAGGAAAGGGACAGGAAGGGAGGGGAGGGGAGGAGGGGAGGGAAAAGGAGAGGAGGTGAGAGGAGGAGAGTGAAGGAGAGGGGAGGGGAGGGGAGAGGAGGGAAGGGAAGAGGGGGGGAGGAGAGGAGAAGGGAGACTCAAAAAAACTTCATATTTCAGGTTATCAGGGGCAATGAAACATTCTTTAAAATAAAGGGAAGCCAGGCTTCAGTGGGGGTGGGGATAGAGTGGCAGAGGATGTTTGATCATTTATAGGAGATCAATGAGTAGAAGGATGTCACACAGAAGAAAATGGACAGCTATATACTTGGACCCACAAAACAAATCCAAAGTTCTTCCTGAAGATGGATGCAACTTCTGGTTGGATTCTCCGAAGAGGAAACAGCTGCTTATTCTCCAAGCTATGATACAGGTAGAGACACTGAAGCTCTCATGTGAAAGGAAGGAGAAAAAAAGGAATAGTAGTTGTAGACTCACCGGTTAGAAGTGCTGAAGCAGCTAGTAGTCAATCTGTTATCTGTTGTCTTTCCAGACAACATATCCAAGGCCTAGCAAATTTGTCAAAATAGTTGCCTACTACCCACTTTTGGTGATTTACAAGGCAACAAATGTTATTTACAGGAGGAATCAGAAAGTATTGCTGAAGATTATGAATTCTTGGACAAAAAAAACTGTGCCATGTAGGCACAAATAATGTTTTCATCACAGCTTTCCATTTATGGCAAGGACTTCAATGAAAAAAATAATAATTTGAGGAATGTACAGATGGATAAGAAGACAGTGCCCAAGAACAGGATTTGTATTACTGAGGCATGGCTTAACATAAGGGAAAATAAGGACTAGCCTTCTGGTCAAGAATGGAGTGCACCTAACAAAGGCTGGTAAAAATTTATTTCCCTGCTGTCTTAAAAATCTAATCCAAAGAGATTTAAACTAAAAGGAATATGGCAGAAAGAAAATTAGGTTAGATACCTAGATATCCTAGAGAGTAGAAGAAAAATAACAGTTGAGACACCCAATAGACACACCAAAGACAGCCAACAAAAAACAAGGAAAATGCCAGTAGCAAAGCCCATGGCTACAAATGTCCATACCCCAATGCTCAGAAGAGCAGAACTAAAATGGGTATTTAACATAAGGAGGCAAATTTGACTTCATAAATATCAGTGAGACTTCATGGAATAAAACTCTGGATATGTGTATTGTATTCAAAAGAAATGTGAATGATGAAAGAGCAGGGAGGGAAGGGGAGAGAGGGAGAGAGGGAGGGGGGAAAGGGGGAGAGAGGGAGAGAGAGAGAGAGAGAGAGATGGTAACATCAAATATTAAAAAGGTATAATCACTTGAGAAAGTCTAGAAACAAGAGTAAGCAAATATATTGGAGAACATTTGGGTGAAAATTAGTGGAGGAAGAAATAAGTGATTTTGTCATTGGAGCATATTACAAATAACTTAAACAGAAAGGAGAAATAGATGAACAGTATGGGAAATAGGTTGCAAGTTTGGCAGAGAGGCATAATATTGTCGTGGTGCAGGACTCAGTTATCCAGAAATTCATCAGAACTCCCTGCCAGCTAATAACTCCTTGAATGCCTTAATTATTTAATTATATGTACACATGTGGATATGCATATATATGATGTATATATACATATATAAGTACATGTGTGTACACATATTTACATATACATATTGGGGGAGCAAGGTTAATTTACAATGACTTGCTCTGTGTGTGAGGATGTGAGTACGTGTGTGTGTGTGTGTGTGTGTGTGTGTGTGTGTGTGTGTGTTCTAGAGAGTCCTTCGGCTTATCTGAAAAATAGTCTGAAATCCATGATGAATCTGTACTGAGAACTAGTACCACATCCTTCTTTTAATTAAGCTAGGCTTCACACATGAGAAGAGTTTGAAAAAATAGAGGGGAAAATTCAATATTCCAATTTTATTGTTAGAAATCAAACTGGGTTGTTTATATTATGGCACTTCTTAGACAATAAATACCAAATGTTTGACATAATTCAGCCATTTAAAAAAAATTGATTTGCATACATGAATAAGCATAGTCAAGTAGATATTGAGCAATTAATCTAGTCACGGAACAATTCTAGATGGTCATTGATTTTAATATCCCCAGTTTACAGGTAAGGAAACATAATGCCAAGAGAATTAAGTGACATGGGCAAGATAGCACAGTGAAGTGGCCAAGGACAACCCTGGAGCTGGAGGCAGAGAGGTCTGGTGCCCAGTCCTGACTCAGCTACTTCCTACTTATATGACTACTTGCAAGGTGACACACAAATCACTTTAGCTGTCCTAGCTGCAATTTCCTCCTCTTTATAATTTGGGGTTGAACTTCGTGGCTTGTCAAGAGACTTCTAAACTTATGTTCCTATGCCTTGCTCAGCCCCATAGATTTTAAATGCCTAAGGCTAGATTTGAGCTCAGGTTCCTGACTCCCAACCCCATACTCTATCCAGTAAGGCTTTCACCTTTCTACAATATACCTGAGAAGTGGTTATCTAATCTTTGCTTAAAGATACCTGAAAAGGCAAGACCTGCTACCTCTTCAAGTAATTTTGAATATTTCTAATTGTTAGAAAGATTTTTTTAAATTCAAATTGGCTTCATTGCAGCTTCCACCTCTGAGTTCTGCCCTCTGGGACCAGCAAAAATAAGGCATAATCCTTCTTCCACACAAAAGCCCTTCAAGTATTTTTAGATGGCTATGATGGCTCTCCTTAGTCCTATTATAGACAAAACACAGGGAAGTTCAACCAATCCTCATATGGCGTAAACTGGAGACCCTTCCCCATTCTGATTTCCCTCCCATTGATGCTCTCCATGGTATCAATGTCGCATCCACAACTGAATGATACTCTTAATATAGTATGACCAGACATGGTGTAACAGGATTATCACCTCTTAATTCCTGGAAACAATACCTCTCAATGAAGCTTGAGATTGCATGAGTCTCTCTATCATAAGACGAACTTAAACTGAGCTTACTCACAGAGGTGTAGCAGAATCCCTGAATCTTCTTTCCAATGACCCAACTATTCCACTTGCATCTTGTAGTAGTGAAATGGCTTTTTATCAATGTGAACAACTAGTCTATATTGGGGAAATACTGTTGCTGACCCATGACCTGTGTTTTCCTCAGTCCCTAGGTATATAAGTATTTAATCTCAGGCAAAGTATCACATGGATGCAGAAACACCCAGAAGATACTTCAAGAACACAGATACCACAAAGCCCCTAAATAAAAATTTAAGATGAGGATGATCAGTAGGGTATAAAAATAGCACATAAGGGGCACAGTCAACAGAGCACTGGCCCTGGAGTCAGGAGGACCTGAGTTCAAATCCAGCCTCAGATACTTGACACTTACTAGCTGTGTGACCTTGGGCAAGTCATTTAACCTCAATTGCCTTGCCTTCCCTCTCCAAAAAAAAAAAAAAAGAAAGAAAGAAAGAAATAGCACATAAAATGAACACATATTGGAGCCCAGCACACCTGGCACTATTTCTACCACGGCTGTACCATCTAGCCCTTCCAACAAATATTTCCTTGTTCTTCCTTTATTCCATCATCACAAACAATTCCTGCAACTCACAGAAAACCTCAGCAAGTTCTCCAACAAATAGCAAAGTCTTGCTTGTTTTCCTGGTTAGCATAAGACTAAGTGAAAGTGCTAAAGCAATCAGCTGGTCTCTCTTGCAGACTCTTCCACCTCCATACTCATGGCATTTCTCTCTACGATTGCTACTGACCGTAGTCATTAATAATAAGAACAATAGATGCATTACAATTTATGAAATATTTTTCTCATAACATCCTTATGAGGAAGTAGCACCAGTATTATTGCTCACAATTTATAGATGAGGAAAGTGACACTTAAGTTAATTAGGAATTAAGAAGGGCCAAGGTAGCAAGTCAGAGAAAGCAGTATGTGAACACTGCTCCACATACTTCTCCAGACAACTCTAGCAAATATCCCAGGCCAAATCCTGGTGAGGAAATCCCGGAAAAAAATCAGAATGAGTCATTTGTCCAACCCAGCTCAACATAGGGAGACAGACAAAGAGGTCTGCTGATACTGGAGACTAGGTTGGACCAGGACCATACCAAAAGAATCAATATGGTGCCAAGGGACAAGTTGAACACCAGGGTAAAAGAAGGCACCAGATGCATGCCAGGGCACCTCCAGGCCCACACTGGAGAACTGCAATGGGACAGGTAAGAAGTGGTAGCTTTGTTGCCCACAATTCAGTTCTGGGCTACTGATCTAGGGCAGAGGGTAAAGAGGAACTACAAAGGAGAAAGGTATTCCAGGTAGAGAGGCTTTAGGCTGTGTGTGAAGAAAAGACGAAGTTCTGAAGCCAGCAGCAGTAGCAGTGGGGCTCAAACCCCAAACTCAGAGCAAGGTTTCACTTCCAACATCTAGTCCCATCTGGAGAAGAATTACTAAAGCAGGAATTCCAGACTAAAGGGAAGTCTCTAGTTCTCCTACTCAGAACTAACAGAGCTTTCTAGCTGTTTGATAAGGATGGAGGCCAGCAGCAGTCTACACTTGAACAGACTCAAACGTGGGCTAGAAAATTGCAGAGCTCAGACTGGGGTGGGATAGGAGGAGTAATCAGACTTTGTCCTGGAACAGATCACTTTTGGGAGCATAGAAAGTCTGCAGATCCCAAACCTGTCCTGGAATAAAACAACACTCAATACTCCTAGAAATCAGCAACAGGAGCAACCCAGACCTTCCCTCTAGAAATGTATCAAAGTCCAGCCCTAATATTAAGTACAAAGTCAGGAAGTAAGCTAGAAGAATGACTAAACAAAAAAAAAATAACCAAACTATAATACGGAATTATAGTGGCATAGATGTTCAAAACCCAAATGCAGAAGAAGAGAATGACTCCAAAACATTTACAAGCAATGTCTTAGAAGAAAACACAGTTGGGGTACAAACTAAATGAGAATTCCTGGAAGAGATGAAGCAAGATGGTTTTTTAAATAGTTTTTAAAGTTTTTATAAATGAAATGAGAGGGCTTGTTGAAAAAATGGAAAAGAAATAAAAACCATAGAAGAAAGAATTTGAAACAAAATTAACAGCTTGGAGCAAGAGATATAAAACCTTGCCCAAGCAGCAAACTTCCTGAAAATTAGAATGGGCCCAAGAGAAGCCTATATCTCTGTGAGGCCACAAGAAATATTAAAACAAAGTTAGAAGACTAAAAAGGGAAGAAAATATAAGATATCTCATTACAAAAACAGCTGGAGGAGAACAAATTTAAGAATTATTTGACTATCAAAATGTTGTGACCAAAAAAAATGTAGATATCCTATTTCAAGAAATCTTAAAATAAAATTGCACAGATCTCTTAGAACCAACAAAATGGAAACAGAAAGAATTCATTGAAATAAACTTAAAAATAAAAATTTATACACATACATATAATATACATACATACCATATCATATCACCAGAGCTAAAATCCAGGCTTTAAGGTCAAAGAAAAAATACTACATATTAGCCAGAAGAAAGGAATTCAAGTACCAAGGAGCCATAGTCAGACTCATACAGGATTTAGCAGCTACCGCTATGAAGTAGCAGAGACAACAGGGTAAAGGGGAGTGGCTGACACTTGAACCCCATTCTCATGTGAACTGGACAAGAAAAAAGAGGAAGTTGGGTACAGGAATATATTTCATTCAATAGGAGGGAAAGGAGAGAATGGGGAAAGAGGAATTAGAGGAAGGGTAGGTTAAGGGAGGTATTAGTCCTAAACTACGCCAACTCTCAGGATGTATGAAAATATTACTATTTTAAGGTGGCAAAAGATGGGAATCTGAAAAGAGGGGCACAAATTGGGGAATGTATAAATAGGTTAATAAATGTGAGAATGCTAACCCTAAATGCTAATTCTTATCAGTGTAATGACCAACCAAGATTCCAGAGGACAATTAATGAAAAATGCTGCTGTAGCAACAATCCAGCTAGCAGCTACTGTGGCTATGTAAAACCAACAACAACCAGCATACAGAAGGCTTCTAACACAGGTTATTTTGATCTGCTTTACTAAGGAAAGCAACGTTGAGGGGTTAACAATCTTACTTTAATCCAACATACAAATATCATTCACTTAGTTCAGGAGGAAAAGTCAGCAACCTGAACTTCAGAGCAAACACAAACAAATTACACACATACACAATATGAACATACTAAATCACAATTCATAGTTACCAAGAAAGCATCAACATTTGGGTTTACAAGCCGAGGGCTCTTAAAATGGCTGCCCAGAGTCCCACACCCCTCTTCCAATGACTGAGAGCCCCAAGGAAGAACACCAACCTCTGGGTTTATATATTTTGTTCAGGGTCAAATGGTGTCACAATGTGAGACTCAAAACCAAGTGACCTAGAAACCTCTGGCGTCACAAACGTGTCCCTCAAACCCATGTAAACCAGGTTTTCCGTTGAGGCAAGGTCATCAAAGACTCCTAATTTAATCAAAGAAACAAAGGCTAGACTCATCAAGGGCACTTGATTAAATAAGTGCTTCAAAAGAGAAAACAGTAAAAAAAAAAAGCCCCACCTTAATTAATATTACAGCTACATACCTCCTGAGAGAGAGGTAAAGAATTCAGAATGCAGAATGAAAAGAATACTGTTTTGGACATGGTCTATGTGGAAGATTGTTTTGATGGACTATGAGTGTAATAGGTTTTGTTTTTCTCATGTTCTCAATTAAGGGGTGGTGAGAGGGAGAGGAGGGTGAGAAGATGGATCTTGGCTAATTAAAAGAAATAAAAAATTTAAGGAGAATTAATTAGGATCACAGAGGTCATCTAGTCTAACATCTTCATTGTATGTATAGTATATGCCTCTCCCCTCAACACAAACACACACACACACACACACACACACACACACACACACGCCCTTCTCCTGGAAGCTACCCAAGATTTAAGGCACATTATGTGTCAACATCCACTCCAAAATCATAAGCCCCCATCAGTGTAGTTCTTTTTGCCAACCAGAAAAAACATCAATTCAAAACAAAAGGCATTTGAGTGAACAGCATAGCAAGGCAAGTAAAAAAGAAAGATTGTTCTCATGCTACATTAGCATGTTCTCTCACATACCATATTACTAGCTGGAGAAGAGATATGCAGTAGGAAAATATATAGCCAGGGAAAACACATAGAAGGGAAAGCATATAATGAGAATATTCATAATAAGGGAACATGCAGGGCAGGGGGACATGTATAGACAAGGCAACTCATACTCCTAAGAGGTACCCTTCTGGGACCCCTGCTTTTGGTATTGCTACTAGCTCTCCCACATAGCTTCAGAGATCTCCTGGTGAAGTCAGAAGGTTAAGATTCTTTCACTCCTATTATCTCCTGTGATCTATGGTCTCTGTCATCCTGCTGTTGTCATTTCTACTAAAATGGTGTCTGCTAGGATCTCTTGCCTAATTTTGCCATAGGCTCAAGAGCTATTTTATCTCATTTATGGTCTTAGAACCTTTCTTTTCATATCCCACCAACTTGCTAGAGATAAGCCTTTAGATATTTGGCTATGTTTAGAACTGAATTCTTCCTTTGCTACTCAGACTATCTCAGTTTAAAGTCTTAGATAGAAGTTCATACCTTTAAGTACTACATTAGTCTCCCCAAATCAGTCTAGAAATTCTACTAAGCAGTTTTGATGGAGCTGTGGTGGAGAAACCTCCTTCAGTCTCCATCATATTCTAGCCCTGTTCTAGCCCTGAATCTGTGCACATTACTTATGAAAAAAATATGGAAAGGGACGATGTAAAGTGTATATGAGAGAGTGGGCAACCTTTGCCCTAATTCACTCAACTCAGAAAACAAACTTCTGTACTCAATTTGTGTATATGAGGATACTGAGACACAGAGAGGTCCAAAATCACTAGTCCAATGGGATAAAACCAGGACCTAAATCCAGATTTTCTGACTACAAAATGAATGCATTTTCCAAAACAGCACATTGCATTCTGCAATTTTTCTCTCTTAAGCTGAAAGAATTTAAGCCTTTCAAATACTTGAAGGTGGCTGTTTTTGAAAAACTGGCTAATGTTGACCATTTCTTTTGTACTTTGGAATAAGACATTGTGAACTATTTTCTAGCTCTTATCACAATCCACTTAGAAACATAATTGTCTTCTAAATTGAATATTACTTTGAAATAAGAACACTTACATTTCCTGCACTTAGGTTAATAAGTATACTCTGTGTTAGTCCAACACCTGGTGTGCCAAATTTGTTTAATTTTAGTGCTCAAAGATAATACCACTACAAAAAAAGAAGGAGGGAGGGAGTAAACAGGTGTAACCACAGTAAGTGAATTTTGCTAGCGTAAGTTAAAATATATGACGTGACAAATAATATGCTATCATCTGATAGCAGCAGTCCTGTGTAAACTATGAACCCCCATACCTTATTCCTTTAAATCCTTTGGTGGTTACTGATACACATACATCAGAAGAGTTATATGACCCTTTGCATTCAGCCTCTTGCCATAAACTGCCTGGGAGTGTGTCTATTGAAATAGAAAATATGCACCTGCACATTTTATCAGGTTTGAAAATATCAAGAGGGATCAATCTAGTTAATACATTTAAAATTAAAATTTGGTAATTCGCACTAGTGCATCTGAACTGTCATACCCAAGAAAGAATTTTTTTTAATGAAATTGATCTAAGGAGAAAGACATTTTATTCAGAATTATGAGGGTTTCTAATATTCCTCTCCTGAGGTTTTGCTTCACGTATGCCCCTCTCTGAATATTAGCCCACTAGTAATTTTAAATATCAGCCTATAGTTTATCCTCTTAAACATTTTTGTTTAAGTAAAATGGCATATGCAAAAGTATCTTTTTCCTCTTTGGGGACTGAGACCTAGAGTGGATCACTGGACCAACAGATATGCTGAGTTTAATAATATTTGGGGGCATCATTTCAAATTGCTTTCCAAAATCAACATAATGAACTAACCGTGATTCCAAAGGATCTCCTCAGAGAGAGGTGATGGTTATAGGATGCAAAATAAAACTATATGGTGTGGGAATTGGTTTTGCTTAATTATGCAAGTTTATTATCAGGGTTTGGTTTTGTTTTTCTTTTCTTTCTCTAATGGTGAGCATTATGAAGGTTTTGTTTTTCTTTTTCTTTTTTAATGGTGAGGTAGGAAGAAGGGGTGGAATGGAGAGACAATAGATTTATGAATTGGAAAAAAATTAAAAATAAGTAAAATTTTATGCTTTCTTCTTTTTAAAATTTGTAGTTAGTTTCGAGTCTTTGTACTTAGCAAGTACGTAGCAAGAGGCTATGCTACTCCATTTTTTCTTCTTGATCATATTTTTAACTGTGTTAGGAAATATTAACACTGTCATTTATGTAAGGACCTACACAGCAGCTTAAACACTAAAGTGCTTTTCCTGTATATCCCAAAAAGGTTAAAAACTGAAAGATACACTGAAATATTTGTGGGAGAATTTTTTATAGTGCAAATATCTAAGCTAAGTAAATGCTCTTCAATTGGGGAATGGTTTAACAAACTATGATACATAAATGTAGTGGAATATCACTGTTCCATAAAAATGATTAACATGAAAAATACAAAGAAATATAGGAAGACTTATGTGATATTTGCCAGTGAAGGAGAACTAGGAAAATAATATACATGAATGCCACAACAATAAATACAAATTGAATATAGTGTAATTATAATGACCAAGCAAAACGTACCTACCTCTCTTCTTTTCAGAGGTGAAGGATGTGGAATGTTACTTATTGTCACTCAGTTTATGTGTTGGTTAGTTTTGCTAAAACACATTTTTACCCATTCTTTGTTGAAAGTAGAAAAGAAAGAAGGGATATACTTAGAAGTGAAAGTGATACAGAAACAAAAGATATTAATAACTTTGTATTGATAACTTTGTAAAAATAAAAACTTAAAATGATTAGACAATTTCTACTCTCCTCGAAAGAACAAAAATTATGTACCATTATATGTACTATGACATATTAAGATATGTAATTGGAGTTCAGAAACATTATTTATTAAATTAAGCTATTATATCAAAAAGTAAAAAATCAATCTTGGCTAGTTTTTAGTTAAATTCACTCTCTCACTCACTGTGCTTATTTATAGAAAGTTCTTATTTTGTGACAATCTCAAAATATTTAGAATAGAAAGAAAGTCATGGAAAGAAAAGGATATTTCTCATTAAACATAGAACTATTTTCAAGGCTTCATGAAAACATATTTGGTATTATTAGTCAATAAATCAACCCTTCCCATCCCCTAATCTCTTTATAAATATATATGTATATATACATATATGTGGGTGTGTATGCTGTACAACATCAATAACCATATAATAAGATTTAATCTTTTAGCTTTTATGTTTTTCTTTATAAACAAAGAAAATAGTGAATTCAAATCTACTTTTCTTCAAAATTACTTTTTATTTTAATGGGAAAATGACAGCCAGAAGCACAGTGGCTATAAACCAAGTGTTACTGAAAACCGCAACCATGCTGAAGCTGAAACAGCAATGTGAAGCAGGCTAATTTTATTTGTGCTTTAAGGTGAAATTTCCAAAGCTATCAAATCTGTGTGTGAATATCAGATTGGAGTACTGTGATGGATTCAGCAGATATGTACACTCTGAGTGCATTAGTGGGCAAGATGCTGGAATGTAGCTTTATCTAAAATGCTATTTTTAATTGATACAAGAATTTTACATCCTTTTTTTCTCCTTTAAAAGAGCTTTGATGCTTCTGTGGGGAAAGAAAATTCATCTTCAAGGCTTGAAACATTCTTGCTATTGTACAGTAACTGTTTCAGTCCGGTGTGCTTATGTTTCCGATTCTGTGAAATTCTCTCGGCAGCAGGGCGTGCCCTGAATCACATCAAAAGAACCAAGTTCTACAAAAGAAAAAAGAAACTCAAGTAGGCCTGGACACACAAAGAGAGGGAGAAAGAGAAGAGAAAGGGGCCAGGCAGAGTGATGAATACCAAATGAGTTCAGCCAACCCCAGGAGTCTTCATCACTTACATTTATCTTATTATGGGAGAGTAGAGTCAAACGTAGCCCTAACATAAACCACCCACTGCCATTGACTTTGACTGTGTGTGTGTGTGTGTGTGTGTGTGTGCGTGTGCGTGCATAGCACTAAATACAAAAAGTAACGGGTTTCAGTGAGGTATCACTGTTACTCCACAAGAATGAAAATTGGGGAGGGGAGGGAGTGTTTCAAACCACAAGTTGCAGAAGCCACAAGAAAACAGTGTGTCTTTCTACCTCTTTGATACACAATCATTATTTAAAATGTGCATCATATCATCTTGATTGTGCATCTTCTGTATTGCCCTGAAGGATTATATGCTTCCAAAATCCTGTCACCAGAACTTCTCGTTCCTATCCCGGTACGAATGAAATGTTGAGTTTTTATTTGTAATATTTTATGTTTATAGTGATTTGGAAATAAAAAAATCGTTATTCTTTGCCAATCTAATTTTAACATGATAAATTCTGTAAATAATGAACTTATAATTCTAAATCATATATAAATACTTTTATTCCTCTATATATCTGTGGTTTGATTGGTATAGAAATTTCGCTCCATAAGTACAGATCACAACCCATCTCCCACAGTTTCATTATATATGTCTTGTCTTTTTTTTTAGCCAGACCTTTAATTTCTTTGGTAAGGCCAAAATGAATCTATGTGGAACACCCAGGGAAGAGACTCCTTCCACAAATGCAGACCTGCACTTATTCTGAAACTTTCAATCTTAGAGAGTTTATGGATAACTGAAAGGCTAAGTGATTTGCCTAGGATCATAAAGCCAGTATGTGTCCAAGGTGGGACTTGAACCCAGCTTATTCTCTCTCCGAAGGTGGCTCTTTGTCTGGTCCATACCCAGAAATTCTACTCAAAGCACTGGAGGCTTTCCTCTTGTTCTTTAAATATTATGCAAATAACTAATGTAAAATGAGTGTATGAGGTATTCAGGGAAGAGTAGCACCTCTGGTGTGAGGGCTTGCTGAGCCCTTTTTAGGGCTGCTCACTCGTCTTTGGTGTTCACCTTCACCCAACTCTCAACTGTGGCTCCAAGAAGCTGTAGCATACACAGAGGCCACAACCTGGGTAAACCATCTTGGCAAATGGGCTAAACCTGGTTGAGGCTAACGGACAGGCCTCAAACCTGTTGGTGAGTTAGAAGGGTGTCTCTCAAACAGAGACTTCCCCTGGCAAAATGGGCAGATGAGAACAATTTGTTCCAAAGCTGAAGCAAGTCATAGCCAGACATCCTGACTTTTGTCTTGCCACTGGATATCAGTGACTGGAAGAGAGAGTAAGGATGACAGCTTTTCAAAACTCTGCCTCATTTAAGTCCAATTCACTCACAAGTCAAGACATCACCCATGTCATTGGTTTTCTTCAAAAAACAAGGGATTAACAACAAATAATTAATGCAGAGTAAAGTGAGCAGAATAATTTATAACAAAAACATTGCAAAAAGGAACAATTTTAAAAGACTTCAGATCTCTAATCAACACAATGATCAACCAGGGTTCCAGAGGACTCATGATTAAAAAAGTTATCAGCCTTCTGACACAAAGGTGAAAGACTTAAGGTGTAGAACATAATACCAATGAATGAATTAGTTTTGCTTGACGGTGCATATTTTTTAAAAGAGTTTTCTTTTTCTTTTTATGTGGGGAAGGTATGGGGAGGGGAAGAAAATCAACCCTTGTTAATCAGAAAAAAATTTAATTACAAAATATCAAATGTGGTATCTTTTAATGTGCAAGTCATTGGGAATTTGCTGCAACCTCTGTCTACTCATTGTGCATATGACTATTGTACTTTGAATCATAGATGATGAGAACTGATTATTATAGAAATACTGGAAAATGGGTTCTATTTCAGATCTATTTGTTATCTTCCTTTCTAGTTTATATAGGGCTTTAAAGTTTGCAAAGCATTTCAAAAACATTATCTCATTTTATCCTCATGATAAGCCTGCCATTTCTCCTTTGTTCTCAAAGAGGACCATGGCATCAGGAAGGTTATGCCATGACTTGCAAGTGAATTGTATTTAAGTAAGGGAGGGCTGTGCAAAGTCACCAGCCTCACTTTCTCCTCTGGAGCTGTCTGGGTCCAGTGGCAAGATCTAGATCAGAACAACTGGAGGTGACCCCATATGAGAGATCTTGGGCAGCTAGGCACAACTGAAAGAGCACTGGAGTTGGAAAGACTTGTATTCAAGAGTTCAAATCCAGTCTCAGACACTTACTAGCTATGTCTCCCTGGGAAAACCACTTAACCATGTTTGCCTCAGTTTCCTCATCTGTAACAATGATCTGAGAAGGAAATGGCAAACTCTTCCAGTATCTTTGCTAAGTAAACTCCAAATGGGGTCATGGAGAGTTGGACATGACTGAAAAACATCTGAACAACATGAAAGATGTTGCAAAGGTAAAATCAACAGAACCTAGCAACAGCTTATATATGGAGGGAGAGTGAGGACTAGCTTTCTAATGCATTTTACTTTAATTTAGCTACTAGGCTGGTCATTGTCTTCCCTTGTCATCCTTGATAATATTATATGAGATTGTCCAAACAATCTTGTTTAAATCATTGTTGTCTTTGCCTGCTCTGTCTCTCCACCTGGCAAGGAGACTAAGTACTTGCTGAAGCTGTTTCTGGATCTTCTTCCATCTCCCTCTTATTGCCAATTATTTTACATAAACTAAACTTCTGCTTTTATCTCTTTTCCATTTTTTCTAAATCAATTTCTTAAAATAGATCACATTGACAGTGGTATATTTTCATATGTTTCATTTTTATCTTTTCTTATAATTTTCATGTTGATTTGTACCTTTATCTAATAAATTGATTATTTCACTGCATATAAATAGCTGATTATGGAATGAATAAAACATCACTAAATAGTTATTTCCTGGGTTTTTTTAAGAGATAAAGTTAATTTCATTCAGTGTGAGGTTATTCAGTGCTTGCCATGTCCTATGACTTCTGACTCTTTTTCTGAAAAAAAAGAATTTCCTTTAACACTTTGTGTTCTACTCAAATGGGTCTATGGCTGTTATTCCCTAAACTTGGCATTTTATCTTCTGCCTTTGTCCCATATTCTACAAAAAAAAATTATTTCTCCCCTTCACCCTTCTTCATACTGAATTGATCAAGTACCAAGGTATATGTTGATTTTATTTGAAGGATTTTGTCAAGTTCTTCATGAAAGTTCTGTTTTCACCTAGATATTGGTGCCATAGAGGAAGAGAGCTGCACAGATGCATAAATGAAAGCTATTTTGTATATTTATCCATTGTAGAGATCAAATGACCAATAAATTCATCACCTTCTGATAATAAATCTATTTTAAGTAGTCTTATCTTTGGAAGCAGCTTGTCTCAGAATAGAATTCAAATTGTTCTTCCAGGCTGGTAGAACCTGCTAGATGTTGAAGTGTGCGGCTAGATGTTGAAGTGTGCGGACATAACACTCTGGCATCGAAGTCTTGCTTCCGGTAACAGTGGGCCTGATTTTACCACCATACTGCAAATAGAACTATCATTAAACTCAGTGGAAATTTTAGAGTGAGTTTGATATATCAAATTCAAGGAGAGAAAGAAAATTAACTAAGTGACCCCACTTTGGAGCTGCTAGGCAGGCAAATCTACTATATCTGAGTGATGCATTATCATGGGGGTGGGAGGTGAAGGAATGTGGGGGTGGAGTGCAGCAGGTAGGGAAACAAAGTACCAGCCTTCTCTGCCCCCACATTGTGGCTTTAGTGACTTATTCCTCCAAAAGATACAACTTCTTAGGATCTCCCTATATTGGTCAGATATCCAGTTTCCATATTGTAATACTTTGGGTTATTTATTTCCGAGATCACATCTAAGGTTAATACCACTCAAAAATCTCCCCCCTCTAACTAAGAAGAAAGGAGTTAAGGAACATCATTGTCCATGGACTTTCCTCTGGGGACATACATATAAGCTCATGTAACTTCAATGTGCTTTTCCAGAATACTCCTGTGTTGTCCCAGCTGCTGTCTTGGATTGGCAGGGTCTTCTTTTAACACTCTAGCTTCTGACATGTCCTCTCAAAAGGGGAAAGAAAGTAAAAAAAAATGGATCTGAAAACTTCCCTAAAAGAATGTATGATTGAGTATATGTAGTTCCCAAGGTGCTTCTGGCCTAAAGCAAGCAGGCTTCTGCTGTACTCCAGAAGAAACAGAAATAATTATAAGAGTCTAATGGGACAAGTTGCAAAGAAGTCAAAGACTGATTGAACTGGTTCATCAGCTCACTTTTAAAGGTCACCACAAAGAAAATCATCCTTAAAAAGTCCATACTCTCATTAGTCCAAACCAACTCAATGTAGAAAGCCTCATCCATTGAAACCTAGCCCTTAGGATAGGGGAAAGGAGTATTCCAAATCATCCAGTTCTAGAACTTGGGGCAGCCTTAGACAATGAGACTTAACTAGGAGTTGTCTTTTGTCTTCTTATCAAGATGCCAACAAGCATATCCATATCATTTCTAAGGAAAAGTATGGAGCTATCAAAGATTTGAAAAAGAGTCTCACTTATCAGTAAGTTTATCAAACTGATTGATTAACATCTCCTGTCCAAATCAACTCCCTTCATACCCATATTTATATAATGGTTTACAAAGTATTTTACACAGATGTATATATTCTGGTCTAGACCTGTGACCTGTGATACTCATTTATGAATCAGGAAGCTCCTGATAAGGAAGCTGCTCTGCATCTTTTAGGCTTAAAAACTTGTTGTTGTTGTTGTTTGTCCTTCATTCTCAAAGAGGATGGACCACGACCTCAGAGAAGTGATGTCATGACAGGCAAGTGAATTGGATTTAAGTGGGGATGGGCTGTGCAAAATCACCAGCCTCACTCTCTCCTCCAGAGCCATCTGGATCTGGTGGCAAGATATAGATTAGGACTACTGGAGATGACTCTGGAAGCAGTGGGAGACCTTGGCGTTTTTAAGCTAAAGATTTTAATTGGTCTGTTTGACTGAGGCAACACCCATTCAGTGATTAAGGCTAGGTAAGAAATGAGGCAGAGGGTCATACAGCTAATGTATACTCAGATGCAGAGAAACAGACGTTTGTGTGTGTGTGTGTGTGTGTGTGTGTGTGTGTATGTGTGTTTATATATTTGTACATGTATTTATATTTACATACATCTCTCCTTCTCTCTCTCCCCCAACCCATATTTTGTCCTGCCATGGCCAGGCTGCTCCCTCATGTCAGCATTTGTTAGGTGTTGCTTTCTTTTCATTGCTATTTGGGGTGGGGGGGGGAGTGGAAAAGGTGTCACCAACTCTGTGGATGAAATGATTATGACACAACTAATTAATTAAAATATTTAAAGTACATTTAGTGGAAAATAGATGCATATATACCTACAGGCATATATACACCCAAACACATACACACACAAATCATAGACTCTTACATCTAGAGCTATTTGATCATAGATCTAGAGTTGGAAGAGACCTAAGTGGCCATCAAGTCGAACCCTGTACAGGGAAATTGAGACAGAGAGAGGTTGAATGACTTGTCAAAGATCATACAGGTAGCATCACAGACGGGATTTGAACCCAATTTCTCTTACTACAGAACTACTACTCTTTCCACTATCCCATGTTGCCTAGATTCAAACCTGTCCCCCCTCCACTCACACACAAAGAGTCAGACACAATTGGAACTACTGAACAACAACAACAAAATAAATAGTGGAACTACTGTAATCCATATAGATAGATACAGCTTCCTCATCAGAAATTTCTTTTGCAATGGAGTCTCTGTAGTGGAGTAGACAGACAGATAGATAGTTAGATAGATAGATATTTAGAAAGAATATAGATTTAAAGGTTTATCAAAGTAGTTTACCAAATCCTGCAAAGCAGATCTAGTATATACATTCTTTTACTTATAACGAGATTTATTCATTGTAATCAAATTCATTATGTGTTTTCTACTGGAATTAGATTTTTTTTCTTTTTTTCTTATTTGAGTAATTTTTATTTTTTTGCACTGTTATTTCTTTTTAAATCTCCATGTACCACAATATTTCCTGTATACCACTTCTTTCAAAATGTGTATGAGCAAAAAAAAAAGATGTATGTTTTCTAAGAAAGTCTCTTACAAGAAAGCATTACATTAAATGTATGAGATAAGTTGTTTTTTCTTTTAATAAAAGAAAGGAAAGCTTAAATTTGGTGTTCTTTGTGTGTGCTTGTGCGCGTGAGCATGTGTATTTTAAGCGGACTTTTCTAAAGACTGCTATGAATGACTTGCTCGAGCAGACAAAAGAGTTTCAGTCTGCTAGAGGCCTGGAATGAAAAAGGTAGTTGAGTTTCTGTATCATGGTTATACAATGAAGTTTCTAACTAACTTAGTTATAGTCTTGACTTCAGGAGTAATCTTCTCTTTCATTTTCTTCCTTTTAATAAAGTAGGAATGATTCCTAATTTTGGTATCAATTCATATAAATTTTTTTGTGTGTGTGAAGTCTCAGGGTGTTTCCATTTATTTAAAGTTGTATCACAAAAATAATTTAAATTCATGTTTGTTTTAAAAACAAATATATGACATAAAACTCTTGAGGGAGGGGGAGGGGCAAGGAAGGGAGGTAAGAAAAACTCAGATGTTAAAAGATGTTACATCTCCAAAATCTGAGAATGGTTGATGCAAAGTCTGTCATTTAGGAGGGGGTTTTTCATGGCTACAAAGCAAACATTTCTCAAATATTTTTCAAAAGATAAAATTTTAGTCTCTTCCTACTTCAAATTATCCTAGACCAGAAAAGTCTTCATTAAACACCAATTTCACCATATCATTCCCTTGTGGTATGCTCAGATGAAAAGTGGTAGAACAACATAGCTTGCTATGCAGATGATAGAAATGGGACCTTGCAAGATTTAAATAAGATTCGAAAGGGAGTAACACTCATTGCTTGTAGAGCTTGAGCTAACCCTAACCTTGGGATTATAAGCAAGAGAAAACTTGGATCCACCGCCTGACTAGAGTATTTTTTTAAAATGTTTTCATGTCTACTTATTTGTGTTCTGTTGTCTCTTGACAGAATGTGCTTGAGGTCTGATTCATTTTTATCCTTTCATCTCTAGCATCTACCACATAATAGGGGCTTAATGAATGCTTTTTTAAAAAACCCGAATTCATTGATTGATCTAATTAGTCTTTCAGAATTCATTCTGATGAATAGCCTTCACCTCTAGCAATCTGACCAACTCAGATCAATTCACTCATTCTTTCCTGCTGCCCACAAGCAGAACCCAGGTGTCATCTTTTTCCTGGGAATGTAGAGACAATGGACAGATTACAAAACACATACATAAGTTCACACAACATGCTTGTGGAGACAGGTGGACATAGAGGGACCAGAATTCCAAATAAGGAATACAAAGAAATTCTCCAGTGATATTGTCAACAAGGATGAAAATGGCAACAAACTAAGCTACCACACTGATGGTAAACTAGTTATGTTGAAAAGGCTAAAAGCCAAGACCAAAGTAGAGGGATACTTGTTACTCAACTTTCTGTTCACAGATGATTGTGCACTCAATGCAGCTTCTGAGGCTGAGATGCAATGAAGTATGGATTGATTCTCTGCTGCTTGTGCTAATTTTGTCCTAACAATTAACACCAAGAAAGCACAGGTTCTCCACTAGCCAGTGCCACACCATCCATCTGTGGAACCATCATGTGTGGAACAGAAAATGGAGAAATTTTGAATGCCGTGGATAAATTCACCTACCTTAGCAGTACATTTTCCAGGGATGTGCACATAGATGACAAAGTTGGCAATTAAGATTGACAGTGCTAGCTTAGTGTTTGGGAGGTTCTGAAGGAAAGTGTGGGAGAGAAGAGGCTTCCTATCAAATTGAAGGTCTACTGAGCTGTTGTGCTGACCTCACTGGACAGTACACAGTGCTATACAGGAAACAGATTCACTTCCATTTGAGTTGTCTTAGGAAGATGCTGAAGATTGCCTGGCAAGATAAGGTACTGGACACTGATGTCTTTTCTTGAACTGAACTTCCAGGCATTCAAACCCTAATGCAGAGAGTGCAAATCTGATGGCCTGGCCCCCATCATTTGAATGCCAAACATACGTTTGCCTGAAAGACTTTTTCAAAGAACTCACATGAGGCAAGTGCTCACATGGAGGTCAGAAGAAGTGATACAAGGACACTCTCAAGGTCTGTCTGAAGAACTTTGAAATTGATTGTGAGACATGGGAAGACACTGGCACAGAACTGCCCAACCTGGTACGTCTGCATCAAAGAATGTGCTGTGCTTTATGAGCAAGGTAGAATTGCAGTAGCTCAAAAGAAATATGAGATGTACAAATTTAGAGCCATCTCCATTCCAAATGTTCATATAAACTATTTGTGCCCAACCTGTGGTAGAACTTTCTGAGCTTGTATTGGTCTGATCAGCCACATTTGGACACACTGGACCTTGACCCAAACACAGTGATGTCATTTTGGTCCTCTTCGAACATGAAGAACAACCAACCAACCTACATATAAGATGTATACAGGATAAACGGGAGATAATCCAGAGACAAGGCACTAGAATCAAGGAGAATTGGGAAAGGTTTCTTATAGAGGGAGAATTTTAATTGGGATAGGAAGGAAGCCAAAAGACAATGATAAAGAGACATGGTAGACAGATAAAATGAAAATGCCCAGAATCAGGAGATGGAGTTTGTTATGTGATAAATAGCAAGGAGGCCAGTGTCATGGGATCATAGAATATGTGGAAGACTAAAATGTAAGAACAATGGGAAAGTAGGAAGGGGTCAGGTTATAAAGGGCTTAAAACCCAAACAGAGGGTTTATATTTGATCCTAGAGGCAAGAGGGAGTCTTTGGAGATGACTGAAGGCAGGGTGTGGGAGTCGGTGTGGGATATGGGAGATGACTAACATGGCCACTTGCACTTCAGGAGGACCAATTTGACAGCTGAGTCTCTACTCAGCTGGACTGGAGTGGGGAGACACTTGAGACAGGTAAAGCCATCAATAGGCTATTGAAATGATGAGAGCTTTCCTAAGGATGATGAAAGTCTCAGAGGAGATAAGGGGCGCAGAGACATTGAGGAGGAAGAAATGACAGAACTTATAAGCTGATTAAATATGGAGGGCAAAAGAATGAATAGAGAACGACACTGAGCTTGTAAGCCTGGATGACAGAAAGGATAGTGGTACCCTCAACAGTAGTAAAGAATTTACAAAGAAGTTTGGGTTGCAGGGGGATAACAATAAGTTCAGATATAGACATTCTGAGTTTAAGATTTCAACAGGGCATTCAATTTGAGTCATCCAATAGGCAACTGGATATGTGACACTTAAGGTTAGGGTTGAATAAACAAGTCTGAGAATCATTGGGATGAAGATGATATTTGAATCCATGGCAGCTGATGAGAGGGACCAAAAAGAGCCTTGAGGAATACCAACAGTTAGTGAGCATGAACTGGATGAATATCCAACAAAGACTGAGTAGTGGCCAGACAGGAAAGCAGAGAACTATCATGAAAACCTAGATGTCGGCGGCTGGACGGGATGTGCCCCACTTTGGCACCCCGTACTGCCCGACTACCGCCTATCACTCACCCTGCCCTCGGGTCTTCGGATGTCTCCGGCTCCTCTCGGGGGATGCGAGAGGAGAATCACCAGGCAGTACGCGGGAGTCAACAAGCAGCTTTATTGCATGGCGTACCAGAAATCTCACACAAATCCCACTGACCCTCTCTGGGGAGCGCCTTATATTGGGTGTTTCGGGTTGGCTCCTCCCCAGTTCCTCCCCGAGGGTGGAGCTCCTCCAGTAAGAGCCGCCCCGGTACTGACGTGGTGGAAGCCACACAGACACCGCCACGTCAGCAGGTCCAGACTCCCTGGCGTCTCACTACCCTCTCGGGGGGCCCAGGTCCAGAGCGCCCCTAACACCTAGAGAGAAGACAGTATCAAAGAGAAGATGGTATTTCACAGAGTCAAAGTCTGCAAAAAGGTAAAGAAGGATGAGGATTGAGAAAATGGCATAGATTTGGCAACTAAGAAATCACTGGTAATTTTGAAGAGAACTATTTCAGTTGAATGATGATGTCTAATGGAGATACTAATGGATGGAGATGGAGATATTAATCATACAAAACCTTCTCAAAGAGTTGAGCCAGGAGAGGGAAGAGAGATATAGAATGATAGCTCCCAGGGATGGATGGACCAAATGAGGATTTGTTTTGTTTTGTTTTTCTTTTTGAGGAGGGGAAGATGTGGGTGTGTTTGTAGATGGCACGGAAGTAGGCAGCAGACACAGAGAGATTGCAGATTAATGTGAGAGTGGCGATGACAGAGGAGGCAATCTTCTGAAGAAGACAGAATGTAAAGTGATCATTTGTGCATCTAGATGGGTTTGCCTTAGCAAGAAAGACCACATCTTCATCTGAGCCAGGGATGAAGGAAGAGATAGTGATAAATGGTATCTGAGTGGTGTGAGATGAAGAGGAGGGGAGAAGTCAAAGCTCTAAATGAATGGTCTCATTTTTTTTAAGTGAAAAGCGTAAGGAAAATTTCTCAGTTGGGAGCATGTAGGAAGGGAGGTTTAAGAAGATATTAAAAGGTATGGAAAAGTCACTATAGTCAGTGGGATAGGCCTACACCAGAATAAATTAAACTCCTACAATAACAAAATCATCTTGAAATATATGAATTTTAAAAATGTTCTGATTTTTTAAAAATAGAATTGAATTCATAAATGTATCACACTGACCTTTTATTAGAAATGAATTGCTAGTCCAGTGATTCATCTAAACAAAGTATAACTATCTGACGTTTTTAGCTTACAGTGTTCAGCACAAAATACCTTTGCAAACTTCCTCCAGATGATGTCAAGAAATGACTAACATAGCAAAATATTTAATTAAACAAAAGAAAAATAATAGTCATTAATATTCATAATTGTAATCACCTTAAATGTTAATTTTTAAGAGAAAATGGGTCTACATGGTCAAACCAAAATGGAAATTTAAGCTATTCAGATATTTTAGATTTTAAAACTTTCTGTTGAAGGTAAACATACCGGTTGTCTGTGTTGGTGGAATTTCTAGTAATTGTTCAGCTTCCCATATTATTTTGCCTACATATCAGTCATCCCAACCAGTGATTTTTTTTCTTAATGTTTTACTAAATTTAATGACTACTTTAGTCTGATATCCATTCTACATCCATTTTTTACCCTCTTCCATCGTGGCCTAGATGGCAACCATATTAGTACTCTATCCATCTGTGTCAACCTTGATTTTTTTGAAATGACTGGAAGTATAAAGTCTAGGGCCACTATTCTAAAGCTAATTTTAAAATGAGTCAACATTGATAGGGTAATGCATTGTCACTTAAGTCTGTCAAGAAATTTGCAGAAATTTTGACTAACAGCAAAGTTAAAATCGTATTTCCTTTGACAACAAAGTAACATAACTAACATCTCTATGCAAACAATTCCTAGATCTACATATCCAGCCTTCCATCTCTCTCGTGTTCTAGTCCTTTATCTTTACCTGGATGTCCCACAATCATCTCAAACTCCACACGTCTAAAACAAACCTTTCCCCCTAAACTGAACTCTCCTCCTAACTTCTCTGTTTTTTGTCTATGGCACCATCATTCTTCTGGTCTCCCAGGTTCAAATACCTAAGAGTTATTTTAACTCTTTATTCTCACCTCTAACACTTTTAAAGTTTGGGCAATTCTTTTCCTTCTCTACTCAAACCATAACCATCTGGTTCAGGTCTTCATCACCTCTTACCAGAATAGTAAAATAACTTCCTAATTAGCCTCCTGGCCTTTAGCCTTTCTTCCCTCCAATCCTGTCCAATCCAGCTGCCAAAGCACAGATCTGAGCATACCACTCCTGTTTTCATAAAAACTACAGTGGCTTTCTTAGGATAAAATATAAACTCTTCTTTTTGCTTATTAAATATCTGCACTAGCTGGCTAAAGTCTGTCCCTTCAAGGATGATTACTCCCTCTCACACAGTCTATACTCCAACCAAACTGACCTATTTGATGTTCCCCACAAACAATATTCCACACCCCAACTTTGTGCCTTTCTACAGCCTCTCCCCCCCATGCCTAGAGTTCTCTCTTTCCTCACATCCACCTCTTGGAACTTGTAGTTCCCTTCCAAGCTCATCTGAGTGCCTCCACCTTCAAGAGCTTCCTTTCCAGAATCCCCTTCCCTCAATCACATTGTATTTATTATTAATAAATACTACTTTTGTTTGCATGAAAACATATTGCTTCTCTTTATTAGAAAGGAAACTTCTGGAAAGCAAAGATGATCTCATGTCTATCTTTTTATTTCCAATCACTAGCACAATACTTGGCATGCAAATTCTTGTTTTCTAATTGAACAAAGAATAGAGACATTATCAGGTATTAAATGTTATAGAGCTCAAAATGGAGTAAAGTGAACATAAATTTCTGAGCATCAAAATAGGTAATCTGTTAGAAATTGATTTCATAGGAAGAGTCAACAAACAGTACGTAAACCTACCATCTAAGCTATAGTGTCTGAAGTTACTCAAACTCTGGTTTGTTTTTAGCAGCCAGTACAAGTAGAAGGACTCTTAAAATTAGCTATCCATCTGTTTATTACATTAACTTGTAACACATAGTGCTAAATATACCCAGCAGAATGACAGTTAATATGAAGCTAAAGCTCAAGAATTTCACAAGTATTGGTTTGAGTATAGGCTAGTTGGTGGTTGTCCACTGAGTGGCATCTTTGCTCAATCATATTAATGGTTAATTTGGAAGTGATTTGAAAATGAATTTTCACACAGATCTTTTCTGGGCTTAACAAAGTAAGCAGGGAGAGTGATCTAACGTTACCACATTTAATTATCCTATACTACTAGAATTTTTTGTATAAAAGTTATGCCATCAATCAAAACACTTTGACAAGATACTCTAAGCACTTAAATTAGTGCATAGGTTAGAAATAACCTGTGCACTCATGGAGATGGAATAGAGATGAAGCATTTGGTAGAATTTTAAAACATAGCTCTCACTATCTGTATTTTATCATGCTTTTGACATCTCCGAAGAAATTTTCAGTCTCATTAAGAATATTTGATTTGGTTCATTACTAACATTAGTTCTAATAGCCTAAGGCCTATTTGAACTAAAAATTATGTTTGGGTTGAATTGTATTTTTAAAATGAGACCTGGGAAATAGACTAAATTTGAGGACTCATTTTCATAGGCAATAGAAAAATAATTTTGCAATGGATATCCCAAAACTTAATGTCTCCCACATTACTGGGATCATGTACACACACACACACACACTCCTCCCTATTACCATAAAGAATTCCCAATACTGCCACTGATGGTCCTGAATAGTGTGAAAGAGATAGTGCTAATGAATCCCCTGAAATACTCACAATTACTCCAATTTGCACCCTGTATTTGCATTGGGCTGGAACCAATGACCATATTTAATGTAATTGTAACTTCAAATAGTGTAAATTTGATTACATAGGACCACTTCAGGGGATTCATTATTCAAGCGGATCAGACCTAATTGTCTAATTACTTCTATCCTTCCTCAAAACTACTTCAAAGGAAAGTTTGTCAAGAGAGGATCTACCCAAGGTACTGGAGGCCTTCACTTTCTCCTGACAGGTCTAGGATACCATACCAAAGGATCCTTTAGGATGTGCCTCTCTCCTACTTAATAACCACAACTACCTTTTTCCTCTCATACATTTGATTTCTTCCCATATATAGCTTGTTTTTCCTAATTCCTAGTTTGTAATGTGTTGCAGGCTGTTCAGGACATCAGGCATCTCTCCCTTATTCTTTGGGCGATTTTCAATTTCAATTGTTCAAAGATTGTCTTGACTCAAATACAAATTAACTTTAATATACACACAAATTTAGATGCATGTAGCAACTTTAATAATATACTTATATGCATGTAATGATCTAAATATTATATATATGTAATTTAACATATGCATACATATAAGTGCTAATTTTAAAAAAAATACTCTTCCCCAAAGCCTAAATACTCAATTCAACTGAGCTGCACTCTCTAGTACTGAAGGTTCATAAATCCAGAAAAGGGAAGGAAGGAAGGAAGAAGGAAAAAAGGAAGGAAGGGAGGGAGGGGGAGGGAAGGAGGGTGGTAGAGGGAGGGGGGGGAGAGAGAGAGACAGAGAGAGAGAAAGGGAGGGAGGGAGAAAGAGAGAGAGAACGTACCATTGCTCCGTAAAAATCCTGCATCATAAGAATAAAGGATTAAAAATTAGAATGTAATTCAATGCCAGCAAGTTTCACCTCGTAAGGAGTATGAGTTGGAAAGTCCTTTGAAAATACTAGAGAAAACACAAGAAGGGATGAGAACGGACTTCCTTCGCTCTCGCTTTTTTTTTCCCCTCTAGTCTTTCTTACTTGAATTAACATCACTTCTACAAGTAGTGGAGCCAGAGTGAGCCCGGCACAAGGAAAGACAGAACGAGGTTGGTCTCCCCAGCCCCCCACCACAGCCTAGGTTCTGGAAAAAAAAAAAGGGCGGAGAGGTGGGGCAGGAGCAGCGCGAGCTGGAGCGTGCCCTGGGAGGAGGACTGCTTCTCATTGGCTCTGGGCTGTGAATAGAACGAGGCTAGACTAATCCTCCAGAGACTAGGGAGAGGTTGGGGAGAGCTCACCTGCAGGGCTCAGGCTGCAGCTTCTCCAGCTACCTAAGCAACAGCTGTATTTCCCTCGGGTCTGAACAACTCGAGGCGGTGCGCAACCAGCAAAGGGTGCAGCTAGGTCGGGAAGCAGACGGGTTAGATAACTCGGTCTATGCCTAGCAAAAACTGTGCTTAGTCGGTAAATCCTTGAGGAAGAAGCATGTGCACAGAGTTTATGGTACTTGCAAGTTTTCCAAATTGATGAGTATTACTGGCTCTTCTTTATCCTTTGCCAACTCTACCTGGGCTTCTGCGGGGTTTTTTAGGATGTGTTGAGGCTCGGCTGTCAGTCTATCCGTAAAGTATTTCGAAAAGACATTCAAGAAATTAAAGCAAGTAAGATTAAGAGCTCGGAGCTAGTCAGTGGATATCAAGAAAGAATTCGGAATATTGAGTTAATATAATTTCGTCACTTAAAAATTTGATTGAAAAAGTATATGGGACATAAAAATAATATAAATTTCTTGAAAGGTGATCTGCAACAGGTATGTTTTTCAATCAGTTAAGGACAGTGCTTTGATGGGATAAACATTTCTTAATAAAATATGAAATACATGGTTGCTTCAAATTTGATGATCGCCTACAAATGGGCCAGGTACTGCACTGCAGCTAGAGACGCTGGGGAAACAGAGAGCAAAAAAAAATTATGAAAATAAATCGTGGGTGGGTGGATTTTGGAGTTTTTTGTGTGCCCCCGCTACCGCCGGCTCTCTAGGGAAAGAGAGAAGGTGAGGGACAGGTTTCCTCTCGGGGACCACGGGAGCCTGAACTACAAGGCTCTACCTCGAACACCGTGAGCAGATCTGGTACTGAGAGCTTTTGATAGAAGTAGCACAAGGTTGTATGCCTATAGGTCACTGCACACATACACACAGACACACACACGCACAGCATAGATATCAGCCCTCTAGTGACACAACACTGGAGTCAAATTTCAACCCTTCTATTAACATATGAATTTGATGACTTAAAAGGAAAAGAAAGGAAAAAAAAATACTTGGGAGAGAGCCTTTCTCCCCTGTGCAGTAACTTTTCTCCTGGCGTAAAACTTTTTGATTGGCTCCTCGCACGCGCCTGTCCTCAGCCTCCATTGGCTGACTTGACACGCGACCGGCGCGAGGAGGGGGCTGGGAGAGGGGGGAGGTGGAAAGACACACTGGCGCGTGCCGCTTTTTAAAGGGGCGCAGCGCCTTCAGCAACCGGAGAAGCCTCGTTGCACGCGACCTGGTGTGTGATCTCGGGGGTGGGTGGGGGAGGGAGGGGGAAAAAAATAAAACTTTGCAAAAGAAAACCTTGAAAGGTTTTTGCCTGATTGCGAGTGAACGCTGCTACACCTTCCGATCGACCTGGTGGTGCAATGTCCCGTCTGCTGCACGCAGAAGAGTGGGCTGAAGTGAAGGAGTTAGGAGACCACCACCACCACTCCCATCCCCAACATCACCACAACCAGCAGCAACAGCAGACGCAGCCAGCTCCGAATCTTCCTGGGAGAGAGCACCAAGGCTATCCTCCTGGGCTGTCGCTCTTGGACAGCACCGATCCACGCGCCTGGCTGGCTCCCACTTTGCAGGGCATCTGCACGGCACGCGCCGCCCAATACTTGCTGCATTCCCCGGAACTGGGTGCAGCTGAGACCCTGTCCCACCACGAGGAGACGGACCCAAGGGTGGAACTTGTGAGGAGGAGCGGCAGTAACAGCAGCAGCAGCAGTAGCAGCAGCAGCAGCAGCAGTGGAAGCACCAGCAGCCTCAGCAAGAGTCCTGGTTCGGTGAAAGTGCGTGAGCAGTTGAGCAAACTGAAAGGTGGGTTGATGGTGGATGAACTGAGCTGCAGCAGGCAGAGAGCCCCTTCCAGCAAACAGGTGAACGGGGTGCAGAAACAGAGAAGGCTGGCTGCCAATGCTAGAGAAAGAAGAAGGATGCACGGACTCAACCACGCCTTCGACCAGCTGCGCAACGTTATCCCGTCCTTCAATAACGACAAGAAGCTCTCCAAGTACGAAACCCTACAGATGGCTCAAATCTACATTAATGCCCTGTCCGATTTACTGCAAACACCTAGCGGTGGAGAGCAGCCAACCCAGCCCCCAGCCTCCTGCAAAAACGACCACCACCACCTGCGAGCATCTTCCTATGAAACGAGTGCAAGCGCGGCCGGCACTTCTGCAGTCTCCCCTGCCCCCGGAGGTGGATCACGACCATCTCCGCAGGGTAATTGCAGGACACGCTTCTCCGGCCCGACCTCTGCGGGAGGTTACTCAGTGCAACTGGACGCTCTGCACTTCTCGTCTTTCGAAGAAACCGCTCTGACCGCTATGATGGCGCAAAAGACCCTGTCTCCTTCTCTGCCCGGAGGCATCTTGCAGCCGGTGCAGGAAGAAAGTAGCAAAACTTCTCCCAGGTCCCACAGAAGTGATGGGGAGTTTTCCCCTCATTCTCATTACAGTGACTCGGACGAAGCAAGTTAGGGAGGTAACAGTCACAACAAAGTAAACCGAGACAAAAACAAAACCAGAGTTGACTCTACCAGATACCGAGAAAGGTGTCCCACTTTTATCGTTGCTACGTGATTTGTCATTGTCCAGCAAAGACTTGGCCATGTTTTGCAACATTTGGTGGCTTTACAAACGCGCTCCCCACCCCCGTCCCCATATTCTTGGTAAAAATTGGTTAACATTGTTTCCTTTGTCTCTACCTTCTGGCCCTTTTTAGATATATACAAGTATGTATATTTTTACACCAATAGTCTAGTTCCCTGCTGCCAACAAGCTGCTTAAAATCAGCAGCTTCACCTCCATTGCTAATTTGGGTTTAACTTATTTTATGACATGGGCATTCCTGTTTTTCGCGTGCTCATGTGTGGGCGGTAGTCTTCCGAAGTTATATTCCTAATTTTTTTTTTTTTTCATGGAAAGCAAGATGCTTATAAAGAGTATACCTTTTGGATGTGTGTAATTTTCAGAAAAGGCGAAGCCTTCAGGCATATATATATATATAAATATAGTATATAAATATACCCATTACGCATATCTAATGTTGATAACGTTGGTGTCTTTAAGGAAGAACCTTGGCGCACGCACTTTATCAGCCGCAACAAATGCGGCTCCAAGAGGAAATTTAACTGCCAACTGGAAACCAGTTTTTAACACAGCCACTTATAATCTTTAAGCTCCTTGCAAATGTTTGCTTTAAAAAGAAAAAAAAAACAGTTTAGTCGTGTCAAAATTTTTGGTCGATTTTATTTAGCTTTATTGATGTTAGAAAACTTATTTATTACCGAGTGTTTGCTACCATTTCTACTTATCTTTTCATTTTTTACTTTTTTCTACAAGATCATTTATTTTAATTTAGCAAAGCCAACCGCCATTGTTTTATGATGTACTTTCTTTTGCAAAAGATGAAAATAAATGTGAAAAACTGGATCTGGTTTGACTCTTGTTTTTCAACGATCATTATTTTTAAATGGGCAGACCTGTTTTAAAAATGAATCTTCTAGAATAGAGGAGTGTCTTATGAAACTCGGATAAATACGATCAAGGATTGTTTGCTTATCTGTTTCCTTTATACTTCTTAGCTATAGATAAAGTGAGAGACTGTGATCCATATATACATTTTCAAGTCCTGAAAACTGATATTGTGAAATAAAACCGTTACATATGCTTTATCAGTCTCCTAGATGCCCCATTTATAAGAAAACTTCTCCAAAGTTTTCCTCTGAGGTTTCCT
Source organism: Trichosurus vulpecula (assembly GCF_011100635.1). Classification (NCBI taxonomy): domain Eukaryota; kingdom Metazoa; phylum Chordata; class Mammalia; order Diprotodontia; family Phalangeridae; genus Trichosurus; species Trichosurus vulpecula. The sequence goes on from NC_050578.1 coordinate 57,820,715, forward strand.
CTCCTGAAGGGTAAAGTCGCTGGAGGCTCAGGAGAACTTGACATCAACGACCTTTATGTAACTGGCTAGTTTCATTTCATTTTTAAAAAATAATGACATGTAAATCGTTTCATGTTAGTCAAACACAGGGCAAATTTATAGGCTAAAGACAAATGCTTCTCTGCCTTCATGGGACAAAAAAGCAGGGATGGAAAAGAGGAAAACCAAGGGGTTCACTAAAAAAAAAAATTACAGGAGGCTGAAAATTCCTTACAAAGAAGTTTGTACTTCCTTTCAACCAGTCTTGCGTTTTGAAATAAAAGACATTTTCTCTTGCAATTTGCCCTTTCAAAAGAGTTGAAATATTGCTGCCATGATATAGTATTGTGTCCTAAAATTTGGGGACAACCATAGACACGAAGTGCTCCTTTTAGTAGCTGTTCAGGCATGTGTCCTCACAAGGAGTGGATATTGTTCTGGGTCTCATGGCAAGTCAGTCCCCTTAGAAGATGAAAGGCGATCAGGACTAGCAGAGAAGTAGTGGAAGAAGGGGAGTATTAAAATTCCCTCATTTGAATGTTAAAAATAAGGATCAGGTCACTGATAATGGTCTAGGAGACCAAACCTTTTGTGTTTAAAACTTCTGGGTTAAGACAAAATTCTTTTTACCATCTATGGTACTAGCAGGTACCCTACCGAAAGCTTAATCCCTGGAAGCCAATTCAGAGACTTTGAGAGCCAAACTCAGTGGAAAGAGTGCCTTTTCAACAGTGAAAGGACATGAGTTTGACTCATATTACCCTGTGTGACCATGGTAGATGACCTAACCTCCCCAGTCTAGTTTCCCCATCTAAGAGGATGCTGGATAACATCAGGGTTTCTTAACCTTTACTGGTGTCATGGATCACTTTGGTAGCTTGGTGGATCCTATAGAATCCCTCCCCGCCCCCAGAATAATGTTTTTAAGTAATTGAAAGGAAATTTGGAGTTTCAGCTTGAGATTATTGAAAATGAAATCCCCCCTGAAACCTTTCCACAGAACGCTTGTCCCTGGACCCCAGTTAAGAACCTCCGGATTAAATGATCTCCAAGGTCCCTTCCAACTATAAGTTTAATGATGCTATGAAATTGGTTTTGGTGGATAAACAAGCTCCTGGTAGGTCAGAGGGACCCTCTTGTCTTAAGGCTTGCCCATCTGTGCTGTTGATGCAGAGAGGCAAAACGAACTCACAATACTTGGCAATCAGCTGGAGCAGCTCCGTAGATGAAGCTGATAGCTACCAGTAGGCTCTCTACAGAGGTGAGCAAGGGATCGTGACACTTTCTAGGGGGAGAAACAATGCACCTGTCCCTTTGATAACCTTTTGCACCCACTGAGTTTGCCATGCTCAAGATAAACATCAGAAATCTTCAGGCTGTTGAATAAATCAAGCTATTGCTTCTAACACGTTTCCATTAGGGGTGCACCAAACTCTATATACTATAACAGAAGGGTGAAAAGTTCAGCCTAGTTCGATAGTTATTTTAATTTCATTAATGACAACATAGTCATGTGAACATATATGGAGTAATGGTGAATTATTTTTACTCCAGAGACTGGAGTTGTCCAAGGATGGTGAAGAATAGCTAAGTGAGTTGTTACATCTTTATAGGAAGCAAGTGGTTTGGCTCAACTTGTATCACACATACACACACACATACAAGCATAATTACTTTTAAAGAAGTCAGTGTTCTTCATAAGCTTAAATACTGTGTTAGCTTCATCTAATCCTCCTTGTATAGATGACAATGAAAGTGAGTCCTTCAGAGATTGAATGACTCACCCAAAGTCACCCAGCTAGTAATTGGCAAAACCAAGGATTAAAACCCCAAGAAATCTATGTGCCTGACACATAGCAAGTACTATCTACATATTAGCTATTAAGTCTCCTAACATATATACTTCTCCTAACTTTTATATACTTCCATTATTTTCTTCTATGCCAATCCCTGGGAACATGACATACCCAGGAACATCAAAGTCCAAAGATAGAGTTTCTTAAATGTTCCTTTATTTATTCTCCTATAACTCAGTAACAGGCAAGTAATTATTTTAAGAGTCAATATTTCTGTATTTGAGTTAGAAACTTTTGTGCTTTAATTTTAGGAGTTAGTTCATTGAGCTTTTCCTTTTCGAGGCACAAACCACTGAAACAAAAGAAGAATTTAAAACTCTATATCAGACCAAATGACAAGCATGTAGGAATTGGGTCAAATTACCCTATATAGTCTACAACTAATTTCAAGGCATATCTAGTGTTTCAAAGCTAAAGTGGAAACTTCCTTCTCCACTCCTTTTCTCCTTCCTCTCTCTTTTTCTTTCTTTCTATCCTTCTTTCCTTCCCTCTCTACTATCTTTCTCTCTTCTTTTTTTTTTCTATGACAGAGATGCATAAACTACATTTCCATTTTAAGGTTCTGTTATAAAGTTTGCATAACAAACGATTGTCAGCCCTGGCAGCCCTTTCTCTTACACTCCATTAACAAGCTGTAACATATAGCTGCAGGTTGCTATAATCTCATTAATATTTTGGAAACTTGAATATTGAGTATTTCGGAGGGCTCATTCCCCATATGCCGGACCACTCCTGCCATGCTGGCTGATTCCTTTCTCTCCATTATTAGCAATTAGCTTCTACCTTCCAAAGTCAGATCCAAGTATCCAAGATACTAGCAAAGGAATCAACTATGTGTGCAAGTTAAGCATGCTTAACATCTCCCAAACAAACAAAGAGACGACATTTCTTTAAGTAATGAAGACAGATAAATCGGCTTTTTTTCAGTTGCATTGTTGGTGGTTTTTTTTTTAAAGTTTTTATATACTTTAAGAAGTCCTCTTTATAGTCTCTCAAACCCTCCCTCCTGGCCACCCGCTTTTCTTATTTGAGGAAGGTTTTGGCTCACCACACTTTGGAAACTTATTTGATTTCACGGAGAGCTGAAGGAAGCTTATTTTGGCAGCAAAGACATTTAAACTTGTTCTCCACGGTACATCTACGAAATAGACGATGCCTGACGAAAACACCCAGGGATTTCCTTTACTTTGACCAATTCATTATTCTAACGGGTCTCCAGCCCTATTATTTGTTTTAGAGGTTTGTATAGCTTAAACCTGAACCAAGTAAGTGATCATTAATCCGTGAATACTTTGCAATTATTGGACTCTTCTGCAATGTGCAGCCACCGACTTCGAAGTGCGAGAGGAGCTTATCGCCTCACCTTGTCACCTCCAAAGCTCTCTTAGAAGGGATTGCGCTCTCCCCACGGCAGATTACCACTTTGGCTCTCTCGCCGCTACAATTCTACTAAGGCAACAAACACTGAGTGGGAGAAAGGAAGACAGGGAACGTTACTCAAGTTTTGGCTACTCCAGTTGTAGGAGTCGGGTAGTGTATTTGTTGGAATTAGATAGGAACATTTTCTTGGTTGTTTTTGGCTTAACTCCTCTATAGAATCTGCGCCCCCACTAATTCTCTAGCCTCCCCCTCCTCAGTTAAACTGCAGAAATGGGGCGAGGAGGAAGGGAATGAGTTAAACCTGTGCACGCCGGGGAGAGGTGGGGGAGGAGAAGAGGGAGAGGAAGAAAAGAAAAGAACAGGAACCAAGAAGCGTGGGGGTGGTTTGCGGTAATGTGAGTGTTTCTTAATTAGAGGAAAGCTGACAATAGAAGCGCTGGCAAAGGCTCCTGGCTACGGTGCTGAGTGTCTGGAGCGGAGCACGCGCTGTCAGCTGGTGAGCGCACTCTCCTTTCAGACAACTCCCCGGGGAGCTGCACTGCCACATTTAACACCATCATCACCTCTCCCCTTACTCATCATCCTCCTCATCATCACCAACAACCCTTCCACACACACCCCCAACCAGCAGATCTCACAGCGACAATCCATTCCCGCCCCGCCACCTCTTCCACCCCACCCCCATCCCCCTGCTACCCTCCCCCCACCACCTTGCCAGCAGGGGCCCCCACCGCCCCCAGCACTTCCCAGCAACCAGGCAAGAAAAGAAACTCCGGAAAGTTAAAGCCAAAGAAATGCCAAGAGGAAGGATAGATGAAGGAGGAGGCGGGAGAACTCGGGCAAGTGCCGCTCTCTCTTACGAGTTTATGCACCTGTAGCATTGAATGTGGACTCGAAGTTGTGCTTACGTAAGTACAAATGAATTGTCTATGTACTCCTCCGCACACTCCAACAAACTCACAAACGGGTAGGCCCAACTCTAAAGACTAAAAATACAATTTTCCATTCTTAATAACCGAAGGACAATTTTTTCCCCAGGGGATTCCCCCACCCCCACCTTAAAAACAACAGAAACACAAGAATTTGAATACTTTGAAAGTACTTGGAATGTTTAGAATGAACAAAAAGTTACCAAAAAGAGTTCACTTGAGAGCTGGCTAAGGGAGGAAGTTTCTACACTTTTTCAACTTTCTTTTAGGATCCGAAAAATAAAGGCAAAAATCATAAGATCACAATAGATTCCTCCACTAACCTATACTCCACCCAAACATTTCCATCTTGACCCTATACAGCGGTTGACAGTCTGCTTTTGCAGAATCATTATTCCATATTTCTTAGGATTGGCTCCAGAGCCAATTCAGAATAGAAGAGAAAAGTCAATTTAACTGTAATGCCTACACCATCTATAAGATCACAGAAACTGGATCCGGAAGGGACACGAGACCCTGAGAAATGAAATGATTTGTCCAAGCTTTCTCAGCCACCCTCACTTAGTGGCAGAACAAAGACGAGAAAGAACTTCAATCTCCTGACTATTCTCTCAATTCCAAAGGATCGTTCAATTGAAATGACACTTCTTCTTAGAAGCCCCTCCCCATGTCTCCCTCCCCACCCCTCCAAAAAGCAATATAATTTTTACCCTTCTCCGGTCGTATAACATTTTGCTAGCATCTACAATCCTCTTCTTCTTCTTTTTTTTTTAAACCAGAATTGTGATTTTACAGGTATAGCGTATTCCCAGTAAAGAAATTCCCTTCACCAATTTAGTCTGAAACAGTTGGGACAAGGGTACTCAGATAAAATGAGGGTACCAGGTTGACAAAGCTAAAGTGCCTCAAATCCTAGACTTTCTCACTCAAGTTGTAGCTCTCCATCATTTCACTAGGGAATACTGGTCACTCTTTTAGCCTTCATTATTTTTCTCTATAGTGTTTTGAGTGTGCTTTCTCCTTTCCCTTCCTCCAATAGACACCAGGGCCTATGTTTGATCTAAACTTTGTACTTCACCCAGCATCAGTTCTTTTCTGTGAAACCATCTTTGGGAATGGCACTTTTGCTTCCCCCCACCCCACCCCACCCAGCCTCTTCGCACAGTCAATGAGAAAAGAAATTCCTCCCAAGAGTTATATCAAACATCAGAGAGTGTTTGGGAGTTCAGCCAATTGATGTCCTTGAGTTTAAGCAGCTAGGCACCTACAAAGAGCAAAGTCTTCAGAATCTGTAGGTTTGGATGGAAAGTGGCGTTCCTCGTTGCTATCTGTACTGGAGAGGGAAATAAATTAACCTGAGGCATGTGTAGCCCTGCGGATCAATTCAGTGATAGCTTACATTTTTTATTCCGTGGGTCATCTGAGCGCCTGGCATTATTCTCTTACTCGTTTCTCTGAAGTAAACGTTTATTAGTGTTCTTCAGGGTTCTGTGTCTGAAGTCAAGATTTTCTCCCTTTTCTAAAAGTTGAGTAATTTAAGTGTTGTAAGTATAATTTTAATTCTCCCTCTCTGTTTTATGAGGTGTATATTACATAAAGGTATTTTAAAATAGTGTGAAGAGCAATTTATTGTTCCTTGCGGAATAGATGCTTTCAAAATATGTATTAAAGCTAAGTAGGAAGCGTGATAAAAGGGAAACCGAAAAAAGAAGAGAATGAAACCTGGGTAACAACCATAGAAGGAAAGGAAGGCAGAAAGGAGAAAATGAACGTGAAAGAAGAGAGCATAGGCATCTGAAAGGGAGGTCAGGGATAAAGCATGAAGGTAAGGGCGGGAGAGCGGGGACCAGTGGAGTACAGGAGTAGGCTTTTGATATCTGGGGCTCTCTCACGGGAAGTGAGCAAACTGATCAGCTCTGCTGTGAAATAAAAATGCCCAGGGTGATCTCTCTGGGTGGCACCATAGCTATGGGCGTTCTCTTCTTGCCCAGCCCGGAGCAAGCTGTCCGCCGAGAGGAAGAGGCTGGTGGGGAACCGGGAACGGGGAATAGGGGGAGGCGGGGAGGGAAGAATTCAGTCCTAAAACCTCAGAGTCACATCACTAGCAAAGCTGTTGTGCCATTGAAGAAAAACCCTCACGACGTAGCATCAGTGGGTTTCGCCAGTGGCCTATACTTAATGGTGAGGCTAGAGGTAAGCCAAGGTCAAGGGCTCAGAAAAAAAAAAATAGATAACATACAACTAAGATTGCAAGCAAGTCATTCCATGAGAATTAGGGATAGCACAACTGGCTAACATCGAGTCTGTGCAGTCTGCCTGGGATTAAACAAATGGTGAAATTTAATTTGGACATTTCCCCTCCGCTCTTCAGTCTTCCAAGGAAGCTCAGAAATGTAGGCGTTTCTCACCCCCACTTCCGGGAGCAAGATTGATTTCAGTAGCCTGTCCATTTCTTGGCCCATTCTCTACTTGGTTACAGTTTACATCACTATTCTTGGTCTTGTTAAATGGAATAAATTAATGCTGCTGGAAATGTCGAGCCTATTCCCTTTCTTGGCCTCTTACCGCTTTTGCCAAAATGTAAAAACAAACAAACAAAAAATCCTCATTATAGCCAGTAATAATTGGGATGTGTGTGGTGAGGGAGAAGGGACTTGAAGGGGACTTCAGTTTATATAAGGCACAAGAGGCGAAATGACTTTCTCAAGGTCACTCAGGTGTTAAGTAGCATAGCTAGGATTCGAACCCGGCTTTTCAAGATCCAAATCCAGACAGAACTCAGCACAACAATGCACCTCGGTGGTAAAGGCCAACCATTCCTCTTCCTTCTTCTGTCACTCCAATCCCCCCACCCCGCCCCTCACCATATTTCTTTGAATGGCTCCCACCTTTGTGTTCCGGTTTCCCAATCTAAGCTTATTTCTTTCTCATTTCAAAAAGAAGTTTTGTCTCTTGCGAATTCAAGCGTCCAGGACCTATTTTGTGTCACCCGCTGGCACCTCAAAGGTCATCTTCTCTTTGCCGGTACTAACCAGCACTACCCCAATATGAGAGAGAGAAAGGGGGGGGCAAAGGGCAAAGACAGGCAGAAACAGGTAGACAAAGGGACAGAGGACCTGGAAATTATGGTGGGATTAAGAATAAAGAGTTAAAGGATTGCAAAGTGTGTTTGGGTTGGAGAAGGGGAATATCAATTTAATCTGATCCTTTGACTGGAGTTTTTTTTTTTCCGACGAAGGAACATGCCCATAGGAGAAAAGGGTAACTCGGGGGTGATGGGAAGGAAGATCAACCTGGGTCCTTACGTCAGTTTCCCTCCTCCACTCCTCTCACCCCGAAAGCTGATCAAACTAAATCCCGCCTCACTTGGAAGCTTCTCTTGGTCTCCAAGCTTCCTGACAAAGATCATTTTGATAGCTTCCTCCAGGTGTATTTGTAACTGGCTCCCAGTTGGCCAAGGAGGAAGCGCCAGAGGCTGCGGTGCCACCCAGTGAAACATTCTCGAGTTTACTTTTTACTCCACTCACCAGGGCTGATCTATTGGGCCATACCCCCAACGTGAGCGGGCAAAAAGACAAAAGGCTGCACTCCTCCACTCACCTGCCATTGTCTCTGTTTATCCTTTGTCTCTCTCCATATTTTTCTCCCATCTGACCCTTCTGACTTATCATTTGTTCATTGCTTCATTTCTGCCTATCCTTCCTCCTCCCCATGGCTGTTGCCTAGTCTCTCTTCTCTTCTTTTTCAGTACCCCCTTCCCTTTTATTCTTCCTTGTTCCGATGTCTCTCGTTTCCCTTTTCTCCGTATTCTACCTTTTCCTCCATCTCTCTCCCTCTCTTTATTCATCCCTCCTAACTAATCCTCCTCGCTCTCCAGTCCAGTTCTTTAGCTTCTCCTTTCTTTGTCACTCCGATCTCCCCACATCCTCTCTCACCTCTCACCTAGCCCCTCGGAAGCGTGAACTGTCCTCACTACCTTTCACCTTGATCTCTTTCTGGCTCTCTTACAGTCAGGGCTGAACGATACCAGCCCCACTAAGACGGTAAATCATTGCCCTTCTCTTCCAATTAGTCAGGGATGTGGCTGATTAAAATAAAAGTCCACCAATCAAGCAGCAGAAGAGGCTGTAACACTCTCGACTCCCTCGTAGGGAAGCCTGACTGGATCTCTTAATTCGAAGCACTCGCTCTTTTGGTCTGGACGCTTCTGAGGAGAGCGTGGGGGAGGGGAAGACAGGATCTTGGATTGGATCTGTGTTTTCAACTCCACCCCGCTCCCCCGCCTCCTCTCTGGCAAATGTACATAGCACTGTTTCGATGGTTATGTTGGAGACTTTTCCCCCCAATCTCGGCCAGTCTACTCTGGATCATTGATGCAGGGCAGCATCAGCCCATCTGTTTGATCAACATTTAGAGGTCTCTATTTCTTTTGCAGTCAGAATTCTTTTCTGAGAAGAAGCTGTACTATAGTAACCTCCATTTTATATATCTTTTATTATCATCCTCAGAGCTCATCAAAACATTCCCTCCTTAAAAAGGAGGGGCAGGCAGAGTTTGATGACGAGAATTGCAAAAACAAATTAAAAATATACTTCCATCACCGATGTCAAGAATTAAATGATGACACTACTCTTTGGATGGTTTGACTGTAAAAAAAAATGCAGAAATTAACAGGTTTCACCCCACTGTACCTTTTTATTCATTTTTTCTCAAGATGTTCACACCAGTTTAATAAAGCACAGAAATTAGCAAGTTATTCTTATTGTAATTCAGTAAAATCAACTATCACCAACTAAAGTGAATAAAACTGGCCTAGCCTGCTTCAGACATTCTTGCCAATTGGTTTTTATGGCATCTTTAAGAAGAACAAAAAAGAAAATTAGACCATTCTGAACTGTTTCCTGGTATTTACAGAGGCAATGGAGTCTTTCAAGACAGCCTCCTTCATTTTTCTCTACCACAAGAGCTTCCTTTTAACTGGTGGTTTAATAGTTATATTGTAGGCAACTCTTTAAATTATTTTATTTCTTAATTTCCAGGTGCAAGCAACTGAAATGAATCAATCATTAAGTGAAATTCTTATAAACCACAAGGAGATAGGACAAAATCCAAAGAATGACTTTGTACCTGAACAGTTTGTGCTACTTACTGTCTCTTCAAGTCTAAAGACATTCATCATAACAGCTGGCAAATAGAGGGATAATCATCTGCTTAAAATGATGTTTCATATCTTTTAAGTTTTGTTTATTCATAGGACAGTAAAGAGCTTTGGGGAGAGAAGGAAGAGTTTGTTCTTTTCCATAAGTGGATTGCCTTTTTTGAATGTTTACTACAGTGGTTTCAAACTCAAATAGATATGGGATCCACTAAACCACAGATAAAGATCCCTGAACACCACATACTGACTTAGAAAACCACGTATTAATGTTATCTATATTTTATTGTATTTTTATTTATTTTAAAAAATATTTCCCCATTATCTTTTTATCTAGTTCAGGCCACACTTGGGAGTGTTGTAGATCTGATGTGTGACACCTTTGGTTTACTATGAGACCTGTCATGTGAAAATTCCCTTAAAAGAAACCTTTCTTCCTCATTCTCCATCAACTCCAAAACTGTATGCTGGATCAATTTTAATTAACCTCAGCTCTCTTAGACCATAAAGATATCACCAACTTATTAAATGATTCTCCAGGAAGTAGAAAATTTTAAGTCCTAAATATGAAACCAAAGAAAGTGAGATCACTCTGACTTATCAACAGGTGCTAACAATAACAATATCTTCAAAGACAAAGAAAGCTCATAATTTCAGATAGCTCAACTTTATGCCTTAATGGATATCACAGAAATTCTAGTCTTCATTTAAAAAGAGGGGGAAAATCTAAATTTTTTAAAACCTCAAAAAGGTCTCCTTTATTTTTTCAGAAGACTTTAAGAAGCATCATTTGTTGCTGTTATGACTGCTCAGAAATGATTAATTTAAATATATTGTTATACACAATTTATATTATATATACATATACATACATATATGCATATGTATGTGTATATGCATACATATACACATTACATATACATATGTATATGCATACATATACACAATTTATATATGTTATATACAATTGTTATACACAATGTTATATACATTTTTCTTCATTATTATTATTATTCTAATAATATCTCTCTGGTATTATGTTTTCCAGCTCCAGAATACCTTAAATGCCTAGAAGATCTTTCTGTCACCAACTAGTTATTAACAAAAATGTTATCCATTGCCATCCTGGCCATAGGCAGCCTCTGAAGCTCCCAACAGTTCAATCCTGTGATTATTAACTCCCTTCCCAACAGCATCTTATGCAGGCCCATTATCTACTGTAAATATTGTTATAGGTCATGAAGAGTTCTGCTTACTTCCTTCTAGAAGGGAGGTAGTAGAGTTTTAAAAAGGTGGATAAATATGTACTCTTCAAATATGCTTGATTGAGGAGGTAAAATGGGAGGGAAAGGGGGAGCCTAGCATCTGCTGTCTCACATATCTATTGTGTAGTTAATAATTTCTTCAGAATACTTTTACAGGGTGTAGACATGCAGATACAAGGTTAACCGAGAAGTCCAGAGCTTAGAAATGTCCAAGTTCTGTTCTACTGATTTCAAGGGATGAGGTAAGCTTCCTTCCCATGATTTTCCATGATGAACAATCTTGGTGTCCTGACTTCAGGCAAAATTTTTCTCTCTTTTACACTGTTTTAGTGAACAAGAAGAGAATATTATTTGGGCCATCATCCTGACTTACCTCATAAAATTAATGCATAGATTTATTAGTTATGCCTTTATAGAATACATGGTCAGTATAATCAAGAAGACAATGTTTTGTGAATAAATTTAGACATTGACAGATTATGCGGATTAAAAGAGATCCTTAAATAAAATTCCTGAAATGCTCCAAATGGGCCTGTGATCTCCTGGATGTGGAATTTCTCTCTAGTGTTGTAGATTGTAAACTCACCATTCCTGTCTATCTAGTGTGTCACTTGTCTGTGTCTCCCATGAGTTTATCACGGGGGTTCCACCCAAAGTGCTTTGAGGCTTCCTTGCTAAAGATACCAATTGAGCAGCACTCAAGGTCTAATGATGACTCTCCAGTATTGCCACATAACCAGCCTATCTTCCTTTTCAATTACATATTTCTTTATTGAAATTAAATTTGTATGATAACTTTTGTTTTTACATCACTTACATTTCCTACTGTATCCCTCTCTCACTCCCTCTCAGAAAACCATTCCTCAATATAAAGAAGAAAAAAAAAATATTCAACAAAGTCTAATGTCATTTCACTGTTCCAAGTTGTCAACAACCATTAATTAATCTATGTAGAAGCAGCTAAGTGGCGCAGTGGATGGAATACTGGGCCTGGAACGAGGAAGATATGAGTTAAAACCAGGCCTCAGACTCTTATTAACTGTGTGACCCTTGGGCAAATCACTTAACCTCTGTCAGCCTCAGTTTCTTCAAATGTGAAATAGAGGTAAGGACAGTATCTATCTCCCAATGTTGTGGAGATGAAATGAGATTATATTTATAAAATACCTAGCATGGTACCTGGCACATAGTAGGTGCTTAACAAATGTTTCCTTCCTTCCTCCCTCCCTTCCTTCCTTCCTTTCCATAAGCCCAAGCACCTTACTAAGCCCTGGGAAAACAAATACAAGCAAAACAAATACAGAAAGAAAGACAGTTTCTACCCCCAAGGAACTTACAACCAGTGGGGGAAGGCAACCCATAAAAGGAAGCTGAAAGGGTGGAGGCAGACGGAAGAATGAAGACGTGGCTGACCTGGGTTTTTTTTCTTAAAATGGAAATTTCTAGAGGGAACCAATGAATCAGAGGAAGGGGATGAAGGGGTAGTGTATTTCCAGAATGAGAAGTCCAGGAGCAGAATGAATTTCCAGACTGAGGAGGCTTCTCTAGCATGGTAGATAAAGTGTGGAGAGTCAAGAGTAGATCTTGGAGAGAAATAGACACATCTGATCTGTGTTCTTTTCTTAAAATTGATGTTCTGGAAGGAACTAGCCCATCGGGGAAGAGGCCAAAGGGGCAGAATGTACTTCCAATGTGAGATGTTCAGAGGAGGAGTTACAAACACATGGTTTAATCTCCCAGAAATGGGGGCATATTTCTCCTTTATTTTCTTTGAGGCCAAGTTTGGTCATTATAACTTCACAATATGCAGTTTTTATGGTTTTATTATTGTTCTTTCCATTTATATTGCTGTGGTCAGTATGTACAGTATTTTCCTTATTCTTCACTTTCTATCAGTTTGGATCTTTGGATACTTCTCTGTATTCATCATATCTAGCATCTCTTACAGTATAGTAATATTCCTTTTCATTCATGTACCACAAATTGTTTAGCCATTCCTCAATCCAGTTTTTTGTTATCATGAAAAGTGCTGCTCTAAAGATGTTTGTTTGTATATAGAATCTTTCTTTCTATCTTTGACTGCCTTGAGCTATATGTCTAGCAATTGGATCTCTAGGTCAAGGATCTCTATCTCAGGATAATTACAAATAGATTTCTAGAATGGCTGAACCAACTCATAGCTCCACCAATATGGTATTTGTTTGCTTATCTTCCCACTCCTTCTCCAAAATTGACCTTTCCCACCTTTTTTCATAATGGCCAATTTACTAGGTATGGGGTAAAACTTCAGGGTTTTTTTTTAATGTCAAGTTCTTATTAGCAATTTTCCAAATCTTTCTTTGCATTCTTTCCTACAATTGTTAATAGTTTACTATTCTTTTTTTGAAAAATGTTCATATCCTTTGGCCACTTATCTCTTGGAGAATGGCTTTTGGTCTTTATGCATTACCGTTAGTTGTCTATATTTTATCCTTCTCAAAGATATTTGAAATAAATTTCCCCCACAGTCAGCTACTTCCATTCTTATCTTAGTTGCATTATTATTGTTCATGTGCAAGTTTTCCAACTTTATCCAAACAAAATGATCTATTTGGCTTTGGTAATTGTCTCTATCCCCTTTATTTAGTCAATCTCTTATTTAGTTCTCCCATAGCTGTAAAGGGTATATGTTCTACTTTTCTTCTAATTATTTTATTGTACAATCTCTAATACTCAGATTACATAACCATTTTGAATTTATTGTTGAATGTAATATAAAATAGTGGTTTAATCCTCATTTCTGTCTGATTGAATTACAGTTTTCCCAGAAATTTCTATCAAATAGGAATATTTTTCCTATATAGTTTATGTTGTCTGGCTTATAGAATGTCAGATTTAAATCTGTTATTTCTTTGCTGATATAATTTATTCTGGATCTTTGTAGTTATTGAATGTATTGAAAATAGTTCATTTTTGCCACTTCTATGGACCATTGCACTCTGAAGGTAAGTCAATAGCATAGGTAGAATATTGGGATTGGTCAAATTATATAACATAACTGGTTGATTAGTTTTCTCTTTCTTTTTCCCTCATTTCCACAAGTACCAGTAAAAAGCATAGTATCGATAATATTCAGGATTGGGGCTTATTTTAAAAGTTTCATGTTTATGAAATACTGGGATGAATTAGATTGGTTTTAGATGTTACTTTTCAAGTTTTGTGTTGGCCCACATTTGTGATTTCATGAGTACAGGACTGTAGAAATTCATATTACCATTGAAGATGAGCTGCTCATTTGCAACTTACAGTTTCAGGAAGCTGTTTGGAGCAATGAAAGGCTAAATGAATTTTCCAGGGTCACATGACTAGTAAGAGCCACAGGCAGTAGTATTTTAAACCCATGTATTTTTTTTGTAAATTAATTTTATTGCTATCTTTTGTTTTTCCACAGCCTTTATTTTACCCCTTCGTCACACTAAAAGCTATTCCATATAATACAGGATTTTTCAAAGAAGAAAGGAAAAGAGGAAGAAGAGAAAAAATCATCAAAACGAATCAACAGTGAAAAAAAGAATATGACAGTATATGCAATGTTCTCTACACCTCTGCAAAGGAGAGCATTTCTGTATACACACACACACACACACACACACACACACACACTTAAAAAAAGAGGAACAGGACGTCTCATATCTCTTTGTTGAGACAAAGCATGTTCTTTCTGATTTTTCAACTTTTAAAATTGTTTTGGGGTAACTGTTCTTTCCACATACATTGTTGTTATCATTGCCTGTATTATTTTCTTGCCTCTTTATTCATTCTATATCAACTCATGTAGAACATTTCTGTATAAATCACATTCATCATTTCTTACAGTACAGTGATATTCCATTACATTCATGTGCCACAATTTTTCTTATCCATTCGCTACTCTATTGGTGTCTGTTTTATTCCTAGTTCTTTGGTACACCAAAAAATGCTGCTACAAATACATATATATATATATGAATGTATGAGTGTGTGTATGTATGTGTATATCTATGTAAATATACACATGTGTATATGTGCATGCATATGCATACATCTATAATACATACATGGAGTATGTGTATATATGTATACACACATATGACTTCTATCAATGACCCCCTTGAGGTCCACTTCCTAGCATGGAATCTCTTGGGTCAAACAGGATTGGCATTTTAAGCCACTCTATTTGAATAATTCCAAATTCTACTTCCAAAATGGTTGTACTGATTCACAACTCCACAGATTATTGTGCTTCTCTTTCCAATACTCTTTCAACATCTATTTTCCCTGACTTTTTCATGTTTTCTGATTTGGTAGTGGTGATATTAACCCTGACAATTTTTTTAAAATTTATTATTAATGGTTTGGAGTATTCTTTCATATGAACTCACATCTTTCTGAAACCAAGGCAATGCCAAACTGCCCCTATAGTTATAAATTGGGAAGTATTATTCAAATTTGAAAACTGAGAAACTGAGACCTTCTCTTTTCAAGCATTACAATGCAATTGTGAATACTCTGGCCCCCACTACCTAAAAGCCAATTTCGTTACATTTAACCCTTCCCCAAGGATTTCCAGTGCACTTTAAGGGGGATATCCAATCTCTCTGCATCAGTTCCTGCCCCTACTGATATTGTTCCCCTAATTTTAGGGATCCTCTGCACCCCAGTTCCATTTAACCAATTAACAGTCAAATTGGCCCTTTTTGGCTACTGTTGTTCAATTGTTTTAGTCATGTTCAACTCTTCATGACCCCGTTTGGGGTTTTCTCGGCAAAGAAATTGGAATTGTTGGCCATTTCCTTCTCTAGCTTATTTACAGATGAGGAAATTGAGGGAGACAGAATTAAGTTACTTGGTTCAGAGTCACACAACTAGTAAGTAGTCAGAGGCTGGATTTGAACTCAGGTCTTCCTGACTCCAGACCCAGTGCTCTATCCACTGTACCACCTAGGTGCCCAAATTGGCTTTTACAAAGGAATATTTACATAAAGGTATAGGAAGAACAAACATATAAACATCCTCCCACAACACCTGGGGGCCATAACCATACCCCTCTTTTCCTCCCTCCCCCCACCTCATTCTCTGGTGTGGAAGAAAGACTAGGTTTGCAGTTTAGCTTAGTTTCTATATATGCAGTCTAATCAAGTTCTAAGTAAAAAGCCCCTCTTGGGCTCAGTCCTAGGTATCATGGCTTCTCATGGATTCTTGCTAGACTGGCTGCAGCATCTGGCCTGAAATCCTGCCTCCAAGTTCAATTTGTCCTGAGTCATCTGAGATTCATGGGGATTCTACTTCCTAAACCTAGAAATGAAAAAGACAAATGAAATAGAACAGAACAAAGCCCCAAAGCCATTTTGGGGGGCTACAGGGCCAAAAAGTAGAGAAAAGGGAAAAGTAATCCTTCCTCTCACCCAGCTCAGTTCAATGGTGCCTGTATTGTAAGTGCATGGAATCTTCACCTTTTCTGAATCCACCTGGAAAGAGAGACTGTCCCAGTATAGTACTTTTTAAAGACAGCTACAATCCAATCAAAAGAGACTATTCCCATTCATGTGGTAGGGGAACACAGAACATCTCCCAGAAGTTGGTCCTTGCCCCTCCCATGTGGATTTCTTCATGTTAGATGATCTGTGAATGCTGAGATCATCTAAATCTCTATTACAAAATGGTGGTCCTTCCTCTTAATTTCCCTATTTCTGTACATGGTGCTACCGTATACCCATTTAGCCAAGCTCAGAACCTCAATGCCATCTCCAATTCCTTCCTTACCATGTCTAATATCCAGTCACTCGTCAATTCTTATTGATTCTCTCTTTTATCCACTCCCTCTTTTTCATGCCACTGCCAATATGCTAGACTCAAGACCTCTGGACCAGACTGGTTTAAAAGCCTTTTAACTCATCTATTTCCTTCCATTACTTCCCTTTCAAATTTACCCTACATACCGCAACCAGATTTGTCTTCCTAATGCACAATTTTGACCTGCTCAGAGCCTTTCATTGGTTTCCTATGAGAATAAATTTTAACTCCTTAATACTCAAGGTACTTCATAAACAGGATCCAACTTAATCTTTCCATCATTATTTAACACTGTATTCCAAAATGTGCTCTATTTTTTTGCCAATTGAAACTACGTTTCCTATTTTCATGTTTCACTTATATCACCATCCATTTTCATTCACTTAAATCTTTCTGAAGTTTCAAAGCTTAGACTCCAAGGCTGGTTCCAGATGCATTGCCCTCATGAGGCCCCTGCCTCATGCCTTGCAAGCTCCTTCAGATCAGGGACTGGAGTAAACACATCCTTGAAGCCCCAAGGCCCTGCACAAAGCAGATGTTTTATACATCGTCATTGGAATTAAATGGGAAGGTGTATGCATTTATGTATGTGTATCCTTCTGTTTCTCTGACCAAAAATGGATGTTTCGGAGAATTAGAAACCATGAGAATTTTTAGTTGTGTAAATGATCTTCTGTGATTTAGGTTGTTTTCAATGTAGATTGTTTGAATCTACATTCAGACTCCATCAGTTCTTTGTCTGGCAATGAATAATATTTTGAATCATAAGTCCTTCAGAATTGTCTTACATCTTCATATTGCTGAGAATAGCTATGTCATTCACAGTTGATCAGAACACAATGTTGCTGTTACTATATACGATGTTCTCCTGGTTCCGCTCACTTCACTTTACATCAATTCATGTAAGTCTTTCCAGGTTTTTCTGAAAGCATCGTGCTCAGGATTTCTTATAGCATGATTCCATCATGATCATATACCACAACTTCTTCGGCTGTTGATAAACATTCCCTCAATTTCCAATTTTTTGCCACCACAAAAAGAGCTGCTATAAATATGTTTGTACATATAGGTCATTTTCCCTTTTTTCTTGATCTCTTTGGGATACAGACTGAGTAGTAGCTTTGCTGGGTCAAAGGCTATGCACAGGTTTATAGCCCTGTGGGCATAGTTCCAAATCTTTCTTCAGAATGGTTGGATCAGTTCATAACTTCACCAAGAGTATATGTTCCAATTTCCCTATATCCCCTCTAACATTTGTGATTTTCCTTTTCTGTCCTATTAGCCAATCTGATAGATTGTTTTAATTTATATTTCTCTAATCAATAGTGATTTAGAGTATTTTTCATGACTACAAATAGTTTTGATTTCTTCACCTGAAAACTGCCTGTTCAAGTTCTTTGATCATTTATTAATTGGAGAATGACTTGTATTCTTATAAATTTGACTCAGTTTGAGCCATATTTGTAGGAATACAAGTCATTCCCCAATTGAGAAATGGTCAAAGGATAAGAACAGGCAGTTTTCAGAGGAAGAAATTAAAGATATCTATAGGCATATGGAGAAATGCTCTAAATCACTATTGATTAGAGAAATACAAATCAAAACAACTTTTAGGTGCCACATCTCTCCTGTCAGATTGGCTAATATAACAAAACAGGAAAATGATAAATGCTGGAGAGGATGTGGGAAAATTGCAACACCGTTACATTGTTGGTGGAGTTGTGAACTGATCCAGCCATTCTGGAGAGCAATCTGGAATTATGCCCAAAGGGCTATAAAAATGTGCATGCCCTTTGACCCAGCAATATGACTGCTAGGGCTGTATCCCAAAGAGATAATACAAGTGGGAAAGGGACTTGTATATACAAAAATGTTAATAGCAGCTCTTTTTGTGGTAGCAAAGAATTGGAAATCAAGGGAATGCCCATCAGTTGGGGAATGGCTAAACAAGTTGTGTTATATGAATGTGATGGAATACTATTGTGCTATAAGAAATGAGGAAGAATAACCTAGAAAGACCTACATGATCTGATGCTGAGTGAGTGGAGCAGAACCAGGAGAACATTGCACACAACCACAGATATATTGATTCTGTAATGACTAACTTTGATAGACTTGGCTCTTCTCAGCAATACAAGGTTCAAAGACAACTCCAAAGGACTCATGATAGAAAGAGCTATCTACATCCAGAGAAAGAACTATGGAGTCTGAATGCAGATTGAGGCAAACTATTTGCTCTCTCTCTTTTTTTTCCTCTTTTTTTGGTTTTGTTTCTTCTCTCTCATGATTCATTCCATTGGTCATAATTCTCCTTTGCAACTTGATTATTGTGTAAGTAGTGTAATGCAAAGGTATATGTAGAAGATATATTGATTCCATGCAGTCTTTGGGGGGAGGAAGGAAGGGAGGGAGCGCAAGAAAATCTGGAACTCAAAAACATGCATAACTGCATGTTGTAAACCAAAAATAAAAAATCTTAAGTAAAATAAAATAAAATAAATTTTACTCAGTTCTTTACATATTTGAGAGATGAGGCCTTTATCAGAGAAACTAGCTATAACATCTTTCCCAGTCTTCTGCTTTTCTTTTAACTTGGCTGTATTGGTTTTGTCTGTGCAAAACATTTTTAATATATAATCAAAGTTCTTTATTTTACAGCCTATAAGGACTAAAATTTAAACCTGGGTTTTCAGCCTCCATAGTTAATTCTCTTTCTGCTATATCATATTTCTCTTCTTATCGTTTCTAGATGATCTCCCTCCTGAGGGCAACTATTGGACCCCATCATCATTCCTTACAGTGCATTATTCCTCAGAGGAAACTTCAGTTCGAAGTGTTCCTTTTTCTCCTTTGAGTCACGGTCTTCCTTCCAACAGACAAGTAAATGTTAGAATCCCATTTTTCCCTTTTATAGCTTCTTTATTTTCTTAACTAGGAAGTCCTTTCTTAATTTTTCCTTTAGCCTGAAAAGTAGAAAGAAATCCCTACAAGCTATTTACCTTTATTTTAGGAGGCAGACCAACACTTTGAGCTTCAAAAATATTTCCCTGACCCTTGTAGAAAGACATAGATCCCTGTAAAATTCTCCTTGCCCTCAATATTTGCTACAAGTAAAATGTTTATTACATGTCCTGTTTTGTTCTTATTACTAGCCCTGTGGCCACCTCTCATGATTATCTGCTGTTGGAGCTGTCTTAAGGACACACGTGTCAGGTACATTGCTTCAAGTATCTTATCTGTGTGACCTTGGACATATCGTTTAACATTTCTGAACCTCAGTTTCTTCATAAATAAAATGTAGGTGATATTTGTCTAACTTTATTCACAGCATTGCTATGAGGCTGATAAGAGATAACATATACAAATGCGTTTAAGTCCTATACAAATTTAAGCTTTTCCTCCATTCTTTTTTCCAAAACTAAAACCCCTCTGACAATCTCCAGCCCCTATTTAGGGAGAGAATGAGAGAAATGCATTGAACTCTCCATGCTCTCAGACGAATGGCAAAATTTGATTAGAAGTTAGTAGTACCAAAGTTTCTTAGTGTATTGTTTTTAGTTGAATGTAAGTCTTAACCTGATGGTTTATTCAACTTCAGAATTTAAAGATGAAAAAAACATTTGATTAAGGTTTCAAATTATATATTTAAAGTGAACAAAAACAGTGACCTTTGGATCTGTCAGTGTTCTACCTGGGTGATTAATTTCATCTTTTTTTCTTTACACACCCTGCCATAAACTTTTTTATTTACACTTTATTGTAACTGACTTCATGACATTTGCTCTTGCTTAATAATAATCTGTTAACAGCTCAAGGCAGGTGTTCTCAAGGATGTGGTCTTCCTATGGAAGGAAATCTAAATCATCATAAAAAGTGTAAAGCTAAAACCTCTAGTTTTCCTGTAGTGAATATATATATTACACAGACAAATTCAAAAGCCATGGAGTGGAAGGTAAAATTTGTGGTAACTAATTTCTAAGTTTTAACTCTAGAGAGGGAAGGTAATAAGCATTTATATGGCACCTACTGTATGCCAAGAACTTTGCTATGTGCTATATACATATTATCCCCCTTGCACTATCTTGCTGTATCTAGTGTTTTTCGTTTGGGGCAATGTTTTGAACATGTAGTTTAAAAATATATGTGATCTACCAAGGGGCTATAAAAATGTGCATGCCCTTTGACCCAGCAATACCACTTCTAGGGCTGTACCCCACAGAGATCATACAAATGGGAAAAGGACTCACATGTACAAAAATATTTATAGCAGCTCTTTTTGTGGTGGCCAAGAATTGGAAATTGAGGGGATACCCATCAATTGGGGAATGGTATATGAATGTAATGGAATACTATTGTGCTGTAAGAGATGATGAATAGGCAGACTTCAGAAAAATCTGTAAGACTTATATGAACTGATGCTGAGTGAAGTGGGCAAAACCAGAAGAACATCATACACAGTAACAGATGTGTGCAATGACTGACTTTGATAAACTTAGCCCTTCTCAGCAATGCAAGGACCTAAAACAATTCTAAAAGACTCATGATGGAAAATGCTATCACATCCAGAGAAAGAAATATGGAGTCTGAATGCAGAGCAAAGCAGAGTCTTTTTTCATTTGTTTTTTTTGTTGTTGTTTTGTTTTACCTTCTCATGGTTCCTCCCATTTGCTCTAATTCTTCTATAGAACATGACTAATGTGAAAATATGTTTAATAGAAATGTCTATGTAGAGCCTCTATCAGATTACGTGCCATCTTGGGGAGGGATAGGAGAGGGAGGCAGAGAAAATTTAAAACTTATGGAAGTGAATGTTGAAAACTAAAAATAAATAAATTAATTTATAAAAATAAAATTATATATATAATGTATGTATGAATGTATGTATATGGCCTATGCCACTCAGTCAGTCAGTTAACAAGCATTTATAAAGCACCTACTTATCAAGAACCTATTTATTGAGCACATGCCAGGCATTGTACAAACACATGATACAATGAAAGGTAAAAGATAGTCCCTGCTCTCAAGGAGATTCTAACCACACTCTTCATTTTAAAACGATTCTGTTCAGATCCTACCTAAAGTCCTCTTTTTAGCCCCAGTGTCCTGTGATAATAAGTGCTTACTAAATTTCTGTGGAGTTATTGAAGCCTCTTCCAATGTCACAAGGCGGTGTGTTGTGATTGAAAGAGGAAGTGAGTTCAAAAAGTGGCTTTGCTATTTACTATCTGTGTGACCTGCGACAAATCCCTTAATTTCTACAGAACTTCTAAGGTCTTATTTCACTCTAAATCTGTGATTTGAAGTATTCTTTCCCCAAAAGCCCAGTCTTCTATACATGCCTGCTTTGTTTTAAAATGGAAATATTAGCTGTTTAAAACTTCAATCATAACTTTTCAACTTTATGCTGGGTTAGGGCCTTAGGATTTTCTCAATGACTGGCAATTAGCTCCTCTCAATGTCTCTTTCCTGGTGTAACCCTTTGTACCTCTCTCTCTCTGGCAAGGAAACATGCACACTAGGGGATGAGGTTCTGCTGCCCAGAAAAGAATTCTTTGGCTCACCATGAACTACAGTTGGAAAAAGGACTATGTCTTAAAGGGACAGGGCTTCATTTTCTTCCCCCTCTGCAGAAGAGTCTCTCACTAAAGAGGAGATTTGGATGGTTTGGGGGTTTAGACAGAGTTCTTCTGTGCAGGTGTGACTTCCGTAATTTTCTGGGCCACCCCCTTGTTCCAGAATGTACTCCCTTCCAGTTTTGCTCCTTTCTTCAGTCATTTCATGGGTATTTCCATCTCCAGCTCTCTGACTCTGTACCCCTCATAAGAGTAACCAGACAGAGCAATTTTCCACCCCCCCCTTGCACACTCATTATCAGTACCTGAAATGAAAGTAATTTATTCCTTTCTCATTTCCTCCAGAGCTCCCAATTGGATTGAATGGCCTGAGGCACCAAAACATGCTTCCTTTCCCTTCCCCATCCCCTCCCCCGCCCACACACACAATTTCTCCAGGTCACTCTCTCAAACCTGAAATGGTAAATCCCAAGTGGGATGGGGCAAAATTAAACAGCTGGATTTTATCATGGGAAGATTAATATGCTAATATATATTAATTAAGTTAGCTTATGATCACTTTGGGACCTAAAAAATTAAATTGAAATATATTAATTGACTAATACTGAAAACCCAACTTTTATGACCATTTTAAGGCTTCCTTACAACACAATTAGGTACTGTAAAGAACATTATCTCTATGCTATAGAAAAGGCAACTGAACCTAGTACAGTTTAAATTAATTGCCCAGTTCTTGCCTTTTCAATGAGTAGGAGAGAGGGTGGAGGAACAGAGAGAATTTGGAACTAAAAATAAAATAAAATTGAATTTTTAAAAAGTCAATTGTCCATGGGTCATTGAATGTCAGAGCCAATGTCTTCTGCCTCCAAAACCAACCCTCTTCCTCCTGTACCATACTGCCTTCCTCACACAAAGCAGCTAGGTGGTACAACTGCTGTAGCTCTAGGCTTAGCATCCAGAAAACCTGAGCTCAAATTTGCCATCAGAAACAGTGTGGCCATGGAAAATTAAAATTAACCTCTCAGCCCCAGTTTCTAAATCTGTAAAAGGGAGATGATAATAGGATCTAACCCTGCCCCCCACCAGGGTTGTTGTGAGAATAAAATAATATAATATTCATACAATGTTCTGCAAACTTTAAAACACAAACTGCTAATTATTATTGATGTTATTCATCATTATTAGGCAAGGTTTGGTGCTAGAAACTCAGGAATATAAAAGATTTAAGGAATAGAAGATATAAGTCCTTTCCTCGAGGAGCTTACAATGTGATAGGGAAGATACAACATGTACGAAAGATTACAATATAATGTAGGGCAAAATAGAGATTCAAAGAGATATCTATATATGCCATGTGTGTATATATGTATGCATGCACATATGAGATTTGAGAGATCTTTTCTGCAGGGTGTTACTAAAGTCTGGACACATAGGCAAAAATGCATATTTTCAAGAAATGAAATGAATGAAATTTTCAACAATATTTTATTTAATTGGAATATTAATAAATAACATCTTCAATATGATTTCCATTATTTGTGATGCAAAGGTTGATGTGCTTTGCAAAATTCACATGAACTCCATTGCCCTCAATTTTAGCATATTCACTCTTCATGCATTCGATCAAGTGTGTTGCATCTGTGATTTTCATTGAGTACACCTTCTCCTTTAGCATACCCCAGAAAAAGAATCAAGGGGGCTAAGGTCTGTTAATATTACAAATATTTCAAAATGTGCGTTTTTGCCTATGTGTCCAGACTTTAGGGACACCCTGCAGTAAGAGGAGAGGGACTATACTTTTATGGAGGGATTGGCACAAGGGTTGAGATTAAAGACAGTCTTTGTAGAGAAGAGAAAGGGGATGAATGTGTGTGTGTGTGTGTGTGTGTGTGTGTGTGTGTGTGTGTGCATGCGTGTGTGTGTGATGTGATGGGTTGGGATGGATGACAACTCAGAGAATAGATTGTAGGAAAGTGAAACAAACAGTGATCCAAAGATCAATTTCTGTAGACTTTATGATCTTTCTTAGTAACAAATAAGGCTGGTGGATGGTGATGCTTAGAGTGTAGTGATGACAGAGATGGAAAGTAAGCTTCTGAATGACACAAATGGTTTCATTTTTGTCTTTATATCGCCATACCTAGCACAACTCTGGGTACATATTAAATCCTTAATAAATGCTTTTTGATTGAATGAGTGAGCATCAGAAGCAGAAACAGTGGTCAAATGGACAGAGTAGCAGGAGTAATATTGGATGAAAACTAGAGAAAGAGATTAATGGGATTGGTTGGTCAGTTGGTTGTTGTCATTTCTTATCAAAGAGGACCAAAATGGCATCATTATGTCAGGTCAAGGTACAGTGTGTCTGACTATGGCTGATAAGAACAACAAGAGATCAGAAAGCACAGGTCAGGCACAAATAATCCATGAACATTTGGAGGGAGATGTCTAGGTTTTTGCATCTATATTTCTTTTGAGCTACTGCAGTTCTGTTTTGCTCATCAAGTACAGCACCTTCTTTGATTTGGGCATGCCACACTAGGCAATCCTGTGCCAATGTGTCCCATGTCTCACAACTGATCCCAAAATTCTTCAGAGAGACCCAGAGAGTGTCTTTCCATTGCTTCTTCTGACCTCTATGTGAGCACTTGCCTTGTGTGAATTAAGCAAATATATATTTGACATTCAAACAACATGGCCAGCCCATCAGAGTTTGCTCTCTGCAGTAGTTTGAATGCTTGGCAGTTCAGCTCAAGAAAGGACCTCAGTGTCCAGTACCTTATCTTGCCAGGTGATCTTTAAAATCCTCCTAAGGTAGAAGTGATTCAGTTTCCTGGCATCCTGGCATAACACTGGTATACTGAGAAAGTAGAGAGATTGCAAGAAAATCATCTGGCTCTGAATATCACATTTACATAAATATACAGTCAATTCTCAACATTTGGCCATTAAACTTCCTTTAACTCAAACATTCATGTGATTTTATTAGTAACCTCATTTTCACTTTCATGTTGGCAACCACACACATTTGCAACTATGCACAATAGGCCAAAAAACAGAGAGTAGTGCAATGCATGCAATTTTGTGGAGCAGCTGCTATCCTATTCTACTAGGTGCTTCACTAGACTTGTTCACCCTGCCATTGTAAAGAGCCCCCCATGCATTCATTGCATATTTTTATTGTTTGCCTTTAAAATTCAAGTTTTATGTTGCAATTATGCCCCCAAAGCATAGTGCAAGTCCTTTGGGCTCTAAGGTGATGTGAGATCTCCTCAGTCTTTACATCTTCCCACAGCAGCGACTAAAGTCCCACCCACCTCTCCTTTGGTTTTCAGAGGGTAGACAAGGTAGAGAGGTTTACAACAATATAATATACCATGCAATGCCCTCACACTGCCATCTGATACAGTGGAAGGTAAGCTTCAGGTTAAAAATGTTTCGATTTTAAGAATTTTATTTTCTGTATAGTATTTATGGTGCTATAGGAATCTGGGTGGTCCAATGGATAGAGCACTGGGCTTCTGAGGTCAAATCTGGTCTCAGACACTTACTGTGTGACCCTGGGTGAATTACATAACTCTTTGCCTCGGTCTCCTCATCTGTAAAATGAGCTGCAGAAGGAAATGACAAACCATTCCAGTATCTCTGCCAAGAAAACTCCAAATGAGATCATGAAGAATCAGACACAACTGAAAACAACAGCAACAGCAATTTCTAGTACTATAAATTCCCTGTGTTATGAAAAGAGAATGTTGTTGGAAATCAACTTTTTTTTTTAATTGAGGTGGTAGCACAAAAGATCACAGAATTCTAGGGTTTGCCAAATTTATTTTGTGTTCTGCATGTTAGGGGTTATTTCATAGACACTGTGTTAGGAAAAGTGCGTATCATCAGAATAATGTTTTGTTGTAAAGAATTATATGCAAAAAGTATATTTTCAGCAATCTCTGGCAAAAGATTACAGATTTTGGTGGTCGAAAGGAACCTAACCCTCCATTTCCCATAGATTCAATGCATCAACATTCAGGGTTTTTTTACTTTCATGTCATTTTCTAGGAATGTTAACCCCCACAAAAGTTGAGGATTGATTGTGGACATATGCATACATATATTCTACTGGTGTTCCTTGTTGCAGAATTAATCACTCCTCACTACTGGTACAGAGGGAAGAGTGTTGAGCCAGAGGACCCAGTGGGAATCATGACATGGCCATTTCCTGTCATTGTGACCTTTGCCATGTCACTTCATTTCCTTGCAGTCCTATTTCCTTCTTCAGTTTTGTAATATGGGGGGGGGGGGTAGACTTTGTGACGTTTGAGGTCTCTTCCAGTCTTAAATATATGATTTTTATAATCACTCCTTCATGGTACATTCCTATAAAAAATCATTCATCCAAATTTTGATATCATCTTGTTAGGCTGACCCCTCTTTTGAGGGGGATATGGTACTGAACTGGGTAGCATATCCACATGACCTCAGAGTGATGTGGATGTAAACTTGATGACTTTTTATTAAATGTGTTCCTATAAAACTCATTTGGGAAAAATATTGTTGGTTGTTCTAGTTAAATGTATTCTGATATTCTTTAAACTCCTGTAAATTTTGTCAAATTTGCCAGAGACAAAATTCTAGATTAAATTGTCATACCTCTGGGATTGTGTTATAAACACTGAATCCTAATATAATAAATGTGATCTGAAAAGTAAGTTTCTTTAAAAATGTTGAACTTGAAGCTAGGTCTTTTGGCCAAAGCCGCATAAGGGATTCTGTAATTAGACTGGAGATAATTTAAAACACTTTGGCAACCAATCAGAATGTCAGCTAATTTTTAAAACAAGTTTTCCAATCTCTCTGTCTCTCTCTGTCTCTCTGTCTCTGTATGTGTGTGTCTCTGTCTCTTTCTCCCTGTCTCTCTGTCTGTCTCTGTCTGTCTTTGTCTCTGTCTCTCTGTCTCTGTCTCTTTCTCTGTCTCTTTTTCTCTCTGTCTCTGTTTCTTTCTGTTTCTGTTCCTCTCTCTCTCTCTCTCTTTCTCTCTCTCTCTCTCTTTCTGTTTCTCTCTGTCTCTCTTTCTCTGTCTTTCTCCCTGTCTCTCTGTCTGTCTCTGTCTGTCTTTGTCTCTGGCTCTCTCTCTCTCTGGATCTCTTTCTCTGTCTCTGTCTCTGTCTGTCTGTCTCTCTGACTGTCTCTTTCTCTGCCTCTGTCTCTTTCTCTGTCTTTCTCCCTGTATCTCTGTCTCTTTGTCTGTCTCTGCCTCTCTCCTTCTCTGTCTCTCTGTTTCTGTCTCTGTCTCTCTCTAGGTCTCTGTCTGTCCATCTCTGTCTCTCTCTTTCTCTGTCTGTCTGTCTCTCCTAACCTAGGTTTTGTGTTGATTTTTTTTGTTCATCTGAATTCTCTAGCCATCTAGACTCCGTCTTTCACTATGTGATTATGTACTTATGTTATCTGCCTAGTGTGAAAGAAGGCTATTCAAGAAAGTAATTGTACCTACTAAATAAGAAGGAAAGATAACAAAATGATAATTTTTGTAATGTTACCTTTTACTCATTTGAACTGGAAAGGGTGGAGCCTATCATTTCCTTTGTGGCTTCCATCTCTGTAAAGTTTTTCTCTTATCACCCATCATCTCATGCTCTCATTCAAGATTTTAAAGGAAGTAGTGCAAATGGGCTAGGAGAGCATGAAAGGGCATAGCAATGGGAGGTCCATGAGAGGAGGAAGAACAGGTTTACAAAGATTTGTGCTACAAGAGAAATGGTTGGATAAAGTATTATCATCTGAGAAAGAAATCTGAGAGTTACAGATCCTGGAGGTCAAAAAGTTGTGAGTGATTTTGAGATCAAAAGTATGACCATCCCTGTGAGTGACTAAGGGGAAATGAAGGTACAGATTTTGGGAGTTGAGAAGGCTGATAAATTGAGAGACCATAGTGTTTGAGGAGCTTCTGTATATCTATGAGGATAGGAGTTAGAATGGAAACTTTGACCCAACAGCTGAACTCATTGAGAATGGATGAAGAATGACTTCACGCCCTGGCAGAGAGCAGCCACCAGGATCTGGCTAGGATGATATAGATGGTAAGGACAGATTAAAAGAACATCAAAAGAGGAAAGACTGAGAGTATTGGGAGAAGGAGGATCTGGAAGTAGAAGTGAAAAAAAAAGGATCTTCCTTGCACAATATGTTGGAGGTTATGAGAAAAGGTACATCTGTACTAGATCTATATGAGAGAGGGATAATGGGGGTGTAGCATCTTCTGATGGGAGACAGGTTTCCTGAAGTACATGGTTGCAATTATGGAGAAAAATTTCAGAGGCGTGACTGATGTAGAGATCCAGGTTATGACCATCTCTGTGTGCCTAAGGTGAAATGAAGGTGTAGTTAATAGATGTTCATGAACTTGATAAACTGGGAGGTCCAAGTATTTGAGGGTGTCAATCTGTATAGGTATTATGTGTGTATGTATGTACGTATGTGTGTATGTGTATATGTGTGTGTATATGTATGTCCTCAAATGTGCAAATAGGGTTTGAAGATGAAGGGAATGGCAGGTGAATTCAACCAATATCTGCTTAGTGTGAGATAGATACATAAATGAATGATAGATAACCTCTCTTACTTGAGATAGCTAGGTGACTCAACGGATAGAGTGTTGAGCCTTAAGTTAGGAGGAAATGAGTCCAAATTTAGCCTTAGGCTCTTACTAGCTATGCAACCTTGGGCACTTGACCTCTGTTTGCCTCAGTTTCTCCAACTATAAAATGAGAATTACATATATATGGTATATTTGTATTTACGTGTTATATTAAATATATTCATGTATCATCTAAATGTATTTCAATATAATAAATGTATAACATGTTATATTATATTAAATATATATTTTATATATAAATACATATGTATATATAAAATACATATGCACATGGGGTTGTTAGGATCGAATAACATAATATTTACACTATTTAGCTCATAGTAGGTACTTAAATACTTGTTTCCTTTCTTGTAAAGTTGATTTTTTGATTTCTAATATATTTTATCTTATTAGATCTGCCCAAAGTTCTAGCTCATCAAGATCTTTTTGAATATTTAATCAGTCACTCACTAGATTAGTATAGTTCTCAGCTTTACTGCAAATTTGATAAGAATATTCAATAGAATGAAATCTCCTTGAGGAAGAGGACTGGTTTCAGTTTTGTCTCTGTATCCCTGGTACTTGGCATGTTACCTTGCATATAATAAATAATTATTAAATATTAGTTAGATTGGATCTATATTGTTTTCAAACTCACTAATGTAGTTTCAGGAGACACTAGTGTAAAAATAGTTGAAAATGTAAATGGGAATGCCAAGGGAGAGAGTATAGAGAGAGAACAGAAAATGATAGAATCTTCATAATAATGATAGTATCTTAGACCACCTTTAATCATGGGCCTTAGTCGTGCCATGACTCATCCAGATACCAGTCAATATCCAGTTTTTCATACTGAAGGGACCTCAGCTGCTTTTAGCATGTTTTCAAGGTAAGTTTTGAATACCAGTGTAACCTGAGGCATCAGAGCCTCATAAGACTCTCTTCGTTGGTGGAGATCTATTACTCAGTTCTCTATACTTTCATGAGAGGGGAAGTGACATAGTCAGACCTGTGCTTTAGGAAAATCACTTTGATGGCTGAATGGAGGATGAATTGGAGTGAGGAGATACTTGAGGCAGGTGACCCAACAGCAGGGTGTTGCAATAGTTCAGATGTGAGGCAATGGGGGCCTGGACCAGAATGGTGGCATTGTTGGAGGAGAGAAAGGGGTATATGCAAAAGATATTGTAAAGATGAAATCAATCAGATTGGATGTGGCAGCATGGTGTCATGAAGAGAGATCTAGCCTTGGAGGTAGAAGGATACGATTCAAGTGCTGCCTCTGGCACAAAGTGACTCTGAGCAATTTCATTTCTATCTTTTGTAATTGTTCTTCTTTACTGAAGAATACATCTCTTGCCCATGGCTATGAAAGGTATATGATCCATTTTTTCTATTTTTTAATTGTATGATCCTTAATATTAAGGTTACACATCATTTAGAATTTATTGTCAAATATGGTGTAAGGTGTTAGTCTAAACCTCATTTCTACAGGGCTGTTTCCGAGTTTTCCCAGAAGTCTTAATCAAATAACAAGTTTTTTTTTTCCCTAGGTAATTTAAGTTTTCCACTTTACAAAACACTTGATTATCGAGTTTTATTGTTTCTGAACCTCCCTCTTCTAGTCTATCCCATTGATCTTTATTCTTTAACCAATACCAGATAGTTTTGATGACTGCTGCTTTATAATGTAGCATAAGGTGTAGAAGTGCTATTCCCCCTTCATCCCTGCTTCTTTTCATCATTCCCCTTGGTATTCTAGATTTTTTGGTTTTTAAATGAATTTTATTATGAATTTATCAAGTTTTGACTCCTGGTAATTTAATTTGTATAGTACTAAAAGTATAAATTAATTTTGATAGTAATGTAGTTTTTATTATATTGGCGTGGCCTAGTCATGAGCACTGAATAGTGGGGATTTCTTCTCATGTAAAAAAATATGTTGGAAATCTTTTTCTTCATGTCCAGCAATATTTTGTTATGAAGGAGTAAAAAAAAACCCTTTTTTCCTTTTCTTTCTTGGGGGGTTGCATTTTCCCTTTCCCCCTTCCTTTGTCCCTTACTTTTCACTATTTCCTCATAAACCTCAATGTTAGTAGGTACTCTAGTTGTTTCATATTTTGTCCTAGTGAATCAGTTTCCTAATAGATGATGCATGTTCCTTTAAGACCATAATCACTGTTAATGTGGGCACACACGACAGGGTGTTCTTTAGGCAGCTTTTACAATGCTCCTCGGGTGTGCTGTGCCTCTGAGGCATGAGGCCAAAAGTGAAGCTGCTATTATTCCACAGTATCAAATGCATACTATGGTGTGTCATTGCAATTATTGCTTTTTATGACTTTGAAAGAAAGCTCCACCAGAATTTTAAATATTAACTTAACGTCTTAAAAAAAGTGCTTGGAACAAATCAGTTAGTTATATAATGTTTTAAAATGTTCAAGATGGTACATTTTTTGAAATACACTCTATCTTTTTAAAATTCATATTTTTAGGGAAGGGAATTTCCTTTTTAAGAAAATCTAAGGACATATGAAAATGTCAAGAAAAATAAAGAAAAATCTTCATAGAGCAAATGTAGTATAAACCATCAACCATCAACATATTGGGAACAAAGATCTACCAAACACCACAACCAATGTCCTATATTCAAGGCTTCATTTCTGTTTTATATATATAAAAATGAGCAGATAATCAGCTCATCCAATTTAGTTTTTACCTTTCCTATTGCCAATTTGTTTGATCTAATCGGAATAACTCATTTTCCAGTAAGGTGACAAACTTAAAATAGGAAAAAAACATTTTTAGGAATATGTTGCTTACATGATTTTATATCCTGAATTAATGAACTTAATAGATATTCAAAACAGAGTGGAATGATCTCAACATTGGAATGATCTCTATATATGAAACATATTTTAAAATACATGCAAATCTTAAGATGGAGAAATGCTTTAAAAGATCTTTATATCTAATGGAAGCAGATATAATAAATGTAAATACTTAGCTATAAATTCAAATTGGAGAAACAAATATACAATAGATATAATTTTATTTAGAGGTAAATAATTGTGTAGGGAGTGGAAATAGTGGAAGAAAGGAATGAGACATTAGTTATTGGCATGATTGAATCCAGTCCAGCAGTGATTTTTTAAGCACCTGCTACATTATAGGAAGCAAACTTAGTGATGGAGATACAAAAATAAAACTAAAAAGACTCTTTGCCCTAACCTCACTTACATCCCACTGGGAGGGGAGACACAAAGGCAAGAGTATATGTTAGAAAGGGGCACTAATAAACTAGAGGGTCAGGAAAGGCATCCCCTAGGATAATATTTCTCAAAGTGTGGTCCTTGGCCCCTTAGGTATCTCCAAGACCCTTTCAGAGGGTCCAAGAGATCACAACTATTTTAATAATAATACTAAGATTTTATTTTACTATCAAAATACTCCTTCCTTTTCTAATCACATCACCGTGTGAAGCCATATTTTCTTCACATACTCCAACCAAATTGACATATCACAACAGAATGAATGAAGTTTCAGATACGAGGATCCACTTGTCTTCTATTAAGCCAGACATTAAAGAGATTTACAGAAATATGTAAAACAATGCCACTCCTCTCACTAACTTTTTTTTGTTTTGGAAAATATTGATATTTCACAAAAATGCATTATGTTAACATGTTTTGCTATTCTAAATGAATTAATACATATTTTAAATATGTATCAGTTTTCATTTCCAATATGGCAAATATAAATAGATGTAACATAATTAAAAGCTCTTTGGGGTGCTCAGTAATTTTTAAGAGTATGTAGGGGTCCTAAGATAAAAGACTTTAAGACCACTGCCATAGGAGATAGTATATGACCTGAACCTTGAGAATTGACAGAATGGTTGTTTGTCCTTTGTTTTCAAAGATGACCAATTATGTCTTAACTTGTCTGTGAATTGAACTTCAGTCAGGCAGAGTTATACAAAAGTCATTAGCCTCTCTCTTCCAGAGTCATTGAAGTCCAATGGCAAGACAACAGTCGGGATGACTGGTGATGGCCTGGGATGCAGTGGATGACCTTGGTGTCTTCCATGCTTGACCAAGCTCTAAGCTCTCCACAGCACCTGCTTCAGCCAACTTCATAGCCTTCATCTGCCCATTCTTCTGGGGTAAGTCTTCACATGCTTGGGATTTTGAGGCCTGCTGATTACCCTCAACTTTGTTTATCCTGTCTAACAAGATGGTTTTACCAGGATGTGGCTACTGGATGGTGCAGTGGATAGAGCACTGGAACCAAAAATTCTCATCTTCATGAGTTCAAATGAGGCTTCAGACAATAACTAGCTGTGTGACCCTAGACAAGTCATTTAACCATGTTTGCCTCAGTTTCTCACCTGCAAAATGAGCTGGAGACGGAACTGGCAAACTACTCCAGCAACTTTGCCAAGAAAACCCCAAAATAGAGTTATGAAGAGTTGGACATGACTGAAACACAGAAAATCCAAAGGCTGTTGCACATACTACAGTTTCTTGGAACCACAAGTGAGAGCTGAGTGAAGGTGGACAGCAAAGGTAGGTGAACAGCCCTGAAAAGGGCTTGGCAGCCCTCACACCAGATGTGCTAATCCTCTCCAAATATGTCAATGAAATAGTATTTAAGAAGCAGTGGCAAGGAGAGAAGGTATGCCAGGTTTCACTTAGGCCTGTCACTTCACACTAAGTTTGCTATTAAAATGAAATGAAACATTTGTAGGTAATTCAAACAAAAAGTAGGTTTACTTAAAGTAAAAAAGATACAACATTTGACTTTATTAGAGATAGCTCCCGTCTTTGCCATACAGAAACATGCCTAGTCAGCTGGGCAATGCGTGTGTGGAGACTCATGAGACTATGGAACAACTCCCAAGTCTGAAGAGTTCCAATTCTACATGGGTGGGCCTCTTTTATACACTTAGGCTACCAGGAAGTCATTACAAAGATTCAATCCTTAGTCATCTGACAATCAAATAACTAGAAACATTTTAATAACATTTTAAGAAAAAACTAGCCTCCCTTAGATTGATCTGGACCTTAGGAAAATCCACCCCAGGTCCCAATTGAGAGACTGTGGTGGATGGTATTATTCCTCCCCACATACACATGCCAAATAATGGTTTAAGGGAAGAGCACGAGAATATAGTTTGGCCTATCCCAAGTGTCATACAACAAAAGGGTGGCTTCAAAAGTCCCTGGGACCAACAACAAAATGATCTTGATTGTTGAGGCCAAGTTACATCATAGCAATGAAATTTCTTAGGTTTTGGGGTTCTAGGTAACCCAGAACCCACAGGCCCAACCAAGCAAGTGAAAACATCTGACGAGAAGGTGAGTGAGGGAGTCAAGAAAATGACCAATTTGGACAATTATCATCCAGTTCTTTAAAATATTACAATTTTACAACCATTATGTCTTAATAGTCCTTCCAATCAAAAGAATTGATTTCACTTGATTCAATTGATGTAGAAAATAACATACCTGGATTTTAAATATGGCTTTCAATCACCCTTTAGACCAATTACAATATTATAAAACTTGGTCCTTCAATTCAAAGGCATGTTAGCCACCTGTCTGCTTTCATTTCACTCCAGACATCCCAATTTTCCTTTTAGTTTCCTTTCTTCTCCCTATTCCTCATTCTAATTCTTCATCCAGGCTTATCCAAACATACAAACTCTGTTCCTTTAACTTCCTCATCTTGACATAGCTTTTCTTTAAAGAAAAAAAGAAAACCCTTTAGAATTAACCAAGTCCATTCTACATAATCTATAACCACCAGTTTCTCTCAATGCATTTTTATAATTTGGCAATTTTCTTTTCTGTTGATTATGTGTTTTTCTTATTTACCTAATTTATCTGCAAGCTTCTTTGGATCAGAATTACGTGTTTTGCATACAAATATATGTATATCTATATATGTATATTTATATGTAAATATAGATATAGATATAAGACCCATGAATTCTGTAGGTGCTTGGATAAATGTTGACAAATAAAATAAAATATTTGCCACCTAAATATGTCTTCTTAGGAGATATTTCAAACCATATTTTCATAGATAAATAACTTTGGAAATAAAACAAAATGATCTAGTCCATGGTGTCAAACTCAAAAACAGGAGCCACTAA
The DNA here is from genome assembly GCF_011100635.1 of Trichosurus vulpecula. Taxonomy (NCBI): domain Eukaryota; kingdom Metazoa; phylum Chordata; class Mammalia; order Diprotodontia; family Phalangeridae; genus Trichosurus; species Trichosurus vulpecula. Next base: position 57,855,493 of record NC_050578.1, read on the forward strand.
ACTATACATAAAGATCCCTGCAGGTACCTATTGGCTCAGGGAAGCACATGTTAACATTATCTGTGGTTTTTTTGTATTTAGATTTATCTTCTTAAATATTTCCAGATGCCATTTTAATTTGGTTAGTCCACACTAAAGAATGCTAAAGGCCATGTATTTGATACTTCTGATCTAGTGGAGAGATGAATTGGGAATCATTCATTCAAAATCATCAGTACCACCATCATCAAAAATTAGGCCTTACTAAAGCATGCACCCTAAAGCAATCAAGGAAAGAGAATGTGGATGCATATGTACAAAATTATTTATAGCAGCCCTGTTTGTGGTAGCAAAACACTGAAAACTAAGAGGGTGTCCATCAGCTAGGGAATAGCTGAACAAATTATGGAATATTATGAATATAATATAATGGAATATTATTGTGCCATAAAACATCATGAAAGTAATGGTTTCATCCTCATCTTCATGTGGTATTGCCATAGTTTTATGCTTCAGTGGTTCAAAAGGCATTTAATCTGCATAAAGTAGCTAGGTACTAAAGTGGTTAGAGCACCAGGTGTGGAATCAAGAGGACCCAAGTTCAAAATATTCCTCATACACTTACTAGCTGTGAGACCCTAGGAAAGTCATTTAAACCTCATTTAAAGTCAGTTTCCTCATCTGTAGAATGGGGCTAATAATAGTACCTGCCCCCTAGCACTGTTATGAGGAACAAAGGAGATAATAATTGTAAAGCACTTAACACAGCTTCTAGTAAATAGCAAGCACTATATTAAATGTTAGCTATTATTACCAAATGAGGGATGATTTTATTAATTAATTAATAAATATTCATCATACACTCACTATGTGCCAGACACTGTGCTCAGTGTATACACTCCCTTCACTCATACAAATACCTTAGTAAATGGTTGTTATAAGTTGCTGTGACTAAAAAAATTCTCAACCAATTTTTGATTTCCTGATAATGAGCCTGCAAAGTTAGCTCAGTTGGTCTTCAGATAATGGACACCAATACAGTCTCTCATTTGTCCTACACTCAAAGCCTTTCTGGCTTGGTAGCACCTTTCAGAGACATTGTCTTTGCTGGCATACCCTTCAAGAACTGAAGTCCCTTCTGTGCCATTGTAAGGAGGCTCTAGAGTATAAAATACTGAGACTTATCTAGGCATCAAGATAGCACTGGGGATTGCCTAAGATTCTTGCTTCTCTTTCTCATCTATCTTTAAAGATAAGTAAAATTGGAATCGAAATTTCCATTTATCTCCTGCCAACCTTGTAGATACAGGATCTTGTCTGTATGGCATCAATATTCCATTTACAGAGGGAGCAAATCAACATGCAAAGGTTTGAGCAGAGTAGTGCTTTCTTAATGTGTAAACTGGCTTGATTACAGCAAGGAGATTCGGTCAGTCAACAAGCATTTGCTAAATGCTTTCCTTGTGCAGGCATTGTGCTGAGTTCTGGGAATGCAAAGAAAGTTGGAGGGGAGGAGGATATGGCCCTTGTTTCCAGAGGCTCAGATTTTAATGGGGCAGACATTATGTAAATAATGATATCCATACCAATATAATAAGTGTAAATGGAAGGTAATCTCCAAAGAAAAGAACAAGGGAATAATCAACATTCTTCTTTTTTTCTACCATGGATAGTTGGGCCAAACTCATTTGAGTGTCTGATTATGGCTCCTTTGCAGTTTTTTAGGACTTGATATCAGCACAATGTCAACTGCAAACAGGAGCATCTCAAGGAACTTATGAGCAACATGACCTCCACTTACCACTTGGGTAACTGGAAATGAGAAGGAAGCAAGCCATGTGTCTGGACAAGGTCACCAACAAGTGTACACACCTCTGGTCCTTATTGTTCTATGTTGTAAGACAGCTACATGGTACAGTGTTGGAATTGGCATCAGGAAGACCTGAATTCAATTCCTGCCTCAGACACTTATTAGCTAGTACTTAAGTGACCCCGGGCAAATCACTTAAACTCTCTTAGTCTCAGTTTCCTCATCCACAGAATGAGGGAAATAATAGGAGCTACCTCCCATGATTGTGGTGAGGATCAAACAAAACACATGTGCAAAACACTATGCGAACCTTAAAGTGATTATATAAATGCTAACTATGATTAACAACATGGATTTACTTGATTGTAAGCTCCTTGAGGGCAGGGATTGTGTCTTAGCAAAATTTAATATGCCCCTGAATGCATGAAATGAATGAAAGAATTAAAAATGTAGACAAAGTTTTTTCTTAAACTTCTGAAGTCCTTACTCTTCTTTATACTTGAGTTCGGAGACTAAAATGAACCAAAAAGAATAATTCATTATCAAATATAGATCAAAATTAATATAATCCTTTCCCTAGAGGGTTAGAGATATTAGCTAGAATTGATATAGTTGACATAAACAAATTCTGAATTAAAAAAAGTTTTATTAAAAGATTAATACTGACCAATAATAGAACCAACTAAGCTTGTTTAATAATTGTTCATATTTAAATTAATTTAAATGCATGAAGTATTATAACCATTTTCCAGTCACTTTAAAGTCCTAACCTGGATTCCTTTTCATTGCTCTCTCTCTCTCTCTCTCTCTCTCTCTCTCTCTCTCTCTCTCTCTCTCTCTCTCTCTCTCTCTCTCTCTCTCTCTCTCTCTCTCTCTCTCTCTCTCTCTCTGTCTCTATTTCTATCTCTCTGTCTGTCTCTCCCTACTTCCATCCCTCCTTCTCTTTCCCCTCCCTTTCTCTCTTTCTCTCCACACACACACAGTTATATATATATATATATATATATATATACATATATATATATAGTTATTGTTATAGTTATAGTTATATAGTTATTTAGTTAGTGTGCATTCTATCCTTCTGGTTCTTTTCGTTTTAATTTGATTGGATTTTATATAGATGGGTCTAGGTTTCTCTTGTCTGCTTCATGCCTATTAGTCTAAATTGGATTATAGTCATTTCCCTATTGTTAGATATTTAGACTGTTTTCAGAAGTTTAGGTTAGTTGGGGGTTTTTTGAGAGTGTGGAAATTATATATAATACTATAAAATGACTGTAAGATAACTCTTCGATTGTTTTTGATAACTTTCTAGGTATAGTCCCCAAGTTTAATTATTGTGCCAAAGGATATGATTATTTTTGGAATTTTTACCACATGCTGTCAGATTGGACTGCAGAAAGATTTCACAAGTTTGCATGTCCTCAGCAATGGAAAAGAATAACCATTGCTCCAACATCTCCCCAGAATTTTATGTTTGCTTTTGGTCATTTTTATCATTTGATGGGTATGAGGTAGTATGTATTTTAATGTCTTCATTGCTCTGCCAAAAATTGGGGGATGATTACTAAGCAGCCAAGAGGCTCAGAGAAGCCTAACAGCAGGGACCAGGGGTGGAGCTTTCCTTACCCGTGAAGGAGCCAATTAAAGAACAAAGACAACTCTCTGCCTTTAAGATCATCCGTCTAAGTTCCTCCAGAGCCCTAATATTTATTTCTTCACATATCATTTATCTTTATGTTTCCATAATAATAATGTTTCCATAATAATTCTTCCCACCAAGGTTTCATGAAACAAGTTTCCATAGGAACATAGTTGAGAATTTTAAAATTTTAGCTACAGATTTTGTGAATCTATGTATTTTCTAGTTAATCTTGATTGTCCTTTAATATGACAATAATGAACCATCAGCAACAACAAAAATTTTTAAGAATTTTGTATCTCTTCGACTTGCCTAGCACTTAAATCTCTTCAGAAAGAAAGCTGCCTTTTCTCCCCTTTCTTTTTAATAAAATGTTCTAATGTGTTCAAGCAGGAGGGGAGCCCAGAAGGAGGTAAAAAAAAAAACAAAGAACATCTATGCAGATTATTAGTAGTGACGTTATGGATGGCCTTCTTATGTGAAGTGCCTACTGTAAACTAATCCTTGTGTCAGTAATTTAGATAAGATTATTTCAACACACGTAATGTTGAGATTTGGATTTTTCTTTTTTTTTTCGTACTCATATTCCCTTTGGTCAATGGCCGATTTTACTGGCATTTTGACATAATTTATGATGCCAGAATTACATGTCTGCGGGTTCTTGCCAGGAGCAGAAGCACGATCTCTGCCTGTAGCAACAGAAGAATTGTAGAGGTGTGCTCTGTTGACTTTTCAAAAACAACAAACTAAGTGCAGGCATTTTCTTTGGGGTGATTAAGAAAATTCTAACTGAATACACATAATGAGTACAACCCTATCTCTAAAGATGCATAGCAATGGTAAACTTGTAATCATTGGGCTATATCTTTATATCTCAATTTTATAAATAAATAAAATTAATATCTCAATTTGATCAATTTCAGGGATGTCTATATGTTGTACGGTTATTTGGATTCCATGCAATACTTATATTACTGAAAAGATAAACTTGAATTTAAATGGAAATATTGGGATACAACATATTTTTTTAGTTTTCTGAACCATGTCAAATTCATATACTCTCCATCCAATTATTCAGATCACATTCAAAATAGAAAGACAGTGGAACAATACCAAGTTTGAATCCTTCTATTAACCGAATGAGCTCTCTGATCTCAATTTCCTCTTGTAAAATTGAGATAGTAATACCTTCACTGCCTACTTCATAGGGACTTTGTGATGGAAAGCATCATGTAAACACAAGCAAATGCTTTTAAAAATTAAATCAGAGGGAAGTACTTCAAAGGAAAAACCATTGGCGAGATTGTGATTTTACTTAATAACTCCATATGAGATAGCCACTGATGCCAATACACATCATCACATATTCTGGGTCTACCAGTAAATGACCTCTCATGTCAAAAACTGATGCTCTCTGATATTATACATCCCTGGATATTTAAGATGACTATCCTATTTGTAGTTGCCAGTATCCCAATTAGAAGTTCTTTCCTAGGTTTCTGGATTTTTTGTGTAGCTCATAATCGGGTCTGGGGCCTATTAATATAAAACCTGCGTAATAACTCTATATCTACACAAAGTGTGTTATCACCCAGGTAAGATATGTTTATCCACTTCTTTGTCAAACAACAAGGTTTTCAGGGAGATAGAAATGTATCTCTGGGATCTTGCTCACAATTTCTCAAGGGGAAGTTTTGCTTTTTGTCTGGAGGAAAGCCAGAGATAGGAGTCAGGAGGCTGGCTATTCTACCCTCATCAGAGGAGAGATATTGGAGTAGGGTCATATTTGCCCCCCCAAAATATTTATAGTCTAAATGAAATACTTTTATGTTGTTATGATAATTAGAGTGGGACTTTTTTTTATAATTTTCTCTTTTGGAATGCTGAAGTAATCAAGTACCTTTGATGAGTTTTGCCTTTCAAATGTGATGGCAAGCAAAGTGGACTTTTTGTTGTCTTTGTTTTGGAGTGCTTTTCAGCACTAAGGAATTTTTGATTGAATCAGGAGTCTCTGATGACCTGCTTATGTCAAGGAAAGGCCTCGTTCACATTGGTTTGAGTTGCATGGTTGTGACACCCTTTGACCCTGAAGAAGTGTATATAAATTCAGAGGTTAGTGTTTTTCCTTCGTGGGCACACTCATTGAAAGAGTGTTGGTGATGAGATTCTGGGTAGCTGTTGGAAGAACTCCCCGCCGCCCCGGCTTTAAAAACCCAGATGTTGGTGCCTCCCTTTCTCTGGTAAATATGCAGTTCCCTGGTCAGACAGATGGAGGCCTGTCTGCTGATTTCTGTGTGTTTTTGCCCTGTTTATATAATATATGCTTGTAATTTCTGTTTGCATTTGCTCTGAAATTCAGGGTGCTGGTTTTTCCCCCTGAACTAAGTGAATGGTATATGTATGCTTAATTAAAGTAAGATTGTTAACCCCTTACAGTTGCTATCCTTAGAAAAGCAGATCAAATGACCTGTGCCAGCAGCCCTTCTGTGTGCTGATGTTATTGGCCTTACACAGCCACAGTAGCTGCAAGTAACATAGTTGTTACATATGTTCAAGCTGCTTTTCCTGGTGGCTATCCCTTAAACATAGTATTTTAACAGAGTAACAGTCACCTCAAGGTATCCCTTATTAAAGTAATTGGGTATCTCCAGGCTTAACTCCTTTTTCCCCACCAAATACCAGTTACACAAAGATTATCAGAAATATAAATAGCAAACAAACCCATTTATCCAAACTGATATCATCTCCTTCCATAATATAGACTCGACCCTTTTATATGTAACAACTTCTGGCAGGGGGTTGACTGGCCACAAAAATCTTGAGACTTGGGGTTCTTCTGAGTTTGGGAAGAGAGAAAATTAATGAGGAATCAGGCTTCAGAGAAAAGAGCAAAAGTTTTCTACATACAGTGTATGGTGGGAGTTAGGGAACTCTGGGGAAAATAGGAAGAAAATGAAGAGGTGATAGACAATGAGACTGTGGCAGCCCACATCTGCCATATATCTGTACTTCCTTTTGTCAGTGGTGCTAGAGATGACTTGTAAGTGGACAGATGGACAAGGATGTGATTCTGTTTAATTTTTTTAATTGTAAGCACTCATTCCAGTAGCAGAGTGTTAAGAGAAAATAACTAGCTGTTAGGAGGGGTCAATCCCTACCCCAACTCTGCTTTATTCTCATTTAATTGTGACATTTTAAAAATTCATGTCAAAAAGTACATTTGCTAGATTTCATATTATTTCTCATAAGCCCCTTCAGTTAATCCCATCTTCCAGAGGAAGCCTTTCCCAGTGCCTTCCCTCCTTTCTTATTTCCTGTTTTTCAATATATAGTTTGTTTGTACATATTTGTTTGCTTGTCTCTCTCATTAGAATGAGTTCCTTGAAGGCAGAGAATATCTTTATGCTTGTCATCCTCAGCTCTTAGCACAGTGCCTGGCAGACAGTTGGTGTTTAATAAATGGATGAACTGTTATTGACTGACTAGTAAATCCTGTGTGGGAGCTTAATTCCTAGCCAATTGTGTTAGAAAGTTGTGCTCTCTAACTGTACAAACCATTTCATAACAACTCCATGTGTAAAAATACTATAAGAGGGGTGGGGAGGCATTAAAAATATCTTCTACATAAAGAGCCTAAAAGTACTTGTATACTACATCCCCATACTATTCCTCTATCATTGCAGCCCTACATTGCATCTCTTTCCTGATGTCCAACTCCAATACCTTATCATGACATGGAGATAGATCATGGATCCAAACTGGTGGTCTGGTTCCTCAAAGCCTGTGCCAGCTGCATGAAAGCTCTGTTGAGGTTTTCCAGGCAGAGTAAGAGCCTGGTGCTGAACAGAATGCCTGCAATTCAAGGACCTATGAAATGTGAAGACCAAAAATTTGGCCACTCAGTGACATTGTTGATTTTTAGCTTGGCAGTTCATGAAGGCCTTCTACAAAGGTCCAGAGGGGAGGTCTTTGTTAGGGGAAAAATAACAACATTGATGAAATCAAGGATCTTTATAAATGTAAAAGGAATAAAGACTGTATTAGTATTTTGACAGCCACAACACACTGTCAACTGGTACTGAGATTACAGCTAAGTAAAAGTCTTTTCACCAAAACTGCTATGTAGACCCATCTTCTTTGTCATTCATTTTGTTTTAATCCTTTCATCAAAATTACAGAGTTTAAAGAATTGGAAAGTGCTTTAGCCTCCATCAAGTTTAAGTCATACGCAAAAGGAATCCCTGCTAGGACATAACTACCAAGAGATCATCCAGCCTCTGAAGGCTCCCAAACAGGAGGAATCCACTATCTCCTAAGACATCCCATTCATTTTTGTACAATTCTAATTATTAGCATCACATCAAGCTTAAATCTGCTTCTTCACAACTTGAATGAATGGAGTGGGGGGTGGGGGGAGAGGGAAGGAAAGCATTTTCACACCAATTTCTCTTGGTTCTTTCCTCTAGGGCTAAAGAGAACAAATTGAATCCCCCTTGCACATGAAAGCCTTTCCAACACTTGGATATAGTTACCATGAGTTTTCTCATCCAGTAGATAAGCATTCTATTTCTTCAACTGATGCTCATAAACATCACTTCATTTCTCATCTGGTGACATTACTTTGAGATTTTAGGGGACTGAGACTTTACCATGCCCCAGGAAGCTCATCATTGGGGAAACCTCATCATCCTCCTGCAAGATCAAGTCAGCCTTGGGACTTACCACTAGCTTCTGCCCCCTTGAATTTGGAGGGAAGAGCCATGAACTCCAAAACCTTCCTTTAAAGAGGGGACTCAGTGCAGACATTTCTCATTTCCTACCCGGCTGCACTACTTTGGGACATCTCTGACTTCACCATGTCCTGAGTCAGGTATCTACCTCCAGCTTTCAACTTCTTTTTTTGTTTCTCAATTAGATTGTAAGCTCCTTGAGGGCAGGGACTGTTTTCCTTTTTTAAAAATTTGTATCCCGGGGGTGGAGCCAAGATGGTGGCTGGAAAGCAGGGACTTGCTTAAGCTCTCCCCCAAATCCCTCCAAACAACTGTAAAAAATGGCTCTGAACAAATTCTAGAGCTGCAGATTCCATGAAATAGCAGAGGGAAGCAGGTCTCTAGCCCAGGATGACCTGGATAGTCGCTGGGAGGGGTCTATTGCATGGTGCTGGGAGCAGAGCGCAGCCCAGCATGGGCCATGACGAGACAGACCAGACTGGGAGTCAACCAGAGCAGGCCTTAGGGCCATGAATCATTGAGCTGTGGCAGTTACCAGACTTCTCAGCCCACAAACACCAAAGACAAGAGAGCAGGTTAGTGGGAAAATTGCTAGATCGGGTTAGAAAGTGGTCTAGCCCCAGCCCTGGGGGTGGCAGAGGTGGTGCAGCGGTGGTGGCAACAGCAGCAGGAAACTCCTGCAGCTGCTTCCAGAGCTCCAGTGGAGAGTGCTTGCTTCTGGAGTCCCTGGCTCACACGGTGGAAGAAATCAAGTGGCAGATCAGAGCGGGAGTGCAGGGCTCGCTTTGCCCTGCTTGGATCTGGGTCACAATCCTGGTTGGCTGTTCTTGGGGGAGGAGGAGTGCTGCTGTGGCAGAGCTTGTGATGACAGTGGAGTAGAAGTAGCTCTGAAAACAGCAGCACAGCCCCTAAAGATTGGGATAAAGCACCCTCTACTCTACAAGCAGTCATACCCTGACAAAAAGCTCAAAGGTAAACAAGAAAGAGAAATCATAAGGGGCTTACTAAAGTTGAACTGTTTTATTTACATTCCTACATGGAAATTCATTCCTACATGTGTAATTCATGAGACCTTTCTCAATATTAGGGTAGTTGAAGGGAATAGACATATATATATAGACAGAGGACACAGGGTGAGTTGAATATGAAGGGATGATATCTAAAAAAAATAAAATTAAAGGATGAGAGAGGAATATATTGAGAGGGAGAAAGGGAGAGATAGAATGGGGTAAATTATCTTGTATAAAAGTGGCAAGAAAAAGAAGTTCTGTTGGAAGGGAAGTGGGGGCAGGTGAGGGGGAATGAGTGAATCTTGCTCTCATCGGATTTGACTTGAGGAGGGAATAACATACACACTCAATTAGGTATCTTACTCCACATGAAAGTAGGGGGAAGTGGATAAAAAAAGGGGGATGATAGAAGGGAGGGCAGATGGGGGAGGAGGTAATCAAATGCAAACACTTTTGAAAAGGGACAGGGTCAAGGCAAAAAAATTGAATAAAGGGGGACAGGATAGGATGGAGGGAAATATAGTTCATCTTTCATAATGTATAAAGTATTGTGGAAGTGTTTTACATAATGATACATGTGTGGCCTATGTTGAATTGCTTGGCTTCTTAGGGCATGTGGGTGGGAAGGGAAGAGGGGAGAGAATTTGGAACTCAAAGTTTTAAAATCAGATGCTCAAAAGAAAAAGTTGTTTTTGCATGCACCTGAGAAATAAGATATATAGGGATTGGGATATAGAACTCTATCCTGCCCTACAAGAAAGTAAGAGGAAAAGGAGATGGGGGTAGAGTGGCGTGACAGAAAGGAGGGCTGACTGGGGAATGGTGCAATCAGAATATATGCCGTCTTGAGTGTCAGGGGAGGGTAGAATTGGGGAGAAAATTTGCAACTCAAAATCTTGTGGAAATAAATGTTGCAAACTAAAATATTAAGTAAATAATAAAATAATTTTTTTAAAAAAATTGCATCCCCAGTTTAAGCACTAATAATAGCAGCCTAAAAACTGTTTGTTGGTTATATCTCATATGACAGGGACTTTCAGCTCTTCACTGTTCTGTCATTCTTCTCTGGATGATCTCCTACTTATCAAAAGCCTTCATAAGCTGTGGCCTCTAGAACTAAATAGGATGTTCCAGATGAAGTCCATTCATAGCAGTGTACCGAGACATCATCACCTATTTATTCCTGGAAGCTATGCTTTTCTTAATGTTGCCCAAAGCTGTATTAGTTTTTTTCTAGAGCATATTATTAAAGAGATAGTATGACCTCCTCTTATCCTAATCACAAGTCCCAAGTGTTGGTGAATTTGTGTTTTTCTCTTCAATCTAAAAATTCAAGTTTACTTGGTTATTGACCAATAACTTTTTATATTATGTATAACTATATTACATATAATATACAATTATATTATGTATATAATAACTTATTATATTATTATATTTGGTTGTTGATCATTAGTTGATCATAGTACCTAGAGCCATAAATGCTACTCTTCCCACTTGTTTCTTCCTATGAATTACTGGACTCCTCATATGTTATTGTTTTTATATCATTTCTGATAATTCTGCATATTATTGCACAACAGATCACCCTATCAAATTTTTAAAACCATTAACTGTTTTCCTAACTTCCAATTAAAAGTGAAGAAAGTCTACTAGGTTGAATTGGGTGTGGTATATGCAACCCCTGCATTCTAGGATAAAGAAGACCCCACTTAGCTGGAATGGTTTGTTTCATAGTCAATCGAAGGTACAGTCCCTTCTGAACTTTTTACCTGTGGGTCTTGACATCTATTCTCATGACCATTTATGCAGGTGTGAGGAACCTGTGGCCTCAAGGCCACATATGACCCTCTAGGTCCTCATGTGTGGCCCTTTGATTGAGTCCAAGTTTTACAGAACAAATCCTTTTATTATGGGGATTTGTTCTATGAGGTTTGGATTCAGTCAAAAGGCCACACTTGAGGCCCTAGAGGGCCACATGTAGCCCTGAGGCCTCAGGTTCCCCACCCCTGAATTGTATATCCTATACATTTGAATCTGGAAATAGAATTGGGGGCTAGAAGGGACCTTAGAAATCATCTTATCTAACTCTTTCATTTTACACTTGTGAAAAACTAAGCCCTAGAATGCTGTCCAAGGTGCTAGCTAGTACAGCCAGGTCTGGAACTCATGTCTCTTGAATTGTAGTAAAATAGTCTTTTCACTACCTCACATTTGCTTTGGTCTTTACAAGGACCTGTTGTTGTTGTTGTGCGAACTAACATACTAATTTTCTAAACTTTTTCTATGTTGAAATAAAAAAAATACATGTAGTGCAGAACATACTCTGTATCACAGTATGTAATTTTGTGAAGTTCAAGAAACAAAGGGTCAAGGGTTAGGCAACAATCAGCCCAGTGATATTATTGGTGTAAGGAGCTCCTGTGTGAGGAAATTCTCTTTCCATGCAAGTTATCACTTCTTCTGGCACTTACAGTTTTAGAAAGTTTCCTGGAACATGAGAGGTTAGGTAATTTGCCCAGGATCACCCAGGCAATAAGTGTCAGAAGTGGAACAAGAAGTGGAACGTCCCCAAAATATTTAGATAGTAATGAGTGGGTAGGTCCAAGCACATCAGCTGGTTTAAAAAAAAGATAAGAAACAAATGCAGTACCTAAAATATAGCCATACAGACTGTAGGTACTTTCTAAATGCTTGGTGGACTAAATGATTTTTTTCTGGAAAATACAAGTCTATACTTACTTGATCCATTACATTATTGCACCTTTATTTGTATCAGTTTCATATGTACACACACACACACACACACACACACACACACACACACTGTCATTTGACCCAAGTGCTGTAAACTTAAGCCAGTGGAAAAGTCCAGAAAATATCATCTCGAGTAGAAAGGCAATAAAACTGGCAAGGGTGGGGTGATAGCTGAAAGTTATCACCCATCAATTATTCATTCAGCAAACAATGTAGGAGTATAAAAGCAGCCCCACAGTGTTAATAAGGATTAAGTTGTAAAGAAACAAAGACCTGGAAAATGAAAAAGAAAAAAAATTAGATGTTACTCATAAATGTCAAAAGGTACTACTGACATGAAAAAAGGGAGTGAATTATTAATTGGCTTAATTAAGTTACCACTCCAACATTTGACATCTGAGTTTTATATGACACAGGGCAAAAATCAGACCAAATTAAAATATTTTATAGAATTAATAAGAGATATTTTATTCAAGGGGGTAATGTTCTTATTATCAAATATATTATTCTGAGTAATATCTAAAATATCTTTTAAAAATATTAGACATGCTGCTATTGGTGTTCTTATTTTGTTACTAATCAAATTTAAACAATTCGCTTGGAGTTTTACTCTGTACTTTTGATTATTTGTTTTTAAATCTCCTTTGAATCATTAGGTATGTAAGAATAACACTGAAAATAATAAAGACCAGACTTTTAAAGGGAGTAAACATTGAGACTGGCAGGTTGTAGTAGTTTCTAGATTTAACAGTTCAAAGGCTCTTAGGATTTGCTATGAAGCTTTTCATATATTTCACGTGATCGTGTTGAGAGAAATGATTCTACACAGAACTGCACGTTGGTTTCTAAAACCAAACATTTATTTCAGTTGTTGGCATTCCATGTAATCAGTCAGTGAAAAGCATTCACATTTTCACCATTGTGGACTCTCATTCTAGTGAGCTTTTTCCAGGGGCCATTCTATATTAAAATGCTTAATGTTAAGGGTGGGCCTGACTGAAACTAGCACCCTGTAATTTCAGGTACAGTGTTGGGACGTCATGTACTTGTGAGTCATTCAAAAGTTAACAAAAGGAGGCTCACTTAATCATAGCATAGAAAGGCTATTCAGTAAGGATACTCAGCACTTACCTTGCATAGGTGTAGCCCCATTTCAGCTCCACATGGAAACTTAGTTGATCAGTAGTAACTTCCGTGTCTTTGAGACACTAAGTCAGAAGGGCCCCAGCTCCACATGGGTGGGCCTCTTTTTTTTAGCCATGTCTTTATAGCCAGAGGCTACCAAGAAGCTGTATTAAAGCAGGTGAGGCTTGAGACTCAGCTCCCACAGCCAACAAGTTGGGGACAGCTTTGTTGCCCTTCTGGGAAACCTCATGTTGGTGGAGGAGGGGGAAATCTCGGTAGATAGTGGTCCTATCACACTTACTGAGACACCAGGCTCAGGCTAGTCACATCTAACTCCAACACAACTCCACTGGGTACATCTCTTTAAGTTATTTAATTGTATGTTTCTCCAGAAGTGACAAGAAATTATTCCCTGAAAAGTGTTTAGTGAATATGCAGCATAATTTTACCAAGAATTCTGGCACTATAGCCCTTTGACTTTGATGTTTTTGGAATGGTATTAAGTATTTTTGAGGGCAATATCTGCAAATTTGCATTCAATTTTCATTGATTCAGAGTGATACTACATAACAAAACTGGAGACTCTATCTTCTGTATGTCAAACATCCAGATTCTTTGCAACTCCACTCTACTCCAAATTACATTTCCCAGTTGTAACAAATTGAAGACTGCTCTAAAGAGATTCCTTCACAAAGAGGGCTGATGAAGTTATTCTCTTCTTATAATTTTAAAATTTCTGATATACTTGACTAATTCAGATGAAAGTAAATTTTCTGTCCCATAAATTACATTTTCTTTACTGGTTCACATTTTTTAATCTAATGATGATTTAGCCGCCGGGTCACTAATTAAAACAAAGTTTCGATAAACTAAAGTTTCTGAGTTTCTCGAATCTAATATCATAAAATTTTTTTAATTTTATTTTTATTCCAGAATTAAACACACACAAAAAATTTCTATCCACACAAGAAAACATAAAATAGGATTCTATTTGAAATCTTCATTTCACATAGTTTGCTTTTTTAAAAAAATGCATATCTCAATTCTATATATTATATTTAAAAACATGTTTGTTTTTACTTTCAAAATTTTCATTCTATTCACTTCTGTACATTTAAATATTTTTCAAATTTTCCCTTTGTGCATAACTATTGCTGTTACTTATTGGTAATAGTTATTTGCATAACTGTTCTTCACATTCCGCTCCCCAATAATAAAAAGTGTAAAAAGGGGGAAGAAAAACGCTTGTAAAAAATTCAGCCAGGCTAACTGAATCCATATAGTGACCATGAGGGAGAAAGTATTCTCTGCCATTCCCATATTCTCTGGGTACATCTCCAATTTGTCAGGAGGTGGAACAAACTTCATCATACATCAAACAGACATGGTTGGTCATTGCCTTGATCAGAGTTCTAAAGTCTTGTAAAGTTGTTTTTCTTTACAAAGTTTTTATTCTTCTGTAAATTGTTCTAGCTCATCTCACTCTGCATCAATTTATACTACTCAGAATTCTCTGAAATCAGTTAGTCAATAAATTTCTCTTTTGTCATTTCTTACAGTCTGATAATAATCCATTATATTTCTATATTACATTCCCCAATTGTTGAAGAAGTGTCAAGCAACCCCTTACATTTTAGTTCTTTAATCCTGCTCTCCTTTTAGGATCAGGATGTTTTAATACTATTCCCTTCCTAGTGTTATCTTTCCTTTTAACTTCTTATCCTTTCTTAAATTCACCAGTTTCCCTACTGGTTTTGATATATTTCTATACCAAGTTGTGTGTGTGTGTGTGTGTTCAAATCCTTCTTTGTCCATTTCAGAGCAGTGAGGTTCAACTGATGCCTATTCCCTCATTCCTTCCTCCATGATTTTTTTCACGCACCCTAATTATGAGAAATAACAAGTTCTACCACCTTTTTTCTTTGTCCATTAATTTATACCTCTTTTTACCCTTTTTCCCTTTTTCAGTCCCTTAAAACTGAGTCATTAAACACCTGGGAATTTGGTTTTTTTTAACTCAATTCCCTTTGAAGATATTAAGATTCTAAAGGCATGTTTGTTTCTTGTCTCCCATTAGAATGCTAGCACTACTTCATCAAAGAGTTCTTTCCACTTGATCAAACACATTTACCGTTCTAGATTCCTCTGGCCTATATTTATATACCCTAATGCATCTCTGATCTTTTCATCAGAAAGGCTTCAACATCCTCCACTCCATTAGAGGTTAATTTTTCCCCAATAGGATTATACTCAGCTTTTTGGGGTAAGTTATTCTCAATTATTAGTCCATATCTTTTCTCGTTCGGTATATTACAAAGTCTCCTCCTATTTTTAGTAGAAGTTTTTGGGTCATATATGATTCTGACTGTAGTTTCTTGGTACTTAAACTGCTTCTTTTTGGATGATTTGTGACTTCTTGAAACATAATGTCCAGGCTTTAAAAAAAATATGGTTTTCATTGAGTTCAGTGGTTGATTTTTAAATGACCTTTGACCCATTGTCAAGTTAAGTTTTTTACATCAGTTATCTTACATTTTCTTCTATTATTAAATCTTTTGATTTATTTTAATATTTCTTACTGTCTTGTGGGATTTCTGTTTAGCTTGTTCGAATTTTCAGGTATAAGATTTGCCATTTACTCTTTTAAGTTATTAATTCTCTTTCTAATTCTTTCCTCTAGAGTTTTTATTTAATTTTTAATTTCTTGATTAATATCTTCTAGATATTTATTGTAGTCCTTCTTGAATTTTTTTGAGTCTCTGCTTATAGTTGTTATAGAATTATAGTTGCAATTTTTATACTAATAAGGGTCTTCTGTTTACTCATCCTTTCATCTTTAGTACTTGAATGGGGGCTTTGAGCCAGGATGAACTCTGTCCATGCTACAGTTTTGGTTGGAATGATTGGCCCTGTTTTGTCTTGACCTTGATCCCCTGGATTCTTATCCCAACCTCTACCTCAAGGAATTCTTCCCCTCTGGATATTTGTTGTTCAGAGAACTGGGTCTTTAGGGCTCTCTCTAGTATGTCAGGACAGTAATAGTAGAGATCTCAGATCCCCTGAAACTAGGCTGTCCTGGTCTAAGCGTTGCAGCACTTTGGTGGGCAGTACCATACTGGTCACTGCCTGTTCTACTCCCCTGAATTCCCAGCATTCCTATCATGGAGCTTTCTGATCATCCTGGATATTTCCCAGGGGTTTCTTCCACTCTTGTTGCCTCTAGATATATACTTTTTTTCAGAATACATGTGATGCTTCTCTAGCCCTGGCCTGTGGGCATTGGCTTTACTAGGGTACCATTTTTCTATTTCCTGTGACCTTCTGGCTGACTTTTCGTCCAATTCTGGGGTGGAAGATATCACTACAATTTCTCATTGGATTTCTTGATCACTATTTGGTCTGGTGAGAACTTTACATCTTTGCTTGGGTATATATATATATATGGGAGATGGATGGCCTGCCTCCTGTTTAGGCGCCCACTTTGGTATTGAGTCTCTCTCATTGTTCTTCAGAGCTTAGCATAAAAACAAGACTCTATCTCATATGCTTTCTAAGAATATTAGAGACATATGTCAGCCTTGTCATCTATGTAGTAGCTACCAAAACAAGTGAGAGCAGAGTATGTTCACAAGATTGATATCATCCTTGAGGGCATTATAACTCTAGAGTTCCATGGCTCCTTGGCTAGAGAATTAGGAGATAAAAAGTACTAATCCTGACAATGTGTGATACTGGATATTATTTATCTTCTGTAAAACTAAGTTTATTCATCTAAAAATGAGCTTAATAATACTTGCTCTTCCGTAACTTACAGGCATGCAATAAGAATAATAATAAATGACATGTTAGAACACTAAAACTTCTCAAGGAAAAAATCATAATATAAAAGTAAAAGCGACACAAACTTTGTAAAGTTTACGTATGTGTGTCTGTGTGTATGTACACACATATGTACATATATTCTATATATTCCATATGTACATATATTCTATACATATATTCTAATTTGGTTGATATCATAAAGAACTACAGAATCTATGTATCAATTACAGGAATTTTGGCTTGGAACAATTGCACTGCTGTCAACAATCATTTGTTTTGGTCTAAACTTTATGATTTCATCAGAATACTGAGCTCCCCCAGTGAAGAAGCTCATGCCAGTACAGGTTAGCAACTGTTGCCCAGTTCATCATCCTAGCAAAGTTTCTGGGGTGGGTGGCAGGGATGTGCCAGCACATGTTACGAGTAAGATTTATACCCCTGGCTTCCTGACTCTGAGGCTAACTCTCAATTTACCACATGAACCTGCCCCTAAATAGATGAAAAACATTATCCATATGGGACAAACATCAAGTTGCCTATTTAGTGAAAACCCTGTGATAGGTGGTGTGGAAAATAAAGTATGGTCCATGGTTTCCTGGCCTCAAAAAGTTTGCAATTTCAATGAGCAAAGAACAGTTCATATTGCAAACTAGTAATAGCAGAAATCATCTGTATAATTATACCTCCAAATAAACAAAAGGTGCTATTTGTTAGCTGGCAGAAGTAGGAAGAGACAACACAATTGTTTGTCAGACTCCTTCTACATTGGGGGATGGAATCATATATAAGGTATAGGTTTTGGTTGCACAAGGTTTGGGAGTTTGTTTTGTTTTGTTTGTTTGCTTTTGTCAAATTTGTCCTCTAATTCTCAAGAGTTATTTCTGGTGATGGGAATACCTAATAGACTTAGATGATTCAGCCTACTTACCCAGGGCTGAGGGACTAAGCATCTTACACATATTCACAATGGATGATAAAATATTGGTCCTACCGACTGACCCTGGTTTACAGAAGAAGAACATATTGGTAATAAAGAGCATGTGCCCTGATTTCTCAAGTTATCTCCCCCTTTCAGAGTTCGTCTGTACAACACACACATATGCAAACATGGTAGAATTTTGGGGGAAACCAGTCAAATATTCTCATGATGTCAAGCTCAGGCTAGGCTAATTCTCACCAAGTCTGTTACTAGAGTGATGTCTCATTCATTAATCAAAGCTAACCCTAGGGTACTTGCAAACGATTGGAAATTTTTCATCATTTTTATTTGCAATTGACAATAAATAAAAAAAATGATATGTTCTAGCTAGTTCAGCTTTGAGGGCTATAGATCAGTAAGTAGAGATTTAGCACTAATGCTAGAAAATAGGTGAACAATTCTTGTTCTGCTCTGGATGGATTTTTAATAGAACACAAATAAACAGGATCATATCATAGAGTTAGAGATGGAAGAGAACTCTGATGCCATCTAATCTAATTCCTCTCACTTCACACAGGAGGAAAATGAAGCCTAGAGAGATTAACTGACTTGTCCAAGGTCACACAAACATGGTAGAGTCAGAATTTGAACACAGACTTAAGATCCAACATACTCTGCACCATGCTATCAAGGCCAATACACTTATTTTCTCCTCAGATAAAATACATACATTCTAGAGGGCAGTAATAGGTCAGCTATCGCTTTGTAATAATTTTATTCTATTTTAAAATGGTGAAGAATTATAAATAGAAATAAGTTAGATTAATAGCGACCACCATCCTTCATATACTTTCTTTTGGGGGGGGGGGTTAACTTCTGCTTTTCAGAGCTGAAGTTGGATGTGCCTTCATTGACATCTGTATTGTGAGTTCTCTGCCCAAGTTCTTACATTGTTTGGTCTCATATATTTAAAAAAATTGTGGTCTGACAACAGAGAGGGATTATTTGGGGGAGGGGGATGGGAGGTGAGAGAATTCTACTTTTTACATATGGATGACTTTGAAATTGTGAAAGTATATTTTTAAAAAAGAATAAAAGGAAAGGAATTTGTATAGGCTACTTTCTTAACAATACATTGACAACAGACTCATCATCTTTTAAAAATTACTACTGAGGTAGGGCTCCACCAGTTCATTTAGAAGGGGGGATGGGAAATGAAGGCAGTTGACAGTTGGTTGATTTGTATGTCTAGTTACTAAATCTTTTCTTTCATACTAAGACCTCCTATGTACTCTGATTAAGTCTCATTCAATTCATGAGGCAATAATATATGTACTGTAGTCCAGGCCATAGCTATGAGATCAATTCTGCTTACTTCTTAGGTTTTTATTTTTTGTAGGTTTTTGAAATTTTACTGTTTCTTTATATTTTCATATTGTTTGAGAGCTTTGTCATGTTTAAAATATTGAAAGAATCCCTTGCATATGTCAACAGTTAAAAATGGTTATAGATGGAATATATGAATAAAAGCAAGAATTTTTTAAACCTAGAATTCAATTTAGAAACAGAACTCAAATATTAATAAAATACTGATTTCCCCTGAGTATTATGAACCTTTCAGACATTCTGCTGTGTTTCTCTTTAGGTGTTTCAAAAAGTTAATTTGTAG
The DNA here is from genome assembly GCF_011100635.1 of Trichosurus vulpecula. NCBI lineage: Eukaryota > Metazoa > Chordata > Mammalia > Diprotodontia > Phalangeridae > Trichosurus > Trichosurus vulpecula. The sequence goes on from NC_050578.1 coordinate 57,874,956, forward strand.
GTCTTTCTTCTGTTTTTACTTCACCTTAGTAAAAAAAAAATTTCTGTATCTTCATCATACAATTGTGAAAGTTTTGCAAGCAAACACAGCTAGCATGTTTTTCTTCTTTTTGGTGATAGGGGTTTTGCTATTATGATCTGAAAGAGCGGGTAGATAATATGACACACGTTTTACTTTCAGCAAGCTTGTTAATAATCGGCTCTGAATTTTTCATGAAGGCTTCAGTAACCTGTAGCCTGTAGTTGAAGCTCTGGGGGTTTCCACCACAAAGGGGTGGATCAGCTGAGCTCTCACTTCCCATCTGGCACCGGGTGACAGGGACAGTCAGGGGGGCTGCAGGAAACCTGAAGAAGAAGAAAGCTGATGTGGGACGTCCATTGTAGTGCATAAAAGGCTAAACATGTGCTGTTGTATGGATGTATCTTTGAGACACTTGTTTATCACTGGCTTCAGAATATACTTAGTCAATGTGTTTAACTTCAGAGTCACCAGAACAGCTGCCGCTCGTGTAAGTAATACTCTATATACAGTGCAGCATCCTCATTTGCCAAACCAGATTCAAGACCTCTCTTCAGGGAATGTTTTAAACTGTTGTTCAGTTCGGTCAGGCATGCTGCTTATTTACACACACAGGCCCAAGCACACGTTGCCACATACACACAGAGGCTCATTGTCAATATTCTCTTGGTTTTAAGAAATGGAATCTTTTTACCTGAGTAATCATTGAATCCCAAATGGTCTCAAACTCACCGCAAAGTTTTCAAGTAAAAGATAAGCACATGTTGATTTTATGTCATAGAAAAACCATGCAGCAAGTGACTTCATAGAATAAAAAAAAGCAAACATAAATATTCTTTTATTTGGAAAAAAAGTAAAAACCATTATCCAAAAGGACAATTCAAAAGGAAGGGAGATAATAATTAGTCTCACTTTAATATCATAGCCATATCATTTACTTTCTACTGAAATGTCAGATTATCACATCCTTTTATTTTAAAAAATTTGCACAAAACAAGTTGAGCTTTATATTTATGTTTTTTTCGACTAACACAAACATATTTTCTCTCTCTCTCACTTCCCCCATTGGGAAAAAATAAAACCCCCTTTTAACGAACATTTATTTTCCAGCAAAACAAATTCCCATGCTGGCCATGTCTAAAAATATATGTATCACTTGGCACCTTAAGACCATCACTTCTGTCAAAATGTAGGTAGATGTTTCATCACTGGTCCTTTTGAATTGTTGGTAATTGTGTTCATCAATTCTTAATATACCAAGAAAGTATCCTTTTAGCTCTGGCAATATCTTAGTCACATTTTATTTTAAAAAGGAACACAATGAGAACTTTTTTTACCTTTTCAACAAGAAAGAACTTAATGAGTTCATATTCTATAATGAGTGCTCTAAGTCTTTGGGTTTTGATGCTGTATTTTAAGAAATAAATCCCAAGGGTTAGTATGGCCTATTGAAGTCCTCCCTAGAGGACTCTTCATGGTATGGAAGTGATTCTGGGTTCTCCAAGGATCCAGAAAATCAAACTAAACTGGAAAGACTTTGAGTGTAGACTTGGTAACAGATTGTATGTCTGCTTTCTGAGCATCAATTTAGCTAAATTCAGAGAGTCTCACTGCCAGGTTGGATGCTTTGATGACAATGAAAAATTGTACTTAATATAAATTTTATTAATCAGAAAGATAGTAGTGAAGGGCAACATCAGGTCATAATACAAACTCATTAGTAAAATCTTACAAACAGGATGATGAAAGATTATGAGTAGTATCCCATCGTGAAACAGAATTGGTAAAGAGAAAAACAAGTTTATGCAAATCTTGGTAAGAGACTTGCCTAAGATAAAAATCATTCCAAGGGCATTTAATAATAAGACTGAAAGGGGAGCAACAGGTAGATGAAAATGCAAAATATTTGAAAAAATTCTCATAATAATCTTTTTCTCCAAAAATGACAATGGAAAACTAGCATCACAGTCCCCAATGTACCATATGAGGAAATGGAAAGGTCACTAACCAAAAAAGATGGAAAGAGTAGCAATTGTAATATCATTGAAGCACTAATTTCAAAGGTATCTGGAAAAGCTCAGAATATCAAAGACCTGAAAATACTCTCAGATGTTATTGTTACTCAAAAAAGTCACCGTCAGGAATAGTGACTGATATGCTTACTTCCTCATCTGTATATAACTTTATGAGAATAATTTACGCATATTTGACAAAGGCATGAGAAAGGAATAAGCAAGTTTTCACCAATGAAGCATAACAAACCACATCTATACAGTCACATGAACTGAAGGTGTACAAATAATATCTCATTGTGCTTATGGCTTATTGACTATAAGAAAGCATTCAATTTGGTGGTATGTCATGCTACTTTTAAGGTCTTGCTATAAATATTTGTCTCTCATGCATAAGAACAAATCATATAAAGATGTAGAGTGCTTTAAAATCTGCTTGGGACGACCCATAATTTTTATATGTTACATCATGTGATGGCAATGGTCAAAGGTCTTAGCTTCTATTCACACTAGGCTAACTCAATATGTCTGACCTTGAACCAGAAGACAAACTATTTTCTCTAATTTTAGTTAGATCTTAGCCAGCTAAATGCTAGAATTCATGATATATATGTTACATTATGTGCATAGTGTGTGTGTGTGTGTGTGTGTGTGTGTGTGTAGAGAAAGAGACAGAGACAAAGAGGGAGAGAGGCAACTAGGTGGTGGAGTAGTTAGAATGCTGGGCCTGGAGTCAAGAAGATCTGAGTTCACAAAGAGTCAGAGACAACTGAATAACAACTATACACATATACTTACATGTGTATGTATACATATGTGTGTATGTTTGTATATATTTACATTTATATGTGTTTCTTTTGATGTTTTTTTTAATTCTGAAATTTTAAAGAATAAGCATTACTACAAAGAAATATGCATGTTTATAGCTTTTAAAGGGCACACTTCAATGACTGCTAGAGATATTGCAGTGATGGGAGGGTTGGGAGAGTTAAGCATTTCATGGATCATTCAAGACTATAGTGAAATAAGATCAGCTTTGCCAAATACAGAAGAAAGATGAAAATTTAAAAAACCCCAAGAACTGACAAACTATTGCTAAGAAACAGTTTAATCCTCAGAAAACAAGCAAAGACCTTCATAGGGATGTAGCATTTGGAGGTTACTGATTGTTTGCCAGTATGGCATCAACTTCTTGAATTTCAAGGGATGATGAGGCCAATTTAAAAATAAACCAAAAACTTGAAACTATTGTTGTGAAGAAAAAAGTAGATGTCATTAGAAGGACAATACAAAGACTGAAGTACTAGAGAATGAAAAGATAATTTAGATGAAATTCTGTTTTTCATTCAAGGCTATACCACAATCATTGTTAGAAGTCAAAGCCTCTTTATTAGACTGTAAAATATGCACCTCCAAAATGTTTTGGGGATGTTAAGTTTTATTAAGCCTACAAGCATTGTCCCAGTTGAGGGAATGATGGATTCTGATAACTATATTACTATACTTGGATGAAAAATTTTTCCAAAATCATAGAAATTCCCAAATGGAAATGAAATTCTGCAACATGATCTTTCACCATGCCATGTACAATTAAAGTCAACAAATTCATCTAAGCAGTGGAAATAAACATGTTCCAGTAGCCTGGAGACTCACCTGATTTTAACCCTATTGGTAACCTATAGGCTATAATCAAAACTAGAATTGGAAAAATGGGCTGTTAGTCAAAGGTATGCTTATTATCCAATATTATGTGTGGCCTTATAATGAATTTTTAAATGTATCATAATCATATATACTTAATGCTAAATAATGTAAAACTAGTGAATTCTGCAAAAGGAGGACATATTACAATTTATTAAAAGTTTTTTAACCTGTAAAAAGTTGAAAGGTTTGTTGAATGTCAATAATTTGAATTAATTTAATTTGTCATGGTTAATTTGCTCACTACTATAACAATGGAAATAACTTTCCTCCACAACCCCCTGATGACTAGTATCAATATTAGTAATATACCAAAGCTTTAAACATATGCCCATCTAAGATGTCTGCCACCATTATAGAGTGTTGTCTAGCACAGAGTTCAAATGAAAGAGAAATTTCCTATAGATTGTGAAGTTTTCTAGATGCTGCTATTTTTGCAAATGTCATAATCTGATTGCATAATGTCCCAGAACTTTGTGAGCTTCCTAAATGGGATACAAAAGCATTTAAAAAGAGTTTAACCTAACTACCCTCACTGGAAAAAAACAAATGGATAAAGAATATCTATTGTCAAGAATGGCAGTGGATGGATAGCCTATGAAGCTGATCCATTGGTTCATATATCTTGGAATACATATGGAAAATGATCAGGACCTAATATTGAACAGAAGTAAGAGAGCAGGCTGGATTGCTTTTGAAAAGCTCTGCTCTGAAACAAAGATTCATAATTTTAAGAAGAACATTCCTCCTCTCAACATTCTTCTACTTATATGGTGTCACTGTAAGGTATAGAATATGTCCAGAACAAAAATGATGATCTATCAGTCATTACTTATATCCTATCTTACTATGAACTAGAATACAGATAGTAGAACAGAGACAGCCTAAAGATAATTGAAATACTTTTTCAAAAGACATGATACTAACAGTAAAATATCTAAAAATAGTAGTAGGTTCAATGCATTCATGTTAACACCCTCATGAGAGTCCCACGAGTGTATGAATGGTGGTCTTCTTATAATTACTTCGTTGAACAAAATGACTCTTATTCAAATAGAATCTTCTATTTGCTCAGTTTAGACATGAGAGTATATTCAAGAGAAAGCAGAAAATGACATCCTCAAGGACAATAAGAAATACACCATAGACAACACCTCACAGGAGACTATGCTTCACGGCCACCTCAGGTGAAAGGGGAAACCTCTTGTGAGAAATTGTCCATTGTACTCTACAAAATGTCCGATTATGCTCTAGACAATACCCATCCCCAAATGCAATATTATCTATGATTTTCTGGATTACTCATCAGTTAGTTCATGGCTCTCATAGAATAAATAACCTCATCTCTAGGAAAAATGGAGAGAATTTAATTAACCTGAGCAAGTAAATTGACAGTTATTGTTCTCTTCTCTTTTGATTGGCAATGCTGTTGGGTGACTCAAAATTCCCAATGTGGTATCTTTCTATACTTCAAATCAATACATTATTGTTGCACTGATTTGGTTATTAAAGAAAAACATTCTTCAACAAAAAATGTGTTGTTCTGCCTGACTTTCCAAAATAATATTTCTCAGATAAGTCATAGATAACACATAAGTTCCTTGAGGGCAGAAACTATTTCACATTTATTTTTGTGTCCCCAATACCTACCACAGTGCCTGGCTTATAGTAGGAGCTTAATAAATATTTGCTGACTGATTGATCACTACAATGAATTACATACCAAGGCAACATAAAAGTAGACATTATTAGTTGAGGAAAGAAAATAACTAGGTATCTGAATTTAGACCTATTTTAATATAGCATCATTAACACCACTGTCACTTGTTTTATGGCTTAGATAAGCTTGGCCATACACATCTTTTGTAACACATGGAGCATGAGCAGAGATGTCCTGCACACCACAAGTACTGGTTCAGCACTGAAGTGTTTTGAGATGAGAAAGCAGTTCCTTTACTCGCTACGGAATAGGAAGGAAGAGCTTAAAAAAACAAATGGCCCATCCTCAGTTTTCTCTTTTCCCAACTTCAAACTATTGGAGAAGAAAATGGATGCTGTTATCCTTCTCCTTGGAAAAATGTCAAACCTCCAGCACTTGGCTAGATGGAAACCTCACCCAAAGTAGCTGAGAACTGAACTAGTTAGAAGAAAGGCAACTTTGTGCATGCCTTATTCCAGCAAACTCTCCAGCTTCCCTATTTCTCGATCTCTCTAAATTCCATGACCTTCATTCTACATCAGTCAAATATAGGAATGGTCACATTCTGGATGTCCCAATTTCTCAGTGTACTACTTCTTTTATTAAAAACCATGACATTCTTCCATTTGACCCTAGCCTCCTGTCATGACATGTCTCCCTATGTTTCACCTCCTCTTAAACCTATTATTTGGTCTCTGTAATAAGATTAATACCTACCATTGGCTCCTCAACATGGGTTAGGCCTAAGCCCTTCCTCCTTCCTTCCTATGAAATGAATTAGCTTTCTCTAAAAGGAGACAAAGTTGTCCCCAGGCCCTGATTGGTTCCAGCTTCCTGATCCTCTTAGGGCACAACAAAAAGTTCCTAACAAATTCAATTCAGGCCACCTCCAATTTGGTGGATTTCTAAAGATCATGTGAGTCACCATGTCCTTGACCACATCCTATCCTGATGAACTGTTTCCATATGCAGATGAGGTGGACTTCATCCAGAAAAGCTCAGCACAACTGTATGCTCCTTGCATATCCTTACAGTATTAAAGCAAAGTAAACTTCCTTTTGTTAACTGTTGAATGACTTCAGAGCCCTTCATTTTGTCCTGACATTGAACCTGAACTAAGATAATGTTGATGTTAAAGCTTCTTCTAATATCCTCCAATTAACACTTCTGTGTACTTTCTCAAGCCATTACCCGTGTTCTGACTTCACTCTCCTTCCTTTCCACCCTTGACCATATAGTTAGCCAATTCAACTATACAATTATCCCCACTCTCAAATCTCTTGCCCTCTTGTCCTATCTCAACTCATCCATTGACAAACCTGAACCCTGTGTCCATCATCTATGTCCTCTATTCCTACTCATGCACTCCTTAACACAGCTAAAGGAAGTCACACAGTCATGTTCATTGAGTACACTTTAAAATCATATTATTCAACTTCATCTGGGCTCTCACTGGAGCAAGGCAATCCTTTCAATACTCCCTAATTATTTCCCTATCTCATTCCCCACAGAAGCTATTCCAAACCTTATTTTCTTTCCTTAAATCCCCTGTACATCCCCATACTCCATCTCTGGTGAGGGGGCAGTATATAGCAAATGAAAACCATGCTTCTTACTTTGTTGAGAAAATTGAGGCTATTCAATATGAGCTTCCTTTTCTCCCCTTTTATTTCAAAACTCCTTGATATCAATACCTACTCTCTACTTTTTCCCAATCTGACAATAAGGTGGTCTTTCTTCTAGTCAAGTCAGCCCTAATACATGTGCCTTTGATCCTGTACCCTCCTGTCTTCTCTAGCATATTGAAAATTCAATAATTTCCTCTCTCTGCCTCTCTAACATTCAACATTTCCCTATATACTATTCCTCAGGTATGTCCAAGACTCCCAATCCTTAAAAAAAACTTCACAGCCCTTCTGTCTTCTAAAACTATCATTTTATAGCTCTCCTTTTCTCATCTAAACCCCTGGAAGAAACTGTCTGTACTTGTTTCTACTTCTTTTGCTTAATGTTTTGTAACCTGGCTTCTGACCTCATACTCTCTCTCCAACATTACTAAAAATTAATTGTCAAATATGATGATCTCTTCTCAGTCTTCATCCTTTTTGACATAACTACTGTATTTGACACTGTTAACCCACTTCTCAACCTGGACACTTCACCTCTTGGTTTTCATGACACAGCTTGCTCCTGGTTCTCTTCCTACTAATCTAATTGCTCCTTCTGTCTCCTTCTCTAGCTCACCAAATATATCATGCCCACTCACTGTGGGTGTTTCCCAAGGCTCTTTCATGGGCCCTCTTCTCTACTCTCTCTCTATACTCTGTTGCTTGGTGACTTAATCAACTCCCATGGGATTAATTATCATGTCCAAGAAGATGACTCATATCCCTAATCCAGTCCTAGTCTCTTGCTGAGCTCCAGTCCCACATTGCCAATTGTCTTCTGGACATTTCAAGCTATCTGTCCCAGAATCATCTTAAATTCAACATGCCTAAAATTGAACTCATTATCTTTCCTGAAAAAACCTAAGCCTCTTACTAACTTCCCCATTTTGCAGAAGGAACCTCCATTTTTCTTGTTGCTGAGGTTTGTAACCTTGGCCTTGTCCCAAACTCCCTCTCCCCCACTCTACAATCTAATCAGTTGTCAAATCTTGCCTCCACAACATCTCTTGCTTTTGATAGCTTCTTTTTATGGGCACAGCTAGCACATTAGTTCATGCCCTCATCATTTCTTCCCTGGATTATTGTAGTAATCATTCTCCCTCAATTCTCTCCCCAAGTGCAGTCTTATCTGTATACTGCTGCCAAAGTGATTTTCCTTAAATGCAGGTTTGGTGATTTCATTCACCTACTCTAACTCCAATGATTGCCTGTTGCCTCTAGGATAAAATGGAAACCTCAGTGCTTAGTTCTGAAAGTCTTTTAGAGCTTTGCCACAATCTGCAGGGTGTTCCTGAAGTCTGGACACACAGGCAAAAATGCATATTTTCAAGAAATGAAATGAATGAAATTTTTATTTAATTGGAATATTAACAAATAGTGTCTTCAATATGATTTCCATCATTTATGATGCAAAGGTTGATGCTCTTTGCAAGATTCACGTGAACTTGATGCCATAACTCCACATTGCTGTCAACTACGTATGTGTCCAGACTTTAGGAACACCCTGTATTTGCCTTCAACCTAGCCACTGCAACTAGGTGGCACAATGGCTAGAGCTGTGGATACGGAGTCAGAAAGACCTGATCTCAAATTTGGCCTCAGACTCTTACTAATTGTAACCCTGAACAAATCACTTAACTTGTTTGACACAGTTTCCTCAACTATAAAATTGGACTAATAATAACACCTACCTTACAAGGTTGTTGTGAGAATCAAACAAGGTAATATTTGTAAAGCACTTAACACAGTGATCGGCACATAGATACTAAAAAAATGCTTATTCCCTTTGTCTTCTCTCTTTCCAACTTCATCATGTATTCCTCTCCCTTCCACATTCTGTGAGCCAGACTTCTCTCTATCCCTCACATTGCCTCCATACTTCCTTTCTTGATGCCCCCAATTCTAAAGTATCCCAGCCAAACTACCTTATATTTATTTGTATGCATTCATTTTTAATTTATTAACTGTATACTTACATATGCACTTGTTGTCTCTCCTGTTAGAATGTAAGTTCCTGGAGAGTAGGGATTGTTTCATTCTTTGTATTTGCATCTAGTGTCCAGATGTTGTAAATGTCATTATTTGACAGACATTTCCTGCATTATCAGAGTCTCAAATATCCATCTCAATGACTCCTTCTCAGAGAGAGGTTCATCACCTACTGCACAGATAGTTGGAATGGAAAGCACTTGATGTATGCCCATGTTAGCAAAAAAAAAAACATAAATAAAGACAGGATGTGGAGTGATTCCTGAAGGGTAATTCTCCCTCTTTTCAAAGAGTACATAAATTCACATTTCTGGAGTTAGATTGGACTCTGGAATGTCCCACAGGATTGGCGTGTTTCCAATTGCTTTGCTCTATTATAATTCCACAGAGCCAAATCCATAGAAGTACCAAGACCAACGGCACACCTGCAGTCCCCTGTAGTCCACAGTCACTATACCTGGAACATAGTAAGTGCTTAATAAATACTTGTTGATTGATGGTCATTCTATTCAAATGCCAGTATTTAAAACTGACTGAGCTTCTATATAAGAAACATTTAATTTCTTGAGCCTCTAGTAAAGCTTAAGCCAGATTTGAACAGTTATCACAATGTGAGCTAATTACAGGATAATCTCATGTAGCATTTGTGGCACTGGAGCTCAGTGTCACCCAAATCATACAAAGAAACTGATTGCAAAGGAAGATTAAGAGACAGAAATTGTGAAGGCACATGAAGCTTCTCTGTGTGTGTTTCTTCACTGGAGACAAGTGGCTTAAATGTAGAAATGTAGTTGTTTTGGGGAAAAAAATCCAAGCAGCTAGATCAAGATAATGTTTAAAACTTTATTATATGTATGTATGTATATATATATATGTGTGTGTGTGTGTGTGTGTGTGTGTGTGTACATATATATATATATATATATATATATACACAAATGCATCACTAATGTTAAATAGATTTTTGCCATTTTGACTATTTCTTTTGTTAGTGTTATTCAGTATTGTTAGCACTCAGTATAAAGTTGGGGGAGGGGAAGACCTTAGAAAAGTCAAGGTCAATATTAACATCTCACACCCTGAAAGGAAGATTGAGATACACCTATTCACCCTTTCCTCTTCATTTAACCCAAGTGGAGCTCCAGAGGGCAATGAATTAAATTTATTCCATTTGACATAGGGTTTCAGTTACTGTGAATGACATTGTGGTATTTGAAGCTACTGTGACAGAATATGTCAATCTGATGTTAAACTTTATCACCATGAGGGAAGTAAAGGAAAGACAGACATACATAAATGAAATCATATAAATTAATGATGTTTCCACAAGAAAAAAATTAAGATTAAGAATTGATTTTAATGTTTTGATCTGAGGGTATCAAGTCTGTGGATTTGAAAAAAAATCACATCATACAGTGTGCTTTGCTTAATTCATAATTTTTTTTTTTTTTTTGCAATTCACTAGGTACTTTTTTCCCCATCTCATGACACTTATTTTTCAATCAATTTAATTACTGAATAATTTGGTTAAGAGGTGTAGCATTATATAGGGGCCACCAGATGTCACTGTTATAGACAATATTCAAGACTTAATTTGAAAATGTGTGTGGTTGGATTGTTGGGGTGGGAAGAATCATACCTTTTAATTACCAATGAGGAGATCCTACAATTGGAATGTATGAATTTCCAAGTGTTTTTGCTTTTCCTTATTCTTTTCATTTTATAATGTTTAGTTGGGTTATTTTGTACTAGGACTAGCTGAAGTTTTCTTTAGACATAAGAGATAATTTTGTGACGACAAAGTTCAATAAACATTTAAATGTGCAACATAGAGAAATTTTTCTCTGGAGGTCTTTTAAAAATGCTTTATAGGAGGCCTTTTCTTTTTTTTAACCTATTGTGACTTCCCATTGATTCTCAATCTTCCCTTTCCCCTTAGAACACTCCATCATAACAAATAAGTACATTCAAGGAAAACAAATTAATAAAGTGACCATGCTTGAAAATGTATGCCCCATTCCACACCCATTGTTCTTTCCTTTAATCAGGAAGTTGGTTGTACTTCTGCATTTGTTGCATTTTTAAAAAGTGCAAAGTAAATTTGAAATCCAGGGAACTGCTTACAAGAAATCTTCTAAATTTGTTACATCGGTAACATGTAGGGGGGCGAAAAGTGTTATCAAATACTGGACTTGCAGTCAAAAGGTCTTTGTGGCTATACCACTTACTAGCTTTAGCACCATGGGCAATTACTTTGTTCTTCCGTGGCCCAGTTTTCTCATCTGTTAAAAAGGGACATCGATAGGTTACTCAATCCATAAGTGACATTTTCACTGATTTTATGACTTCAGTGTATACAGTCAACCAAGTCATAGTAATTTCAATCCTAGTTAGAGTTCCAGAATAACATAGATTGAGTGACATTTCATAGGGTAAGTATGCATGTAAAAAAGGCCCTGTTGGTGGAAAATAAATTGTACTCCCATTAATTTATTATAATACATAGATTTAGAACTTAATGACCATCTGGCTCACCCTCATTTCATATCTCAATCCTGCTTAAGACTCTGTCTTTATGTTTCTATAATTTAGCTAAAATTAGAAGAAAAGGGAAAAAATGCAACAAAGCTTAGAGAAATGAAAATGCCCCTATTTTGACATAGGAACAAGCAGCAACAATTTCAAGACATGTCAGGGTGCCTATGCCATTCTGGAATGTGGTTCAACATATGGAGAACTTGGCCCTTTTGTTATCAGCCCAGGGCTAGGACTGAATTATCCAAGTAAAATCAAGCTGCTTCTTTAGCTGAAACAAAATATTTTCCTAGTGAAATGCTTGGCAATCTATTGGAAAAATATTCAGCTCTAGTAGGAATTGGAAAACTTTCTATAACAATACATATACAAATGATAACCACATGTAGTTATAGATATGTATGCAAGTATATTTGAATATGTATGCATAAGAAAATATTGCATTGTATATTTATATTGTTATGCATATATAACATGTAAGTATATATTATGTAATATCACATATTACATGATATAATGTATGTATGTATTATCTATAGGCATGTATATTTACATATATTTATTAATGTTAGTATAATGATTCTGCGCAATGTTATCCTTTCACTCATGGTCATGGTGGAAGAGTTGGAATATTCCTTATTCCTCATTGCCACTTTCCACACTCTCCCTCTACCACCATCCCTCCGTATAAGTTTCTACTTTGAAGTTGAGCCTATCAAGATTATGTTGACTGCTGCCAACAGACCTTTTGGACACTCTCACTCCCCAGTGAATTCAGTACCTGGTTCACAGTCTTTCTCTCCTCCCCAGCTCCTACTCTCAAATTAGGGAATTTCAACATGCATGTTGATAGTTTCTCAAATGCCTCTCAATTCCTCAACTCACTCATTTCCCATAACTTATTTCTCCATCCCATTTTAGCTACACACAGAGAACCCTTGATCTGACCATCCATCACCCACAAAGATTCAACTTCCATGTTGATGAACTCTGAAATTCCTTCGTCTTATCACAGTCTTTTGTCATTCCACATCTCACTCTGCTTTGGATCCTCTAACCCTCTTCTGCACCCATGACTGCTAATCCCTCCACTCCTCAGAGTTTACCAAAGCCATCACCCATGTACTGAGTACACTACTTGCTTCCTTATCTTGACCCCTTGGTGAATCACTTCATTTCTATACTACCCTCTTCTCTCAAGTCCCTTGCCCCCTTATCCTAGTGAAGATCTTTTCCTACCAAGCTTCGGTCTTATGTTACTCCTTCCAACCACTGTATTTGCACTTACTTGTGTGCTGCTAAACAAAGCTGAAGAAAATCAAGAAATCATGCTGATGAGAACCATCACAAATTCAAGTTGCATAATTTTCAGAAGGGCTTTCACTGTAGCAAGGCAATCCTTTTATACCTCCTTAATAAATTCACTATCCTGTTCACCATGGTGACTTTTCCAAACCTTTTCATCCCTCCTCAAACCTTTCAAGTCTCTTCCACCCCAACCATCCTCTCAGCTGAAACATTTGCCTAGTATTTCACTGAAAAAATCTGAGGCAATTTTCCTAGAGCTTCCTCTATTTACCTCCTCCTCATCTCACATCACTCAGAAGCCTTCTACCACTATCTCCTCCTTCATTCTTGTCTCTAATAAAAAAGTGGCCTTCTCCTTTCCAAGAAGATCCAATTCTATCATATCTTCTCCAGCAGATTTCTTCCTCTATTATCCCTACTTTCTCACTTATTGTTAATCTTTCCCCTATCCTCAAAAAATCCTCACTTGGTCCATGCATCCTTGCTAGCTATCATTCTATTTCTCTCCATTTTGTAGCTAAACTCCTTGAGAAGGCTACCTACCTAGGTACTTCCACCTCCCTTCCTTTTATTCTTTTCTTAATTCTCTGCAGTATGGATTGTGACCTCACCATTTAACTGAAACTCTTCCCTCTGAAGTCACTGATGGTCTCCTAATTGCCAGACATAATGGCCCTTTACCCATCTTCATTCTTGACCTCTCTGTAGCCTTTAATACTGTTCATCAGACTCTTCTTGATTGTCTTTTCTTGATATCATTCTCTCCCTAGTTCTCCTCTTACCCATCTGATGGGTCCTTCTCAGTTTTCTTTGCTGGATCTTCATTCAAGTTATACCCATTAACCATGGGTGACTCCAAAGGTTTTGGCCTGGGACCCCTTATCTTCTCATTCTATATTATTTCACTTGGTGACTTCACCAGCTCCAATGGATTCAATTATCATCTCTATACAGATGCTTCTCTTGACCTCCAGGCTTGTATCTCTAACTGCCTATTGGACATCTCAAACTAGAAGCCTTGTAGACGTCTTAAACATGATGTATCCAAAACTCAACTCTCCAGCAAACCCTCCCTACTCCCCAACTTCCCCATTAATATAAAGGGTACCACCATCCTCTCAGTTATACAGACTCACAAGGTACATCTTGTCCTTGACTTCTTACTCTATCTCACCCCCTCCCCAATATGCAATCAATTGCCAAATCATATAACTTCTTATTTCATAATATCTCTTATCCTTCTCTCTTCTGACACAGTTATAAAACAGGAGTAGGCCCTCACCACCTCAGACCTGAACTATTGCAACAGTATATCTTTCTATTTCAGGTCATGTCTCTCTCTAATTTATTCTCTGATCATCTGTAAAGCTGATCTTCCTAAATGCAGGTATGACTATGTCACCCTCCCCCACTCAATTAACTCCAGTGGCTCCCTATTACCTCCAGTGTCAAATACAAAATCCTCTGTTTGGCTTTTAAAGCCATTTATAAAATGGCCCCTTTGTATCTTTCCATTCCCTTTATCCCTTACCCACCTCCAAGTACTGGCAATGTAGTGATACTGGTGTCTTTGCTGTTCCTCAAACAGGATGCCATCTTCTGCTTCCGGGCAAGTTTACTGTCCTGCATGCTTAGAACTCTCTCCCTCCTCGTCTCTGACTCTTCACTTCCCTGACTTCATATAAGTGTCAAATAAATTTCCCCCCTTCTGCAAAAAGATTTTCTTAGTCCTCCTTAATCTTAGTACTTGCTCTCTGAGAATATCTCCATTGTCCCCTATATTTATCATTTGTTCATAGTTGGTTTTGAAGTTTTCCTCATTAGACTGTGAGCTCCTTGAAAGCAGGGACTGTTTTTCCCCTTTCTTTGTATCCTTAGTGTCTAGTATCGCGCCTGACACACAGAAGACACTTAAATACATCTTGACTTGAATCACTATATAAAATACATAAGGCATTTATATGTCTATACACTCACATATGTGCATAGTGTTGTAGAATCATAGAAGCACAGACTTGTAGAGTTGAATAATCCATATATATATAGGTAAAGGTAATTCAGGGGCATTGTCATCCACTGGTGCTGCTGATGTTAGAACCTAGGTATTCTGAATCCCAATCAAGTATTCTTTTCATGTTTCAAATGGAACCAAAATTGGAGCCATAATGGTGCTTTAGATACTGAATTTTGAAGGGAACGATGGAGTTCTCAAAGGTAGAGGTGAGAAGGAAGTGTATTCTTGGGATGAGGCACAACAAAGCAGGAGATTAAATGTTGGGCTTAGCAGCTAGACAGCCAGTTGGTCTGGATTAAAGAGTACCTAACGGAGATTAACATGGAACAACACTGGAAATATAAGATGGGAGCCATAATGTGGTGGGATGAAGATGACAAGATGAAAACTTATATTTTTTCCCAAGGAGCTTATATTTTTTCTCCTGGGGCACTAGAAGCAACTGGAGATTTTTAAGTAGTAAAGTGACAAGTCAGATCTTTGTCTTAGGATTATGAATTTTGAAGTTGTGAGGGGGATGGATTGAAGAGAGGAGGTCTGGAAATAAGGAGATCAATTAGGTTTCCTCATATTTTATGCAGGTGCAAGGTGATAAGGATGTAACCAAGTCAGAGACTGTGTGAATGAAAAGAATGGAGACAGTGAGATATAGTTCCTCATATGTAAAAAAAGCATTCCAGCTTGAAATCTATGATCCCTTACTAGGAATCAGAAAGGTAAGTCATAAAGGAATGCAATGAAGCCTATCTATCTCCATCTCGAGGGCCTGATGATACTGGGAAGACAAGAGGGATTGGGAAACAATCCTTTTTCCATGCCCATCCAATTTTTTGTTTTTAATTCAGTCTTCTAGTCCTGGACCTATTATGCTGAGACTTCCCACTTATTTAACACCAAACAATGATCAAATGGTAACAGTATTCTGTAATCAGCAACCTGGACTTGATTCAAATTAGTGACCCAGTGCTGAAAGGCCTCGTATCCATTACTGTTCCCCTGAGCCATGCAGTCTTTTTTCTGGCTTCTGTACAACTCTGGAAAAGTTGGGAGGGAGGAGGGGAAGAGGGAGAGCGGAGGGGAATCCTTGCTCTCCATTTCCACTGCCCATTGTCTTTTTCTTTCTTTCTTTGGTTTATATGAACTCAGGATCTATCTTCAGTGCTCCTGATTATGACAAACCAAAGAAGCTGCTAGGGACAGTTAGCTCTGAACACCTCACATGTTTAAAGATAAAGCTGGAATGCTTTCCAGATTAACATCTGCTTTAGTCTCAGAGGATAAGGCTGCACTCAGTGAGGGGAGTTAAGTAACTTTATAGCAAAGTCTCTTCCATTTTTTATTCTTTTCAGGGAACAATAGTGATCCCCAAATTCTGGCTATTGCCTGGCTTTGTAGCAAAGTAACCAAGTCAAATTGCCCCTGAGTCTCCATTTTGCTGGTGATTTGGCCATTCTTCTCGAAGCTGATGCAATTTTAGGGGGGTTCAGGGACCCCTCTAGGAATGAAGTATAGGAGAGGATCATCTGGAATGTATCCACGGACTCAAATATTCTTTAAGTCAAGGGGGCAAAGGTTTATTGTAATGCAAATATGGCAAGCAGAACTCCTTAAGGAACTTTCAACTTAACAGGAACTATGTTAAACTTATATAGGAAAAGTAGTGGATTATCTAACAGATATGCTAATTGGGTGATAACATACAACTTTAGTCACTGGCATCATTCACTACTGGAAACTAGGGGAAGAGGTTTCTCAGGGGTATATTTTTGGTCTGTTATGTCTGTAGCAAGATAGCTTTGAGAATTGATATCTATAGCTTGACCTCTGGATTGTAGAAGATAACTTTGGGAATCAATACATGATAATTCTGTGGTTCTGAGATAGTCCTGTTTTTACGGGGGAAGTTCTACAGAGATCAGCTTGTTCTTGTGACAGGGAAAGATAGTTTGTTTTACTGGGGCCCACTCATAAGTAATTGCTAGGCATTGTGTCCTTGGGCTGGGGAAAAACCTGTCAGGGATAGTGTTTTGAGGCTAGGGAGAAAAGTGATCTTGGAATTGGGGTCCAAGCACCCCATCAAAGCTACCACAAGAGCCCCCATCCCTTCAGGCATGGTTTACCATGTGCTAAATCTCTTCTACACCTTGCTCAGGATTTTATTCTTTCCTTCAGAGTAACTCAGAGGGGCTGAGTTTCAAATACTGGCACTCATGGGCACCCACCAACATACTTCAAAACCACAATCACCTTTAATTAGCTTTTAAGGAAAGGTATTTACTAAGGTGGTATAGTAAAAACAATTGATACAAACATTCTCCAAAGGTCTGAGCTATGTTCTCCCCTAAACCCACACAGGTTAAAAAAATATGAGTAAAATTTTATAGTACAGTGGTAGTGAGGTCTATACGTGGCAAAGGGATCACTCAGAGCTCCTCATCTTTACAACTTACAAACCTTTTCTTGAGCATAGCCATCATTCTTTTCTGATGCAAGCAGTCATGTTCCTTGAAACTGCTTCTGTCCTCAGATGAAGTCATGAGGACAAATGTCTTCCATGTCTCACTTTGTTCCCAGGTGATTGTGTTGTTTCCTACTGGTCTCAGCTAGATATGTTGTTGGCTACTGGTCCAGCACAGTTGGATGAAACAAGTAAGATTTCCTTTCCAAGGCCCTCCCTCCCTGATGCCAGGGCGTTTACGATTTCAAGCCCAATACTGTTACTGCTGCTACAACTGCAATCACTTAGGTAAATGTTGCCCTTGTCACTGGCAGTCATATGTCTTCCATGACCTCTTAATGTTTGTGCTAGAAGAAAGAAAACACAAAAGGTGAGCTGATGCAGCCAGGGCATCTAGTATGATCTTGCATAGTTCGGGACATGCTTCATGTGGGGAATGGGGCTCTGCCATTTTTCTTCCCTTCCCCAAGATGGAATCATATGTCGTCTTCTAAAAAGTTGCCTCCAAGAGACACTTCAGCCATGAGCACTTCTTCTGCTAGGTATGGAAACCTCACTTTATCAGCTTTTCTGGCTAAGCAAACAATCAAAGGTATTCAACTTTGTGATGGTTAATCATAAGCAAGTGGGTAGGGGAAAGGGTAACTGTTATACTAAGCGAAAGGTACCATAGGGATAGAGTTCAAAGCATAGACAACCTATGATGAGAGATACTATGTCCCACCAAAAGGGTGATACCTTTTCTTCTCACCAGTCATTGCCCAAAAATTCCTGGAAAGTGAGAAACTAGTGAGATTGTCACTAACCCAGGTCAGAAATGACTGTTTGAAAAGGGGAATCTTGGAGGTAACTTTTGTGCTGTCCTTGCTCATAAAGAGATCTATCACTTACTGTGGTACAGATGACTAATGTGAGACCAGAAACAATACCTACTCTTCCTTCTGGAAGTGCCCAGAAAGAAATTCAAAGTATTTACCTTTGATCTTTGACCTAGGCTGGTTATGAAAAATACTCTTTAATATATCTCTGTTGGATACATATGTTTTATCCATGAACTTTCTTTTTCTTCTCTCTCTCTCTCTCTCTCTCTCTCTCTCTCTCTCTTTCTCCTTTCTCTCCCCCCCCTTTTGTTTTGGTGGGTGTGATTGAAGTTACACAACCATCCAATTGAATAGCATTAGTTACTAAAAGGTGCTGAATAGTTAAGAAAGAGTAATTACCTTTCCAGTGTGTGAAAAGATGCCCCCTAAGATATAACAAACTTAGACCACATCTGCAACGTGTATTCATTTCTGGTTGTCATGCTTTTAAAAGGAGATTAGTAATCTAGACAGTATCTAGAGGAAGGTAGCCAGGATGGTAAAGATGTTTGATTCCATGCAATATGAGGACTGATTGAAGGTAATGTATTTTGGTTTTTGTTTGTTTTTTTAGCTTGGAGAAGAGAAGACTTAGATACAGAAAGATTACAATATTCACCCTCAAGTATGGGAAGAACTACTATGTGGGACAGGGATTATAGTTGTTCTGTTTGGCTCCAAATACCATAATTATGAACAATTGGATATTGTCAAGAAGTAAATTTAGGATTTAAATTAGGAAAAAATATCTCTAATAATTAGAGCTATCTATAAATAGGATGAGTTGTCTTGGGGAGTAATGAGTTCCCCTGTATTGAAGAATTTCATGTTAAATTTGTAAACATTTGGTTTGGTATGCTGTAGAGTCGATACAGGTTAGGTTACATGGCCATTGAGGTCACTACTAACTCTGAAATTCAGTAATTCTATTACTGTTGCAAAAATAAAGAAATAAAAAGGAATGCTAAAACATTATTTCCTATATAATATGGCTAGTAGAGCTATAAGAAATTAGCAGATGTTGCATCTTCCCTTAAAATTAAAGTGATGTCTGTCACCCCCAGCTTCGGGGGTTTCTCAATGTATTCACCCCCTTACTGAATTACCAGTGTGAACTTTACTCCCCTGATTAAATTCTGAAACCCTCATGTGACTTGATAGAATTTTAAGACTTGAGCTGGTTTTTTCCATGTTCTATTAAGGCTGCTGGTCAGTGCTCAACAATTAGATTGCTTGCTCCTAGACAGCTTCCCACTCAAAAACAATTCTTTTGTGATATATCTCCAGAGAGCACTGCTTTCTATACATACATACATACATACAGTGTGTATCCCCTTAGCCATCACCAGAGATGCCAAAGCATTTTATTGGCACATTGGTAAAGAATATACTTTATTCTACTGTTGTTGAAGCAGCCATTGTGTTGTGTAAGACAAGGACATATATGATGAGGGGAAGGGGATTCAGACCCATGATATCATTGGTGTGGGGAGCACCCTAGTGAAGAAATGCCCTCTGACATTGCAGATAGGCCAATTTTAGATTAATAATTTTATATTAATTTTATATTTATATGAATAACATTTATAATTAATAAGTTTATGTTTATATAATAATTTCTATTCATTTTATATATTTATATTAATAATTTTATATTCAAAATGAATTTATAATTATATGATGATAAATATAAATATATATTTATATTGATGTATGGGTCACTGAGAAATTAATTTGCCCAGGGACTCTATGGCTAGCTTCCATCTACTATAAAATATTGTTTACATGCGGTACACAATTACCCTGGAGATAAATCAAATCAAGAACTGCCACTGAAAAATGCAGAGTTGAATATCTGTAAATATAAGTAGTGTTTGATAAGCAGAACATTTTTGTTTACCATTTCATCATTTCCCAACAAGAAAATGGTATTATTCTCATGACGAGAATATATTAATATGGTCTTGAAACAGAAGAGTACAACAAAAGGTCATGCAACCAGTTCTCCCCCCCCCACCCTGTATATAATGCCAAACCATCAATGGGTGGGTGGGGTGTTTTCCCCACTGAATTGTATATAACTACAAAACACCTGACCACATGATGTCATCGAGAACAATCATATCCTCCTACTATATATTCCTGGACAGCACTGCCCAGATTAAATTGTCAATGGATTTGACCTAATATGACATTTATTTTTTTCTTTCTATTAATCTACTAGGTGTTTTGTCATTGTACACACAGAATGTATACTCGCTGATTTTTGAAAATGAAATTAAATAGCTGTTTGTCTGTCAAGAAAGTTTTGAAAGGACTGAAAAAAGTTGTAATGATTGCATTATAGAATTTGTAACTGAAGTTTGTGACACTGAGAACACTGGTAAACCCGGAGAAGTCCCATGGTGTGGCTCAGACTCCTACTACATGTGTGATTTGTTAAGGCTGTTTCTTCATCTGTAAAACAGGTATATATAATATGTGGACTACTTACTTCACAGAGCTGTTGTAAAGAAAGGGCTTTGTAAACCTTGAAGCCCTATCGAGATGATAATGATTATTATACCTTGTTTTATCAGAGAAGATAGCAGGGCTGAATGAAGTTGGAAATGAAAAATATTATTAAATTTGGTACTCAATACCCCACAAGGAACGGGAAATTTTTTTAAATCCAGTAAGATTTAGATCAGGTTTTTCATTATAACTACTTGTGAGCCATGAGGAAGAGCTGTCCACACAGAATCACTTAGAAGTTTGCTTTTAGAAAGGAGGCAGGAGGGCATCTAGGTGGAGCAGTGGCTCTGGAGTCAGGAGGACCTGAGTCTCAAATCAGACACTAGCTGCATGACCCTGGGCAAGTCACTTAAACCCAAGTCCCTCAAAAAAAGGAGGTGAAAGTCCTGGCTCATTTACAAGGAATAATTTTTTAAATTTTTCATTCAACAGGCAATCCTAAATGGAAAAAAAAACTGAAATGGCAATATCTGCACGTCTATTTTAGGAGCTAAATGAAGTCCTAGCAATGCAGAATACTATTCATAAAAATTTACCTTACATAGCCGTGGTTAGAATGTGCTTTCTCTCCAGTTGGTAGCAATCAGATACATATTTAATGTCGTTTTGTTATATCCTATAAATGCTGGCAATAGAATCATTTCCCCAGGGCATTTAGTGAATAATAGAAAAGGGAAAATGATGAGTATAGTTAGCACATGCTCCCACAGCCTTGTGATAAAAGGCACCATTTCCCTATACAACACCTGTCGCACCGGGGGTAATTACTTTTCATGGCAGTCAGTACCTGAAATATTGATCACAGAGCCTATAATTTCCCCAATTTAAAACTGACAACCACCCAAATGAACCAAAATGTTACTCTTACCTAATTCTTGTGCTTACTTTGGAATGACGACAAGCAAAAGCTCTAAACAAAACATTTTCCAAGGCTTTGAAGCTCTCTTTCATTTGTGAAAGTTAAATGATCCAGCCAAGATCATAGGTTGCTCGACCAAAGGATAACAGGAGCTGTAAAATCAAGCTATCACTTAGCAAAAATTTTCTTGAAGGAAATATATAAATCTCATATTGCTTTATTAAATAATATAAATATAGTGATACAAAATATTAAATATTATAATAACTTATTTCTGAAGGTTATAAATAAGAATTGAAAACTGAATTCCTTAAGGTAGGAAGACAAAAAAAACATCACTTAAAATGCCAGGGCCTCATTTTTCCTTATAAAAAACCTGAGGTATAAATACAGAAGGGAATCATGTGCTAACCATTTTCCCTGCTCTTCAAAAAGGAATGTGACTGACTATAAAACTTTAATGTTGACCATTTGTCTGTCTCTCTAACTCTCTGTCTCTCTGTCTCTGTCTGTCTCCGTCTCTCTGTCTCTCTGTCTCTCTGTCTCTCTGTCTCTCTCTCTCTCTCTCTCTCTCTCTCTCTCTTTCTCTCTCCCTCTTCCTCCCTCCCTCTTTCCCTGCCTCCCTCCCCACCTCTCAAGAACCAGATTCTTCTACTGATTCTTAGAAAGAAGGTTTATCTGGGAAGGTTCATCATTTGTCCAAAACTCATTTGAAGTCTCAGTAAAGATGTTGAGGAAAGCCAAGGAGGGTAAATCCACATAATTCAGACTGAGTTTGGAGAACAGTGCATATTTTTTTCCACATTAGTCATGTTGTGAAAGAATACTCAAAAGGGAAAAATCACAAGAAAGAAAAGACAAAAAGGAGAGAAATAGTCTGCTTCAATCTGCATTCAGACTCCATAGTTCTCTCTCTGGATGTGTATAGCATTTTCCATCCTGAGTCTTTTGGAATTGGTTTTGATCATTGTAATGCTGAGAAGAGCTAAATCTATCAAAGTTAGTCATCGAACAATGTTGCTGTTGCTGTGTACAATGTTCTTCTGGTTCTGTTTACTTCACCCAGCATGTAAGACTCATGTAAGTCTTTCCATGCTTTTCTAAGATCATTGAGCTCATCATTTCTTATAGCACAATAGTGTTTATAGTATGTTATATCATATCATATTTATAGCACATCACAATCATATATCACAACTTGTTCCACTATTCCCCAATTGATGGGCATCCTTGCAATTTCCAGTTCTTTGCCACCACAAAGAGAGTGACTATAAACATTTTAAAACATATAAGTTCTTTTCCTTTTCCCTTAATCAGCTTTGGAAATAAACCTAGTAGTAGTATTAATGGGTCAAAGAGTTCTTGCAGTATTTGAGGGTGCGTTTCATCTGGGCCAGGGACCTAAAATTCATCAAGGTCAACTGCATGCCTTCTTACCTATCTTGAGTTTCAACTCCCTAGTAGTCATTTTAAAAACCATCATTTCTAGTAAAAATGGTTCCTTGTCCTTGGCAGAGAAAACCAAAACAAAAATAATTGGACATCAACGCCTTCTCTCTGTTTTCAGTTATCATAATCCCAATCCACTTCGAGCAAGGGTCCTATCCCTTCTCTTGTCCTCTTTTTTCTACCAATGTAGTTAAAAAATACACACACACACACACACACACACACACACACACACTTACTTTTGATGTCATTAGGTTCTGTCATCAGTCCCAGTTCATGCCAAGCTTCGGAATTCCTGACACTATTTTTACAGGACTGTGCCTCATATTCATTGTCTACCACCTTGCCTTATATCCATCTTCTGTCCATTACTAGATTCTGCTCCAGCTCCCTGCTTTTTTTTACTTTTAAAAAATTTTAAACATTTTTACTTATTTCATTCTAAAGATTTATTTTAACATTTTATTCTATTCCTCCCTCCTTCCCCTCTCTCCTCCCTGAGATAGTAAGCAATCACATATAGGTTATATATGGGCAATTATGTAAAATATTTCCATATTAGTCATTTTGTACAAGAAGATTCAAATAAAAGAAAAAAATGAAAGGAAGAACATGAAAAATAACATGCTTCAGTCTGTATTCAAGTAATATCAGTTTTTTCTCTATAGGTGGATAGTATACTTCATCATTAGTCTTTTAAGATCATCTTGGATCATTGTATCATTGAAAACAGCTAAGTCATTCACGGATCTTCACTGAAAAATATTGCTGTTACTGCATACATTGTTCTCCTGGTTCTATTCCCTTCACTATGCATCACTATGCAGTAGTTCCCATTTATCATTTCTTTATAGCCCAATAATATTCCACCACAATCATAAACCACAGCTTGTTTAGCCATCCCTTCAATTTCCAATTGGCCAACATAAAAAGAGTAGTGATAAATATTTTTGGTAGAAATAGGCCCTTTCCCCTTTTTGGATGTCTTTGGGATATAGATCTAGCAGTGGTATTGCTGGATCAAAAGGTAGGCCCATTTTTATAGCCTTTTCCAAATTGCTCTCTAGAATTGTTGGACCAATTCACAACTCCAACAGTCCATCCAGCTCCTTATTTTTAAATATCTCCATGTGTGTTTTTCTGTTTCAAGTGTGTCTCACGTAAACAACATATTGTTGGATTCTAGTTTCTTATCTATTCTGCTCTACTATCTGCTTCTGTTTTACGGGTGAGCTCATCCCATTCACATTCACAGTTATGATTATTAACTGTATTTCCCTCTATCCTATTTTCTCTTGTTTATAGTTCTCTCTTTCTTTATCCTGTCCCTCCTCAAAGTCTGACCACTACATCCCTTAATCCATTCTTCCTTTTATCATGCCTCTCTCCTTTTTCTTATCCCTTTCCCATCCTATTTACCTATTGCTTAAGATAAACTACATACACCTGAGTGTCTATATATATATTCTTCCTTATTTGAACCAATTCTGATGAGAGTGAGGTTCAAGCATTGCTTGCCACCCCACCACATACATTTCCCCCCACACACAGTAAAAGTTCTTCCTACCATGCGTCTCTTAGATGACATAATTTTCCCCCATTTTTTCCCTCCCTTCCCCTTCTACCAGTACATCCCTTTATCACCACTTCATCTTTTTGAGATCATTTCAAAATATTTGACTGATGTTCATGCCCTCTGTCTATGTAGACTCCTACCTACTCTCATAGTTATTAGGAGTGACATGTATCATCTTCCCATATAGAAATATAAACAGTTTAACCTTATTGAGTCCCTTATGATTTCTCTTTCATGTTTACCTTTTTATGCTTCTCTTGAATCTTACGTTTGAATTCAAAATTTATATTCAGTCCTCTATTTCATTAAATATCAATTTTTCCCTGGAAGGATTGTACTCAGTTTTGTTGGGTAGGTCATTCTTGGTTGTAATCTTAGCTCATTTACCTTCTGTAATATCAAATTCCAAGTCTTCTGCTCCTTTAACATGGAAACCGTTTAAGTCTTATGTGATATTGACTGTGGTTCCATCATATTTGAATTGTTTCTTTCTGGCTGCTTGCAATATTTTTTCCTTGACCTGGGAGCTCTGGAATTTGGCTATAATACTCTTAGGAGTTTTCATTTGGGAAACATTTTCAGGAGGAAATTGATGGATTATATTGGAGAAGTTTTCCTTTATAATTTCTTGGGCAAGTAGTAGCTAATAATTTAAGGAAACATAAAGAAGCAATTAAAAATTCAAAAGAATTTAAAAATAAAAGAAATTGTGAACTATCTCATCACATAAAAATTGGCCTGGATGATAGATGGAGGAAAGATAATTCAAGAATTATTTGACTTCCATATTTCAAGAAATTATCTTAGATCCCTCAGGACCTAAGATCTCCTCAGGAAGAAAATATTGAAAACATCCAGAAACGAACATTTCAGATACGATAGAGTAATTGTCAGGATCATACAAGATCTTACAGTTATCACACTAAAGAAGAAGAGGGCTTGGAATATGATATTCTAGAAGGCAAGGAAGCTAGGATTACAACAAAAATACCAGCAAAATACCCAGAAAAACTGAGTATAATCCTTCATGGGGAAATTGATTTTTAAAGAAGTAGAGGACTTCCAAGCATTCCTGATGAAAAGACAAGAACTGAATAGAAAATTTAACTTTTAAACTCAAAATTCAAGGAAAGCCCAAAAAGTTAAGCAGGAAAGAGAAATCAAAAGGAAATCAATAAGGTTAAACTGTTTGTATTCCTATATTGGAAGGTGATACATGTAACTATTAAAAATTTTATCATTATGAAGACTGTCATAAGGAGTTTACATAGACAGAGGGCATGAGTGTGAGTTGATAATGGGATAATCTAGAAGAAATTTAAAGGAGTGAGAAAGAAGGATTCTTTGGGTGAGAGGGAAGGGAGAGGAAAAATAAGGGAAATTATCTCACTTAAAAAGAAGCATGGATGAAGAGCTTTTGCAGTGAAGGGAAGAATGAGGGAGTGGGAGCTGGCAACACTTGAAGTTCACTCTTATCTGAACTGATTCAAAGAGGGAGGTAGAGGTAATAAAAGGGAGGACAGATTAAAAGATGTAGTGATCCAAAGGAAAACAGACTTTTGAGGAGGGAAAGGATAAAAAGAGAAAGAAGAAAATTGGATGGAGGGACAGTTACTTATCTTAATTGTGAATGTGAATGGGATGGACTTACCTATAAAAATAACAGTGGATAGCAGAATAGATTAGAAACTGGAATCCAGTAATACTTTATTTACAAGAAACTCACTTGAAACAGAGACACACAGAGTTAAAATGAGGACCTGCAGCAAAATCTATTATGCTTCAGCCAAAGGAAAAAAAGTAGGGGTAGCAATCATCATGATCTCAGACAAAGCAAGAGCAAAAATAGACCTAATAAAAAGAGATAACCAGGGAAACTACATCTTACTAAAAGTTATATAGACAACGAAGTAATTCAACACAAAATATATATGCACCAAAGGCATAGCATCCAAATTCTTAAAGGAAAAGTTAAAGGTTAATTATTAAAATATTAAAAGTTAAATGAGTTACGGGAGGAAATAGAAAGTAAAACTATACTAGTAGAGGAATTCAACTTTCCCCTCTCAGAATTAAACAAATCTAACTATAAAATAAATAATAAAATAATTAAGGAGATGGATTAAATTTTAGAAAAATTAGATGTGATAGAACTCTGGAGAAAACTTAATTCCTTTATGACACAAATATGGTTTTGATACCTAACCCAGGGAGAGCAAAAATATAGAAAGAAAATTTGGGGGCCAATTTCCCTAAAGAATATCAATGCATAAATTTTAAATAAAATACCACCAAGGAGATTTCAGAAATATTTAGTGAAGATCACACACTACTACCAGGTAGGATATATACCAGGAATACAGGACTTGTTCAGTATTAGAAAACTTATAATCATCATTGACCAACCCAAAAATAAACAACAAAAAATCATATGTGTATACGAATGGGTGCAGAAAAAAACTTTTGACAAAATAAAATACCCATTCTTATTAAATAACACTAGAAAGTAAAGGAGTCAATGGGTTTTTTTCTTAAAATAAGTAGTATCTATCCAAAACCAAGACGAAGTAACATCTGCAATGGAGATGAATTAAAAGTTTTCTCAATAAGATTAAGGGTGAAGCAAACATGTTCATTATCACCACTATTATTCAATATTGCCTTTTTAAAATGCTAACTATTTCAATAAGACAATAAAAAGAAGTTGAAGGAATAAGAATAGACCACAGGGGAAAAAACTATCACTCTTTGCAGATGATATAATGATATACTTAGAAAACCCTTAAGAATGAACTAAATAAAAACAAGTCAAAACAATTAACAACTTTAGCAAAGTTGCAGGATATAAAATAAGCCTACACAAATGATCAACATTTCTATATATTACCAACAAAACTCAGCAAAAAGAGATAGAAAGAGACATTCCATTTAAAATAACTGCAGACAATATTAGATACATGGGAGTCTGCCTATCATCACTTTCCCAAGGACTATGAACAAAATTACAAAATACTTTTCACACAAATACAGATCTAAACTATTGGAAAAATATTAATTGTTCATAGGTAAAACAAGACAATATAATAAAAATGACTTCTATCTAAATTAATTTATGTGTTCATTGTTATTTCAAACAAAAAACACAAAGAATTATTCTTATAGACCAAGAAAAATAATAAAATCCATCTGGAAGAACTAAATGTCAAGAATATTAAGAAATTAAATGAAAAAATTGAAGGAAGGTGGTCTAGCAGTACCAGATTTCAAACTATTTTACAAAGAGGTAAACATCAAAACAATTTGGTATTGCTAAGAAAAAGAGTGATGGAGCAGTGGAAGAGATTAGGTAGGCGATATACTGTAGTAAATGACCATACTAATTTAGTGTTTGATTAACCCCAAAATCCAGGCTTCTGGGGCAAGAAATCATTTGACAAAAATTTCTGGGAAAACTAGAAAGCAGTTTGGCAGAAACTAGACATAAACCAACATCTCACACTGTATACCTACATAAGGTCAAAATGGAGAACTGATATCTTAGGGGAGCAAGGAAAAACAAATACTGTTCAGACCTATGGATAAGGGAAGAGTTTATGACCAAAGAAGGCACGTGAGAGGATCATAAGAAATAAAATGGATAGTGTTGATTACATGATATTTAAAAAGTTTTGCACAATCAAAACCAATACAGCCAAAATTAAAAGGAAAACAGGAAACTAGGGGGAAAATTTGCAGCAAGTTTCTCTGATAAAGGACTCATTTCTCAAATATATAGGGAACTGAGTCACATTTATAAACATGCAAGCCATTACCCAATTGCTAAATGGTCAGAGGTTACGAACAGTTTTCAGAAGAAGAAATCAAAGCTATGAATAGTTATATGAAAAAGTTCTCTAAAATCATAACTGATTAGAAGAATGATAATTAAAACAATTCTAAGGTACTACCTCACACCTATCAGAGTGACTAACGTAACAGCAAAGAAAAGACTATCAATGGAGGGGATTTTGACAAATAGGGACACTAATGCACTATTAGCGGAGTTATAAAATGGTTTAACCATTCTGGGGATCAATGTAGAACTGTGCCCTATGGACTATAAAATTGTGCATACCCTTTTACCCAGCAATATCGCTGCTAGGTCTATACCCCAAAGAGAACAAAGAAAAAGGAAAAAGACCTTTATGTACAAAAAACATTTATAGCAGCTCTTTTGTGGTGGCAGAGAATTGGAAACTGAGGGGATGTTCATCAGTTGGGGAATGGCTAAACAAGCTATGGCATATGATTGTGACAGAGCACTATTGTGCTATAAGAAATGATCATCAAGATGGCTTCAGAAAAACCGGGGAAGACTTTTATGAACTCTTGCAAAGTGAAGCCAGCAGAACCAGGAAAACTTTGTACACAATAACAGCAATCTTATAGTGATGATCACCTGTAAAAGACTTAGCTCTTCTGATCAATACAATGATCCAAGACAATTCCAAAAGGCCTGTGATGAAAAATGCTATCAACCTCCAGAGGGAGAACTGAAGAACTCTGCAGATTGAATTACGGGTTTTCACTTTATTTTTCTCTTTTTGATAACTTTACTAATATGGAAATATGTCTTGTGTGACTTTGCATGTATAACTGATGTATTGCTTCTGTTCTCCATGGGTAGGGGAGAGGTGGGAAAGTGTGAGAAAATTTGAGACTCAAAATGTGCAAATTTTTTTGTCAAAAGTAATTAAATAAACAAATGAGAAAGGCCTTGATTTCATGTTATATGAGGATCTGTTGAAGAAACTGGGTATGGTTAGCCTGGAAAAAAGGCTTAGGAGAAATGTTGTAGTTGTTTTCATGTATTTATAGGGCAGTGATATGGAAGGGAAATTATATTTATTCTTCTTGGCCCCAGAGGGCAGAATTAGGAGCAAAGGGCTGAAGTTGTAAAGATGAAGGTTAAGGTTTGATGTCAGGAAACCTTTCCTAACATCAGAGCACCCAAAAGTAGAATGAGTTAACCTCAGGCTTAATGGCTATTTTTCAGGAGTGTTGCAAAGTGAATTATTTTTATGCTATGGACTAGACTAGATGATAATGAATTGTTTGAACATTGAGATTTATAGTTCACCAAAAGTGAAGGACAAGAGTTAGAAGCTTAAAAAGACTGAACATGTGAACCATTTGGGGCCAGGCATATGCTGAATAGCAAGGAAACAAAATTGTAAAGTTCTCAGGAAATGGTGCCAGGATAATATGTGGGGGTAATTATCTTCATTTACTATTGAGTTTTGTACATAATTAATCACAAAAACATAGACTAAAAGTGTCCTATTAGTAGAAATGGCTTTATTATGTGTATAGGATTCTTAGAGAGTCACCCCATCTAAGCAAATGACTTCTTTGCTTAAGATCAGTACTTTTTTCCCTCAGAAAGGAGCTTAAAGTCAAACTCTATTATTTTACTGATGAGGAAACAGGCTTAGGGAGATGAAATAATTTGTCCAAACTCCCATAGTAACTTAGTGGGGGGGATGATACTGGAACCCAGACTTCCCAATTGTTTTTATGCCATACTAAGTTCCTCTCTATGATGAATTTGTCATCTTTTCCAAGTCATGAAAAAGAGAAGGGAAATGTTTTTCTCTAAACATAGAAAGAACATCTCAAGGCACTTTCTGTCTCATTCTTTGCCTCAACTGATTTTTGATTTAGGATTATTTATCCAGGACTAGGTGAAAAGTTTTTCTGTGTACTAATCTATAAAAAAATGTTCACATACTCACCTTCTCTTAATATTTTTCTATATAAAATTTTTATACATGAATGGCTGAAGCTAATTATAATTTATTTCACCTCCTCTTTAAAACAACCCTGGATAAACATTTACTTTGAAGTATTTTGTCCCCAGTCAGTTCAAATTCATATAAGAGCTTGACTGTTAAAATATTACCTTTTTTAAAAAATATTTTGTATTTTAAACTTTTTGCTACTTCATACTTGTCTTCCCACAGTCATCCTTCTCAAACAACTTTATAAGCCTTTAATTCAATTCTTCAAGAATTCTCATTCTTGTAGGATGAAATTTAATCTTTTCAAGTATTCTTCTGGATCTTATATAATATTGATAACTTTCAGTGATGATAATCAATTCAAACAAGGAAAAGGTTTGTGTATTTCCCCACAATGTAGATGGATTTAATGTCTCTTTCTTTCCTAAGAGTTCAGGATTAAATTCTACTCCCCAGAGCAGTAGGAATATAAACAAATTTTCCACTGGCTAGCAAGTTTGGAATTGCCTTACTAAAACTTGAGTATGCTTGAGGAAAAAAAAAGATGAAATCAGCCAAGATTAAATACATAAGTGTGTGTGTATGTTTACATACATGTGCCTGACTTGCAAGAGTAGGGTAAAGTTAACTAAAAGTCAACAGAGGCTGAGTGCAGCATGGAAAATATGTTATATCTTCAACACACTGTGAATTTGCCCTTTCACACAATACTATTCACAATTTCAAAGTGGTTGAAAAGAAAGTTACCATCTGGCTGTATGTGATAGTTTTAACCAAGTAATTTGTAATGCCATGGGTATATGTGTGGCTATTTGACAAAGCTCTCTGATTGGGGGATATATAAGAAACTTTATTCTTCTTTCTGGTTTCCTCATGGCATTTACTGCTGCTATTCTTTCTATTCATACTACTCTCTCTCACTCTCTCTCTCTCTCTCTCTCTCTCTCTCTCTCACACACACACACACACACACACACACACACACACACACACACACATTCCATAGCTCTTACCACCACCATCATCATCACTTTTTAATATTATCCCTCAGTACCTTTACATCTCTTCATTCTAGTGTATGAATTAGAAAGACACATTATTTTTTTTCAGAATTCACCATAACACACTAAAATCTAAAGACAGTAGACACTATGGCATGCTAATTCAGCAAACAACTACATTAGCCAGGACCTATAAAAAACTGCATTAAGTTGTATCCTGTGGACCAGGCCTCCAAGAATCTAGACTTGTAATGCCGGGTAACTCTAAGAAGTCCAGTTTCTGTCTCTCACTTGTTGCCCCTGCCTGGAGTTACTCCAAAAAAATCTCCTCATATACTTGAGTATTACTCATTTTACATTCTTACCAACCCAAATGTGGATAATAAGATCCCAGGGTCCTTTTGTAGCACTTTAATGATTACATATTGGGAATAGGATAGCCTTTATTCCACCCCATAGAAAGAAAAATTAAAAAGTACCCAGAAACAAATACAGGCACTCAGAAACAAATACATAGAATACTTAAAAACTACATCAGAGCCACATCCTCTCTTGGAAAAGAATTTAATTTGAGATTACCATTGGAAAGGGAATTACCCTTACCAAAAGGAAATTTTTTTTATATTTAGCTCTCTTTGCTACAAAGTGCTACCAATACCCCAAATACTCAGAGTACCACTTGGGGATTTAGACAGCCCTCAGATGAGGAAACCAGGGCAGAAATTTAAGTGACCTTCCCAAGGTCACTCATCCAGTCAATGTCTGAGATGAGACTTGAACTCAGATCTTCCTGACTCCAAGGCCAGCACTCTATCTACTGATAGATATTGAATTAGATTTTAGTGTTTCCAACTTGTCCTGCTTAATTAAGGAAGCTGTTGACTCTGAAAAATGGGAAACTGATAAAAACTAAGAGAGTTGCTCTAACACTATTCCTAGAGGATTCTGAAGCAAAATAGTCACTACAGTGAAGAGGCCAGAAGAGCCCATAGAGTCACAGAATCACAGAATTGTGGGAACTGAAGGGAATGTCAGTTACCATCTAGTCCAATCCACCAGAAACTACTTCAGCTGGTAGACATTTGGTCTCCAAGTCAAACAAAGACATAAATTTAAAGATGGAAGAGACTTAGAGAACATCTTATAGAACCCTCTCTTATTATAGCTAGGAAATCTCTGCCTTATAAAGGTTAAGTTATTTGCCATGGGTCAGAGAGAATCCACAGAGGCAGAATTTCAAACCAGCCCAGATACACTGACTATAAATCCAGTGCCCATTATACCTTACAACACTAAGATACCAATGTTATTGAATTATTTAGTAAACATTGTGGAAAGGGTGACGACTTAAAATCATAAGCAGCATCACTTTGCAAAACAAACAAATCTGATGAACAACTGAGACTGCAGAGAACCTGAGTATATGTAGATGAAACTACAAAGAGGAGAACAAAATACCCATGAAATGGAACAGATCTGCTGAGGTTTCTATAGCAATATAACCTCAGCAACAATGACAGAAGAACCACTACTATATTTGCATTTTCATTCTCTACTCTCTGTGCTGAAATACGATATAATGGAGTGACAATGGTATCTAATAATAATAATAACTGATATGTTAAGTGCTACAAAGCACTTTATATTCATTATTTCATTTAAATACACACTACAACTGCCTACAACCCTATGAAGCAAATGTTACAGGTATTATTATATCAGTCATATAGATGAGGTGACAAGCTTAGAAAGGTTAAATGATTTTTTCATGGTCACACTCAATAAATGTTGAGTTATGAGCTCAGGTCTCCCTGATATCATGGTCAGCAGTCGAGAGACTCACTAATTATTAATTAACATGAAGAGGAAGTTAGAAACAATATCTAGACTTTAAAAATTGCATAGAGAAAACTTCTGTGCTAGAAAGTGTGTATCAGAGGTGAGAATTGAACCCTGAGAGACTATAGACTTTGAGACCCCATGCCACACTGCCCTTCTTTGTTAAGCTGTCAGTAATTCCCCTGCTAGGCATATGCCCCACAGAGGTCGTTGTTAAAAAGAAGAGTTCCATATACATTGACGTTTATAGCAGCATTTTTTGTGATAGGAAGGAACTGGAAACAATGATGCCGTATGTAGTACATGAATGTAAAGGAATATTACAGTGCTGTAAGAAATGACGCATTTGATGAATACAGAGAAGCATGGAAAGACCTATATGAACTGATGCAAAGAGAAGTAAACAGAGCCAGGAATACAATATAGCTACAGTAATGTAAATAAAAAGAACAACCATTAAACAATCAAAAATGAATGTTATGAAATAATAAAGAACAAGTTTGACCCCAGAAAAGAAATATGAGAAGATACCTCATTCTACTCTTTTTCAGAGGTATGTGGGGGTGGGAGAAGGCATGGGTGTGGAACATTGAATATCATATCAACCTCTTTCCAATGCATTGATTGATTTTGTTAATTTTTTTCTTCTTCCTCTTTGTTTTTTTCTTTAAAATGAAATATAAACAATTTTTATACAATCAATGACTTTATGGATGGGGAAGAAGAGGGATGTAAAGATTTTGGACAATATAAAAACAAAATATGGTAATAACAGTCCATTTTTAAAATAGCTATCCCTGAGTTAGAAAATCGGCCTCTCAAAGCCAGGTGCTGGGTCATTTTTGTCTTCTAATCCCTGCACCAGGCACCAGGCCTGACACATAAGAAGTACTTAGTAAATATTTGTTGAATTGGACTGAAGGAAATTAACTGTCATTTTTAAAAAGCTTGATAAGTACTGAGTAATGACACCAATTTTAGAAAAGAAATTTGTTGTAAAATAAAATTTAAGTGGCTAAGCAATTGAATTTTATTGGTAGCTCTGGTGAGCTGCTGGTTCCAGTCATTAAAACAGGTGGAATTTATTTTTCTTTGCAAAGCCTTTTTTAGCAACAGAGTTGTCAATCAAAATCCCTGTTATTTGTGAATCTAACATGATACTCGTGTTCAAGAAGATTTTGATTGACAGGCAAGTGTTAGAGATAGCACAGAGGTCAGCATTTTCCTGACAGCTTGACAAAGAGAATATTGCATCATCTCTATGTTTCATATAGACAGGAACACCTACAGCTCTTTCTTTGTAGAAACAATTCATGATACTGGGTTAAAGCTATTATAAACTGCTCATCTATTTAAATAAAAACAAAAGAAACTATTTAAATTTTTCCAGCACCAGCCAAATGCCCTCTATTTAATAAGTACTTAATATATGTTGAATTGAATTTTTGGTTTGTATTTTTAAGTACTTGGGGTTTTTTTATTAATTGAATCTTTTTATTTGAAGTGTGCTTGAATCTTCAAAATGAAATAGTCAAGTAAGTAGAAATACAATTAGCTCAAGTTACTATAAGGAAAATCATCCTCCAAGATGTTTAAAGTTCTAGCTATTTCCTGGTCATGTAATTATTATTTCTTGTTAAGTTAGAGGAACTCAGGAAACTTTCTGTTCTTCTACATAATACCAAAACACTGGGCCCACTGCTCTCCAGGAGGGGCCTTCTCCTGTCTTACCACAGAGGTCCATTTCTCTCTTCTCTTAAGTTAGGTGTCTTGAGATGTTTTCTTAGCCTCTGCTCTTCTAAATACTCTTTGCCAATTAGTTTCTCAACTCATCTCTTTGATTACTGAAATTATTTTAAATTTCAAAACTTAAAACAGTACAGCTAGAATTCTCTTTCAACAAGCTTTAAGGGGATACCAGGGTTGTAGCCTAGAAACTTTTGCCATAGGATGTAAAAGAGCAATCCATGTTGTTTATTTTCTTACAGAAAGTAAATATTTGTTATATACACTGATCAGCATTTCCATACTGGGAAAGTACAAAGGGAGTTATTTTGTGTATTCCAAAACTATTTCCTTATTATTCCCACCATTACTATATGGGAATACAGTTATTGGATCATAGATCTAAAGATGGAAGAAACCTCAAAGGTCATCTGATCCAAACTCCTTATTTCAGAGTTTAGGAAATTAACACCCAGGGAAATTAAATGATTGACCAAGGTCACACAATAATGAAAGGAGATGAGATATTAGCTTAAGTTATGCTACCCCTCTAATTTAAATAATTCTAATAAAAATTAACATTTTAAAATGTGTTGGCAATTATATCTCAGTAGAAGGAAACTGGACCGAGAGTCAGGACACATGGTTTCTATATCCAATCTGCCATTAACTAACTGAATGACCTCCGGACCTTGGTTTCCACATTTCTCAAATAAGATAGACTAGTTCATTAGTTAGTTGGACTAAAGGATCTCTTTGGTCTCTTCTAGCTCTCAAATGTTATTATTAGAGTTCCATGTTTTCTAGCAAATATAGGCAATTTAATATGATCTGCTCAATGGTAAGTAGTCTCTCACTTAAGTAAGCATTAGATCTTGAATCAACATAGTTTTAAATAGACATAAGTTCAAGTCATAATATTATACGATCAAAGATTTAACCTAGAAGGGAACTTCAAGTCCATTGAGTTCACTCCACCTTGCCATTTTATAGATGAGGAAACTAAGGCTCCCAGACATTAAGCAACTTGCCTAGGTTGATCCAGACAGTAAATGTCTGAGATAGGATTTTAATCCAGATCTCCTTGACTTCCAGTCCAATGTTCTATCCCAGGAATGGGGAACCCATGGCCTCAAGGCTACATGTTGGCCCCCTAGGTCCTAAAGAGCTGCACTTGAAGACCTAGAGGGCCAACATGTGGCCTCAAGGCCACAGGTTCCCCACCCCTGTTCTAACCATTATACTATACTACCTCTCGAATTCTACATTTATTGTCTGTTAGATTCAAGAGTTACAAAGGCTAAAATGAAACTATTCTTGCACTCAGATTATTTCTACTGAATGCATATGTATACATCTTTAGACCTAGACACAAAAATGAAGTTTAAAATGGAACAATTTGCTTTATATCTCAATATTTCAGTGGATTTGTGATCACATAGATGTGGAGATTCTTTCTGTTAAATGGCATCACAAGAAATCCATGGCTTCTCATCACATACAATTCTTGTCTGGGTTCTCCAATATGTCCTCCACAGATTAAAAAATAAAAAGGTCATTCACATAAGGAATTTTATGATATATCAATGAAATAATTATATGTAAATTTTCAGCCAAACAAATGCTATCAATCTAAAATGTTCAAACTAATTACCACAATTTTATTCACTCAATATTTGCATTCATATTCAACTCAATTCAACAAGCATCTTTTAAACAAATTCTATATACACAACACTATACTAAATGTTGTAGATTCAGAAGCAAATACAAAATAGCCCCTGCCCTCAAGGGGATTACATTTATATGTATTTATGCAGATATTGAATATACAAATGCACATATACGACCTTTATCCTGATACCAAGGATGCATTTTACGTGACTTCACATTTCTCTGGCTCATTGCTCACATCCAGATAATGTAAGAGCTTTAATCTCTCTCTCTCTCTCTCTCTCTCTCTCTCTCTCTCTCTCTCTCTCTCTGTCTTTCTCTCTCTCTCTCTCTGTCTCTCTCTCTCTCTCTCTTTCACACACACACACACACACACAAACACACACACACACACACACACACATACATATCCCATCCTTCTTTCTGTAGTCACCAGCTCCCATCACACAAGTTCACAGGCTAAAAGCAGGAATAGATTTGTGGTCATGGGAATCATAGGACCCAAATCATAGCCCACAGAAAACAACATTGACCACTAGTGAGCATGAGAATTTGGTGATTCTACCTATCCCTGGGTCCATAGAATTTCATTGATTCATAATACTGCCCTGGTTCAGACCAAGAAGAAACCCAGAAGTAGCTCCTCCACAAACATTATTATTCCCTATACAACAGTGTTTTCCTTCTGGCTCTTTAAGTTGTCTGTAGCCCACAGCTCATGCCTATTACTGAGAAGCAGATGCCATCACCATCAGTGATCCCCAAATTGGGTCCTTATCACCCTTGCATCCTGCTTTTTAGGTCACATTTTCAGGAGTTCTAAGATCCCTATGGATGATAATGATTATCCCCCCATTGTCTTGAGTCTTTTTCACTGCCTTGAATTAATTTGTAGTCATCATAACTACAAGTGTATTTAACAGCCAGACAATGCTGTCATTTCTTTTCCAGGGCACGAGCATGAGCTTTCTTCTTCAGACCCAACACTACTATACAAAATGCAAGTATATTTTTCTGGTCTTTATTACTACAGGTACATGGCTCCTGGCTAAACATGTACATAAAAACATAAGGTTTCTCCAAGGATCTGCAGCAACCAGCTGCTTTTACGTCTTAGAAACTGTTCTTTCTCTCCAGTTTCATTTTGGCTTCTAATGACCATCCCAGGGAAAGGAGAGGGGAAGGAAGAAGGGAGGGATAGAATCTGGGCCTCAAAACTTTTTTGTGTTAAAAAGTTGTTTTAACATGTAATTAGGGGGAAATAAAATATTATATTAATTTTTTTAAAAAATCATTGTTATAAGAAAGGGCTCCTCTGGCTTCATCAGGATGCCAAAAGGGTCCATGATTTAAAAAAAAAGTTTAAGAATCCCTACTCTAGGAGACGGGGACAAGGGGGAAGATTTTTCATCCTCATATGTATTTGCATAGAGACAGATACAAAATGATTTGCCTGAACCATCTGTAAAACATTATGAATTACTTTTTGAATAATCGATAATAAGCATATGAAATCATAATTCATAAGTCTTTTCACAGAATCTGACATTTTGTCTCTACTACTGAGCCGCCTATTGTGACGACATTGCAGCCTTTCACCAGGAATCAACAGTAAGAAATATTTTTTAACCGAAAACATATATTTTTGTGTGCATGTGTATCTATTGATAAAGTATGTGCAAACATATGCTAAAAGGTCATACATACAACATTTTAGAAAGTATCAATTTTTAAAAATAAAATAATTTCTTGATTATAAACTTTATCTTCACCCAACACAAACTATGAAATGTATACAAAACAAAACAAAAAAAGTTTCATAAAATCATAAAAAAATTTTGTTTAAAGCTAATATATATAACATTTAATTGAGGATTTTTAATATATTATTAATATCAGATACACATATAAATATTATACCTAAATCACCCCCTCTTTATTTCCACCTCTGGAAATCTTTGGTTTCCTTCAAGTGGCACCTTCTTTGTAGATAGAGTGTTTGATCTAGGGTCAGAAAGACCTAAATTTAAATCCAGCCTGAGACATTTATTAGCTGAGTGACCCTGGGCAAGTGACTTAACCTCTGCCTGCCTCAAGATAATAATAGCACCTACCTCACAGGGTTGTTGTGAGGGTAAAATGAGATAATGTTTGTGAAGTTTTGCAACCCTTAAAGTATTATATAAAGGCTAATTATTATTATTTATCATTATTATTCCCCAAACTGCTAGTTACCCAAACGACCTTGTATTTGCTTTGTATATATGTTCTATATAAACATATATTGTATATATATATATATATATATATATATATATATATATATATATATATATATATGCATCTCATTTATTAAAATGTAAGTTCCTTGAGGGCCGGGACTGTTTGACTTTTGTGTCTCTATCCCAGCACTTAGCACAGTACCTGGCACATAGTAGGTGCTCAATAAATGTTCATTGATTAATTGAATAGAATTCACACACTTTCCACCTAGAAATCACCATAGAAATAATTTATCCAAGAGAGTCTGTGTGATATCAACCAGGCAGTTAAAGGAAGCATCAAGACTTTCTAGAATCCAGATCTGATGTCGCCTGATTATTTTTGCTACATCAGCATGCTTCCACTCATATTTCACAGAATCTTAAACTTTATCATTCGAAGGGCTCTTGGTTTCCCTAGATGGTCTGTTTCATTTTATATGTGTGGTAACTTTGGCCCATAGAGATTATGACCCAGTCAGTGGAAAGGCATTCTTTAGGTTACCTGAGTTTATTATTCTTTCAGCTAAGTACCTGCCTAAGTGAATAGAATTTGGGAATGATAACTCACATTTACATAATGCTGTAAGGGTTTCACTGCACAATCTTCAAAGTACCTGTGTAAATAAGTAGCATATACATTGTTATTCTCCTTTTGCAAATGAGGGAAATGGGACTCAGAGAGGTTATTGCCTCAATATAGTAGAGCTAGTAAATTTCAGAGAGGCATCTGGACCCAGGTCTTCTGACTCTGAGTCAGTGTGATCTTGGGCCTCCCAATAGGGTGGTGTAGCTTCCCAGTGGGAAAAGGTGGTAGTTCCTCTGTGTTCTACCCTT
The DNA here is from genome assembly GCF_011100635.1 of Trichosurus vulpecula. Classification (NCBI taxonomy): domain Eukaryota; kingdom Metazoa; phylum Chordata; class Mammalia; order Diprotodontia; family Phalangeridae; genus Trichosurus; species Trichosurus vulpecula. The sequence continues at coordinate 57,914,732 of NC_050578.1, forward strand.
GTCATCTCCCATCAGCTTAGAATGCTGTGTTCAGTTCTTGGCATCTCAATATAAAAAGGACATTGGTGAGCTGTAGCATGTCTGGAGAAAGGCAGGCAATCATGGTGGCAAAGGCCTTGAGTTCATGTCATATGACAATTATTTAAAGAAGCCAGGGTTGTTTAACCTGGAGAAACCTGAAGAAGAGAAGACTGGGAGGGTGGGGAAGGAAGGAATGAAAGCCATCATCAAGAATTTAAAAGACTGTCATGTGGATGGATTAGATTTATCCTTTTTATAGGAAGTTGTAAAGAAGCCAATAGGCTTAATGTCGGGCAAAGACTTCTTAACACTCCTAGCTGTCCCAAGTGACATAGGTTGCCACAAGAAATAGCAGGTTTCTTTTCCTTAGAGGTCTTCAGGCAGAGACTAGATGACCACTTTATGCGTGTATATACATACACATTGTAAGTATATAATTCATTCTTTATAACTATAACTCTAAGTTATAATAAAGATTCCTTTTAGTATGGGATGGGATGGATGGTTACCGAGGCCCTTCCTCTTCTGTAAGTATATAATTCATTCTTTATAACTATAACTCTAAGTTATAATAAAGATTCCTTTTAGTATGGGATGGGATGGATGGTTACCGAGGCCCTTCCTCTTCTGAAATTCTGTAAATTCACCCCTCTTCCCACACTAAAAACTCTTTCTTGGTTGTCCTGGTCCAGGGGTGGGGAACTTGCAGCCTCAAGGCCACATGTGGCCCTCTAGGCCCTCAAGTGCAGCCCCTTTGACTGAATCCAAACTTCACAGAAAAAAGTCCCCTTAATAAAAGGATTTGTTCTGTAAAACATGGACTCAGTCAAAAGGCCACACCCAAGGACTAGGACCTAGTCATTGGTTCCCTCCACCCAAAAAGTACTTTATATTTATTTTGTAAAAAAAAGTTATATTTATTTGTCACTGTGTTGTGTCCTTCTAGTTCAGGGTTCTGAAAGTCAGTCAGGCCTATAAACTCCTCAGATTAATGATTTTAAATTACTGGAGAAAATGCCATATTTCAGTTAGAATTTAATGAAAATAAAGATTTTTTTTTCCCAATCCAAGTTCAAGAACTAATGGAAATCTACCCACAGACTCCTTGGGGGTCAGTGGATCCCAGATGAAAAACTCTTCTCTGCTAGAATGTAAGTCCCTTAAGTGTTAAGACTGATTTTTTTTGTCTTTGTATGCCCAACACTTAGTAGAGTGTCTGGCACATAGTAGGTAATTAATAAATGCTTGCTGAATTGAAATGAACTATATCATACTGCTTCCTACAAAAATGAATGTGTTCTTTATGTTAGTTTTCTCATTCAACATACTTTTATTCAACAAACAATATTAGTCTGCCTAAACTTGACAAAAGTCCTCCATTTTATATACCTTAATGTATAATGATATTTGTTTAAATAAGAATCAACTTGCAATGAATTATGATGAATATTAATATTCAATGATAGGACCTGAAAAAGGTGAAGTTGAGAAACTGTAGATTGTTAAGGATATTTTTAAACAATTGTCAAAGTATTCTGCTGCCCCTTATAATGCCATATACTGCCATGTAAAATTAAAATTTGCAATGTTGCATAATGATTTAATTGAAATGTTTTAAAATTTCTTATAACAAAGCTGTTTCATATTTTCCTAAGGCAATTGCCTAAATTACTCGTTTTCAACCTGGCCTTTGTAAGGGTGTAAAGGTTTCTTTTTGTTTTGTTTGGCTTGTACATGTGAGTTACATTGCTTAGCCATATGGGAGGCCTGAAAGTTTGCTTCAGGGCTGACAAGATGTACATTTAGAGCTGAATGGAAAAAAAAAAAACCACACACACAAACACACACACACAGTGATTTGAAAACACCAGTTCTTCAACTTTTATTAGCTGGGAGTACCAGAAACCAGTTTAAAAAAAAAAGCCAACTTAAGCACAGTTGAGATCCTTCTAAATAATTTAATATTATTTGAGGGCAAAAATAATTAATTTGAGAACAAAGATAATTAAAGAAAACTTGAGTTTAATAGCAGTAGCTACTAATATTAACTTTTGTGCTTTTCAAAAATTTCAGTAACTTTCACAAGAATCAAAAAATGATCTTATGAATTGATATCATAAAACAACACAGAATTTCTCTTTGAACTCACATTAAGCCCAGAAACATTGAATGGATAAAGATGTCCAAGGTCTTGCCCCATAAGTATGAGTTAAAATAAAGCTGAGACTTCAAGCAAGTCATTCAGCCTCTCTGTGAATCTGTTTCCTCATTTATAAAATGGGAGAGGGACTAGATCTCTTAAGTTTCTTCCATCAATTAACTATAATGTTGTGATCGTACAAAGCATGCATTATGAAAAGTGTCATCTTCATTTTCTAGGAGAGAAATAAGTTTTAGGCTCCAACTTTTTCTTCATGAAAATTCAACAGCTTCCTGAATAAATAATCACTCAAAATATTCCCACATCTGAAATGACCTAATGAATGAATACCCTTATCACTTGGAGCCTTGGATAAATGTATAATCTCACTGGTGTGGCTGACTCCTCTAAGGATGCACCCCACATCCCCTCTATGCCTCTTTATCTTATCTGATTCTTATCCATGGCCCTTTGTAAATCTATTCTCATTATCTTTCTTTTTTGTGAGGCAATCGGGGTTAAGTGACTTGCCCAATGTCACATGGCTAGTAAGTTTTGAAGGTCTGAGGTCATATTTGAACTCAAGTCCTCCTGACTCCAGGGTCAGTGTTCTATCCACTGCTCCACCTGGCTGCCCCTACTCTAGCTCTTTTGCTATCTTAAAGGTATCAAGATAGCCCTTAACCTTTCCCGTCAGCAGCTTGATACATCACAATCCCACTTCCTTTTCTGGTCATATATGTGATCGATCATGTCTTTCCTTTCAGTACTTGTATGTGTGCTAACACCTGCTATGGATCTTTCTGCTGTCCTTTAGGTTACCTGCCATTTTGATTTTTCTGAAATCATGGTGTTCCATGATTCACAGCCATCAGAGGGAGCATATTGGTACAAAAGAGAATATTGCTTTTAGAAGCAGTAAGCACAATACAAGGTCTTTCCATTTCACAGTTAGAAAGGTTACATCTCCCTCATGAGAGGAGGCATACAAGTGCCACGCTTTTATGGAAAAATAGTTACTTTGGAGGATCCATCATAAGCAGGAGCTTTTTTATGACTGGATGGAAGTTTGTTTTTGTTTGTTGGCAGAGGTTCCTTTAACAAAGGAAGGGTAGGAGAGGAAAGAAAGTGTCCAAAGGTGTTTGATTTTGAAAGTGGTGATAGAGAAATCATACTTAATGACTGGTACTAGCAAAAAGAATTATTTTAAAAATATTGTAAAAAATTTTCTATCACTCCAGGTCAAAGTCTGTTAACACAAAGAAATACATACAATTAGACTTACAACTCTCCTAAGGTTCACAGAAGCTCCAAATTCACCCTGATCCTCTTTTTTTCTGTATGGTTAAGAGGCAAAGCGCATTGTTACACTAATGACCAGACTGGTTATTATCAGTTTAACAGGGCTCCTCCATCTGTCCTGTACTTGGGAACTCAGTTCCAGCTCTCTGTCTGTATCTTAGCTTCTTATATGCTACCACGGAAATTTACAAAGAAAAAACTATTTATTCCAAGATTTATTTATTACGTTTCTAAAGTTCCTTTCCTCCTTACAGCCCAACCACTGTAGCAGGATGTTAGGAACTGTTGTGCCTTCCTTCATGAGCACCCCTTCTCTGGGGATCCTGAGAATGATAGTGGATGGGTCCTAGAACTTGCATGAAAGGAGGTGGTAGTCCCATAAGATGGAACATGTATAGTCCAAAACTTGGCAGGTGGGGTGGAGGGGACAGTGCAACAATAACCATTGCTGGAGCACCACTGGGAGCAAAGTTGAAATAATTAGCAAAGTCATCTTCTTCAGCTGCTAGAGAAATGGAAGAATTCCAGGAAGTCCTACGGCAAGCTCCAACTTAATTCCAGAATCTGCGTTTCCATCTTTCTCTTTTTCTTTCTCTCTAGCTGCTTGGGATGTTCCCTATTTCACATTAAGCCTGTGCTCATTTATAGCCAGTTTGCTGAAGGACTCAGCAGCAGCCGTCTCTGCAGCTTGCCTTGTAGTAAACTGGATGAAAGCATGCTGCTGCCTCTGTCCAATTGTTATCATTCAGATATCACCAAACTCGCCAAAACGACTTCTGAGATCAGTCTCACTGATTGCAGCTCCCAGGCTACCAACATATCATGTCATAATGGCCTTATCATTGAGCGGGTCCATACAAGGCATTGCTGAAGCTTATTTTAGAAGCTAGTCTTCTGCTGTATCATCAATTACATATTAGCAATTTTTGATGTTCTGATCAGTAAGAGGATCATCAGGCTCTGTCGGCATCTCATGTCTGTCTGGATACTTTTCCTCTCATCCAGAAGGAACACATGTTAAAATGATTCTATTTTTAGTTTGCAACACTTAGTTCTACATGTTCTTGAGTTTAAAATTTTCTTCCCTTCCCTCCCTTCCCCCCTCCCCCCCCAAGATGGCATGCAGTGTGATATAGATTCTATATAAACCTTCATATTAAACTTATTTACACAATAGTCAAGTTTCAAAGAAGAATTATGACCAATGGAATGAATCATGAGAGAGAAGAAACAAAACCAAAAAAGAAGAGAAAAAAAGAGAGCAAATAGTTTGCCTCAATGTGCATTCAGACTCCACAGTTCTTTCTCTGGATGTAGCTAGCTTTTTCCATCATGAGTCCTTTGGAGTTGTCTTTCAACCTTGTACTGCTGAGAAGAGTGAAGTCTATCAAAGTTAGTCATCACAGAATCAGTATGTCTGTGGTTGTGTGCAATGTTCTCCTGGTTCTTCTCCTCTCACTCACCATCAGATCAGGTAGGTCTTTCCAGGTTATTATGAAGTCCATATCTTCCCCATTTCTTGTAGCACAATAGTATTCCATGACGTTCATATACCACAACTTGTTCAGCCATTCCCCAATTGATGGGAATCACCTCAATTTCCAATTCTTTGCTTTGGTAGATCTTTAAATGGGCTTGTTGTTGCTGTTGTTGCTCAGTCATGGCCAGCTCTTCATGAGCTCATGCACCTTACTCCGCATGGGCTTTTCTTGGCAAAGATACTGGAATGGTTTGACATTTCCTTTTCCAGTGGGTTAAGGCTATGTGACTTGTTCAGGGTCACACAGTTAGTGTCTGAGGCCACATTTGAACTCAGATCTTCCTGACTCCAGGCCCAGTGTTCCATCCAGTGAGCCATCTAGATGACCAATGTACTTATTACTTAGCATAAATTACTTTTCCATGGCATATTATAACATTATGACTGGTAGCATCACCAAAGTTATCATAAAACAATTAACCAATTTCACACATAAGATGGTCTACTGAACTCACATCGTATTTCATGTCATTCACAATAAGTTTATGCTTTTCTAAAAACATCAAATAAAATAATGACTAAAGGACATTGAAGAAGCAGCTTAGAAGAGAAGATAGTCAGCCTTGGAGTCAGGAAGACCTGGGATCAAACCCACCTCTGTCACAGACTGGCTGTGTGACCCTGGGCAAGTCACATAACTTGATATTGCCCCCAGAAAACTCTCTAAGACTCTAAGTTGCAGAGAAGTTGTCGGTCTCAATTTGGTATTTCTTAAACTGGGAATCCCTTAAGGCTGTCATGAGAGAGATGTATGAGTAGGAAAGAAGGTGGGCTGGTCATTTAGAAAGAGTAAGGGATGACTATTGGATGGCCTGCATTCTCCATTTGGTATCCACGAAGAGTCAAGAAGGCCCCTAGCACATTGATTTTGTCTGCTGTGGGATATCAATGGGTAGATGTGTGTATGCAACACAAAGGACGAGAAAACATGAATGGGTTAAAATTTGGAGCAGTGAAGAGAGTAACCAAAAAGTCTCAAAACAAAGATCTCGGTAAATTTTAAAACACTGTAGAAATGTAATCTACTATTTTTTAGTCACTCATTATAGATCTATGAGGTTATATTGCATTAATTCCAAATTCTCAGAGCTGGAACATGGGTCAAAGCTGTTCCCATTTGAATACATCTTGGTTAGATGAAGTGAGCCTGAACCTTTCAAATACCTCCATCCAGTTTAGGATTGGTCATGGCTTCTTTAATATAAATAATCTATTTTATACCCCCTTGAGAATATTTTTTTCTTTTTTCCCCTTGCAATTAGACCTGGACTTTTCCAAGATAGCCATTGTCATGTATCTGTTACACATGAGGGAAGCTGCAATTCATTTGTCCTGGGAGAAGGTCAGGAGGCAATAGGAGATTCATCGTCATGGAAAGTCAGCCTGACAGCTTGTGCTGATGGGAACCCCTCTGACCTACTCCATGGCAGGAGTCCAAAATGGCATGTAATCCTTTTTTAATGTGTGTTTTTACAGATGATTCACCAAGTTGCTGATCACTGTGAGCTGTACTGGGACATGTAGAGTCAGGTATTGTTCAGTGTTCCATTGCACAGATATCCCTGTCATATTCTTGATCCCCTGACTTATGGGGACTAATTATAACACCAGTTCATCCAGGATACTGGATATTAATCTCATTCTATGTTTTAAGGTTCAAAGACTAATTCAAAATATTTTGGATATCGGTTTGACCTTTTTCCTGATGGCATAACTTTTTCATACACTGCAGTTCTTAAGGGATAAGCAAACTTTAAATCACAGAAAAACATACCTTTGAATGTGTATTGATCAGGAAAAGCATAGGCAAGACAGAAATGCTTATAGGAGCATGAATTTCAGAGTTGCTTATGGATAGATTAAATTTTAGACGTCATAAAAGCATGGCTCACCAGTTTGAGTACACTATTGTTATTGGGTCTTTTTTAATTGTTTCATCCCTTTTTCTGTAGCTGCTACTTCTTTTTCGCTGGGACTTCTACTATCAACAGAACTTTATTTCTTTTGTTGGAGAATGATGCGAGGCTCTATATGCTAAAGAGTGGTACAGGCAGAGTGTTTGGTCAGAAACCCCATGTTCCCACAATGATTGAGGATGAAGAAGCCTCAGTCATTGGAGAAAATTCTCTGTGAACTACACTTCTCAGAAGCCTGTTTGTGGATTCTGCGATATGTCAACAACTCCCATCATGGACTCTGATTTGATGAGGATCCTCATGGTGCCTGAAGTTCAAGTTTTCAGGATCTAATAAGAAGGATTGAAGTATGGGATAAGAAAAAAAAATGACAGCTCCATCTAGGCCAGGCCAGATGGCAGAAGCTCCTGAAGTGCCAAGAGGGGTCAGAACACTAGACTACTGCCATGAGATAAGGCAACAAGGATTGCAATAATTTTCTCTAATTGTCAAGCTGAGAGGGCTGCACTTCCAAGCCCTGGGGCACTGAGAGATTAAGTTACTAGCCCAATGTCACTCAGTCAGTATGGATCAAGGGTGGGACTGGAATCTGGTTCTTTCCTACTCAGAGGCCAATTCCCTACTCACTGTGACATATTGCCTTTTCATTATAAACATGGGAATGGAAAGTCTTGATTCCAGAAAGTCTAACTTTTATTACTCCAAGTACTATGAGGGAAGGTGACACAGCATGAGGCAAACACTGAATTCACATGTTCATATTTGGTGTCAAAAGACCTAAGCAGAACCAGCTTTCCCACTTATTATCTATGAGACTATGGGCAAGTGACTTCACCTCTTGGGCCTGTATCTTCATCTATAAAATGACAGAGTTCTAAGTTCTCTTCCTGCTGTAGATCTAGGATCCTATGATCTTGAATTTGGTTCATCAGCTTACATTCTGAAGGGAGTAGTAAGTCTCCAAGTTGATTGAGTTGGTTTGCCTTTGGGGTTCATTTAATTCCTTTTATCTAAGAACTTTGAGTTCATCAACAAAAAGGAAGAATTTCCCCCTCTTGACAGGACAAGGAAAACAGGTTAGCAGAGGCAGAGGCCTGAAAGTCACTGATCTAGCTAGCTAGCACAGGGTTAGGCAAACAATATGGCTCAGTCATACCTGGAATGAAGTTATCCTTGTGACTTATTCAACCAGTTTCAAGCTAATGTTTGCTTTAGGTAATAAATAAATATATATTTCCATCTCACACCTGAAAGTGCCAGAAATCAATATTCGGCATGTGAGGAGAGATTACTGTAGTACAAGGAGATAGGTGGTGCCAATGCTAGACCTGTGACAAGGTGATCCTTATGACAACAAAGGTGGGAATGTTACTCATGCTTTTGCCAGGACAGAGATATTGCCCAAAAGAGAGGTGCCAATGAAGGACTTAGAACAGAATAGCCATAAAACCAATTTAATATGGGAATTGTAAAAAGAGATAACGAACCCAACTTATTTCACAGACTTCATGTTTAGTATCACTAATAAAAGTGATTGTAAATCAATTCACACTTATAAAAGTGTTACGTACATGCTTCTTAATACTAATAATGATGCCTATTATAATGATATTTATTACTAATTACTAATTATTTATTTATTTTTTCGCTATTAATCCAGAGATACTAGAGATTTCTTCATACAGCTGGACCCTTATAGACTACATTAAAGCTTCCTATTTTTTTAATGGACTAGAGAACATTTTATATATGAAAAAAAGATTCACAGACAATTCAGATGATCTTTAGGCATAGTAATGATAACACAGCCTGCCTAGTATGGCTTACTGAACACTACTCTCCTTCACACATTCAAGTAAGCCAAACCCACTTGCTTGCTGCTCTTCATCTCCCTCCTCTATGCTTTGGCATATTGTTGCAACAATCTGCCAGCAGCTGCTGTAAGAGTGTAAGACCCACCAACAACCCTCACACAGAAAGCTGCCAACACAGGTTCTTTTGATCTGCTTTACTAAGGAAAGCAATGTTAAGGGGTTAACCATCTCAATTCAATCAAACATACAAATATCATTCACTTAGTTCAGAGGGATAAGCCAGCACACTGAACTTCAGAGAAAATACAAACAAATTACAAACATCAACAGACAGACCTTGTCTGATTCAAATCTCAATGCATAGTTACCGGGGTTTAACAAAGTCCCAACATCCGGGTTCACAAGCTGGAGGGCTCTTAACTACAGCTGCCCAGAGTCTACACACCAACACACCTTCAAGAGTGAGAGCCCACACAAATAGCTCTGTTCTAGCTTTTTATATCCTCTTTAGCCCTCATCAAACATCTTCTGAGTGACCAGAACTTAGGCTCTTACTATTGGCTCTGGTCTTAGCAACTCCCCTTAGGACCCCGAGGGCTTCATACCCACATAGGCGTAAGCACCTAGTAGATAGGGGTTTGGGCCCAGGGCTTTGCACCTAGTAAGGCTCAATCAAAGACACTTAATTAATCATTTTAAAACAGTAATTGATATTACACACATTTCTTCCTCGTGCCTGCCTCTCCTCTGTTCTATAAAATCCTTAGCTTCTCTCAAGGCTCAGCACAAGTAGCACCTTCTACTTGAATTTTTTCATGATCTCCTCCCCACTCCAACTCTCCGCCAGGTGTTAGTGCCTCCCACCAAATTTCTGGGTATTTGTATATAAAATTATTTGTGTTTATTGTACATGTATTTGGCATTTACATGTCTCTGTTTATGTTGTTTCTCCACAATTGAATATAAGGTCCTTAAGGGTCTCATTTTTGCCTTCTGCTACCCTCAACACCTAGCATAGTCTTTGACACATAGTAAGTGATCAATAAATGATTGTTGTCAGTGTGCAGTGGCATAGTCTTTGACACATAGTAAGTGATCAATAAATGATTGTTGTCAGTGTGCAGTGGCATATGCTGGAATCTCTGTTTCCAGTTGACAGAGGCTAGTGGATCATTTGAACTCAAGAGATCTGAGATATAGTAAGGTTAAAGCTGTCAGGTGTCCTTGCTAAGTCCAGCACCAATATGGTGAAACTTCCCCCAAACTCTAGAAGCAGAGTGCCACCAAGATGTCTAAGGTGGGGTGAACAAACTCAGAATGGAAACTAGGCAGGTCAAAGCTTCCATGCCAGTTAGCAGTGGTGCTGGGCCCATGAGCAACCACTACACCTCTAGTCTGAGTGAGACAGAAGGACTCCAAAAAAATGCTTTTTGTATGAACTGAAATCAGTTCAAGAGAAGTAGATTTCACATTAAAGAAAAATTTTCTGAACAATTCGAAAGTGAAATAAACCACCTTGGAAAGTAGTAAGTTGTCTTTACCATGAGATATTAAAGTAATGGGTGGAGGCCCACTTATTGGTTAAGTGGTAGAGATGTTTTTGTTTATGTCTTTATTAGATTAGACAGCTTTTAAAATCCCTTCTAACCATGAGATGCTGGGCTTTTTTTAATCTAATGTTTCTGGCTTCCAAAGAAATTTGAATGGCACAGGTGGCAAAAGAAAGCTGAGGACTTGTGCCTGATGGACTATAAGAGGAATCCTTGACAAAAACTTTGAGATATATCATACAAATCATTTAAGTGCCTTCAAAGTGATCATTATCTCTTATGGAACTAATTTATGGGAATAAATAATCTCCAATTAAGGATTAAAGAAGATGCTGAATACTTTGTACTAAATGCTACATTTATTTTTATTTTTAATAATATTTTATTTTTCCCAATTACATGTAAAAACAATTTTAATATTCATTTTTTAAAAATTGGAGTTCCAAATTCCCTCCTTCCCTCCCTTCCCTCCCTTCCCTCCCCACTACCTGAAACAGCAAGTAATTTGACATAGGTTATACTGTGCAATCATGCAAGACATTTCCATATTAGTCACGTTATGAGAGAAAACACAGAACAAAAAAATAAAGTGAAAAACAATATGCTTTGATTTGCATTCAGACTCCATCAGTTCTTTCTCTGGAGGTGAACAACATTTTTCACCATGAGTCTTTGGGAATTTTCTTGGATCATTGTATTGCTGAGAAAAGCTAAGTCATTCATAATTACTCATTGTACAATATTGCTATTACTGTGTATAGTGTTTTCCTGGTTCTGCTCACTTCACTTTGCATCAGTTCATGTAAGTCTTTCTAGGTTATTCTGAAATCAGCCTGCTTGTCATTTCTTATAGCACAATAGCATTCGATTACAATCATATACCACAACTTGTTCAGCTATTTCCTAATTGCTGGATATTCCCTCAATTTCCAATTTTTGCCACCAAAAAAAGCTGCCATAAATATTTTTGAACAAATAGATCCTTTTCCCTTTTTTAAAAAATCTCTTTGGGATATAAGCCTAGTAGTGGTATTGATGGATCAAAGGGTTCACTCAGTTTGATAGCCCTTTGGACATAGCTCCAAATTGTATTCCAGAATGGTTAGATCAGTTCATAACTCCACCAACAGTGCATTATTGTCCCAATTTTCCCCCATCCCCTCTAACATTTGTCATTTTCCTTTTCTGGCATATTAGCCAATTTGATAGGTATGAGGTGGTACCTCAGAGTTGTTTTAATTTGCATTGTCTCTAATCAATAGTGATTCAGAGTCATATGACTATAGATAGCTTTGATTTCTTCATCTGAAAATTGCCTGTTCAAATCCTTTGACCATTTAGCAATTGGGGAATGATATGTTTTCTTATAAATTTGACTCAGTTCTCTATATATTTGAGAAATGAGGCCTTTATCTGTAAAAATTGTTTCCCAGCTTTCTGCTTTCTTTCTAAACTTCATTGCATTAGTTTTGTTTTGCAAAATCTTCTAGATTTAACATAATCAAAATTATCCATTTTATATCCCATAATGCTCTCTATCTCTGGTTTGGTCACAAATCCTTCCCTTCTCTATAGATCTTACAGGTCAACTATTCCTTACTCTCCTAATTTGTTTATGGTGTAATATATGCTGATGATTTATGTGGGTTTATTTTATATCCTGAAATTTTGCAGAATTTTTTAATTATTTCGACTGGTTTTTTCATTGATTCATTGATTAGGATTTTCTAAATATACCACCATATCATCTGTAACAAGTGATAGTTTTTTTTCCTCATGGCCTATTCTAATTCCTTCCATTTCTTTTTCTTCTTTTACTGCTTTAACTAACATTTCTAGTACAATATTGAATGATAGTGGTGATAATGGCCATCCTTGATTCACCCCTTATTGTATTGGGAAGGCTTCTAGCTTATTCCCATTATAAATATTACTTCCTCTTGACTTTAGATAGATATTACTTATCATTTTAAGGAAGGCTCCATTTATTCCTATGCTCTCTAGTGTTTTCAATAAGAATGGGTACTCTATTTTGTCTAAAGCTTTTTTTTTTCATCTATGGAGATAATCATATGATTTCTGTTCATTTTGTTATTGATATGGTTAATTATGCTGATAGTTTTCCTAATACTGAACCAGCCCTGAATTCCTGGTATAAATCCCTTCTAGTCATAGCATATGAACTTAGTTAAATATTGCTGTATTGGTAGTATTTTCTTTAAAACTTTTGCATCAATATCCATTAAGTAAATTGATCTTTAGTTTTCTTTTTTATTTTTCTTGTTTGGCCATCAGCACCATATTTCTGTCATAAAAGGAATCTGGTAGGACTTCTTCTTTGCCTATTTTTCCATAGTTTATATAGCGTTAGAATTAATTGTTCTTTAAATGTTTGATAGAATTCACTTGTGAATCCATCTGGCCCTGGGGATTTTTTCTTAGGGAATTTATTGATGGCTTGTTCAATTTCTTTTTCTAAAATGGTGTTATTTAAAGTAATCCATTTCCTCTTTTGTTAATCTGAGCAATTTATATATTTGTAAATATTCATTCATTTCCCTTAGATTGTCAGATTTATTGGCATATAATTGGGCAAAATAGCTCCTAATAATTCTTTTAATTTCCTCTTCATTAGTGGTGAATTCACCCTTTGATACCAATAATTTGGCTTTCTTCTTTCGCTATTTTTCTCTTTAAATATTAAATATTTATCTACTCTACTGGGTTTTTTTCATGAAACGAGCTCCTAGTTTAGTCACTTTAGTTCAATGGTTTTCTTACTTACAATTTTATTAATCTCTCTACAAAATATTTTAAAAATCTGGCAACTTTTTTAGATAGAATCTATTACCTTGCCCATCGATGTGTTATTAGGCCAAAAGGGTGCCTCAAAGTTCAAATCTTATATTTAATCTTCTATATGAAAAATATAAAGAAAATTAGGAAAACTAAATTGCAGTTAGTTAAACTGGGCAGCTGTAACAACAATGCTACTAGCAGCTGCTATGGAGGTATAAGACCAACAACACCAACACAGGAGGGCTGCTAGCACAGGTTCTTTGATCTGCTTTTCTAAGGAAAGCAACATTAAGGGGTTTGCAATCTCACTTTAATGAAATGCACATATATCATTCACTTAGTTCAGGGGGAAAAGTCAGCACCCTGAACTTCAGAGAAAACACAAACAGAAATTATATAAACAGAGCAAATAAGACAAATCAGCAGACAGGTCTTTTGTCTGTCCATAGCAATACATACATAGTTACCAGAGAGAGAAGCACCAATATTTGGGTTTTTCAAAGCTGGAGGACTCCTTAACAGCCACCCAGAGTCTTTCCTGTCCAAATCACAGGAAGGCTCTTCCAATAAGTGAGCCCCCAAAGCAAAATGCTAACCTCAGAGTATATATACACTTCTTCAGAGTCAGAGGGCATCACAACCATGTGACTCAAACTCTTGTGACTTAGGCTTTCTTCTGACTTAAGCTGGTCATCAAAGACTCTAGATTCAATCAAAGAATCAATCAAAGGCACTCGATTGTATTAGTGTTGAAAAGCACTCCAAAAGAAAAAACAGTGAAAAGTTCCACTTTGCTTGCCATTACAGCAGCTAGTTCAACTAGATCTATTTTTCAGTCAAAGACCTGCTTAACATCAGCCTGTAGAGATCAGGAGCAGCCCTTCCTGGGTTTTTTGCTTAGATCTGTGGGAGGATAGGAACAAATGCTATTATTTTATCTAAATTTAACTCCTGGTGGGGCAGGCGATTTCTCTAATATCAAAGTCTAAGCTATATGACTCAGAAAAAATTCCAGAGGAATGGATAAAAAACAGTATTTAATAATAATTTACATTTGTATGATGCATCATTGTCATAAAGCAATTGATAATCACTATCCCATTTGACCATCTTAATAACCCAAGATGTTAGTAGAATAAGAATCTACAAAGTCCTATTCTGATGCTTCATTGGCATGTAAAGGAGCATACCTATTTGTCAGCTATGTATGGCACCACCACAAAAATTGGCCACATATTTAAAAAAAACCTTATAATCAACTGCAGAAAAGTAGAAATATTAATTATATCTTTTGTCATCTTTACTGCAATAAAATTTTATTCACTTGTGGACCTTTAAGTAAAGATTAAAAATTGTTTGAAAACTAAGTAACAATCCCTTAGAATAGGTTTTTCATAGAGCAAATCACAGAAACAATAATTTCTTTAAAGAGAATGATAACAATGAGACAACACACTAAAATTTCGGGGATGTAGCCCAAAAAGTACTTAGAGGAAAAATTATATCTAGAAATACTTTCAACAATAAAAAAAAGAGCAGGGGCAGCTAGGTGGAGCAGTGAGTAGAGCACCAGCCCTGAAGTCAGGAGGACCTGAGTTCAAATCCAGCCTCAGACACTTGACACACTTACTAGCTGTGTGACCTTGGGCAAGTCACTTAACCCCAACTGTCCTTCCTTCCCCCCTGCAAAAAAAAAATATTTAATTAAAAGAAAGAGCAGATCAACTAAATGGACATGCAATTTTAAAAAACCAGAAAACCAATAAATTTTTAAAAATTAAAAACTAAAAAGAAGTTTTGAAAACCAAAGGAGAGATTGACAAAATTGAAAGAAAAAAATCATTGAAATGATAAATAAAATCAAGAGCTGGGTTAAAAAAAACACAATAAAATAGATAAGTTAACTTGACTTTAAAAAAAATAGATCAAATTACCAATATCAAAAAATGAAAAGGTAAATTTGTAACCAATGAAGAATAAATTACTAAGGGCTATTGTTCCAAATTACATATAACAAACCTGACAACATAAATGAAATGGGTTAATATTTACGAAAGTATAAATTGATCAAATTAATAGAAGAGGAAATAAAATATAATCTTATCTTAGAAAAGTTCAAGCCATAAAGTGAGTTTCAAAGTGGAAAAAATGGTAAAAACATTTAAAGAACAATTAATCCCAATACTACATAAAATGTTTGGGGGTGGGTAGATGGAATTGTAAAAGAAATTTTAAAAATTTCTTCTATGACACAAATATGTTTGTGATATCTAAACAAGGTAGAGTCAAAACAGAGAAAAAAAGTATAGACATATCTTTAATGAATATTGATATAAAATGTTAAATAAAACATTAGAAGGAGACTACATAAATATATCACAAAGATTACATGTTATGACCAGACTGGATTCATACTAGGAACTCAGGACTTGTTGAGAAAACTATGAATATAATTGATCATATTTATATGCAAAGGCAGCAAGGTGGTGTAGTGATTAGAGTGGTAGATCTGGAATCAAGAAGATCCAAGATCAAATCTGAGCTGAACATGGGATATATTCCCCAAGGTGATAAATATAAAAGAGAAATATCATGTGTATCAAAATAGTCTTTATAGCAGGAAAAAAATTTCAAACAGTGAGGAATGTCTGAATAGATTGCTATATATGAATGCAATGAAATATTGTGAGATGAATAAAAACAAATATGATGAATTCATAAAAATATGAAGAAATTTATATGTGGAGCAAAGAAAGCAGAAGCAGAAACTATAATACACACGATGGCAACAATAATATAAGTGAAAATATCATTAAGTGACATCATAATTCAGGTTATATTAATTGTCTAATGTTGGTTCCAGAGGACATAAAATGTGTGGTTTTTCAATCTTGATTGAGAGGTGGGAGTCTGTGGGTACAGATTTGTACATATAGTGTGAATCACAACTAGTCCAAGCATTCTAGAGAACAATTTGGAATTATGCCCGAAAGAACTATAAAACACTTGACCCAGAAATACTCTTTGACCCAGCAATACCATTACTGGTCTGTATCCCAAAGAGATCAAAAGAAAAGGAAAAGCATCTGTATATACAAAAATATATATTTATAGAAGCTCTTTTGGTGGTGTCAAAGAACTGGAAAATGAAGGATGCCTATCAATTGGGGAATGGCTGAAAAAGTTGTATGATTGTGATGGAATGCTCTTGTACATAAGAAATTACTAGCAAGATGCTTTCAGAAAAACCTTATCTGAAAAGACTTATATGAACTGATGCAAAATGAAGTGATCAGAACCAGGAGAACATTTATGCACTGATAGCAACATTGTAATGATGATCAACTGTGAAAGATTTAACTATACGATCAATACAACAATCCAAGACAATTCCGAAGAACTCATGATGAAAAATGCTGTCTGCCTTCAGAAAAAGAACTGATGAAGTCTGAGTGCAGATTAAAGCATAATTTTTTTACTTTAGTTTTCTTACTTTTTTGCAACATGGCTAATATGGAAATATGTTTAGCATGATTTCATATTGATATCATATTGCTTACCTCCTCAATGAGTAGGGGAGAGTTAGGAGAGAGAAAGAGAGAGAGGGAGGAAAAGAATTTGGAACTCAAAATTTTGAAAAAGAATGTTAATAAATAATTTAAATAAAATAAAAAATATATTGTGAATCACAAATGCTAGTTTTGTTTAATGTTTTTTCTTTGTTACAAAAGAGGGTTCTATTGGTTAGCTATTAGGAAGTCATAGTGATCTAAAACAAGCATCATTAATCTGTTTACAAATCAAGAAATGAGTGTAATTGTAATCAATCAACAAGTATTATTAAGCATCTAATATGTTCCTGGAAATGTGCTCAGTTCTTGTAAAGCACAGTTTGGTTAAAATCTTCAAGCATAATCTGACTAATCTGGATCTGATGCCCTATTGAGATACTGGCTAGAATTATGGCTAAGGACATGAGTCAACAAGCATTATTTTTAAGGATGATCACTCAAAACTCTAATCAGTGAAAAGGAAGAAAGGAGGAAGAGATCAGCCTGCTTCAGTAGCTTGCTTTCATGACTATGGACTTGAATAAGAATGACGATATCCAAGAGACATTCCAGAAGAAAAGTAACCTAGAAGATCTGAAACACTGTTCCTCATACATCTTAGGAGCTTAATAATCATTTCTTGAATGATTCTTTGAATGAAAAACTTAGGTTTTACATAAGCACCAAGAATTTATTGCAATAGATTTCGATATTTTTTGAGTGGATCCTTATGTATGGGAAGACATTTTTTTTGTTTGTTTCACACTGAGCCACTAGGTAAGATATGTTACCAAGCAACAGATAGAAACCTTAGATGTTTAACTTTCCTCAAATATCATTGGCTGAATGTCACTGAAGTGTCAGTGGGAAGTTTAGCAAAATCAAGAATCGGTAATTTGGTATACGCAATTTGGTGCTAAAAGCTTTTAATGATGACAAACTTTTTTGATGACTCAACACCGGTGCTCTACAGTACTTTTCTCACAAGTAAGTGGTGAAAGTAGTATCTTTATTTTACTTTATTTTGCAGAGAAGGTAAGGAACTTTTAAGTTGCGGAGCTAGATTCAAAGTATGGTTTTCTGATACTATCTCTGCTACTTGTGTGACTTTGGGCAAGTGCCTGCACTTTTTTGGGTCTCAGCTTCCCTCAATGTGAAATGAAAGAATTGAACTAAGATTCTTCTCTAACATCCTTCCTAGGTCTAAGTATCTATGATGATGATTTCAAGTTTGTGATAACTCTATACCAAAAATAAATGCTTAAAACAAAAGCAAAGTAAAAGAGCATTGTGACAATCACTTTAAAAATGAAACCGATTTTCCTCGTATTTCATTATTGGCAGTGTGACTATTTTATTCCTCTAAACTGATCTCTAAAGTTTGTTGCACCCTAAAGTCCTAAAATCATGTCCTTGAATTTCAGAGCCACTGAAGTAGAAAGTCAGAGGCTAAATCTTTCCTAGTAGATTCTGAACCTGAAATAATGGTTTTGTCTAACAAAATTTAGCTATCTTTCTTTTCTCTGTTCTCTGGCAAGGACCTTTCTTCTCTTTGCTTCTCTCCCAGTAAATTATAGATCTCAAGTAACAAGAGGGTCAAGAGATCAAATGAAAATCACACAGATAAATATGACTTCTTGTGTATGAGAAATACATCCTCCAATTAGAAATACATACCTTTTCTATTCATTTTTGTACAAATGGCTATTCACGTGGAAAAGAGACACAACAAAAGAAATCTGGGAGAAGTAATTTTATAAATGAAAAGGTAGCAAATATGGCCACCTACAGCCTTCTTCTAAGAAAGAGAAAAAGCATATTTATTCTATGTAATTTAATCTAGAAATATGAGAATATGTTCTGATAGAGACTGTTTCTATTTTTTAATTGTTATAAAGAACAACAGAAACAATCGTATAAACATACAGAACAAAGGACAAGCTCTTATCCAAATCCCTTAACCTTTAAGAAGGCAGAATTAGCAGAACTAATGCACAAGTAAGCAAAAAACACTTTTGTTCGGTGTATCCTTCTAGTTGTGTCCAAAATTCTCCCACTTTGGGCCCAATTTTCCTTTTTTGTTTCCTTATTCTTTCTTTTCCTTTTCTTCTTCTCTCTCTAATCATCCAACTTTTTTTTCTCTTTCTGGGTTTTGTAATACTGTTCTCTTTTGCTTCTTCCACTTGTCCAGCCACTCCTCGGTATTATGCTAGTTCATTAACCATATCATGCTCCTGATCTGTGTTTGTTCCCCAAAGCTCTGTCCTAGGGCCTCTTCATGTACCTGAATAGACATACTTTAGAGCTTAGCTAACGGTCTATATACAGTTAGCCCTTCCACATTGTGAAGGCAGGTGGGGGGGGGGTGTTAAAGGTGCATTGTCCCCATGATCTGGAAAAGCCACATAAAATTTTTTGGCCCTTCCTTCGTAGCAGAGAAGTCTGAACTTTTCTTATTCTTTTATGGGGTACTTACAGTACTTTATTGAAAATTTTGGTTTAAGTATTTGGTCATAGGTTTTGTGTTGTCTGCTGGCCTTCACATGTCATCTTTGGCTTCTGGAAAACTCCCAAAAAATTCCCATTTAATTTCTTATGCCAACCCACAATATATCAAAACCTTGATGGGGAAAGTCAAGCTGTGAAAAGGATAACTGTATCTAAACAGAAAATATAGATGAACAATGAGCTGGGTCCAGAATTAAAAAGGATAATGGTGCGCTTGACTGCTTTAAGCAAATTGCAAAGTACTCAATAATAGCTAGCACTTTAAGGTTTGCAAATTAATTCACATATATTATCTAATTTTAACCTCACAGTAACTCTGCAAGGTGGGTATATTATCATCCCTGTTTTAGAGAAGAGGAAGCACCAGCAGACAGAAGTTAAGTGACTTACCCAAAGTAACACAGCTAGTAAGTATCGGAGGCAGGATTTGAACTAAGGTATGCTTGCCTACATGTCCAGCACTCTATCCACTATGCCACCTATCTGTCCACCCAAGCTTCCAATAACAGCAAAGACCTAACCTTCCAACAAAAAGAAAAATATTTTACTGGTTTTGCTATATGGCAGCAAGACCTAGAACACTATTGCCTTGGAAATAGTAAAGATGTGAAGCATCCAGAGGGTGATGGCAATGTGTTTGGTGAGGTTGAGCAGGCCGTAATATGAAACCAATGAGAAACTGAAGAACAGAAGTAAAAAAAATTCATCAAAGAACTATTTGACAGAAAGAAAAGATGGGCTGGTCATATGGCAAGAGCTCTAGTTGGCAGATGGATGCTTAGAATGTTCCATGGCTATCTTTGCAATGTCAGGAAAAAATCAGGGAAACCTCCAATATTTTGAGTGGAGTGACTTTTAACTTGAGGAGGGCATGGATAAGTGATGCCTGGGTTGGGTAAGGAGGGGTTGTTGTGAATCCCATCATTGGATATCTAAATCAATAAGATCATAGGTCTATCAGGGTATTTGGACATGTGTTATTCACAATTTTTGCTAATATTGATATAAGAACTATGACAGTTTTTGTACATAGAGATCCTTTGTTTCCTTTTTATATTATTTATCAGGTAGACTCAAAGCAATGGAATCAACAGGTTAAAGGATATGATCAGTTTTGTGACTTCTACCACATACTGCTCTATTGATTGCATCAGTCTGCTGCCTCAGCAAGCATCCATTATACTGCCATTTTCTCCATATTACCAGCAACCATATTTGCTATTCAAATAGTGTGGAAGTTGTGTCTCAAAGTTGTTTTGATTTGTATTATTTTAATTATTTGGAAGTTCTAGAATTATTTCAAGTGGTTATTCATCTGTATGACATCATTCATGAATTATCTGATCACATCCTCTGAGAAGTTTGTATCCTCTGTCTTATAGATATGTATCAGTTCCAAATAGATTCTGGTCGTTAGATTTATAATTTATTTACTTCAAATATTTTCCCAACCTGTTTTTTTCTTTCAATTTTAAAGATAATTTTTTTTAATTAAATCCTGCTATCCTTATACAAGTAAACCCATCAATTTTGTCTCTGAGGGTTGTTACATTTAAATGATTAACCAAAAAGTTCCTTCTCTTCTAGTTGAGACAAGTATATATATATATATATATAACACCTCTACTGATGCATCACAATTCTTCACATATATGTCCATGTGAATATATACATATATAATTCCTTTTTGAGTACTTCTGTGGCTTAAAATTATCTAGGCCATTCATCATGGCACATTTATAATGCAATTATAAATTTTCTTTACCACATTGCCATCCTGGTGCATTTTATAAAACAAATACTTTGTATCCTTTGAAGTTCTTTTACTTGAAGAATTTAAAGAAAGATAGACAAAATCACAAAATGTTTGATATGGAAAGAATACTGGAGATCAAGAGCCAGTGTTGCATAGTGGGTGAAGCACTAGACTTGGGATCAATGCTGCATCATCATCATCACTGTCACATTTATAAAATACTTTAAAGTACGTAAAGCACTTTGCATATATTAATCATTCGACCAAAACAACCCTATGAGGTATGTGCTACTGTTATTCTCATTTTAGAGATAAGGAAACCAAGACTGAGGTTAATTGACTTGCCCAGAGTCACACAGTTAAGTGCTTAAGCCAGAATTTGAACTTGGGTACTACTGACTCCAAGTCATTGCTTTATCCATTGTTCACCTAACTGCTTAATTAATCAGTCAACACGCATTTACAAAACACCAGATCACTATGCTCCAGGCACTGTAGTAGGCCAGTAAATATAGACAAAACGAAAAGACCCCTTTCCCTCAAAAGCAGGATGGAAATAACACTTACACAACATATATGTGTGTATACAAAGTAAATAGAAAGTAGTCTTTGGGAGAGGCTTGGACAGTTGTAGGGAAGGGAGGAACCAGGAAAGGCCACATGTAGCAGGTGGTACTTGAGCTGGGTGTAGAAGGGAGCTAAGAATTCTAAGATGTGAAATTCCAGGCAGAGGGACCAGCATCTGCAAAGACAGTGAGATGAGAGAGGGAATGTTGTGTGTGACAAACATTAAGAAGGTCAGTATGAATGAACCATAGAGAGCAAATACTGTTGCTGGTAATATGGAGAAAATGGCAGTGTAATGGATGCTTGCTGAGGCAGCGGACTGATGCAGTCTATACTGTCTGAAAAGGTAAATAAGCAAAAGATAGAGGCAATTGCAAAGGATAAAATGGAAGTCAGTTAGGCGAGGCGGTGGACAGAGTAATGGGGCTGGAGTCAGGAAGACTTGAGTTCAAATCCAGGCTCAGACATTTACTAGCTGTGTAACTGGGCAGATCACTTATCTATATGGATAAGTAGGAGTTGCAATCATGCTATCTGACTGTGAATGTTTGATTTTGCACTGTCAGATAGTGTCATTACAACTCCTACTTGTGCATGTAAATGGGTTAGCCTTGGCAAAAAAAAAAAGATATGACCTCTAAAATTCCCTGCTGATCTTAATATGATTTCATGATCTCTTTTCTAGTACTTTGACATGATCACTCTCAAAACAAAAGGTACAGAAAATGTAGGGCTGGTTTTTGTTTTGCTTTGTTTCAGGGGTTACCATGGACAAACACTCGTTTCCTTAGTGGTTGGCACTCTAGGGGTGAACTTCTCTGTATTTAGCCAGACTGGTGCTCAAACTACACACAGAATCTGGCTCTGTGCTCAAAGCCTTTCCTGCATGGTAGCACTTATTAGGGTCTATGCTCCCTTGTCGTAGCCTGTGACAACCCAAGCTCACCTTCGTGCTGTGAGAGGACATTGCATAAGAAATATGTGTGCATTGCTTCTAAGTATATTTTAAACATATTCGTTTCCCAAGAATTAAGTAGCAATTATCATTTGAGAATATTATGTCAAAATGCTTGATAAAAATCTAAATCTTATTGAACTGTCATTCACCATTTTGGATTTATTTCATCATGATGACAGTGCATAACTACAGAAGATGCAAAAAGGGATTTATATAACTCATGCTTCATTGAAACTCAAGGGTTGCAGTTATAAGATTTCAAGATCTTCTATCCACCTAAACTGGCAGTTGTTATTCGGTTGTTTCAGTCACATCTGATTCTTCATGACCCCATTTGGGCTTTTCTTGGCAAAGATCCATGCCTGGAATGGTTTGCCATTTCCTTCTCCAGATCATTTTACAGATGAGGAAACTAAGGTAAACAGGGCTAAATGACTTGCCCAGGGTGTCACAGCTAGTACGTGTCTGAGGCCAGATTTTAATTCAGGTCTTCCTGACTCCAGGTCCAGCACTCAATCCACTGTGCCACCTGGCTGCCCCAAACTGGCATTTCGTTATGTGAAATTTGATGTGCATATTTACCTTTAGAATGCAATTCTACCAATAAATATTAAAATAAAAGTGGTTTTACCTCTTGGACTAGATTTAACTTATGATACAATAGTGAATACAGGGATGGGGAACCTGCGGCCTCAAGGCCACGTATGGCCCTCTAGGTTCTCAAGTGCAGCCCTTTGACTGAATGCAAACTTCACAGAACAAATGCTTTTATTAAGGGGATTATTTGTTCTGTGAAATTTGGATTCAGTCAAAGGGCTGCATTTGAGGACCTAGAGGGCCATATAAGGCCTAGAGGCTGCAGGTTCCCCACCCCTTAGGTGTTGGTGTTGTAATCCTGTTAGGCATGCATCTGGCACTGTCCAGCACATAATAGGTATTTGTTTGTTTTTTTACAATAATTTTTTAGCAATATCTTTTGTTTTTACATCATCATCATCACAGATAACATTTCCATAGTACCAGAGACTGTGCTAAGTACATTATGAATATTATGTCATTTAATCCTCACAACAGCCCTGGGAGGTAGGTACTATTACTCCCATTTTACAGATAAGAAAATTGAGGTAGACCATAGTTAAGGGATTTGCCCAGAGTTACACAGCTAGTAAGAGCCACTGAATCACCTAAGTGACTTCTATTTTATTCCTTTGTAATTGCCTCTATCTTTTGCTTATTTAAGAATTTGTTCCCTTCCCATTGAGAGAAATGATTATTAATAACCAATAATTTGGGGAGATCCAGAGTTCTCATCTTCTTCTAAAGTCTTGATTTTAAAATTTTCAGTCTCTTGAAGGACATTGTTGATAATGAGATTGGACTAACTTTCTTTTTCAAAACCCTACCCCGGCAGAAGCCATTATCTCCAGCTCAGGCTTGGGTTAGACATAACATTCTTTGAATAGATGGCCCAAGGCTGGGGGTGGTCTGGATACAGAGATAGTCTCTCTGTCCAAGGGTGACATGATGTCATTCTCAGTCCATCATTTTAACATAGCCCACCTCCATTGTGTTAACCAATCAGAGTTGATTGCTATTTCTCTTCCAAAAAATATTTATAAGCTCTGAACCTGCCACCATGATTATCTTTGGTCCAAGAGATGTGTCCAAATGCCCATCCTTTTATTAATAATGGGCTGGCCTTATTAACAAAATGATCAAATTGCCCAAAAACTATGTCTCTTGAACCTTTTTAATCGTCACACCACAGTTATCACAATAGGTGTTTAATAAATATCTGTTTGCTTAAAAGTGATATTGAATTGGTATATTTGAACCCCTTTTTGCAGTTTCACTGATCCCTTGACTGTAAGAATAGCCAATTTGTGGTCATGTATGTGGACACAGCTCTTAGTGCTAAGCATATAGCATCGCCAAGAAAGTGATTTCGCCTTTCACTAGAAGAATACCTGGTACTGTAAAAATCAACACATGAGTATCACCAATTGTTAAGCTGACTAAGGCATTGGTGAGGAGTCTGGAATATGGTTCAATAATCATTCTAGCAGAGTCATGGACAAGACTCTGTCACTGACAGCTGTCAGTCCCCTATGTGAGTTTCTTGTATATCACTCAGATGGACTTCTATTACTTATATAGGACAATCTCATTTTCTCATCACCATCCCAAGATACCCTAGTGTTGGGAGTCAATGGTCCTTGAATGTGGGCATGGGGAGATTTTTAGCAATATCAATGGCCGGTAACATGATTTAGAACATACTTTTGGCTTAGGCAGAGTGATCTGAACCTTTATTTGAGAGTACACAACAGTAAGATGCCAATGATGACACACTGTTTAACAATCCAAGAACTGGTATAGTTGTATCAAAACTAATGACTTACTCAATGATTAATTCTCAGTGTAAAAAATGCCATGGCAGTAGTAGGAAATAAGATGGAAAAAATCTTCATTTCAAATATTGTAGAATGTTGGGATTGCATTTACCTTATAGGCTGTCCATGTCATTATCAGTGGACAAAGCATTAGAGCCCTTCAGAATGGGAAGGATGCCTTTACGAACTTTTAGTGAAAACCGCTCATTGTGCTGATGAAGAGGCTGAGGGTGAGAGGTGAAGTCACTTGCCCAAAGTCATACCGCTAGTGAATGTCAGAGCTGGGACATGAACAAAGGTCTTCTGAATGCAAGTGTTTCTCTTGGGTTGGGGTGAGGGGTGGCATAGACATGATCCAACCTGTTGTAAAATCTGGATCTATGAGCCAATTTGACTTAGTCCACTCTTCATTTATTTTAGAACACCAAGAAAATGGAACACAAATATTTACAAAGAATAAACAACTGAAAAGCTAGTACTATGAGTTATTGGCCGTTAGCTATGCTTTGTATCTGAATACCTGAGTCCATGTTGGTGCTTGTATGGTTTGCATTTAGTACCCTTACACCGGTTTTATGAAGTGATTCATCTTGTCACACCCTTCACAATATCCTTTATTAAATCCTACAGATTAGTGCTCATGGGTGACTGAGCTCAGTCAAACAACCTTGACTTCAGGCCTTTAAGGGGTGCCAGCCTTCTTAATGTGAAACTAATATCAACAAAAACAAAAAGCATTTCTCAGACTTAACCAATTGAGGGTTTGATGAAGGTCCATTGGAACACTCAGTGAATTCTCATGACATTTATTCCCCTTCCATTAATAAAGTTGGGGTAATACAAAGTGGGTGGCAAAATTTGTTTTCACGTAATGGATGACTGATCCCAAATGGCCTTTTCAAATCCACTCCAGGAGCCAACTTTCCAAGTGTGAGTTCTTAAAATATATGCATACACATGCAAATTTGGATTCTCAAAAGAAAATGACAAATTTCACGCACAAAATAAGATGGGGGACTTTGGGATCATGGATTGCAAATTGGGATGTGTATCCAGGGTCTGTTCTCATGCAGTGTATTGTTTGACAGGTACTAGGTGATTATACAATTGTTCCTCTTGTTCTAAAACAAAATAACTTCACATCCTTATTGAAATTTTGACTTGAGATTTATTCACCTTGAATCAAATGTGTGTAAGAATTCGTATCACAGCTTAGAACTTTTTTTTCAGACCTAAAATAAAAATAACTTGTATCTTAATTCTACCAGTATCGTTTGCATGAATTATTAAAATATACAACTTTCTACTATTAATATTCTTGCGATCAATTCTTACAAGAGTGTGAACTCTTAGAGCTTTTGAATCTGCTTCCACCTGTCAAAGAAGCTCATGGACATTGTAAGTTTAAAGAAAGATGTTGGGTGATCTTAGCAAGAAGGAAAACATATTAGAAGAAAGTGAAATCCCCTCTCCATATCCAGGGGAAATTCAGAATGTCAGGGCCTTCTGAAAGACAACACAATCACAAAACCAGCAACATTTGAACCTTTAGACCAGCCAATAAGGAAGATTTCCTCCATTCTACTGTCAGTCATAGCACAGTTAAATGCTGTCAAGCAGGAAGTAAGACCAGTTCTCCACTCTGTTTAGAAAAGACTTTCTGTAATAAGAAATTTCCCTATAGCATCAGAAACAGGGGATTTCTGAGCCTGAGAGCCTTTAGAGCAGCTATGCAAATTGTATAGGTTCAGAATTGGGGGGGGCGGGTAGAAACAAGCATTTCAGTAAGAACCAGAAGCTTGATTTATGGCACCATGTTTCTTTGCCTTTTTAAAGTGTGTGCTTACTCTCTGCCTGCCATTAAGTGGCTTATTGACATAATGCCACTTGAGTTGGGAAGGATTATCATTCATCAAAAGGTCAAAATTTGATTGGGTGAGTGGCATGTAGATAATAGAAAGTGGGGGACACCAGAGTCTATTTTCTATTTCTTTACCTGTCATTCCATTTAGAACTTTGTTTTCAAGAGGAGGAGGTAGAAGAATGGGGGTGGGGGAGGAGAAAAGGGAAAAATCCCAAAAGAAAAGGCAATAGAGCTGCACACAAAATTCTTGAAATCCCTTGAGTAACATGGTCAGACCTGTGTGTTGGGAATATCGCTTTAGTAGCTGTGTTGAGGAAAGACTGAAGACAGGCCATAGATAGTAACTTTGAGGCTGGAAGGAACATTCGAGGTCATTGAGAGGGTTTCATCCTCTCACTTTATTATTGTAAAGGGGTATGTGGGTTTTGCCCATGTAGGTTATGAGTTTCCACATGGGTCTGTCTAGCTGTGGGCTCAAATGCAGGCAAGAAGAAATATCTCAACTCTCTTCTCCCACCCCAACCTTTCTCCAAGGGAGACTTTAGTAACTGCATGGAAAAGAAGCAGGAAGCTGGGGGGCAGACACTAGCCAGTTTACTCTCCTCAGAGACAGGGAGAGGACTAGGTTAAAAAGATATCTATTTGTTATCTTAAATATTGTTAGCCCAGGAGAAGTAATTTTCAGGGTCAAGTTGTGCTCCTGATTGCTTTCCCTTAATGGGGAAGGAGGGCTCTAAACAATGTATTCAAGATTTGACTCCCTTCCTACCAAATGCCACTTCTACTATGAACACACATAGGGAATAGCAAATAAACCAGTTCATCGAGACATATAGAAAACAGAAATCAGAGAAAGTGTACCTGTGAGGATATAAACCAGATAACACCCAGAGTGAATGAGCTCTCTCACTGGAAGTGAGATAATTCAGCTCAACCAAGAGAGAGGGTCTCAGATCTCACCCTTAAAATCTCTAGTATAATAACCTGGGAGTAGGAATATGATCCAAATACTATATTCTCTTCTTGTTGCCTTTTCACCAGATTCTTTGAATCTCTTCATGGAACCGAAGAGGATCTGGAAGGTAAGAATTCTCTCTCAAAACTGGACTCTGGAAAACTAAGATCTTTCTTCTCTCCAACTCTCACCAACTCCATTCCTCACATAGTCACAGAGCAGCAAACAATCAAATCTCCACCAATGAGAAGGATATCATACAAATGAGTTTTGAGGCTGGGCTTACATGGATGAGGAAAATGAGTCTCTGATGGTAGAAGCAAGTTGCCTAGGATATACAACCAGTACGTGTAAGAGGTAGAATTGGCAAGGAGATCAATTGAGAACTTATTACAATAGTCCAGGGGAGAGGCGATGAGTAAGCTAGAGTGGTGGCCATGTAAATGAGACAAAGAGATCATTAGAAGCTTTGATAAAATCAGATTCAGTAGTTAGAAAGGTAGATGGGCAATAAAAATAGAGACAAAGTGAGTAGAAAGCATTTTCTAAAGATTCATAATAGAAGAGAAACAGATGTAAATGGATATGAGACATGTTGTGAAGGTAGAATTGATTAGATTTGGCAACTGATTAGATATGGAGGGGTGGTGGTTAGGAAGAATGGAGATTCAAGGATTACTCTGAGGTGGCAAACCTATTGAATATCTGGAAGGATAAAGCTATGCTCAACAGAAATATGAAAATGAGGAAGGAGGCATGGATTTAGGTGAAAGACAAAGAGTTCTGTTTTGTACATGTTGAGTTTATGATGACTACAAGACATCCAGGTTTGAAGATGTCCAACAGGTAGGCAGATATATGGGACTAGAGCTCAGGAGTCAGAGAATAGAGCTAGATATAGATTTCTGAGTGATCTCCCTGGAGAGGATAACTAGAACTCATGGGAACTTAGAACATTACCAAGAAAAAGTACGTAAAGAGAGAAGAGGGCTCAAGACAGGGCCCTCAGTAAATCCACATGTTGGAACACAGGGAATGGAATACAGGGCATAGGTGATTATCCTGCAAAGAACACTGAAATTTTGGTCCAGCAGGTAGAAGGAGAACCATGAGAGAATAATGGACAAAGAGATCATTAGAAGCTTTGATAAAATCAGATTCAGTAGTTAGAAAGGTAGATGGGCAATAAAAATAGAGACAAAGTGAGTAGAAAGCATTTTCTAAAGATTCATAATAGAAGAGAAATAGAGCTTCAGGAGATGATAGGATCAAGATTTCTAAATCTAATAAGATTTCTAAAGGAGAGGAACATTTGTAAACAACCAGAATGAAAATTAGGGAGAGAAGGCAGCAAACTTTTAGAGAAAGACAGTGGATCATGTGTGAATCGAAGACACAAGCAGAGGGGTGGGTGATCTCTTAGCAGAGGAGTATGGCCATCTCTTCTTCTGAGACCAGAATAGAGAAATAAGGAGTGGAGGATTATGTTGAAGTGTATTCTAGACCAGGAAATGTGGTCCTCCAGGTTCAGAATTGCTACAAAATGAGGTACCCATAGGACATCTAATAGTTAACAAAAGGAGGTTTACCTAACCATAGCGTGGAAAGGATTGTCAGAAAGAATAACTCATAGATTCAACTGAGCTCACCTTTCCTTCCTCTTTTCCATGGCAAAAGGGTTGTGCCAACCTGCCTTTGCCTTTGCCTTTGCCAATGCCAGCATTTACTTCATCAGGGCTCATATTGCTCCCACTCTGCTGCTTGCTACCTCTTGAGCCTGAATTTTGGCCTCTGCCACTGGGGTCCACATTGCTGCTCATTCTATTGCCCCTGCCACCAGGATCCCTGGCCACTCACTTCTAGCAATATCCATACCACCTCCCTTGCTAGGGGCTAAACAACTGCCTCTATGCTATCTGAATGTTGCTTCAGGCATAGCCATCTTTAGGACCTGAGTGCTGCTAACGTATTGTGGGGCCAGTGATATCTTCCTAAATTGGTCCCCTTATCCCAGAGTTAAACATTTTCCCCCAATGCGAAGGCCTGAGAGATTCCCACCTTGTTCCAGACTGGGTGTTGCCCCCCTGCACTGAGGCTTGAATTTTTGTCCACTGTTTTACAGCTGTGACCATACATGCTGCTACTATCCCCACTTGTGTGGGGCTGAATGTCCGAGGTGCTGCCATTGATGGGACATGCTAACCAAGAGCTGCTTCTGTAGTCCAAGGTCTTATTGCTGCCTCAGATGCTGCCACTGTACCTCTGTACCAGCCCAAGTGCTGCTCTAGGCCCCTCCTCATACACCAAGCCAAATACTGCTTGGGTGAGTGCTACCACAGGCATTGCCGCTGCTGGGGCCCCAGCTCTGACCTGCTATCCTGGGCCTTATAAGTACTTTTGATACTGGGGCCTCAGTGTTGTACCCTTCCCCTCCCCCCAGTGCTTAGCTGAGACTTGTGCTCACTGCTGCTGGTCCTCTATGCTTGGTCCTGTGCTGAGATCTGCTCTACCAAGGGCTCTTGCCCATACTTCACTGGAAGTCCCAGAAAGAGCTACCATTCAGAAGAGAGAACAGAAACTGTCTCTTTTAAACTTTTTAAACTCACACAGGGCCCTCTTGTCCTCAGCAAATCAACTGGGGTGCATTTTGCGTATTTGTCCATATCTCCAATTCTGGAAAATTCTCTTGTCTCCTAGGGAGCTAAAGAATTGTCTTTTCCAGTGCTTTACACCTAATAGTCCCAACATGGTCCATGTGGCACAGTTCCCAATGACTTCCCAAATGCTCCAAAAAAAAAAAAATCCAAAGCATTTTTTTCAGCACAGTTCTGAGACAATTCCAAAATGTGAGTCTTAATGGAGGGCCCAAACTGAGGACAATTGATTGTCTTGGAGACCACATTCATTCCCAAATACAAAAATTATGCAAATTCAACAAAGGACAATTTACAGTATTTTTCATTATTTTTCCACTCAGGGTCATGTCATATCTAACCCACGTGTCACACAGGGCAAGGAGACTTAACCAGGCAGGGCCCCTGGCTGCTTTTGCCTCCTCCTTTGTTAGCCCTCCATTAGAGGTCTGTGTGCGTCAACAGGAACAAGCAGGCACTAAGGTCAAAGGCTACCAAAACAGTTGCAGTATAGCAATGGAAGTTCCACAGCAATGGAAGCAGATAGTCAATCAATTAGCATTTATTAAGCACCTACTATGTGTTAGGCACTGCACTAAGTGGTGGGGATACAAAGAAAGCAAAAACAATCCCTGCCCCAGGAAGTAACAATCTAATGAGGCAGATCTCATAACAAGCAAACATTACGTAAAAATAAGTTATATACAATATAGATTGAAAATAATTAACAAAGGGAAAGCATTAGAATTAATAGGGATTAGGAAAGCCTTCCTGTAAAAGATGGGATTTTAGTTGGGGCTTAAAGGAAGCCAGGGAGGCCAGGAGATGAGGACAGAGAGCTTTCTAGGTGTGGGGGACAGCCAATAAAAATTCTTAGTCAGGAGACGGAGTCTCTTGTTCATGGAACAGCAAAGAAGCCAGTGTCATTGGATCAAAGAATACATAGGGGAGGGTATTGTGTAAGGTGAAAGAAGGCAGGAAAGGTAAGAGTTGGGGCTAGGTTATGAAGGGCTTTGAACACCAAACAGGATTCTTTATTTGATCCTGGATGTGACAGGGAACCACTGGATATTATTGACTATGGGGAAAGAGGGGTGCTGGGACGTGACATGGTCAGACATACACTTTAGGAAGATCCCTTTGGCAGCTGAATAGAGGATGTATTTAAATGGGGAGAGACCTGGGGCAGGCAGATCAACCAATGAAAGGCTATTTTACAAAAGCCCAGTTGTGATGAGAGCTTATACTAAGGTGGTACCAGAGGAGACAAAAAGGAATATTTGAGAGATGATAGTAAATCAGCAAATAAACACTTATTGAGCACCTACTATGTGCCAGGCACTGTGCAAAGTGCTGAGAACACAAAAAGAAGCAAAGATGGTCCCAGCCGTTAAGGAGCTCACACTCTAATGGATTAATAATAAAGATCTTTACATAGTGCTTCAAGATTTGCAAAGCATTTTACAAAGATTATCATATTTTATCCTTACAACAATAATCCTTATTATTATCCTCATTTTACAGAAGAAAAAACTAGAGTGTGTGGAAGTTAAGTGACTTGCCCCGGGTCACACAACTAATGTCTGAGGTTAGATTTGTACTCAGGTCTTCTTGACTCCAGATAGAGTGCTTTCTCCACTGCACCATATAGCAAAAAAAGGTGGGGGAGGGGGAGAGGAGAGACACTGGAAAGAAGATCCTAATCAGACTCTGCTCTGTAGAGGTGAAATATTAACTGGTTAATTAGTAGCCTTACAAAAGTAGTGTATGACTCAACAAGACTTCAATGTTAGCCTCCCAACTGACTGTACTGGTAGTCGCAGCTACTAAATTCTGTTCTAATCATCTGATGGCTCTTTATTTCTTGGCATTCCCATTTCTATGTAGGAAATAAACTACCTGTTCCATACCTGAGTGATCAAGAGCATGTTAGCACTGAAGAACTACGATAGGAGAGGTAACAAAACATTTCATTAAGAGACGTATAACCAGAAAAAGAAGTAGGTTAGGCATGGAATGGAAGTAAGAGGTATCTACCCTCATCGAATGTGGGCAATACATCTAGTGACATCTGTGTAATGTAAAAAGATTGAAACAGGTTAGATAGATCACTTGTCAAGTAAATATGGAAATACGGAAAGAAATGGGCAAAAGTCAAACAGGATGGAAAGTTATGGCGACCATGTGATCTGCACCTTTAGAGGCATGACCCACATCAAAGAGGTCACAGAGCCAAGTATTGAGTGATGCCATCTTGCTTTCCAAAAATATCCCTACTTTGCTGATTTCCTTTCTCAAAATAAAAATATTTGTCCTGCATGCCAATGTAAAATTAAAAATTCTAAGCCCTTCACAAGGTGGATTTTCCAACAATGACTATGAAGGTATTGGAAGGCAGAAATGGGGGTGTTGTTGATATTCTGGGTAGTCTTCTAGGTTCCTTCCTATTGGTATAAGTTTCCATCAAACGAAATAGATTCACTTGCACTTTCCAGTGTTACACTCTTCTTGCCCCTGCTACTTGGTAGTGGCAGTATTTATTTACTCTTCATTGTAGGGCCTCATGACTTTTTGCGGCAATAGACTTTTCTCAGTTCTTCAATTATACAAGGTCTCTAGGACTCATCTTTATCGATCTCCCAAAGAGAAAGATTTTCTTGTAAATCACATGTTCCTTGTGTAGACAAAAGCTGCTTGTTTGTGATATGGTTTGGTATCTGTTCAAGTGGCTTTCTCGGCTTCTGTTTTCTGAAAGCAGGCTTGATCCATAAGGGGCACTGTGCGTACTCCGCTGGCTAAACCTGAGGATTGTGCATTTATGAATATGGACAGGAAAGTAAGAGGCCCTTGGTGGCCATGGGTTGTATTGTTTCCAAACAGCCTGCTGCCATGGCAACAAGCCCTATTAGAGAAGCCACCTTGTCACCACAACTTTAGGCCCAAATAATTCAACAGAAAAGATAAAATGAGATGTGGCAAC
The DNA here is from genome assembly GCF_011100635.1 of Trichosurus vulpecula. Taxonomy (NCBI): domain Eukaryota; kingdom Metazoa; phylum Chordata; class Mammalia; order Diprotodontia; family Phalangeridae; genus Trichosurus; species Trichosurus vulpecula. The sequence continues at coordinate 57,947,979 of NC_050578.1, forward strand.
TTTATCTTGCTCCATCTTTTACATAAAGCAATTTCTCAGAAATATGATCAGCATTAGAGACAACAAGCGTTTAAAATTTAAAAGGCCCTGGGAGAGAGAAAAAGTCTATTCACATCAAGGAGTTTTGAAAGATGAGTGAAAGATGGAATAAAACATGATAGGACTGCAATGTTTAACTTTTTCTGCACTGTGAACAACTAACTCAAGCTTCAGAATTTGGAGATTATGACCATGAAGAAATGACTAGAGAATGTATGTATAATAGAGAGTTTATCCTTCTTGGTCTATAAATTGCAAAAGACAAGAAAAGTTACTTGTCAAGGTTAGGAAAAATCTGGATTTTTTTCCAAACAGTGGTACAACCATTGATGATATGAACCTTCTGAGAAGCAGGGTGGTATGATTGAAAGTGGACTGGCATGAGAGCTGGAAGCTGAGGGTTCAAATCTCTGCTCTGGGACTTCTGGAGAGTCAGCTCATCACCCTGGGCCACATCTTTCTCACATGGAAAAATGAAAAGGTTAGGCTAGATGATATTACTTTGATCTGTTGACTGTATTAGGCTCTCAGTCTTCTGTTCCAAGCTTCTCCTCCAATGTTATTAGTCCTCTGTTGGCATCTCTCCTTTGATCCCCCACCCACCCAACTCTTACATCGTGTATGTGCCTACCCCCTTCCCCAGAAGAATGTAATTCCTCAAAGAGAGAAATTGTGTTATTTTTGTATCTCCAGCACCTAGAATGTTATTGCTTGCAATAAATGAATACAACATTTAATTTAATGGCAGCCTGGATGACTTCTATCTTTTGAGTATTCTTACCCAAGTACAGGCTTAATTAGATGATTTCTGAGATTCTGTCAAATTCTGAGATTTTGTGAAATTGCTGATGGGCAGATATAGGCACCAAGTCCAAAGTAGCAGATTCCCGGAAGGACTTGGATGTTATTCTAAGTTTGTGCATCATTCACTTACTTTCAGCATCTCAATCCCCTGGGAAAAGACCGTTTTAAATTAGGCATCAATCCATCGAAGCAAGCATGTATGAAGTACCTACTATGTGCTAAGCAACTATGCTAGCACTGGGAATACAATTACAATGAATTAAACAATCCCTATTCTGAAGTTTATATTCCAAAGGCTCAGTTTTTAATTATTGGTACCAATGAGGATCATGAATTCTATGCCAATTTGAGCCAATTAATTTTGTTCTGTTTTTATGGCCACTGAAAGTACCTCTTAAAGCAGGGCTTTGCCTCTAGTGTACAAACATGGTGTGTGTGCATATATATGTATATATGGTGTATGAATGTATGTATAAGTTTTAGGGATGAGGGGCTTCATTCCTTCATCCATGCATTCATACTATGGAGAAGGCATTATATTAGGCACCATGTACATCACCGAGAAGGATAAGGACATCATGCGAAGCCTAATTTGTTCTGCCATTGTTTCTTCTTACAGAGAAAAAAATGTAGAGTAATTTAACTTTTTAATAAAACACTGTTTCACATCACATTTGTGTATGTGTGTCTTTGGTTTTCGTATTATATACTATACCTGCTTTTATGGATTCATGACCTTAGTTGTGCGAGTATTCCTCCAACCAGAGCAGTTTGCAATTTCGTCTTATCCTGCATCATTCTTGTCCTTGTCTTTTCATAAGTCCTATAGTAACTATCTACCCAATGCATTTTTTTATTTTAAAAATATATATTTTACAAGATATACAGGCAATGGGGTATAGAAATATATCTCGCCCTACAAGAAAGTAAGGGGAAAGGGGATGGCGGGGGAGTGGGGTGATAGAAGGGAGGGCAGACTGGGGAAAGGGGCAATCAAAATACATGCCATCTTGGGGTGGAGGAGGGTAGAGATGGGGAGAAAATTTGTAACTCGAAATCTTGTAATCTTGTGGAAATGAATGTTGAAAATGAAAAATAAATTTTTTAAAAAACTTAAATATATATATACATTAATATTTCATCATACCAGTGTAGGCCTCACTCTCATTACAGGACTGGTTCACCTCTGTTTCCAGTCATATATTTATTTAGTGTTGACTTTTATGCCATATTATATACACATGTTATTGTTTAATAATGAATTGAAGCCCCTGCTCCCTGCCTTCCTAAATTTCATCCAGAATGCCCTTCTCCCCTTATTCAACTATCTGTATGCATGTGTGACATGATTCAAGAAATACATCAATGTTAAATAAAAAGAATGTGCATCCATAACTTGTAAATATGCATACAACAAAGACTGAGTTTTGGTAAATGTCCATTGTGAGGAAGAAAAATGAGCAAATTCATAAATACTTCTATTTTCAAGAATAAGGTTATCACCTACCCTGCAAGAAAATGAACATTGGAACAAAATTTTTCCTGAACTCTTTCATATCTGATGATTGTTATTGGTAAAAAAAAGTCCTTTCTAAATTAATATATCGATACTGAGAAAAATGAAAATAAGAAAATCAGATACAGAATTGAAAGAAAAGTTAGAATGCTTTGTAATTCTATTAGATTACTCTCCAAATGTAGAAAATGTGATCTTTTATTTAATTTTATATAACATGAAGTTATTTTCTATCTCAAAATCTTTCCTCTCAAGATGATACATGTACTCTATCACCTTTAAAAAAATTTAGCCAGTAATAGGAAAGTATTTCAATAAATCAAACAATAGCAAACATTTATTAAGTACCTGCTATATGTCAGGCACTTTTAAGATATGGAGAGACAAAGACAGAAATGAAAAAGTCCCTCCTCTCAAGGAGTTTACATTCTAGTAGAAGAAACTGTATGTACTTATGTAAGTACATACAAAATACCTATGAGAAAAATACAAGATAGCTCCATAAATTAAAATAGACGATAGATACTTGAGAGAGAGAAAGAAAGAAAGAGAGAGAGAAAGAAAGAAAGAGAGAGAGAGAAAAGAAGAGAGAGAGAAGACACTAGCAGCTGGGAGGGGGTAGGGTATGATCAGGGCCTCACATGTGAGGTGGCATTTGACCTGAACTTTGAAGAAAACTAGGGAAAATAAGAGGTGGAGGAAGGGAAGGAGTACATTGCAGACATGGGGATATCCTGTGCAAAGCACAGAGAGAAGTGAGAAATGAAATCTGCATTCTATATTTTCTGGCCTGACACAGTTCATCATCTGACTTAAGTTATGTCTTTTCCATATACCAACCCGAGGAATGAATATCAGAATGAATCCAGCAGATTTTATAGCTGCAGCTGCTTTTAGAATACACTCTCTACATTTCATAATCAAAGTGGTTTGGAAAATGCGATTAATTTGACTATATATAGCATTACTGATTGCAGTGGGATTTGTGCAGTAGCATCTTATAATTTCTTACATCAATTCTGCATCTCAGAGAGTACCAGTGAAGAAAAGTCACATATCATAGCTGGTCCCTTTGGAATTCCGACCCCAAATTTCATGTTTTGATGCTGCAGTTTCGTTTTGTTTTTGCCCTGATTCAGTTTGTCCTTGGAGCTGTTTGTTCTTATCATAAACATGACATGCTGTAAGACACGAGTGAGGCTGCACTTAAGCAAAATGGTTATTTCCTTAACTTGACTCACCTCGGTACCCTGGAGATTTACACTAGTTCCTGATTTCACAGGTCTCCTGTGCATGTGAATTTTCATGAGATCCTATTCAACTGGAGTAACCAAGAAGAAAGAACAATGTCCCTCTATAAAAGTTAGGTTCTGCATTGTCCCTTACATAGCCTACTGATGAACGTGAGATGGCAAAGTCATCTTCATTAGGTGGAATTTAATAGTGAATCAAAGTTCTGGTGGAGAATAGACTGATCTAAACTTTAGCCTCCCTTGGGTCCTGCTGAAAGATTAGAGGGAAATAGTAGGGCTTGAGTAAGTTGAATGTATCAGATTGTTTTTCACTAATAGTTCTCTTGTAAATCTCTGAGAACCACCCAGTTTAACCCTAAAAAACATAAAGAAGGCAAAGCAAAATGGAAAATCCGACAAATGAGATTGATTTCAGGGGTATGCTCAACAAGTCTTGTGATGCCCCTAATAGCGACTGGTCACAGGTGCCTCAGAGTTTAGAGTTTGTGTATTCTAATAAAATTCGTCTTTCAGAAGGAAAACTGTCTCTTTGTTTGTAATAACTCATATGGAATATAAATGCAACGTAGACAGCTGAAAAGATCCAGGGTTATAATTTAGCTTTGCTTTTAATTTTGTTCTATGATCAGTAATTCTGAGACACAATTGTTAAGCATTTCCTCAAGGAGGAAAAACTTGTACTAAAAAGAAAAAAAGAAAGAAAGAAAAATCTATAAGCCCAGAAAGGGTTAACCAGCGAGTAAAGGGGACAGTCTTGGCAAAACCCAGCACCCAGCACCTGTACAGCAGGATCAGACACAGTTAACAAGGGGAGAAAAAAGGAGAAACAAATGTGTTAGGTGATCTTTACAGTCTGAAGAAATCTCTGTTGTACCACGAGGCATTTGCTCCTTGCCTTTTATTTCTAATTTCCTTTCAAAGAATTCGTTAAGTGAAAAGGGAGATGGTGGCTGCTCAGTATATCAAAGCTCAGTTATCAGCTGACTGATTTCTGGAATCTTTATTGTTTCATGAGTGTCTTATGATGGGTCGTGTGGTAATATAGGGAAGCCAAGTTTAAATCAAAAAGATAGCCACCTAAGTGCTAGGGAGTCAACAGAACTCAAGGGGGAAAAAGGAATTGTCACTCTGTCGTGTAGAAATTCAAACTGATAGGAGTTTATGTGTCTAAGAAGGTTTCTTCCCCCGTGTGTGTGTGTGTGTGTGTGTGTGTGTGTGTGTGTAGGATGAAAAGAAGCTGGAAAAAAGGGGGAAAAAGCAATAGTAAAAACTTTATTGAGATAAATTGACTATTGGCAATGGGCACAATTCTCTAGTTAAATGGAAAACACAAGTTTTTGTTAACTTTAAGAATAAAGCTCTTTCCTTTCACATTATCTTTTGGGGGAGGAGAGCTCAGATAATTAGACTACAAAACTGAAACTCTAATTTTAAAGTTGAGCCATAAATCTAGGGGCCTATTTAAATGTCCGATTCTAGAATTAGACCATTTAGGATAAAACAACCTGTGAGGGCCATGAAAATGTCTAAATTAATGAGAGTGAGTGAGAAGTCACTTCCCCTTGGAAGAAGCAAGAAATATAGACCCCATACATTCTCCATCTCCTAGGCATAAGGAATGATTTATATATCTTCCCCCTTCTATTTTCAGCAATACTACTCCTCACCGGGACCTGTATGTCCAAAAATATTTATAGCTGCTCTTTTTGTGGTGGCAAAAAAATGGAAATTAAGGGGATGCCCCTCAACTGGGGAATGGCTGAACAAGTTGTGGTATATGAACGTAATGGAATACTATTGTGCTACAAGAAATGGGGAAGATATGGACTTCATAATAACCTGGAAAGACCTACCTGATCTGATGGTGAGTGAGAGAAGAACCAGGAGAACATTATACACAACCACAGACATATTGATTCTGTGATGACTAACTTTGATAGACTTGGTTCTCCTCAGCAATACAAGCAAGGCTCAAAGACAGCTCCAAAGGACACATGATGGAAAAAGCTAGCTACATCCAGAGAAAGAACTACAGAGTCTGAATGCAGATTGAGGCAAACTATTCACTCTCTTTTTTTTTCCTCTTTTTTGAGTTTTATTTCTTCTCTCTCATGATTCATTCCATTGGTCATAATTCTTCTTTGCAACTTGACTATTGTGTAAATAAGTTTAATGTGAAGGTCTATGTAGAATCTATATTGGACTTCATGCCGTCTTGGGGGGCAGGGAGGAGGGGAGGGAAGGGAAGAAAATTTAAAACTCAAAAACATGTAAAACTAAGTGTTGTAAACTAAAAATAAAAAATCTAATTTTAAAAAAATACTATTCTTTACTGCTGGTTAAGTGTAAAAAATTAAGATTCTTAAAAGGCGAATAGATATAAGAAATGTGTTGAGGTACTGTATTGTCTTTCAAACCACTTATCCATTCCTTTAACATGATTTTTAGTACAATCTCTTTTGTTCTAGGCTAATTAAACTAATAGTTTTTAGTGGTGTTATAGCTAGTCTAAAATGAATATTTGTCTTTATGTGAAGGAGGCTCACAAGCTCTGGTAGGTTGTACCAAAGTTGAAAGAATGAGCCCAGTGGCTAACAGCATCTCTGTCAGCTGAGGACTGACCTACAAATTCTTCAGGGAAGCTAATTAACAGAAGATTGACTCTGGTGGTGAACATTTTGGCCTTTGCAACACATGGAAATTAGTTTTCCCATGCTGAGATGTAAAGTGATTATGCTGTTACAAGAGAGTATCCATATTGATTAAACTGGAGATGGCCTAGAAGAGGAAAATCGGAATGTTAAAGATCTCTGAGCCTTTGCATGTGCTGATTGGTCAAAGAGATGGAGACTATTAAATCTGGAGAAAACTTTGGGAGAAACATGATAGTTCTCGTCAAATAACTGAAGATCGATCATATGTTAGAGGCATCACACTTGTCCTGTTTGGCCCATATGGGCAGAACTGGTTCAATAAGTCAAATTTAGCCGCCAGGTTTGGAACAACTTCTTACCAAGCAGAGCTCTCTGAGGGCCTAATGAGTCCTGGCTGGATAAGCAATAATGGAGATTTCTCTGAGATATTATGTCTTGGACTTAGTAGCCACTGATATCCCTTGCAACTCTCAAAAATTTGTGATTCTGTGATGAAATTATGGGTACTTAAAAATATAAATATATTTGCAGAAGGTAAATACTGTTTCTACAAAAATCAGCAAAAGAGGTCAAAATGTATAAGTAATTGAGCTATAAAGGGTGATATCATAAATAAATTAGGGAAGCATGGAAAAATATACCTATCAGATCTATGGGTAAGGGAAGAGTTTAGTACTGACAAGAGACAGAGAAGATTATGGGAAGTAAAATAGTTCATTTTGTTACATGAAATTAAAAAGCTTTTGCACACAAACACACACTCACTAATGTAGCCAAAATTAGAAGGAAAACAGGAAATTGGGGGAAAATGTTTGCAGCAAGTTACTCTGATAAAGGCCTAATTTCTCAAATATATAGGGAACTAAGCCAAATTTATAAAATTAAAAGCCCTTCCCCAGTTGATAAATGGTCGAATATGTACAGACAGTTTTTAAAAGAAGAAACCAAAACTATTAATAGTCACATGAAAAAATACTCTAAATCACTACTAGAGAAATACAAATTAAAACAGTTCTGAGATATACCTTACACTTTGGCTGACGTGACAGATTGGCTAACATGACAGGAAAGGAAAATAACAAATGCTGGAAGGGATGTAGAAAAATGGGGCACTAATACACTGTTGGTAGAGTTGTGAACTAGCCCAGCCATTCTGGAGAACAATTTGGAACTATGCCCAAAAGGCCATCAAAATATGCAGACTCTTTGACCCAGCAATACCACTACTAGGTCTATGTCTCAAAGAAATTTTTAACAAAGGGAAAAGGACTTATTTGTACCAAAGTATTTGTAGCAGCTCTTTTTGCAGTGGCAAAGAATTGAAAATCAAGGGGACGCCCATCAAGTGGGGAACAGCTAAACAATCTGTGGTATATGATTTAATGGAATACTATTGTACTATAAGAAATGACAATAAGGATGGTGGCAGAAAAGCCTGGGAAGACTTATATGAACTCATGCAAAGTGAAATGAGCTGAACCAGAGAACAATGTGCACACTAACAGCAATATTGTGAGGATGACCAACCGTGAAAGACTTAGCTACTCTGATCAAGACAATGATCCAAGACAATTCCAAAGGATCCATAATGAAAAAATGCTATCTGCCTCCAGAAAGAAAACTGATGAACTCTGAATGCATACTTTTTTGCCTTCTTTATTTTTATTGTTTTATCTTGTTTTCGTTGCAACATGGCTAATATGGAAATATATATAATTGAAATCAAATTGGAGGAATGGGAGGGAGGGAGAGGATTTGGAACTCGAAATTTTTCAAATGATTGTTAAAAAATTTTACATGTGATTGGGAAATATAACAAATAAATAAATAAATTTTAAAAACAAGATATTAACAGGATGAAAATTGCCAACTAAAAGTTAATAATGTACCAACAAAGAGAGAGAGAACACCAACCTACAAATGGAAGGGGATGGGGAAAGGGGTAAAATTTACTTTACTCCACAGCCTCATTTTGTTGTTATTGTTCAGTCATTGTAATCATGTCTCATTCTTCATGACCGCATGTGGGATTTTCTTGACAAAGACACTAGAGTTATTTGCCATTTCCTTCTCTAATTCATTTTACAGATGAGGAAACTGAGGCAAACTGGGCTGGGTGACTTGCCCAGGGTCACACAGCTAATAAGTGTCTGGGTCCAGATTTGAACTCAGGAAGATGAGTCTTCCTGGCCTGGCATTCTATCCACTTTGCCACCTAGCTGCCCTTTTCCCACAGCTACTTTACTTTGTCTAACTATATTTACAATACTTCAATTTATAGTTGAAAGCAAGTTTCTTCAGCAAAGGGATCTCTTGTTTCATTTTGTCTTTGTATCACCTCCACAGTGATAGCACAGCACCTGGTCACACATTAGGCCCTTAATAAATGTTGATTGAATTGGCCAAGTTGAAATGCACTAAATTAAATACTACCTCAAGTATCTGTGGGTTTTTTCAGTGAGGAGACTTTTACTCCTTCCACACCAATAGTAACCCCTTTCCAACTTGGGTAATTCGTCTTCAGTAGTATCGATAGCTGCAGAATTCATCACCCTGCCTGCCAATGTGTTCTTGAGCATCTCTAAACTTAGACAAGCTGGTCTTTGAATAATAGATATGGAGTCTATGTGCTCTAAGCCTTCCCAGCTTGGGAGGACCTGCAATATCACAGTATCTTGCACTTGGAATATGTTTGTTAATCTCCTCTCATATGTTTGTTGTTTGGGTTTTTTTGCCAAATCACTGATATAAAGGTTAAGCAGCAAAAGGCTGCTTAGATCCCAAAGTCATTCAGTGATCTATCATACCAAATGACCATTTTGACAATTTTTTGGGCCAAACCACTTTAGAATCTACACAGCAGTCCTATTTTCAGTGCTGTTTTATCCTTTCTTCAAATATAAAAAAGGAAGATTTTGTCAAAAGCTTGGCTTTGTCAGATTTGTGCTTTTCTGGCCTAACTTTCAAAAACTTTCGAATTCACTGTGACTATCATGTCACATGAGACAGTGGAACTCTAGGACCTTGAGGAGATGTGAGTCATGCGAATGTGGCCCTAGAGTGCAGGGTTCTAAAAATGTTTTAGATGATTGAATCTCTCAAAATTTTTGTAGTTTATCTCACATTTTAAGTTTGTATTTTTAAAGAAAAGTTTAGTTGTTAGTTAAAAAATTCAATTAAGATTTAGTTTCTTTAGTTGGACAAATAAAAATAATGTCTTTTATAATTATTTAATAAATCTTTGCCTTAAAAAACATAAATTTCCCCTTGCACACTCCCTAGAAAATTATTTTGTGCTTGCCTATGATGTAAATATGTAGTATACATATATTGGGAGGCCTAAATATACCTTCCTGGTCCCAGAAAGCAGATTGGAATCATTGAGTTGAAGTTGCAGAAAGTTCAGCCATGATCTGGGAAAAACTTGTTACCAGTTAGAGGTATCCATAGATGCTATGGAAGCCTTCTGTAGGTGCTGGGTTCTGCATTGCTGGAGGTCTTCAAACAAAGGCTGAAGGCAGCTTGGCCAGTGTAGACCTCTCTAAACATGTTCATTCTGTAATAGATAGTGTTCTGATGCTTCCTCATGGCATGGAGGGAACACTGAGTTGGCAAAGTCTGTGCCTGACCACAATCCCCAAGATGGAAGATGCATCAAGCCTAACAAAAAATGAAGAGACTAATTTATCACCAAAGTGTCACTTATGAGGAGATAGTTTTTTTCAGACTGATTGAAATCGGTGTAGACAGTTTACAAAAGAGAAGTGATGAAATCTCCAATCCTGGTGAAATCACAGATTCTTGTATACAGACAGAAGTCACAGCTGTCCTTGTTGCTGTTGTTTTAATAATAGCTGACATTTATATAGCATATTATATAGCACATTGCTTATGTTGTCTTATTTGGTCATCACAAACCTGTGGCCTACGTACTATTATGATCCCTGTTTTACTGATGAGGAAACTGAGACACAGAATTAAGTGATTTGCCCAAGGTCACACAGCTAGTCAGTATCTGAAGCAGAATTGGAATTTAAGTCTTTCTGATTCCAAGTCCAGTGCTTTATCCGCTACACCACCTAGGTACCTTAATAGGACATAAGGTAGGCAAAATGTTCAGGCTTATGAAACCAAGCATTTTAGTGATTTACACTTCACATTTTAATGATTTACACATTACGTTCACATTTTAATGTTTATACTTATCTTAGAACTCAGCCACTGTCAGTAAACAAGCATTTCTTAAACACTTACCATGTATCAGGCACTAAGTGCTAAGAAGACAAAGAAAGACAAAAAACAGTCCCTGCCTTCAAAGAACTCATCTTCTATTTGCCTAGTAAGTAACCAGGTACATACATAATATATAGAGAAAAAATGGAAGATAATTTCAGATGGGGAGGAATTGGCTGGGGGAAGGTGATATGATGTCTACACTAAACTGCAGGGGATAGGATTCTGGCTGGGAATGGCCCTCTGTGTGTCTGTGTGTGTGTATGTATGTGTGTCTGTGTGTGTGTCTGTGTCTATGTGAGTGTCTATGTGTTTGTGTGTGTATTCCATTAATGATCACTCAGGAGGACTTAAATCCAGAAATCTCCTATAATGTGGTAAAAATATAATAGATAGAAAGTGTAATTGATGATATGTCCATTAGGGTAACATCAGTCTTTTCTTTAATCATCTGGAACTCAAAACCACAGACATCCTCTGATTCTGGAAGTGGTAGATGCTTATACCCAAAGCTACATATGCTACATATGCTGCATATAATTAAAAGATATGATAACAGTATGCTGGGGAAGTCAGTAAAAGAGCCATTGCCCTCAAAGGGTGCCTGGCACCTTTAGGAGTGGGGTAAATCCCTGGAAAAAAAGTGTTTGAATTCCAAGATGCTTTTGAAATAGGAATTTGATATATGCTACCACTGTAATGTTTTGAGTCTGTTTGGATACTTGCTGACCGGTTCCCAGGATAACTTTTCATTCCTGCTGGTGTGAGTTACTGTTTGCACTTCTTTTACCAAGCCCACCTGCACCAATTACCTTTCTTTGTGCACAAGTCCCCTCTCACATGGTTGCAGGACTTTCGCATCTATTTTTCCACTAATTAACTCCATTCCCTACTTGGTATAACTTGTAAATCATCCCAGTTTCCCTTTGCTTTTATGACATCCTTGAAAATAAGTGTCTGAGTTCACGGGGAGGTCCCTGGATGAAAACCAGTTTCTTTGACCTTTGGTTCTGACTTATCCCTTCCCTAATACACTCCTATCCTATATCACATACATTATTAAGAACAATTATTTTATCCCCAGTTCCTCTTTGCATTTTTTAATCTACTGTCCCCTTATTTTTATTATACTTCTCTGTAGTTGGTAATGACAAACATCTGCAGTGCACCCTTGAGGCAGGTGTATCCTTACAGATAGGTCATTCAAAGTCCATGCAAATTAGGGTAGTTCCCACAGCAGCAGAATTTCCCCTGGAGAAGCAGGTGTGGCTTAACTGTTCAGTTTGCAGAATGGTTGTTGGTGTTCTGAGGCTTTCTTCTCTCAATTCGCCTTAACTATCACGTTATTGACACCAAAATTCACCAGAAGGAGCCACAAATACTGTTTCTTCTGTTCTAATAAATGGGGTCTCAATCTTCTAATAGTTATTATCTCTCCCAGTTTTACTCAGCTTTCCCACTGTCTGTCCTCTGAAAAAAGAATTAGGGTTAGGAAAGCTAAGGGAATTTGGAACATAGGTTATTTCATTGGTCAAAAAGAAAGCTAAATCAGAATATACTTCTAAATGAGTAATGTGGTATGTGTATGTAGTGGCATATGAAATATTTGATCAAAAAGATGAAGAGGTCATGTGGAGAGGGCCACATAGCCTGAGTGCTCCACCAGGAATCTTGAGATGTCAGAACAAAGTCAGAAATAACTCTGTACATGGACCTCCCTTAAATCCAGTAAAATTTTCTGGCCTTCCCTTCATGACAGAGAAGTGTGAATTATTATGATATTAAAAGATGAAAATGTTGCTATTATACAATACCACACATATGTTTTATGCATTTCTGAGTTTCTAAACTTTTTCTGTGTCATCTGCTGGCCTTCATGTGTCTTCTGTGGCTTCCACAAAACTCCCCCAAAATTACCATTTAATTTTTTTTAAATTTTAAACTTAAATACAAAATAAGAAGAGAAAAAAAGAAACAAACGTAAACGCTAAAACTCAAATACAAAATAAGAAAAGAAAAAAACTGCCATATGCATAGCAGAATATGACAAGATTCAATATATAAAGCAATAAATTTCCATTTCCAGAAAGCCTATATAACAAATACTGTACATTGTGTTCAGAATTGTCGATCTTTCCTTTACTTCCTTGGAGGTTTTATTTTATGATCTGTTGTGCACACCATTTAATTTCTTATGCCAATCCATGATATATTGAAACCACAACGGGGAAAGTCATGATGTGGAAGAGATAATTGTATTTTGCAACAACTATTCTACAAATTTCTGAAAGCTGTAGGAAATCCAATTACCACAGAGCTTGGTACACAGTAAATACTGCTGAATTGAAACAAGAAAGTGCTATTCTTTTCCTTTTAAAAGATAAATTGATCATACCAGTTTTGTTTTACTCTGTTGCCAATATATAGAACTAGACTATTTCGTTGTCTTTTCCTTTTTCAAGTTTTTGAGAATTTTCTATAACCATTTCCTCTCAATGCCAATATGTTATAATCTATATCTATTCCTCTTTGGACCAATTCTAAATGATTTTGCTTCTGCTTTCTATACTTATCATAATAGGAACTATTAGAGCCATCTCTAGGACCCAGCAAATTGTAGATCTTGGAACAGCAGCCAGATGAGCACTTCTCTGGGATGTATGAAATGTGTTGAGCAGAAGACACAGATTAGATCAATGATCTACCACTCCAACTCTGACAAACTATGTAGAAAGATTAAAAGTTTTCAAATCATTTCAATAAGCAAGCTTTAAAAAACTTTAAAGTAAGCCTTAGCCCATACTTCTCAAGTCACTGAAGCCATTTTTCACTCTAGAGAAGCGTGTTCACAACTAATGGATTTTCAGAACTCTGCTTACCCACAATACATTGCTATTATGCTTTATAATTTCTCTATTTTTCATCAGATTGTAACTTACTTTTGCATCAGTCTTGTTATTTTTGATTAATTTTTGTCTTCTAAAATAATTCTATTCTATAAAATATAATTCTATTTTTAAATTATAATAGAGTTTTTATAATAGAGCTGGCTGTTTGTTCTGTTTTGGCCAATTTTGCATTTTTCTGAAGAGAAGAGACTTAATCTTTGTAATTTTGAATTTATTTTTGTTTTTGTTAAAAAAAATACCTACAATTTTAGCCAAAAATTGCTATATGTATACATTAGTGCCTTTTCCTTATTCCACCTTATTAGTGCTTCATTGGCCTTTTAAAATTTTTAAATGTGGATCATTTACTTCCCAATATAGTCCTGGGACTTAAAAATAGCTTTCTTAGAGGCACTATAATATAGCTACAAGAAAGTTGGCCTTTGAGACAGGAAGAGCTGGGTTCAAGTGCTTTCCTCTGACTTGCATTACCTAAAAGATGGTTGAGGATACCTCTTTGTATTCCAAGTAACTCTCTAAGACTGTATATAAGTGGCAAAGCAAGTACTAATCATTGTTAGAAGGCGTTTCCTCACTAAGAATTCACTATATCAGTGACATCACTGTTTTAGAAAAAATAAAAAACACCTAAAGGTTGTCCTCACTGAAAGAGAATGTGGAATTATTAGAAGGGGCACTGAGGATAAATTATGTGAACTTAATACAGAATAATAGTTACTCTTTAAAAAAACAAAACAAAAACCTTTAATTCTGTAATTTCTGCTGAAATTTATAGAATTTTAGACATGAAACTAACTGTGGTGAGCATCTAATTAAAGAATCTAATAGTTCTTAAATACCTTAGACAGCTAATTTAACCTTTCAGCTAATTCTGGAAATTCTCAGACAGATAGTCCTCCAGTCTCTGCTCCAGAACAACAAATTATACTATTTACCATTTTCAAGGCAACCTATTTCACTTTGAGGCTATCTTCAGACAGTTTTATATGTCTACAAGTTATATTCTTTCTCTTCACCTTCATCCCAACTACTGTCACAGTAAAATATAAGGTTCTCAAGAGCAAAGTCTTTCATTTTTTAATTTGTATTCCCAGAACCTAATATACTGCTAAGTACTTAATAAATATTTGTTGGATTGAGTTGAAATATGTAAGCTTGAGTACATCACTAAACCTTTCTAAAGTCTGTTTCCACATGTGTGAAATTGTAATAATAACATTTGTACTCTCAAGGGTAATTTAGTATAAAACTTTAAGCACTGCATAAATATGTCAAGATTTTTTTGTGAACCTAGGAGTCCATCAATGTATGGAATCCCAGTGAATTAACTCTGTTTTCCAATACGGATCTGCCTTTACCCTGTAACTTACGGTCTCAGGAAGTTGACTAGGAGACATATAAGTTTAGGGGTAGGGTACCTGTGGCCCTCTAGATCCTCAAGTGAGGCCCTTTGACTGAATCTTTGGATTCATTAGATTCACTTGGATTCAGTCAAAGGGCCTCACTTGAGGATCTAGAGGGCCACATGTCACCACGAGGTTCCAGGCCCCTGGGTTAAGTGACTTGCCAAGCCTCACACACCTAGTATGTGTCAGTCAAGACTTGAACCTGAGTCTTCTTGACTCAAAGACCACTCCTTCTACTACTCCATGCTTTCTCTCTATGAGTATTATTATTTTGATTTGCTTCCAATCAGGCCTTATTTGTCATTTAGGTCCTTTGAACTCTTTTGACTGTGATAACAATTTGTTCTTTAGACCTCACTGATGCCTCATTTCCAACCCATTCATTTTGTCCCAGATGTTTTTCATTCCCTCAATACTATTTGCTTATTGTAGCATGGACATATCCTCTAACCTCATTCTCTCTTTTTTCTGTGGTTTAGCTCATTCACCTAAACCTATACTCATATATTAGCAAGTTAGAATTCCCATAAGGAATAACTACAAGATGACTAACTTTCTCAGGGTTCTATGTGTGCTGGTGTTATATTTGTATTACTGTACACCTTAGCTCTGAAGTCTCCACTAGTTTAGTTCTCATTTAACCAATTAATTAAGATGAACTCCATTAACTCAATAAAAACATTTATTAAACAGAAGGTAAGTAATGAATAATAATAACATAACATTTTACCCTTAAGTCAAAAGTATGCTGTCTCACTGATATATATATGGAGAATGGTGGGCATAAACTTACGGAAACATAATAAGAACATACAGACAACGTGTGGCCAGGCCAATATCCAAATTGATCTCCTTTGTTCAATGCAAGAACAGTCTGAAAAACAATTCAGTGATGGGTAGAACCATCCTCTTCTGGGTCTCTCCGTTGTCCTTTTGGCTAGAGTCAGCTTTCCAATGGCTGCTGCCCTGGAGCTACCCTGAGATATTGTTACACTCTTTCAACAAATGGAGAAACCCTTATTTAGGGAATTGCAAAGTTTCCTGGGTCAACTTTTCTAGCTTTCACTCTGAGGTAGTATTATGCTCTATCATAAGAAAGACTAAGCTTGGGATCTGCAGAGTTTCATGCTGCTTCCTGACTCTACCCCTAGCTCTATGTAGTATTGTGGGTATACTTGTGAATCTACCAAACTGCATTATTTGACATTGTCAAATGTCTAGCCGAAATTATGATATGCTTTATCTATAGAATATTTCTGATCTGCCATTCTCTTTCTTTAATATTTTCTTTATGCTCTTTTCTTTTTAAAACATCATTGTTACTTTTGACTGCCCTCTCCTTGTTAATGTTATCCTTTTACCACATAAGTACAGTATTGGCCATAGTCGAACACTTATACCTCACTTCACACCCACTGTCCACCATCTTTTTGCCAAGAAGTAGAAAGCATATGTCATTGACAAGTCCTCTGAAATTATGATTAATCATTCATTGGTCAGAGTTCTATTGTTTTCCTTTATATAATTATGGTAATCATTTAAACTGCTCCGTTGATTCTACTTACTTTGCTCTGCATGAGTTCATACAAGCCTTCCCAGTTTTGTCTGAATTCTTAATATTCCTTATTTCTTATAATAAGAAAGAGAGACAGAGAGATAGAGAGAGAGAGAGAGAGAGAGAGAGAGAGAGAGAGAGAGAGAGAGAGAGAGAGAGAGAGAGAGAGAGAGAGAGAGAGAGAGAGAGAGAGAGGGAGAGAAAGGGAGAGAGGGAGGGAGGGAGAGAAGGAGGAAGGGAAGGAATAAAGGAAGGGAAGAAGAAAGACAGGAAAGCAGGTAGCAAGGAAGGAGGGAAGGAAGGAAGGAAGAAAGGAAGAAGGAAGAGCGAGCGAAGGAAGAAAGGAAGAAGGAAGAGCGAGCGAAGGAAGAAAGGAAGAAGGAAGAGCGAGCGAAGGAAGAAAGGAAGAAGGAAGGAAGGAAGGAATCCTTGTATCACATAATAGTAGTCAAACAAAACAAATTCCCGCATTGACCACGTCCAAAAATTCTCATTCTCTATGTTGTGCCATCATCTCTGTCATAAGGTGTTCTTCATCAGTAATCTGGAATAATGATTGAACATTTCATTTATCACAGTTCTTAAGTTTTTCAGATTTGTTTTTTTACAGTGTTGATATTATAATACAAATTATTCTCCTGGTTCCAGTCACTTCACTCTGTATCAGTTCACATAGATCTTCTCAGGCTTCTCTGAAATATCTCATTCTTCATTTCTTTTTTTTTCTTCATTTCTTATATCACAAAAGTATTCTATTACGTTTGCATATCATAAGTGGTATAGTCATTTCCCGTTGATTCCTCCCCAACTTACTTTCCAGTTCTTTGCCACCATGAAAAGAGCTCCTGCAAATATTTTCATACATATAAGACATTTTCTTCTTTTTATCTTTTTAGGAGATATACCTAGTTGTGGTATTGCTGGGTCAAATATCATGCACCCTTTGGAGGCATAATTCCAAATTGCTTCCCAGAATAGTTAGACCAATTCATATCTCCACCAACAGTGTGTCAATGTGCTCTAATTCACATACCCTCCAACATATATCATTTTCTTTTTTCTGTCATTTTTGCCGATTTGATGAGTATGAGATGGAACTTCACAGTTATTTTTAATTTGAGGTATTCTAATTATTAGGTCACTTGAAGAACCATTTCATATGGTTATAGATGGTTGGGGCCCCTGTTTTTGAGAACTTCCTGTTCAAATCCTTCAACCATGTATCATCTGGGGAGTGATCCATTCTTATAAATTCGAATCAGTTTCTTAAATATCTTAGAAATGAAACCTTTATCAGAGAAACTTGATGTAAAGAATTTTTCCAGAGTTAACTGTTTTTCTTCTAATCTTAGCTATATTAAATTTGTTTATGCAAAAAAATTAATTTTATGTTATCAAAATTACCCAATTCATCTTCCATGCTCTCTTCTTTGGTTATCCCCTTTTCTAGCTAGGTGATACAGTTAATATAAATAGACACAAAGTAATGAATATAGCACTGGGCCTGACATCAGGAAGTTCGAATCCAGTCTCAGATACTATCTGTGGGACCCTGGGCAAGTCACTTAACCTCTGTGTCAAAGTGGGGATAATAATAGCACTTACCTCACAGGATTGTTGTGGGGACCAAATGAGATAGTATTTGGAAAGCACTTAGCATAGTGCCTGGCACATAGGAAGCACTTTTAATAAATACTCATTTCCTTCCTTTCTTCCTTCTATAGATATGAAGGATAATTTCTTCCTTGCTTCTCTGATTTATGATGTGAAATTTTATATTTAGGGCATGTAGTTATTTGGATATTTTCTTGGTGTAAGGTGTGAGATATTTGCTAAGTTTAATTTCTGCCATATTGCTGTCCAATTTTCTCAGCACTTTTTTTTTATTCAAGAAATATTTATTGAGACAGAGACAGACACAGAGGGATTCTGGGGAGAAGCTGCTTTGTTAAGGGCAGTAGGAAGGGTGGGAAGGGGCCTCTGATACCACCCTCTTCAGATAACAGCTGAAGCCAAGGACCTTGAATCCCCAAGAATCTTGGAGGAAAGACTACACTCCACCATCCTGAAGTGGTGGCTTAGGGAGACCAGGTCCAAAGGGAGAGAAACTCTAGGATTCCATATTTCCTAATGATTGGAGAGAGAAGCCCAGTTGTCCTAAGGAATTGGTTGGGGACAGTCAAAGAGAAGCCTCGTTGCTCAGTGGGAGGGTTCAAACACAGCACCACACTCTGAGTCAGAAGACCTGGATTAGAATCTTGGTAAAGTGGATACTTACTAGCTGGATGCCCAAAGACAAAGTCATTTTCTGTCTGAACCTGTTTCATCTGAAAAATGTGGATAATACAAGGGGTCCCAAAAATCTTGCTGCGCTTTTAAACTACAACAGCTTAAAACCATGCTAAGGCTTTTAGGACCCTTTGTACTTCTGTTACCTGACAGGAATACTGAGGAAAGCATTTTGCAACTCTTAAGCACTAGATTAAATGTTTGGCATTAATATTATCTGACTGGATTTTGCCACTCCATTTCCCACCTGTAAATCACATCTATAAAGTGACAAAGGACAGCAGATTCTTTGCAACTATCTTTTTTTGTGGAGGGAGGAAGGAGGGAGCGGAGGTGGCTGGAGTTCCTCTTGCCTTCTCTATTAGTCTCACATGCTCCAGGAGCCCCACCCTGATTTCCCAGGTCCACAATGCTGCTTTGATACTGAACCACATGACTTCATGTGTAATTATAGTTTAGGATGTATATTAAAACGGCCAAGTCACCAGTTCTCCAGCTTGGGTCTCCCCACAAACAAAGGTTAGACGAGAATTTTCAAGTTCCCTTGGAGTTCTCGTGTTCTCTGAACTTCTATTCATCCTGTAGTTAGGACTCTGAAGCCTATCAATTAATCAGTTCTTGGTTGTCCTGGTGGGTTGTAGGTTCTTAACCTGTCTGTGAGCTCCCTTCTGTCTCCATGCTGGGTTGGGCACAAAGAATATGGGGTGCACCCAGGAGAGACCTGCTGATAGATATACCTGTAACACAGAGCCCTGGAGGGGATGATCACCCTGTGGAACATCTAATCAGAATGTGGCCTAGGTACTTCCTGTGATGAAAAGGCTCAGCCCCTTCTCTGTCTCCCCTCCCAGTCAGTCACGTAGCCCTCGAGACAGATTAACTTCTTGTTGGTTAGCACTTTGGGGTCTCACCCCCTCAAGGGCTCTGAAAAGAAAGGTAGAGGGATTTGGGGGAGTCCACAATGGAAGGGTATGAGAGTCATATGATTGGCAGCACCTACCTGGAAGGCAGGAGGAGATATTGGGGTGTGGGGGGGGGTAGCAGAGAACAGGCCACTGGTCCCCTTTGCATAGCCAGGACAGGGAGCTAGACATATAAGGCGTCTGGTGAGGGTGAGTGTGGGAGGTATCACAGTTCCAAACTGGGGGCAGGGGCACACTCAGGAACGACACCTCCACTACTCCCCCAAACTGCTGCCCAGGGAGTAGATTTAGGGTCATTGCAGACCCAAACCCCCTATACTGTGTCTATATCCCTGTGTTTAAGTGTGTGCCCAAGTACAAACCCGCTGAGGGTGTGGCCTGTCTGTGTTCGTGAGAATCTGACCATCTCAATCTCACACAGACTCAGGCTACTCTCATCAGTTCTGGGCTGGGAAAGGGATGTCAATGGGTGGAGGAGGTCAATGTTCCTGGCTGGAGAGGTAGGTGGTAAGCTCCAGACACAGTGCCCGGGCATAGACCCGGAGAGTGTAGAACAGTGTGAGGAAGTCCTGGGTGCTGAAGAATGTGTCAGCCAGTGCAAAGCCCAAGGTGGAAGGCTTGAAGCCCCGGCCGTACTCCACCATCCACGTGCCAGCCCCCCACTACACTGCCGTGGCCTCCCCAGGACCGTGAACAATGGTGTCTTCTGGGTAGTAAACTTCACTCTTGGTTGTCCCTTCCCTCCATTGGCGGAAGGTTCCAGAGATGATCGTGTCTGAGATCTCAGCCCAGTACCGTCCAGAGTGGCCCCCCGTGTCTATGGCTGTGCCTTCTCAGCACTTTTTAAATCAAATAATGAATCCATATCCTGGGGTCTTTTAATTTATCCAACACTAGATTACTTGGTCTGTTTGCTTCTAAATGTTGTATACTTAATCACTGATCGACCTGTCTATTTTTCAACTGGCACCAAATTGTTTTAAGAATCACTACTTTCCGGGCAGCTAGGTGACACAGTGAGTAAAGCAACGGCCCTGGAGTCAGCAGGACCTGAGTTCAAATTCGACCTCAGACACTTGACATGTACTAGCTGTGTGACCTTGGGCAAGTCACTTAACCCCAATTGCCCTGCCCCCCCCCCCAAAAAAAAGAATCACTACTTTGTAGTACTTTGAGATCTGGTACTGATGGTCACCTTCCTTTCTGCTTTTTTCATTATTTCCTTGAGATTCTTGAGTTTTTGTTCCTCCAGATGAATTATTTTCTCTAGTTCCATAAAGCAATCTTTCGGTGGTATGATTGGTATGGAGCTGAATAAGTGTATTAATTTAGGTAGTTTGGGCATTTTTATATTGACTTGGCTTACCCATGAGCAATTAATATTTCTCCAATTATTCAGATTAATCTTTATTTTAAAATTTATTTTATTTTTAGTTTATGGAATAAACCAAGCATTTCTATAAATAGTATAATAAAAAGGTGATTGTACATGAAACTGAAAATCTATTACATACAATTTTAAATATATAATAAAGTTATGTAAATTTCTTTTTTTCCCTTTTTTTCTTCCCTCCTTCCTGCCTTAGAGATGGCTACCATTACAAACACACACACATATGTAAAATTATTTTAAACATGCTTCTAGTCATCAATTCTTTCTCTGGATGCAGATTTTATCTTCCTTCATACATCCTTTAGAGTTAATTTGGATATTTATAATAGTCAAAATTGACAAAAATGACTTATTCACTCAAAGTCATTCTTATAATTTATTTGCAGTTTTCAATATTCACTTCCGCAAGATTTTGAATTCCAAATTTCTCCCCAACTCTCCCCTCCCCCTACCCCAGGACAGCCTGCCCTTTTTCTATCACCCTCCTTCTCCCATCCCCTTCCCCTCTATTTTCCTGTAGGGTAAGATGGATTTCTACACCCCATTGCCTGTAAATCTTATCAAAGTCATTTTAAAACAATATTACTGTTATTGTATACAATGTTTTTCTGGTTCTGCTCATTTCACCCTTCATTATTTCATGCAAGTCTTTCCATGTTTTTCACTGAGCTCATCATTTCTTATAACACCATAGTATTCCATCACAATCATATACGACAGTTCATTTAACCAGTCCCCAATTGACACCTGCAGTTTTGAGTTCTTTG
This sequence comes from Trichosurus vulpecula, assembly GCF_011100635.1. Lineage (NCBI taxonomy): Eukaryota > Metazoa > Chordata > Mammalia > Diprotodontia > Phalangeridae > Trichosurus > Trichosurus vulpecula. Next base: position 57,969,720 of record NC_050578.1, read on the forward strand.
CTCCCCCAAAGAGAGCTGCTGTCAATCTTTATTCCCATTAACAGTGGTTTTGTAATTATAGCCATTTTTGTATCATAGTGGGGGGTGTACCCCTAAATATTTTATACATTGTGTAGTTATTTTAGATGGAATTTCTCTATCTCTTCCTTCTGAGTTGCATTAGTATTATACAGAAATGCTGATGGTTTGTGTGGATTAATTATCCCGCAATTTGCTTCCTCCTACTCCATCATCTTGACTCTTGTAGATTTCTTCTCTTCAGGTTCTTATTTGTCCATCTTTTTATTCTTCCAAAATGAGTCCTCAGATTGAGCCCTTCCTCTCAGTAAGTTCATCTTATTCTCCTTCAGCTTTTTCTTCCTTCAAGATGTCCCAGTTTTCTCCTTTTTTAAATGCTTCATAAGCCAATATTTCTCTAAATCACTTTCATAGTTTCTTTCTCCTTATTTAGCTTACATCAACAGTCTCTGTAGAGTCAGACCATCAAATTGTTAGAGAAAATGTGAAAATAAATATCAAATTAGTGGATAGAACACTGGATCTGCAGTCAGCAAAATCTGAATTCAAATAAAGCCTCAGACATTTACTAGCTCTGTGACTGTGCACAAGTCACTTAATCCTGTTTGTTTTGGTTTCCTCATTTGTAAAATGAGCTGGAGAAGGAAATGGCAAAGTGCACTGGTATCTTTGCCAAGAAAACCCCAAATGGAGTGATGAAGAGTCGGACATGAGTGAGTAATAACATAAGAGAAAGGCACCATATAGCAGCAGTCTCAGCCTGACCTAATCAAATGAACTATTGATGAAGAGAGACAGACAGACAGACAGATACAGAGACAGAGAGACAGACAGAAACAGAGAGACAGACAGAGACAGAAAGACAGAGAATCAAAGAGACAAACACAGAGACAGAGAGAAGAGGGAGAAGTAAAAAAAAAGTGATATTGATTTCCACTATAGTCTGCAAAACTTTAACTGAGGTAAAGTAGTTACCACGTTGAGGTGGCCAGAATAGCACAGAAACCAACTTAGCCAACAAATACTTGGTTTCCTTGCAAAGCAAAGGGATAACCAAGATCATTATTGATATCAGATACAAACTCATTTGTAAAACCCTATAGAGAAGGATGTAAGAATATTGAAAAATCTCATAAAATTGTAAGCAATAAAATTGTAAAGAAATTGAAGGTAATAAAAAAGTCTACAGAAAGCTTGCTGTGAGATACAAAACAAATGGAAAATGGAATAGATTTGTCAACTTTTCTATAACAATCTATTTTCATCATTAATGAAACTGTAAATACCACATTGGGACCACGACACTTTAGAACAACAAGAATTATATAAGAAAGATGAAATGGCATTTAAGTAGAAAGATTAAGGAGTGGCTGGATTTGGAATATATTCACAATGAAGAAATCTATGTTAAGGATGTTGAGGGATTGTTTTATAAGCTATTTTAAGGAGAGAAAGAATGGCAAGGGGAATCACAGATGACATTATTACCCTCAAAGATGATCAGAAAGACATCAAAATTATCAACTCATGTCTTCTCTCATCTTTATGATTCACAAGATTTAATACTCAAAGGTTCACATATATTGAGAGTAAAATTGATAAAAGTAGAAGGGAACCTTTGCAAATTTATTCTACAACAGATTTGCAGTCACATAATTGACTGAAAAGTAAAAATGACAAGGTTCTGCTGTTATTGTTTCTTGACTACAAAAAAAGCATTTGATTTGGAATAGTAAAATGCAGTTTAAGAGCCCTCCTCCAACAAGGAGTCTCATCTATGTGTGTATGTGTGTATACGTATATATAGTATGTGTATATGTGTGCTATATACGTATGTATATTAATATGTGTATGTATATATACATATGTATGCATGTAAAAATTATAAGTAGTTGATAAATGTAGTCACAAAGACAACTCTATTCAATAACTGTTTGATTCTTAAAATCTAGTGAGGCATAAAATAGATACACATGCTTACCATCATTGTACACAGTATTATATGGGAAGTTCTGCAGAGAATTCAAATGGAAGAAGAATTCCATGTAAATGGAGAGGTCCTTCAGATGTCCCTGCTTGAATATTATTCTGTGCTGTTTTTAATAAATGTGTGCTGATAGATTCACCCTTTATATCTGTAATTTTAAATTATAAGTTCAGCAGAGAGCCCTTTACATAGTCCTACTTTTTCTTTTCTGTTATCACTTGGACTTATGTTATCAGAATTTCATTTTGGGCCTCTCTCGTTCCTCCTTGTCCATCTTCCCCCTTAGAGTTTCTGATAATGAAATCACATCTATCTTTCCTCTAACTCTCTTTTTTGGCTCCTTTATGGAAGATTAACTGAAAGATCCAGGGCAGATTGATCTAATCCTTAAACCAATGCCTGGAACAGGAATATCTTCACAATATTTCTGGCAAGGAGTAAGCCAGACTTTACTTCCTGAAAACTAAACACAGATATGTTATTGTAGCTCAGTTATTCAGTCATGCTTGATTCTTCATGAGCCTGTGGAGTCCTGCTTCATAGATTTCATTGATGTTTCAATGCCAACATATTTCTCTTCTGTCCAACATTGTTCATGCCTGGACCCCATCTGCAAATGTAGCATGGACATTGCACCTGTAACCTTTTTCTCTCCTCTCTGGGTCAAGTTCACTCACCCTATGTGCATTTGAACTTGACAGTAAAGCGAAAATCTATGGGAACTTCGATGTGCCCTTTTCAGACTTAAATCTAACAGAAAAAAAGTATCAGAATAGAATATTAGAAAATTTAAATATGATACATCTCTGACAACTAGTGAATGATGAAGCATGGAATAGACAGAGAGCAGATCTCTAATATGTTACATTTTCTTCTATTTTTTCAGTCCTTTGGTTTTCTTCTAATAATTCTCACTGTCTCATGGAATCATTGATTTCTATTTGGTCTATTCTAGTAATCAAGGATTCCATTTCTTGGGGAAGCAAAAAAAATATCAAACAGTACAATAGGATATCCATGAACAATAACCATGTAAGAGAAAAAGCATATTGGAATGAATAAAAGAGCAATTTCGATGAATTCTAGTGGAATGTAAGCTCCTGAAATTAAAGACTTTCTCATTTTTGTATTTGCATCTCCAATGTCTAGCCCTAGCTTGTAATAGCCACTTAATAAATGCTTGTTGCTTATAGGTTTACAAAAGGTTGAGAAATATTTTAAAGTTATGGCATTTTATGTGTTTAAATTCTTTAAATTTAAGTCAATCAACATTTAGTGAACTAAACTTCATTTGTTTCCATGCAAATAGCTACAAAACAAGTTGAATTATTGTTAAGTTTCTGATAAATTTTTAAAGCAATTTATATACATTACCTCTGATTCTCAGCATAACTCTGTGACATAGATACTGACTGTAAGAATTATTTTCCTCATTTTACAGAAGAAAAAGCAAATTCAGGGGGGCAGAGCATCTGGAAAACAGGTATTGGCTTAAGCTCTCCCCCAAATCCCTCCAAACACCTGTAAAAATGGCTCTGAACAAATTCTAGAGCTACAGAACCCACAAAATAACAGAGGGAAACAAGTCTCCAGCCCAATGCAGCCTGGATGGTCACTGGAAAGGGTCTATCACACTGTGCTGGGAGTGGAGCACAGCCCAGCGTGGGCTGTGCCAGGACTGACCAGACCAAGTTGGGCAGAGCAAGCCATAGGGCCCTGAATCATTGAGCCGTGGCAGTTACCAGACTTCTCAACCCGCAAACGCCAAAGACAATGGAGCAGGTTAGTGGGAAAACTGCTGGATCTGGGTGAGAGAAGTACACAGTCCAGCCGCAGCCCTGGGGGTGGCAGAGGTGGCACAGCAGCAACAACAGAAAGCTCTGCCTACAGCTGCTTCCAGAGCTCCAGCAGAGGCTGCTTCCTAAAACCCTGGCCCACCCAGTGGGAGGAATCAAGTGACAGATCAGAGTGGCACTGCAGGGATTGCTTTCCTGGTGCAGAGGCAGGGTTCTCTTGCTTTGCCCTGTTTGGATCTAGGTTGCAGTCTTGGTTGGTAGTTCTTGGGGGAGGAGGAGTGCTGTTGTGGCAGAGCTTATGGTTACTGTGGAGTAGAAGTAGCTCTGAAAACAGTAGCACAAGGCCCCTAAAGCTTGGGACAAAGTACTTTCTACTCTAAAAGCAGTCGTACCCTGACAAAAAGCTCAAGGGTCAAGTAGCTGGCTGGGAACATGAACAGGCAGCGAAAAAGGACTCAGACCATAGAATCTTTTTTTGGTGTCAAAGAAGATGAAAACATACAGCCAGAAGAAGTCAACGAAGTCAAAGAGCCTACATCAAAAGCCTCCAAGAAAAATATGAGTTGGTCTCAGGCCATGGAGAGCTCAAAAGCAATTTGGAAAAGCAAGTAAGAGAGGTACAGGAAAAATTGGGAAAAGAAATGAGAGTGATGCAAGAAAATGGTAAAAAAAAGTCAACATCTTGCCAAAGGAGACCCAAAAAATACTGAAGAAAATAACACCTTAAAAATAGACTAACCCAAATGGCAAAAGAGCTCCAAAAAGCCAATGAGGAGAAGAATGCCTTCAAAGGCAGAATTAGACAAATGGAAAAGGAGGTCCAAAAGACCACTGAAGAAAATACTGCCTTAAAAATTGGATTGGGGGGCGGAGCCAAGATGGCAGCTGGTAAGCACGGACTAGAGTGAGCTCCGTACCCAAGTCCCTTCAAAAACCTATAAAAATGGCTCTGAACCAATTCTAGAACGGCAGAACTCACAGAACAGCAGAGGGAAGCAGGGCTCCAGCCCAGGACAGCCCGGATAGTCTCTGGGTGAGCTCTATTCCACACGGAGCTGGGAGCTGGGAGCTGGGAACGGAGTGGAGCAGAGCCCAGCCTGAGCGGCGTGGACGATCCAGACCGGAAGCCGGGCGGAGGGGGCCCTAGCGCCCTGAATATGTGAGCTGCGGCAGTTACCAGACCCCTCGACCCACAAACACCAAAGACTGCGGAGAAGGTTAGTGGGAAAAGCTGCGGGAGTGGAAGGAGTTCGTGGTTCGGCTTCCAGCCCCCGGGGCAGCGGAGGTGGGGCAGCTACAGCTGTTGTTACTTCCGGCTCCAGGCCCACCTGGTGGGAGGAATTAAGTGGCGGATCGCAGCAGGGGTGCACAGCCTGCCGAAGATCTGAGCCCAGTCTGGACTGGGGGTTCTTGGGGAAGGAGGAGTGCGGCTCTGACAGAGCTGGCACCTCCCCCCCAAACGTAGAACATAGAACTCTGTAATCTACAAGCAGTCATACCCCACTGAAAAACTCAAGGGTCAAGTTAGTTAGTTGGGAATATGGCCAGGACGCGAAAACGCGCCCAGATTCAGTCTCAGACTTTGGATTCTTTCTTTGGTGACAAAGAAGACCAAAACATACAGCCTAAAGAAGACAACAAAGTCATAGAGCCTACAACCAAAGCCTCCAAGAAAAACATGAACTGGCCCCAGACCATAGAAGAACTCAAAAAGGATTTGGAAAAGCAAGTTAGAGAAGTAGAGGAAAAATTGGGAAGAGAAATAAGAAGGATGCGAGAAAACCATGAAAAACAAGTCAATGACTTGCTAAAGGAGACCCAAAAAAATACTGAAAAATACACTGAAGAAAACAACACCTTAAAAAATAGACTAACTCAAATGGCAAAAGAGCTCCAAAAAGCCAATGAGGAGAAGAATGCCTTGAAAGGCAGAATTAGCCAAATGGAAAAGGAGGTCCAAAAGACCACTGAAGAAAATACTACTTTAAAAATTAGATTGGAGCAAGTGGAAGCTAGTGAATTTATGAGAAATCAGGATATTATAAAACAGAACCAGAGGAATGAAAAAATGGAAGACAATGTGAAATATCTCCTTGGAAAAACCACTGACCTGGAAAATAGATCCAGGAGAGATAATTTAAAAATTATTGGACTACCTGAAAGCCATGATCAAAAAAAGAGCCTAGATACCATCTTACAGGAAATTATCAAGGAGAACTGCCCTGATATTCTAGAGCCACAGGGCAAAATAGAAATTGAAAGAATCCATCGATCGCCTCTGCAAATAGATCCCAAAAAGAAATCTCCTAGGAATATTGTTGCCAAATTCCAGAGCTCCCAGATCAAGGAGAAAATACTGCAAGCAGCCAGAAAGAAACAATTTGAGTATTGTGGAAACCCAATCAGAATAACCCAAGATCTGGCAGCTTCTACATTAAGAGATTGAAGGGCTTAAAAATTGGATTGGAGCAAGTGGAAGCTAGAGACTTTATGAGAAATCAAGAAATTATAAAATACAACCAAAAAATGAAAAAAAAATGGAAGACAATGTGAAATAGCTCATTGTAAAAACTGCTGCCCTGGAGAATAGATCCAGGAGAAATAATTTTAAAATTATTGGACTACCTGAAAGCCATGATCAAAAAAAGAGCCTAGATATCATCTTTCAAGAAATTATTAAGGAAAACTGCCCTGATATTCTAGAACCAGAAACTAAAATAGAAATGGAAAAAATCCACCCATCTCCTCTTGAAAAAGATCCTCAAAAGAAAACTCCTAGGAATATTGTCACCAAATTCCAGAGTTCCCAGGTCAAGGAGAAAATATTGCAAGCATCCAGAAAGAAACAATTTGAGTATTGTGGAAACACAGTCAGGATAACACAAAATCTAGCAGCCTCTACATTAAGGGATCAAAGGGCTTAGAATATGATATTCCAGGGGTCAAAGGAGCTAGGATTAAAACCAAGAATCACCTACCCAGCAAAACTGAGTATAACACTCCAAGGCAAAATATGGATTTTCAATAAAATGGAGGACTTTCAAACTATCTCAATGAAAAGACCAGAGCTGAATAGAAAATTTGACTTTAAAATACAAGAATCAAGAGAAGTATGAAAAGGTAAACAGGAAACAGAAATCATGATGGACTTAGTAAATTTGAACAGTTTTGTTTACATTCCTACATGGAAAGATGATATTTGTAACTCATGAGACCTTTATCAGTATTAGAGTAGTTGAAGGGAATGTACATATATATAGACAGAGGGCACAGGATGAATTGAATATGAAGGCATGATATCTAAAAAATTAAATTAATTTAACAGGTGAGACAGGAATATATTGGGAGAAGGAGACAGGGAGAGATAGAATGAGGTAAATTATCTCATGTAAAAGTGCCAAGAAAAAGCAGTTCTATGGGAAGGGAAGAGAGGAAAGGTGAAAGGGAATGAGTGAGTCTTGCTCTCATCAGATTTGACTTAAGGAGCAAATAACATACACAATCAATTGGGTATCTTACCCTACAGGAAAGTAGGGGGGAAGGGGATAAGAGAGGGGAGATGATAGAAGGGAAGGCAGATTGGGAGAGGAGGTAGTCAAAAGCAAACATTTTTGAAAAGGGACAGGGTCAAGGGAGAAAATTGAATAAGGGGCACAGGAAAGGATGGAGGGAAATATAGTTAGTCTTTCACAACATGACTATTATGGAGGTATTTTGCATAATGAGACATGCGTGGCCTGTGTTGAATTGCTTGCCTTCTCAAAGAGGTTGGGTGGGGAGGGAAGAAGGAAGAGAATTTGGAATTCAGAGTTCTAAAATCAAATGCTCAAAAAAAAGTTGTTTTTACATGCAACTGGGAAAAAAGATATACAGGTAATGGGTTATAGAAAACTATCTTGCCCTACAAGAAAATAAGGGGAAAAGGGATTGGGGAAGGGAGGGCAGACTGGGGAATGGAACAATCAGAATATATGCTATGTTGGGGAGAAATGGGGAGAAAATTTGTAACTCAAAATCTTTTTGAAATTAATGTTGAAAACTAAAAATATTTTAAAAATGAAGAAAAAAATGAAAAAAAGATAAAGAGCACTAATAAGATCTCAAATTCAGGGATGCCAGGTAACCTGTCCAATGTTACACAGTGAGGAGTTTGCAGAACCAGGCCTTGAGCCTTGGAAATTTTTTGATGCCACATCCAGGATCTCTCCTGGAAATTTAAAAAAAAAATTAATCACAACATCGACTGGTTTTATTGAAGTTTGTCCCATTCTGATAAAAGCTCAGTACATAAGCATTGCCTTGTTTTGGGAATCTTTAAGGTGGTCAGAGCTCTGGATTCACCATAGTACAATTATTAGGAGCATGAAAGACAAAGGAACTGGCTGTGGGGTTTTTTGGGTTGGGGGGGCTATTTGGAGGGTAAGGAAACACCATACCTGTGATTTCATTGGTATAGGAAACCCCTAGGTAGGAAATTCTCTCACCAATACACACCAGTACTTCTCTAGAGGGTTAGATAATGCAGTCTATAGAACGCTGGGCCTGGAATCAGAAAGCCCCGTGTTCAAGTACACTTATCAGCTATCTGTTATTGGGCAAGTCACTTAATCTCTGCCTTTAGTTTCCTCAACTATAAGATGGAGAGAATAATACCAGCACCTATCTCACAGGGCTGTTGTGAAGATCAAATGAGATTATATTTATAAAGTACTTAGCGATGGGCTTGGCACACAGCAGGTCCTTAATAAATACTTATTCCCTTTCCTGCCTCCCCCTTCACTTGTCCTCAGACATTAACTAGCCTTGGGCAAGTCACTTAGCCTCAGTTTCTTCATCTGTAAAAATAGGGCTAATAATAGTATCCACCTTATAGGGCTGTAGTTACGAGCATTAAATGAGATAGTATTTGTAAAGTGTTCTGCAAACCTTAAAGTGCTATATAAATGGTCACTATTATCATTATTATTCCTTGTCCACTTCCTTTATTCCATGCTCTCCATTTTATCATGTTGCTTCCCATTTTTAAAAAAAATCTCATTAATTGGAGTGTATTAGTTTCTAGATTTTCAGTGAATTAAAGTTATCCTACTAGCACTAAACAAAAACTAGAAGGAGGATTATTCTTCAGACCAGCAGGTGATGGCATTCCAGAATAAGATAAAAACTCACATTAAACTTTATTGCTCTTTCCTGGATGGCCATTATAATTAATATCATTTCCTCCAGAAAGGGACACAAGCCATTAAATATTGGAGCAGGTCTAGACTAAAGGATTAATTGTCTTTCAACAGTGATAGCTGTTTAATGTGGTTACTCATTCAGTGTTATTTGGTATAATTTCCATTAAACTGTCAGGTAACAGGTGTTGCTTATATAATCTCTGTTGGCCCAAAAGTAAACATTCTTCTTTTGTTTTACAGTTCTGCCAAGGAGTGCCCCTTCATCCCTCTAAAACTTTGAGGGTCAGAAGGTCTTACACTATTTCCTGTTTTTATATTTGTGCAACAATTATAACAGCAAACAACATAAGCAATCTTTGGTGTCCCGTTGATCCTTTGAGACTAGTCCTAAATGCAAGGATGTGAGCAGCTATTCAATGTTATGCCCTGCCTTGGCCATATTTTTCTATCTATCTATCCATCCCTTCCTCCCTCCCCACCTCCATCCATCATCTATCTATCCATCCCTTCCTTCCTCCCTCCATCCAGCCATCATCTATCTGTCTGTCTGTCCATCCATCCATCCATCCACCAATCTATCTATCACCATAGGATCAAGTCCTAGATACATTTCTTAATTGTGTGACATTGGGCTTTCACCTTTCGGAACCACAATTTCCTTGTCTGTAAAACAGGGAGGTTGAGAGAGATAGCCTGGCACAGTGGAAAGTGTGCTGTAGAAAGGCAGACCAGGGCTCAAATCTTATTTCTGCTTCTTACTTCCATCTCTATATATAGTCTGACAATCCTATAAACTTAGGTTGGTCAAAGGGAAAATGGGTGAGAAATTCCTGCTGTAAAACCTGAGAATTCTCTGAAAACAAGAATTTAGGCTGACTATATTTTTTTAAATCACATATATATACATATATATTTAAAATTGGTAAAAAAAATAATTCTTTAAAAAATTTTAAAGAGTGATCATTAAACAATAAGTATTTATAAAAACTACATAGTAGCTAACTTTAGACAAAGATGCTACAGGGAACATGCAATGTTAGTATGCCAGTAAGTATATAGTAATTAATAAAGACTACTTTAAGGCTAAAAAGTATACTACATATAAATCAGCCCCCTATCTTTTGAATTCTTCCATATAAAAAATGTGTTGTGTAAAGATGGTCACAGAGCCAAAATGATAGTTTAAAATGTTTCAAACAAGACAGTCACTTGAATAAAAGCAAGATAGCTAAAATACTTAGGGATCAAAAAACTTGATTTCAAATGCAATAGTCTTGTCAAAAGAGCAAATGAAAAGGAATTTAGGAATACAATGGCTATGAAATGCTGCATATACGGGCAAATATGCTGCCACACATGATCAGATATAGTTTAGCTAAACTTAATTTTTTTTGACTCTTTTCAAAAATTATTTGTTGTTCCAAGGAATGGCTCTCTAGCGTGGGATCTGTGAAGGAATATTTTTAGGAATGAAACAATACAGTAAAATCATATAGTATAAAGAAAAATAAGAAAAATATTTAAACATTGAAAAAAATAAATAACACGCACACCCCCAAAAAAGGAATTTAGAAACCCAGATTGAAGATGAAAATCAACAAAAAAAAATGTTCCCTTAACGCAAAATCAAAATCATAAATCTAGGAACAATCTGATTTATTACAAAACTTTGCAATATGACGCCAATAAAACAATTCTCTATCAATGTGGATAAACTCTAGGACTCCCCCCCCCACCCACCCAGTGCCATGTGTAAACAGGCAGTTCTATGCACCTGCTGTGGGAGGGTTTTCATCACCAGCTCCAAAGACTCATGTACTAAAAATTCTTGTTGATAATGTGAACTTAGATATTCAAGAGGCCTTTGATGATTAGTCATCTTTGCAGGTAGATTCAGGAGAGCAAGAAACAACAAAAAGCAGCAGCAAAAGCAAAACAGCTTAAAGACAGACTGGTGGCTAAGGTGCTTGCCTCGCATCACACGGAAAATCGATTGTTTTATATTTGAAAATTCTATATGATGAAAATCAACAATCATAGTCCAGTAGAAAAAATCACTGGTTTTGTTGTAAGTAGGCCTCAGTTTAAGTCTGTTTATTTGGGTTTTTTTTCCTCCATTCATAGATGTGTGATCTTAGGAAAAATCACCATCTCTGGAAGCATCAGTGTTCTTATCTGCAAAATGGGGTGAATAACACTTCACACTGCCTATGTCAACCAGTTCTTGTGAGGAGAATGCATAAAGTACTAGCAATATGAGCTATTTATTTGTAATTAATGCTATTTCTTCACACATTAACATTCCATCTCCCATATTCCTTCTTCACACCTAGAATTCACCTACCCCTCATCTGGTTCTTCCTTCCAAGCCCAGGTCAAGAATCATCTCCTGTAGCAGGTCTTTCTTGACCAGCATGACACAAGAGTTAGAGAACCTGGGTTCAAATCCTACCTCTGATACATGTCACCCTCCCTAGTCTTCGTTTATAAAATGAGGATGTTAGGTTAGATAGTCCCTGAGTGCTTTTCCAGCTCTACATTTACAATCTTATGATCCCTCCAGGTAGTAACCAAAAATTTACTTGTATTTATATATACATGTGTAACCTGAGCTTGTCTGGGCATGTCTAGATCTCCTAAAATGGAGGCACGCTTCATCCCCTACCATGTAGGTGAGCGTAGCCTCCTTTGATTGGCCTCGTAACTGGAATAGGCAACATTTTAAAAATTGGTTCTTCCTGCCTTTGCTCTTTCCTGCTGCTGATTTTTTTTCAACTACATCCAGAGGGTGAAGATCATAGTTCACTCATCATGACCTGAGCCGGTGCAAGAGGAAGGACTTTCTTTCCCTCCTGTTTTACCTTGGCTTCATATAATGGGGTGCAGGGCATCTCCAGGCATTCTGATCTGTATCTCAACACTGGACTCAGATGGCTCCAGAGAAGAAAGTGAGGCTGGTGACTTTGCACAGCCCTGCCTCACTTAAATCCAATTCCCTTGTAAGTCATGGCATCACCTCCCTGATGTCATGGTCCTCTTTGAGAACAAAAAATGAACAACAACCAGTAATAGGGGTAGGGGACAGGGCACAGAAGGAGGGGACTGTTTCTGTTTCATTTGTCTTTCTCAGTTTCAGGTGCCAGGCATGAGTCCCTAGCCATGGGGACCTTGGAGCCATGATTCCAGGAAGGAAACCCAAAGAAGCCAGGGTGCATGGGACTCCAGGCTGAGGGGGTTTGGGACTTGGAACTGGGACTGTGTCTTCTATAGGAACTGAGCTATACAGTGAACCTGATCCCTTTCTGCCAAATTGGTTTGTATGTGGTGAGGAGGATTAAGCTTCTTGCTTGCTGGGGAACAAGTGTAGATATTGGTGATTATACCTGTTGAAGTAAATATTCCTTTGTAAAAAGCAGCTAGGTGGCACAGTAGATAGAGCACTGAGCCTGGAGTCAGGAAGATATGACTTCGAAGCCAGCCTCAGATGCTAGCTGTGTGACTCTGGGCAAGTGTTTACCTCAGTTTCCTCATCTGTAAAATGAGCTGGAGAAGGAAATGGCAAACCACTCCAGTATCTTTGCCAAAAAAAAATCTCAAATGAGGTCATGAAGAATTAAACATGACAAAATAAATCCAACTGCTGGCGGCTAAATGGAATTGAGGTGCAGGGGACCCAACTCTACACTTGGGAGACCATCATGGATAGGAGCTGGAACCATTGGTAGAGAACTGTAGGTACCCCATAAACCCCCTTAAGGATATTTGGGGCAGGGGGTGAAATGGCCTTCAAGCCATTCACAAACTGGCTTTCAGGTGGGGGAGGCAGTAAGTCTTATAATTATAAGCATACATCTTATCTTCCCCAATAGAATGTAAGCTCCTTAAGAGCAGAGACTTTCATTTTTGTACCTCCAATGTTTAGCACAATGCCTGGTATATGAAAGGCATTAAATGAATGCGTGTTGACAGAGTGATTGATTTGAAATAGTGAAACAGGGATTTGATCAAAATTCTCTAGAATACATCTATAGGAACATTTCAATATTATTGAGACTAATGCTATAATAGATAATCAAATTAATACAACTAGATTTTTAAATTAGAATTAATGGAAAAATTTTTAGTGGTTAGAAGAAAATTAAAGCACAATACTATAGCCAAGCAATTGAATTGCAATTCTGTATTCGACATAGGGGAACCTGAAAAAGCATTCCAAAACATGTCACAGAAAGGCACAATGAATATCATCACATCTCAGTGCTGGAGAACTCGAAGAATCTGGTAATCTTGTTGGCTCAAATATTCTCTTCGCTGCTATAGGTCATAAAGCCACTATATGGTTTTTGAAAGTTGCTATTATCAAAAAGATAGAGAGAATTTTTTTAATGTATTCATGATAGTGGCCATTATAACACAGTGTGTAAGTCACTTAATCAGATACTTAAACTGATATAATATTTTGCTCCTTTCCTGAAATGAACTTAAGAAAATAGGAAAAGAAATGATGTACTAAGGGTATTACATGGTCATGGAGCATTGCTTAAAGTGTTAACCCAAATGACACAAAACTACTGTCATTTTTTTCTGGTCTCTTACTCTTTGGGGAGTGTTTCTCTTTTAATTTACTGTTCTGTGTTCTTAGAAGTGAAGAAAGATCACAAACAATATTTTTAAAGCATATTAAATATAACTTACGGTAAATTAGTAACACCTCTTGAAAAACCTTGCTGTGAGTTCTCCCAGGGGTGCTTCCTTTGGGGAAGGATAACTCAATTGTGTTGATTTAAAGGTTCTGTCTAGTTCTTTTAAACATTCCTTTGATGTTGTATTGCTGTGCTTGTAATAGACTGTTATTGCCCTATATTGAGTTTGCAGAGTGAAGGTAAATCTTCCGTGATGTGATTGTCCTACCACAAACTCAATATTGCTCAAAGAACCTTTTGTAACTCTCCAGCTACATGGGCGCAGAACAGGGCATATTTTCATTTTTACCTTTTTAAATTCGTATTCTTTGTTCTGAAGTCGAAAGGGAGGCTTTTACATGCAATCTCAGCGCTTGTTCTATGAAGGGATAACCTGTAAGCAGAGAGAACGTTGTCAGATGTTTTTCTCCTCTCTTTCCAAAATTGTTGATTTCGTTGTTGATCTCTTTTTCATTATGTTGCAGCAGGCCCTCTGCTATATTACTTCAAAAAAAACAACAATATTGTGGAAAACTCAAGTCTGAGTTTATGGAAGTAAATCATCTTTGATGAACAAACAAAACTATCAAAAGAGTTTAACCCTGCCTTCAAACTCAGAAATGAGAGGCCTCCAGCGGCAGTTCTGCACACATGAGTACACGGCCAAGACCATTGGTAATTTACCTTTACAATGGCTGTGTTTGATTCAGGGCAGAAACTTAATAGAATCATTTAAATAATGGTTTGTTTTGTTCCTTTGTCAAATCTGTTGCCACCCTCCAAAATTAAAATACTACTCTCCGCTGAAGCGGCTATCAGCCTGCACAGTTAATTAAGCATGATCAGATCAGGCAGTCTTCCACTGCGTCACTTATCTAGAGCTGGAAGGTTCCTTAGAGGTCATCTAGTCCAACCCTTTCCTTATGAGTTGAGGAAGCTAAAGGCCAGGGAGATGAAGGGTCAAACAGGAAGTAAACATCAATGGTGGGATGTGAACCCAGGTCCTCTGACTCCAGAGCCAGTGGTCTTCCCACTATTATCACATACCATAAAAAACTAAAGTGAGACACTCCTCTCCATTTACTGATGGTTTCTTAATTGCTAAATCCAAATGGCCTTTTCCCACTCCCCATCCTTCTTGATCTCTGTAGTCTTTGTCAATGTTGAGCATCTTCTCCTCATGGATCCCCTTTTATCTCTGGGGTTTCATGATGTTCTCCTTTATTGGTTCTTCTACCTGTCTCACCTCTCCACCACCTCCTTTGCTGGATATTCAGCTATGTCCTACTTTGCCCACTAAACACGGGTGGGTATCCTTCTGTTCTGGGCTCTCTTTTTTTTTCTTTTTACATTATCTCACCTGGTGATCTTTCTGCGCATGATTCCCAGATTAACATCCAGCTCTAAGGTCTCTCCTGAGTTCTGGGCCTACATTGCCAACACCTAGAACTGGATGTCACATAGGTATCTCAAATTCAACATGTCCCAGGCAGAACTCATTATCTTTCTCCCCAAACCCTCTCTTCTGAATTTCCCTGTAACTGACAGGCTCACAACCTTGATGTCACCCTCGATTTCTCACTCACACTCATCCCTCATATCCAATCAGTTGCCAAGTCCCATTGACTCAATCTCCACACTATTTCTTATATTTTATCCCTTCTCTCCATTTGCACAGATATCACCCAAGGTCAAGTCTTCCATCACCTGTCACCTGGAGTATCACAGTAGATTTCCAATTGGTCTCTTTGTCTCATTTCTCTCTTCACTCCAGGTTTGACCATGTCACCCTGGCCCTCTTCAATAATCTCTAATGAGGCCCTGTTAGCTTTAAGATAAACTATAAAACCATCTTTTAGCATTTGAAGCTCTTTTGAACTTGGCCCCTTCCTACTTTTCCAGTCTTCTTACCTTTTACTTCCCTCCACAGATTCTACTATTCAGCAACACTGGCCTTTTTCCTGTGTCTTTAACAGGACACTCTACCTTCATTGCCTTCTGATTAGCTATCCCTGGTACTTAGAATGCTCCCCTTCCTACCTCTGCAATTCAGATTCCCTGGCTTCCTTCAAACCTCAGTTCAAAACCTACCATCTTCAGGAGGCCTTTCTTGGTGTCCCTTAAGCGAATGCTTGGAATGTATCTTGTATGTGCCTAGATATTTCACATTAGAATGTGAGGTCTAGATTTTCATGTTTGTCTCTGCCATTAGAATGGGAAATCTAGAATTTCACAATTGTCTCCCCCATTAGAATATGAGAGCTAGATTTTCATGTTTGTCTCCCCATCAGAAGGTGAGATCCTTTTTTAGCTATCTTCAGCACTAAGTACAGTGCCTGGCACATAGTAAACACTTAATAAATACTTGTTGACTTGTGACCAATTCCAGATGAATTTGATTATCATTTTGCCTAGTTAAGCTAATTCCTTGGTAGTGTGGTGGCTATAAAACTAACTTGATACATTAATATTATAATCTTTTATTATGTGGCTCAGATATGAGCAGTGACCAACCCCTTCTCCAATATTTGTTTTTCTCATTTTTCCTAAATATTGTATCTCTAAACAACTTTGATTAACAAAAGACAGAGCTAATGAATGAATTGGGCAGGCAAAAGAAAAAACTATTAACACAACAAAATCAAAAATAATCCCAACTTAACACAAAAATAGAAATCTGAAAATAAAAAGATCAATTAAATTGAAAACAAAAAAAGAAAAATTAAACTGATAAAACTAGGAGCTTGCTTTTTTTAAAAAAAAACCTAATATATAATTATCTGAAAATAGAAACAAAATGACCAATATAAAAATTAAAAAGACTTCATAACAAATGAATAAAGGGAATTATTAAAATGTTTTGCCAAACTATGTGTGAGCAAAATGGATAACAAATGAAATGGATGAATATTAACAAAAATATAAACTACCCAGACTAACAGTATAAGAAATAGAAAGCTTAACCCAACCCCTCCCAAAAAACTGAACTATAACTAGTGCATATATATAATATATATACATATATGTACGCACATACACACATATGCATAGCCTGTGTAGCTATAATGCCATGGAGCTTTTACAAAGAAATATTCACTTTAGAAATTACGTCACAAATATACAGTACCCCCCAACACATGGAAGGCATAATTCCCCCTCCCCCACTATCTCCGTCTCAAGGGATGGGGAAGGGGATAAAGTTCATAATTTAGCTCAGTTCCCTTAGAGCCCCGTCACCCAAAACTGAGGACAGGTATCACAAAACTGAAACAAATACCCTCGAGCCCATTTCTCAGAGCTGGAGTAAAAGACGGAAAACAGGGGAAGGGTAAGTACATTTCCCCAGTGCCCATGCTGGGCACCATCATTCTAGGACAACAACTGAAAAGATGACTTTGTGTCTTTAAAGCTGGTGAGACAAAGTCATCTTTTCAGTAGGCACTATGTAATGCTAGCCAATGTTGTTATTAATTACTGCTTCTGGAGACAGATCCTTGGAGGCTGTTCTTGCCCCTTTTCTTTTTGCATGGCTTCTGGCAACCTCTTTTTGATTTTCTGGGGCAGGAGGTATCACTCATTGTGCTTTCTCACTGGATTTCTTAACCATTATTTAGTATGGCAAGTATCCACCCTCCAAAGTTAATAATTAATGAGAATGGTTAAAATTCTATTGTTCAAATAATCTCCTTGCTAATTTTGAATATTTGAGGCTAACCTCTTTGTCAAATGTGATGGAGTCATCATTGTTTTTGCTTTAGTGGCTCAAGAAAAACTCTTAAGTGGCTATCAGCTCTATCACTTTCTTATTGTTCATTTGGGCGTATTATTAACATTATTTTCAATCTGTGGTTTCTTTAAGGGAATCTTTTGAGAGGGTTATTTTGGCCAATATTACATAATATAACCCATAAATCCACTTAACCAGGCTCACAAGAATAGCAGTGCATTCTAATATTCTAAAAGCAAATGCACTATCGGTCACTGTCAGCCCATCTTTATGGTGAAACTTCCCATGTTTCTCTCAGGCTACCTGGTATATCATCCATGCATGATACATGACTGTCTGACACATGAGCACACTGAAAGCACCAGCATCAATCTATATATATATATATATATATATATACATATATATATATATATACATATATATATATATAACAGGAGCCAAATTTCACTTCCATTTTATATTTTTACATAGAAATAAAGAGAAATTTGAATATTTCTAGATGGGATGAATCCCTGATGAATCTTGAACACCACGTTGTGGAGTCCACTGCTTTATTCATTTTATTAAGTACCTACAGTTATGGGACAGTCTTTGAAGAATTGAAGTGAATGTCACACAGAAGACAAGGTCAAGGTGAATAGTGGGGCTGAATAGGCTGCTATACATAACAGGTGAGAGAGTAGAAGATCCCATCAGGGAAATTATGATAAGAAAAAAAGATAGGTGGAGGGTCACAGGGTGGCTGGTGCAAGTGACCCAATGGTGTCTTTGAGATGTCAAGACAAAGCAAAGAAGGCCCAGCGTGTAGGACCAGCAGAAAGACATGGACAATAGTCCCATTAGATGGGTAGGCATGGATGGGCTGCAATCAGCACCACTGGAAGGACTATCTAAATCACTGAAAGGGCTGATCCATTTCAGCTGTGAATATGTGTAAACTATCACGGGGGCATTGAGAGAGCCTAAAAGTTAAATAAAATAAAATAAAATAAAGGTAAATAAAATAAAAATAAAACCTACCTTCAAAGAGGTAAAGTCTAAATGAGGGCAGATACCACATGTACATTAAAACCTAAGATTAAAAAATTAAAATTAGAGAGTAAAAGAGATACAACCAAAATGTTACAAGAGTTTTGTAGAGAGAATAATTTTCTGTTATGGATATCATCAAAGGCTTCCTAGAGGTTATATTTGAACTGGATCTTGAAGGAGCTAAAATTTCTCAAATGTGTAATGTCACCATAATTCCTGGTTTAAACAAATAATTTCCAGCTAATATTACCTGGTTGGTCTGTAATTGGGAAATCCTCTCCCTTTTCCCCTGATTCTTGTCAGCCAGATAAAGCTCTAGCCCTTTGACATTATTTCCTGTTCTCAGTTCTTCTGGCTCTTTTTTTTTGGAGGAGGAAGGTGAGGCAATCAGGGTTAAGTGACTTGCCCAAGGTCACATAGCTAGTAAGTGTCAAATGTCTGAGGCCAGATTTGAACTCAGGTCTTCCTGACTCCAGGGTTGGTGCTCTATGCACTGTGCCACCTAGCTGCCCTGTTCTTCTGGTTCTGCCCTCATGGCTCTGAGTATGATCATGCTCTCCCTCATAAGAGCGAAAAGATGCTTCAGAGGTCATTTAATCCACCCACTCCCCACTTTGCAGATGTGGAAACTGGGGGCTTAGCAGGTTAATGATGGCTAACATTGATATCACATGTTAAGATTGGCCAAGTGCTTTACATATATCATTTAATCCTCATAACAAGGTGTTAGCCTCATTTTTGACAAGGAAACTAAGCAGAGAGAGTTTAAGTGACTTGTGCATAGTCACACAAGTAGTGTCAGAGGTGGGATTTGAACCACCTCTGTCATGCTGGAGCAACATCCTCACTTACTTCCCCATTTCAATTTGTGAACTTAATTTGTACTACACCCAGACTGAACTTTGGCTTAGACTTTTCTGGTCGGATCTCTTTAAGCCTTGGTTTTGGAGCAGGTAGGTGACTCCTTACTGCACAGAGTGCAGGGCCCAGAGTCAGGAAGACTCTTCCTGAGTTCAAATCCGGCCTCATACATGTATTAGCTATATGACCCAGGGCAAGTCACTTAACCCTGTTTGCCTCAGTTCTGCATATGTAAGATGAGCTGGAGCAGGAAATGGCAAACCACTCCAGAATCTCTGCCAAGAAAACCCAAAATAGGGTCATGGAGAATGAGACATGACTGAAAAACGCCTTCACAACAACATTCCTTATTCCAGGCCCTAGAGTAAGGAAGACCCATATTCCTGAGTTCAAATAGAGCCTAAGATACTTACTAGCTGTGTGACCTTGGCAAGTCAGTTAATCCTGTTTGCCTTAGTTTCCTCATCTAAAAAACGACCTATAGAAGGAAAACCCCAAATGGAGTCAGGAGGAGTCAGACACAACTGAAACAACTGAAAACAAGAAATCAACCCTTTATTTTACAAATGAGAAAACTGAGGTACATAATGATAAATGACTTTTTCAAGGTCTCATAGCTAGTAAGCATCTGAGGGGAAATTTGAACCAAGGTCCCCCTGGCCATTTAGCCCAGTTATACTATCCACTACTCTATATGCCGCCTCTCAGTAATCTCATAACAGTATCTAAAACTTGTAATACGTATTTGAAAGTGAAATTGATCCATGGAAATAAAGGAGATTGTTGAAAATTTTGAACACTGGAATTCCTTGTGCACTAATTCAATTCACCAAACATTTATTAAGTACCTAAAACATTCAGGGCAATACGTTAATTCAGGCTTTTTTATCTTCAGAACAGATATAGGATAGTGAAGACAAATCCTGCCCTAGAGAAAAGACATTTCTGTAATCCCTGTAGGTCAGAACTTTTCTGATAACCCTGTAAGGAGAGTGCCATTGTTCTGAAATATGTTCTTAAATTATGTTTTCTGCAGCTCCCTGTCGGGCACTCAACAGAGAAGTTTATCTTCCCTTCTGAAAGCTTTTTGGTTTGTTACAATGCATCATGGATTTAAATTGGAGCCCTGCAGGTGACCTCTTCTCCTCACACAGGATTTATTTATAAAGGGTAAAATGAGACTCTGGTTTACATAAGGTATAAGGTAAAGTGATTAAGCAGCTTCCGAATTTGCTATATTTATTGCATCAGTTTTGAAAGCATCATAAGTAACTTGGATGGTTTCTATAAAGTCCTGCTCAAAAGCCAGGGGAGGAGTGAGCTCAGACTGAGCATAAGCTACATTAAATCCTATGGTTCTTGCAGCATTATGAATCTATTAAAACAAGGAAATTTAAGAAAGAAAATACAAGAAGGAACTCTCCCCAGCTTCTCACTGACTGGCATGCTTACATGGGAATATAATGAAGTATACCTAAAGCCATTATGAGACAAAATAGGAATTATTGTGTGCTACATTTCAGGTGAACTTGATTCCAATTAATGGAATAGGCAGTCTTCGTAGTTAAGGAAACTGCTTTCAAATCAAAAGCAGTGCAGATCACAGGATTGGGTTAATGGCAGAAAGGCTCAATCTTCAGTCCCTAGGTGATACCCGACACAGCCAAGCACTAACTTTGGAGGCTTGGGGACAGAAGATAAGCTACAAGCCGCACAGTGCTTCCTTTGCATTTGGCCCAGTAGCCAAGTTTCAAAGGACAAACGGGCTGTACCACATCGAAGCTGAAATACTTAAATGTCAGACCAGCATTGTTAAGACTCTATCTGTATGCACAGCAACTATCATGTATACTGACAAAGAAAAGAGTACATTTCATGAAGGGAAGCAAGAACAAAAGGCAGGATCCTGTTTTACCATTCCCAGAAGACTCTGAAAAAGTCTTTTAGCAATTAAAATGCTGTTGACTTCACTGACCTATACATCATGTCTGTCTCAGAACCAAGGGAAAATAGACAAAGTGTTTACATATTCCTCATTTTGGGGTACAACCACAGAACCAGGCTGTGTTTGGCTCTTGTTTCGAGGGTGGCATCGAGCTCAGAGCAAACACTAGTGTGTCTTCCAGAACTCTAAGTGCATTTAGCTTGGCCTCTGCATTGAATGCTATGGAATACAGACTTTCTGGGGACCACTAATGAACGTATTATCAAGGCCAAGACCTAGAAAAGACCCCAAAATTACTCTTCGTTTTAATATGAGAAAATTGAGATTCAGAGAGGTGAAGGGACTTCCAGTTTGTAGAAAAATCAAGTCTAGAACCCAGGCTGCCAGTGCTCTTTTCACTATAACATAACCTATTATTCTTTTTAAAATAGACTAAACAATGAAATCCTTTGCTCCCAATATTATGTTTCTCTCTCTGTCTCTGTCTCTAGCTCTCTATGTCTGTCTCTCTCTCCTCTCTTTTTTTCTCTCTCTGTCTCTCTGTTCTCTCCCTCTTCTCTCTCTCTCCCTCCCTCCTCTCTTCTTTCTCTCTTCTCTGTCTCTCTCTTTTCTCCCTCCATCCTCTCTTCTTTCTCTCTCCTTTCTGTCTCTGTCTCTCCTCTCTGTCTCTGTCTCTCTCTGTCTCTCTGTGTCTCTCTCTGTCTCTGTCTCTCTGTGTCTCTCTCTGTCTCTGTCTCTCTATCTCTCCTCTCTCTCTTCTGTCTCTGTCTCTGTCTCAATTGCTGTGTGTGTGTGTGTCTCTCTCTCCCTCCCTCCTCCCTTCTTTCTCTCGCCTCTCTCTCTGTCTCTGTCTGTCTCTCTCCGTCCTCTCTCTTCTGTCTCTGTCTCCATCTCTGTCTCTCTTTGTCTCTTTGTCTGTCGGTCTCTCTCTCTCTCTCTCTCTCCCTCTCTCTCTCCCTCTCTGTCTCTGTCTCCCTGTCTCTGTCTCTGTCTCTGTCTCTCTCTCTCTCTCTCTCCCTCTCTCTGTCCCTCTCTGTCTCTGTCTCCCTGTCCCTCTCTCTCTCTCTCTCTCTCTCTCTCTCTCTCTCTCTCTCTCTCTCTCTCTCTCTCTCTCTCCTTCCCTCCCTTCATTTTTAAGCCTATTTTCTGTATGCCTTAAATTTTTTGATTAAAAGCAATAAGTCCTTGTAGAAAACATTTCTGCGTCAGACAGAAAAGCAGTTTATCTTCAGGTGCAGGTAGCAGCAAGAAGGGCTGCACTACTATGGGTTGAAGATGTTCATAAAGCTAAAGTGATGACTCATACTATAATAACAGGAGAATCTGCTCAATTGCTGGGCTCAGATGGTGCCACAATGCTACACACACACTCCAAGATGCTGGTCTGTCTCCCAGGCACTGAAATATACCCCACAGATAAAACTCCTGATACTTTCCAGATGCTATTTGCTCAATAAATATCCTTCACATGCATCAATGAAGTTGATTGGTACTATTGTGCTCTTTTGCTTTTATAAATGAAATTAACATAAAAGGGAAAGTCCTTAAATTCTTTATTTTTCTAGTTTTTCTTAATTTTAAGACTATTTATGCCTTTTAAATATCTCTCTACCCTCCCCATTTTAGCAAACAGTGAAAAAAAAGAAAGAAAAAAAGAAAATGAAAAAAAAACCAATCAACCAGCACGTCAGTCATTTAGGTCCTGGATGAAGCATTCCACATCTACGGTCTCCCATCCGTGTAAAGAAGGGAGGGGGTCCATTTTCTCAACTCTCTATGGTTTACCTTGTTTGTACAATTATACGATTTTAGCATTAGTTTTGTTGTTTTGTCTACTTTGCTCAGTCATTATATATATTTTTTCTTAGTTCTATTTCCTTTTCCCTCAGACTCTTAAATTCAAATCCTACATGATAAATTATATTGTGTGATAGTCATTAATTTACTCCATGTCTTAATGGCTATTTACTTATATGTAAAATTAGCATGGCTTAAATTATTAAAAATACATGCTGAAGCCACTTTACAGTTTTTTTTTCCTTTAAGGTAACCATATTTTCTTCATATGATGACGGCTCCATTGAAAGGCATCAGTGAAATGTGTTTGTGTTTCTAATAGAGCTGAAGGGTTTGTAGTTTGATACAGTCAGATATTCTTTTCTTGTGAACAATGAAAAATAAGTCAGAATCTATATTTTTGTATCTGTGGAAATGCTAACCAAATGATACTAAAATCTATGGCCTTGATTTCATTACCTCTTTGTTCTAACCAAATAATATAAGCAGTCTTACATCCAGAAGCAGTTTGTGCAATAGAAAAAACTCTAGCTTAACAGAAAACCTAGGTTGAAATCCTGGCTTTAGCTGGTAACCCACGTGACCTTTCACTCCTTTGGTTGCTGGTTTTCTCATCTGTTTTAAAAACAACTTTGAGCAAATAAGTCATTTCAACTAGTATAAACACCCAAATTAAGTTTAAAAGACATATGAAGAAAGATACTGTCTGTATCCAGAGAAAGAATTGATAAATAGAAGTATGTACTGAATAATTTTACAGACACACACACATATACACACATATCTGTATGTATATATACATATACATATATATATTTACCTGTTTGTGTCTAATAGTAGCCATCTCTAAGGTGGGGTGGGGGTAAGGAACAAAAAAAGAAATTTACATGATAGCTTCATTATATATTTAAAAGGAATAGCAAGTTATACATAATAGATTTGCAGTTTCATGTGCAATCATCTTTTTATCATACTATGTATAGGAATATTTGTTTTATTCCATAAATTAAAATTATATCTCAATATAGATATAATTTTTAAAAAGAAAAGAAAAACTTTGGACTTGAACAAAGGTTAGACTTGGAAAAATGGATTCTCAAAGTTATACTTCACATTCAGTGACCTATGGTTTTAAAGACTATCTTGCAATATCTTATGAACTTAATGCCAAATTATGTAAAAATAAGATTATAGCAAAATGAGGATATAGTGAATATTAAAAGTTTTTAAAGATGTAAAATAAAATAAAAGGACATGGTTGGACTAGATGATTAAGTCTCTTCCAGCCCTGAACACATGTTCCTGTGATCCCTGATTAAGTAGGGAATAGGTCTTAATGTCAAATGAGGAAACTGAAAAAGATAAGAGTAAATTGACATGTCTAACATCATTCAAGTAGTTCAAGTCTCCTGACTCTTTGTCTAGAATTCTACCTATAATCTCATCATATTTGGCCTATTTTCATTTCTCATTCTCTTTGATCTCTCCAAAGCATCAGTGGGAAAAAGTAATACAGAAGGAGTCAGAAGAATTCAAGATATAAGGCTGACAATCTCAGTATGAAAAGCAAGAAAAATTTGGCAGACTTGCTCTGAGTGTGTGATGTTCACATTTCTGCTGGAGCAGAATGCCCTCAGAGAAAAGAAGACAAGGGACCTCTAGGAACGCCCATCTGCACTATAGGTTATCAGGAACAAAGACATGTTCCTTTAAAAAAATGAAAGTGGGTTTCAATGTGTGAGGGGGAAAAGGATTTGAAATAGCAGAAGGAAAACTTGGTCTTTATCAGGAATTTAGAGAGTAAAAAATTTAAAGTAAGAAAAGGAAAATGACCTATGTTGAATTGCTGGCCTTCCTAGGGAGAGTGGATGGGAAGGGAAGAGGGGAGACAATTTGGAACTCAAAGTTTTAAAAGCAGATGCTCAAAAAAAGTTGTTTTTGCATGCAGCTGGGAAACAAGATATATAGGAAATGGGGCATAGAAATCTATCCTGCCCTACAAGAAAGTAAGGGGAAAGTTGATGAGGGGGAGTGGGGTGAAAGAGGGGAGGGCTGACTTGGGAATGAGGCAATCAGAATATATGCCATCTTGGAAAGGGGGGAGGGTAGAAATGGGGAGAAAATTTGTATCTCAAAATCTTGTGGAAATCTGTGTTGAAAACTAAAATATTAAATAAAAATGATAAAATAAAAAAAGAAAAGGAAAAGAATGTACTGAACCACAACTTAAAATATGGGATTTATAGATCCTTAGCTAGAGATCTGCACTCAACAAAGGCTAATAAAAATGTAAGTGGTTGGCCTCTAAGACATCCAATGAAAAGGACTCTAAAATGAAAAGGACAGGAGAGGAAGAACACTTTTTTATCCAGTCAAGTAAGCAATAAGCATTTATGAAGCACCTACTATGAACCAA
This sequence comes from Trichosurus vulpecula, assembly GCF_011100635.1. Classification (NCBI taxonomy): domain Eukaryota; kingdom Metazoa; phylum Chordata; class Mammalia; order Diprotodontia; family Phalangeridae; genus Trichosurus; species Trichosurus vulpecula. The sequence goes on from NC_050578.1 coordinate 57,995,164, forward strand.
GCACCATGCTAGATAATAGGGATACAAATATAAAATTACCACAGGATCTATTGTCCTGGAACTTATATTCTATCAGGGAAGACAACACACACATAAATAGGTCTATATAACAGAGATGCAAGGTGATTCGGAGGGATTGGGGTGATGGAAAAGTAGAAGACCCTGGAATCTGGGACATCGAGCCTGTATCGAAGACCTTTTTGGCTAGTCTATAGAGTGTATGGGGAGGAATGTTTAATAAAACTAGAAAGGTAGGTTGGGGCCACAGTGTGAAAGACTTTAAATGCTAGCAGAGGAGTTTATATTTGATCCTACTGGTAATAGGGATATTTTTGAGTTTGTTGAGAAACGAGAATGACAGAGTCAAACCTGAGCTTTAAGAAAATCATCTGGAAAATGTGTTAGAAAGGGGAAAGACTTGAGTCAAGGAGAGTAGCAATGGTCCACATGGGAGGTAATGAGGGCCTGAAATAAACCAATAGCTGGACCAGTGAACAGAAAGAATGCACAGAAGAGATATTGTAGAAGTGACAGGATTTGACAAGAGGGCAAGATGAATTCTCACCAACCAAGAGTCCCTTCCTGGATAAAGACAAGAGCACAGACCAGGAGAGGAGTGACCACACCTCTCCCCAGATCATACCACCTTAGAAGCACTGAAAACCTGCAGACCTGCAGAACTAGCTCTAAAAATAGTAGCATGAAAAAACCTAAAGCTTAAGACATAGCCTGCCCCGACGTAAGCAGAGCCCAACTTTAACATAAAGTTCAAAGTCAAAAGACAGGCTACAGAAATGAGCAAACAAAAACAACAAAAGAACTTCACCATAAAATGCTACTAAGGTGACAGAGAAGACCAAGACACAAACTCAGAAGAAGACAACAACATGAAAACAGCTATTAAAAGCCTCAAAGAAAAATTCGAACGAGTACAAGCCCAATGAGAATATCTGGAAGAGTTAAAGACATACTATGTAATATGCACCCTGGATTTGTGGAAAGCAGATTTCAAAGGCTTCAGAAGAAGGCTAGTAAGATCCCATGGATTAAAATTATATCAATGAAGTGATCCCAGGATAAATAGGAAACTTTCAAGAATTAAATTTTAAAGACACAAAAGAAAATTAATTCCAAGAATGAAGAAAAATGGGAGTTGTCTGAAAAAACTGATAGGAACGCAAAGTAACTGACAGATCAAAGAAGATTTTTTTAAAAAGATATCTACAGAACATAGCAACAAGGGTGTGTTACAAAGAATGAATGCCCAGACCAGCAACAATAGGCTCAATCAGAAGCACTAAAGTTCGGGATGGGCCAAGGTTTCAGGGAAAGCCAAGAAAACCAAAAGAGGGGTTTTGGCTCTAGTGGGTAAAGATGAGGATCAGACAAGGGAAAGGACCCTGCTTGGTGTGGACAGGGTGGAGGTAATTCTCCACAGAAAGAGGTTCTGAAGCTGCTCCAGTTTACTTCTATTACTTTTTTTACTATTAGTAATTACTAATTTTAGTTATTATTTTTACTCTTTCTAGTAATTTACTATTTAGTTTTAAATTAAATTTACTTTTTTAAAAATTACTAATTTTAAATTAAAATTGCTAAATTTTAAATTAAAATTTACTAAAATAGTAAATTACTATTACCAATTAGTAAAAACTAATAGAAGTGATTACTATTACTTCTATTTTCTTTGTCAAAAATAATGACCTTTGAAATGGAAATGACAGGACAAAAATAGTTTGCAGAGTGTTGATAAGATAAGAAAAGAACATTTTAAGGGACCACATAGCTGCACCTAAAGAATTCAGAAGTATTACATTCTCCAGCATAGAAAAAAAACTGGCAGAAGTGATTGCTGAGTCACCAATAATGAGAGATAAAAAATATCATGGAGAATGCTTGAAGAATCAGAGAATGGAAGAATGGGCAAATATTGTCTCAATTTGAAAGAGAAACAGAGAGAGAGAGAGAGAGAGAGAGAGAGAGAGAGAGAGAGAGAGAGAGAGAAAGAGAGAGAGAGAGAGAGAGAGAGAGAGAGAGGAGAGAGAGAGAGAAGAGGAGAGAGAGAGAGAGAAAGAGAGAGAGAGAGAGAGAAAGAGAGAGAGAGAGAGAAAGAGAGAGAGAGAGAGAGAGAGAGAGAGAGAGAGAAGGAATGGAAGGAGACAGAGAGACAGAGGGACAGAGAGAGACAGAGAGATAGAGAGACAGAGAGAAGAGAAGAGAAGAGAAGAGAAGAGAAGAGAAGAGAAGAGAAGAGAAGAGAAGAGAAGAGAAGAGAAGAGAACCTACAAACTATAAACTAGTGAGTTTGTCTTCAGTTCCTGGGGGAAAAAATAGTTGTTTAAAGAGATTGTTAAAGAACATTTAGAAATGGAAGTGTTAAGAAACAGTGTAGAATAACTTTGCTTCCTCTTTTTGACAGGGTCACTAAATGGAAATATCAAGAGAATGTTGTAAATATAATTTATAAAGATTTCAAAAAAACATTTTTCAAAAAAGCATTTAATAAAGTAACTTATACTACCTCATGTCCCAAAAGTTTTCAGCTCCAATAGCTTAAAACTGCACTGAAACTTTTGGGACATTCAGTTTTATTATGGAAAAAACAAAGAGGTATAGATTCTATGATAAGATAGTTAAATGGATATGGGATGGGTTGAAAGACAAACTCTAAGCGTAATTGTTTATGATTCAATGTAAACTTGGAAGGAGTCTCCAGTGGAGTGCCTGAAGGCTCTGCACTTGTCTCTGCCCTGTTTAATGTTTATATCAATGACTTGAGATAAAAATGTAGAGGGCACGCAAATTTACCTTTGACACAAAGCTGGTAGATATAGTTGATCAGTCAATCCATCAGCAAATTTTTGCCAAATGTCTATTAGATGTTGGACTAGGTGCTATACAAAGACAAAAACAAAATAGTCCTTTCCCTCAACGGGCTTACATTCTAGCAGGAATAACAGCATGTACACATAAGTAAATACATGGCAATTTCAGAAGAAGATGACAATTGACTAAACCTTGAAGGTCAGAATTTCCAGAGGCAGAGGTGAGGAAGAAATATATTCTAGGCATTCAAGTCAGTTTGTAAACAGGCCCAGAAATGGGAGATGGAATGTTGTAGATGAAGAAAAGCAAATAGGCCAGTTTGGTTGGAGATTCTGAATTTTGAGTACATTGATGGGAGTGTATACAACAAGTCTGGGGAAAATAGACTGGAGTTTGATTGTGAGGGGCTTTAATTACCAAATGGAAGAGTCTCTCTCTGATCCTAGAGGAAAGGGGTAAATCAGTAGAGTATATTGAGAAGGGCAATGTGCTTTGGGAATAGCATTTTGACAACTGTGTGGAAGATGGAGCAGAGAAGGGAGAAATTGGTGACCAGGAGACAGGCCCTTGGGGCAGCTGGGATACTTTGGGTAAGAGGTGATGAGGGCCTAAACTCAAGGGCAGGAGCGGTGGGGGGAGACGAAAATGGCCACAAGGAGAGAAGGGACTAGACTAGAGTCAAGAGCTAGGCAGGAGATAGCATCAGTAAGATTTAACAACTGATCAGATACTGGAATACAGCAGAGAGTGCAAAGTTTACTATGAGGTTGAAAAGCTAGCTGAATGGAAGGATAAAGCTGTCCTCAACAGAGATGTCCTACGTCATATCCTTCTTCCACCTGCACTAGAGCCTCAAGGAAGTTTAAGGTGTGTATATGACCATGTTGGATGTGTCATCAGCACAGAATGTCTAAACATATAGACCACAAGTGCAAGGGCAAGGATTGATAGCTACTTCTGAAATCTTGCCCACTCCTTTCCAAGAGAGATGGATTTCTACTTTAAGGGAAGCAGGGAGAGGGATGTCAGGTTAGAACAGGAGTAGGGAACCGGTGTCCTCAAGACCATGGCTGCAGGTTCTCTACCCCTGGGTTAGAATACTATCTACAGCCTTCCTAAATTTGCTGGCCTAGGGAAACAATTTTAGAGCCAAACAAAAAGCCACTTTCCCTGATCAGTTCTGGGGAAGTTCACACTAGGCTTATGCACATAGGCTTACCTCCTTTCTTCTTACAGATAATGATACAAAAGATCACCACAAATTGCAGAGATCACAGAAAGCCATTTATACAAGCAGACAGCAAGCAGAAACTGGAGGAGTTTGATGGACTAGAATACATCAGAAAATACACAAGGGAAAGGGCTCTTCAAATGAGGGCAAGATGAATTCTCACTCAACCAAGAGAAAGACCCTGAAGTCTCTAGGGAGGCAGGTGAGCATGCAGGTCCATTTTTACCACCTTCCTTCCCTTGCAAAGTCTGACTGTCTCTCTCCATGTCTCGAGAGTCAGTCCCCTAGTTTGGGCTCTCAAATATCTCTCTCAAAGAAGGAAGGAAGATCTCTCCTCTCTAGCCTTTTGCACCCCAGTCTGCCTCTTACGCAGATGTATGAAATAGGGTCTGTATTCTTCCCACCGATTAGTAGAGGTAGGTAGGTGCATAAAATGCCTGGCCTGGGATCAGGAAAACTTGAGTTCAAATTTGGCCAGTTACTAGCTATATGATCCTAGTAAGACACTTAACCACTGTTTGCCTCAGTTTCCTCAGCTGTAAAATGGGGATAATAACAGCACCTACCAGGAAGGGTTGTTGTGAAGATAAAATGAGATGCCATTTCCCTCTCCATTGTGTCCCATTTTACAGATGATGAAATGAGGCAAGTAGGGTTTAAGTGACTTACCCAGGATCACACAGCTAGTAAACATCTAAGGCTCAGACCTTCCTGACTCCTGGTCCAGTGCTCTATCCACTGCACCACCTAGCTGCCCCAGATGGGATGATAGAAGAATATAATCAGATAGAGGGATTTCCAAATTCTTGATCATATATTAGATTATTTGTGCATTATTATGATGAGATCAAGTGCGTGGCCACCTCTGTATTGTTCAGGTAAAGTGAAGGTATAAGTCATGGGAGACTGAAGAATTGAGAGGTTAGGATGTCTGAATTTATCACTATGTATGGTTATATATAATACACACACACACACACACACATACACACACACACACACACACACACACACATATATATATATATATATATATATATATATATATATATATATATATATATATATATATATATATATATAAGTTCCCTAGTATGAAGACAGGAGTTGGGATAGAGAGGAAGACTATGAACCAGGTGTTAAATACCTTGAGAAAGAAGGGAGAAAGACCTGAAGACCTGTAAGTTATTGCCACAAGGATCTGCCCAGAGTGATCTATGTGTGCAGGGTAAACTAGAAAGGAGGAGAGGTTACTGAGTAAGTGATAGTGGCAGACGGACAGTCTCGAAGTGGCCATGGGGATCAAAGAGTTGGCTTGCTCCTCCTCCTGGACAACTGTGTTATGGTACATTAGAGATGATGTATTCAGTTCTAGAGAGAGTGACTGGTGATGCCGGGTCTTGAGGGGAAGCCAGGTTTCCATGAGCACCAGGAAACGCAGTGAACAAGAGAAGCAGAGATTTTAGATAATGAGAAGTTTGCTGACTTCCCAGGAGTTCCAGAGGCCAATCAGGAAGAGACAAGGAGAGCTGGGCTGGTTTTTGAGAGGATTGAGGTGTATGTGGGAATTGAAGGTGGTGGCAGGAAAAGGGAGGAATTTTTCAGCATCACCGGAGTTGGAAGAGTAAGAGATGGAAGTTTGTTAGCAAGAAGATGAGGATGTGCCTTTTGACCAGGGCTCCCAACTTTAAGAGTTCTGGGAATGGCAGAGAGCAGAGTTGGTTTTCTTTCAAGTTCTAGGAAAGAAGGGAAATTGTACCTGGTGTTATCAGCCTTTCCTATAGCTACGGTCCCGGAAGAAAGAGACCTTTGGTTCTGGGCTGGATCTCATAGGTCAGGAACCTGGCATCTGAGGGTCAGGTTTAGGGCATTACCTAGCGGTGTGAAGTGAGGTATGTGAGGCAGGCCGTATTCAAAGCTTTGATATCAGATGTAGTCCAACAACACAGGCTTTGCCCTGATATCAGCAGGAGAGGAATAAAGAGCTGATCTGTGCTCTTACTGTAATGAATCAGGGCAGACCCCAGGGAAACAGGAGACCAAAGGGCAGTAGCTTCTGAGGGACAGGATAAGGGAGCTGCTCAGAGTACAAGAAGGCACAGCTCCCAGCTCCACTGATGATGGCTGAATTGGGCAGGACTGAGCATGTCAATGGGTGGGTTTCCCAGTTTTTATGTCCCCTCCCTCCTTCATTACCTGTATATGCCCAGATTACCAGTTAACATACTAGACAGAGTCAGGGTCCCAAACGAGTCTGACAGTTTGAACAGTGGGGTGAATTGAATCAGATGAAATCCCATAAGGACCAATGTAAAGTTTATCCTTGGGTCCAAAATATTAACTTCACAAGTAAGAGAAACCATATTTTGTATGGAAAGTCTTAAGATTTTGGTGGACTACAAACTCATGAGTCAACAACATGATGTGGCTAAGAAAAAAGGGGTAGAGAGATATAGTCAAAAAAACTAAATGAACAGCTAAACTGCATTAAGTGAAAAACAGCTTGCAGGTACAAAGCTATCATCCCCTTTTACTCTGCTTTGCTCAGATCACATCCAGACTATTGCATCAAATTTGGGGTACCATAGTTGAGGAAGAATATTAATAAGCTGGAGAGTTTTCAGAAGAAGGTGACCAGGGTAGACAAGGACCTTGAGTCCACATTATATGAGGTTCATTTGAAGAAACTGGAAATGTTTAGGCTAGAAAAATGAAGACTCCATGACATGTGAACTATTCTTAAGTATCTGAAGGGCTATCACATAGAAGAAATGTGTTCTGCTTGGCCTTTAAAATAGAAATAGGAGCAATAAGTAGAAATTGTAAAGAGACAAATTACAATCAATGTCAGGAAAAGCTCCCTTGGGGCTATCCCAAGATGGAAAAGGTCTCTTGGGAGATAGAATTCCCTCCATTGGATGTCATCGAGCAGCATATGGAGGATGATCCTTTGAATCACCTATTAAAGTGGAGATTCCTTTTGGAAATGCGATTTACTATATAGCAACTGGATCCCCTCCAGCTCCAAAGTCTGAGATATGTGTTGTTGTAATAGCACTTGACACTGTTGTCTTCCTCTGCCTGATCGATACTTTCTCATTCCTTAATTTCAATAGCACTGGGTTCTCTCATAGTTCTCCCCCTTCCTCTCTGACTACTTTGCTGGGTTTTCACCTTTTTTCCTGGCCCCTAAATGTGAACATACTTCAATTCTCTTTTCTCTTTAATTTATGTCAAATATTAGGAACAATGTCAGGGAATTTTTATAACAATGCAGACACTTTTTGAAGCTCTCTAAATTTGCTTATTTGCTAAATTTATTTTCTTGTATTACAGAGTAGAAAGATTACAAAATGACTCATGAACTTCCAATATGATACAGCAAGGGGAGGCCAGGAACATGGTATAGTGGAAAGATTGCTTAATGTCATCCCAGGAGATCTTGAATTTCTTACATTTAACAGTTGTGTGAGTTGTGAGCATATCATTCAAACCTTCTGAACCTGTTTCTTCCCCTGTAAAATGGAAAAATAATAATTATTATGTTCATTATGAATATCTCCCTCACAGGAAAAGCAGTTCAGAATCCTTAACACACTGATCCGAATCTGTATAATCGATAATGGCCAAACTAAAATAATATATGCCTTTTTTGCCTTGCAACTTCAGAAGTTTGTGAAATACCTGTGACACGATGAGAGAGAAATTTTAATTCTTCATAAATGGGAGTTTTTTCCTTCTGCACGACTAACAGTTTCCCTCTCTAGTTTCTTATCTTCTCCACGCTCATTGAAGGAATAAAAACATAGCCAATGCCAGTGATCTCTGACATCCAGGTAGACATCTTGGGAACACAGATGGGACTGATAACGGGTCATTTTATAGGGCCTTAAAAGCTACTAAAGAAACTAACAAGGTCCATTAGACTTTCTGTCATGTATATGATGGGAAAAAATAGAGCACCATGAGATCCACTTGATTGTCCTGGTGACAGCAGCAGCCATTGTATGGGAGAGCTTTTTGGAAGGTAGTTCCACCTTAGTGTTTATGCTCTGTTGGCTAGTGGGAGTTTCAGGTCCAGCATCCTAACAGAAGGGGCATTGTGATAGGCTATCAGTGACAAACAAGAAATACAACGTGCACCCAGTGGTTTGACAAGAAGGAGAAGCTCAACAAAAGGGGAATGACCCGCTTCAGTTTCCCATTTCAATCTAACATTCACTTCCTCACACAAAGATTAGTCAGGAGTGTTGGCATCCAAATCACATTCAAACCCCGTTCAATGCAGCGGGAGGCAGGCTGAAATATTTTAAGTGGATTTTCTTTTCTGCTTTTCCTCCTTTGAAATGCTTTTAAAGTTACAGATGTTTGGCAGCCCCGAGCAGGCTGAGGACCTGAGGAAGCAAAAGGTACAGCAAGTATTTTTCTAAATGGATACTATTTAGAGTTACAGCTGAAGTGATTTGAATCAATGCTCCGTGACTTTCTCATAAATATTTTCTTTTCTTTTTCTCATCATAAAAAGACTTTCATTTTACGTAAAAAAGCAATATAAGCTAATATTTTTCTGATTCAATAGTTACTGAATTCCTACTGTGTGCAAGCTATTACGCTAGTGACTGTTGGAGAGATGAGGATAAATAAGACATAATTTCTGCCCTAAATGAGATTACTATCAATTCAGAGAAGTAGGAAATGTATATAAATAAATATAATATAATAGAGAATGAGAGGTCACATGGAAGGGTGGATAGAGAACAGGTCTGGGAGTCAGAAAGACCTGAATTCAATTCCCACCTCTGACACATACTGGTTGTGTGACCCTGAGCAAGTCACTGAACCTCTGAGGAACACAGGCAACTCTGTGAGATTAAAAGTTGGGGAACAGGGGCCAATTTGCATTGGTACTACACACTTTCTCACAGAGTGACCCCTTGAAATCAGAGGTCCACTCCAAAACCAAATAGACAAAATGAAATATATTCAAGGAACAGGGAAGGGAAAGAGTGCTTGCCTCCTAACCAAGGGTCAAGGAAGGCTTCCTTGGGAAGACAGCAGCCCCCAGGCCTTGCAGGTTACACGCCCCCTTTCTGCTCCTACATCCAAGCACTAAAGATTGATGCGTGGCTCAATAATGGTCTATTGCCCATATATATGCACAGTGTGGCTCAGTGGTATCCATGTGTATCAACACATCCACACTATACTTTTGCCAACATCTCATCTCCCATCACTCTTTCCGTACCAGCTAGCCAGACACCGGCATCTACTGGATTGTCACCAACACTTCCCCTAGCTCTCATCAGCTCCCTACCACCCAGTATATATGGGAAGCAGGGAGGCCTAGAGCCTGCAATTCTCAGATGTCTCAAAGTTTTAGGTTTTGAAAGGGTAATTGTATACAAAGCACTACAAGAGTAACATACAAGGGAAAGGAGGAGAAGGTAGAGGAAGATCAGTTAACAGATTGCAAAGATAAAGTATTTTCATATGAAAAGGTTCTAACAGTTTAATTCTGGCCCTAAGTACCAACTTAGGCCCTGCTCTTAAGAATTGACCTACTCTTGGACCCTTCCTGATTAACCTGTCTAGGAGATCTATGATTTCTTCCTCCTTATGACTTCAGAAGTGGGGATGATCATTAGAGCCACATTAGTGGGACCCTATACCTTCCTTTTGGATGCTATCAAGTTTATCAGTGTCCTTCCTAATGAAGCTTAGGTGAACATACCTGTGAAGACCAGACCTTGAAGCACACTCAGATATTCACTGCCAGGTTTCAGTCCAAGTGACCTGAGCTATAACTAAGCATACATAGAAAAGGGGCAACTTTTATCACTCTCCTTTCTTTGACCCTATAAGGAGGTGACTACTTTGACCTGAAATCCTGATACAAAGGACAATTTTGATATCATAGGTATCACTGAGATTCAGTGGGATGAAATGCATGACTAGATTAAGGTTCTGGATGAGTGTACCTTTTCCAAAAGAAACAGGATATGTAAGAGGGAGTTGAAGCAAGGAGGGCATAGGACTGTATATTAAGAAATTATATCCAAGTGAGGAAATTCAAGGGACAAAAGAAAAATTATCAGGATGAAGGTCAAAGGAAGGGGAAAAAGAATTTTGTCAATGCAGCATACTTGAGACTACCTGAAAAGAAAGAAGAAATAGATGAGGAGTGTAGGAAACAAATCACTAGCCTGGCATGGAGGCTTGATAGAGTAAGAATGAAGAACTTCAGTCATCTTGACATGTCAGAACTCACTTCAGCTGTCTTGACATGTCAGAACTCTCTGTCTCTCTATCTGGGTTTTTTCCCTCCCTCTTTCTCTTTCTCTTTCTTCCTCCTTCTCTCTCTCGTCTCCGTTCTCCTTTTCTCTCTCATTGTCTCTGTCCCTCTGTCTCTCTCTCTCTGTTTCTCTGTGTGTGTGTCTGTCTCTCTCTCCACTCATCTCTCTCTCTCTCTCTCTCTCTCTCTCTCTCTCTCTCTCCCTCTCTCTCTCTCCTCCTTTCCCTCCCTCCCTCCCTCCATCCCTCCCAAAAACAGAAAAGCTAATAACTTTTTGATGTGCTTTATTGGTAATTTCATCCTTCAAGAAGTGGAAAAGAAAAACAAATTCTTTTCTCCATGATTTTCACTAACAATTTCTTTCACTAAACTGCTTGCTATGGTGGAAATGTTGGGAACATTTTGCTTAGTGAGTGCTTGGTACATTGAAGGGGCTTAATTGGTTGGTTGATTGATTGAGAAGTGGTTCTTTCTATCCTAGAGTTTGTGACAGAAAAGGAGAGAAAATCTGAACATAGGTACTCTCAGTTTGGAGAAAACAGACTTCAAAGAGTTCAGAGGGAAGATGGGTAGCATCTTATGAACTAAAATGCCTCAAAGGAATTCAGCCCAGAAAGTACGAGAGATACTCATATCAAATTCTGAAGGCAAAAAGGAAAACAATTCTAATGATAAAAAAAGAAATTTGTCTGAAGAGACCATTGTGGATTCATGAGGAACTCAATAAACAACTTAGACGACTTTAAAAAGGAATGTACAGAAAAATAGAAACAAGGTCAAGTAATAGAAGATGAATATGAGTTCATCCTCATATTCATCTTCTATTACTTGACCTTGTTTTTATTTGGTCCTTTAAGAAAATAATGTCAAGAATATTAAAGCTCAAAATAAACTGAGGTTGTAAGAGAAGATTTTTAGCTAATTGGGGCAGATGGGGTTATGATAACTGAAAATGGGGGAAAGGGAGAAAGGTTCAATTTTTGGTTTGCTTCTGTGTTCCTTGTAATGAAGAAAGGTCTTCATATTAGAAATAAAAAAACAGAAATGCCTAAGAGGGGTGGGGGCTAGGGAGGGACAGGGTCAAAATGGCAGAGAAGTCAAGAATTCACCTAAGTTCTCCCAAATTCCTGTCCAAAGAACTTTAAAGTGATGCTTCAGAATGAATTCTGGAGTGGCAGAACCCACAGAAGAATGGGATGAAACAATTTTCCAGCTCACAATAACCCAGAAGATAAGCAGGAAAAGTCTACAGCACTAGGATGAGAATGGAGGGCAATCCAGTGCAGAAAATGCTCAAGCAAGCTAGCAGCAGGTTTTGGTGGCAACTGAATAAAGCAGCTTCCAGAACTCTCAGCCCACACACAGTAAGGGGCTCAGACAACTCATCAGAAAAAGATTACGGGGGTCCCTTTGTTGGCATTGGGTGCAGGTTTCTGTTGCATTGTCCATACACAGATACAAATCTCAGTCCTACGTCATAGTCCCAGGGAGAAGAGGAACACCAGCACACCATAGCCTGCTGCTGCAGGGGAGCAGGGACTGTGGTCAGAGTTCCAGGGCAAAAAAAAAAAGAGTTCTTGTGGGTACTCACAGACCAGAGCACAGGCCGGGAAAGTAGGAAGTATACCTCTCCTTAGATTATACTACATTGGAAGAACTGAAAACTTACAGACCCCCAGAACTAGCTCTGAAAATGGCTGCACAAAAGCCCTGAGGCTTGGGAGGTTGCCCCCTCCACTCTAGGAGCAGATCACAACTTTAACATAAAGTTAAACTTCAAGAAATCTCACAGAAATACTGTAGCAAAGTTTCAGAGATCCCAGGTCAAGGAGAAAATATTGCCAGCCACCAGAAAACAGTTCAAGTATTGTGGTAGCACAGTCAGGATAACACAAGATTTGGCAGCTTCTATATTAAAGGGCTGGAGGTCTTGGAATATGATATGCCAGAGGACAAAGGAGCTAGAATTACAAACAAGAATGACCTACCAAGGCATAGATTTCTATACCCAACTGAGTGTATACGTCATTCCTCCTTTGAGCCAATTCTGATGAGAGTGAGGGTCTGAATTTTCGTTTTGGGATCTCTTTCAGGAGGTAATCAGTGGATTCAATTTCTATTTTACCCTCTGTTTCTAGAATATCAGGGCAGTTTTCGTTGGTAATTTTTTTTTGCCTAACATGGAACAAGCAGAGCTTTTCTCCAGGGCATCAATATCTTCTCCTTGGGAGGACATGGTATCCCAATGTGATCACCATTTGTCCTTTTGCCTTAACTTAACAGTCTTAGGACACAGGCACAACTGTCCTTAGCACACCAATGTCCCATCCCCATGGTGCTCCTTTATAAGATACCTTTCCCCTGAAACACTTTCTGGAGAAACTGACCCAGCTCTATAGAGGATGACCACCTCTTTCAGTACAACAGCCCTCATGGTTGGACAGTCCTTTGGATCAAGTTCCTGCACCTACTTCCCAGTGCTAGAATTTCTAGTTACTTCTTTGTTAGACAGTGAACTTATGGTGGGTCATCTTCTGGGCACATACCTCTATATCACCATTTACACTACTACAACTACAACAAGAGGAATGATCAAAAATAATTGAATATTGTGTCTTCCTCAGTGAGAGGGGAAGAGTGAGACTCCACCTCCAAGATCCCCATCTGCCTGATTTTTTGAGAATTCTAAGTCTTGCTATGATTCTTTGGTCCTATAGATATAGCACTATAATAGATGTAGTATATAATGTATGAGTTCAGTGTTTTATGTGTAGCCTTAAAGTTTACATGGAAAGATAGTCACTGCCCACATAAGCCAGTTAAGGGACCAATTTGGTTTTTAAAAAATCTGTTAAGGGTGAGCTTTTCTGGTTCTATTAATTTAACCAAGAATAGTAGAAGAAAGGTTTCAGAAACTTCCAAGGTATCATAAAACTTGATTATATGTAATACCTACTTGGCCTCTGCAGAGGGCTGGCTGAGTCTTGCTTGGTTTGGGAGGACAGATGATAAAGCATTCTCACTCTTCCCTTCTCACTGAGGAAGACACATTATTCAGATAGCTAAATTAACACACATACTACATATCTAATGAATAGAGTTCCTGTAGATACTATTGGTAAATTTGTGAGGCTAAATAGATTCCCTAACCCTAAATATTTTAAAATAATATTCCATATTCGCCCAAAAATTTGCAGTAAAGTTTTACCCAATGCGCTATAGACTGCTTAATTTCCTTCTATCCCAAGGATACCAGTGGAGAATGTGGGTAGCCACTTTTGCCACATGACTAACCCATGTTATTTTTTGATGGTTCATTTTAGGCAAGAATATAAGGTCTTAGTTACAGCAGAGTGGTTCATCTGCATTAATGGAGAGAGTTTCTAGGCAGGGAGTTTTCCACAACTATTGAAAGCAAAGATCTGAATATGTATTTGTGTGACATTTATATCCTCCTCCAATGCCTAATGATGCCATTAGGCAATTCTGGGTTCTTGAAGATTATGCCAGATAACATAAGCTCTGTCTTACCAAGCTGGAAAAGTGTCAAGTATAGGCCAGGACTAATTCTGTTTCTGTTCATCCATGATGATATCACAGCCCAGCGCAGGTACACCCTCTCTGCTGCTTTTCTTACTCATATTGTTCCGTAAGCATAGGGTTGACGCCAAGGATTTGAAGGCTATCCAGAAAACTCAGAATGGTTTATCCTGAATATTTTGTTCAATATGAGAATAGAAGGGATTGCTTAAAAAATGAAAATTGGTATTAACAGACCAAAATGACTAACTACAGATGAAACAATCTCTTCTGAATTAGATGTCTGTTTGTAGGTGCTTCTCAAAGAAAAGGTTATATAGCAAATACTAAATCAGAAGAGTGAAAAATGGGAAGGGTGAAAACTGTGTAATTAGAATAGCTCTTATTTACTTTTTAAAACAAGTTATAGACCCAAAAAGATATGAAATGGGTAAAAGTGAAAGATATCAATGTTATCAACATACCTTATGGAAACACAGACAATAAAAAATAATTATCACAGCCAGGAAATCAAAAGATGCGATATTGTCCAACACACAATTGATATCTTTGTCAGACAGAGCAATGTGGCAATGCTGATTTAGAGAGTACGAGCTCATGGGTGAAATATGGCAGACAACAGGAGATTCTGAGCAGTATCATCTTACCACAAAATAAAAATTAGTTGAGGGGGAAATGAAACTGCTTAAAACTTGGCATAATCATCCTGAAAGCATTTATGTTTTTATTATTAACAACAAACAGATGCAGAGTAGAGCTTATCTGTTGTTATTTCTATGATGATCTATTTTTATCACCAGTAATAATGGAGCCATCACATTTGTTCTTGATGTAGTTCGGGAAGTAGAAATGACATGATGCCAGGAAGAATTGCTGAAACTTACTAAGTACATACAAGAACAATTCACACTAGAGGTAATACAATTTTAAAAGTACTCATCTATCAATTTTCAATATATTTCAAAGTGGAGATTCCAAAGGAATGGAAACTTCATAGATGTTACTATTTTCAATAGATAGAGGAGAGAAGCTGGAGAAAAAAACCAGCAACTACTGATCTATATACCTACTTTCTCATCTTTAGAGAGAGAAACTAAACCTGTGATTTCATTGATATAGGCAACTATTGAATGAGGAAATTTCTTCTCCCTCTGCAAATTGACAAGTTATAGTCGCCTAGCGAGTTGCTTAGACCACTGAGAGATTAAGTCACTTGACCAGTAATACGAATCACTCTTTGTGAGGTGAATTTGAACTCTATCCTTTCTGACACTGAGGCCAACTATACCACACTGTCTCTCCTTTCTTGTCTTTATAAAGTCTTACTGGGAGTGTTCTAAGCAAACATCAAGGGTATTCTTGATGAAAATAGTAGAAGAGAAATCATAAGATTTCCGCACAATTTCCTACTGAATGTACAATATGGAGCCTATTGTTAGTTGATTTTTTAAAATATATGATTCAATAGAACATAACCATAAAGGCTGTCATTAAACAAGGTGTCTCCTTATCATGTTAAAATCATAAAAGATGTAATGACGATGCAAACAGATAGAAACACCCTTCAGATCCACTGAATGTCAACATTATTTGAGGCATAAAACAGACAGTGCTCAGCATTATGTCTTATGTTTTCCCAGAAACCAAATAGAAGCAAGGGCTTACAGAATCCCCTGTTCTTACATAGCTTTGCAATTGTTACACTGAGTACTTTGAGGCTTTATAATTTCTTCCACAGAAATGAATATTTATGTAACCCCTATATTAGCAAAGAAGACTTCTGGAAAGTGTAGTTTTTCTCTACTGGAAGAGGAGACCAAAAGATCCTGGGAGGTGGGACCCCCCAGAAATGAGAGAGGGTAAACACACCATTGGTGGAAGCTGATTGCAAATGCGTGCTGGCTGCTACCCCAAATTGTCCACAGTCAGGAGCAGAGCCTCCCCGATCTGCTTAAGCAGTGATCTGCTTGGAAAATCCTGCTTTGGGCTGAACATGCCTTCCTTCTTATGATTCTGTGATCTAGTGAATCTATCCACTTTCCACTTCCTCCTCCTCCTCCCAGGCCTCTTCACTGCCTATTGAACCAAACCTTTGGTGCTTCCTACTCTTTTTCAACCTTGTTTATTTGTTGTCTCTATTTTTATCAAGGGTTTTGTCTCCAGATAAAGATAAGATGACTTGTATTGCATTCTGAGCAAATGTTTGCTTAATAGGAGTGGGCCACAAAGGGAGGGGAGGACAAAAAGTAAACATATAAGACCAAATGACTTAGACTTTAAAGAGAAAAAAAGAACTTCAAGCATATATTAAACTCTCTAAGTTTCATTTAAAATGAAATGAAACAAAGCATTATTTTGCATTAATAGCACTAAAGTCACTAGACTATAAATCATGGAATACCACAAGCCCAGAAGAATTAAAAGTCAAGGTAGAGTTTCCTCATTAATGGAATCACAGGTCAGGACCCAAAAAAAGTCTATAAAATATTGCCAATATGATATAATGCCACAATCTTCCTGCACGACAGTACAAGGATAGGATTGGCAAGAAGATTGAGGGGGGAAATGGAGAAGAAACTCTGAGAAGCCTTTGCCTTAGCACTGTACCCCTGGATTCTCCCACACCTTTGTGGGCCTGGACACAAGAAGACAACCAGCCTTGGAAAGAAAGAGAACTGAATTCTAAAAGGAGGGTAACACAGAACATAGGAACATGAATTTGGAAAAGGCCCAGTGAATTCTTTGAATTTCCTTGCAGCAATTATGAACTAGTAATCCCTACTCACTGAGGGCCATGGAGGTTTTCTTTTTTTCTTTCTTCCTTTCCTTTTTTGGGAAGGGAGAGGTATTACAGAGGCCATTATGGAAGAGAAGGGATTAAATGATGAAAAGTACTAGTTTAGCAAGGACATTAATCAAAACCCAGAAAACAAAGAGAAAGCATCTAAGCACAAAAGAATCTACAGTTTACTATTGGGGGGGGGGAAATGTAAAAAAAAATCAAGAGAGGATGAGAAAGATATGAATTAATATTTGAGATGAAAAAAATGGTAGTACTCCCATGAATAAAACAATATTGTTGGAAATAATCTAGCACAGAAGAAAACTTCTTTGGTAGGGTGAAGGGAGATGCCAAACTGGAGTTGAAAAGACATATCAAGACTCTAGAAGAGATGTAGATGACAAATTTCCAGTTTCTCTCCTACCCTTGGAGGTAGGGGTGCAGAGGTAGCAAGAGGGGAAGGGAAGACCTAGTTAAAAGCAAGAACAAAGCTTATGTTATCCAAAAGCCCCAACCAATATCAGGGCCACAAACAGACAAAAACCATTTAAGTACAATCTACAAATGGAAGATTCTGTTCTAGAGTATAATAGAAGAGAAAGGAGTCAACAAAAGGGATAAATAAAAACTATTTCTTGTAATGTAGAATTACAAATTAATGTCCCTAAAATTAGAGGATCTGACAACAAAAATAGAAGAAGATACTGAGTATACAGTTTAGAGATCTGGAAAATAAATACATTATCACTTTTTTTCAAATCTTGAAAATTAAATGAAACTTAAAAAGAGACTACAGAAATGCTAAGCAAAACTAAGATTTTTTTAAAAGACTAATGAAATTTTCCTTTGAAATATTAGCTAAACTAAACAGAGAGGAAAATCAAATTGCCAAAATGAAAAATAAGGTGAATTCCAGAATAAAACAGAAGTAAAGTAATTTCTAAGAAGCTTCTCTATGACATACAGTATTAGCAAAACTGAACATTCAAAGTTGTAGATGAGTGTCTTCAAAAATATGTGCTCATCTTAACAAAATCATATAGAAAGATGTTAACCAACCCAATCTCAGAAGTATCAAGCAAGGCATAAATGAATTGTTGCAGGGGTGGGAAGGAGAATTCCTTGTCTATCGAGCTCTATAACTGCATGTCATAACCTGGGCAATAGCTTGGTATTCTATAGGTTAAATAGTAAATTCTTTATCCATGTAGTGTTTCTTGTGTAGATGATCAGACTAATTCTTTTCAATACTTACAGATCACTTTCTGTAGACTCTGAATGTTATGAGACTTGATGCAACCAGCACGATGTCATGCACAAACAAAAGAACCTCAGCAATCATAAGGAATGCCTCTTTAGGTTAGACTCTGGGTTAGATGGCTGCCATGACTATGGTGAACAACCTTTGCAAGCACACACCTTCCTGTTTTATATCTCTCTTTATGTTTATTCCCCTTCATGTAATTCCCCTCTATAATCCAGTCAAATTGATTTTTTTCTATTTCTTTCTTCACATTCTATCTCCCATCACTATGCATTTGTACTGGCTCTCTCCTTGGAATGCATTTCTGGAATGCATTTCCTCCTCATCTCCACCTCTTACAATTCTTGGTTTCCTTCAAGATTCAGCTCAAATGCAACCTTCTACATGAAGCCTTTCCTGATCTTCTCAGCTCCTAAAGCTTTTACTCCTTCCCTCTCCCCATTTACCTCATATTTATTTCGTACATACATACACACAGGGGGGTGTGTGTGTGTGTGTGTGTGTGTGTGTGTGTGTGTGTACTTGCTGTTTTCCTTTGAGGTCAGGGATGTTTCATTTTTGTCTATGTATTTCCAGTGCCTAGCATAATAGCTGACATATAGTAGATGCTTAATACATGCTTGCTGATGGACTGATTTATCATTCGAGTCACTGAGGAAAGTTATTTTTGTTGTTATATTTCCCAAGGAATCTTACTTGATTTTTGTGTTTGGATAAGAGATAACTTATTAGAAAAGAGCCTTTGATATGGTGTTTTATTACATCAAAACAATTTTTTTAGTCAACAATATTCACAATAGGATATTGTATTTTCTAAAATCTTTCTGTCAATGGTGAACATCAAATCATGAATAAGCAATTATTAAGTGTTTACTGTATTCTGTGAACCACAGTAAGGACTAGGGATAAAAGGAAAAATCAAAAATCAACAAAAAACTTATGTTTAAATGGGGGAAATGAAATGCATATAAATAGGGATGTACAAAATATATATTGAATGTAAATTTTAGGTGTAGGCACTAACAACTTGGGAGAGTGAGTCAGACCTGAAGATGGTATTTTATGAGATGAGGTGGAAAAACATTTCAAATGTGGGGAACAATCAAAACAAAAGTATAGAGATGTGCTATGTAGTTTCATAATTGACAACAGCAAGTAATATGGAGCTATCAATTTCATAGAAGGGAGTAATGAGTAAGATGCCTGGAAATATAGGAAAAGGCTTCCTATATTATTAAAAGCTTGAAATGCTGAAAAGATGAATTTATATTACATTCTAGAAATAAAAGGAAGCCACCAGAGGTTAAGACACAGAGTGATATGGTCAGATCTGCCCTTTATGAAAATCACTTTGAAGTGGAGGATAAAATGAAGCATTGCAGAATATCTCTTATAAAAGCCAACTTGTTCCCTACCAATACCCACAGTAAGATGCTCTTCCTGTATGAATAGATAAGTCTTAAAAGAATTTTTAGCTATGTTGTAGATAGGAAAGTAGGGATGCAAGTTGGAAGTTGCTGGTGTCCTCTTGGTAGCCTGTTTTATATTAAGGTCTAATATTTTTCCATGCCTTGGGATCTTTCATGTCTTTAGATGTTTTATAAATTGGTTCCTCAGGACCCTTATCATTATGTCACTTTCAGCATGGATCAGTATTATAGGCACTAGGTCTAATCTGGATGTTTCCTCGCATTCTTGTAGTAGTAGTAGTAGTAGTAGTTGTAGTAGTAGTAGTAGTAGTAGTAGCAATAGAAGCAGCAGCAGTAACAGTAGGAGGAGGAGGAGGAGAAGGAGTAGCAGTAGTAGCAGTAGTAGTAGTAGTAGTAGTAGTAGTAGTAGTAGTAGCAATAGAAGCAGCAGCAGTAACAGTAGGAGGAGGAGGAGGAGTAGCAGTAGTAGTTGTTGTTGTTGTTGTGATTGCAATTTCTACTTCCGCCATAAGCACAAACGGAACTATGATATTAGAATCCAAAGCCTTAATAGCTATTCTTGATGGTAAAAACATCATGTTATTTATCTTTTTTTTAACATATAGCAAGATTGGGAGGACATCTCATCCTCCCTACCCTAGTGCAATAGAGTTCTACAGGTCAACCTGTGTAGGCCACCCCTCAGCCTGCTACTTAATTCATTCCTATAAATAATCTTATCAAACAAAGTTCTTTTTAAAAATACGTTTATTTCATTGTTTTCCCAAATTACATATAAAAACAATTTTTAACATTCATTTTTTAAAATTTTGAGTTCCAAATTCTCTTCCCTCCCTCTCCTGATCTCCCCCCAATTAGATGCAGGTTATAAATGTACAGTCATGCAAAACATATTTCCGTATTAGTCAGGCTGTGAAAGAAAACACAACACTGGGGCAGCTAGGTGGCGCAGTGAGTAGAGCACCGGCCCTGGAGTCAGGAGGACCTTGAAGTCTGGCCTCAGACACTTGACAAATGTACTAGCTGTGTGACCTTGGGCAAGTCACTTAACCTCAATTGCCCTGGCTTCCCCCCTCCAAAAAGAAGAAAACACAACACCCCCCCAAAAAAAGTAAAGTAATTTTAAAGTGTGCTTTGATCTGCATTCAGACTCCATTAGTTCTTTCTTTGGAGATAGCATTTTTCATTATAAGTCCCTCAGAATTGTCTTGGATCATTGCATGGCTGAGAATAGCTAAGACATTCATAGTTGATCATTGTACAATGTTGCTGTTACTGGTACAATGTTCTCCTGGTCCTTCTCATTTCATTTTGCATAAGTTCATGTAAGTCTTTCCTTTTCTTAGAGGACCCTGCTCATTATTTCTTACAGCACAATAGTATTCCATCACAATCATATGCTACAACTTGTTCAGTCATTCCCCAATTGATGGGCATCCCTTCAATTTCTAATTCTTTGCCATCACTCAAAGAGCCACTGTAAATATTTGTGTATATATAGGTCTTTTTTCTTTTTACTTTTTGTAGTGGTATTATTGGGTCAGAGGGTATGCATGGTTTTATAACCATTTGGATACAGTTCTAAATTGCTCTCCAAAATGGTTGTCACTTCGCAACTCCACCTACAATGCATTAGTGTCTAAATTTTCCTCTAGCCTCTCCAATATTTGTCATTTTCCTGTTATGTCATATTAACCAATCTCAGAATTTTTTAATTTGCATTACTCTAATCAATACTGATTTAGAGCATTTCATATGACTATAGATAACTTTGATTACTTTTATGTGAAAACTGCCTATTCATATCCTTTGATTATTTATCAATTGGGAAGTGGATCTTATTTTTATAAATTTGACTCTGTTTTTATATACTTGAGAAATGATATTTCTTTCAGAGAAACCTGCTGTAAAAAATTTTTCACAATCATGATTACTGTGTATTTCTCTCCATCCCATTTTCTCCATTTATCCTATTCTCTCTCTCTCTCTCTCTCTCTCTCTCTCTCTCTCTCTCTCTCTCTGTCTCCTCCCACCCTGTCCGTCCTCAAAAGTGTTTCACTTCTGACCACTGCCTCTCCTAAGGTTCAAGTGCTGCCCCCACCCACATTGTCCCTGCCACTGAAAAGCTCTTCTGCACCTCTTTTATGTAAGATAATTTACCCCGTTGTACTTCTCCCTTCCACCTTCTCCCAATGCATTTCTCTTTCTTAACTCCTTTTTTTTACAGATATTACCCCATCACATTCAAGTCATACCTATACCCTCTGTCTATGTAGACTCCTAACTGCCCTAATAATGATAAAGTTCTCAGATATTACAACTATGCTCTTCCCATGCAGGAAGGTAAACAGTTTAACCTTATTGAATCCATTTGTCGAGTCCAAAATTGTCCAATATGCGAGAAAAACTACTGAGGCAGATCTCTCAGCCAATAACCAGAGAGCCTCTGATGTAATCTTCTATGTAGAAAAGGTTGGAGAGCCTTTTTCTGGAAAGTCATAATGAAGTATAATGAGAATTCTTGGTGAGACTTTAAAGCACATGTGGACGTTCTATAACTGGTTCTGACAGACTCACTGTGTGAAAAAGGGGCCTTTTTGATTGGCTGCATAACTAGAACTGAAGATATCATTCAAAAAGCTCTAGCTGACCAGAGCCTTGGCCCTTCTCTTGGTTTGGTTTCTTCCAGTCTACTGGCATTCCAGTGAGACAACGGTATAAAGAGAAAGTACTTGAGCTTTCCCCATCTATGACAGACATATTGTCCATGGATCCAAGCTCATTTCTTTTCCTTGGTATTTGTTCTTTCATTTTAGGTGAGGGAGATTGGAGGCTCTGTCCTTGTGAGTTTCAAAAGGTCAAGAAAGTAAGCCAACAGGAGGTCCAGTAACTGAGTCTATGCCAAGTTTCAAACCAGCCCAGAACTGAGGCCAAAAGAATGAGGAGGACCTAGGCCAGGGACTTATCCATCAGCAGTGCCACATGAAGGTGTGAACTTTGTGGGAGTAATATTACACAGAAATTCTGAATCTGCTCTTCCCAGTGACTCAGGTGGTGCAAGAGATAGTGCGTGCCTTGGGTATTGGAGGAGGAATAAGAATGTTTGTACTTAGGTTCTTCATATTTTCAAAGTAAGTATCTCATTATAAAAGTTGAGTGATATTAATTGGTCAAATAGAACTGGAGTGGTAGTCACTACTGGCTCACAGTTTGGGAGACCACATTGGAATGGAGGCTCAAGCTGATAGCACGAGAGAAAAATACCTCCAACCTCTCAAAGATATTCCTAGAATACTGATGGTGAGATTTAGCCAGCCTGGCTCTGAGATGTCGGAACCAGAGTACTCACTATATGCATGTATTGTCCCCAGTAGATGTAAGCAAGGTAAAAATTGTTTCATTTTCATTTATATATTCCTCAGGACCTAGTTTAGCATCTGACATAATAGGCACTTAATAAATGCTTTGCTGATTGTGGGTGGAGTTGGAGGATGGGGTAAGAGGGAAATAGAGACAAGAGGGGAGGTGAAATTTGGAGGTAAGGCGTTGGGAGAGAGAGAGAGAGAGAGAGAGAGAGAGAGAGAGAAACAGAGAAAGAAAAACTTGTACTCGAATTTTCTTGCATATATGACTGCATTTTCTTCTATCTGAACAAATTATTAAGAGATTATTAATAACAGTGATATTTCATAGACAAAAATGTTAAGCTAAAATGAAGAGACTTGTTTTATATCCTAAAGGTCAATCAACTACATTTTACCTACAATGTTATGACACAGAACTTAGTATGAGAAAGGATACTAGAGGATCATCTGATCCAAGTACCTCATTTTTCACATGAGGAAACTGAGACCTACAGTTGTCAGGCAACACCACAGTAAGCAGCACTGCTGGGATTCAGATCCAAGTCATATGACTTCAAAGCCAGTAACCTTTCCAAAAACCCATGCTACCTTTCCATTACATGATGGAATTCCATATTAAGTGAACAATATGCTTTAATAATGAAGAAATTAGTACTGATTGTAAGTCGAGAAGAACAAATTAAACTCTGTGTGGCAAATGATATGAAGTAGAAATAGCCTGTTTAGGGAAGGTAAAGGTCACATTTTTTTTCCTTAATAACAGACAGTGAAGAATTTTCTCATTCCTATTTTAGACTAGCTATACTATGGATTCTTTGACTTTGCAATTTTTTCTTGTTTTTATGTCTTCTGTCTCAGAGCTCAGTCATATTTTCTGAACAAATTATCATATTATTTTGCAGCAAAGTTTTGTGTTTCTTGGTGGATTTATTTAACTAATTACCTTTGGAAAGAATCATTGAAAACTCTGAAAGCAAATATTACACAAAATGATGCCCAAACTGAAATTTATACACTTGAAAGTTGATTCCCATTGAAACAATTTGGCTCCACAAAAGGAGACAGTCACTCAGCTCCTGTCAGACTTGGGTCTGACAGGGTCTCTTCATCTTCATTGGAGATTGCTGCTGCTCTCTTACCCAGGCTTAAACTAGGGACTGGAAGACAATGTTCTTGTCCGAAATGATAATTTATGGAAACTTTCAAGTGCTACATTAATATCAGCGTTGTGTTGCTGTCTTTATATAGACCTTCAAAGAAAAATTAAGTCTTGGTAGTAAATGATACGTCCATCTTCTCACCCCCAACTTTATGAAGCTCTCCTTCTTGAATGGAATCATTGCTTGTTAGCTTTGCCTCTTCACTCCCTAAGTCTTTCTGATAATTAAACATATACTCCATATTTCATTTTTATTCCTTCTGCTGGTAGAAGATTCTGTCTGCTAGTGAGAATTAATGTGGCCCGTCCCGGTCCCCCTGCCAGGCTGTGCTCACTGCCCCAACCGTTCCGTCAGCCCATCCCATGCTGCTAAGAACCACGTCAGACAGAAGCCCCTGTCATGTACCTCTTTCATGGGCTGCTTTTTTCTAGAGAGCTGTCACCACCCCCTGGAAGGCTCATACCAGCCCTGGCAGCAGGGTGGAGACAACGTGAGAATAACATTTCCAGTGAGGGGATATGTGGCTGTTGTTGTGGGTTGGTTTCATATTGGAGAGAGAGGAGGTTGGAGTGCAGAAGGACAAGGGAAAGAGAAATCTGTGCATGATAGCGAGACAGAAACGATTGTCTTCCAATGGGAAAATGCAAGGTAGCAGGTCTGTAGGCAAGGTCTGTAACAGGTACACTCTAGATTATTTCAGGAGTCTGCATATTTGCTGAAAAGTGTCAGCAATGTTTTCATGATTTCATTCAACAAAGGGGATAATTCCACCAAAAATCAGAGCTGACCCCTATGTAAACATGCTCAAGTGATCAATGCCGAATTCAGTCTTTTTTGTTGCTAGAATAAAACAAATTAATTAAGTTCAAAGTAAAAGTGGTATATATAAATATTTCTCTAATTCTCCATCCTACTAAGCCCAGAAGAGCCACATATATGGGCTCTTTAGATTTAAAAGCACCACCTTTAGCTGATAGCTTTGGGTTTGCTTCAGGTGGGTTTTCATGTTTTCATTTATTTCCTTGTTCTACAACCAGTTCTTTTGACACCTGCTTGGGCCTACTGGGCTTTTCAGTTTTGTCAACTACCCATTACAGGATAATCCTATTAGTGAAATAACCAAGTCAATATAACCCAGAGGAAAAACATATATTTTAGTGGCACCATTAGCATTTAGAATACATCTAACACCCAGTAATATCTAGATATTAACTGATGGTGATAGGTAAGCTCAGATCTTAGGGTAATGGTGTCTTATGAAAGGAACACACTTTTTACAAATAATACCTTAGAGAAGTTAAACCAGTTATTTTAAAAACCTGTTTATTCTTCTGGTATCATTTTTCTACCAAAAGAGAAACTATCTCTTTATCTGTTATTATATTTAGGATTAATAGTGCTAAAAATATGCTGAGAACATGGAGTACTGGCTACAGACCTGGCCCTGAGGACAGGAAAACCTGGGTTCGAGTCCCACTTTTAGCTGTGCTGGAAGCTGTGTGTCCCATCTCCTAGCTGTGCTGTCCCAGACATCTCTCTACATAGGCAGATGGAGTTCCCAGGGAATTTCACTTCGATGAATTCACAAATTAATATTTTTTTAAAATGCATGATCATATTTGACAAATATTGAAATATGCTTACCCACCTTGGGGGGTTAGAGGGTGCAGAGAGGCAGAAACCTCAACCGAATCTCTGTCTTTCATTTGTTTAGAGGCGTGGGGAATCTGCAGGCTTGAGGCCACATGTGGCTCTCCAGGTCCTCGAATGCAGCCCTTTGACCGAAGCCAAACTTCACAGAACAAATCCTCTAGGTCCTCAAGTGCAGCCCTTTGACTGAAACTTGGAGTTTGGATCCCGTCAAAGGGCTGCACTTGAGGACCTAGAGGGTCATATGGGGCCTCAAGGCCGCAAGTTCCCCAGTCCTGGTTTAGAGTCAACTAGGATAGTAAACTTATCGTTCTGCTGTTTGACTTTTCAAAACCATTCTTTATGAAATTGGTGGAAGGCTTTTCACCACTGTATTATCTAAGCTGAGTAATTTTACATTCCTTCCAAAAGGTGCTTTGCCTATAAAAGTCATGTTCTCTCCAGTCCATAGATTGTTAATTTGTCTCTCCAGGCCACTGGCTTTCTATTAATACTTGCTGTAATTGTGTTTACCTCACAAAACAAGTAGCTCTAAGATGTTATTGGTTTTCTTACAGAAGCATTTTGCATCGTTGTTGGGGTTTTTTGGATATTTCAACTGGTTTGGATATGTCAACTAGATGTTAGCTTACAAGCCAAGGAAAGCATTTCCTCTATGAATCTTAAAGTGATCCTTCCTGGAGACATTTTCTCCCACTGCACCCTATCTTTTTTATTCAAAGTTGGCCTTATGTCATCAGTTTTGTGTCTCATGATAAACAGTTTGAGTATTACTCAGATTGCTAACCTGAGTGTTCGATAATAAAACAAAGTAGCTAGTTCCCCGCCTACTCCCCATTTTAGAATTATGTGTATGTTTGTTTTGCCTGTTGGTGTATGCATATGCATTATGGATATATTAGTGTCTCCGAAATGCCAGAAGAAACCATGACCAGAGGCATTTGGGTACCAGTAGGAATCAGGCAAATGGGTGCTCCCTGAAGAGATCTCCTACTAACTGAAAACTTAAGGGAATGTCTACTAATTGTGGAGCAGCTGAGTAAGTTATGGTATATGAATGTGATGGAGTTCTATTGTGCTGTAAGAAAGGAAGAAACAGATGCTTTCAAAGAGACATGGAAAGACTTTGTAGGAACCAAGGCAGAGTGAAGGGAGCAGAACCAGAAGGACAATTTATAGTATAACATCAATATTACAAAAATGAATAATTTTATGAACTTTTATAAACTAATGAAAAATGAACGGCACCAAACAATTGATGCAATAAAAACACTATTAAAACCAAAACTTTAATGAGAACTGTGATCAATAGAATTACCATTGATTATTGCAGAGAACCAATGATGAAACAAGCTATCCATTACATAGAAGTCAAGGATTTAGGATCTGGAATGATACATATATATATATATATTTTTTTTGAATATGTTCTTTGGGTAATTGTCTTGCTTGACTATGCAGGTTTCTTACAAGAAAATAGTTTTTCTTTTTTTTCAGGGTGTGGGTGGGTGAGAGGGTGAGAAAATAGATTTGTTACCTTTTTTTAAAAAACAGAGAGGTAAATGGTATAATAAATGTGAAATTTTGCCTCTATTTTTAGACGAAAGTCACGGTATTATCAGTTTTTCTAAATTAATAAATTAATAATTTGTTAAAAGAGGCCTCTCCCAAAGTGAGAGAGTAATCTGTGAATGTTTGTGAGCGAAAACAAACCAATAAAAAACAAACCCCCAGTTCCTGGTCATCCTAGTATTATAGATGGTTTTACAGGCCCTCCCATGGCTCCTCCAGCTACCCTGTAAGCAACAATGTATGTAGATTGATACAACTTTCAAGTCACCAAGGATCTTCGAAGTCATCTTGCCTGACTCCTAATGAGGAAACTCACTGTTGGAGAGCAGGAATGACATAGTTACCTAGTAGCCCAGCTGTAAGTGGAGCCCAAGTCTTCTCACTAACCTACTCCTTTTTTAGTCCTGGCCTTCTCTTTGGCCTTGTGAGCTTGCCCTAATTTGCATCGCTTCCTCGGAGAACTTTTTTAAAAGTTCTTCTCTCGAGGAACAGTTCAAATCTAAGGGATGGATGGCTTAATATTCAGGAACAAATAATCTTTTCAGAGGACATACTAGTAATAGTGACCAAACCTTTTTCTACCATTTGAAAATACAGTCTTACATGAATTAGAAAACATTGTTACATTGTATTCTTAAAGGGACAAAAGCTAAACAATCAGCAGCTGTAATTACTGGATTTTATTTATGTATAATCAATATATAACCAATTCCACCTAGCAGGATTGATTAAATCTATATTTCTCCCTTTCCTTGGAGATGTATATAACTACACATCATTCTTTCATATAACAAACTTATTTTATACCAATTAAATGTGATGCTGATTAAAAAGTCAAATATAGAAAGATCAGAAGAAATGAAGGGCTTTTTTTAATTACCCTATATTTATGTAGCGTTTGTTGTCCCTCCAATCATGCTGCTAACATATTCAGTTTGTGGAAGCTTTGAGTGGTTCAGAGTAAGGGGGAGAGGGAGAGGGTTGGAGCTTCATTATCTGGGCAAAAGAAAGATACTACAACTAGGAAAGGTATCTTCTCATTAAGTTGTTTTTGTTTTTTTAAACAAGGAACAGGACTCATATTCAGAAGTGTTCCCAAAGTGTTCCCATATTTCAGTTAAGTCATTTTTCCTATCATAGAAAAAAACAGTTCTCACTTTTCTTCCCTTAGAAATTGGAAGCTGGAAAAATGTTACCCTGATACTGGGCTCTTACCTTTTTCTGTGCCATGGACCACTTTGGCAATCTGGGAAAGCCTAGGAACCCCTTCTCAGAATAATGTTTTTAAATAAATTAATGTTTTTAATAATCAGGAACAAATAATCTTTTCAGAGGACATACTAATAACAGTGACCTCACCTCTTTCTATCCTTTGAAAATACAGTGTTACATGAATTAGAAAACATTGTTACTTTGTATTCTTAAAGGGACAAAAGCTAAACAATTAGCAGCTGTAATTATTGGACTTTACTGATGTATAGTCAATATACAACCAACTCCACCTAGCAGTATTGATTAAATCTATGTTTCTCCCTTTCCTTGAAGATGTATATGAGTATAGATGATTCTTTCATTTCTTATAACAAATAAAATACACAAGATTATAAAAGAAAGCAATTACATTGAAATAAAGTTGAATATAAATATAAAAATATAAAAAATTTTATAAAATAAAATAAACATTTTTCCCATCCAAGCTTATTGAACTCTGAAATCTATCCACAGTGAACTCCTGTTCTACTTAGACATATGTGCTACAGATTAAAGTACAGAGGAATTTTTATGACTTCATAGCCTCACTTTGAAATAAGATGGTTATGTTCTGTATGTTTGTTGGGCAAACCTCTGGCCGTCCCAAATGACAAAACAATTTGACCGCTGCTCAAACACAACCCGAGAGTTGGGAACAGGGAAGTTCGGCTCTGCCCTGAGCATGTGTGAAGTTCAATTTCTAGTATCTGCAGTCAGATCATAAGTTACAGCCACTATATTTCTGAATCTTGACATAGCAGGCAGGGGACCTGCTCCTCAGAGCAGATGCTTCCCCCTCCTCCCAACCCCCCCAGCTAGAAGGCAAAGAGTCTCCTCTGAGTGACCTCTTGCTCTGAGTCATGATTCAGAGCAGACCAAGAGGCTTCCAACAACAAGAGCTAGTCACAACTTTTGAGCTGTCTCCATCTGACCTTTGACCACCAAATTTAAGAAGGATATTCAATGAAGGTTAAGAGAAAGATGGTCTATAAAAGTGACTCACATTTCTCAGTTTTTCCACTGGGCAAACATTTCTTACAGAAAAACGATTTATATTTTTAGTTTAAGTTTATACTTCTTCAGTTATAGAAAAAAAGTTTTATGTCCCAGAATAAGGATGTGGTAGTTCCAGAGTCAGATTTTAAAAGTGGAGTTGGGGGGAACAGAGAAGGCGAAGAGAGAGAGAGAGAGAGAGAGAGAGAGAGAGAGAGAGAGAGAGAGAGAGAGAAGAGGAAAGGTCTTTTTTCACTTGGCATAAATGATACAACTGTTTCTCTGTGGGGGTACAGGAGTATTGAAGATATGAGTATTCCAGAATAAATTAGTCAATCATATACTTGTGGGCCTGCCCTTTTAAGGACTGCTTTGATTTTGTTTTTGTTTTTGTTTTACAATATAAAATAACCTTGAACACTTACTAGTCATACTGAGTGGACAAGAGTCTGCTTTGAAGATTTAAATTCTTTCCCTTGCATATTTCATAGAAACCAGCATTTCATTTTGTATTTTCCTCTTTTTAAACCAAAGAACATGAAAGACAAACGTGAATTTAGGGGAGTTAGGACCTCTTCCTTCCAGGTTGCTCTTTTAATTGAGGCAGCAAGGGCCATATCTAATATTCTTTCACATAAATTGGGATGAAGGGTTGTTTGTTTTGTTTTTTCCTCTAACCTACTGCATACAACTGACTCAATCCAGTGCAACATAGGCTAGCTGACATTTGAAACTCTTGCTGCTTATAAAATCACGATCTCCGAAAGTAATGGCTATTGGATCACTTGTCTCCAAACTCTATCACAGAAGACAATGAGCTGGATTCTCATCTCACAGAGCTCTTTTCTTCCTTTTGAATTTCATGGAATGCAAATCTGACCCACTATGTAAATACTACATAGTACATCTTTTAAAATGTACATTAGCATATATACACTTTGTGCTTTGAGGAATTGTTTTTTTTCTTTATCATGCCCAATAAGGATCTCTGAGAAGAGTAACTTAACCCTTATAACAACTACTATTTTCCAGGATGTCTGCCAAATGAATACTTAGGATGATGGCCTCCTGGCTGGGAGCAAGTGTGTTATCTGTCTGGGGACTACATGCTATCCCTGAGGCTTCCAGAGGTGATCCCAGCGTGGTGATCTGATAGCTCTTTTCCATCTCTTACTAAATAGATATCTGCAGTTTCCAAGGGGTTAATATTTCAAGCTACTCCAACAAATGTATTTCTTTTTCACTCCTTCCTTCAGTTAAGGTGGTTAACTTATTTTTCCTATTTTACTTATTTTCAGAAATACTGCCTTCCCAAATAAAAATATTAATTAGGAAAGATGTAGGGTTTTGTGTTTATTTCCTATTTACGGAGCCCAAATGTTTTTGGTTTCATTTGTGGGTTTTTCCTGCTTGTTTCCTTCCTCACCAGAGTATGGTACTCCTGGAAATGAGAGATGTTAACTCCTTCACCATGGAAATTGTTACTC
Organism: Trichosurus vulpecula; assembly: GCF_011100635.1. Taxonomy (NCBI): domain Eukaryota; kingdom Metazoa; phylum Chordata; class Mammalia; order Diprotodontia; family Phalangeridae; genus Trichosurus; species Trichosurus vulpecula. The sequence goes on from NC_050578.1 coordinate 58,026,007, forward strand.
TGGGCAGGCTGTTTACTGGCCTGGAGAGTCCCTTTTTCTTCTTCTGACCTTCTTTCATCATAGATGTTGCTGTTTAATTCCATGTTTTTCTATCTCTAGAAATTTACCAATTTACTTTTACTCCTGCTGGTGGTTTATGACTCTGTCAAGAAATTGAATTGTAGCCATGGCATTTAAGAAAATGTTTGGAAAACTCCTATTTGTTTACTTCTTTGGTCCAGCTCTATACTTCCATTGGTATATACAGGGATTTCCAGGTGAGGAAATTCCCTTTTCCCAAGCACAGCAGCATCAGTTCTACAATCTCTGGTCTAGAGCCACCTGGGAAGTTAAGTGGCTTGCTCTCAATGTCACACTGCTGGTGTATGAATCTAGATCTGGTTTCCTGTTCAATGCTACTGTAGATGCTACAAAAAATGAGTTTGGCATTGTACAATTTTCTAAGTGTATGGACAACGCTTGACTTGAGTTTGTGTCATTTCTAAGTGAATCAAACTCCTCGTTTCTGTTCTTTAAACTCACAAGATCAAGGGATGAGAGGGTGGAAAATCATCTAGTCCAATCTCCATCTTTTACAGAAGAAAAACCCGATGCCAAGAAAAAAGGTCACCAACTCACCAAAGAGCTACCCAGAAGGGAGAGGGAGGATTCTGGCCCAGGGCCTCAGACTTCACAACCTGGAATCTTTGCACTGAACCAGCCATCCTCTGTTCTGCTGTCTGCATTTCAGGAATTTCACTAAACATTTGTATAAATGGGTGGGAATAGGTCATGGCGTCACTGCTAGAAAAAAAAAGTTTGAGGTCCTTCATTTTAAAGATAAAGAAACTAGGCCCAGAGAGGTTCAGTTAGTCACCCAAAGTCACGCAGGTGGCCAAGCCAAGATCTTCTGCCACTCAGTCCAGCATTCTTTTCCCTGCTCCTTACTAGTTTATTGAAAGGGAGAGAAAGAAACCTGATTATCAGTTTTGCAACTTCTTCGAATTTCTGATGAGAGGGAAAGCAGGACAAGTTTGGGGGGTATTTTTTATCCTTGTTTTTGTATTTTCTTTATTCAGTTCCCACTTGCCATCATGATGTTACCAATTTATGAAGAGTATCCAGTAGCTTCCAATGTGACAGCATGGAGCACGATGTGGCTCACCAGATAATGATGAATAAATGGCAAGGGTATGGCTGGGAAGGGCCCTGCGGCATCCTTCAGCCGAGACATTCTCCTAGGATCAAGCCGAGGGCTGTGCATACTTGCTTCAAGATCCATAAGTTTTGAAATACTATTCACAAGCATTTTACAATTTTGGCCCAGACCTGTGATTTCATTGGTATAAAGAATTCCCACTCAGGAAACTCCCTCTACTTATGTACTTGTTTGGCAGCTTCTAGTCTTAGAGAGTACCCTAGGTTTCTGAGAGGTTATGTGACTTGTCCAGGGTCACACATCCAGTATGTGTTAAAAGTGAGATTTGAACCCACATTCTCAGCAGCAATAGCTGCCTAGTAGACAGAGAGCCAGAAGATCTGGGTTCAAGTCTTGCCTAGAGCATATACTAGCAGGAACATCTTGGTTCTGGGAACAGATGACTCCAAGGCCATCTCTTCACCTATGATACCACGTTGCCTATCTGCAGAAATAGAGCGAATAAAATGATGAATTCCCCAGACAGAAATATAATCCTTTGGAAGGCCTGGTATCATTAACCGCCATGTGAACATTAAAGTATCTTCATGTATGTGGTTCTATGATAGAAAAAGACAACCACAGTAACCCAGTACTTAGCTTCTGCAGTCTGAGTGTCAAAGGCTAAAAGAGACCACGGTGATGAGATACTTAACCTTACATTGTACAATTTTATCAGAGCAACATTTTGACAAGTTAAAATTGTCAAACTAGCTCTGTAGGCAAATAACACTATAATTGAATGAAAAAGATATTTCAGCAGAATTTAAAAATAAAGCTAAAAGATTACTAATGTCTCATCTACTACACAGTTTTCCTTTGTTTCTTCCATGGAGTTTCAGATTTGGGGAATATTCCATCTCTGAAGAAAGTAAAGAAAATGTAAAATTGTTGACAACATCCCACTTCACAAGGATTCAGCAAAAGAGTCAGATGTTCCAGGTAAGATACAAAACAGAGCTGCGTGGATGAGGTGTCTGCCAATGTGGCTGAGATATCCGTTGGTCCCAGAAGGAGCAGGTATTGCCTGAGATCACTGAAGTGATCTCTGGGAAATGGTATTCATTTCAGTGACCCAAGAGGTATACCATTTCAGAGAGCAGGGGCCCAGGAGTGATGCCCTGGAATTCTCATTGCCTTAGAGCAATATCGCACATAGATGGCATATTTCACATATAGCATGTATCTCTCAGACTACTTACTTAGTACTTATGCCATACCATCTTTTTCATTAGTTTATTTTGCCTATACCTGAGATTTCACTGGCTTAAGAAGTTCCTGGTGAGGCAACTCCCTCTACCAAAGCATCTCAGCTTCTGCTCTACGTTTTGTAGTCCAAGGGTATGCAGAGAACCTTGAAAAGTTAAGTAACCGATCCAGTGACCCCAGCAATATGTGCCAGAAGCAACAACCAAACCCTGCCCTTTGCCCACAGCTGCGGTTCCAACCTCTTACCTTACTGGAATCTCTTAATAGCCAAAAATCTAATCCCCTTTTCTCATTAGTTCTCATCTTTCTTGACTTCTCTGCAGCATATGACACTGTTAACTTTCTCATAAACAGCACCCCACCTCTCTCTCTCCTTCCCTTTCTCTCTCTCCCCTTTTCTCTGTCTCTCGGTCTCTCTCTCTTACTCTCTCTCCCCTTCTCCCTCTGTCTCTGTCTCTCTTTGTGTGTCTCTGTCTCTGTTGCTTTCCCTCTCTCTGAGGGCATGTCTGTGTGTGTCTCTCTATCTCTGTCTGTCTCTTTGTCTCTCTGTCTCTCACTCTCTCTTTGTCTCTCTCTCTCTGTCTCTCTCTCTCTTTCTCTCTCTCTCTCTCTCTGTCTCTCTTCTCTCTCACTCTCCCTCTCTTTCTCTCTGTCTCTCTTCCCTCTCTCTCTCTCTCTCTCCCTCTCTCTCTCTCCCCTCCTCTCTCTCTCTCTCTCTCTCTCTGTCTCTCTCTCTCTCTCTTGTTTTTGGAGGCACCTCGTGACACAATGGATAGAGCACTGAGTTAAAATCTGGCCTCAAACATATAATAGCTATATAACTCCAAACAAGTCACTTAATCTCTCTTTGCCTCAGTCTCTCCAACTGTAGAATTGAGATAATAATAGCACCTACCTTTCAGGGTATTATGAGGATCAAATGAGATAATGCTTGTTTTTTTAAAAAGTGCTGGGTCCAGCACTTGGCACAAAGTGGGCACTATATACATACTTATTCCCTGCCCTTTCCCATCCCCCAAATTCATCCTTCTTCTAAACTTCCCTATTTCTGTCCAGGCCACCACCATCCTTCCATTCACCCAAGTTCATAGGCCCAATGTCTTCCTTGACCCCTCATTCTCCTTCTCATATCCAGTCGCCTGCCAGGTCTTTGCTATTTCTTCCTCCCCAGCACCTTTTCCCTTATCTCCACTCATGCAGCCATGACCTTAGACCAGGCGCTTATCACCTCTAGCCTGAGGTTGCACCATTGTCTTGAATTGGTCTCTCCATTCCAGTCCATCCTCCACAGAGACAGCAAAGTGATTTTCCTAGAGCACAAATCTAATTATTCCATAAACCTAATAAGTGAACTCCAGTGGCTTCCTATCACCTCTGGGATGAAATAAAGACTCCTGTGTTAGACATTTAAAGCCCTTCTCTCCAGTCTATCCTTCCAGTCTTATTAAACATTACCCCATGCACACAATGATCCAACCAAACTGGCCTCGCCATTCCTCACATGTGGCACTCTATGTCCCATCTCCATGCCTTCATGCTAGTGTTCCCCCCACCCCCAAGGCCTAGAATAACCCCTCCTTGCCCCACTTCTGAGAATCTTTAATTTCCTTCAAGAATCAGCTCAAGTATAAACTTTTGCCTGAGCCCTTTTGTGATCCACTTAACTCTTGGTTCCTTCCCTCTCCCCAATGTTCTTTTGCATTCTGTATGTGCTTGTATAGATACATGCTACCTCTTCCATTAGGATGGAAACTCCTCAAAGGGAGGAAATATTTCATTCCTTGTGCCCTTATCGCAATGCCTCATGCAAAGCAGGCATTTAACAAATGGTCATTGATTGATTAACTGGTTGAGTGATTGCTAACACCCAGAGCATCTATCTTTTCTCTATGCAATGCTGCCTCTAACTACTGTTGACTATTTTATAGCTACATACAATGTGTATTTAAGCATAAATTGCATATTCTAGAACAAAGCATGAATCACTGCTTGCAGTATCTAGACATTTTAAGTATCTGACAAATCCTTCTATCTCTATTTAACTAACACTGGAACTACAAATAGACTTTTTCCCATTTCCCAATTCATCTCACTTAGGCTCCAAGCTGCTTGTTTATGGTATTTCAGGGTTCTAGATCATGAACACAACAAGTGGAACCCTTCAAGTGCCTTTGAGCTAAGTTTTCAAGTAAGTGCTTCTATAATTAGGGAACAAGGAACAGTATTGACATTTTAGTGTTATTAGTAATTCCTTTATGAGGAAAACTGACTCTACAATGTAGGTCAGCAGCTTCTCAACAATGTATAGGAATGCCTAGAACAGTAAAAGTTTTAGTAACTTACTCAAGGTCACGCAGCCAGTGTATATCAGAAGCAGGTCATGAACCTAGGTCTTCCTGACCACTATACCTACCATATTTTTTCCCTAATTAGTTTCCTCCAAACTCTATTGTTTCCTATATCTTGAGCTGCCTGCCCTCCAACAAGGTTCCAAACAGGAGCCTCTCCATGCTGCTTTCATAGTTATTCCCTTCAACTGGACTGTTGTTCCTAATAAAAGGAGATTCTGTTGGGGGAAGGGAAAGGAATAAACATTTATGCATATGCACCTACTATGGGTCAGGTACAACGCTAAGTACTTTTACAAAAATTGTCTTATTTAATCTTCAGTTGGGGAAACTGAGGCAGCTGGGAAAACTGAGGCCCAGGGTCACACAGCTAATAAGTGCCTGAGGTCTAATTGGAACCCAGGTCTTCCCGACTCCATGCTCAGTGCTTTAACTTTACCACCAAGCTGCCTAGGTTGACACAAAGGCCATTTTCTCTGTGATGATTTTGTCTATTCAGGAAAGATCTAGCCCTTTTCCCTAAATCAGAGTTTTTTAATCTTTTTGTATCAGAACCCTTTAACAGTCTGGTGAAGCCTGTGGACTCTTCAGAATAGTGTTTTTAAATTCATAAAATACAAAGGATTATGAAGGAAACCAATTATATGGGGGGAAATGCCATTTTTCCCTATCCAAGTTAACAGGCCCCCTAAAATCTATCCAGAGATCCTTTGGGTATCCATGGACCCCAAATTAAGAAACTCTGTCCTAAAAGACACCAGTTTCAGGTCTGGGAAATAGCCATCCCTGTTTGGAATGAACATAAGAAATGGACAATTGTTGACAACTTCTATCTTTGACTTTACTTATGCCATTCTCTGTATCTAGAATTCCCTCCTTCCTTTTCCTCACCTATCAGATTCCAACCTATCAATCAAGGCCAGGTCAAGTCTCAGCTTCTCAGTGAAAACTTCCCTGGTTGGCCCTGTCGGAAAAGGCCTTCTCCTCTCTCCATTCATCTCTTCTGTACTCCTACAGCATGTGAACAGTGTGCTACTCTGGTTGTGTAGATTTAACACATGGTAGGGTTGGCTTTTCATGAGTGTGTTGCTTAGCTCCAGAATGGAACTCTGTCACTTGAGGATGGGATCTCTGTCTTATACTGCTTTATGTCCACACAAAAGTGCCTCACTCTAGAATGAACTCAATAAATGCTCTCTTGATTTGGTTTACCACAATCTGATTCCTGATTGTACCATGTACCACAGCAATTCACAACAAAAATAAGTCACTTTAATTAAAGCAAGTTAAGCAGCAGTTTCAAAGTTCCTCGTACTCCTCCCCACCCCAAACCCTTCTAAATACCTTTTAACATAATGCAGTAAGGCTCAAAAACAATTATTGAGCATTTAACTTTACACGATTTCCCAACAGAGACAAAGGGAGCCTATCTTTCGTGACTTAATTTCTTTAGCTGCACTTGACGCAAGCATCAAATCATTGTTCTAATGCATGATCCATACATTTTTATTCTTCTGCAGTGTGGTGAAATCATTTGACAGTGTCTGAATTTTAGCTATATTCATTCAACTTGATGATACCATTATAGAATCTGATATTTTTCTCTACCCTTTTTCCAGTCAAAGAACCAGACAATTGGCATGGACTCCAGCGACCATTGACTCAGACTTACCAACCAATTCAAGAATCCCTTTTACAATATCTGTCACATCGTCATCCATCTTCTTCATGAACACTTCCAATGATAAAGAGCTCACTATTTGGGGGGCAACATGCTCCATGGTTGGGCCTAGCTGACAGAAAAATTTTCTTTGTGTTGAGGTAAAACTCCCACCTACTGGTTCTTGTTCAATTCAATTTAAGAAACATTTATTTAGTCCCTACCATGTATAGGTCATCAAAGTGTAAGCTGGGTACTAGAGCCTGATCTAGAAACACAAACTAAACAGTTTATTTCTTCAAAGAGGCTAGAGTCAGGGGAAAGGGATTAAAGGGAGACATGACATGGATACTTTTCTTATTGACTAAGCCTGTGCTTGGCGACTGCTGAAAATCTCTGGCAAATGCTTATCAGAAGGTGGCCTTAAGGAGTTACCTGGGGCTCTAAAAGGTTAGTTGGCTTCCCAAGGGTCACACATTCAACAGATAGCAGGGGCAGACCTGGAACCCAGGTCTTCCTCACTCCAAGGCTATCTCTCTAACTACTATCCCATACTGTCTCTACTTGGCAAAAGTACACAAATAAATATGATATAAGATAGAATGTCATAAAGACCAAGGGGACACCAAAGCAAAGTACTCTAGGAACATTTGAGAAGGAAGAGAACACTTTAACCTGGAGGCATCGTGGAAAGTTTCACAGAAAGGGTAGCATGTAACCTGAGAAGGAAGAGAGAGATTCCTTTGAAGGAAGAGAGAGATTTAATAGGTGGCTATAAAAAGGGAATTCATTCCAAGCATGGGGAAACTCTACTCAAATACACAGAGGCTGCAGGCATGTTGAATCCAATAAGCTAAGTCTAGTTTGACCTGATAGAGTGTGTGAAGCAGAATAATGACATACAGTAGTGGAAGCTTAGGCTAGAGCCAGAATGTCAGGGCCCACGATAAGAAATTTGTATTACATCCTTTAAACATTAGGAAGCCACCGAGGGTTTGAAGGTTTGGGGGTATGTTTAATCTAGAGAACAGATTTCAAGGAGGGCACCCATGATAGCTATCTCCAAGTATGTGAGAAGTTCCTACAAAGAAGAGGAATTCAGCTTCTTTTATTTGGCCTCAGAAGGCAGAAGTAAGAGCAACAAAAGAAAGTTGCAAAGAGGCAAATCTAGATCTAACATAAAGAAAACTTTCCTAACATTTGGAGTTGACCAAAAGAGGAATTCCTGCCTCAAGAAATAGTGGGTTGCTCTTAATTAGTCTTCTTCAAGCAAAAACTAAAACGTCACTTCTCAGGCATATTGCAGAGGGAACTCATTCTCCGGTATTAGTTGACCTTGAGACCCAAAACCTTGATATATCCCTTTCAAGTCTCAAATTCTGTTATTTTATAACAATTAAGGACTGTATAAGACGTTTCTTTATAGACTACTCTTTCTTAAAGCTTAGCAGGGAGGAGGTAGGAGGGATAAGGAACAACAGCTGCAGGGGATGGCAGGGGTTTTTTTTAGGATAGGAGAGAACTGAGTTTGTAGATAGGAATGAGTCAGTAGAGAGGCAGAGAAGGGAGACAAGAAAAAAAGCAGGAATGATGAGTGGAACAAGATTCCAGAAGAGAATGGGGGCATGGAGAGGAAAGATGCAATCAAAGGCAAAAAGTAGAAATATTATTCTTGGCAAGGAACTAGATCATTTGAGTGGAAGAGCTCATGACAGATGGTCTCAATTTTCATAAAAGTCATCAAAAAGATGTCTAGGCCATCTGTACAAAGAGAAGGGTCTAAGGATGGACTTGGTGGCTGGAAGAGAGAAGAGATTTGGAAATTTTTTTATTTAATTTATTTAATATTTTTAGTTTTCAGCATTGATTTTCACAAGAGTTTGAATTACACATTTTCTCCCCATTTCTACCCTCCCCCCCCCAACTCCAAGATGGCATATATTCTGGTTGCCCCATTCCCTAGTCAGCCCTCCCTTCTATCACCCCACTCCCCCCACTATCCCTTTTCCCCTTACTTTCTTGTAGGGCAAGATAGATTTCTATGCCCTATTACCTGTATATCTTATTTCCTAGTTGCATGCAAAAACTTTTTTTTTGAACATCTGTTTTTAAAACTTTGAGTTCCAAATTCTCTCCCCTCTTCCCTCCCCACCCTCCCTAAGACGGCAAGCAATTCAACACAGGCCACATGTGTAACATTATGTAAAACCCTTCCACAATACTCATGTTGTAAAAGACTAACTATATCTTGCTCCTTCCTATCCTATCCCCCTTTATTCAGTTTTCTCCCTTGACCCTGTCCCTTTTCGAAAGCGTGTTAGATTACCTCCTCCTGACATTTGGAAATTTTATGGTGGGTAGTGTGATAAAGTCAAAGACAATATTAGGATTGCAGTAGTTGGGACCCAGCCAATTAGAAATAGTATGAATTTACAATGGACCCAGTCGGCAAGGTTTTCCAACAGAGTATGTCCACTTAGGAGGAAGAATGGAAAAAGGTAAGTGCATTTACCCCTTGGAAGCAATGTGACATAATTATTTGCCCTCTTCTTAGTCTCACACCTTCAAACATTTAAAGATTGTTATTGTGTGTCCCTGCAGTCTTCTCTCCTTTAGGCTAAATATCTCAAGTTCCTTTAACTATTCTTCATATGATGATTTTTACACCCTTCATCATTCAAGTTGCCCTTCTGTGGAAGCGATGTAGGTTAATATTGTGCTTAAAATGCGATGCCCAAGATTGAACCCAATATTACATATGTGGTCTTAGCCGTGAAGGGTATGGTACTGCCCCTGCCTGGAGGCAGCTGGATGGCACAGTGCTTAGAGCAATAGGCCTGAAGTCTCTGACACCAAAGTTTAAATCCTGCCCCAGATATTTATTAGCTATATGGTATCGTGCAAGTCACTAAGTATCTGTTTGCCTCAATTTCCTCAACTATGATACCTACCTCCCAGGGTTGTTGTGAGGATCAAATGGGATATTTGTAAAGTGTTTAGTGCAGTGCCTGGCACACAGCAGACACTTAATAAATGCTTGTTGCCTTCCTCCCGTGACTCTGTAAGCTTTTCTAGCAGTCAAATCAAACTATTGGATCAACGTGAGATTTTGGTAAACCAGGTCTCCCACATCTCTACTTCAGCAATTGATTATTTTAAACCAGCGACACAAACTTTACATATGTTACTATTCAATTTCATATGAATTGAGATCTCTTTGAGTGACTTGGACACTCACTATATTAGCTATCCCTCCAAGAGTTATGTCAGCTATGAATTTGATAACCATTCTATCAATCTTCTTCCAGGCAATTCATAAAAATATTGGACATGACGAGACCAAGGACAGAGATCGCTGATGCTTCCTTGGCAAGTGTTACTTCCTGGGTGATTATTTGTTAGGAATGGGATGTTGGAGAGGGGATTCGCAGTTGGTTGTTGGCTGGTCTAATGGCCAGTGAAGGCTCTCCTAACTGAATATCTGGGCTTCTGTAAGAACTAAATCCCTTCTCTGTCTTTTTTGAGTATAGATAAATTCCTATCATACATAAAGCTATCGGGTTGGAACCTCTGAAAAGTCAACTGAAAATCTTTAACTCTGCCAAGTCTAGTGATGACTGAATACTCCAAATTAAGTTTTATTCATAGAATGAAGTCAAGGTTATTAGTAAAATCTAAATATGAAGGGACAAAGATCTGCACTACATGACACTGAGAACAGAAAGGAAAAGATGTAAAAGACCTTTTCAAGGAAGAATAAACAGGATATGATGACTAGATACCAATAATAATGATGCATATCTTTATAACACTTTTAGGTTTAAAAATGTTTTCCTCATGATAACCCTCGGAGTGCAAGTATTGCCATCTTAATTTTACAGATGATGACACTGAAACTCAGAGACGCTAAATGAGGTCCCTGGGTTCACATAGCTAGTAGCAGAGCTTGGACTCCCACGTAGGTTGGGATCCAAGGAACAAGAAGTAGATTAAGTCAGAGGTGAATTTAAGATTTCATGCCATGAGTGACAGCCTTCTACAGAGCTGGTCTGACTTTAAATCAATCCTATATGTTGTGACAGACTAAACTTGATTTAATACAATTTTCATCATATCTGTTCTACATCAAAAATCCTCAATGATTCCTGTAGTATCCAGTCTAAGTTCCTCTGGCTGCCTTTCAAGTTCTTCAGTAACCATTGTACCCATCCAGACAATTCCCTCTCCCCAATCTATGCTCTTTCCTCCAGATGGTCTCCTCATCATCTCACAAATGCACTATTGTCCTGCCTGAAATGCCCATCCCTTGACCCTCCATCTATCCAAATTCTCAAATTTCTAGGTTCTGCTCCAGACCCACCTCTTGGGGGATGGAGAAGCATGCTTTATCTGTATGGGTCTCAGTTTCCTCATCAATAAAAATCTGAGGTAGTCTATAAGATCTCTTCTAGCTCTGGTTTGATGATCCTATGATCTATAACCCAACTTCATTAATTACATACCATCTAGCATTGTTCATAGTTGTACACGGGTGTTGATCTTGTTTCCTAAACAAGGCTGTAACCTAGTATACAAAAGACTATGTCATAAAGTTCTGGATCCATCCACAGCACCTGCCCAATAATAGTTGTTGCTTGGTAGAATGACTGTATCATTAACAGAAAGGGGTGAGGAAGGCAGTTTATAGGGATGGTGATGTTTTTAGAATTGTTTATAAGGTAAGACATATAAGTGAAAATGTCTAGTAGTAGTTGGCAATGTAGCTCTGAAGCCCAGGAGAGAAATGAGGACTGAAGATATAGATGTGGAAGTTGTCTTAACAGTTGGGGCCCTGAAGGAGACGAGAGAGAGAGAGAAAGAAAGAGAGAGAGAGAGAGAGAGAGAGAGAGAGAGAGAGAGAGAGAGAGAGAGAGAAGACCCAGTCAAAGTATTTTTGACTCATTCTAGTCTTTTTTGAAAGTACCATATTTGTTGAAAAAATCAAATATGTGTATCTTATGCTTTGTAATCTTTAAAATAGTTGTAGGTCTTCTCAGAAATACCTATCTGACTTTTAAAGAGGAGGCAAGAGAGAACAAGAAATATAATTTAGATGCTCTTTCATTCTCTAGTGAACATAATAATGTAAATTCAAATGCTAATCTGAGTAAGCCATTGACTTGGGAATAAGGTGCATAGCCCTGTGAAATGACAACATTAGGCTATCTGAAAATGAACTCTACCAGTAGACAAAGCTGTTACTCTAAAAGAGTCCATTTGCCTCAAGTTGCATACACAATTTACCTCTAGGTCACACTGCTTAAAGTTTTGTGTATCATTGTACAGCTATGTAAGCCTTTGGTCACCCATGATAGAATGTAGCAGAATTAACACAATCTAATAGTTAGAAGACCTTAGATTGACATTTTACTCTGCCAACTTCAGTACCTAGCCTTGAGTAGGTCACTTAGCCTCTTGAGGACCAAGCTTCCTCATCTGTAAAATGAGGGATTTGGATTAGATGAACTATCAGGGCACTTCCAGTTCCATGATTCTGTGAATATTCTTTTACTTTGTTTCCCTTTTTTAAGTACTTCTGAACTCATTTAATTATGGCCTTTTTCATATATGTGTGTTGGTTTCCAAACTGCTTCAAGGACAGTAGTCATCTATTCTTTTGTCAAATGTAGTCTCTATGTGTAATAGGAGCCCAGCTAATGTTAGTGAAGAAATGATAATAATACCACTAATTTTCAAATTACTAAAAATAGACCATTCGATTTAAATTGACAATTGAAATTAGTTCTCCTCCCCCTTCCTCTTCAGTGCGTAAGGGATTTTGTATACAATTTCCACTTCTGTCACAACTCATCAGTACATGTTCCTTACCTTTTCAGTTACCAGTTTTCTATTGTTTTGGTCAGCATATTCTGAATGTCTTATGTCACTGCAGACAAGTCTTGCACAGCTATCTAGACCCTCATGGGTTCTCTTTAAATGTTTTTAATGGTAACAGAAGGAAAGCAGTCAATTTTATGCACAACCTCCATTTAGTCTCTTGTTAAGATGACTTTCCAAACAGCTCCCAAATTCCTACCAATCTTAAACTATAGCTAGAAATCCCTAGTAGCTAGTATTCCAATAGCTAGTAATGCCTGCTACATAACTTTGGGAGAGAATCAGTTTTCCTGTTTCTAAAGCTGGGGATAACAATACTCTCATAACATTCCTCACAGAGTTGGTATTACAATCAGAAATAATGTATATAAAACAATTAGTAACAAGAGACCCTGTGGTATAATGGATAGAGAGTGGGACTCAAGGTCTGAAAAAACAGATATGGTTCAAATCCTACCTGAGGTATTGGTTATGTGACCCTGAAAGAACCTGTAAGCCTATTATCTCATCTATAAAATTTAAATAGATCACTCAAGATCATATAATTAGTTATTATCAAGATTGTTATGAGATCCCTTAAATCAATGTCTTTATTGTACAACTTAATGCATTGCACTATAGCACAGCTTTTGGGACATGATAACTGCAACACATGACAAATAAGGAACCTCAAGGAATGGGAGTAAAGAATATCTTTAGAGAACTGATGAAGGAAAAAGATGGCCTGGTCATGTGGGGAGAGTAGGGGGACTTATTGAGTGTTTCCCTGGCCTCTTCCCAATGTCAGGAGAAAGGAAACAAGGCTCTAGCAGGTTAGATGGACCACAGGCTACCTTGTGGGAAGAAATGGACAAACATCATACAGATTGGGCAGGCAGATATGGACAGATTTAAAGTCATCAACTTTGCACCAATAATTGCAATATGCAGATGAGGGGCTTATATACTATCAATCGAAATAACATATTGATGTAGGTACCATAGTTCACAGAGCATGGGGCCTGGAGTCGGTTAGACCTGAGTTCAAATTCAGCCCCAGACTCTTACTAGCTATGTAACCCTGGGCAAGACACTTAGCCTCTCTTTGCCACCATTTCTTCCACTGCAAAATGAGATATTCTATATATAATATATAGAGATATAGAGATAGTATATAATACATATAATGTCATGTATGTCATGTAATATAATAATAGATATAGATAGTATGTAGTATAATATAATTGCACCTACCTCCAGGGCTGTTATGAGGATCAAATCAGATAATATGTGTAAAGCACTTACCACAATGCCTGTCACATAGTAGGTGCTATGTAATTGCTAGCTATTATTACTAATATTATTATTAGATGCAAGTAAACACAAAATACATAAAAAATAAATACAAGATAATACTGTGGCGGGAAAGGAGAGACGCTAGTAGCTGGGGGGATGATCAGGAAGAGCTTCATGTATGAGGTAACCCATAAGTTGAGCTTTGAAAGAAAAGAGGGATTCTAAGAAGTGGTGGTGAGGAGTAGGGCCTTCCTGGCCTGAGAGACAACCTGTGAAAAGGCACAGAATCTGTATCATCAGAGGGAACATTTGAATCAGAGACATCACACATCCACTTGACCAGCGACATCAGGAGGGCGATGTCCTGACTTGCACATGAAATGGTAGAGCTGTGCAAAGTCATCAGCCTTGCTCTTTCCTCCAGAGTCATTGGAGTCCAGTGGCAAGACAAAAGTCTAGAAGACTGGGGATGGCCCAGGATGCAGTGGGTGACTTTGGCCTTTTTAAATTAAGATCTTTCTCAGGTCTCAGTTTGTCAGAGGCAATGTCTATTCAATGACTAAGAGCTAGGTAAGAATTGAGACAAAAGATGGCCCAATTTACCATCACAAAACTATAAATCTGGGAGGGTAAGACTCTTAGACTTTCTAGCCAGAACAGAAAACAATTGCTATTTACACTCATTCTAAGCCATCATAAGCTAAACAATGAGTCAGAAAGGCTTGGGTTGGGGGCTATTAATGGCCATTCAATGAGAACCAGAGTGATTTGAGTGTAAAAGCTAGTCAAGCAGCTCTATTTGAAAATTAATGAGCTTTTTTAAAGTCTGTTTTTCCAGAGCAATATTTCGAGAAATCATAAATGAAATCTGCATAGGACAAAAAGTAAATTGTCCCAGCTTTTTGAAAAAAAATAAATAGAAATAAAAACTTCTTAAAAATCTAGGCCATAAACCCCAAAATTATAAGGAAGAAGAGGGGGAAGAAGGAGGAAGAGGAGGAACAGGAGAAGGAAGAGGAAGAAGAGGAGGCAGAAAAGAAGAAGAGAAGAAGGAGAAAAAGAAGCTCCTAAAATTTAGTTCACTCTTTCCCATAAATATACACAGCATCCATGGGAGAAGTAAGCTTAAACTTAGACCATAATAATAGTGAGGCACACTTCCTGTTCTCCTTTTCCCCTCTTAGAAAACACCTCAAAAGAATCCAAACAAAATTCACAGCCAGCAAGAAGTAAGAGTTGAGGGAAGAGTCACTCCCCTTTAAGCCTCCACTGAGCCATCTACTCTTCAAGCACCACAGCCACTGCCAAAGTTTTAGCCACTGACTCATATACATGACTAGGAGCAAGCCCCAAAGCTAACACATAATCAACTATGGAACTGGAATCAGGAATGGAAACCTACAGCATGCTCCAATGGGTTGACCCCTTTAGGTTAACATAAGCTCTGCTACCAGGATAAGAGAACAATTTCATTTTGCACTTCAGGCTATCTGCTCAAGTCTCCAACAAGTGTACTCTGTAGGAGCAATCTTTGGGGTTACTTTCATGCTGCTTTCTGCTCAGATTGAAACTAACCACTACCTCATTTCTTCGATCACAATAGCTGCTGAAAAGACTCTGGGTCATTTTAATCTGGAATTTGAATTGGCAACTTAAAAGAAATTGGCATCCTATGCTACTTCTAGTCTTTGCCCTTTTCACCTTACCCAGACAAGAGTTCTTCAATATTATTCAAAAGTTCTGAAACATGGGGCTAGCTGATTTGCAAATAGCACAGGTGTGGTAGCTCAAATCACATTTCTTCTTATCATGCTGTGCCCAGCCCACCAAAATGTTTAATTCTCAGCCCCAAGATGGCCGTCACTTTGAAGGACATTAGTAACCTAAAGTTGAATGGATATGAAATCTGTGAACATCATCTAAGAATATTCCACTATAATAAAAAAATTCTCAGCAATATGTTTAAATGTGGTATCCTAGAAATAGAAGGGTTTCATCCTAAATTTAAATTGTAATTGTATGTCATGAATAGTGAATGATTGTCATTAATTTAACAATAAAATGAATAGTTTATACAGCAAGGCTTTGCTCTTAAAATAAATGCAAACACTTCCACCGCAGATATTGGCCTATTAAGTATTCATAGAAGCAAAGGGAAAAAATACGTAAATTCCTTTTTTCATAAGCAAGTGGATCGAAATAGCAAGAATTACAAATGTATCATGAATGTGGACTTATTGCTAGAAAACGAAAAGTGAATAAAAATTCAGTTGGGCACTGTGTACCAATATTTGTACTCATCCAGAGAGCTTTAATAAAATTCTTTAATTTTATGGTAGAAGACATGTCAAATACAGTTTACATTTTTCAGCCAGTAATTATATTTTCTTACAAGTGGCTATTACATTTTTAGAGACAGACACAACAAATAATAAGGGATTTTATTTGAGAGTAGAAACAAGCTTTTTTTTTTAAGATGAAAGGGGTATAATGAATTTATGAGACCTCACATACAGCTATAATATAATAAATTAGAAGGATTAATGAAATTGCTAGCTACAGTAACCTGCACTGCAAGAATGCTTGTTTTATGGCGCTCGATAATACAGTTTATCATTGACTCCATGGGAATTCCCACAATATATTAGCTGTGGTGTAACAATAAAGCACACACAGTAAGGGGCATGTCCCTTTTGACACACATTCTCTTCCCACACTTATTTTACCAGGGAAACAACTTTGTTGCAGTTTAATTAAACCTCACTGCAATGAATTAGTCCAGGTCTTAGCCCTCTGACAGAGAGGGGCCTGGCAATTCCACAGGGGTTTGTCCCCTTGTGACACCAGAAAGACTTTAGAAAACCTGGGAAAAAAAAGTGTAGTGTCTCTCAAATGACAATGTGACCGTGCAAGCCTTTGCCTGTCAATCAGTCCATCTGAAGAAAGCCCTGAGCCCTTGGCAGCAGACTTTATAGGGAACAAATGGGGGAACATGAAGGTGGTCACTTTGGAAAACCAACTAAATGCCTCTGGGAGTTATTGTTACTTCACTAATTTGAGGGGACACACTTCACTTTCCCTGAAACTCATCTAGTCTTGCTACTTCAATAGCCATTCATACCTAGCTTTGAAAAGCCAAAGAGAAAGTCATAATTTAAAATAAACTTAAGGTAATAAGAAGTTCAAGTAAAATCTAATAATGGGGGAAACGCATTAAAGAAATACCAGCAACCAAAAGACTCTCAAGTTTCAAGTGATCCAGAATGATCCTTGGTGAGAGTTTAATATGCCTAAAATTATTTCCCTGGAGCTCCTCTTCAACAAATGTCATAAGGTTACCTTCCCCCCTTCCCCGCCCCCCTACTCAGTGACACGTAAATTCTTGTATTATTGATGACTATTTTTTATCTTCAAGTCCTTTATTAATACATAAGACTGCTTTAGAATAGGAAAAATAAGAATTTATAGAACTATTGCATATTTTACTACCTGCTTCAATTTAAATGGATTTGAATACCTATGTGAACCAACACACGAAAGCAACAAAGAAATTCAGCAGACAATGGCAGTCAGATCTCATATAATTTGGCTATGCTGGAATGACTATGGCCCACTTAAATACCAGGGATGGCATCTTAATGATTGATATTCAGTGTAGCCTCGTTGTCATTGGCTGGTGAGGCTGAGAACTGACAGGTCCCTTAGGTATCATATAAAGCATCTGACCTTACTCTCTCACCTTTTGATCTTTGCTTTGAGAATGGCTATTTGTCCCTTTTGCCCACAGATGGAACTCGTGCCTCAGTTTCCCCAGTGGCTCTTAAAAAGAAAGGAGTAATTATAAAATTCCTCTAATACTATACTCATACCACAAGAGAGCAGGTAGCCTAGATTTGTTCAGAATATGGATAACCAAATGAAAAAGAGAGGAAGAAATCTGTGAAGAGAGGAGGGAGCAAGACATTTTAGATTTAGAAAAAAGGTACTCATTTTATTTCTTATAGAAATCCTAATAATCAAGAATTTTCTGACCAGAAAAATGAAAGGATAAATAGTTATATTCCTAAAATTTCTCTTCTACTTCTATTCTTTTTCACAGGCAAATAATACAAAAGACAAATTATTCTGTTCGTGGAAAACCATTGCACTAATCCCCATACATAGCACACAAACAAAAAATAGTTCTTGCTATAATTTCAAATGGAATGGATATTGATAGCACAGTATTAGCAGTATTTTTAAACGTCTTAGCTTCTTTTGTTTACCTTCATTTCTAAATATATTTCTCCTCCCTCTCCTACAAATAAAAAGAAAAAAACAGTTCAACAAAACTAAACACATCAACTAAATCTGACAGTATGTACAATATTTTTTACCCACTGCCCCTACTTTCATGACCCAATACCCTTCTTAATCTGGAAAATTCCTCTGTCCCATAGCCCCTTCCTCTGATTTGTCAGTTCCTACTAAATTTCCATTTCAAGGAAACATGGGGGCCAGTCATGTTCCTCCTTCGTTCCTCTCTGGGTTGTGCTCCAGACTCTTCGGATTTCTTTACTATACATGCCCCGTGTGGATACCTTGGCTCCCTTACCTATCCCACCTTTCAGCTTCCTTTTATGTTATTTTTCCTATTAGAATGTAAGCTCCTTGAGGGCAAGAGATCTTTCTCATTGTTTCTATTTGTATTCCCGGGGCTTTGCGCAGTAAATGGCACATAGTGTTTTGGTTCGGGTGTTTCAGCCATGTCCAACTCTTAGTGATACCATTTGGAATTCTCTTGGTGAAGATGCTGGAATGGTTTGCTATTTCCTTCTCCCTTATTTTATAGATGAGGAAAACAAGACCCTGAAGGGTTAAGTGACTTGCCCAAGATCACACAGATAGAAAGAATCAGAGCTGGAATTTAGACTCAGGTCTTCCAAAGCCCAATCTAAAATTCTTCTCCTATGCCATACCACCAACTGATGTAGATAGAGGTGGATGGATAAGTGGAGAAAATGCAAAGCATAGGACTAGTCTGATAACCACAATGCTTTAAGAAGTAATAACTAGTCAGCAAATAGTAATGTGGGGACATTTTAATAGCTTAACCCTCTGGTTTTATTTAAAAAGCAGAAGAGTTAAGGAATATAGTGATTATACCTACCCATCATCATGATGATGATGATGATGATGATGACGAAGAAGAAGAAGAATATACTATCGGTAGAGTCACGATTTGGTCCAATCCGGAAATCAAGTTGGACTTATGCTAATAATGATAGTAATAATAAAATGGCTAAATATTTATACCTTTTAACCAAGAGATCTCAGTTCTATTTTTATATCCAATGAATTCAAAGGCAGAAAGAATGATCCCTTATCCACCAAAATACTCATAGCAGCACTTTTGTAGTAATGATTAAGCATATTGTGGTATTGTTGTTAAAAAATTACTATTAAAAAATTCAAAGAAGCACAGGAAGACTTATATGAATTGATACAAAGTGAAGACAAGACCAGAAAAAAATATATGCAATCACAATGACAATGTAAATGGAAAGAGGGGGGAAAAGGAAGAGACCAAAAAGAAACTGAGTACCATATAATTTTAATGTCTAAATTTGGCCCCAGAAAAGGGATGAGAAAATATACCTCCCTCTCTTCTTTGAAAAGAGTGATCAGTCACTAAGTATTATTTAAATACTATGTTTAAATAGGAGCAGCTAGGTGGCTCAGTGGACAGGGCACCAGGACTGGAGTGTGGAAGATTTACGTTCAAATGCAGCCTCAGACACGTATGAGCTACGTGACCCTATGCAAGACACGTAACCTTGTTTGTCTCAGTTTCCTCATCTGTAAAAATGAGCTGGAGAAGGAAATAACAAACCTGTCAAACCACTCCAGTGTCTTGGTCCCCAAATGGGATAGCAAAGAGTCGGGTATGACTAAAACACTGAACAAAAAAGGAAGGGAGTATTAAAGAAAAGGCAGGAAATGTGGCAGATTTTCATCCCGCTGGTAAAGAAAGCAATGTTATGGTGATCTGGCTTTATCATTCTTGTTAGCACTGTTACCATTCTATGTTCATTTCTGCTCCAGCAATCATGTCTTCCTCTTCTTTTCCCTTCCTTTCCCCACCCTAGAATCCTCCAATATCTAAATTCAACTGACACTCTCTACAGAATGTTAAGTCAAAAGAGCAAAAATGATAGAAACTTGTTTTGAATAAATATAAATAGCTATAAGGTAGGTATAGGAAGTCATGTAAGAGATGAGAGGTATTAATAATTCAGAACAAATATTATAAAAATAATCCACATGACTCTGGAACATACTCAGAGACACATGCGCACAAACACACATACACACATGTTAAGACGTATAGATATGCACTCTATATTATGGCCGAACTTGGTCCTTTTCTAGACTGGCCTTATCTTGAAATCAGTGACCCCAGAAAGAGTAGATTAGATTCTCTAATTATTAGAAAATAATCTTCAAATGGATAAATCATTCTTAGATAACTATTCATTGATTTGTTGTTGTTGTTTGATCATTCAATCATGTCCTACTCTTCCCAACCCCATGGACCATAGCCCACCAGCCCCTTCTATCCACGATCTCTTGAAGTCTGTCCACATTCACATTCCTTGTTTCCATGACACTATCTATCCTTCTTATCCTCTGCTGTTTTCTTTTTCTTTTGCCTTCAATCTTTCCCAAAATCAGGGCCTTTTTCAATAAGTCCCATCTTCTCATTATGTTGCAAAGTATTTAAGCTTCAGCTTCCATATCTGACCTTCCAGTGAATAACATGAATTAATTTCTTTAAGTATTGGCTGATTCGACCACCTCAATCTCCAAGGGGATCTCAAAATTCTTCTCTACCACCATAATTCGAAAGTGCTAATTCTGTGGCAATCAGCTTTTTTATAGTCCAACTCTCATAGCCATACATTACTACTGGAAAAACCATAGCTTTGACTATAAAGACCTTTTTGTCAACAAGATGATATCTCCGTTTTTTAGTATGCTGTCTAGATTTGCCATAGCTTTCCTTCCAAGGAGCAAGCATCTTTTAATTTCATGGCTGCAGTTGCCATCTGCGGTGATCTTTGAGGCCAAGAATATAAAATCTGACACTGCTTCCATTTCTTCTCCCTCTATTTGCCAGGAAGTGATGGGACCAGTTGCCAAGAGCTTAGGGTTTTTTCGATGTTAAGCTTCAAGCCAACTTTGACACTCTCTTGATTGTAATAGCTTTAATAAATTAAATCATCTGTACAATGAGGTTTGCAATGAGTATTACAAATGCTATCTATTGGAACTGTGTTATGCACTATTCTCCTCCAATAATCCTGTACCCTGTATGTTAAAGGCCAAACCCTCCGCATCAAACCCTTCAATTTATTTGGAAGACATAAACCAAATGGAAGAAACTAATGTTGAAGTTAAATATTATATAAAGGTCAAGGAATTTCTTATGCATTTCTGTGTTACTTATTCATCCTGCTCTTTGAACAAACTACTTTTTTTACTGCCTTTGAACATTAGTCATTCCTAAATAACTAGACTGTTTATTTCAGTAATGTGGACCTATCTTACAACATACACTGTAAAAAAAAAGAGTTAATCATCTATTGGTAAATTGTGGGGCATGTCTAATTATATTAATTAATTTCTGAAATATTTTAATAAGAAACTTAGGAATATATTAATAATCAAGAAAAGAAGAAATATAACTTGGGTTGGGGAAAGTTATAAAATTAAAGAAAATGTGATTAGACCGTAGAAAATCCTACTAGCTCTAGCCAAAACCAGGGAGGCAGATCATTATTCACACTCAGTCTCTTCTCCCAAAGGGGATACTGATATTCTTCCACTAGCCTCGAGTCCGGTCAGGTGACAGATGCTCTCACTCACACCAATCTCCTTGTTGTTAATTCCTGTACTTTTTATAAGCTAAGTAAGCAAGACTAAGTAGCAAGCATAGAAGGATCATTTGAAAGGCCAGTCTTGCAGTTAAAAGTGGATTTTACATAAAGAAGGCCAAGGTTTGATATGCAGTTCAGAGTACATTCCAAGTTAAGTTTAATCCTAGAATTGGGTGGCCAAAGAAAATGTTAGTGGCATGGTAGACATCCCACATTAACATAGCTCCTAGTCTTTTTCAAAAATATATAAACTCAATAATAATGGGTGTTGGGGAAGATGTAATTAGAGCTGTTTAAAGGCCTTGATATGCAAGGAATCCAAGATTATTGTTCATCATTTGGGCCATTACCTTTCCCAAGCTAAAGAACTTGAAAGACTGATTTTATTAGATATCCGGTTCCTTTGCCCATTTCCATGCTTGGTATAGACTGCATCTCTCCCTTTTGTTCAGTCTTCCTGCAGTGGATTTTTACCTCCAGGGGACTACTCATCTAACTCCAAATTGGTTCCAAACTTGTTTTTGATATATTGTACTCACTTGACTAATTGTAATGGCTCTAAATGTCAGACATTGCCCCTTAGGGATAACTATGTCTTTTCCTCACATTAGTTCTTCCTTCTGCATCTGAAAGAAGATTCATGTGGCCAAAGAATTGGAATACTTGAACTTAATTCTTAAGAGGACCATTTATCACTGTCTTCCAAACACAGCCAGAAGAGTCACTGGTAGATTTGCAGAGAGCAGCTGAAATGAAACTTTCTTATATTAAACGGGTAAAAACATAAAGTACATTTAAATGCAAGATGCCTGGCAACAGGGAGATGTGATGCAAGAGACTAGGTAAGTACAGAGTATGCTGATTTCAGGATAAAGCATCTCATAATTTACAGAATTCTTTGAGTAGAAGACATTTTATTAAAAAGAGAATTTGTAACAAGGCAAGTCACCATTTCTAAAACTCACTGAAGTTTCTTAGTATTTATATCTAGCACTTTATCCTTTGAAATAATATACATATATACACATATATGCACATATGTGTGTTTA
Organism: Trichosurus vulpecula; assembly: GCF_011100635.1. NCBI lineage: Eukaryota > Metazoa > Chordata > Mammalia > Diprotodontia > Phalangeridae > Trichosurus > Trichosurus vulpecula. The sequence goes on from NC_050578.1 coordinate 58,048,521, forward strand.
TATATATGCATACATATAATCATATATGTTAGATATATGATATATGTCAGTTTCTCTAAAATTCATCATTGGCTGAAGCAGAGATTTTCTCACCAAGGAGAAGGCAAAGAAAAATCTTATAGAATTAAGAAAATTGAAATGAATTAAACTACTACTTTTCTAATAGGAAATCCATGCTTACAGGGTTTTAAACATTTCTTTCTTCATAAAAGATAGCTGTTGTAAGTTTGTCAAATTGGAAATTTAATTGTCTATTCTTCTCTGAAGAACTATTATTTATAAGCTGCTTTTTACAGATTTACTAAATTTTATAGACTTCTTGTTTCTTTTTTAAAACTTATGATGGATTTACTAGTCATTCTTTCAACTCAAATTTCTTCTGGAATTAGTTGTTTTTAATGTTCTCTGAGTATCAACTTAGTATTGTAGGATCATAGATTTTAGAGCAAGAGGAGATTGCAGCTTATTCTGGACTTATCACTTTCTCTGAAACTCTCAGATCTAATCAGTTGCAAAATTTTATTTCTACTCTCACATCTTTTTTTAATTGATTTATTGTAAACAAGTACACAATGAGAAAAGGGGAAAAAATTATAAACTTAAATACAAATATGTTCCCACCTCTTGCACCTGACACCTTCTCTCAACTCACATAGTTACCATCTTAGTTCAGGCCCTCACTATCTCTTACTTAGGTCACTGTAACAGCCTCCTAATTGTCTCCTTGACTCAAGTTTCTCACCATTCCAATCCATACTACACACTGCAGCCAAAATAATTTTCCCTAAGTGTGAACTTGATCATGTGACTCCCCTATTCATCAGCCAACTCCAGTGGCTTCCTATTACCTCTAGGATAAAACATAAACTCTTCTGTTTAGCCTTTATGACCCTATTCAACCCAACCCCAACCTATGTTTCCAACTTCAATGGATAGCACTCCACCTCCCATAATTTTCCATCCTGCCAACCTGGCCTTCTCTCTGTTCCTCACTCACAAAATTCTGTCTCCTATTCCCATGCCCTTGAACTGGCCATCCTCCTATGCCTGGAATACACTCCCTCTTTAACTCTGCCTCAGAGTTCTTTTCCTTTAAAGACACAGCTCATAACTGTCAAGGAAAATAATGAAATCCATGAGGAAAAGTAGGAAAGAAAGGGCCCTAGCAATATCAGGTCTCAAATTATATTGCAAAGTAATAATCATCAAAATGATTTGGCAAGGCAAAGCAAAGCAAGGCAACAAGACTATTAAGCACTTACCATCCACCAGGCATTGTGCTAAGTTCTAGAGATTCACGCACAAGAGCAAGAAAGACAGCCTAAGCCCTAAAGGAGCTTACATTTTAATAAAGGAAGTCAACATATAAGAGGAAACTGAAAAGTGGGGTAGGGAAGGAGCCAAGGTAAAAACAAAAGGGAGCTGAGCAGGGAGCAAGGTGGAAGATATCTGAGCATGAGTATGATGTCAAGGTCCAGAAATCAGCAGAGCAAGGAGGGGAAGCAGGGTTGGCCAGACTTGTCTCCTCCTCAAAATAGAGGCACCAAGAAGAATTCACCAATTAGAGACGGGAATAGTAGAGGAAGGTTCCTGCTTTATTTTTCTTGAGTTTTTTATCTATATTTTCTTTTACAACATAACTATTACAAACATATTTTGCATGACTACATATGTATGACCTATATCAAATTGCTTGCCTTCTCAATGAGGCAGGGTGGGGAGGGAGGAAGGGAGAGAATTTGGAATTCAAAGTTTTAAAAATAAATGTTAAAACTTGTTTTTACATATAACTGGGGAAAAATTAAATACTAAATAGATGGATATTCCAGGGTGAAGAGGCTATAGAGTTCAGGGTGAGGAGGTCCCAGGCACTGAAGGAAATTCCAGGATAAGATGATACCTCTCAAGAAACGTTGGCAAAGTCCAAAAGTCAGAAACAGAGCCCAGAGGAAAATGAAGGTTGGCTCACCTGGGCTTCTTTCCAAAATGGAGGCCCTTGGAGGAACTCACTAATGAGAGAAAGAGGCAAGCATGGCAAAGGGATGTTCCATGGTAAGGAGGCCCCAGAAACTAAGGGAAGTTCCAGGGTAAGAGGGCAGTTCTCAAGGCATGGTGGCAAAGTCCGATCAGTAGAGAAGATTAGGTACATAACATAAAGAAGCAAACAAATATAGTAGCCTCATATTTGATAAGCCTAAGGTCCATAGCTAGAAGGACAAAAAATGTAGCTATTTGATAATAACTACAGAGAAAATTGTAAAGTGGTCTCAGAGACACTAGCTATGTATCAACATCTCACACTGTATACCAAGGTAAGCTATAAATGGACACATGACTTAGAAATAAAGGGTGACATCATGAATAAATTAGAGGAAGAAGTTAGAAATTATTTTTTGGATCTATAGATAGGGGTTCTTCACCAAACAAAGGATTGAAAGGATCATAGAATGTAAAATAAACAATTGTGATTACATAAAATTCGAAGGGCATTGTACAAACAGAACCCATACATCTCCAATTAGACAGGAAACAGTTGCCTGGAGGGCAGGACAACCTTTACTGTAAGATTCTCTGATAAGGGTCTCCTTTTCAAGATATACAAGGAATTGATTCAAACTAATAAAAATAAGAGCCAATTGTTAAATGAACTCAGGAAGATGAATCTTCCTGATTCCAGGCCCTTCCTGACTTTGATATGAACAAGTGATTTTCTAAACTATAAATAGCCATATAAAAAAGTTCCAAATCACTAATAGGGAAATGCAAATGCAGTCAGGGGAACCGGATATAAGAGTAGTAGGCCAGGTCAAGGAGTAGTCACTGTCCTTGGGCTGTGTGTTGAGCAGGGGCACATACGGAAGAAAGTAGCAATTGTAGGACTCTGACCTGGGGAGCAGAGCAGGGTCACAGCTCCCATCCCAAACCCAGTCTGAATCCTGCAGAGGAATTACCAGGGCAGGAAGCCCACATGAAAGGGGAGCTTACAGTGCTCCTTCTCTGAATCTGCAAAGCTTTCCAACTGGTTGACAGTAGCTAAATCTAGCAGTAATTTATTAGACCTTTGACCAGGGTCAAACCTCGAGTTGTGTTGCTTGGAACCAAACTCAGGTCAGGAACTTTTAGATCTCAGACAAAGACTACTCTCAGATTTTGCCCTGGATTAGACCACTTTGGAAACATTGAAATAGCCTGAGCTATTCGTGGGGTCCTGGAATAACAGAAGACTATTCTCTGATTAAGCAGCAAAGAGTAAGTTAGGTGGCACAGTGGGTAGAGTGCCAGACCTGGAAGCAAGAAGACTTATCCTCCTGAATTCAAATATGGCTTCAAACACTTACCAGCCGGATAACCCTGGACAAATCATTTAACCCTGTTTGCCTCAGTTTCTTCATCTGTAAAATGAACTGGAGAAGGAAATGGCAGACCACTCTAGTATCCTTGCCAAGAAAACCCCAAATGGCATTATAAGGAGTTGAAGATGACTGAAATGACTAAACAAACAAAAAAAAGCAGCAAGAAGAGACAAAACAGGACCAAGGATAACCCAGACAGTCTTTCCACTAGGGCTCAGAACCTGAGAACAGAACCACAGAACAGAGTCTGAAGTCAGAAAGACAGGCTGGAAGAATGAGTTTTAAAAAAAAAGAATCATATCATAAAGAGCTGTTATGGTGTCCGGAACACTGAAAACACAAACCCAAAAGAAAAGAACAACTCTCAAATATCTATAATCAAAGCCTTAAAGAAAAGCTCACATTGCACATAAAGTCAACTAGAATTAATGGGGAAAGATTTTTAAATGATTTTATAACTAAGTTGATTTTTGTAAATGAGTTGTTGATTATCAACTTTGAGCATCAACTTACAAATGAAATGAGCATGCTTAGAATGAAAAACTGGAAAAGAAATGAGAACTATGAAAGAATTGGAAAAGAGAATTAACAGCTTGGCCTAAGAGGCAACCTTAAGCAACAGATTATTTGAAAATTAGGATAGAGAAAAGAAACATTAATGACTCCATGAGACAACAAAAAATATTAATATAACTCCACTCCCAAAGCCCATTGGTATGAGGCTCTCCTCATTGGTGATGAATGTCCTGCTTTGCCTGAAGGGCAGGGTGGGAGAAAGGAGAGTTCTTCAATTTATTCAAGCTTCAATTTGCTTTGGGCATTTCTGGCTTCCAACTTCAAAGGAAGATGGAAGATTCCAACCCTTACTGTACTAGAAATTAAAGCAAACAAATAAGAAAGAATATAAGGACATGAATGGAATTTTAGAAAAGTTAGGTATGAGAGACTTCTGGAAATTATTGAATGAAAATGTTCTCAAGTGTGCATGGCACCTTCACAAAAATTTGACCATGTATCAGTGCATAACATCCTCACAAACAAATGCAGAAAGCAGAAATATTAAATATATCTTTTACAGACCAAAATTAGAAATCAATTGGAGGATAAATAATCCTTTAAAAAGGGGGAGGGGTAGGTCAAGAGGAGTAAATCATAGAAATAATAGATCATTTCATTAAAGATAATGACAACAATAAGAAACATACCAAGATTTTTGAGATCAAGCCAAAGTAGTCCTTAGGGGAAATTTTATATCTCTAAACAGTTACATTTTAAAAAGAAAGAAAAAGAACAGATTAATTGGTCATGCAATAACAAAAAAACTAGAAAGCTAACACATTTAAATAATTAAATACAAAATTGGAAATTCCTGAAAATCAAAAAAAGATTAATAAAATTGAAAGCAAAAAATGAATTAATAAGTAAATATAAGATCTGTTTTTGAAAAACAATAAAATAAACTATTAGCTAATTGACTTTAAAAAGAAATCCAAATTATCAGTATCCAAAATAAAATGGTAAATTCACAAGTGCAAAAATTTTTTAAATTATTTGGTTAAATATACGCTAATAAAATTGATCATTTAAATGAAAAGGATGAATATTTACAAAATTATAAAATGCCTAGATTAATAGAATAAGAAATCAAGGGTGTGAAAATCTCAGAAAAAGAAAATGAATAAGCTATACATGAATTCCCAAAGAAAAAAAGCCTTATGACCAAATAACTTAAAAGGGAATTCCATCAAACATTTAAAGAGCAATTAATTTATTTTGTTTTTCTCTTTTTTTCAGATTGGGTCTCCCCACCTCACAGAGGCTGAAAGTACAAAGACTAATAATGCCATTGCCAACAGTGGTTAGCACAAGAGCTTTGACCTACTCCTTCTCCAACCTAGACTTGTTTGCCCCACCTTAGGCAACCCTGCTTCTTGGGGACTCATTATAATAATGCTAGATTTAGTGCAAACACCCAATCAGCATAGGCAACTCCTGAATTCCAGAAATCTACTAAGCTCAGCCTCTTTGGTAAATTGAGATTACAGGAATGAACCACCCCTCCAGTCAGAACAATTAATTTCAATATTACACAAGCTATTTGAAAAAATAGGAAAAGAAGGGAACCAATTGCCAGTTCCTTTTTTGACATGAATATGGTCATAATATGGAAACCAGGAAGAGGCAAAACAGCAAGAAAACAATAAAGACTATATGCTATGACTAGTCAATCTGTATACTAGAATTTATTAAGGACCTTTGTGTCAAGCACAATGCTAAATATGAGAGAAGGGATCAAAACAGTCCTTGCTCTCCAGCAGTTCAGAGTTTAATGGGAGAAGCAACAGGCAAACAACTATGTACACACAAGAGATGTACAAGATAAATTGGGGGAAGTCTCAGAGGGAAGCCTCTAAGAATAGGAAAGACTAAAAAAGACTCTTTGCAGAAGGTGGAACTTTAGCTAGGGAAAGTAGGAGACAGATGAGTAAAATGTTAAAGGCATTGGAGACAGTCAGTGAAAATATTTAGCCAAGAAATGGAGTGAGTAAGGAACAGCAAACAGGCCAGCATCTCTAGATCTCACAGTATAAGACGGGGAACAAGGTGTAAGAAGACCACAAAGGTAGCGTCAACCTCCATAGTTAGGTCTCAGAATAGGCATTGCCTTAGTCAAACATAGACCTGCTAAAGACCTTAGTTTTAAAAGGCCCAGGTCTTCCACTGCATCTGGGGCCATCTCCAGTCATCCTGATGTGTATCCAGCCACTGGACCCAAATGACTCTGGAGGATAAAGTGAGGCTGGTGACTTTGCACAGCACTCCCTCACTTAAACCTGATTCACCACCTCCTAACTCAGAGTATATAGAATGAGACTTTTTTTTAAATAGCCAATGCAGGAATTCATTTTGCTTGACCATGTACATTTGTTTCAAGAGTTTTGTTTCTCTTTCGTGGGTGAGGGGGCAGTGGAGGAAGAAGGGAGTAAAAGTGGGTTTTATTCATTACAAAATTAATTCAATTTTTAAGAATAAATGAGCAATATGAGAGCAGTGAGGCAATTTAGAAGTTATCTAGTACACATTTGACAAATGAGGAACCTTGAGACTTGCCCAAGACTAAGTAGTAGAAGAGTTAATAATAAGGATATAATAATATCCTTATTATATATAATAACAATAATGACTAGAACCCTAACATTTTTTCCTTTACCACATGTTTCTTCAATTTGGTGCATTTCCTCTCCCACAGAGAATTTTTAAGCTTTATATCTAACTGTAAAATGAAAAGTTTACTTCCTGTTAATGGAATTTCAGGCAGCCAGAAGAAGAGGCGCTGTATGGGCAAAACCCAAATGTCCTATGTATGTCTGTGATATAATCCAATGAATGTGGAGCCAGGGGGAAGAGGGAATAGTGATGTCCTTTTAAAGAGGAACTGCTCCAAGAGGAAATTCAATAAAATAGACTAGTATTAAATCTTTCTGAAGTAAAGAACTATGTACTGAATATACAAAGAGTTTACAATTCAATTCAGTTCAACAAATTGTTGTTGAGTATATACAGAGTGTTGTGCTAGAGATAAAAGTTTATGTTGGGCAAGGGCTCAAAACAGGTGCTAATCCTTACTGCTGATTATACATACAAAATAAAGATAGAAATTTAAAACAAACAATTGAGGTGCAGGGTGAAACTCCACTTGTATCTTTTCATTTGCATCTGATTGCAAAAAAGGATCTCAAGTTTGAAAAAAATCCAGACAACCCTTGATGTTTTGTTGGAAGTACAACCATTAAAAAACATTAATAACACTTAACACCATGGCATCCATTTGCCTGAAGACCAGTTACATTACATTCCTCCCCTCCCCAGGGTTCTCCAATACCTTTAAGGGAGCTGGAGGTGTCTAGGCTCTTTTCCTATAGCTCTAGCCCTCACCAATGATGTTCCCTCAATTGTACTGGGGTCCTTTGTGCCCCAGTTCCATTTAACCACTACTGATTAGTTTTTACAAAGGAATATTTACTCAAAAATATATTAACAAATTGCAAAAATCCCCCAACGTGTGGAAAACATAATTCCCATTCCCCAAAGCACCTCAGTCTCCAAGGAGGAGAAGAGGATTAGGTTAATAATGTGTGAGGTAGTGAGAGAATTAAGTGTGAAGACTTCACAGGGAATATATATATATATATATATATATATATATATATATATATATATATATATATGCATGTATGTATTTATATCTAAAATGTTTGAGAATCAATATTTAGAGAAAAGGGAAATGGGATAAATTTGAGTCTGTGGGAATCTGACTATTTAGCCTTTAGGAATGTCTTTCTCTCCCTTCTTCTTTAGATTTATAGATGTCACCTCAGCTGTGAATGGAATACAAGATTGTGAAAGCTTCCCTATGAATAACTCAGGCAAGGCAATATTCAAATAGAGATAGTACAAATTTAGTTAGGATGTGAACCTCACCAGGCCTAAGTTTCATTTTCCTGTAAATCATATGATTTTGGGGAAACCAGATGATATTCCCCTCTCCCCTTCCCCTAGGCTACTTACAAACAGCTATCTTAGCATTAAAGTTTCCCTATAAGGTAATTCTGCAGTTTCTGTGCTTGTATTGGGTAAAAACTTATTCCTGGTTAGACTGTGAAGCCACTCATCTCTGCAAATGGGGATGAGGGGTCCAGCCTCTGGGGTGGGATTTCTTAGAATTGTTTGTACAAGGGTATATATCTCCCTGCTTGCTTCCCCCACCTTTGCCTCTCTTCACTGCTATCTCCGCCCTGGTAGAGAGAGATGCGCAATTCTCGAGCCTTGATCAAATAAAGCTTCTGGGTTTTTTTCTGCCTTGAGAAACCGAAACATCTCTGGTTTTTTTTTTTCACTCGACCCAGTGGTCTTTTGTTCCACACAATAACTTAGTGCAGTTCTTACATAGCACAGTCCTAGCTCCAAGTTCCACCTTGAGCTCAAGTCCCAGGGACCTGGGCTTTCCTGCCAAGCTGGTTGACTGCAGCATCCTACCTGGAATCCTAGCTCTAAGGCCAACGCGGCTTGAACTCTTGGTCCAGTGGAGATTCCACATGCGCCTGAAATTGAGGACAAACAAAACAGATCAGATAACTTCCCAGTTCAATTCATGGTGGTACTTTGGGTGAACTGTGTATAATCCTCACCCTCTGGACACAACAAAAGAAAATGTACAAGAGAAAGTGTTTTCTCACTACACAGCCAATTGCAGAAGGCTACTCTCACCTATGTGGTAGGGGAAAACAGAAAAGCTGAGTGCCTCCATTTAAAGTGATCTGGACATGGACATGTTCCAAGGCCCTTTACACAATAAATGGGTATAGTCTGACAATCAGACATTGAGTGGGAGTTATTAGTTGGTTAGAGGCTCAAGACAGACTCTATTCTTGGATTTGAGGTAAAAATAGGTAAAGCCAGTAGATGCTATTTAGCTGAATGTCTACTAATGTTCCATTGGCTTGGCCCCCTAGAGCAAGTGTTCTTAGCCTTTTTAAATGTAATGGACCCATTTGACAGTCTTGTAAAGCCTGTGGACCCCCTCTTAGAATGATATTTTTAAATGCATAAAATTTTAAAAACATACGATTACAAGGGGAATCAATTATATTGTAATAAAGATGCAATATTTTTTAACCTGTCCAAGTTCATGGACCCACTGAAATCTATCCAGGGACCTCAGGTTAAGAACTCTTGCCTTAGAACCAAAGCTCTTTTGGCTTAGAAAAGCCTATCATAGAGAAGGCTCTGAGAAATTATGGATTTTCTTATAGAAAGAAAAACAGCTAGGGCTTTTATAGTGAGAATAAGTTCTATTACCATAATGAGATAATTTGTCAACTTAGCATAACTGCTCCCACTTTGTTTTAAGCCTCCATTTTTTGATTGAGATGTTCTGAGCAAACTGTTTTTGTCTGTTATTTTTCAAAAATAAGATAAGCACCTGTCCATATGACATAGTAAACTACGTGGGTGTATTATAAAATGACTGATAAAAATATATGGACCCTCTGATAAGACAGACTATCAATGAAAATACATTATAAACAATACATCAGTAATTCTGAAATAAACTGCCAAACAAATTATGTACTAAACAACAAGAAGGAATATCCATAGCTGAAAGTATTAAAAATGGACCTGAGGCCCTTGCCATCAACCTGTCCTAAGTCAAGGCTTGGGCTGGTTCCTGAATTCCTCCACAAAGGAGACTCAAACAGCCCATACTGATTTAAGGGTAGGGCTAATTGATAGAAATTTACTAAATGGTTGTCTGGGAGGGAGAGATACAGACAAGGTCTCTGGCTGAGCAGAGAGGGAAGGGTGTTGAGTAGAGAAAGAAAGAAACCAATTGGAACTGACAAAATGTCAGAGTGGTGATTTGTTTGTGTACTTTGATTAATAGTTTGATTGCATAAGTAAAGAAATATAAATCTAATTAATGTTTCCATCTATTAGTTAGCATAAGTAATACTAAAAAGAATATATACGGGAACACCACATGTCACAGGATTTTCCTTAGAAATTTCCTTAGAAATATTTGCCTTAAGACATGGCAGAGCCCACTGTTCCTCTGAAAGGGAAGAGGAAGCACCCAACTGAAGATTATGGTTGAAGAGAGCAATTGGAGGCAAAAGAGGGGCAGCTAGGTGGCACAGTGAGTAGAACACTGGCCCTAGAGTCAAGGGGGTTCAAATCTGAGTTCAAATCCAGCCTCAGATGGTTGACACATGTACTAGCTGTGTGACCTTGGGCAAGTCACTTAACCCCAGCTGCCCTGCCCAAAAAAAAAAAGAAATTGGAGGCAAAGAAACACAAAAGGCTCCATAGCTTCATACCCAGTGAAGCCATACCTGGCAGCAACCAAGGGACCAAGAGAATACTCTTCAACAGCACCACCACTAGACCAGTATGGAGGGACACATAGATCACACACCTGGCAGAGATGACACATGATGCCAGACCAGCAAAGAGTAGGCAGGCCCAGTGCTAGCAATATGACGTCACCAGACCACTTCAGTGCCTTGCAGTGTTTTAGGTGTGAGTTGTCCCTCCATACATGCTCTCTGAGCACACATGAGTGCCCTCCCCTGTGTGTTTCCTGGGTCTACCCAGTAACAGTACATGCAGGTATGGGAGAATGAAATAAACCCCAGGTTTATGGGTGAAATATATTTTTTGCTATACTATTTCATTAAATGCCTTTGATTTGAACTAATGATGTCCTCTGTCTGAGTAGTGAAAATAAATATAGTGGTGAAGCCTTATTAATGATGGTCTTGAATGAATGCAGACTCACCAGAGTACATTGAACCTAGGGTAACCTGTCTGAGAGAACCTATGAGCAACTGGGGAGGGAGGGCAGGCGCACGGGGCGGGAAAGCTCCAGGTGCTACATTTATGTAAAAATGACTACAAAAATTCAAATGAAAATACCACCAAAGGACAACTGAACCCAGATTTAAAGCAATGGCCAATACTGATCCCAGAAGATAGATTAGGAAGTATACCTCCCTTAGCAGGGAAATGAGTGCAGAACATTGCATATACAATCAGACATAATCTTGGTGTTGGTTGGTTTTGGTTAACTGTTTTTTCTTTGTGATACAGGAAGATGTTATTGGGGAGAGTAAGATCAAGACAGGTCTGTTATGTAAAACAAAAAGAAAGCATTAATGTAGATATATACATATACATAAATACATACATATATATATATATATATATATATATTAGGTTGAGGTAGTACTTGTCTTCATGAAGCATGAATTTTAGAAAGGGACAATGAAACCTACACAGAAAACTTTAATCTACTTTAGTAGGAAATAAGCAACATGGCGTAGTGAATAGAGGGCCAATCTTGGAGTCAGGAAGACCTGACATACCAGCATTTCATGAGCGAGTCACTTAGCCCTCTCAATACCTGAGGTAAATCTCTAAGGCTATAAGTTATAGATGAGTTGCTGATCTACTTTGGTCAACAGAGTTTCCATACCAGGAATACTCCATGTTGATTAAATCACACATGGAGACTAAAAGAGGGTTTTTTCCCAAAATAATTGCCATAAAAATGTACCATGTAGTATCTAAAGAAGAAAAGTTCACTTCCATCAGGGGGGACAAGGAAACGTTCATGGATGATGTGACATTTGAGTTGACTTTCAAAAGATCGGCAAAATTTAAGAAGTGAAAAAGGTAGGAAGGATGATCCCAGCATGGGGAACAATGTGAAAAAAGAAGTGAGAGAGCACAGGGAGTATTGGGGGACAGAGAGTAGTCATTGGAAAGTCACAGCATGATCAAGCTAGAGCTGGAAGGATCCTTAGGGACCATCTAGTCCAACCCCTTCTTTTTAAAAAAGACAAAAGTTAGACTAAGGAAGATTAAGAGACTAGCCCCAAAGTCACATGGCTAGCAATTCCCAAGGACAGTGTTTGAACTCCAACAGTGCTCCTTTTCAATAGTGTTGCACTGAAATGTAAAGCATATTGAGCTGAGTAATGGGTGAAAAGATTATAAAAGGGAGTATGATGCCAGATTGTAGAGAACCTTGAATAACAAGCAAAGGAAATTGAACCTTACTTAGTAATAAGGAACCACTGCTAGATTTTTTTCAACAGAAGTGAAAAATGATAAAATCTAAGGAATATGAAAGATAATTTTCAGATGTAGAAAAGATAGAAGTAGAAGATAGGTTAGGAATCTATTGCCGTAGCCAAGGTGAGTAATAATGGGGAAAGGGTATTGTAATGCCATTGTGATACCCATGGCAGCTGCTATGAATATGCATAGGCATTTCCAGGGTTGGTTCACAAAATGGAAAAAACTCTCTCCTTCCAAGACAAAACCAAAATATTTATTTGGAACATTACTGTTAGGATACCTGAAGGCAAGATTTAGCAAGGTATGCATCACCAATACAGGGAGCTACTACATCACAAGCAAGTTCCCCTAGGCAAGTTCCTCCCTCCACCCACTTCTCTCTCCACCCACCTTCCCCCTCCAAGGAATACAATATATTCTGTTTCCAATGCTTAGAAGCTTGTAAATCAGCACTTAATTGGAAAGGTGTGGGAATCCCTGTGACCCAGAGCCTACTTGGCTCTGTGCCAGGGATTCATGTGTGGCCTATTAATGGGTGGGGAAGATTTTATATCCCACTAAGCTTACAGGTATATGGATATGAGACATATTATGGATAAGACATACATACCTATAACTTTAATATGCATTAGAAAATAATGCATTGAAGATGTTAAAAGGAAGAGCCAGACAGATACTAAAAAGGGAAGAATTAATTTCAGGTGATAGTATCAGAGTAGGTATTATGGAAGAAATGGAACTTGACCTGAGCCTTGGAAGACAGAAAGGAAGGGGCAGAGTCAAAATGGCACAATAAGTCAGAAACTCACCTGAACTCTCCTGAATTCACGTCCAAACAACTGTAAAATGATGCCTCAAAACAAAATTCTGGAGTAGCAGAACCAAGAAAAATACAGGGTAAAACAATTTCCAGCCCAAGATAACTTGGAAGGTCAGTGAAAAATGTCTGCCTCACTTTGGTAAAGGGAGAACTCAGTCCAAGGTGTCTTTCATCCTCGTTTCATTTTACTCCTCTTCATATAATCTACTTCCCCACCAGACTTAACTAGTAGTCCTTCAATTGCTTGCCATCTGCTGATTCCACATATTCACCTAACCCATCCCTAATGTTTAGAAAGCCTTTCCTCCCTCATCTCCATCTGGTAAAATCCTTCTTTTCCCTCAAGATTCATTTCTGGTACCACCTCCACTAGGAGACCTTTCTGGATCTCTCCTTTCCCTCCTCAAATTGTCCTAAAGTTCTCTCCCCTCCACCCCCATTTCTCTTTTGCTCCCATTTCATGGTATTTTGTATCATATTTATCAATCTGTGTACGTGCTGTCATCTTTCATCTTGGTATCCCCTACCTAGCACTTTTTAAATGACCATTGAATGTGAAGTAGATGAAGAAAGGAGAGTAAAAAGTGTTCCATATCAGGCAAGGGAATAGATATTAGTTGAAAATAATATAAATGTGGTTTTTTTTCTTTCTGGTACAGAACTAAAATAATTTATTGCTCTTATAAGTTTAGGAGATGATACTACTTTAAAGTTTTAATGAGGTTGGGTTTTGCTTTTTTGTTTGGTTGGTTTTTACAGTTAAAAAAGCAATGCTCCCAACCCAATGGGGATCTTTACAGATCTCTTTCAGCTCTAGAATTGTTCCACTATATAGCTTTATAAAGACAATTGCCATTCCATGTTACAGTTTTACTACACTATGGCAAATACAGGTGGGAAAAAATGTCACTCAAGCAAACACAACTGAAAGAAAAAATAGTCAGATAAGAGAGATAGTTGAGGGACATTGAGAAAAATTTGCAAAAAGAGATTAGATAACGTGTAAAAACATTAGATATAAAGTACAGTACAATGAGATGATAAAACATAATAGGACATCTAATCCTAGGCTTGGTTGACAAGAGTTTCTGTCTTATGTGGTTTACATCATCATGCTCGGGGTTATTTTATTACTCCCAAATTTTTTAACAAGGTCAAAAAATATTACTTTTTTAGGATGATTGCTCTACATTTTAACAGATGCATTTTTCACTTAGTTTATTGAATATTATATGCCTTATTTTTAAGCTTATTCTGATTTTTTCCTTTTTGTCTTCCCCTTAATCATTTCTTTTCTTCTCTTTTCTAACTTTCTTTTTAGCTCTTCCTTCTCTTAACTTTCTATGTCCTAATATTTTCAAACTAAATTCCCTGAAAAAAAATGAGAAAATTTACCTACCTCCCATCTTTGCAGAAGTAGAGAACAATGCACACGGAATATTGCAGATATTATCAGACTCAGAAGATATAGGAGTTTTGCTACCCACTTTATTCTCTATCTTTTTTATTCTTTGTTACAAAAAATGGCTCATTGCATAAGGGAGAAGGGAAAAATTTGAAAATAAATGTGATTAAAAAAACTGGAAGATACCAATAACATTTTAAGAAAAAAATGTTACATTTGTGATCATAACTATTTGAAGGGTGCTACCACTGACTTTACCAGAACCCAAACAGCTCCCTGAGTCATATTCCACCACTTTCCCCTCCTACCTGGACTAAGATTACTATCAAACCATTAGGGCTATTTTACAGGATGAAGAGAGGATTAAAGGAAGAATAGAACCAAATTGATTCTGAGGCAAGGCTAGTGATTATGAAAACCACTTGATAAGGTTTGGTAGAAAGAGCAATCCTCTCTTGGTTGGTGGGGGGGAGGAGAGGAGGGAGGGAGAAAGAGAGAGAGAGAGCAGCAATAAGGTGAAAGACCAGACCAAGATGGTTATGGGAACATCAGAGAGTAAAAGGGAGGGAAGCCTCCCTTTGGCAGAACTACAGGCAGCCACATACAAGAATCTGTGGCTCTCTGGAGAGCAGGAACCCTGGTGTCCCAGAATTGGCAGCAGTATAGTGGCAAGGAGTCCCTGTGCCATGCTGAGAACTTCAAGAACTAGAACTGGCAGCCATGGATGGAGTGGTAGAATTACGATTGTAAGGACTATCTAATATCCCAAGTCCTTAATATTAAAAAAAATCATTATTTTCTGAATAGATGATTTCTCATAGACTGTTTCCAGAGTCAACAACATTTATCTCAACATGGTCTGTAAAAGGTATTCTAGTAATAATCAAACCCCTGGATCTGTTTCATGAACCAAACCAAATCCACATCTCTCTGTAGCCTCTCACTTCTCAGTGGTTCTCCCCAGATCTCCCCAGCCACCTTCTCCATCTACAATGTTCTTATTGAGGGTTAAACCCAAGGGTGTAGCCTGTGAATCAACAACATGTCAATGGAGCAAAGGGTCCCAGGGCAATAAGACCTCACACCTTATCAAAAGTCATTAACTTTGTCAATGGGATTTCATGCCTCATCAAGGAGAGCCCAGATTCCACTGGAGGGCACAAGTTCTCAGGAGTGGTACCCTCCTTACAATCCATAGACATCCTCAAAATGAGCACTACTTGTTCTTGATTTGGGATTTTGTGCTTAGGGCAGTCCCTTGAGCCACTCCTTGTGGCACATTCTTGTGTTTAGGTTGGCTTTGTTGTTGTTTAGTTGTTTCAGTCATATCTGACTCTTTGTGACCCCATTTGGGGTTTTCTTGGCAAAGATACTGAAGTGGTTTGCCATTTCCTTCTCCAGCTCATTTTACAGATGAGGAAACTGAGGCAAATAGAGTTAAATGACTTGCCCAGGGTCACATAGAGAGTAAGTGTCCAAGATCAGATTTGAACTTGCAAAGATGAGTCTTTCTGACTCCAGGCCAGGCACTCTATCCAGTGTGCCACCTAGCTGCCCTAGATTGGTTTTAGTTTATCTCCCTACTGTATGGGTACCACTGCCACTGTAGATTCTTCAGAATCTCACTGTCTTCAAAGGACAAAATGGGAATTAAATAAGACAAACAGTTCTGGGTATGGTTTTTCAGTTTTATTGGTTTTAAGAGGGAAGAAAAAGAAATACAATAGTGAAGAAGTAGGAAGGAGGAGAAACTTACTACTTTGCTTAAATGGGGTATGAAAGAACAATACAAAAACTCAGAGGAAGGAGTTGGCAAAATGGACATCTCATGATCTCACTCTTATGTGAATGAGACAAAGAACTAAACGCATGAAGAAACACACATAGAAACTTTTTTAACAAAGAATTTGATAGAGAAGTATATTAACTCGAGGGAGGAGAAGAGAAAGAGAATATAGGAGGAAAGTAGGTCCAAGGAAGGAAAATTTACAACCAAAACACAATCTGGTGCTGGAGTGATGATCATAAAGAAAGAATTGAAAAGGAAGAAAGAAAGAAAGAAAGAAAGAAAGAAAGAAAGAAAGAAAGAAAGAAAGAAAGAAAGAAAGAAAGAAAGAATGCCTATCAGAACCAAAATTCTGGATCTGAGTTTGGTGAAGAGAAGAGGGGCAGAGAATTAAGAATACAGCTCTTAGGGACATTGATCAATTTCCTTTTCTTTCTCTATGCCCTTCTTCTTTGGAGACAACTAGGGCCAACCATATGAACTGTATATTATTGGTCTCAGCTAGGGATATTCCAATTATACAGTACATCTGCCATGGTTGCATTCAGTAGTTCTCTCTGGTGCTCAGCTGAAGAATGGTTGTCATTTTTGCTCAGGGGCTGCTAGAGATTTGTCTATGCATACATAATTATATACACACAAGCCTAGATTCCTATAATCCTGTTGGAGCCTGAGTGATCTTTGGGTCCAAAATATGGACCAATATAATATGTCTTCACATAATTCAAGGAGAGTGACAAATGTAATCTATCGTGTTTAACGCTTCCTTTTCCAAAGGCATGGCGGGAAAGTTTAAATAGTACTTTTCATATATCTCCAAAAAGTAAGGGCATGAAAAATTTCCTCTCACCTCTACCATATTCTAGCTAGGTTTAGTGACCTTTACATTTCCATATAGCCAGTCAAAACTATTCATACACAAATTTCACTGTAAGGTCTCTAAGATACAAGGTTATTATAATTACATTACAGATACTTCCTCAAAGCTTGGAGTAGGTCTTCACTTAGCAGGCTTCCTCTAGTCAATTAAGTGATTCTACTATTAGTCATAGAAAATTTTCTGGTCGTGGTCTCAGTCAGGCAATGCAAAATCTCACTCTTCAGCATTTGTGCTAGACAGCATAATGGATTGGGTGCCAGGAACGGAGTCTGGAAGATTTGAATTCAAATCTGGCCTCAGACACTAACTGTGTGACCTTGGGCAAGTCATTTAACCCTCTTTGCCTCAGTTCCACATCTGTAAAATAAGGTAGAGAAGGAAATGGCAATCCAGTATCTTTACCAAGAAAATCCCAAATGGGATCAGGGAGCATCGGACACAACTGAAACAACTCAACAACATGAGGGGGAAAAAACTCCCCATCACAAAAATTAAATCTTTCTCTGATGTTCTGAAGTTAAACTGAAATCTCTTCGTATAATCTGGAAGGAGCACAAATTTCCAGACTAGAAGACCCAGGGACAACAGAGATTGCTGTCATCCTCAAATATACCCACAAAAAATTATACTAATTAAACCAAATTTTTTTCAATATTCATATTCAGGTCTCAGTTTCTTAAAAAAAAAATACTAAACATATCCACATCATTCTTTAGTTGCTGAGTGGCCAGAGCTGGTTTACTCAATAATTCCCCAGATTGGTGAGTTATTACCATTTCCACAGGTTGTAGTAGAAGACTAGAATCCACCCAGGGCTCATTTTTCCTCCACATCATCCATCCTCTCCTTCAATACTGTATGACTATTGCCAGGTCGGACAAGGCTGGTCAGGTAACTCAGGCTCTGAATTTGGAATTAAATGAGATACTCATAGTCCATTTAATAGCTAACAAAGGGAGGATAATTTAGTCATAACGGGGGAGGACTTGTAATTTTTCACACAGCTAATATAATGTTGAAATATTTAAATGTGTTTTGTATCATTTATTACATTGTCAATAAATTATACACTCAGAAATACCAATTTTTTTCAACTTATTAGATTAGGAGGTTGGGGTGGAGGGAGGTAAAAAGAAAGATAAAGGAGAAAGGAGAAAGACAAAGTTTATGGGAAAATATTGGCTTCTCAATTTATTTATAAATTTTATGATTTTTTTGCTTTATTTATAAACTATAAATTTCATTGAGGGCTCAGATGTAATTGATTATTAATTAATGAAAGAGATTATATAATTCTACTAACATGTGAGAAAATATCAATTCGTATGCTCTGATTGCTCTAGAATCCAGAATAAGAAGAAATAAAGAAGTGAGCCAGTAGCAAGTCAAGGAAGGGTAAGGAAAGGCTACACATGGGGTCATTATCACTAAAATCCTGTTGAACTCATTCTGTTGCTTGAAATCTTTCCAATATAGAAACTGCCAGAGTTTATGCTCCACTGACACAGAATTAAAGAATTCGGGCTTAGCTGCACAACATGATGAGACGTTAGAATTAGGCAATAATACAAGTTAGAATATGCTTAAGTGCATAAGAAGGGTCAAGGAATGAAAAATATACATATTAGCCAGGAATACTGATAAGCAATAAGTAGTTATGTGTTACCCAGTCATGTTCAATAGTCTAAAATACAAATATAAAAATTTTCAGTAGAAATGTCTTCAACATGAACTCTGTGAGTGTTCCTTTTTTCATGGGTACCATGAGCTTGTACCCGTATGGCTTGGGATTTGGAGGAGCCCTCTCATAAAGCAATCTAAAAAGTACTAGTAAAATTTAGCCCCTGAAGCTATCTCTTGGGAAATTCATTTGGTTTCTCATGCCTAAAAGATTGACAGGAAGCCCATGTGGGGCCGCTAGGTGGTACAGTGGATAGAGCACCAGGCATGGAATCAGGAAGACCTGAGTTCAAATATGGTCTCAGATACTTGATAGCTCTGTGACCCTGAGCAAGTTATTTCACCCTGTTTGCCTCAGTTTCCTCATCTGTAAAATGGGCTGGAGAAGGAAATGGCAAACTGCTCCAGCATTTTTTTGCCAAGAAAATCCCAAATGGGGTCATGAAGAGCCAGACATGACTGAAAAGGCAAAGCAACAAGTGAAAGCAGGGCCTACTTTAGGCAATATAGTGAAGTAATTACTTTTGATATACTCACCCAGCAGAAATTTCTCAGTCGTCTCCTTTTTCAACACTTTTTAAAATAGCTTCTTTTTATAGATGTTTTTACTTACTAGAAGTGTAGTAACATTGTGTAGAAACACCCATATTTTAATATTTATATGGAAGCATGGTTCAATAGATGTGGTTGTATTAGAAAGACTTGTGGCAGACCACCAAACCCTCCACTTCCTCATTATATGTATCCAAGTAATGGATGCAGCCACCACCTTTCTTCTCCTCTGGCCATCATTTTTGTGAAATAATCACCCTGTGCCCAGGGCACACAGTCTCATGGGAGTAAAAGACCTAGAAGTCCCACCAGGCCTGTTCTTAATGTCTAGAGCTTCCCAGGAAGTATAGTCTTTTACTCAGTGCCTCTGTTACATGGTCTCCTAATGAAAAAAAAACCCTGAAAAGGATACCAGGTAAATACATCCCCAGTTTTTCTGGCCACCTCAATTTGTGACTGTGGATGGTGGCCTAAGATGAACAGTGCTAACTTCTGGCCCTTAACAAAAGGATGGATAGTGAACATCTAGAAAAGGAAGCAGTGATTGCAAAGGGCCAGCATGGCTTCATCAAGACCAGATTATTATAATATAACCTTATTTCCTTTTTTAAAAAACATTTGTCTAATAATATAGTAAAAAAATGGGCTGGTTATATGATGACACCATCCCTTTATTACAGGTGCCACCAACAAAGCTTAACTCATTAGGAGCAAAAGTGTTACCATTCAACCTATGATGTACACAGTCACAGAACGAGAATGCAAACCAGTGAACCCAAGGATAGTGGTCCAGTCAAAGTGAGTGTAAAAAGTTGGGTTGCCAAAGAAACAATGAGACATGGCAGAAGTGGCAGTGACAAAGCTAACAGGAAAAGTTCTATAGGCTTCTCTGCAATGTCAAGGGAATACAAGGAAGTGGCTCCTCACCCTAGAACATTAGATAGACTTCCAAATTTTTAAAAGGACATGGACACGTATAATTCAATTTATAGATGTATAATAAGACAAGATTTTTTTTAAAAAATTAACACATTCGAGCCCTACGGTTCTGAAAATAAGTAGGGGGGATTGAATTCCTATTGTTTACCTTCTTTAATCCCTTTTTCCATTCTATTTCTTGGGTTTATGGTGTGATAATAAATAACATATTACGAAAGGTAATGTGGTATAATGGCTAAAGAGCTGGCCACAAAGTCATGGAAATCTGTCTTCTAGTCCTGCCCCCGACAAATACTGACTGTGACCCTGGCAAAGTAACAGGATAGTTTTTTGTTTTTGTTTTTTAAACTATAAGCAAAGTTTTAATGGGAAGCACAGTGGTTTTGACATAAAATAATAAAAATACAGAATGATATAAATAAACACTCACAGGATATGAGTCCAATATTTTAATTTAGTTAACCTTAGTAGACCAACATGTTTATACAGATCAAGAGCAAATATTCTCTGTCTGCTTCCAGGGGATTATATGAGACTGAGGAAGGGTGAGGGGAGGAAGTAGAGCACAGACTTCTGGCCATATATGACACATAACTAAGAATTCTCTGATTGGCTTCCAAGCCAGAAGAGCCGATCACTCAGGGGAACTTTTAAAAGGCGACAGCTTCCAGCTAGTGTCTCTTTGCTGCTCTAACCATTCCCCAATAAATGGTGTGACAGTTCATTCAGTGCCCTAGGAAAGAGTTTTGATATGAATTCATTGATAGCAGCTAAAGACTGTAGTACTCTCCATTGGTGAAAGGAGATTCCTCACCAGTAGTTCTTTTCATCTATAAAATCCTAAGACCAGCTTTAAAAATAAGGAGGCAGGAATGGGGATTCTCTTAGCACCCTTTCTGGGATACTTCCACAATTTATAATGACACTGGCAGGTTGGATGTTCAGGGTTCAAGTTACTCTATGGATCTGCATTGCTAAAACTATAGCTTATAATAGTCAGTCAGCCAACACAATGAGCTCAAAGCAAAGGCATTTACTGAGATGCCATAGTAAGAAGAGAAGCTACAAAACATTCCCCATAACCTGGGGCATACTGTCCCATAAATACAATAACATCAGCAGGAAGAGGGGGCACATATAGAGAGTACAAAGGGGGAAGACATGTATCCAAGACACCAAACACTCCCAGCACTCTATGGCCCCAATGTCCTTTACTTGATCATGATGTCGTCATGCTCTTATGCTGGGAAGGTCATCCAGTTTGACTCCCTGGGCCTATTTCTCTCCGCAGTTCAACTTTCTCACTCAAGAATAAGGTTTTTCTTATATAGCTGGTTTCTTTTCTGCTGCCAGAGCTTATGCTTCTCAGGGCTTCCTCCTACCTCAAATGCCCTTTTAGAAAATTAGGTCTAAATTTTTTAAAAGGCCACCAGGGCCATGGTTTATCATGCAGAGCTAGTAGTTAGCTGACCTCTAATTCCACCAAGCTTGACTGAGGAACTTCTTTGCAGGGCTACTTTATACTTCATTGGAAATCTCATCACTTTATTGTCTCTAACACCTACTCTTACTTCTAAGATTTCATCATAAAGGATCTAACTGATTAGCAGTGCCCTGATCAACTTTCTCCACTAAGTACACATATACTAATCAAATGTGGTGCCCACACTAGAGGTGTGGGCACCAAGAAAGGAAGGACTCTTAGAGAAGGTGGAGCTTGAGCTGAGTCTTGAAGGAAACCAAAGATGCCAAGATGCTAAGGCACAAAGAGAGAGAGAGAAAGAGAGACAGAGAGAGAGACAGAGAGAGAGACAGAGAGAGAGAGAGCAATCTAGGCATGAGGGGCAGCCAGAGCAAAGACACAGGAGACTTTTCATATCCAGTGAGTAAAACCAATTCCAAATTATTCCCGCTATGCAATATTTACCTCCAACACCTCCTCGCTATAACCACTGCCAACACCCTAATACTAACTCTCAATAATATCCTCCATTTGCCTCCTTACAGGTTTTTTCTTCTACTCTAATCTATTCTTAATACCACTGAAAGAATAATCTGTTCAAAAATCTTTTTCCTTAGCAAATAAAATTAAAAATTAAAAAAATTCATCATTTCTTATAGCACAGCGAGGGGACAGAGGAGGAAAGGAAAAAAGAGGAAAAAAGAAAAAAATTTACATGATAACTTTATCATATATTTAAAAAGGAATAGCAAGTTGTACATAATAGACTTGCAGTTTCATGTGCAATTATCTTTTTTATTATATTATGGAAATTTTTTTATCTTACAGAAATTTTATTATATTATGGAAATGCTTGTTTTGTTCCAAAAATTAAAAAATAAATTAAATAATTTACAATAAATAAATTAAATAAATAGATAAATTCCATAACTTAAAAATAATTAAATGCAAAAAAATAAAATTCATGCTACTTTTACTAGTTTTAAAGGCCCTACACAATCTGTCACCATTTTATCTTTCTATCTTTATCTCATGCTCCTTTGCTTCATTAAAAAAAAATCTGTATTTTAATTACACTCAATTATTCTCTTCCCCCAGACATGCCCTATATATTCCCACCTCTATGCTTTTACTCACTCCTTTTTTGATGCCTGGAATATTCTTTTCTCTCTTCATTTGCTGAATTCTTATCCATCCTTTAAAGAATTGAATGTTGTTCTTTCACCAAGCCTTTGTTGATTTCCACTGTCCTCTTCAGGAATTATTCTCCTCTCACTCTTTACAAAGCATTTTGTTTTACAACTCTTTAATGCATTTATCATGCAATTATCTTGTACTTTATTTCTCCTACTAGAATGGGGGTCTGCTGAGGATAGGGACTGTACCTTATCTAAAATTTGTATCTCCTTCAATTCCTAAACCATGATCTGTGCATATTAGATATCTAATAAATGTTTATTGTATTAAATCATTATAGCAATGGAAGTATTCTTCCAATATTCCATGTTAAACGCTGAAATAAAGCAAAAGCAGGTAGATATGGTCAGAGAAGCATCTGATCAATATGACAACATTCAACACACACACACACACACACACATTTTCAGAACACTAGAATGCAAATATGTTGATTTGTTTTGTTTTGAGGGAGGAAGGCAGGGCAATTGGGGTTAAGTGAGTTGCCCAAGGTCACAGAGCTAGTAAGTGTGTCAAGTATCTGACCCCGGATTTGAACTCAGGTCCTCTTGACTCCAGGGCCAATGCTCTACTCACTGCACCACCTAGCAGCCCCAATATGTTAATTTTTTAAATCTCTTTGTTCTATTATAAAAGTAGGGTCAGATAAATTAAACTATCGGATCCATGCCCCCCAAATGTCAATAATTACCAAATTATTTTCCCTTTATGTAACAAGCATTTTTATAGGAAGCTTTCAATTAAGCTTTGCTAAAATCTTGCATTCTCCTGATCTATCCATCTAATATCGTCAAATAGATGTCATTTCACTGATGTGGAGATTCTCTTCAACAAGGCAGATTAAAATCATCTATTCTTTTGTGTCAGGCTCCCAGGACTGAATCTTGTCTGTGTGAGCCTAGAGTCTTTGGGGAATGATTTGAGGATGATATATAATAAATGGTGAGCCCATCTACACATATCCTACTAGGCATCCTACCTGCACTGAAGCATGGGGGAAAGGAGGGTACAATGGCCATTCTTTTTTTCATTCATTCCCAAAGTTCTTATCAAGCATTTAGTATATGCCAGGGGGTAGCTAGAGTGCCAGGCCTGGCAGCAGAAAAATTCATCTTCCTGAGTTCAAATCTGGCCTCAGACACTTACTAACTGTGGGGCCAACAACAACATACAAAAGCAAAAACAAAACAGTCCTCACCATGAGGAAGCTTGTTGGGGGGAAACAACTTGAACGCAGATAAGTAAATATTAGAAGTATATGAAGTAACAGTAGGGCATTTCCAAGGGGAGGGCACTAGCAACTGGAGGGATCAAGATAGGTCTTGTGAATACAGCTAACCCTTGAAGGAAACTAGAAATTCTACAAGGTGGAGCTAATAACAGAGTACATTCCAGGTGTAGGGAAAGGCATGAAGGTAGGAAATTGAATGTCTTCTATATAGAATGGCAGATAGGTGTTTGGGTAGAATTTGGGGTACATGATAGAATGTAATAAATAACAAGCCTGGAAAAGTAGAATGGAATTACATCATTTCGTTTTTAGCTTGTTGTGTTCTTTTGATTTTTTTGAGACTGGGTCTCCCTATCTCATCCAAGCTGGAATTATGGTATCCCCAATCTCACTACTGATAGGTATTGGAACTTTGCTCTCCATTCCTGGGCCAGTTTGCCTCTGCTTAGGCAGTCTGATGGGCCTCTCCCTACTGGAGGCAGACCATCTTGGTGCTAGATTTTATGCAGTTTGGCCCATTATAGCTCAGAATCCACAAGCTCAAATGATCATCCAGCCTCGCCTACCTGCTGCGTGCCACCAAACCTGGTTAGAGTTACTGTGTAAAAGATTCTTAATGCCAAACCTATGAGTTTGTATTAGATCCTAGTGGCAACTGGAAATCACTGGAAGTTCTTGAGCAAGAAGGTTAAGGGTGATATGGTCAGAATTTTCCTTTAGGAATAGCATTTTGCAACTTCACAGAAAATGGGATAGAGATGGGATAGTCTGGAGATGTCTAAGAATTCTATTGCAACAGTCCAATAGAGAAATGAGAAGGTAGAATCAATAAAACTTGGTAAATGACTGGATATGAAGATGAAAGAGGTTAAGTCCAATTTTATGAAACTGAGCATTTAAAAGGATAATGTGGTACCCTCAATAGAAATTGGGAAACTAAGAAAAGGAAAAATAATAAGTTCTATTTTAGCCATGTTGCACTTAACCAGGAATAGCTGGAAATATTCATATGGCAGTTGCTGATTCAGGACTACAGCTCACGAGAAAAAGCAGGGATGGATGCATAGATTTGTTAGTTGAACCCATGGGTGACTATACCCATAGAACGTAGGGTCATGGGTTCACTGGTATCTAGTAGACTAAAAGATTACAGAAGGCTCTCATCCCAGATGATATACAGCAAAATAGGAAATGACAAAACAGCCGAATCAAGAAATTATGATAAATTTTTAATTTTGTATTCAGTTGACCTGTTATCTTAATGTGTGAAACTTGAATGGATTAGAGTTTATTGACTCCCTTGGGGATCCCATATGCCTAGTCCCATTGTTGAAGTGGAGGTCAAGGGTACCCCAGGGGTTCACCAAGTCTCTTGTTCCTTCAGCCTAGGTCAGAGCCCTAAGAAAAAAATAGATTTTTTAGAAGGAGGGGGAGGGATGTGGATGTACTTTTCCTTCTCTACCACGAACTAGAAGTGCTAGAAGTAATTTTCAGATTTGAGAAACCTTGGCAATTTTCATTAGTTTATTTAATGAAATGCAAAGACTGAGCTAACACTTCAGTGACAAGGTGCCTATGAAAGAGGAGGAACCAGAGTTTTGAGTTAAATGAGAGCACAAGAGATAAACTTTGGCTATTTTCATACAAGTTCAGGATAAGTCCTGACCATAATTAATGTAGGAATATACAACCACTACTGCTTTGCCACAAAGAAATTATTTGCAGGACACTTTTCCTATCTCTAATGTACTTTTTGTTCATTCCCTTTGTCTGAAAGGTCTTCTCTCCCCTTCATTATCTGTTAAATTAGTTTGCATCCTTTAAAGCTCAATATGGCCGCAGGTTAGCAGCCCTTGTGCTAGTTCTATGGTAATTAATAGCATGAAAATAAAAATACCTTGAGTATAAGAGTTTAAGAATGGGATAATTTAGAAAGAATTTTTTCCAATAAGCCTCTACTCCACTAACTGAAATCCAACAATACTGTTTGTCCTTAACCTTTTCTTGTCACCTTAATATTGGTCTATGTTTTCTTTATAAAGAGAAAGTTTATACCTTATTTGTCAAGTTTAAGTTACAAAGCCACAATTTAGTAGTACTTCATTCCGTATTACATACGGTAACTGAAGTCAGAAACCAAATGTCAATCAGTACCAATTAGGTGGCTACTTTGAGTTGCTTACTTGTTAGTTATCTTTGAATTATCTCATAACTATAAATGTAAAGTCAATGATAGGGCATTAGAAAAATAACTTATTTTTAATTTATTGCATATTTATCTGTGGTCCTGACATCAAAAACATTGCAGTGATGTGAATCTTCTATTTTCTACCTACTGAAGGGAAACATAAAGTTATTAAGGGGCCCATTCTTCTTTCAATGCATGTGTTTGACTCCTAGTGACAGTAACAGGAGTTACACATGCATATCTACCAGACAATAGAACACCATGAAGCCAAGGTACTCAATAAAAGAGACAAGAAGGTAGATGGACGACAAATAGCCAAGGTTTACGAGAGTCTATCTTTGCATCTCTAGTAAAAATAATAGAAAGAAAAACTTCAACAAATTGAGATGATTAAAGAAATTTAGGATTATTTGTGTTTTGGCTACTTTTTGTTGTTTACATATTTTTATTTCATGTTCCATATAACTAACATTACTTATTAAAACTCAGTAGCAAGGCCAGTTATTAATGACATGCACATCATCTAAGAAGGGACTTGTCTACATGAGGAGGAAGATTTATATACTACTCTTAAGTTTTATTAAAAGGAAGAAAAATAAGTGTGTAACTCTCTTTTTAACTGTCCTTAAATAACAAAAATACCAGTGAATAAGAGGGATTTGAAATGCCTATATACAAATGCCATTGTAGAAATTCTTTACTATTTAGAAACAAAGGACTTATCTTTTTTAATTTTACAGTTATAAGATCTAAAACGTGTTCACTATTCACTGGGTGTGTATGTTTTCCCAGCTGGTAGTCAACACAAATCTTTTTCTTTTTGTAATTCCTCAAACAGGATTGGAAAGGAAACTATACATTTGCCTGAGTTTTCTGGATAATAGTGAGGTAATGAATGTAGGCTACTTTCACTCAATATATATTAAATCATGTCTCCCGAATGTATTCAACCATGTTATATTTTGTAGTGCTTCATTCACATCTGGTGAAGTGTGACTGAAAATAAAGCTAGGTTCCCTCCCCCCCTCCAACCCATATGTATTTATATAAAGGATCTTAGTTCTTCGTTCCATTTGGGTTTGTAAACTCAGATAATCCAATTCATAATAAATACTCAGTCTCTATGGACATTTCCTTACTGCAATTCGTCTGTTAATGTGTCTCATAAAGACAATTGCTAAGGAAAATCAGCCCCTAGCCCATATACTCACTGGCTGCAGACTCACATCCACTCACAGGAGAAATACATGACAGATCTATTGTTCTGTATTAGCAGGACATTGTCCCAGTATATGAACACATGCAAACTACTCAGGAAGGCTTTGAATATTTAAGGCAAGACACTAGTGGCTCATCCCAGTGGGAACCACAGAAAAGGGGAACCGGATTAAATTTAATGTCATTGTCACTTTTTTTTCCATTGCTGAGAATGATATAGGTAGCCATAGCTACGGCACTGTTCAGACAGCATGACCATAATATTCTCCCTCAGAGGTTGGCGTCAAGGACTGAATTATTGACTCAAAGAATGTGATTCACTCCTGGATGTGATTCTTACAGGATTAAAAGAGTCATCAGTGTATAAAACACATATACAGACTATAGGGGCAAAAGCAAAAAAGAAAAAGAAAAAAGAAATTATTATAGCATTTTATAATTGTTTGATATATTTCAAAAAAGGCAAAACAGGAAATTCAAACATGCCATTGAATATAAATTGAACCATGTATAAGATTCTCTCTTTCGTAAAGTTTAAATTCAATTTGAAGAATCAAAGCATCACTTACCATGTTGCTGAATGGGGTTATATAAGAAATTTGCCACATTCAAAATCTTACAAAAAAAGTGAGAATGTTTTAAAAGTGAGTCATCCATTGAATCATCCTCCATATAGGTAAGAAAACAGCTTTGGTTAAAAGTTAATACATCACAATGGCTCATTGACTAGCAATAACAAATAAATTATTCAATTTTTTCAATAGTTATAAAGATATTTTCTTTAATGAAATTTAAGCTTCAGATATCTTCCATGATTCAGTTGGATATGAATCATTGAAATTTATAAGCAAATTTCTTTGCAGTGATATTCTAATTACATACAAAAAATATTAATTAATCTTGGTATTTGACAATGACTTTTCAGATGCCCCTGTCATCTGATTAAAGAACATTCATTTTTTCCATAAAAGAAAATATTCTGTTACTTGACTGTATCTTCTTAAATTTCCCAAGTGACATATTCTATTTGTGAATTTCATAGCTTCCATCAAGTAAGATTAAATTTATTTAAAAGATAGAAGACAAAGCAATATAAAATCAAATATTGGATGCTGGGCAAACAGTCTAAAGGGATACAAAGGGATACAATTAGATAAACTGAGAGGCTTGAACCAAGCTTTGACCTTCAGATTATCAGTTCAAAGCCAGTCCATGTGAGTAGTGACTGAAAGCCATCATCACTTAAGTGTCCCTCGGTGGTATTTGTGAAATGAATTGATGGTACTCTCAGTCTGATTAGTTGGAAACACAAGTCTACATCCCAACATTCACCAACATAATTGGTTCCCTCATTTGAAGTCTCAGGAGGTTGAATGGGCAATGGAATTTGAACTATCATCTCATTCTGATCTCACCAAGGCCAGATGAAAGCCCCCTGATGAGGCTGCTTAGAGGAAGCTAATAATGCTACTATTGTGCCTTGGACCTATCCTAGGGTTAAAGAGAGAGCTTATCTCTTAAACACCTTTAAAGCATCAAATTCCATTTATATCAATAGGAATAACAAAACAATCTTTCAAAATAGATATTTACAAAAAAATTAAATTATGGGTTTGGTCTCTGTTTTTAAGTCTTATCTGCATTAAAAGGAATATTTGTAAAGAGCTTTTTAGAGTAAAAAGTCATTTTATCTTCTAATTAAAACTTGGCTTAATTATTTTAATAGTCATTTTTTGTTGAAGCTGATTAAAATCAACAGCTTTCTAAATGTACTATCTTCCACAAAATTATGTGCTGAGATTGTTAGCATTCTTTTCAAAATAAACCCAATACTACATGTTAATGATTTAAACCAAATGCCTATCTTATTAGCTTGTGGGCTGCTTACCATGCTTTGGAGATGCAACTTTGCCCCCTGGAATACCAAGGGGCATTTTCTTCAGTGAAATGCTACACAATGTGCCTTCAACAATAAGCTGACAATGCCTTTCCTGAGGCTTGTGGTGTGGTCACGGTATTGATCTTGTCTTTTCTTCTTAATGTGCTCCCATACCAGAGACATCACAATGGTCATTCACAAAAACTACAGTACGGAGGAGTTTCAAGATGCTTCTTCTGCTATGTTCTTTCTTCCATCTGCAGCTGGGTTTACAGCTGGTGCCTTTTTGGTTACCTGAATGGGCTTTGGATACCGCACTCCAGCATCCCGCTTGCCTGGTTCCATTAGAATATTTTAACATCATTTGATTTCTGAGCTAGCTTTAATTGGATAATTTTTTTAAAGCAAAGTTTTTGTTACTATCTAAATCTAGCTAGATCTCATGGACTCATTTTTGTTTCCTTATCAGTCTCTGCCATTCATTGAGCGCTGAAATTTCTATTTAAGTTCAACATAACTGATACCATCTGATTGAGCCAGATAAAAATTTTTGTACTATTTATATCAATATGCAGTTGCACAAATTTATTTTGCAGATGGTTTCTTCTATAAGACTTTTTTTATTTCAAATTTGTCTTATAGGTATAAAAGTCAGTCAAAATTAGACTAATTAACTATGCAGAATTTCTTATATTTACATCTGTAACAAATATATATATATATATATATATATATATATATATATAAACAAACTAAGTCATGAAAAGATTAGGTAATTTAAAATTCCATAAAAATGACTAGATTAAACTAGAAATAGATCAAAGGTATCCTCACTCCCATTACTCTACTCCATCTTCTCCCAGAAATGGAAAAGATCTAGTTCACTGAAGGCCAGATTCCAATGATTGCTAAACATCCAGCATCATTCTAGGCATGATGTAAAGAGTGAGATGTCTCTGTCCACAAGGACCTTACATTCTAACCTAGGAAACATGACATTTATAAAACAGATAAAAGTGGCCTTGGGAAGCAAGTCCTGAGAAGCTGCAAGGACCAGGAAAGGCCTCATGTAGAAAGAGGCACTTAAGTCTTCAAGGAAACCCAGGGCATTCCCAGAAGTAGAGAGGATGAATGAGAGCATGCCAGGCATGGGGATCAGCCAGGGCTAAAGGACAGCAGGAGATAGGAGTACCACAGGTGAGGAACAGCAACAAGACCAGTATGGTAACACCATAGACAACAGCAAGAAGAAAATTCTGTAATAAGTCTGGAAAAATAGGATCAAATCAGTTTGTAAAGAGCTTTAAGAACCAAATGGAGGAGTTTGTATTTGATCCTAATGTCAATAGGGAGCCACAAGAGCTTCTTGAGCAGATGGGTGACTCAGTCACACCTTTACTTTTGCAAAATCACTTTGGTGACTGTGGTGGATGACTTAGGCTCCTGCTGTCTGCAATACAGGTGATGAGTGAGTGGTGGAGAGGGCTTGAACTAAGCTAGAAACTATATAGGTAGAGGCAGAAACAACAAGATTTCACAACACATGCACACACACATACACACATACACACGCAGGTTGATAGTAAGTGAGGAATTGGGGATGTTGGTGACCTTGATGATAATAGGAAACCTTGGAAAGGAATGGGTTTGGGGGGAAGACAATGAGTTTTATTTGGATATGTTGAGTTTAAAATGTGCATGGGACATCAGTTCAAAACACACTTTCCTGTACTTAATTATTGGTTGGTTATTTACATGTTCTATAATAGCTAATATTTATCACTTTAAGGTTTGCAAAGCATTTTCCCTATGTCATCTCATTTGATCCTCACAACAATCATATGAGGAAGGTGATATTATTATCCCCATTTTAAAAATGAAGAAATTGAGGTTGAGAGACCTTGAGTGATTTCTCTGGGGTTATAAACTTCATGAGTGTTGAAAGCAGGATTTAAACTCAGCTTTCTGACTCTAAGTCCAATCCTCTATTCACTACATGACCTAACTGCTTCCATTATTCCTTTAATACATACAACCTGAGCCTTCATAGACTACTCCCAGGCAACTTTCAAAATAGTAATGAGGACAAGGATTTAATAAATACTTTTATATGTAGAAGTTGAGCCCGATGTGCCAGGAAAGAGAAAATCTGTTCTTGCCCTCAATCAAACAATTCAACAAATATTTAAGTGCTTGCCAGGCACTATGCTAAGCAACATAATACACTATAGTGGCTGGGGAGCTGGCTTCAGTGCCAGAAAAACCTGGGTTCAAGTCCTATGTCTGAGCTACGTGACTGGTTGTGTGTGATGCTGAGCACATCATTCAACTTAGTGCTCCAAGCGATTCTCTTAAACTAAAAATGGCAGAGAAAAAGTACCAATTTGCATTGGCAGGGGGAGCTTGCTCACTGGGGCATTCTCCATGGTAGTGAAATCTTTTGTATGTAGAAAGAGAGTATGTAAGAGTTAAATTACAGATTTTGACTCAATCTTAACCTTATCCCTATCTAAATTAAATAGAAGGTAAACTTGAAGGGGAAAGCACGGGGTAGGTGGGGCAGGGACCAGAACAGGCTTTCTACTTCAGGTGGTGCTTGATCCAAGGATTCTAGGAGATAGAGGAGGAAGAGCATTCTAGGTATGGGGCATAGTTAGTACAAAAGTACAGAAATTGGAGATAGGGCAGCATGTGAGAGTAATAAGCAAGTAGATTGGTATTCCTGGACAATAGAGAACACAAAGGAGAGTAAGTACAGTCAGCTTATGAAAAATCTTGGGAAATGCTTTGTAAGTAAATAGCTTGGAAAGAGAGGAAGGGTTCAGGTTGTGAACCACATTAAATGCCAAGCAGAAGCATTTACATTTGATCTGAGAGATGATAAAGAACCACTGGAGTTTATTGAGTAGGGGATGACATAATGAGACTTGAACTTCAGGGGAATGATTTTGGCAGCTGGGTAGAGGGTGATGTGGAATGGAAAGAGATCTGAGGCAGAAAGACCAGTTAGGAGGCTACTATAAGAATCCAGGCCAGAAGTGATGAGGACCTGGTTATGTGAAAGAAGAGGGAATGTGTACAAGAGATGCTTTGAAGGTAGAAATGACAAAAGTCAGCAACTGATTGGATGTGTGGAATGAATGAGGGGTTGAAAATGACCCCAAGTTGCTAACCTGGGTGACTGAAAGGATGGTGTAAAAGCAATCAGAAAATGCGAAGATCTTTCCCACCCATCTGAGTGGGCTTCGGGGGTGGGGATCTCAGGGTCCTGGGGGGAGTGGCTAGGACTGGAGCCAATGGTAGGTGCCTGAGTTCTGGTCCACGTGAAGACATGAAGCCTGTGGTGGGAGGAGCTTGCTGAACGGTTGGAGCAGAGCTAAGAGGCAGTTGGTGCTGAAGTAGAGAGGCAGTTAAGAGCTGAAGGAGAGAGGAAGCAGTCAGCTAGCTGGAACACAGCTTGGAGATTGTGGCGGAAGCAGTGGCGATGGCAGCAGGCACTACAAAAAAGCAGGACTGACCCTCGTGGAGACCAGAGAGTGCTGAGCAGGGGCTCGAGGCCAGTGGGTGGTCTTCTTGCTGGAGGGCCCCGGGCATTGGGGGTTGGGGAGCATCAGTATGGTATGGCTTGCTGCCATAATGTTTTTCTGTGGTCTCCTGGTCACTATTGTGAGATGGGTTTACTGGTTTTGGAAGGTTCTTGCCAGGATGTCGAAATGGAGACATTGGTCCATGGGTCTGCTACTTTTGAGTTTCAATAAATGCTTTAACTCCTCTGCCTTCTACTTAGAGAATTCCTTATATCCTGTGATTCCGGACCATTCAGGCATATTCATGTTTATCTTTGAAGTCATGAATTCTGCCTTAATGATATAGATGGTGGCCCTCAACAAAAACAGGAAAATTCAGAAGAGGGGTAGGTTTGGTGGGAAAGATAATAAGTTCTGTTTTGACCAAAATCTACTATTAATGTTATCCTTTTGGTTTTTATTTCTTCTCTTTTTCCCTGACTTGTTTCCTGTTGGTAACACCAGAATATTCAACAGAGAAGTTTCCCCACACACACACTTTTTAAGTTTTTTTAATCCAAGTTTTAAAATGCAATTAAGATTGGATTGCCAAAGATTATCTATTTAAAACCTTAATATTCTTGAATTCATATCAGTAGCATGGAGCTGAAACAATATATATATATATATATGTATATATATATATAGTTCAGTAATCCTTTCCCTTTATGATAGGGGCATTTAAGAGATAGCCTCAAAGTCAGGAAGATCTGGGTTCAAGCTCTGCCTGTGGCATACACTGGCTGTGTGACCCAGGTCAAGTCATTTAACCTCATAATGCTCCAGGAAACTTTCTAAGATTTATATTGTTCTGAATAAGATATGGCTATACAGATTTATATGCCAGTAATGGGGTTTATCACACCAAGTTTCAATAATATCAAATTTGCCTCCTTGAATTAGAAGCTCTAATTTTCTTGTTTTCCAAATTTAAGAAAATAAAAGCCAATTGGTCTTATTACTGACTCATTTCTTGGATTTTGTCTCCTTCTGGGTGTCTGAACTGCTTCTTTTCCTTCGTTGCAACTACTCTCTATGCATCTAACAGCATATATTAGCAGTTTTCTCCCTCATTCATCCTTTTGATTTTAAAATCCTTTTGATTAGATTACAAGACACCCCCAAAATAAATTCTTAATAGCCTCTATTAAGTTTACTCCATTCCTGGCCTATTGCTCCTGTATTTTGAGCCATAATCCAGACATGAAAATCTCTCTGTTAGACACTGTCTTCCTTGCCAACTGTTCACTTCCTAAATTTCAAATGAGTTTTCCTCTTCTATTTCCTTTATATTAAATGGGCAGCCATGAGGAAAATGGAACATATGTCCCTATAGCTTTCACTTTTTTGCTCCAGATTTTGTAATCTTTGTTAATACTTTCTAGGTCATTTCTGTCAGTTTAATATATGCCCACTTGAATCACTAGAATTTGGTAGTAGTCATGTTATGAAAAATCTTGGAAAATGCTTTGTTATGCAGTTAATAGACATTTATTAGGTGCCTACTACATGCCAGACACTATACTAAGTGCCAGGGATACAAGTGATAAAAATAAAGGCAGTCCCCTAAGGAGGTTATAATCTAGTTAGGGAAGACAGCACACAAAATAGGGGAGGGAGGAAGAAGGTATGTCAGCGATACAGTGGAGTCCAGTTCAAAGAGTACAGTTGGTTGGAAATGAAGTTGACTAGGAGACCTCTTTAAATGGAGGCCTTGAGAGGAATTCTTTGTTCTGCCCTCCAGAAGACAAGAAATCTCTTGTTCTTACCAAACTGACAAAAATCTGCCTCAGTATCCCTTAATAGGGAATCACCACTGTTCTCTTCTCTTTTCATCTCTGATTCTTAGTGTTCAATCCTCCTTCAGTTGGTTCTCAATTTTACCCAAATTTCTTCTTCCCTCAAAGTTAGTCTCGAAAAAGCCCTCAAAAGTCACCTTCACAATTTCTTTCTCCTCATTTAACCCAAGTGCCTGTCTCCTCTCCTGCTCCTTCTATAACCTCTCACACACAACCTACAAGCAGAATCTGGACCACATTATTTCCCTCAAACTTTCCATTAATTTCTCTGAAAATATGTCCTCCCCCAATGCCATCTCTACCTTTCACAGGTCTAAACCCCTGCAATTCACCTTTACAATGTTTTTCCTTATTATTTAGCTCAAAACCTTTCCTTTTCTCTCACTTATCCCAAAGTCTTCTCTCAAAGAAACCAGAAATAGCAGTTTACAGATTTTGCTTGATACTTAAAGCCCTCCCTTATCTGTCTGGCTCCAAGCTACCTTTCCAGACCTATTTGGCACTACCTCCTTTCCCACTCTCTACATTCCTACTGAACTATTATCTGTCCCCCAGTTGTTCTGTGCAAATTTTTGGCTTCACGTGCCTAGAATGTATTGCCAGTTTCAACCTGTTGAATTCTTCTCTTCCTTTGAGGTCCTGATCATGTTCCACTTCCTTCCATGAAGTTCTCCTTGATACTCCTAGTTCAAAGTAATTTCTCTATAATCAGATTTTCTTATGACTTTTTGCCTTAAACTTCTCCTTTGCCATCATCAATCAATCAACAAACATTCATTAAGTGCCTACTATGTGCCAGGCACTGTGCTAAGTTTTGGGAATACAAAAAGAGTCAAAAGACCATCCCTGCCTTCAAGGAGTTTACAGTCTAATGGGGGAGACAACATGCAAACAAATATATACAAAGCAAGTTACATATAGGATAAACAGTAAGTAATTAAATGGAGGAAAGCATCAGAACTAAGAGGAGTTCCTGAAAGTTTCTTGTAGAAGGCAGGATTTTAGTTGGGACTTAAAGGAAGCTAGGGAGGTCAATAGCTGGAGCAGAAGAGGGAGGGTTTTCCCAGCCTGGGGTGGTGGGAGGAGCAGCCAGAGCCTGGAGATGGAGTCTTGTTCATGGAACAGCCAGAAGGCCAGTGTTACTGGAGTGGAGAGTATATGAGGGAGTAAGATGAAAGAAGACTGAAAAGGTAGGACAGGGTAAGTTGTGAAGGTCTTTGAAAGCCAAACAGAGCATTTTGTATTTTCTTCTGGGGGCAACAGGAAACCCCTGATGTTTATTGAGTAGGGGGATGACATGATCAGACCTGTGTTTTAGTGGCTGAATGGAGAACAAATTGGAGTGTGGAGAGACTTGGGGCAGGCAGACCCACCAACAGACTACTTCAATAATCAAGGTATGAGGTAATGAGGGCCAGCTCTAGGGTTGTGACAGTGTCAGAGAAGAGAAGGGAATGTATTCAAAAGATGTTACAAAAGTGAAATCAATGGATTTTGGTAATAGCTTGGATATGGAGGGTGAAAGATAGTGCGGAATCCAGGATGACTCCTAAACTGTGAGCCTGAGGGATGGGGAAAATGATGTTGCTCTCTACAGCAATAGGGAAGGTAGAAGGTAGGGAAGGTTTAGGGGGAAAGACAATGAGTTCTATTTTGGATATGTTGAGTTTAAGTTGTCTATTTAATATCCAGTTTGAGATGTCTGAAAGGCAACTGGAGATGTGAGATTGGAGGTCAGCAGAAACATAGAGGCAGGAAAAGTAGATCTGAAAATCATCAGCATAGAAGTGGTAATTAAATACATGGGATCTGACAAGATCACCAAGTGAAGTAGTATAGAGGGAAAAGAGAAGAGGGTCCAGGATAGGACCTGGAAGGACAACTATGGTTAGAGGGCATGGTCTGGAAGAGGATCCAGTAAAGAAGATAGAAAAGGAGCAGTCAAATAGATAGGAGAAGAACCAGAAGAGAGTGGCATCCTGACAACACAGAGAGAGAGTACCAAGGAAGAGAGATTGATCAACAGGGTCAAAGACTGCAGAAAGATCTGAGAAAAGATCATTGGATTGGACAACTAAGAGATCATTGGTAACTTTGGAGAGAGCAGTTTTGAGGGAATAATGAGGTCAGATGCTAGATTATAAAGAGTTAAAAAGAGAGTGAGAGGACATGGGGGGCACCTATTGTAGATGACCTTTTTTGAGGAGTTTAGATACAAAGGGCAGAAGAGATATAAGACAATAAATATAACAGATGGAAGTATCAAGTGAGAGTTCTTTTCAGGATAAGGAATACATGAGCACATTTGTAGGCAGTAGGAAATGAGCCTGTAGAGAAGGAGAAATTGAAAATAAGTCAAAGAGTAGGGATGACAGAGGGAGCAATCTGTTGGAGGAGACAGGATGGAATGAAATCGCTTGAATGAGTAACAGGGTTAACCTGGGTAACCTGTCTCAATGTGAGACAGGGGTGAAGAAGGGGAAAAAATAGCAGAAGAAGGCAGTAGAATTATAGGAGATGAGAAAGAGGGGAGAAAAGAGAGTTCAGCAAATGGTCTCAATTTTGTATATATGTGTGAAATATGAAGCAAGCTTCTCAGCTGAGAAAGTGAAAGATGGAGAGCCAAGGAAAGTTTGAGGAGGGATGAAAACATTTGGAAGAGCTGTTATAGAGAGGGGAATAGTAAGTTGACATAGTAAGATTGCCTGGCAGCAGTGAGGACCTAGATGAGGTCATGTAACATAAATTTGTAAATATGTAACATAAATTATGTAACATAAATGAGGTTATGTAACATTCAAAAAATTAGTGAGAACCTAGATGAGGTTATGTAACATAAATGTTCTGACCCTGTCAAAACACTTGTGTGATTTTCTCCACCATCATTTAACAGCACAGTTATAGGCACAAAGGGAACAAATGGTGGGAGTGATACAAGGCTAAGGCTTGGCTGGACATAGACAGTGATATGATAAGAGGACTACGGATTCAAGAAAGGAAGACAGTGTAGAGTTGAATTGGTTCACCAAGGAGTGAAGATAGGGAGAAGAGGAGAGAGTGGATAGTGCAAGGGAGATAACCTGGGTGAGAATCAAGGTGTCAAGGGGTCATGGTTCATATGAAGAATAGGGTTGGTGAGAGACGGCACAGAGAGAGAGGTGAAAAACCAACAGATTACGGTTGGATAAGGGTATTTCAGAACATGGAGATGGTACATTTGTGGGTGATGCCAAAATCAAGAGTATGGGGTGGAAGAGTGGATCATGTGATGTGAATAGGTTGTGGAACTGAGGGGTTAGGGTATTTGAGGGAGAATCAATATGTGTGTTGAAGTCTCCTAGCATGAGGTCAGGAGTTGAGGAGGAGAGGAAAGTTATAAACCAGGTAGCAAGCTCATTGAGGAAATAAGGGGAATGGCCTAGGTATCTGTAGGCAGTGACTGACAGGATTTTCATTGATTAGACTGCTGTTCATCTATCATTCTGGAAGAGGACCAATGGCATCATGAGGGTGATATCTTGACTTGTAAGTGAATTGAATTTAAGTGAGGCAGAGTTGTGCAAAGTCATCAGCCTTACTCTCTCCTCCAGGGTCATCAGAGTCTAGTGGCAAGACAAAAGTTAAAATGACCAGCGATGGTCCCCAGGATAGATCACTATGATAAATGTGAAGGAGAGTGTTGCCGTAACACCCCAGGCTTACTCATGAAAAGATACAAGGACAGGAGACTATATAAGCATCCTTCTATTCTAAATATAAGAATAACCCTAACACTAACGAAAGAAAGGAGGAGCAGTCTAGAGAGGTCTACACAAATGCGAAATTGTGTGACCAGAAAGAAATGGTGAATTACTTTAAGTGAAAGAGTTTCAAATAAGAAGTCTAATTTGATTTTATTTCACCTGCTGAAAACAATAGACAGTCAGGAAGTCATGCCTAGTTAAAGAGTTCCTTTCTCTTTACTTTACGATTGAGCTAGACTCCCTCTTGTTGCAGTTATCTGTAAGATTTATGAGTCAGTTTTCTTTCCTCAATATGGGCAATGTAGTTCCTAGTAACTATAGGTTTCACTGTAATGCAGGCACCTGGCACCTCACTTGTATTTACTACGTAGATATTGAGAGAACAGGTGAGTGAGAAGAGCCCACGAAGAGAACTTAATGACACAGTTCTAATATGTTTCCAGAAGGGCCCTTTCCAAATGGCAGCATTTCATAAATCACGGTTACTTACCTAAGAATATTTCCAAATGGGTAGTAGATATGAAAAGAATAGCATGAACCCCACGTTGTTCCCAGCCTGGTAGTTATCTATATATATAGAGAGAGAGCTATATAGATATAGATATAGATAGATATAGATATAGATAGAGATAGATATAGATATAGATAGATATAGATATAGATAGATATAGATAGATATAGATATAGATAGATATAGATATAGATAGAGATAGATATAGATATAGATAGATATAGATATAGATAGATATAGATATAGATATCTGAACTCCAATAGTAGACTGCAAACTATCGTTTTCTTCTTTGTATTTTTTAATGCCCATTATACAGAAGGGAATTGTAAATGTCTGTCGAATTGAATTGAGTCGCTACTCCCACCTACCTACCTTGTTCTACCTTAGTAGAACAAAAATATGTTCAGGTGTTTCAGCTAGAGTGAAATGCACCAAAAGCTCTCAGAACAAGCTTGTTCACCCATTTTTATTTCCCTAAGTGACCTAATAAATATTATTTTGATAATCATTTTTCCTGAATGACTCAACTTTTAATTGTTTCTCCATATTTGGTATAGCCCATACTTTTCATGTGTTACTGCAAGACTGTAAGCTTTATTTAGAGATTAATATTCTGACCCAGTAAGACTCTTCAGTTGATTATCACTCAGATTTGTATTGTCAATAGTGGATCATCTTTTATTTCTCGGCAACTGATATAAATTATGGGTGGAAACCACTTTGCAAAAATAACTTTGCTGAAGAAGCTCAAATAAGGTCCAAAAATGTCCAGACCTAAGTTGTTCCAGGCAAAATTTTGAAATAAGTAGAATTTGTCAACAGCCTCCAATGTTGATTCAGTCGTTTCTTCTTACAAGTGTCATCCTCCCAATCCCATGACTTCAAGACCCTTATGCTACTTAGTCCAAGAGGAACTATCCATCCCAGGAGTGCTCTTTCTTATTATACCCTACCCCCAAACCAAACTGATCTATCCTTGCTTTCTGGGGGCCTTAATTTCTTCCAGTGAAATTGTGAGTACTCATAAGTTAATGTATTACCCCTTCTAGATAACATTGTTTCCTGTCTGAAGATCGTTTCTGGACACAGTGCCAAAACTCAAAGCAGTGATTCTAAGGGTGGAAATTTCAACTATTTAGACAGGCCAGAGATATTTTTGGTCAGCACAATTCAGATTACCAAGCATTTATTAAAACACTTACTATGTGCCAAACACTGTGCTGTGTTCTGGTAGTATAAATATAGGAATTACACAGCCCTGTTCTTGAAGAGCTGACAATCTGAACAAAAGTATTTGTTATAGGCATGATCCTAAAGCCAGAACCACTCTCAGGTCAGGTTTGATGTTGGGATGAAATGAAACACTTGCAAGTTACTGTTGTTGTTGGTTTGTTTGTTTGTTCATTGCTGTTGAAGAAGACCTTGACATCAGGGAGGTGATATCGTGATATGCAAGTGCATTGGACAAACATTTAACAAAGGAGGAGGTTTACTTTGCCCTAACATGGCAAGAATATACAAGGATACAGTGACACTTAACTTCTCTGAACATGCCCCTCCTCAAGGAAATTTGTCTCATCAAGCCAGTCATCAGGGTATAGTGATTCACGATGTCTTGGGCACCCACCCAGTCTGAAAGGCACCAACTACACTCACCTGGAACCTTTTATGCCCTCCCAGAACAAAAAGCTACATCAGGGAAGTTGGAGCCAATTAGGTTGTATGAGGGGAGGAAGCCGTGTCATGAAAGTCAGAGAAAACAACCACTAGACTTCATCACACAAGTACAAAAATTGATATGACTATGTCACAGGTGAACACACAGGTAGTACTGACCACGCCAAGTGTAAGCCAGGTGGAGACACAGGAAGGCTGCTAGCAGGAGCTTTTCTAGCAGGAGTTCTAGTATAGATTCACTCTTGATCCCAGGCAGACAGGAAGACAGGATCAGAGACATAATAAGGGCTTAAATAAGCTTATTTTATTCTATTCTTTCCTTCTCAAAGGGGTTGCTGATAAAGGGAGCACCAACTCCTACAGCATTCCCTAATTACTCTCCTCACAGGCATGGGTAAGAATAGGAGTTCCAACTCCTACAGATCCCCTAAGTCTCATGGGGACCGATTGAGATGTGCACAGCATTCCAGGTTGTGCGTTCCCTGCCTAAGCCTCAATGGGGCTGGTTGAGGCAAACACATACACACACATTCTCCTTGTGCATGCCTGATGCCCCCTAAGCCTTGATGGGGGCTGATCAAGGCAAGCATAGCATTACACTGTCATGTTCTCCACTTACTGACCAGTGTCCACTTGATTTATAGGGTAACAGACAAAGGAGGCATTTTGCCAACGTTAAGCTCACAGGTTAAATTTAGCAATCTCATCATGACTTAATACGGTGCAAGCATACTAAATATTATATTATGCCTTCCCTATATCTCACTGAGCAGCGGCAGTAGGAATTATTTACAACCACGATACTGGGAAATTATATCTAGGATCCGGGGGACTGTCATCTAAAAAGGAATAAAAAATCCTTCTTAGTTACAATGACATTTGGTACAATGTGACCAAGTGAGAGCCAAGGACAAATCAAGACAAGAGATTGGTTTCAACTGGAGAAATAGGAAAGATGGCCTAAAGGAAATGGTGGCACCCCAGGTAAACCCTGGTGGGGAAAAGATGGAAATGAACAAAAAAGTATGTTCCAGCATGGGGAAAGCCTCCTGAAATCATGCCACATTGGTTGCTGCCTAGACCTTTTATACAGTGGATCAACCTAGAATTTAACTTCCAAGAGATAAGTTATGGCTAACTAATGACAGTAGGCCAAAAAATCAAATCAGTGAAAAGAAAAATCACTCAGTATATGTTAGCATGACCTGAACATGAATATCTAAATAAAAAGTGTGTCATCATGTTTATATTTGCTATTTGCTTGTAGGAATAAATATTTTATTTAGGAATATAGTGCAGCTTTGAAGACAAAAACATGAAAAGCAACAAATAATCTTTAAGAAGACACAAGTAAAATTCCCTTTCTGATTAAAAGAAAATCTCCAAAAAACCCTATTTTTAACAACAGTTCTGAAATATCATGAGCTTATTCAAATGCTGACAATAATATTACAATGTGCACTTTTTATTTCTTTTCATTAAGCAAAAAATTCTCCCTTTGTCCACTCCCTCTCCACTCACTGCAATAGTTTTTTGAATTTTATCATTTTTATTTAATATTTTAGTTTTCAGCATTGATTTCCACAAGATTTTGAGTTACAAATTTTCTCCCCATTTCTACCCTCCCCCCCCATTCCAAGATGGCATATATTCTGATTGCCTCTTTCCCCAGTCAGCCCTCCCTTCTGTCACCCCACTCCCCCACCATCTCCTTTCCCCTTACTTTCTTGTAGGGCAGGACAGATTTCTTTGCCCCATTTCCTATATATCTTGTTTCCCAGCTGCATGCAAAAACAACTTTTTTTTTGAGCATCTGCTTTTAAAAGTTTGAGTTCCAAATTCTCTCCCCTCTTCCCTTCTCACCCACCCTCCCTAGGAAGGCAAACAATTCAGCATAGGTCACACATGCATCATTATGTAAAACACTTCCACAATATTCATGTTGCGAAAGACTAATTACATTTCCTTCCATCCTATTGCATCTTCCTTTATTCAATTTTCTCTCTTGACCCTGTCCCTATTCAAAAGTGTTTGCTTTTGACTACCTTCTCTCCCTATCTGCCCTCCCTTCTATCATCCCCCCTCTCTTATCCCCTTTCCCTTACTTTCCTGTGGAGTAAGATACCCATTTGAGTGTGTATGTTATTCCTTCCTCAAGTCAAATCTGATGAAAGCAAGATTCACTCATTCCCCCTCACCTGCCCCCTCTTCCCTTCCATTAGAGCAGCTTTTTCTTGCCACTTTTATGTGAGATAATTTACCCCATTCTATCTCTCTCTTTCTCCCTCTCTCAATATATTCCTCTCTTACCCCTAATCTTATTTTATTTTTTTAGATATCATCCCTTCATATTCAACTCACCCTGTGCCCTCTCTCTATATATATGTATATTCCCTTCAACTACCTAAATACTAAGAAAGGTCTCATGAATTACACACATCATCTTTCCATGTAGGAATATAAACAAAACAGTTCAACTTTAGTAAGTCCCTTGCAATTTCTTTTCTTGATTACCTTTTCATGCTTCTCTTGATTCTTGTATTTGAAAGGCAAATTTTCTATTCAGTTCTGGTCTTTTCATTGAGAAAGCTTGAAAGTCCTCTATTTTATTGAAAATCCATATTTTGCCTTGGAGCATTATACTCAGTTTTGCTGGGTAGGTGATTCTTGGTTTTAATCCTAGCTCCATTGACTTCCAGAATATCATATTCCAAGCCTTTTGATCACTTAATGTAGAAGCTGCTAGATCTTTGTGCTATTCTGATTGTGTTTCCACAATATTCAAATTGCTTCTTTCTGGCTGCTTGCAATACTTTCTCCTTGACCTGGAAACTCTGGAATTTGGCAACAATATTCCTAGGCATTTTCCTTTTGGGGATCTTTTTCAAAAGGTGATTGGTGGATTCTTTCAATTTCTATTTTACCCTCTGGCTCTAGAATAGCAGGGTAGTTTTCCTTGATAATTTCCTGAAAGATAATATCTAGGCTCTTTTTTTGATCATGGTTTTCAGGTAGTCCAATAAGTTTTAAATTATCTCTCCTGGATCTATTCTCCTGGTCAGTGGTTTTTCCAATGAGATATTTCACGTTGTCTTCCATTTTTTCATTCCTTTGGTTCTGTTTTATAATAGCGTGATTTCTCAGAAAGTCACTAGTTTCCATTTGCTCCAACCTAATTTTTAAGGTGATATTTTCTTCAGTGGTCTTTTGGACCTCCTTTTCCATTTGGCAGAATTACTCAGCCTTTCAAGGCATTCTTCTCCTCATTGGCTTTTTGGAGCTCTTTTGTCATTTGAGTTAGTCTGGTTTTTAAGGTGTTGTTTTCTTCAGTATTTTTTGGAGTCTCCTTTAGCCAGTCGTTGACTTGTTTTTCATGGTTTTCTCACATCATTCTCATTTCTCTTCCCAATTTTTCCTCTACTTCTCTTACTTGCTTTTCCAAATCCTTTTTGAGCTCTTCCATGGCCTAAGACCAATTCAGATTTTTCTTGGAGGCTTTTGATAAAGGCTCTTTGACTTTGTTGACTTCTTCCGGCTGTATGTTTTGATCTTCTTTGTCACCAAAAAAGGAATCTAGATGGCGGCAGAGCCAAGATGGTGGCTGAAAAGCAGGGACTAGCATGAGCTCCCCGCTGAGTCCCTCCAAAAACCTATAAAAAATGGCTCTGAACCAATTCTAGAACTGCAGAACCCACAAAAGAGCAGAGGGAAGCAGGGCTTCAGCCCAGGACAGCATGGATGGTCTCTGGGTGAGGTGTATCCCGCATGGAGCTGGGAGCAGAGCAGAGCAGAGTGGAGCAGAGCCCAGTGTGAGCAGCACAGACCAACCAGACCAGGAGCCAGGTGGAGCGTGCCCCAGCACCCTGAATCAGTGAGCTACAGCAGTTACCAGACTTCTCAACCCACAAACACCAAAGACAACAGAGAAGGTTAGTGGGAAAAGCTACGGGAGTGGAAGGAGTTCCTGGTTCGGCTACCGCCCCAGGGGCAACGGAGGTGGGGCAGCTACAGCTGCAGTTGCTTCCAGCTCCAGGCCCACCTGGTGGGAGGAATTAAGTGGTGGATCAGAGCAGGAGTGCACAGCCTCCTGAAGATCTAAGCCCAGTCCAGGTTGGGGGTTCTTGGGGAAGGAGGAGTGCTGGTGTGGAAGAGCTGGTGTGGCAGAGCTGGCGCATCCCCCCCAAATGTGGAACATAGAACTCTTT
The DNA here is from genome assembly GCF_011100635.1 of Trichosurus vulpecula. Taxonomy (NCBI): domain Eukaryota; kingdom Metazoa; phylum Chordata; class Mammalia; order Diprotodontia; family Phalangeridae; genus Trichosurus; species Trichosurus vulpecula. Next base: position 58,093,256 of record NC_050578.1, read on the forward strand.
AGTCTACAAGCAGTCATACCCCGACGAAAAACTCAAGGGTCAAGTTAGTTGGTTGGGAATATGGCCAGGCAGCAAAACCATACCCAGATTCAGTCTCAGACTCTGGAATCCTTCTTTGGTGACAAAGAAGACCAAAACATACAGCCAGAAGAAGTCAACAAAGTCATAGAGCCTACAACAAAAGCCTCCAAGAAAAACATGAACTGGTCCCAGGCCATGGAAGAGCTCAAAAAGGATTTGGAAAAGCAAGTTAGAGAAGTAGAGGAAAAATTGGGAAGAGAAATGAGAATGATGCAAGAAAACCATGAAAAACAAGTCACTGACTTGCTAAAAGAGACCCCAAAAAATACTGAAAAATACACGGAAGAAAACAACACCATAAGAAATAGACTAACTCAAATGGCAAAAGGGCTCCAAAAAGCCAATGAGGAGAAGAATGCCTTGAAAGGCAGAATTAACCAAATTAAAAAGGAGGTCCAAAAGACCACTGAAGAAAATACTACCTTAAAAATTAGACTGGAGCAAGTGGAAGCTAGTGACTTTATGAGAAATCAAGATATTATAAAACAGAACCAAAGGAATGAAAAAATGGAAGACAATGTGAAATATCTCATTGCAAAAACCACTGACCTGGAAAATAGATCCAGGAGAGATAATTTAAAAATTATTGGACTACCTGAAAGCCATGATCAAAAAAAGAGCCTAGATATCATCTTTCAAGAAATTATCAAGGAGAACTGCCCTGATATTCTAGAGCCACAGGGCAAAATAGAAATTGAAAGAATCCATAGATTGCCTCCTCAAATATATCCCAAAAAGAAATCTCCTAAGAGTATTGTCACCAAATTCCAGAGCTCCCAGATCAAGGAGAAAATACTGCAAGCAGCCAGAAAGAAACAATTTGAGTATTGTGGAAACACAATCAGAATAATCCAAGATCTAGCAGCTTCTACATTAAGAGATCGAAGGGCTTGGAATACGATATTCCGGAGGTCAATGGAGCTAGGATTAAAACCAAGAATCACCTACCCAGCAAAATTGAGTATCATGCTCCAAGGCAAAATATAGACTTTCAATAAAATAGAGGACTTTCAAGCTTTATCAATGAAAAGACCAGAGCTGAATAGAAAATTTGACTTTCAAACACAAGAATCAAGAGAAGCATGAAAAGGTAATCAAGAAAAAGAAATTGCAAGGGACTTACTAAAGTTGAACTGTTTTGTTTACATTCCTACATGGAAAGATGATGTGTATGATTCATGAGACCTCAGTATTAGGATAGCTGAAGGGAATATTCATATATATATATGTTTATGTATATATGTATATGTGAGTGTGTATGTATGTATGTATATATGTATGTGTGTGTGTGAGAGAGGGCACAGGGTGAAGTGAAGATGAAGAGAAGATATCTAAAAGAAATAAAATAAAATTAAGGGATGAGACAGGAATATATTGAGAGAGAGAGATAGGGAGAGATAGAATGGGGTAAATTATCTTGCACAAAAGTGGCAAGAAAAAGCAGTTCTGTAGGAAGGGAAGAGAAGTCAGGTGAGGGGGGAATGAGTGAATCTTGCTCTCATCAGATTTGACCTGAGGAGGGAATACCATACATACTCAATTGGGTAACTTACCCCACAGGAAAAAAAGGAGGAAGAAGAAGATAAAAAAGGGGGGAGGGGATGATAGAAGGGAGGGAAGATGGGGGTGGAGGTAATCAAAAACAAACACTTTCGAAAGGAGACAGGGTCAAGGGAGAAAATTCAATAAAGGGGGATAGGTTAGGAAGGAGCAAAATATAGTGAGTCTTTCACAACATGAGTATTGTGGAAGGGTTTTACATAATGATACGCATGTGGCCTATGTTGAATTGCTTGACTTCTTAGGAAGGGTGGGTGGGAAGGGAAAAGGGGAGAGAATTTGGAACTCAAAGTTTTAAAAACAGATGTTCAAAAACAAAAAAAAAGTTTTTGCATGCAGCTAGAAAATAAGATACACAGGCAATGGGGTGTAGAAATTTATCTTGCCCTACAAGAAAGGAAGGGAAAAGGGGATGGCAGGGGAGTGGGGTGAGAGAAGGGGGGGGCTGACTGGGAACAGGGCAACCAGAATGTATGCCATCTTGGAGTGGGGGGAGGGTAGAAATGGGGAGAAAATTTGCAATTCAAACTCTTGTGAAAATCAATGCTGAAAACTAAATATATCAATCAAAAAAAATAAAATTAAAAAATTTTTAAAAAAAGGAATCTAGAGTTTGAGTTTGAGTCTGAGTTTGATTCTGAGTTTGTTTTCACTGCCTGTTCATATTCCCAGCCAACTACTTGACCCTTGAGCTTTTTGTCAGGGTATGACTGCTTGTAGAGTAGAGAGTACTTCGTCCCAAGCTTTAGGGTCCAATCGCTGCTATTTTCAGAGCTACTTCTACTCCACTATCACTGCAGGCTCTGTCACAGCTGTGGTCCTCCCCCAAGAACTGCCAACCAGGACTGCAATCCAGATTCAAGCAGGGCACAACAAAAGAAATTGCCTCTGTGCCTACAAAGCGCTCCTTGCACTCCCACTCTGATCCGCTGCTAGATTCCTCCCACTGTGTGAGCCAGGGAGTCAGGAAGCAGCTGACACTGGAGCTCTGGAAGCAGCATCAGAAGCTTCCTGCTGCTGCCACTGCCACCGCTGTACCACCTCCGCCACCCCCAGGGATAGGGCTGGACTGCTCTAAACTCGATCCCGCAGTTTCCCACTAACCTGCTCTTTGGCGTTTGTGGGTTGAGAAGTCTGGTAACTGCCACAGCTCAATGATTCATGACCCTAAGGCCTGTTCCAGCCAGCTGACTCCAGGTCTGTCCTAGCATGGCTGCGCTCCACTTCCAGTATCGTGCCATAGACCCTTCCCAGCGACCATTCAGGCTCTCCTGGGCTGGAGACCTGTTTCCCTCTGCTATTTTGTGGGTTCTGCAGCTCTAGAATTTGTTCAGAGCCATTCTACAGGTGTTTGGAGGGATTGGAAGAGAGCTTAAGCAAATCCCTGCTTTCCAGCCATCATCTTGGCTCCATTCCCCCCAACAGTTTTTAATTTGGCTTCTGATCTCATCATTCATCTGAAACTGCTTTCCCCAAAGTTACCAATGATCTTTTTAGCAGAACTCATTTTCTTTTCTGCAAACCCTACCCCTTTTCCAAACTCTTTAGTTTTTGTCAAAGGAACCACCATTCTTCCTGTCTACCATGTTTTCAGGCTTGGCATTACTCCTTACTCTCCCCGGCCTCTCCCATCTAATGATTCCCCAAATCTTTCTGTTTCACCAGCTCTATAGTATCTCTGGAATGAGACCCCTTACCTCTACTCACACAGATACTACTTTATTTCAGGGCTTTCATCAGCTCTTGCTTAGACGTTTACATCAGCTTCCTAATTGATCTCCCTCTTTGAAGTCTCTTAAAGATGGGACTCAATTCTATCCTACATCTGCTGCCCAAGTGACATTCCCTAAGTACACTGAGTTTTCTGATCATGTGATTCTCTTACCCAACAAGCTCCTGTTGCTTTGAATTGATTCTAAGGTCAAATATAAACTCCTCTGTTTAACTTGTAAGCCCCTACGAACCTGGCCTCAACCTATCTTTCATTTTCAATGGACATTACCCTGTGATCCAACAGAATTGGCCTTCTCTTCTGCTCCTCACACACGACACTCTATATCCCATATGCAGGCCTTTTCACTGGCCTTCCTCCATACTTGGAATACACTTCCTACCCACCTTTTCCTCATGGGACCCTTCTCTCCTTTCAAGATGCAGTTTGACCTCCATGTTTTACATGAAGCCTTTTTGGACCCCCATCTAGTGTCCTCCCTCTCAAACTACCTTATATTTAGTTCATTTGTATTTATTTGGATCTATTCTCTTTATATTAATTATCTATATATACACACATGTACGTATGGATAGTACGTATTGTATATATGTACATATATGTGTATATGTATGTAAATGTATATCAGTATAAAGATATATCCTTCTTCCTCTTCTTCCCACAAGCCTCGCTTTCAAGCTCAAAGTCAGGTGCAAAACCTGAGGCATTTGGGGAATACTGGGTAAACCCTCCCAGTCAGCAGAAAGGTTCCCCGCCTACTCCATAGGTTTTCAAATCACTGCACTGTTGGATGCGGACAAAATGCAGTTTATAATGAATTTATTTATTTAAAGGGTCTTAAATGGACAATTCTTACCATTGTGTCATCTACAAGTGGAGCCATTCAAGGCTACTTTAAATATTAATCTACAAGTATTATTTTAACATTAGCAATAGCTAGGACATATGAATGATTTTGACTGTTGCTCATGCTCCTCCCCACAGACATTCTCTCCTCACTTTACAATTTGAAAAATGCTAATCTAAATTCATTTAATCTGAGCATTTATGCCACTATGATCGGATGATCACTAAACTCTATTCCATGTCTAAAGGTCTATAAAACCATATATTGGAAAAGTTATATAATTTTAAAGATGAAACAGACCTTATATGAGCTAAGCAAATATCCTCATATTCTCAAATCTAGCAAGTTGGAATATATCTCCAGAGTAACCTTTACTTACATTCATAAGAAGTAAAGGTAGAAAAGGCTGAATGACTTATGGGATGCCATGGAATTTTTCCTTGTCAAGACCACACTAAAACATTTTAGCCCAACATGAAACTACATTTTTCTGTTTGTTTTATAAACTAAAGAGACAGAAACAGAGACAGAGACAGACAGAAAGATATTTAAATAATTTTTATTTATTATATCTTTGTTAGCTACTGGAAGATTATTTCCAAAATAAATTTTAAAAGGTACAGGTTTAAACACAGTACACTCTAGGGGAAGGGGTTTGGCAATCAGGGTAATTGACTTGCCCAGGGTCACACAGCCAATAAATATCTGAGGTCAGATTTGAACTCAAGTCCTCCTGACTACGGGGCTGGTACTCTATCCACTGTGCCACCTAGCTGCCCGTGTGAAGGCAATAGTTGTCCATACTATCGAAGGATGAGAGGCTGTCAATGAATACCTACTAAATACACTATATTCATTTTGCTAATTTGGATTCTCACTTTATAATAAAAAATCTTTTGAGGGAAGGGCCTATACCTACTACCTTCTTTGTAACTCCACACAATACCTAATATAGTGCTCAATAAATTTTGTTGACAAGAAGATTACGGTAAGAAAACAATGTGACCAATGGTGTTTCAGCATTATCTGATATAGATGAAAAACCTAAATGGAAAGTTTGCTTTTTGGGTGGAGCTTACTTCCCTTTGGCTCAACAAAGAAATAAATGATAAGATAAATGACAGCATTTTAGCAAAGTAAAACTAAATACATACTAAATAATACTAAAATGCCTATAAGGAAGGGTGTGAAAAAGAAAAAAAATATTGTATCCTATTAGAATATTGTTGGAGAGTGTGTGTGTGTGTGTGTGTGTGTGTGTGTGTGTGTGTGTACTCTTAAAACTGGGACTGGTCCAGTCCTTTTGTTCTCAGTTCAAAAAGAGTGGGCCCAGTTTAAAGAGGCAAGAGAAACTGTTAACTAAGTTTCTAGAAAACCATTTTTATTATGCTAGACTCTCAAAGAATAGATTTCTGCTAGGTTTCCTTTGTTTAATTTTTTGGTAAGTTTCCCATTTGTTAAGTGTACAAACATAAATATATAAAATTGCCAGTTAAAAAATAATGTAAACACTGGTCCTTAATAATATTGAACACAAAATTCACCCATTATTCAATGCTTTTTAATTGAATCAGCTAAAATAATCATCTGTTTTAGAATGATGCAGTAAACCTTGCCTCAAAATCTTTTCCAGTTCATCCAGTTTCCTTTGCATCTTAATGTCAAGCTCAGGAATCCCTCATTTGTGAGACCCCTGAAAGCTATCACAGATTCAAAGTATGCTTATGGTTAGCATCCACTCAAAACCCACAGTCATTAGCCTCCATTTATTTTTCTTTTTCCAGAATAATCTGAGGACATTCTCATTCAAAGCAGAAGATATTTAAACTGCATAGGAAAATAAATAAGAAGGAAATTTTCCTCCATATACATAGGAGCGACTTTTATAGATTATTACTCTAGAAGTAGTAGAGAGAATACATAAAGGATATATGTGACATGGGAATGTACATGTCCACAGCAACTCACTGAACTATCTCTCTGCATCCATTGCTTTTACTTACTTCCCATAGTGTCAACTCTTTGGCTGGTGATGTCATTATACTACAAAACATTTTCTCTGCTGCTGCACATTACTGGGGCCCACTACTGGTCTACTTTCTCTGCTGGGCTACCATTGCCTGAGTCTGAGCCTCCACTGCTATCTTCTGGTTCTTCCCTGAATTTCACTCATTATGGAACAAGTAGGGTCTCTCAGCTGTTTTAGCTTCTAGCCCCAAGGGTTATTTCAACTCTTCAGCTTTTCAGATCTAGACAGCTACCTAGAAAAATCTTTTTGCTTTAAGTCTGTCTTTTCCATCACAACTCTGATTGTTACCTCTAGCTTTACTTAGCAAGACAGGGAAGAGCTAGAGCTAGCAACTTTTTGTTCTGTGGTCTTGCCATTGACAAAAGTTACTGCACTCTCAATGTGAGTCTTCTGTTGTATACCTGAGGCACTAGCCCTAACATGTGAAACATTGTTTAAAATTTAATCTCAAAAATATATTTTGGTCCTTAAGAATTGTCAGCTCTTAAGTATAATTACTCCATTAACTTAGAAATGAGGTTGCACAGAACAAATAGTCAAATCACTATTTTTTTTTTATTTTCAGCTATGCTAGCCCAATGTCAGGTCAGGGAAGGGAGGAAACACACTACATATACCATTTATTGAGATTGTAACCAATTCCTCTCCAGGTTTTGCAAAAGAGTGAGGTACATGATAATGAAGCCATAATTTTTATAAATAAGAACTCTTTATGTGAAAATTAATCTGAATAGAGCAAGGCTAATGGCACCGTGCTATCAGATGATTACTATATATTATTGCTATACACTTTTTCTATCCTATAACATTGATCTTCAATTTTCTCTCTGTGCACTGTGGCTCAATAATTCATTGGTTCAGTGAATACTTTGAGTGCAACTAAATATTCACAGTCCCAATAGCTCAGCTAGGCATATCTTAAAACAGATTGTAGGACTCTTATTTTAATGATTTATCATCCTTTGCTCACTATGCCATGATCCCTTCTGTATTTAGAATGCCCACATAAGAAAATGGAATGAAGGATAATTAAGAGACCCTCATTATTTCTTAAAAATCTATAAAATGAAAATAAAATATAAGGAATTAACTTAGTGTTAATTAAATGAAAACTACACCGAAAACATTTATGGGATTTTTTTAGAAAGGAAAGTCACATGCCATTTGGGAATTTTGCTCTTTAATATGCTTATTTAAGACAATATCTTCTGTAAGGCACAATGGAATAGTGAAGAAATACTGCACTAGTGCCAGAAGGCCTGGGGTTGAGCCCTACCTTTGCCACATAGTAACTGGGTGACCTTAGGCAGTCACTTAACCTAAGCCAAGGTTTCCTCACCTGCAACATGTAGTGTGCATTTGCACTGCCTATTTCCCTAGGGTTACTTTGAGAGTTAAATGAGTCAGTGACAAGCCTTTATTAAGTGCATATCTTCTGGTTCCTCTACACAACAGTATAGGCACTGTGCTGGGAATACAAATACAGGCAGATATAGTTTGTCAAAGTATTCTGTAATGGGAAAGAGGGCTATCAACATCAGCTACTAAGATTCACTGCCTTTTAAAGGTTGGATGTTGAATAAAAACATGATTTTCCTTTTGGTTCTTCATTGTGAACTTGGGGAAAACATTCTATTAGAGAAGCATGGCATTGTTGCATAAACCATAAGTAGTTCCTATAATTAATAAGTAAAAAATAAATTCACAAAAAATCGATAGCATTTGCACATAACAATAATGAAATCCAGGAAGAAATAATAGGAAGGGAAATCCCATTCAAAATGACTACAAAATGCGTAACATATCTGGAATTTGCTCTTACAAGGCACACTTAACTATAGAGCTACAACTACAAAATGTTCCTTAATGAAATAAAGAATGACTAAATAAAAAATAAACTTTAAAAAATGACTAAATAACTGAAGGAATATTCAGTGTGCATGATTAGGCCATGCCAATATAATAAAAATGATATTACCAAAATCCATTTACAGATTCAGTGCAATTCTAGTTCAACTACCAAAGGGATACTTTACATAACTAGACAAAATAAAAACAAAATTTATTTGTCTAGAATTGCAAAAGAAATATTAAATAACAATAAATAAGAGGCAATAGCTCTTCTGGGCCTTTTCGTTGCTGTTGTTCAGTTATTTTTATTTGTATCTCACTCTTTGTGACCCTATTTGGGATTTTCTTGATAAAGATACTGGACTGATTTGCCATTTCCTTCTCCAGCTCATTTTACATATGAGTAACTGAGGCAAACTGGGTAAAGTGACTTGCCCCAGGTCACACAGCCAGTAAGTGTCTGAGGCCAGATTTGAACTCAAGAAAATGAGTCTTCCTGACTACAGGCCTGGCACTCTATTCACCATACCACCTAGCTGCCCTCTTCCAGGTCTTATATTATGCTATGAAGCAATGATTACCAAAATTATTTCTTACTAGTTACAAATAGAAAAGTTAATAAGTAGGACAGACCATACAGAAAAGTTAAAACAAGAAACAAATCAAATCAATAAACTTAGCATAGTTCCTGGCACATAGTAGGTACTTAAAAAATATTTGTTGACTTGAGTTGAGGTGGACTTTTGAAGAAGGAAGCAGATATCCTTAGTTGCTAAAGACAAAAGCAGTACATGTCCCAAGAGATATTTTCTTAGCCTTAATTTCTTTTTAAAAGGTCAGCAAACAGCTGCTTCTCACGCAAAAGCAAAGAAAGGCTTTCAATGAGGGTTTTAGAAAAGCTTCTTGAAGCTATTAATTAATGTAACAGAACCTTGATAGGATATGAGGTTTGGGACCGAATTGTTTTGTTTGGAGTTGGAGGTGGTAAAGTGAATAAAGGCAAAGAAGCAGCCAGGAGGGCTCTTGACAGTTTGTGGATGCCATATCGTTGGCTGCCTCTCAAAGTACAGACTGCTTTACTCTGCAAAGGAAGTGTGGCATCTAGTGGACATTTAGCTCCTGCATTACCTTACCTGTGCATAGTAGCAAAAGATAGATTCACAAACAATTCCCTGTGGTTTCCATTTATTAAGGAGGCAAATTTTAAAATGTATATGAATCTGTGATTTTTATCCTCATGTGATAAGATTAAAATTGGAACTGCTGGTATGAAAATAGGACTTGCTTGGAATCAGCAAGGAAATGACAGATGATGGTATGTTCAAAATCCTGTCTGACTACTCAAAACTCTTGATTTGGGGTTAAGAAAAATAAAATTGAAATGCAAAATATTCTGCCTTTATTCATGCCAAATCAAGGTCTCTTTTAGTCATTCCTTCAAAACTAATAAAAATCATAAAATATAAGAGGCTCTAAGAAAATAAAGAAAATTATTAGAAGAAAATAATAAAAAATTATTTAATAATATGAAGAAAACTTCCAGCAAAGCAAGTCCTTCTATTAATTATGGAGAAAAACTTAACAGTTAAGTGTTGCAGGGTCACTTCAGAAAAAGCACTTTGTAATCCTGAAGGTTGTTTTTGTAGTTATGGTTCTGACTTATATATGTAAATGTCTGGTCCTTGAAAGCCCAGGACCTAATATCTAATACAAGACCACAAGGAGGTGATAAGCTAATTGTAAAAGATGGAGTCATGGCCAAGTGACCCCTTCAGAGGTACAAATCAGTTTTCTAAATGAACCAGAAAGAGGAAAAAATAGCCTAAGATAGTCCAGATTCAGAGGGACCTTTAAAAGTCAGCGTTGCTAAATCCAAGAGAGAAACTCACAGAGGAACCCACCTCCAGGCTGAGGTAACAGAGGCTTGAACCTGGAAGGAGAAAAGAACCCTGTAAGAACCCACTCAGAGCAGAGAGAAGCAAGGCAGATAGAGAAAGCTGCTGCTAAAGAAAGGGACCAGGCCTAAATGTGGCTGGACAGAAACTATGTTGCTGAACCCTGCCCCCTGCAACTCCCCACGTATAGACCCCTACTCCTCCATCCTTCTGCCAACTCCTACCTGTAGACAGCCCTTGAGGTCCTTCATGGGAGCCTTTTCCTCTAGGCTTGGGGGAGAAGGGGACCTGGAGACTGGGGGCACCTACTTACCTTTCTTATATGCAACATAGTGCTTTCAGTAAAAGATGATACAATTTTTACATCTGAACTTAGATATTACATATGCATTTTAAAATATGATTAAAAAGTGGGGATCAAAGGGAACAAAGGTAAATTATTCCCAGCAATCATTTCTGGAAGCTTAAACCTAGAAGATATATAAATTGTATTCAATATAGAACTAAATTTCAAAATGCCCAATTGTATCGTTGGGTCACAAACTTTTAAGTTGTTTACAATAAGATTGAGTATGCATTAACTACTCACTGAAATAAGAAGTTGGAGGTTTCCAAAAAGATTTTAGCATTTTACATTGGATCAATAGCCTATTCAAGGAATCTAATGTAATTTGGTATACATTCTATATAAACATTCAGGCTAGGATAGGCCTATAGGGTTTTATAGATTCACTTTTATACCCTGGAAATTCTTAAAAGAGTTTTAGAGATAGAAAATGGAAGGAAACGTAGGTAATGTTGAGAGGGTAATATTGAAATGGCTTTTGGCTTCTACAGCTTGTGGATACAAGAGAATGAATGGGATCATAGCTTGGTCCCCCTAGTGGAAATCAAGTAACACTGAAATCAAAATTTAATCCATCTCACATGAAAAATAGTCCAGTGGTCAGTAACACTGGGACATGGTTGTGGCAGGTGAGAAAACTAAAAGTTGATCAGGAAGTTTGCCCTGAAAAGTCTTAACTTGCTTATAAAGCTAAGAGTTTGAAATTTTAGTTTCCTAACTTTGAGTTGTATTAAGAAGACATTTCAATATTCTGTGAATCTATCGCAATCTGGATGCCCAAATTCTGAGCTCACACAGTCCAGGCTCACTTTTGGAGGTAGACTCAAGAAATATCACAACATCTTTGGCCTATATTACCCCCAGCCATCGTTCATTCTAGGAAATCTCCAAAAAGAGTTTGTGTTTATCTAATGTCTAAGTCTCTACCAATATGGATAACAGGATCTCAGTCCCATACAAGCACTCAAGGTAATTGAATTTAAGAGATAGAGGACAGCCTTTATTTATCCCATAGGAAATGTAGAAAAACACACAAAGGGCATGATAGCCTATATTTATATCAGCATAATTCTCCCTCCTACAGAGTTCTGTGTGAGCTCCCACAGAATCATAGTGCTATGCTTTGATTTTTACTTCTCCTGAAAAGGAAATATACTTTATAGCTGCTAAACACCAACACCTCCACATCTTAGTGACTTCCTCTCACACAACACAGATACCATCTGAAGATTGGGATAATGACAAGAGTGAAAGCAGCATGTTGTGGAGATGGCTGTGAAAGCTAAATACTGCTTCTCCAGTATTTGTACTACCTGTTATCCCATGATGTTGTGAAGAAAGCACTTAGTAAACTTTAAAGCTACTCTCCAATTTTGATGACTTTAGGAAATACCAGAAAAAAACTAGCTGGACATTTGCTAGCCTGTTATTTTTGAGGCAGATAAATAATCACATGTAGTTTAATCTATTTCTATCTTGTTATCTTTGAGCATCTTCCCTCCCCCCCCACCCCCAATTTGAAGGACTTTGTCCTATCTACACAGAACTGGGTGGTTTGTTATTTTACAATAGCAATATTCTGTTTCTTTGCAAAGGAAGATGGTATTTTTTCCATCTCAAGTAATATTTTTTTTAATCAAGGAGAAAATTCATTTTCTTCCACACATTGTTTTGGACTTATGATCTAGGCTGTAGGGTAATTTTGCTCTTTTAATGAAAGCAAGTGATTTGGCTTTCTGTCTAATTAAAGGGCATTTTGTTGTCATTGTTAAGTCATATGGGGTCTTTGCAACTCCATTTGGAGTTTTCTTGGCAGATATTCTGGAGTGGTTTGCCTTTTCCTTCTCCAGCTCATTTGACAGATGAGAACATTGAGGCAAACAGGGTTAAGTGACTTGCCCAGGGTCACACAGTAAGTATCTGAGGCTAGATTTGAACTCAAAATGATTCTTCCTGACTCCAGGCCCAGCGCTCTAATGCACTATGGCACCACCTAGCTGCCCCAATTAGAGGACATGGTAAGTCACAATAACTATGCACTGCCAAAATTCACAATGGCCTCTGAGGAAATGAACCCTTCTCCCCCACTTCTCAAATGCCAGTGGAAGACCAAGTTTTAGCTACTTCCATTAAGTAACTAGGGTCATAGAACTTTCTCTTGGCCTCCATTAGAATCCTCCTCTCAAAAAAGGATTGTTTCATCTGGCTCATTTGTTTCCTTAATACAATACACTAAACATTTGTTAAGTGCTTACTATGTGTATGACAGACACTCTTCTAAGTGCTAAAGATTCAAATAGTAAAAAGAAAAACGGTCCCTGTCCTCAAGGAACTTACAATCTAGCAGAGGAAGATGATGCACAAAAGGAAGCAAAAAAGAAGGGGAAGGTGAGAAGGGAGAAGACAGGGAGCACAATGATAGTGGAATCAAGTCTAAGCAGTACAGCTGGTGGCAAATGAAGAGTTGCCTGAGTTTCTGAGCCCTCTTTAAATGGGGGCTTTGGGAGGAGTTTGTTTGTTTTGGTCTACCCTCCCACCCTCTGATCAGAGGAGTAAGAAATATAGAAAGAAATATAGACAATAAAGTAAATGTAAAGTGTATCTTTTACTTCGATCTTTCACACCTGTTGAGGGTTTATAACAACTTGAAGAGAAAACCCCCAAGTCATGGGAGAAAAAAATAAGACTCAAGATAAAAACACAGAGAGGGTGGTTTTGTTTGTTAGTTCAGATATTGATTTGGGTTTGTTTATATTTTTGTGTTTTCTTGCTGCTTTTTTGTTGCTTTCATTTTTTAAAAAAAGTTTTTACAAAGATGTATTTTTACTTCAAAGATATAGCAAGTACAGAAGTTACAAATATTTCCCTCAATGCTTGGGGGCATATTTTCCCCTAAACACGTCAATCCTTGGAAACAGTAGGCTCAGACTGAAAACAGTTTTACATAGCAGTGGCCTCAACAAGTTTAAGTGTGAATTCAGCATAGCAACTGGATGAGTACATAGCTCAGCTATACCTTGGCTAGGTCCCAAAAGTCAAAGGTCATCCTTCAGGGTTTTAATGATAGACTGGCTGGCTACAAAACTTGGTAGAATGGATTCCACTCCCAGACCCCTTGGTAGCTTACTCTCATGACCCTTGGAAAGTTCACAAGACCATGGTCACTGCCCATCTCCTTTACTTAAAAGCAGGAAGAGCATCTGAAGCTTGCAAAGGAATGACCAGAGACCAAAGAGAAACTTTTTTCCCTTTTTTCCCAGTTTTGTCACTGAATCAACAAAGTTTTCCAGCTTGCTTATTGTGGCTGATTCCAGCAGCAGTCTACTGGAACTCCAAAAAACAGGGCAAGTCCACAGTTCTGCTTTTCAGACTCAAACCCAGGTCAGGAACTTTCAGAGCTTAGATTAGGGAAGCAATAAGCAGAATTTGCCCTTGGAGCAGCCCACTTTGGAAGCACTGAAACTTGCAGATCCTCAGCCTGAGCTAATAATATAAGGCAATATTCAAATGACATAATATTCAAAACCTCAAGAAAACAAGAGCAAGATTAACACAGACCTTCCTTGCAGTAGTATGTCAGGGCCTGGCCTTTACATCACATCAAAAGTTAAGAAGTAAGCTAGAAGAGTGAGAAAAAAAACAATTCCACCATAAATAGCTAATGTGATGATAGGGATGCTCAAGATTCAAACCCAGAAGAAAAAAACAACTTCAAAATATGGACAAGCAAAGCCCCAAGGAAAAACACAATATGGGCACAAATTCAATTAGCTCAACTAGAATTCCTACAATAGATGAAGCAATAGTTACAATAAAATGCAAAAATGTTTTTTAATAAATGAAATAAGTATACTAGAGGGAAAAATGGAAAAGAAATGAGAGCTAGGGAAGAAAGAATTGGAAAAAGAATTAACAGCTTGGCATAAAAAGTGCAAAACATTGTCCAAGCAATAAACTCCCCCAAAATTAGAATGGACAAAATAGAAGCTAATGACTCCATGCATCAACAAGAAATATTAAAACAGAGTCAAAAGACTTTAAAAAAAAGATGTAAGCAATCACAGCAAAAACAGATCAAAAAGAGAAAATTTAAGAATTGTTGGAATACCTGAAAGTCATGAGCAAAAGAGAGAGAGAGAGAGAGAGAGAGAGAGTGACAGACTAAGCATTGTATTTTTAAAAATCATAAAAGAAAACTGTCCAGATCTCTTAGAAGACAAAGTGGAAATAGAAAGAATCCATTGGTCACTTCCTGAAAGAAAATCCCAAATAAAAATTCTCGGGAATATGACAGCAAATGTAGAGCTCCCAGGCCAATGGCAAAATACCACAAGTAGTCAAAAGGAAAGAATTCAAGTACTAAAGAGCCACATTCAGAATCACACAAGATTTAGCAACAACCAGTATAAGAAGTGGATAATTGGGATACGATATTCCAGAAGACAAAAGATATAAGCTTATAATCAAAAATAGCTTACCTAGCAAAACTGAGTACAGCCCTACAGGGGGGAAATGGATCTTTAATGAAATAGTGGACAAGAAAAGACCATAGCTACATAGAAACTTTGAATTTCAAACACAAGAATTAGAAGAAACATAAAAAGGCAACCATGAGCAACAATCATAAGGGATTAAATAAGGATAAACTAGGAAGTTGAAATATGCATGCTTTTGAACCCTATCATCATTAAGGCCTTTGAATGGTCTGTTATACCTTGACGATCTTCAAAAGAAAAAAAAGGAAGTAGAGTAGTAATCTACT
The DNA here is from genome assembly GCF_011100635.1 of Trichosurus vulpecula. Taxonomy (NCBI): domain Eukaryota; kingdom Metazoa; phylum Chordata; class Mammalia; order Diprotodontia; family Phalangeridae; genus Trichosurus; species Trichosurus vulpecula. Next base: position 58,108,359 of record NC_050578.1, read on the forward strand.
GATTGAGGGAGAAATAAGATTAGGGAAAATTACTTCACGTAATTGGGATGCAAGAGTAGATGTCTATACAAACAAGGAGGAAGGGGTGGGGGAAGGAGCTGACACATTAATTTTACTCTTATTTGAAATGGTCAGAGGCAGAAGAATACACAGATGTGTACACACATTCATACACATACACAGCTGGGTACAGAAATGCATTTCACTCAACAGAGAAACAAGAGAGAAAGGGTAGAAGGGAGAATAAGAGGAAAGATAGATTAAGAGAGGGATTAATCCAAAACAAAAAAAAAATTATAACTAAGGGTGTACAAAAAATATTTATAGTTTTTTAAAATATTGGTAAAGAACCAAAATAACGAGGAGGTGCCCATCAACTGAAGATTGGCTAAACAACCTATGGCATATAAATGTTATGGAATACTACTGTGCTGTAAGAAATAATGACAGGGCTGGCTTCAGAACCAGGAAGATTTGTATGAACTGTTACGAAGTGAAGCACACAGAACAGGAGAACAAGTTATACAATAACAACAATATCGTAAAGACAAACAACTTTGAAAGACTTAGGAACTCTGATCAGCAAAATGACCTCAGAGGGTGGGCTCTGTGTTCAATATGGTGACTAATGAGTAAAGGCTATCCACACTCATCAGTTCCACTTCTTAGCTCCCTTGGTCCTCAGTCCTTTGCCATCTGGTTTCTGATTTCATCACTCAACTGAAACTGCTCTCTCCAAAGTAACCATTGATTTGTAAGAAGATTCCAATGAGGGTAACATCAGTGGCAGTGGCACAGACAGTGACAAGGATTGATGTGAGAAATGTTACAGAGGAAGATAGAAAAGTCCTGGTGTTTCATCGGATAAGGGGAAAGAGACAGGTGAGTAAAGCATAGCTCCAAATCTAGGAGAAGAGCAGAAGGATGGAATCACTTAAGGAATTAAGCAGTCCTGGAGGTGGTGGTTTAGAGTAAAAATAAGGATTATCACAATTTACTACTCTGGAATATAAAGATCAGTGTTGACTCCAGAAAAAAGAAAAAAAACTACATCTTCCTCCTCTTGGTAGAGATAAGGGATATGTGTGTGAAATGGTATATGCACTGTCAGACACAGTTATCACTGTGTTGATTAGCTCTGCTGAGCCACCTTCTTTTTTGTTTTATTTTGTTTTGTTTTTATTTTTTAGGACTTATGGAGGTAAGGAGGAAGAGTTACTTCCAAAATTAACTATGATGTTAATGCAAAAAGAATCAATAAAGCTTATTCAAATTTTTTTAAACCAAGTTGCTGTGATAGATGACTTATTGCACCCCTATTTTATTCCAATCAGTATTAATCAGTTTGATATGATCACACAGGGGTAGTGATCATACTGTGAACTGCAGATTGTAAATTCACTTGCTTAATCGTATGAAGCTAACTAGAGGACCTCCACCCTTGTTTTTCCTTGTTATGATGACCAAACCCAGCATTATAAGGTGACTCAATTACATGGGAAGCACTCCCCCACACAGCTATTTTCATTACCTCTCTGTGCCTTACAATCCCTCCGTTGCCCAACATGAGGAGAAGACCATAAGCATTTGGCCAATGAGTGGCCCTGGTTACCAGACTGTGGCCTGCCCTTCTGCCATTGGCCCATGCAGCTGTGTTGATGTCCGCTCATCAGCCCAACCCCATGAGCCGGCTCAGGACGTCCTGGAAGGTCAAGATAGGTCTGTTAAGGTCTGCTCACTAGCCTGTTTGTCAACCAATGGGATTCTGTATTTTGTGTAGAGCCTCGTGGAGGGTCAAGGACATCAGACTCTGTATCTTTGGTCTGTTCCACCTGTATTGTCTGGGTATCAAGCACTATAAATCTAAGACGCTGGAGGAAGTGGGCATCTCAGATTGTGAGTATGATCTGAGGTCCACATCATTAGAGGGGACCATGGACCCTTCCATAAAGTGCCATTGGCTCAGAGCTCTGCCTCAATGGATTTTTTTTTCTTGCAGATTGGACAATTTTCAAAATCCCCACATTACCAATGACATCTTAATTGCCAAATCTGATGGTCTTTTTATCATCTTTATCCTTCTTGATCTATGTGCTACATGTTTCATTCCCAATCACCCTTCCTTCCTGGAAACTATCTTCTCTCTGCATTTTTTTTTTGACACTACTCTCTACTGTCTAAAGAGCTCTTTCTTCATCTCCTTTGTTGGCTCAACAGCATATCACACCCTCCCACCTAAGTGCATTCCCCAAGATTCTTTCTTACTATCTTACCTTTTCATAAATTCTCTCGCCTTATCGGTTTCTGGGGGTTTAATTATCATCTCTTTGCAGATGATTCACATCTATATACCTAGCCTCAGTACCTCTCCTGAGCATCAGTCCTTTGTCACCAATTATCTGAACATTTTGAACAGAATGTCACAGAGACATCACAAATGCACCATGTCAAAAACAGAACTCATTAGGGGTCCAGAAATCTGGGCCTGAAGTCAAAACCTAAATTCAAACCAGGTGACTCTGGACAAGTCATTTAACCTCTGACTGCCTGTTTCCTCAACTGTAAAATGGGGATAATCGTAAACCTACCTCACAGACCTATTGTGAGGATCAAAGGAGATAGTATTTGTAAAGCACTTATCACAGCCCCTGCCACATAGTAGGTGATTAATAAATGCTTATTCTATTTCCTTTTCCCTTCCCTTCTCTTCTGCCCCCTTCACCCTTACTATATTTGTGCATGACATTGTGCTGACTGTATCTTGACCTGAACATTGCAGAGCAATGAAATTAAATACATAATCTCTCAAAACCAAATGTATAAGGAATGTCTAAATTATAAACTATGGTATGTAGTTAGATGGACAACCTCACCAAATAACCAGTCCATTATATTCTCTCTCTCCCCCGACTTCTCCTTTTCATTGTTGTTCAGTCACTTTTTAGTCATGTCCAATTCTCTGTGACCCTATTTGGGGTTTTCTTGGCAAAGATACTGGAGTGGTTTGCCATTTCCTTCTCCAGCTCGTTTTACAGACGAGGAAACTGAGGTAAGCAGGATTAAGTGACTTGTCCAGGGTCACACAGCTAATAAGTGTCTGAGGCTAGATTTGAACTCAGGACAATGAGTCTTCCTGACTCCAGGCACAGCACTGTGCCACCTAGCTGCCTATTACATATATAAATGCATATATATACTCACATTTATATAGAATGTATATATGGATTATATGTGTGAGTGTGTGTTTAAGGTCATCCTTAAATTATCCTTAAATGCCCAGGGTCAAACTTAAATCATACTCTATTCTCTCAGACGCAAACCACTTGGGCCTGACTCTCAGTCTCCCTAAACAATGGCTTATTTTCAATATCAACAACCTTCACATAATTTGCCTTAATTTCAATCTGCTCTGTACAAATGTAACCTTGACTTCACAGGGATTTGTTTTTTCTGTACATTTTCCTTCCATTCAAAGTAAAAAGTTTGGAGAGGAATTGCTGAGGGCATTTAATGGAAAGAAAAGACCTAAGGTCATTCTAATGCTGCAGAATGAAAGAGACATGTGGAGAGAGAGCAATCATACTTTAAGGAGAAGATTCCAAGGGAAGATGCAGGAAAAACACTCCAGAGACCTTAAGTAGGAGACACCAGCATGATGGTTGAAGGTAGCAAGGCTTTGTCTAGCTGACTACCAGAAGGACATTGAAGGGAGCCTGAATACATTGAGTGGTGGTAGGTACAGATAAGAAGTAGGAAACAAATACAATGAGAAAAGACTCTCCCTCCTCCTTGACTTTTGAGACCTAACTCCTTAGGGAGCAATCCAAAATATGGCAGTTGAGCACTCCAGAGAATCACCTTTTGCAAAAGAATGAGTAAGGGCAGTTGAAATTCCCAGGCCTCCTAAGACTGATAAGAAACCCGTTGCTGCTCTCTCTCTCTCTCTCTCTCTTTCTCTCTCTCTCTCTCTCTCTCTTCTGTTTTGTTTCATTTTGTTTCTTCTTTCTTGTGATTCATTCCATTGCTTATAATTCTTCTTTACAACATGACAAATGTAAAAATATGTTTAATATGAATGTATATGTAGAGCCTATATCAGATTGCAGGCTGTCTTGGAGAGGGAGGAGGGAACAGAAGGGGAGAAAATTTAAAACTCAAAAGCTTGTGGAACTGAATGTTGAAATGTTGAATGTTGAAAAATAAAAATTAAAGGAAAGAAAAAAGAAACATGTTGCTTATGATTTTAAAACTGATATTCTTAATTTCATGTTCACTGTAGTAAAGATCCTGGAGAAGCCGAGATTTCAGAATCTGCTCAGGAGTTGCCTAACTGCTCTGGAAAGCTAGCCCTGCATTATGTTGATTGTGATTCTGCTTTAATAAATGTTCTTTAATCTATACGTCAATGTATAATCTTTTCAGGTCATGTGAAGTTGGTAGACATTGTAGTCCTGTGGTACTGGGAGAAACACACCAAACCAGTTATAAATTATAACAGGGATGTTCATCCTCCTTAGACTGGGCAGGACAAGGCAAATAAGAGATAGGAATGGCCTAAGGATGCTCAGTTGGTACTAAGCACATGGCTCATTGAAGTACTGTGCAAACCTGCACAGTATAAGTGAGAAGGGTCAGGGTGAAAAAATGTGAAAGAGTTGGAGTCAGAAGAACTAGAATAAATCCTAATTCTGCTACTGAGTAGTGTGATCTTGGGCAAATCACCTCACATTGTGAGCTTTAGTTTCCTCGTTTACTAAATGAATAGGTGGGATTATCTGGCTTCTAAGATCCCTTCCAGCTCTAAATTTATGATCATATGTGATTCTATGGAGTCAGGAATACCTGAGTTTGAATCTGACCTCAGACACTTACTAGTTATGTGACTCTGGCCAAGTCACTTAACCTCTGCTTGCCTTAATCCACTGGAGAAGGAAATGGCAAACCACTCTAGTATCTTTACAAAGAAAAATCTACGGACAGTATTGTGTTTGTCCTTCGTTCTTGAAGAGGACCATGACATCAGCAAAATGGTGACATGACTTGCAGTTGACTTTGATTTGAGTGAGGGAGGGTTGTGCAAGGTCACCAGCCTCACTTTCTCCTCCAGAGCCATCTGGGTTCAGTGGCCTGATATTCACCAGGATGACTGGAGATGGCCCAGGATGCATTAGGACAGTATAGGCATGCTATGGTCCACAGGGTCAGGAAGAGTTGGACAGCACTGAACTGAACATGAGTTTATCGTCTAGAGCAGTTTGAACTTAGAGCACCACCTGGTGGCTCAACCAAGTAATCACTTTGAATACCTACTCAAATCAGTCACCTAGGGCTACTGAGGAATGCTACTCCTATCTGGGTCAAAGTTCATCAGTTGTAAGCTCATCCTTGGAATTTTTTAAGTTTTGTGAGTCTTTTTAAGTGTGGGGATTTTTCCTTTTGCTAGATTTTTTCTTAATTTGGGGGATATTTTTAAAATAATCTTCATTTTAAGGGTTTTTTCTACCCATTCTTCCCTATAAGTATTTGCTTCCAAGTATTAGATTTGATGTTTGCTATTCCTATTGAGATTCCATCTTTTAACCAATCAAGTGTCTGCCATAAGATTCCAAAACATTGCACATTATGACTATGAGCATATTATTGCTACAGCAGAATTAACTGCTGTTAATTCTATTCAACTATGCCATCAACTTGGTATGGATGTTTTTCTTCTACATTTTCCTGCCATACAACTATATGTAGCTATTTGTTATTGATTAAACTTCCTTTTAAAAAATACTTTTTGTTGATGCCTTCTGTTTTTTACATCATCATAGTTATCCTGAGTATCCCTGCCTCTCCCCCTCCCAGAGAGCCATCTCTTAAAACAAATTGTATTTTTTTAAAGAGGGGGAAAAAATCAACACAACTCACCAATATATTGAAAAAGTCCATAAATATTTGTAGTATGTAACACAATGTCGATCCACAATGTGGATCTCCTACTTCCACAAAAGGATAGAGTGGAGGGTGTCCTCTCATATCTCTTCATTTAAGTCATACTTGATCTTTATAATTTTGTAACATTTCATTTTAATTTTTTTGGTGTGCGGTGGTTCTTTCCACTTACATTGTGTAAGTTATTGTGCATATTGTTTTCTTGGTTCTGCTTATGTTATTCTGTATTAGTTCATGCAGATATTTTCATACTTCTCTGATTTCATCATGTACATCATTTCTTACAGAAGAAAAACATTCTATTTGCATTTATGTAGCACAATTTCTTTAGACATTCCCCAATCTATGAGCATCATTTCATTTCCAGTTCTTTGACAACACAAAATATGCTGCTATAAATATTTTGGTACATATGGACTTTCTTTTGATTTTTTTGGAGTATAAGCTCAGTAATGGAATATGGTTCCAAAAATATAGATGTTTTATTCACTCTATTTGTATAATTCCAAATTTCTTGTCAAAATTGTTATACTACTTCACAGTTGCACCAACAATGAATTAGCATGCCTATCATTCCACAATCCCTCCCATACTGACTGTTGCTATTTTTGTCAACTTTGGCAATTTTCAAGGTATGAAGTAAAACCACAAGATTGTTTTGAATTGCATTCCTCTTATTATTAGTAATTTGGAGTATGCTTTCATGTGGTTGTGAATATTTTACAATTCTTCTTTGGAAAACTATTAGTATTCTTTGGCTACTTGTATATCAAGGAATGGTTATTTGTTATACATGCATGTATGTGTGCATATATATAAAAATTGTTTACATACCTTGGACATTGCTGTTCAGTCATTTTTCAGTTGTATAATTGTGTTCAACTCTTTGTCACCCCATTTGGGGCTTTCTAGGCAAAGATACTGGAGTGGTTCATCATTTCCTTTTCCAGCTCATTTCACAGATGAAGAACTGAGGCAGACAGAGCTTAAGTGACTTGCTCAGAGTCACACAGCTAGTAAGTGCCGAAGGCCAGACTCAAACTCAAGAAAATGAATCTTCCTGATTCTAGGCCCAGCTCTCTATCCACTGTACCACCTAGCTGCCCCATGCCTTAGATATCAAACCCTGATGAGAGACATTTGATACAAAGATTTTTTCCCATTTGACTACTTCCCTACTTATCTGAGGTGCATTTATTTTGTCCATGCAGAATCTTTTCAGTTTCATGTAATCAATGTTATTTATTGTATCTTTTGTAGTGGCCTTCATCTCTTGTTTGGTTAAGAATACATCTCTTTGCTCATAGACTGAGAAATATCTAAATATCTAATGGTGCTTGGAAGTAATCGAATATCACTACGCTGTAGAAAAATATGGATGTGATAAATACAAAGAAACATGGAAAGATTTACATGACTGATGCAACATGAAGTAAGCAGAGCCAAGAAAACAATATACACAATAACTACAACAATGGAAAGAACAACCACACATACCCCCCAAAAAATCAAGAGTGAATATAACAGCTTGATAAACAAGATGAAGGACCAGACATTTTCTCTGATTCCCCTTGACCTCAAACCTTTCCAAAATAGAAATTATGCACCAAACATAAAGAAACTTTAGCTAACTCTGGTTTAGGACACCCAGAATCTAAAAGAAGGTAAAACAAAAACAAACCCATGAACTGACTTCTACACTGAGCTCACTCAGAAACCCTACCTTACACTACTAGCAATGAGGTGGCACTAACCAATCCACACCAGCTTGCTACAGAATCCAACCTTACATACAGGCCTCCCCTCCCTCTTCCCAGTGCTATGGAGATTCCAGCTCCAGGCTGTGCAAGTCTGCTTAGGCCAGGACACATGGCTAATGAGCCTTAGCAGCATTACAAACTACAGTGTTCACTGGATCTAAATAGCCAACACCACTGCAGCATTCTGTGCTGCAAAATATCTCTGCAAGACAGCCAGGAACAGAGAGAAAGAGGGAGAACATGTCTGGGTTGGTAATAGGGCTTAATGCCATATCCCTTCTCCACTCTCCCTCCAGGCCTCAGAAGCCCAAACTATAAAAATTAACCCCACGGCACCAGCATGACAGCTCTCCCAAAACAAAGAACTGAGGAATAAAAGAAGTCCATCAAGAATCCAGGACAGGATTCAGGTGTGTGTGTGTGTGTGTGTGTGTGTGTGTGTGTGTGTGTGTGTCCAGGAAGGGGGAAATAGCACTTCACTAAGCCTGAAAGAAGGTACTCAGCATCCAGCTAAAGCCACTTGGGGCAGATACCTCAGCTGGTATACTGTGAATTGCCTAGCATAGAAGGAGGCTGAAAAGCTTTGAGATTCAGCCCTCAAGGAAACCACCATCAAAGAGGAAGGAGTCAGAAAGTGATAAATAAGGGTAAATAAAGGGGGTGGGAGGAGAGAACTGAAATTACCAAAGATTTCAGGAAGAAGAAAATCCAAAGACATTGGACATAAAAAAATAATTCAACAGAGAAAATATTGAGAGCAGAAATAAATGTGGCCTCCAGATCTAGTAAATGAGATCAGGTATCTATGAATACTATAAAACAAAGGAAAATGATCCAACACTTGATGAGACAGAATACTCTGAGAAATTTGAGAACATGGAACCATATAATACACTGTTTCTTAATGGTTTAAAGGGGACATGAAAATTATGAAAGCAAAATTTATTGCTTATATAGCAAAAATAATGGGCAGAAAAGGAAACTGGAATCTGCAATGACAAGTCTCACCAAAGAAAGAAAAAATTAAAAAATAGATTAGGAATATAAATACACAGAAGTAAAGGACAATCTAGAAGAAGAGGAGCAAAAAAAAAACAATAACATTAAAAGAAAATGTGCTCATTATACAAATAAAATATACTGATCTCAAAAACAGAATGCATAGAGATAGCATATCATGTCTCCCAGAAGAACAGGACACAACAAAAAACCTTCAATAATAATAAAAGAAGTAATAAAAGAGAACTGCCTAGAACTTTTGAGCATAGAAAATCAAATTTCAAATGAAAGAATTCACATATCCTCTCCAGAAAACAACCCAAAGCTACAAACTCTAAGACATAGTAGTTAAATCTAACAGTTCACTTCAGAAACAAATTCTGCAAGCAATCAGGAGAAAGACCTTCAGATACAAAGGAAAGAAATTTTGAATAATGAAAGACATCAACACCTACCAGAAAATGCAGGAGGAAATAGAATAATGTATTCTGAAGATCAACAGAGCCCAAGATACAGCCCAGGGTGACCTACTTTGCAAATATGCACTTAATTATAAATGAAAAAAAGATGGGCATTCAATAATAAGGAAGTATTTGAAACATTCTTAAAAAATGAGACCTAAAGAGATCATTTCCTTCTCAAATGCACCAGACAACAGAAATACAGGAGTATTGACTCAATGTAGCAGCCAAGAAGACCAAAAGCCACAAAGTGAGACCAATAAGAGAGGCCAGTAAGAGACTTCTTTCTAAAAGTAGACAAAGAAAAGGGATGAAGGCATAATAAACACATGACACTCAATCAGTGCTATTGGTGGTGGTGCTGTATGGGACTACATTACAAAATGGCAAGGTGAACGAAAGAGGAGGAGAGGATTAGGAAGACAGAGGAGAGTATGTGATGTATATGGATCAATTTGAGAGTTAGCAATGAGAGGAATATGACCATAGTCATATTCTCAAGAAAAGAAGAAACTCCAGAGGTGGTAAAGAGTTAGGGAGAAAGATTGGAAAAGAGAAGGGAAAGAAGAGATTAGAAGGAGTAGGAGGGGGTCCCACTGATGCAGAGAGATTATGTGTGGAGGGAGGTGTGGCTTTGTGCTTGTTGTGACATGGAAATTTGATGCTTGAAAAGTCTACACATCCTACCTCAGGAGAGAGGTGTTGGGAGGAGTTGGAATACTAGAGGCAACTGGCACCTGAGGGAATGGAAGAGCATGGACCCAGGAAGGATATTTTTGAGGCAAATGAGGGGGAAAAGTAAGAAGGAGAAGGTATAGATCAGTGGTAGGCTACATAATCAGGGGTATTGTGGGGGAGGGTCCCTATCATGGGGCACCCACAATAATTGACCTTGTTCTGGGAACAAAGTCGAAAAGGGGAATCCATGAGGGAAGCTCTATGAGGCAGTGGCAGAAGTGCCCAGAATAGATGCCTTGGAAGCTTTGATTGAATGAGAAATTTAGAAAAAAGAGAAAGATTAGAAAATTATAGGAGTCATGACTCAGAAACATGACTCAGAAAATCAGGGTCTAGAATAGATAGAAAGAGAGGATGGACAACGAAAGAGTGAAAGAAATCCTTTTCAGAAAAGGGCATAAAAAATGAAATTTTAGAGGGGAGGAGCCAAGATGGCGGCATGAAAACAGGGACTCACTTGAGTTTTTCCCCAAATCCCTCCAAACACCTGTAAAAAATGACTCTAAACAAATTCTAGAGCTACAGAACCCACAATATGACAGAGTGAAACAAGTCTCCAGCCCAAGATGGCCTGGATGGTCACTGGGAAGAGTCTATTGCATCATGCTGGGAGTGGAACACAGCCCAGCATGGGCTACACCAGGACAGATCAGGCCCCAGGCCAGAGGAGTTCAGGCGGAACAGGCCTCAGGGCACGGAATCACTGGCAGCTGTGGCAGTTTCCAGATTTCTCAAACCACAAATGCCAAAGACAATGTAGCAGGTCAGTGGGAAAACCGTTGCACCTGGGTGAGAGAAGGGCACAGTTCAGCCCCAGCCCCAGGGCAGCAGAGGTGGCTACAACAGCCACAACAGCAGCAGTGGTGGTGGCAGCAACGGCAGCACCAGCAGTGGCTGTGGCTATGGCTGCTTCCAGAGCTCTAGGCCCACAGACAGGGGAGAGAATCACGCAGCTGACCGAGCAAGAGTGCAGGGATCTCTTTGCTGGTGCTAAGGCAAGGTTCTCTTGCTTTGCCCTGCTTGGATCTGGATCACAGTCCTGGTTGGTGGTCCTTGGGGGAGGAGGAGCACTGCTGTGGCAGAGCTTGTGGTGGCTGTGGAGAGAGAGTCTTCCTGGTAGTTACATGGCAGAAAGGAGCGCTTACACTCCCAGACCAGAGCACAGGCCAGGAGAGGATAGAAGCTGCTCTGAAAACAGCAGTGCAAAACCCCTGAAGCTTGGGACAGAGCACTCTCCACTCTGGAATCAGTCATACACTGACCAAGAGTTCAAAAGTCAAGTAGTTGGCTGGGAAAACGAGCAGACAGCATAACAGGACTCAGACTATAGAATCTTACTTTGGTGACAAAGAAGATCAAAACACACAGCCAGAAGAAGTCAACAAAGTCAAAGATCTTATAACAAAAGCCTCCAAGAAAAATATAAATTGGTCTCAGGCCATGGAAGAACTCAAAAAGGATTTGGAAAATCAAGTAAGAGAAGTAGAAGAAAAATTGGGAAGAAAAATGAGAGTGATGCAAGAAAACCATGAAAAACAAGTCAATGACTTGCTAAAGGAGACCCAAAAAAATACTGAAGAAAACAACACCTTAAAGAATAGACTAACTCAAATGGCAAAAGAACTCCAAAAAGCCAATGAGGAGAAGAATGCCTTGAAAGGCAGAATTAGCCAAATGGTAAAGGAGGTCCAGAAGACCACTGAAGAAAATACCACCTTAAAAATTAGATTGGAGCTAGTGGAAGCTAGTGACCTTATGAGAAATCAAGATATTATAAAACAGAACCAAAAGAATGAAAAAATGGTAGACAATGTGAAATATCTCATCGGAAAAACCACTGACCTGGAAAATAGATCCAGGAGAGATAATTTAAAAATTACTGTACTACTTGAAAGCCATGACCAAAAAGACATCATCTTTCAAGAAATTATCAAGGAAAACTACCCTGATATTCTAGAACCAGAGAATAAAATAGAAATTGAAAGAATCCACCTATCACCTCTTGAAAAAGATCCCAAAAAGAAAACTTCTAGGAATATTGTAGCCAAATTCCAGAGTTCCCAGGTCAAGGAGAAAATACTTCAAGCAGTCAGAAAGAAACAATTTGAGTATTGTGGAAACACAATCAGAATAACACAAGATCTAGCAGCTTCTACATTAAGGGATTAAAGGGCTTGGAATATGATATTCTGGAGGTGAAAGGAGCAAGGATTAAAACCAAGAATCACCTACCCAGCAAAACTGAGTATCAAGTTCCAGGGCAAAATATGGATTTTCAATAAAATAGAGAACTTTCAAGCTTTCTCCATGAAAAAACCAGAGCTGAATAGAAAATTGGCTTTCAAATACAGGAATCAAGAGAAGCATGAAAAGGTAAACAAGAAAGAAATCATAAGGGACTTACTAAAGTTGAACTGTTTTGTTTACATTCCTACATGGAAAGATGATGTGTGTAATTCATGAGACCTTTCTCAGTATTACGGTAGTTGAAGGGAATATACATATATAAAGGGAGAAGGCACAGGGTGAGTTGAATATGAAGGGATGATATCTAAAAAATAAAATAAAATTAAGGGATGAGAGAGGAATATATTGAGAGAGGGAGAAAGGGAGAGATAGAATGGGGTAAATTATCTCACATAAAAATGGCAAGAAAAAGCTGTTATAATGGAAGGAAAGAAGGGAAAGGTGAAAGGGAATGAGTGAACATTGCTCTCATCAGATTTGGCTTAAGGAGGGAATAACATACACACTGAACTGGGTATCTTACCTTACAGGAAAGTAGGGGAGAAGAGGAGAAGAGCAGGGGATGATAGAAGGGAGGGCAGATTGGGGGAGGAGGTAGTCAAAAGCAAACACTTTTGACAAGGTACAGTGTCAAAGGAGAAAACTGAATAAAGGGGGACAGGATAGGATGGAGGGAAATATAGTTAGTCTTTCACAACATGACCATTATGGAATTGTTTTGCATAATGATACATGTATAACCCATATTGAATTAATTGCCTTCTCAAGGAGGATGAGTGGGGAGGGAAGAAGGGAGAGAATTTAGAACTCAAAGTTCTAAAAACGAATGTTTAAAAAATTTTTTTTTTACATGGGAAATAACATATACAGGCAATGGGGTATAGAAATCTATCTTGCCCTACAAGAAAGTAAGGGGAAAGGGTTATCTCCCTCATAAAGCGGGAGAGTAGGGTGATAAAGGGAGGGCAGACTGGGGAAAGGGGCAATCAGAATACACGCCATCTTGGGTTGGGGGGAGGGTAGAGATGGGGAGAAAATTTGTAACTCAAAATCTTGTGGAGAGGCAGCTAGGTGGTGCAGTGAGCAGAGCACCAGCCCTGGAGTCAGAAGGACCTGAGTTCAAATCTAGCCTCAGACACTTGACACACTTACCAGCTGTGTGACCTTGGGCCAGTCACTTAACCCCAATTGCCTGCCTTCCCCCTTCCAAAAAAAAATAATTTTTTTTTAAAATCTTGTGGAAATGAATGACGAAAGCTAAAAATAAATTTAAAATCTTTGAGTCACCAAAAAAAATGAAATTTTTAAAACTAATTAAAAGGACTAGTTGAAGTGGAAGAGAAGGAGAGGGAATATCCTTCTGAGAGAGAAAAATGGAGAAGAGAGAATTATGCAACCAGATAAAAGCAGGAAAGGAAAAGGAACTAATAACCAAACTCCAAAGGGAAAGGGGCAAATTTTGGAAAGAAGGAATCGGGGTAACACAAAGAGAGCCTTTGAAAATAGAGCTACTTTAAAAAAAGAAAAAAGCTAAAGGAACTGAAGAAACATAATATTGTGTTTACAGCAAAAGAGGGAAAAAACAACTTTAAAAAAAACAATACAAGAGACAGATGAAAAAAATATATAAATCTAACTCATATAACTTTGAATGTGAATGGATTAAATAATTGAATAAAAGAAAATCCTAGACAAGATTGCTCTTCCTCTTTCCAGAGCAGTATTGAATTGTCATAAAAATGGCTCAGAGATGTTGGAAATCTGACATGAGTAGTCAGATCCATAATAATGTAACTGTTGATCAGTACTGGCAAACCTCTTGCCCTGAGATAGGAAACTGCCATTTTACTTGGGTCCCTCTCAATTGGCAGATTCTTTTCTTCTGAAATGGTTCAGAGCACTCCTTCTCAAAAAGGGTATTTGGGAGGCATCTTGATTTCTAAAAGCATGGGAAAAATGAAACTGTCACTAGATGACTATATTTGGTCTATAATTATCTGGAAGAAAGGCAATCTCTTCGTTTACTTGGTGGTAATTCTGTGTCAATGGGTAAGGGACAGAGAAAGTCCTTATTAAGCCACTGTGGGGGAAAAAATGGAATAGCTCCTCCACAGAATCATGTAAGAGGACAAAGACTTTGTATCATTTCCCTGTTATTGCTCTCAGGGAGGGAGTCTTTAGCACATGGGCCAGGGAATACTGAGGGGGTGGTGGTACAGAAAGATTCTCTGTATCAAGATAGGTTACATGCAAGAGACTTGTGCTATTTTATCCATTTTACTACAGATGTCTCTTGGGAACAACGAAGAATTGTTGACTGTACCAGACGTTTCCCTTCTGTGACCCCGATTTTCCTGGAGCTCTTGAGCTCATTTTCACCACCTCACAACAGAAGAAGTGATGTAAGCCCAGCTCTAAAGCCAGCACCCTCTTAGCTAAAGTTCAATATTAATGAAGTACGTGAGTCACTGAACAAAAAAAGTTTACTTTGATCGAACACAGCAAGAATATACAAAAAAGGATGCAGCGGCCCTTAGCTTCGTCTGGAGGCAAGTCCCCCTCGTCTCCATCTGGAAATGCATCCTGTCCATCAATCATCAGATCAGAGCATGGAGATGTATGTGATCTCTGGCACCCACCAAGTCTGAGAGGGATAGCGTCTGCTTAGCCTGGGCTTTTTTACTAACCCTAGGCCAAGAAGCTATGTCAGAGAACCTGGGAATAATCAGGTTTAATAGGAAAAGAAAGTTTCACCACAGAAGCCACTAGGGAATCTGAGGGCAAAGGAAGTTGTGGGGCAGTGGGGGAGAAAGCTGTGTCAGGGTAAGGAAAGCTGCATCAGGAAACCAGAAGAAGAAAACCATGACTCTACTAGAGGTATATCATCATCAGAGTTCTGGTGTTCTTAATGTTACTCTAGTTCATTGTCACTAACTTGAACTAGTAGACCCGCCATGGACTGCAAAGATTTGACATCACCCATGACGGAGAATAGTAAAAACTTGACATTTGATCCTTCCAAATTGGCTTAGAATTTCTTACATTTTTGTTTTGTCTTGGTTTCAGTTTCTTTTTCCTTTTATTCCATTTAGTACTATCCATGATGGGAAGAGAATCCAGGAAAAATCTTATTGGCATCTAAATGGTAGGAGATCCTCTAGAAGAGCCTTAGGACATTGCCACAAAAGGGTGGTATGTGATAGGAAGAGGATTTCCCAGACGCAACATCTTTCCTCCCACTCACAACATGGGGAAGCTTTCCTGAAAGATGACAAGGGGCAGCTTTGATTGACCTTTGGGGCAGATTTTATCTACCTTTTTGATTGACCTCATCTTCTGTGACACAGCTTCCTAGTCACTGAAGGACATAAAACATCCCAGCTACATGTAATCATCTATTCTTCTCAAACTTGGTGGGTACCTAAGACCATATAAGCTGCCACACCCTGATGACTTACTGAACAGACATGTTTCTTCAACTTTTATCTTGTTGTAGTAAAAGAAGGACTGGATTTGGGATCAGAAGACAGAGGCATGAAAAGAAAGCCCTTTTTTTCTGAGGCCTGGGGCTGTGTGAATTGTCATATGAAAGGAAGGGCTCAGGGTCCTTAGCATGTTCAGGAGTGTGTAATTAAAATTGCCAAGGCCACAGATTTCCTTGAAGGTAATAAGGTGTAGTGCTAGACTTGATTTCTGCCTATGTTAGCCTTTCTGTTAGAAGTCTGATATCAAAACTCTGTCTTTGGTCTAAACTGATCCTAGAAGGGAAGCCAGTGTTTAATGGCTACAGCACATTTCATGTGATCTGCATAGGTATACCTTACCAGGAAATAGGGAGTATCTACAGTTACAAAGGTATCATGAAAGAAGTATTTCTTGGTTAGAGGAGCATTTTGAGCTGTAAATATACTCTGTCATGATAAAGACTATGGAGTGTTCTTGCCCAACAAGTAAAATAAAAAAGCAAATTCCTGGGAAAGGGAATGAATCCCATATTCTGGAGTTTGTAGAGAACTTTGGGAAGAGAAAGGGGAAGGAAAAAGAACTGCAGAGTAAGTAATGATCAAGAAAGGGGACTGGGATGAATTAATGATGGCCATCTGATGGGTAAAACTGCACCGCGTGAAGCTGCAGAGCAATGCAAGGCAGCCAAAGGAGCTGTAAAAGGAGCACCAATGTGGAGGAGTAGCAGCATTTGGGGATCTCTACCCAGACCCTGAGACTGTACAGACCTTTATGAGGACTGTTAATTGGTGGGCATCTCTATTTTTATATCCTCTGACAGAGCCCAGCTGGTTTCCATTTACCCTTAAATAAATATATTTATATTTAATATTGTACTTTTAAGAAGAGTTGACAAACTATACCCTGAGGGAGGACAGGGAGAGGAGAGGGTAGTGTCATATATTGACATTCCCAACTCATCCAGGTGGGGGCAGCAAACCAAAGTAGAGAGAAGTCCCCCAAAGGGTACCCAAATCCACATCAGGAGAGAACCACTGAGCCAAGGGTTACACATAGAAGTCATTCTAGTGGATTAGTATTTTGTAGGTTATGTGAATTTTTAAATAAATGAACTGTTGTTTTCTTTTACATAAGGAAACAAAGTCCTGAGCATCCATTGTTCTTTCTTCACTCTCTTAAAATTCTCAAA
Source organism: Trichosurus vulpecula (assembly GCF_011100635.1). Lineage (NCBI taxonomy): Eukaryota > Metazoa > Chordata > Mammalia > Diprotodontia > Phalangeridae > Trichosurus > Trichosurus vulpecula. The sequence goes on from NC_050578.1 coordinate 58,125,155, forward strand.
GGACCAGAACTTCCCAGTTCTGAGTGGATTGCAAAACGCCTTATGAGTCACTTGGTCCAACACCTGCATTAAATAGGATCACCCCAATACCAATTCCACTAAGATTTTATCTGGCTCATTTTTCTTCACCTCTAATGATGCTGGCTCACCAGCTTCACAGGGCCACTTAGCAGAAAGACACTATTCATTTCATCACTTACAGGTAGTTTCCTTTAGGTAATGTTCAATTTCACAACCCAAAGCTGTCATGGCCAAGGTGAAAATGGTTGCTTCTTCACATGCTTAAGTACACTGGATTCTTTTATTAAGTAATGTAATATAAGGGCTGTGGATTAAACAATAAATACACGCCAATATTAATCTTCAACAATATTCAATAGTTTTTGACAGAAACAAATGTTTTAAAAATAATTTTGCTTTAAAAAACATAAAAATTATGTAGAACCAATGACACATAGATTGTGGAATACTCCTTTTTTAACCTTAGATATTTTTTACCTACACCATTACAGCAAAGTTATAAATTGTAACCTATCAAAAACAGGTGAAGGATATTTTTTTATTATCCAACCTACTGAAAGTGGTGCTCTTAATTCTACTAAGAAAAAAAAAACCTGATATATCCATACAATGCCAAGGTTGAAAATGTGAGAATATCTAGATGATTGACTAAATTTACAATTTTAAAGTAAATATTTAATGATGATTTAGCCCTGAAGAAGGCATGAGTATGTGCATTTCTTTCCTTTTTTTGCAGAGGTGGGAGACTATAGTTGTGAAGCATCTCATATACTGCCAGATTTGGTTAAAATGTTGGTTAGTTTTACTGAGGCCTGTTTTTCTCTCTTTTTTAATTCTCTGTTATAAGGGGTGGTTTATTGTTTAGCAGAAAGAAGAGGAGTTGTAATAATAAAAACAAAATATGTATTTTTAAAAAATTTAAATATACATTTGATAAGATTTAAACAGTTTTGGATACATAATTCATGTACTGATCTTATGTAAGTAAAATGACTTAAAAAAATTAGTGAAATAATTTGCACATGTGCTGCCAAAATTAGTAAGGAATTATTTTGAATCTTCAGACGGCCTTGGAAGAATTAGCTAAATGATAATAATCCACAAACTTTACAAAGAGTTTTATGTACATGGTTTCATTTGATCTTCAAAAAACCTCCATCAGACAAGTAGCACAACTATTATCATTGTCAACATACAGATAAGGAGACTGAAGTTCAAACACCTTAAATGAATGATTTGCCCAAAGTCACATACCTAATAAATGACTGTCAGATCTTGCACAATCAATGGATTAATGTAAAAGCATGTATGAAGTTGTATGTCAGGCACTATGCTGGAGATACAGCTAAAAAAGAAATGAAACAAACCTAACTCTCAAGAAGCTTACGTTCAGACAAATACATATGAAAGTATATATGGAATCAACATAAAGAGCTAAATAAAAGGTCATTAAACATAAGATATTTGGGGAAGGTGGACATTAGCTGTCATAGGCATCAGGATAGGTTTGGGGTTAAAAATGGTATGTGAGTTGAGAACACTATGAGGTCTCAGTGATCCTTCCACTAAACAAGGTAACTCACTGATGACTGTGAGCTCCTAGAAAGCAAGCACTAATTTTTGCCTCTTTTTGTATCCTTAGCACTTACCAAAGTGGCTGGCACATAGTAGGTGCTTAACAAATGTTTATTGATTGATTGATAGCAGTTACTTCCTTATCCACTTATACAACCAATAGTTGGTCATTTAGCAGGTAAAATCTCTTTCTAGATATACACAAATATAGTTTAATTATATCATACAGAATCACAATTTCAGAGATAGAAGGATCTCAGTGGCCAATGTAGTCCAACCCATACCTCAAAAGGAATCTCCACTACAATATATTGGACAAGTGTTTACCCAGTCATTACTTGAAGACCTGAAATAGGGATAAATTCCTCTTCTAGGAGGCTCTAACTATTAGGAAGTTTTTCCTTACATCATGCCTAAATATGCCTTTTTGGAATTCCCATCCATTCATTGTTCCTTGCTATGACCTCTGTGGCCAAGCAGAATACGCTAATCCCTCTTATTGTTATTATGTTGCCCATCCCACCCACCCCTGGCCCCCAAGGTTTCTTTTCTCCTTCAAACAATCCTCATATATATGTAAGCTAAGTTAACTCCCATTACCAGTCATTGCTAGAAAGAAGACTCTCCAATACATATAGTTTTAATTAAAACTTCACTAAGATTTTTGGGTCATATAGTATGAGCCTAGTGTTATGGAAAGTATAGTGAATTCAGAGTCTAAGACCCTGGGTTTGAATCCAAGCTCTACCTGTATGACATTAGACAAGTCACCACCCTTCTCTGAGCCTCTCTTCCCTCATCTATAGAAAGAGGAGTTTGAATCTTGTTGTACCCATATTTTTTAAGGAATCCTTACTAAATCATCCCCAATAAATTTCTATCCAGTTAAAAAAAAAAGAAGAGTTTGGCCTAAATCAGAGATGCTTAACCTTTTTCGTGGGTCATGGACACCTTTGGCAGTCTGGTGAAGCCCATGGATCCCTTCTCAGAGTAATGCTTTTAAATGAATAAAATATATAGGATTACAAAAGAAAATAATTATATTGAAATAAAGTTATCAAAATATTTTTAAAACCCAAGTTCATGTGCCCCCAGTTAAGATCCCCAGGCCTAAACGATCTTTAAGGGCCCTTCTGTCTGTCTATGATCCCTCTTGCTCTTACATGAGAGCTAAGGATGCTGTCAGTTCTTTTCATTTAGTTCTTTCCTTTGATTCCCCTGAAGGCCTCACTAAAGTCAGTCTCAGTAATTTTATTTCCAGGAAAGCAAAAACAAAGAACCACTTACAGGCCATTGAAATAAATCACTGTCAGTTTTGTAGAAAATTGCAGCAGCTATGTTTGAGCAAGTTATTAAATTAATTATCTTGCAAATATTAAATAATCACTGGCACCTCCAAGCCTCTTCACTGGACTTCCCAATTTTTGCTTCTTTCCTCCTTTTACTGAACAATAATCTCTTTGTTAAAACGATACCTGTTGAAAACTCTGGGGCGGCTTGTAAGTGACACAAGCCTTTTCAACCATTTCCAGGATGACCCCACCCCTCCCTCAAGAATCTGCTCAAGTAGAAAGGGTTCGAACAGGCATGTGCTTGTGAACTGCTTTTGGCCTACTTCTTGCCATCTCCACCCTACCTCCTCCGTGCTTTTCTTTTTTTTTCCTCAAGGCATTTAATTTAAGAAGAGTCAAAGAAGACAAGATGACTCCTTCCCATTCAGAGGAGGAAAATACTTAAACTGGTTTCAAAAGAGATTACATTTTAGGAGTGAAGGAGAAACGATCCTTTCCAGCAAAGGATCAAAGAATTATTGTTAATATCTGCTTGGTGTTCATTAGACAGGTTGTCTAAAAAAATAGGAACATTGTACAAACTTGGTTGTCACATTCCCAGGAACTTCAGGGTATAGGATCTTTGTTATCCAAAGAATGAGTTTACTTAGAAAAATTATATGGAGCTAGTTAGGCTCCCAATGGTTTTTCAAGACTGATCTCAACAATTTTTCCAGCCATCTCTACCCTTAAATTTACCCTACATAATAGCTACTCTGGGAAGTTTAGGCACAATGAAGGTTTTAAAAAAAAAAGTTTTGCTACTTTAAGAGTCTATGACTCCCTGGCAAAAATGACAAAATCCTTAGGGTAAATGACATCTAGAGGAATATGTCTAGGAAATATAAAAGCTCTATGAGCAAGTCAACAAACATTTATTAAATGCCTACTATGTGCCAGGCACTGCGCTAAACACAAAGGATACAAAAAAATAGTGCCCACCCTGAAGGAACTCACAATCCAATGAGGGTGGACAACATGCAAAACAACTATATACAAACAAGATATATACTGGATAAATTGGAGATAATATTAGAGGGAAGACTAGGAAAGGACATAGTTTGACTCAGTGTGTTCGTGGAAGAACAGTAGCTAGCTGCTGCAACCACCTCCTAGAAGAATGGAACCATACAATCATAGACTATGAAAGCCAAAAGGGACCTCAAAATTCATCTACCCCAACCTCCTCGTTTTACTGATAAAGAAACTGAGGCCTGAAAAAGTGAAGTGATTTGTACAGCTAATCAAGAGACTAGAACTGAATGACATTTTAATCCTCAATGTCTAGGAGGCAATTATGCAAACTGAACAGTTAAGAGAAAGCAACCCTTCCTTCCATCTACTGGGAATGTGCCTTGTGTTAAGCTCACAAAGCTGTCCTCTATAACACCTCCCCATAACAGGCAAAAGCCTAGGAACCAGTTATATTCCTTGTTTCTTTGTTTTCATCTCCCACTTACATTTCACCCCTTGCAATTTGTCAGCTATTTTCATCATTCAATATAAACTGACCTCCTAACTGCCAAGCCAGCTGTCCTCTTCTGGGCCCCTTTCTTTCTTGGCCTCTCTGTGACATTTGCCCCTCCTATAACCCTAGATACATTTTCATCCCTTCATTTATGAAGATGCTCTCTCCTGATTCCCCTTTACATTTCCGGCTGCTTCTTGTCATTCTTTACTGAATTATTATCTGCATCCTACTCCCTATGTATGGTAGTACTTCACAGATCTGTCTTAGGCCTATTTCTTTTTGTCACTATACCTTCTTTTTCAGTGACCATCATTATGTCCCATGGGTTGAATATCAACTATCTAGACAGAAAACTATATGGAAAACTCTATACAGACCACTCTCCAAGCTATAAATCCTGCCCTAGTATCTCCCCTGAACTACAGTTCCACATAACCAAGCACTTATCAGATATCTCCAAGTGGATGTCTTGATAGCACCTCAAACTCAAAAATCATTCTCTTTTTCTCCAAACCTTCTCCTCATCCTAACTTCAGATATTTTCTCTCTCTTGCTCCTCCCCCCTCCCATAAGTTTCCAAGTCTTATCAATTTTACTTGCATAATATCTCCCCTAATTGTCCCTTTCTCTAGACACATGGAAGCAACACCCAGCCCAGGTCTGGCCCTCATCACTTCTTGCCTTGACTATTACAATAGCTTATTAAGTGGTCTTTCTAACTTAAAACTGTCCCCTCTCCAGTCTATCCTCTAAAAAGCACCCAAATCCATATATAGGTCTGACCATGTCACTCCTCTGTTTAAGAAACTGCACAATTCCCTCTTGCTTCTAGGAGAAAACATACCCTCATCTCTTAGCACTTAATGCCCTTCACTTCTGGTTCCAGCTTTTTACCTTTTCAGGCTTATTATTCTCCTTTACATTCCAGCCAAGCAAGCCTACATGCTAGTCCTCACATGTGATATCCTAATGTCTTGTTTCCAGGTCTTTGCCTAGGCTTTTGGGGCAGCTAGGTGGCACAACAGATAGAGCGCCATGCCTAAAATCAGAAAGATTCATCTTTCTGAATTCAAATCTGGCCTCAGACACTTATTAGCTGTGTGACCCTTGTGGAACGTTTTATACCATTTTATATCATTTTTAATTTCAACCAGACCCAGAGCCTGAATTAATGAGTCACTGGAAGAAGATCCAGGACCTGGGCTTCTTTGTTCTCTAAAAGTTTGCTCAGGAAATACCCTTACCATTCTCAACAAGGCCAGATTAGACTGACCTAAGGACATCCTTACCCCTGTTAGCCATTAAAGGATGAGACCCTAACTCCAAGGGAGAATATTAACTGACCTTTGTCAACATTCTTTACAACCTTATTCCATTAAGGAAAATCTTGTATCATGGTTAAACATACACGGGGGTCATAAACATGAGGTAATACAGGCTTGCTGGGTCTGCTAAAATAACATATATAAGTTTTCCCATTGCTTTGTTCAGACAGCCAGAGCTTGTGCTCTGACTCCTTGTACGTACAACTAAGCTAGCTTAGCTATGCTTTAAGGGAAAATAATAAACAACATGGATTTTTCTATCACCTAGCTCTGTTGTTTCCTTCAACCAAATTTTCAGGTTTAACACCCTGGGCAAGTCACTTAATCCTACTTGCCTCAGTTTCCTCATCTGTTAAGTGAGCTGCAGAAGGAAATGGCAAACCACTCCAGTATCTTTGCCAAGAAAATCCCAAACAGGGTCATGATGAGTCAGACATAACTGAAACAATTGAACAACAAGCACAGGCTTTCCCCCATGCCTGAAAAGCAGAGCCTCCTTCCATCAACCTCGCAGAATCCTCCCCCTTTCTCCAAAGCAAAACTCAAAAATCATCTCCTCCAAGAATACTCACAGATTGCAATGCCCTCTTTTATCCTCCCAGACTGCAGTACCCTCTCCTCCCCAGATATTACTTGTATCTCATTTGTATAGCACCCCTTTTTACTACTCCTTCCATTGCATTGGCGCATAGTTTACATTTACTTTGCTCACAGGAACTGTTTCTTTTTTGTCTTTGTGTGCCTAACAAATAGCATTACCTGGCTCATGGTAGGCACTTAATGCATGCTTTTTACTATTATTATTATTTTTAAAACAACAACAATAATAATACCTAATAATTATATAGCACTTTAAGGTTTAAAAAGTACTTTATTTTGTTGCATGAATGAAATGAGTATGGTGGTGGATTGTGGGATTAGCATTTGGGTCAACTTTTTCATATGCTGGAAGATATGCAGATTTTTTCTCAAATAAGATTGAATTATTCTAAAAGATATTCTGATACTAATACATAACAGAAACGTATTCTATATGGAGTTGAATGGGATGGATAATTGTGAAGACTTCACAGGGTATGTCTAATGGAGAGGTTTTGGGATTTGATTTGGCTTTGTGATTTTGGAAGGTGAGGGCCTGGAACTGTGAACATGCCCTTTCCCCTCTCTCTCAGATGTTAGAAGATAATGAACTTCCTGTGAGCTATTTGTTCTCTGATCCAGGAAGGGTCTCTCCTTCCCCCACCCCACTTCTTCTCCTAGACTTTCAGACACCACCCTGGCAGTTGAGTTCTGATAGGGAAAAACCTGAATGGACAGGATCAATCTTGGTCCTCTGTGTAGTTTTGGTGCCTAGACTGTAAGCCCACCTTCCAGCCAATGGTGAGAAGGGATAGAGGGGGGTGGGAATCTTTTCATTAAGACTGTAAATTAAGGCAGGTTCCCTTTTACCTCGCCTCCTCCATTATGGAGGTGTGCCCAAATCTTGCAAGGTTTGTAGAATAAATTTACTTTGTTTCTCTTAAAGATGTCTCTCCTATTATTTAAAAATTCTGTCCCATACAGATTGCTGAATCTGAGGACAAAGTCATGTTTTAAATCCCCATCAAGCCAAAACTTAATGTTGTTTCTATTTAAGAAAGCTCTTCTTCTGAAGAAATTATGGAAAGCTATTAATTTTTTTTAGCAGTTTGAGGGTTTATTTAACACAAATAAAAATATGCAAAGCTTTTTACTCATTTTCTTCACTCCTCATTCTAGCATCTGGTTTGACGATCTCGATGGCTAGCTGAGCTGCTCTCTGAACAATGACTTTCCGATTCTTAGAGGAAACGTGTGAGCAATCTCAGCACATTTGTTGCACACCAGAAGCACTTCTAGGTCTTTGACACTGTGCACCAAAAGCTTCTTGAATCCACTTGGTAACACGTGTTTTGTCTTCTTATTGCTTCCATAACCAATACTGGGCATCCCATCCTGTTGTCAGTGCCTCTTGGTTGACACCAGTTTCTCTTGATCTTGACATATCTGTCTGACTGGGGTCGGATGAACCTCTTGGTCATCTCCTTGATGGTTTTAGACTTCATGAGGGGTCTGAGGGCAGGCATGGTGCCAGCAAAGAGATAGCAGTCCCTTCACGGGAAGCATTAACAGAAAGAGAGAGAGAAGGAAAAAAAGGATATTAATTTTTAAAAGAATCAAAAAGCATTTTTTAAATGTTTGCTATGTGCAAAGCACCTTGCCAAGTGCAAAGAGAAAAACAAAAGAATTCCAGCCTTCAAGGCGCTTACCTTCTAATTGTTTTTCAGTGGGGTTTTCTTGGCAGATACTAGAGTGGTTTGCCATTTCTTTCTCCACCTCATTTGGCAGATGAGGAACTGAAGGAAACAGGGTTAAGTGACTGTTAAGCTAATCAGGGCAGGATTTTTTTTTTCTGTTCTTTTCTTTTGGGATGCTAAGGCCATCAAGTGCCTTTAATGGGTCTCTACTTTGTTTGAATGGGGCAGGTAAAGTCGACCCCTTTTTGTTTTGGAGTGTTTCACAGCACTAAGGCAATGGGGAGTCATTGATTGGAAACAATGTATATGATGTAGTACTAGGGATTGAAGAATTTTCCCACACCCTGCTAGTGATTGAAGAACTAACTTTCCCACACCCTAAATGGTAGGCCCTCAACCCTCAGGGTTCTACTGAGCTGGATTGAATCTGAGAGCCTTCATGGAGGCAAGATGGAGATTATATACACAAAGATTGTGGGAGAGATTGAGGGGTGGTCTGGGGTGACTAGAGGAGGGGTTTAGGGAGGGACTTGAGGAGGAGTCTAAGGAGGAGCTTGATGGGACTGAGATGAGGTCAGACTCCAAGGTGGAAAAGAGCTGAAGGCTACATGGAAATGACAGACAATAGAAGGCTAGGGTATAGATATTTTGATCAGGATTAAGGGTGGGAAACAGCTGGACAATAGAGGGCTAGGCTAGGTAGAGACTTGGGCCCAAAGATAATGCAAGGCCCATGGCCTTAGGGGAAGGCCAGATCCAGTTGGAAGACTCAAGGACAGTTCAAGGGAGCTCCCAGAGACTGTACTCCAGGTTCAAGGGGGTTCCCAGAGACTGTACCCTCATCAGTGGCAGTTAGTTAAAAGATGCTGTTGACAATGTCAGGGATGATTGTTCCTTTTCAAAAGGAACGCTCCCCTTAATGATGGCTGGGGGGGCACAGCTGGAAGCTAGACTGGTGATTTGGGGGATAATGCTATTCCCAACCTTCTTGGGCTCAATATCCTGAGTCGTCATCACAGTGGTCTGCAGGGAGGCTATAGTTAAGGTGGTGGTGTTTGATTCAATTCAGCCTTCTGCCTCTTCTTCAAATTAAATTGTTCCTTCAGCTAGGCTAAGCTAGCCTTGTGTGTCTCATCCATAGCATTTGGTATTCATGGTGATAGGGATGGCAGGGCCTTTCCATCCAGTAGTAGCTCCTGTGGAGGATGGCCATAGGAGCCAGATTGGAGGCAGGGCTATTCTTCTGAGTGGCACTGGAGTTTACTGAATAATATGGTCAGGTCCTGATCTTATAAAAATCACTTTGGCAGCTGTATGGAGGATGAATCAGAGAGGGGAAAGACTAGAGGCAGGCATGCTAATTAGGAGGCTACTCTAGCAGTCCAGGCCAGAGGCAAAAAGTTTCTGAATGAGGGTAATGACTATATGAATAAAGAGAGGGAACAAATATGAGAGGGAGATATGGAGGTAAATAAATTACAAGATTTGACAACTGGCGAGATATGCTGGATGTACATATTTATTTGTTTATTGTCACCCCCAATGGATTGTAGACTTTTTGAGGGCAGACACTATCTTTTGGTACTCTCAGCACTTAGCAAAGTGCCTGACACATAATAGGCACTTAATAAGTGTTTATTGACTAATTAATCCAGAAAAGAAATTTCCAAACTATTAACAAAACTCAGAATAGCTGGAATCTATGAAAGTTTTTATTTTTCCTAAAACTTTAGGGCCATCTCTTGTTTTTTAAAAAAAATGGTTTCCTAACCACTTTGTTTAGCATTTTTCTTGCTGCCTTAACCCATCAACACCATTCCTCTTTTTCACACTTCTCAGCCTACATCTTTACTTCTTAATTCTCTTACCTCTAGCTTTCTTATTTTTTAAATTACTTGGCTTGATGTTTCCAGTATTATGTGATTCTTTTTCAAGTGTTTTTAAAGATCAAATTCCTAGACTTGTTCAAAAAAAGGTGGAACTGGGGAATTTTTTAACTCCCTACCCTTTAGTTCTCTTTGCTGTCCTATTTTTCAACTCAATAACAAATAGTCAAATTTCTGGAAATAAAATATGGATCTGCCTCTTCACTGACTCTCAATCTTCTCAGTTCTTTCTCTCCCTACTCTTGGGTGCAATCTCTTCAATTTCGTCTTCAGCCTTGTTTATGCAAAGCAACAAAGATATACAATGATTCTGGCATAACATTTGGTACCTTCAGTATACCTTGAACTTTCACCTCACCTCTCTGGGTCAACGAGTTGTAACAGATGATCTTAACTAATATCATAAGGTTCTTAACACAAATTTTATTAGTGCATACTTATTGAATTGGGTCCCCTCCTGCTAGGTAAACAAGTGGCTGTCTTCGGTTTTTACATGTTACCCTATGTTGAAATTATGTAGCAAGTTAAATTTCTAAAGCTGGCAATGCAGGAATAGACAGTTAAAAGTATCAATCCCAATTCCAAAAGATTCATGATGAAAAAATCTGTCTGCCTCCAGATAGAAAACTGATGGATGCTGAGTGAAGATTGAAACATTTTTTCCTCTTTCCTTGTTTTTCTTGCTTTTTTTTTCAGAACATGACTATGTGAAAATGTTTTGTATAATTTCATATGTATAGTAGGTGGGAAAGGATATGGAGGGAGGGTGAGAATTTAGAACTGAAAATAGTTTTTTTAAAAAATAGAACAAAATGGGCTATAAAAATGTGCATACCCTTTGACCCAGCAATAACACTCCTAGGGCTATATCCCAAAGAGATCATACAAGTGGGAAAAGGCCCATATGTATTAAAATATTTATAGCGGCTCTTTTTGTGGTGGCAAAGAATTGGAAATCAATGGGTTGCCCATCAATTGGGGAATGGCTGAACAAGTTGTGGTATATCAATGTAATAGAATACTACTGTACTATAAGAAATGAGGAGCTGTTAGACTTCATAATAACCTGGAAAGACTCATATGATCTGATGCTGAGTGAGGTGAGCAGAACCGGGAGAACATTATACATGATTACAGACACACAGTATCTGTGATGGACTTATCTGTTCTCAGCAATGCAAGATTCTAAGATAGCTCCAAAAGACTCATGATGGAAAAGGCAATCCATATCCAGAGAAAGAATTATGGAATGTGAATGCAACAAACTATTTGCTCTCTTTTTTTTTGTTTCTTCTTTCTCGTGGCTCATTCCATTGGTTATAATTCTTCTTTACAGCTTGACTATTGTGAAAATAAGTTTAATGTGATGGTATATACAAAACCTATATCAGATTACATACTGTCCGGTGAGGGGCGCGGGGAAGGAGAGGGTAGAGGAGAAAATTTGGAACTCAAAAACTTGTGAAAATTAGTGTTATAAACTAAAAATAAAAAATAAATTTTAAAAAACAGAACAACAAAAAAAAAAAAAAGAGTGCAAGTCCCAAGACCTTAACTCTCAGCACCAGCTTCTACCACACTCATATCATCTACTGACTAGAGCTGCCATCATTTTCTAGCGAACAGGCAGCATTTTTGCACAGTAAGAACTGCAGCTTTTCTGCTTCTCCAGGCGAGGCTTAGATATATCGCAGTCTGGCTCTCAGGTATATATAGTCAACCTAGGAAGAAATTAAGTTTCACCTCTCAACCAGAACAATAACCTATGTGAATCTGTAAGACTGAAGAACAATGTCAATTACTCTTAGTTCAAAAATGAATATCTCTCAATAGAAATAACTAAGATAATAAGTAGAAAGCCAGAGGGTATATATTCAAAGGTCTGCTCTTATTTCTATTTTTGACAATGTTGAATTTTTAAAGTCTCCCCTTATTTTTCATTCAAGACCATTGCTATATAACAAGGAAAAAAAATATTCAAAACGCAAACCAAACAGATGGATTGTTTCTAGCTTTCCTTTTCAAGCTAAAAGCCTCAGGAAAAATAGAATTCAACCAGTAGAGGGAAGGAAATCAGCTAAAAATAAAGAAAAAATTCAACAAGGTTATTGGATTTTTTTAAATTTAATTTCTTTTGTTACATTTTAATTTCTGAGCTTTCTCTCCCCTTCCCTCCCCACTGTGCACTACAGAAGGCCACCATTTGATAGGGTGGTGTGTGTGTGTGTGTGTGTGTGTAAAGTCATGCTATGTGTACTTCTGAGTTTTTTGTCACAAAAACCTGAAAGTCTTTGAGTTTGTTAAATGTCCACTTTTTTTCCATTCTGGATTATACTTAACTTTGCTGGGTAAGTTACCCTTGGCCACAACCCCAGCTTTTTTGCTCTATGGAATATAGTATTCTAAGACCTACAGTTCTTCAACAAAGTAGCTACTGGGTCTTGTGTAATCCTTATGGTAGCTCCATAATATTTAAATTATTTTTTTGTTGTTGCTTTAAAATTCCTAGACACTATAAAACACCTGAGCACATACCTGCCAAAACAGACACAGGAACTATATGAACATAAACATAAAATACTTTTTATACAAATAAACTCAATAATATTTATTGTTCATGGGTAGATAAATTCAATATAATTTTTAAAATGACAATTTTACCTAATCAATCTATTTATTCAATGTTATCCCAAATAAATTACTAAAAAATTATTTTACTGAGTTATAAAAAATAATAACCAAGTTCATTTGGAAGAACAAAAGGTCAAGAACTTCAAAGAAGTCAGGGGAAAGATGTAAAGGAAGTAGATTCAGCAGTATCAGACCTTAAACTATATTATAAGGCAAGAGTACTCTTGAAGTATAAAAAGGATAATTCTGATTATTTAAATTAAAATTGTCTTGTATAAATAAAACCTATGTAGCCAAGAACAGAAGGAGGGCAGAAAATTGGGGAAAAACTTTCTTAAACAATTTCTCACGGTGTGATTAGGTTGGAATATTGCTGTGATATAGGAAAACATGGAAATTTCTCATGATTCATTCCATTGGTCATGATTCTTCTTCACAACTTGACTAGTGTATAAATAAGTTCAATGCGAAGTTAGACGTAGAAGATATATCAGATTCCATGCCATCTTGGCGAGAGAAGGGGGGAGGGAAGAAGAAAATCTGAAACTCAAAATTATGTAGAACCCAGTGTTGCAAACAAAAAATTTTAAAAAAAGAAAGAAAAACATGGAAAGAATTGGACTTATGAAGGAAGATGCTATCCACCTTCAGAGAAACAAATGATGGGGAAAATAAGCATCGTGCAGCCTTACATATATGTGTCTGGGGGTATATGCGCACCTATGTGGATTTTATCAATAGCTATGTATATGTAGCCACACTTACTTGGGGGGGGGGGTGTGGAGAGGGGGTGGTTAGAAATAAAGTATGAAGCCAGGAACAAAAGAAAAGCAACAAGGAAGCAAAGAAAAGCTGGGTAGCTTTGAAAACAATGTGTGATATTTATTATATAGCTTTTCTTAAAATGAAATTTTATTGTTTTATATTGAATCCTCTCTTATGGTCTACTGTGTACATAGCATTTTTTTTTTCTTTTCTCATTTTGTATTTAAGTTTAAAATTAAAAAAATTTACAAAAAAAAAGTTCCAGATTTTCTCCAAAATGGTCTGATTAGTTCACAGTTCTACTAATAGTGAATTAGTGTCCCAATTTTTCCGCAATCCCTCCAATACTTGTTGCTTTCCCCATCAATCATTTTAGCCAATCTGAGAGGTGTAAAATATCTCAGGGATATTTTAATTTGAATTTCCCTAATTAATAATGATGTAGAGTATTTTTATATGACTATAAATTGTTTTGATTTCTTAATCAGAAAACTCCCTATTCATATCCTTTGACCATTTATCAACTGGGGAATGACTCATTCTCTATAATTTGACAAAGTTCTCTATATATTTGGGAAATGAAACCTTTGTCTGAGAAACTCTATAAAATTTTCCCCTCAGTTTTCTGCTTTCCTTCTAATCTTGGCTACATTAATTCTATTTATACAAAACCTTTTTAATTTAATGTAATCAAAATTATCCATTTTACACCTTGCAATGTTCTCCGCCCCTTGTTTGTTCATAAATTTTCCACCTATTCACAAGTCAAGGTTCCATGTTCTTCTAAATCTTTTTTTTTTTTTGGTAATACCTCCCTTTATATCTAGAACATGCATCCATTTTGACCTTATCTTGGTAAATGGTATAAGATATGGACCTATGCCCAATTTCTACTGCACTGTTTTCCAGTTTTCCCAGCAATGTTTTACCAACTAATGAATTCTTATCCCAAAAACTTAAGTCTTTACACTTGTTAAACACAAAGTTACTATGGTTATTTGCTGCTGAAAATTGTATGTCTACTCTGTTCCACTGAACTACCTTTCTATTTCTTAGCTAGTACCAGGTAGTTTTGATAATTATTGCCTTCTAATATAGTTTAAGATCTGGCATTGCTAAACTTCCTTCCTTTGCATTTTTTATTAGTTTCTTTGATATTCTTGACTTTTTGTTCTTCCAAATGAATTTTTTATTATTTTTTTCTAATTCAGTAATTTTTTGTAATTTAATTGGGATGGCATTGAATAAATAGATTAATTTAGGTAAATTGTCATTTTTATTATATTGGCCATGCCTACCCATGGACTATTAATATTTCTCCAATTATATAAATCTTGTTTTATTTGTATAAAAAGTTTTTTTATAAGTTTGTTCAAACAGTTCCTGGATTTGTTTTGGCAGGTGTACTCCCAGATATTTTATACTGTCTAGAGTTATTTTAAATTGGGTATCTCTGCCTATCTCTTCTTGCACTGCTTTTTGTTGGCAATACAGAGGAATACTGATGATAATTTATGTGTGTTTGCTTTATATCCTGCTACTCTGATAAAATTTTTAATTGTTTCAACTAACTTTTTAGTGGAGTCTTTAGGATTTTCCAAATATATCATCATATCATCTGTGAAAAGAGATAGTTTTGTTTCCTCATTGCCCATTCTGATTCCTTCTATTTCTTTTTCTTCTCTTAATAGCTATTGCTAGAATTTCCAATACAATATTGAATAATATTGAAGACAGAGGGCATCCTTGTTTCACACCTGATCTAAGTGGGAAGGCTTCTAGCTTATCCTCATTACAAATAATGTTTGCTGATAGTTTTAGGTAAATGTTCCTTATCAATTTAAGGAAAAATCTATTCATATCTATACTTTCAAGTGTTTTTAATGGAGAAAAGTATTGTACTTTGTCAAAAGCTTTTTCTTCATCTATTAATATAATCATGATTTGTGTTACTTTTATTATTGATATAATCAATTCTGTTCATAGTTTTCCTTATGTTAAACAATCTCTGCAATCCTAGAATGGTCACAATATACAATCTTTGTAATATATTGTTGTAATCTCCTAGGTAGTATTTTATTTAGGATTTTTGCATCCATATTCATTAATGAAATTGGTTTATAATTTTCTTTCTCTGTTTTAACTGGTCCTGGTTTAGGTATCAATATAATATTTGTATCATAAAAGAAGTTTGGTAGAGCCCCTTCTTTGCCTATTATTCCACACAATTTGTTATTAGAATTAGTTGGTCTTCAAAAGTTTGGTAGAATTCACTTGTAAATCCATCTGGTCCTGGTATTTGTTTTTTTCTTAGTAAGCTTATTTTTGGCTGGTTCAATTTCTTTTTCCAAAATAGGTTTATTTAGGTATTCTATTTCCTCTTCTGTTAATCTTGGAAGTTTATATTTTTGTAAACATTCTTCCATTTCACTTTAAATAGTTAAATTTGTTAGCATATAATTGGGCAAAGTGACTCCTAATTGCTTTGATTTCATCTTTGTTAGTGGCATATTCACCCTTTTCATTTTTCATACTTGTGATTTGGTTTTCTTCTCTTTTTAAATCATACTAACCATTTATCTATTTTATTGGGTTGATTTTTTTTCATAAAACCAACTCCTAGTTTTATTAATTCAGTAGTTTTCTTACACTGAATTTTATTAGTCTCACCTTTAGTTTTTAGGATTTACAATTTAGTGTTTAATTAGGGATTTTAAGTTTCTTCTTTTTTTAGTTTTTTTTTTAAATGGTATACCCAGTTCATTAGTCTGCTCCTTCTCTAATTTATTGCTATAAATATTCAGAGATATAAATTTTCTGCTAATTATTTGTGCTGTATCCCATAGGTTTTGATATATTGTCTCATTATTGTCATTCTCTCTAGTGAAATTATTGATTGTTTCTATGATTTGTTCTTTAACCAAATAGTTCCTTAAAATTCGGTTGTTTATTCTCCAATTAGATTTAGTCTATTTTTCCATTTTTCTGTTCTATTTTTCCTTTATTAAATATAATTTTATTGCATTGTGATCTGAAAAGGATGCATTTAATATTTCTGCTTTTAACTATGAAATTTTTATGCCATAATATATGCTCAATTTTTATAAAGGTACCATGTACTGCTGAGAAAAGATGTATTACTTTCTATCCCCATTCAATTCTCTCTAGATATCTATCACATTTAGCTTGTCTAAAATTATATTCATCTCCTTGACTTCTTATTTATTTTTTGGTTAAGTTTATCTAATTCTGAGAGGGGAAGACTAAAGTCCCCACTATTATAGTACTATCTATTTCTACCTGTAATTCATTAACTCTTCCTTTAAAAATGTAGATGCTATAGTATTTTGTGCATATAGGTTTAGTATTGATATTGCTTCATTGTTTATGGCACCTTTTATCATACTGTAGTTTCTTTGTTTATCTTTTTTAATTAAATATGTCTGAGATTTGTCTGAGATCATGATTGCCAACTCTGCTTTTTTTTTTTTTTTGCATCATCTGAAGCATAATAAATTCTATTCTGGCCCTTTACTTTAACACTGTGTGTATCTCTCGTTTTTTAAATGTGTTTCTAGTAAATGACATATCGCCACATTCTGATTTTTAATACATTCTGCTTTCCCCAATCTATTTTGTGGGTGAATTCAACCCATTCACATTAAAAGTTTTAATTACTATTTGTATTCTTCCCTCCATCTTTTTTTCCTCACTATTATCCTTCTCAGCCTCTCTTTTTGCCTTATCCCTCCCTATGTGTAATTTACTTCTAACTACTACCTCCCTAATTTTCATCCTTCTTAAAAATCCTTCCCTTATGCTCTCCGCTACCCACCTATTCCTTAATCTACTAACTCCTCTGAGAGTCTTCCCTTATCCTGTCCCCTACCCTCCTAGTTTTTAATCTACCCACTTCTCTAAAAATTCCCTCCCTTCTCCTGTCCCCTCTCCCTATTTCTTTATAAATTTAGAAGACTTTTATAACCTTCTTGATGCATACATTGTTCCCTCTTTAACCCAATTCCAATGAGAGTAAGGCTCCAGCATTACTAGCCCCCACCCTCACCTGCTACCTTTATATCAATTCTTTTTATACCTGATTCGCATGAGATAATTGTTCTTTTTTACCTCTCTCTGCCCAGTTCTATTTTTTAGAATATCTCATGCTCAACTGTAATGTCCAGCCCAAGCCTTTCTTTCAAATTACCCAAGTAATGATGACAGTCTTAAGAGTACTGGTGACATTTTTGCATGTAAGAAGTAAACAGTTTGTTTACTTCTTGTTGTTCTTTAATGTTTACCTTATGTTTTTCCATTCTTTTATATGAAAATTTCCATTGTTATGGTCTATTTTGTCACAAATACCTGAAAATCTTTCTGTTCCTTAAATGTCCATTTTAAAAATTAAATTTATTTTTAGTTTTCAACATTCACTTCCATAAGATTTTGAGTTCCAAATTTTCTCCCTATCTCATTTTTTTTAATCATTCAGTATTATACTCAACTTTCCTGGGTAAGTTATTTTTGGTGATAACCCCAGCTATTTTGGTCTTTGAAATATAATGTTCCAAGACTTATGGTCTTTTAATGTAGAAGCTATTATTCTTGTGTGATCTTGATTGTAGCTCTGTAGTATTAAAAAAAAAAATTGTTGTTGTGGCTTGTAATATTTTTTCCTTAACCTGGGAGCTTTAAAATTTGGCTGTGAAACTCCTGTAAGTCTTCACGCTGGGATATTTTTTCAGGTGGTGATTAGTGGAGCTTTTTCTATTTCTACTTTATTATCTCATTTTAGAACTTCAGGGCAATTTTTCTCAGTGTTTTCTTGTAATATTGTATCAAGAATTTTTTTTTTGAAATTTCATTTAGTCCAACAATTCTTATTTTGTCCCTCCTCAATATGTTCTCCAGATCAGTTGTTTTTCTAATGAGATGTTTCGTATTCTGTCCTATTTTTTCATTCTTTTGATTTTGTCTTATTATTATCTTAATATGGAGTTATTAGCTTCTCCTTGCCCAATTCTAATTTTTAAGGTGTTATTTTCTTCCATACATTTTTGGATCTCTTTTTACAATTGGTTGACTTTCTTTTCATAATTTTCTTGATTTTTTTTTTTGCATTACTCTTAGTTTTTTCCCTAATTTTTCCTCACCTCTCATTTCATTTTTAAAGTAATTTTAAGCTCTTCCAATAATTCTTTTTCAGCTTGTGACCATTTCGCATTTTTCTTTGAAGTAGAAGTAGCTGTTTTGACTTCACTATCTTCTGAGTTTGAACCCAAATCTTCTCTATCACCATAGTACCTTTCCATGGTTGGCTTTTTTTCTTTTGCTTACTCATTTGGGGGGGGGGGGGGGGGGGTGGATTCCTTGGCAGTTAACTTTATGTTAGAGTCAGGCTCTAGTCCCAAGGTGTGAGGGATAATGTCTCAAGATTCAGGTTGTTTTGTACTGTTGTTTCCCGAGCTCCATCAGAAGGCCTGACCTCAGGTATTCCTCTATGTCTCTGAGTTATGACCAGGGCCCTCATCAATGCTGTCATCACAAAGCCTCTTACTCCCTACAATCCTGTAGCTGTAAACTTCAGTTCACTCCTCTGCCCTGGAACCAAAACCAGGGATTCTGCTCTCCTTTGAATGCCCAGAGTCAATAGGGCCTCCCCCTCTGGGGGGGCACTCACCATTGTGTACTTGCTCCTCCTTACCCACACCCGTAGCCTAAGACCATGTCTGGTCAGCACACCTGGACTCCTATCCAGTGACAGTCAGAGAAGTACCCCTGTAACCTTTCTGTGATCAGCTGTGTGACCCCCATCTGACCACCATCCCCCTTACTGTCATGAGGTAAAAATTCCTGAAGCTGAGGCTGCTGGCAACACAGCTGCCCCCAGGGCTTGTTATTTGTTGATTCAGCATCTGCCCCAACATATCTGCACTTCAATCAGACCAGACCACCACCCCAGGAGATCAGGTCTTTCCTAACATCTTCCCAAGTTGTCTTAGGCTAGACAACTGCTTTAAACTAACTTTTAATTATTTTGCAACTCTAAAGTTCACTTTGATGCATTATTTTAAATTATCTGTGGAGGAATTTAGGAGAGCCAGGTAATTTCCTGCCTTCCATGATTTTGGATAAATCACTAGGAGTACTAGGTGGCACAGTGGATACAGCCCTGGGCCTAGAGTCAGGAAAACCTGAGTTCAAATCCAACCTCAGATACTTACTCTGGGTAACTCGTCTAACCTTTTTTTTTGTTTTTTTTTTTTCGTTTTTTTTTTTTTTTTTTGGAAAGCAATGGGTTAAAAGACTAGCCCAGGGTCACATAGCTAGTAAGTGTCAACTGTCTGAGGCTGGATTTGAACGCAGGTCCTCCTGACTCCAAGGTCAATGATCTATCCACTTTGCCACCTAGCTGCCTCAATCATCTAACCTTTGTCAGCCTCAGTTTCCTCAACTGTAAAATGAGGAAAAGGATAGTATCCATCTACCAAGATTGTTGTGAAGATCAAGTGAGATAGTGTTTGTTTAGAGGGGGGAAAAGTGCTTAGAACGGCGCCTGGCATATAGTACAAATGCTTATTTTTCCACCTTCCCTCCCCTCATAAGCACTAGTACAAGATATGCTTTCCAGGACCTTTAGGAAATAGGCTAATGGTTTGCTCCTGGGGGTTTGATGTTTGTATTGTTGAATAGTCAATAAATTTTCATTGCATCTATTGATGAGTTTAAGTTTTATTAGTTCACCATCAGCCCTATAAGAATACAATGAGGTATATTGGTTTTTACAATTCAATATATGTTACAGAGTGTAAATTTTTTCACCTGATGCAACACCCATACCTGTCTTTAGGAAATTAACTGGGGTTCAATTGGCACATTTTCCCATGCCCCCAATTCCAGAAATATCTCTTTGTACCTAGGAAGAATTAAGCTTTATCCTTTCAAGGGCCTCCAGATGTCTTACACCAGAGTCAAAATAAAATACATGTGTGTAAAGGCAATCAGTGAATGGAAAGATCTTCCCTGCCCATTTGAGTGGGCTTCAGCGGCGGGGCTCTCAGGGTCCTGGGGGAAGTGGCTAGGACTGGAGCCAATGGAAGCCTGTGGTGGGAGGAGCTTGCTGAATGGTTGGAGCAGAGCTAAGAGGCAGTTGGAGAGAGCAGTTGAGAGCTGAAGGAGAGAGGAAGCAGTCAGCTAGCTGGAACACAGCTTGGAGATTGTGGCAGGAGCAGTGGTGATGGCAGCAGGCACTACAAAAAGGCAGGACTGACTCTCGTGGATCCTGGAGAGTGCTGAGCAGGGGCTTGAGGCCAGTGGGTGGTCTTCTTGCTGGAGGGCCCTGCCATTGCAGGGGTGGGGGGAAGCACCAGTATGGCTTGGCTTGCTGCCATAATGTTTTTCTGTGGCCTCCTGGTCACTATTGTGAGATGGGCATACTGGTTTTGGAAGGTTCTTGCGAGGATGTCGAATTGGAGACACAGGTCCATGGGTCTGCTACTTTTGAGTTTCAATAAATGCTTTAACTCCTCTGCCTTCTACTTAGAGAATTCCTTATATCCTGCAATTCTGGACCATTCAGGCATATTCATGATTATCTTTGAAGTCATGAATTCTGCCTTACTGACACAATGTGGCCCTTGGGATGGGTTCTCAAGAGAAAAATTTTTTTAAAAAAATTCACTTTCTTCAGGACAATTGTTACAGTCCCAAAATTGCAGGGTTCTGCATTGAGTTGCATTTTCTTACTGTTGAATGTCCTCCTGCTACCTCTCAACAATCTAGTTATGTCCACTCACAGTTATATAACTGAGGACTACTTTTTCAGTTGCATTGTCACTTTTAAAAAGCCATTCAAAATAAAATGGTTCTTTCCGCAGTCACTCACAAATGTGATTCCCTTAAAGCTAGGAAGACCCTACTTTTAGCAGGCCTCCACCTAGGCAAATAGTTGATGATCACCATTAGCAACACAAAGACATCCAGTTCCAGCAAGGAAAGGGCATTTGCAGTTCTCATTTGTCTGTTTCTAGTAGGGAAAATTTACTTTCAATCCCCCGAATACAATTACTCCTCAAATTCCTTCTGGTAAACTGAGTTCCAAGGAAACTCCTTAGTAGAAATTGGAGAGGGTGAAAGTATGGGGCTGGAGGGCTCAGGGATGACACAGCTGTGTTTTTGTCCCCCAAAATCCAAACTCTCTTTTAAATCTCACCTATTTCTGTTAAGAATACTATCATCTTTCTAGTTACCTATATTGACCACCTCAATCTCATAGTCTACTCCTCCATCTCATTCACTCTACACATCCAATCAGATGCCAAATCTTATAATTTGTACCTCCAAAATATCTCTCATATCTATCCCCTTATTTCTATCCACACAGCCACTACTTTAATTTAGACCCTCATTGCCTCTTTTCTCATCCATTGCAATAGCCTTCCAGTTGGTGTCTCAGTCTCATTTCTCCATACTCCAATTCACTTTCCACCCAGCTGCCAGCATGATTTTGTATGTTACTCCCTTTTTCAATAAACTCTGATGTCTCCCTATTGCCTATTATATTGATCCCTATTGATCTTCTATTTGGAATTGTAAGTACTTCACAACTTGGCCCCAACTTACCTTTCTAGACTTATGCATTATTATTCACCTTCATGCAAAGGTCAGCCTTCACATAGAACAAAAATTCAATGTTTAATTCTTTTTAAAAATCAAATTAGTCAATGGTATATCTATTTTATTGTTTTTTTTTCATAAAACCAGCTCCTAGTTTTACTTATTAGCTCAATAGTTTTCTTCCTTTCAATTTTATTAATATCATCTTTGGTTCTCAGGATGTCCAATTTGGTGCTCAGTTGAGGATTTTTAATTTGTTTTTTTTTCTAGTTTTTTTTTTTTAGTTGCATGCCCAATTCATTGAACTGCTCTTTCTCTATGTTATTGATGTAAGAATTTAGAGAAATAAAAATTTCCCTAAGTACTTTGCTTTGGCTACATTTTTTGGTATGTTGTCATCATTGCTGTCATTCTTTTTAATGAAATTATTGATTATTTCTATGATTTGTTCTTGTTGCACTTATTCTTTAGGATTAGATTAATTTCCAATTAATTTTTAATCTATCTTTCCACTGCCTTTTGTTGAATGTAATTTTTATTACATATCATCCAAAAAAGATGTATTTAATATTTCTGCCTTTCCACATTTGACTTTGAGGTTTTTATGCCCTAAAACATGGTTGATTTTTGTGTAGGTTCCATGTGCTGCTGAGAAAAAGGCATATTCTTTTCTATTCCTATTCGATTTTATGCAGAGGTCTGACATATCTAACTTTTCTAAAATTCTATTCACCTCCTTAAATTCTTTCTTGCCTATATTTTTGGTTGGATTTATCTAATTCTGAGAGGGGAAGTTGAGGCCCCGTACCATTACAGTTTCGTTGTCTATTTCCTCCTGCAACTCACTTAGCTTCTCCTTTAAGAATGTGAATGCTATACCACTTGGTGCATATATGTTAATATTGATATTACTCCATTGTTTATGGTACCTTTTAGCAAGATGCAGTTTCCTTTCTTATCTCTTTAATTAGATCTATTTTTGCTTTTTCTTTGTACGAGATCATGATTGCTACCTCTGCTTTTTTTTTTTTAATTTCAGCTGAAGCATAATAGATTCTGCTCCAGCCCCTTACCTTTACTCTGGGTGTATCTCTCTGCTTCAAGTGTATTTCTTGTAAACAAAATATTGTAGGATTCTAGCTTTTGATACATTCTTCCATTTTATGAGACAGTTCATCCCATTCCCATTCACAGCTATGATTACTGTATATTTCCCTCCATCCTATATTTCCTCCTTTTTGTCTTCTCTCTCTTTTTACCTTTTCCCTCCTCACCAGGGTTTTGCTTCTGATCACTGCCTCCCTCAACCTGCCCTCCTTTCTGTCAGTGGCCCCCCCCCCAACCCCTTACTTAACCTCCTCCCCTCCTTCTTCCCTATAGGGTAAGATTGATTTCTATACCTAACTGGTTGTGTATGTTATTCCTTCTATGAGCCAATTTTAATGAGACTAAGTTTCAAGTGAGGCCCATTGCCCACCCTCCTATTTTCCCCTCCACTGTAATAGGTCTTTTGTGCTTCTTCATGTGAGATAATTTACCCCATTCTACCTCTCCCTTCCTTCTACTCCCAGTGTAATCCTCTTTCTTACCCCTTAATTAATTTTCTAGGTCATCCCATCAAATTCATCTTAGACCTGAACCCTTTATCTATGTATAGTACTTCTAAGTGCAATATTAATGATACAGTTTTTAAGAATTACAAATATCCTCTTTCCCATGTAAGGATGTCAACAGTTTAGCCCTATTGAGTCCCTTATGTTTTCTCTTTCCCTTTTTTTTTTTTAATTTTTTATGCTTCTCTGAAGTCTTGATATTGAAAATCAAATTTTTTGTTCACTCTGGTCTTCTCCTCAGGAAAGCTTGAAAGCCTTCTATTTCACTGAATGATCATTTTTTTCCCTCAAAGGATTATGCTCAATTTTGTCAGGTAGGCAATTCTTGGTTGTAGTTCTAGCTCCTTTGCCTTCCAGAGTATCATGTTCCATGCCCTCTGGTCCTTTAATGTTGCATCTACTAAATCCTGTATAATCCTTACTATGACCCCCCAACATTTGAATGGTTTCTTTCTGGCTGCTTACAATATTTTTTCCTTTACCTGGAAGTTCTGGAATTTGACTATAATGTTCTTGGGAGTCTTCATTTTGGTATCTCTTTCCAGAAATGGTAAGTGGATTTTTTTTGTCTATTTTAGCATCTGGTTCTAGAACATCTGGGCAGTATTCTTTGATAATTTCTTAAAGTATGATGTCTAGATCTTCCTTTTGATTATGGCTCTCAGGTAGCCTAATAACTACGTGATCCATTTTCCAAGTCAATTGTTTTTCCATTGAGGTATTTTACATTATGTTCTAATTTTATATGTTTTTTGATTTTGATTGATTCTTGATGTCTCATAGTGTCATCATTGCCCAATTCTAATTTTTAAAGATTTTCTTCAGTTAGCTTTTGAAATTTTTTTTCCCATTGGGCCAGCTCTATTTTGTAAAGAGTTCTTTTCTTTCTCCAAGCTGTTCACTCTTTTTTCATGATTCTCTTGCATTACTCTCATTTCTTTCCCCAATTTTTCTTCTACCTCTCTTATTTGATTTTTATTTTTTTATTTTTTTTTATTTAACATATTTAGTTTTCAGCATTGATTTTCACAAGAGTTTGAATTACAAATTTTCTCCCCATTTCTACCCTCCTCCCCCCACTCCAAGATGGTGTATATTCTGGTTGCCCTGTTCCCCAGTCAGCCCTCCCTTCTGTCATCCCAGTCCCCTCTCATCCCCTTTTCCCTTCCTTTCTTGTAGGGCAAGATAAATTTCTATGCCCCATTGCCTGTGTATCTTATTTTCCAGTTGCATGCAAAAACTTTTTTTTTTGTTTTTGAACATCTGTTTTCAAAACTTTGAGTCCCAAATTCTCTCCCCTCCTCCCTTCCTACCCACCCTCCCTAAGAAGTCAAGCAATTCAATATAGGCCACATGTGTATCATTATGTATAACCCTTCCACAATACTCAAGCTGTGAAAGACTCACTATATTTTGCTCCTTCCTAACCTATCCCCCTTTATTGAATTTTCTCCCTTGACCCCTGTCCCCTTTCGAAAGTGTTTGTTTTTGATTACCTCCACCCCCATCTGCCCTCCCTTCTATCATCCCCCCCTTTTTTTTATCTTCTTCCTCCTTTTTTCCTGTGGGGCAAGATACCCAACTGAGTATTCCCTCCTCAGGTCAAATCTGATGAGAGCAAGATTCACTCATTCCCCCTCACCTGACTTCTCTTCTCTTCCTACAGAACTGCTTTTTCTTGCCACTTTTATGCGAGATAATTTACCCCATTCTATCTCTCCCTATCTCCCTCTCTCAATATATTCCTCTCTCATCCCTTAATTTGATTTTATTTCTTTTATTTATCTTCCCTTCATCTTCAACTCACCCTGTGCCCACTCTCTCTCTCTCTCTCTCTCTCTCTCTCTCTCTCTCTCTCTCTCTCTCTCTCTCTGTCTCTCTCTCTGTCTCTCTCTCTCTCTCTCTATATATATATATATATATATGCACATACATATATACATACATACACAGTCACATAGACATATATATACATAAACATATATATATATGCATATTCCCTTCAGCTACCCTAATACTGAGGTCTCATGAATCATACACATCATCTTTCCATGTAGGAATGTAAGCAAAACAGTTGAACTTTAGTAAGTCCCTTGCAATTTCTTTTTCTTGATTACCTTTTCATGCTTCTCTTGATTCTTGTGTTTGAAAGTCAAATTTTCTATTCAGCTCTGGTCTTTTCACTGAGAAAGCTTGAAAGTCCTCTATTTTATTGAAAATCCATATTTTGTCTTAGAGCATGATACTCAGTTTTGCTGGGTAGATGATTCTTGGTTTTAATCCTAGCGCCATTGACCTCCAGAATATTGTATTCCAAGCCCTTCGACTTATTTGATTTTTAAACTCCTTTTTGAGCTCTTCCATGAGTTCTCTCTGGGTTTGAGTCCAATTCCAGTTTTTCTTTGTGGCTTCATTCATAGGCATTTTGACATTGTTGTCCTCTTCTGATTTTGTGTTTTGCTCTTCAATGTCACCTTTTTTCTATTGTTGGATTTTTTTGGGGGGGGGGAGGGGGTTTGCTCATCTTTTCCAGCCGTTTTCCTTACTTTTAAATTTAAGCTCTGTTCCTGAAGTGGAAGGGGCACTATCCCTTTGAGCTTTTCCATGAGTTCTTTCTGGGCTTGAGTCCAATTCCCATTTTTCTTTGGAGCTTCGCTCACGGGCATTTTGACATTGTTGTCCTCTTCTGATTTTGTGTTTTACTCTTCCCTGTCACCATAATAATTTTCTATTGTTGGATTTTTTTTTTGTTTTTTTGCTCATCTTTTCTGCCCTTTTTTCTTACTTTTAAATTTAAGCTCTGTTCCTGTAAAGTGGCCAAGAGAATTAAACTTCCCAAACTCAAGAAAGATAAAGAGAGACAGATCCTGAACCAAAAACCTACTCTCATTTGTGCATAAAGAAACAGAAGTCACATGTGTGCAACAGGGCAGATGATTGCTAGTCTTGCCCAACACTGGGTTGCTAAGGAACAGAAAGGTCAAGGGCATGCCAGTATCATTTTGGGATCTGGACAGAATAAATCTCCTGCTGATCCCCATTAAACAAGCTGTTAAATTCTAGGTCAAGGGGAAACTGTCACTTCAACCTGGAATGTCCAAAACTTGAGATGTAGTGCTCAGTTTAGATCAGACTCAGTACTTAGATAATGAAGGGGAACAAATTAGACCAAATACATTTGACCAGATAAATATGAGACCTTGGATTATTGTAATCTGTGTATGCTAAAAACCAGACTTGAAGAGCCTAGGCAAAAGGATTACTGGTACTGTGGGGTGCAACTTTCAACCCCCTCATTACCATGTCTATTAGAGGTACCAGTCAACCACAACAGATTCCTCAGAAACAAAGAGTATGGTACCCTTAAGAACCATTTTTGTAGGGAATAATCAGAGGAGAGTATGTGTTCCCTTTCTACCAGGAGACATTGTATTATAGGAGCAAGCAAATTCATCTCCTCAGATGGACCTAGTTACCATCATTAAGAAAATTAAGATCATCATAAGGGGCCACAACCCCACATGAGAAGATACTGATGAGTTATTAGTTGCCTCTCTCACAAAGGATGAGAAGACAAAGCCCTGCGCTATAAAATTAGAGGATGAACATAACAGCCCAGAACATGGCCCAGAGTGGCTTCTGATTGGAACTGTAAAATTGAGGGGGACTAGAGCTGTAGAGTAAGCAGCACAATAACCAAGAGGTTCGGAAAAGTTCCAAGAAACTACTCAAAATTCAGAGAAACACCCCAATGCTTTCTATATGTTTGTTTACTTCCACCAAGATTTGCTCAGTTAGATGCAGAAAATAAGAGAAATCCAAAGATCATTGCTTCAGCTTGTCAAGATATTAGGAGACTCCCTGTTTTCCATAGCTAAGGCCCAGCCCTGAGCTTGGCATAACAACAATCCCTTGTGCTTACCCTCTGGATGATCTCACCCTCTGGCAACATCATATAATTACGGTATTGTTTTGACCAGCACCAGATATTCCCTGAGCTCAGAAAAGTACCAGACAAGTACTCATGTTCTGGTCATGAAGCCCCTCTAAGAATCAAACTTGTTTCATTGATTACCCCTCATTGTCAGGGCTACAGTCCACTGCATAGCCATTGGTATAATTATTGAGATTTCCCCATACTGCCTCAGATCCCCCCACTAAGGGTGGGGCCCAGCACATGTGTCTAGATCCCCTCTTTGCTTGCAAGCTATTTTCCTCATTTTGAAATTAAACTTCTGTTTAATTCCTGACTCTGTCTCTAGTCTGTTCTGTTCAGCTCCAGCCATCCCCAGGCTACAGGCCAGCTTGGTCCAGTTGATATTAATTGGTGTCAGAAGTGGGATTGGACACTCAGGAGAATTGCATCATACATGTGTGATTAGGTGGAAAGAGAAGGACCTTAGAAAAGGGAAGGAAAATAAGGCTAAGGGAGCAAACATGTTGGTGGCTACCATGGAGGAGGTGATGAAGGCAGATTGAGGACAAAAGACAAAGGGCCAAAAAGGGAAATTTACAACTCAGAGCAGGAGAGGCTGTGTGTTTTTATGGTAAAAGAGGGGCTTTAAGAGGTATTGCAGGTAACACTAGTAGGATGAGGTCTCCAGCAGAAAGCAACATACCACAAGTTATCCAAAGTGAGGCATGAGGAATCAGCTGCCGTATGGAGTACCTCCCCTCACGTTGGTGCCCCCATCAGTATGGACATCTAACATTCCATACCCTGTTGGGGATAAAATTAGAAGTATTTCTTGGGAATGTTGAAGGGCACAGCAGTGCAGGTAAGGAGCCCTTACTCAGGATCACTGTTAATGGGAAACCTTTTGTTTGTTTGGTGGACACAGGGACTGCTTTCTAGGTCTCTGTGTCCCCCTGAGGGTTTCCTGGTGTTAAAAACTGAAAGATAATTGGCATCTGGGGGAAAGTGAACTGTGAGTCCCTGCAGCTTAAAGTTGCTATTGGACCTTTAATATGTTTTCACTCATTTCTATTAATGCCTAATTCCCCTATCTCATTGTGTAGAAGGGATCTGTTATGTAAACTTGAGGCCATTATTCATTGTGATCAAGGAAGGATTAGGTTAGAATACAAAGGAGTTTATTTGGCTTTTGGGGTGACTTTAAAGGAACCTAAAAGGCTTATGGGACCCCTAATATCTGATTGGTCTCCTTTGTTATGAAATTTAGCTGCCATTTTTGGGGGATGGAATCCCATGGACATAGGGTTCATGAAATCAGCTGAAGCTGTGTGAATCCAGACTAAGGACTAAGTGTTCCCCTGTATACAACAATATAATATTAATTTGGAGGCTGTTGAACCCACTAAAAAACTCATCAATGCTTACATTCACCTTGAGGTAATAGTGCCATACCAATAATCTTTTAGTACCCCTGTGCCGCCAGTGAGGAAAAATAAGGTGGATGATGAAGGCCTGCCTTCGTAAACCATGTTATTCAGGATCTGAGGGCTATCAATAATTTTATCATCCTGAGATCACAGTGGTCCCAAATTCTGTTTCTATTATCACCAACATTCCTCACCATATAAAAACATTGTTATTGAACTGTGTGCTGCTTATTTTTTAAGTGTTTAGGTTGACCCACACACACACACACACACACACACACACACACACACACAATACCTCTTTTTCTTTAGAAAGGATGCCTATACACGTGGACTAGGCTACCTCAGGGTTATTGTGAACCTCCCACCCTATTCACATTAGTGTTTCTCAAAGATCTAAGAGATGTGCATCTGCCCCAGGGGTCTGCCTTAATTCAATATGTAGATGGTTTGCTCCTTGCCTCCCCATCCCTGAGAGGCTACAAGGAAGATTTGGTTTTCCTTCTACACTGTCACTATGAAAAGGGTCTTTGAGTCTTCCCTCCAAAGTTATAATTTGTCCTTTCCACAGTACAGTACCTGGGATTTGAACTAGGTCCTAGGGCCTTGACAAATGATAGGATCCAGGGTATCCTTTAAATGCCAATACCAAAAACAAAATGCCAGGTTTGTGCCCTTTTGGGGAGCCCTTTTACCCTTGGAGCCTGAGCCTGGCCACACAGAATGAAAGCCTGATAACATGTGTGATCTCTCGGTCTAGTTTTCTTTCACCCATCTGAAAGGAGTCAGTCTTGATGCAAACTCTGCCTTTGAAAGAGACAGTGTATCTATTTGAGCTAGGAGACTACCTATTGGATCTGCAACTTCCATAAGATCTCCAGCCTACAGCCCTCCTGGAATGGACCTTTCCAGATGTGTGAGGTAAATAAATGAAATGTGAAGCCTTCACAGGGGAGGATCTGTATAGTATTCATATCTATTCATATCTATATACAGGAGTGTTTAAAAATCAAGATATAGGGAAGGGGAAGATTCTGAGGCCATGAGAGTCTGATGGCTCAGCCTCTGGGAAAGTTTACCCTAAAACTTTTTGTTCTTTCTTCTGGTTCTGGTTTAAAGATTTGCCCAGTGAGAACAGGGTCATAATTGAAGACGGTTTGGGGTGAGGGGTGCTCGACACCCCAAAGTACCAACACACCGGGTCCTGCCAAAAGAATTCGACTCAAGCTTTCTCAGCCAAGGGAAAAGACAAAGTTTATTAAGAGTTAGCCAAATAGGCCTGCCCCAAGAGATCCCACCCCTTGCAACGCCTGTAAGGAAAGCGGGCCAGATCAATCTGAGTTAGATTGGATCTGACCAACTTCATGGAGGCAAGATGGAGATTATATACACAAAGATTGTGGGAGGGATTGAGGGGTGGTCTGGGGTGATGGAAATGACAGACAATAAAGGGCTAGGGTAACAGAGCTAGGGTATAGATATTTTGATCAGGGTTAAGGATGGGAAACAGGATTAAGGGTGGGAAACAGCTGGACAATAGAGGACTGGGCAAGGTAGGCATTTGGGCTTAACGGTTATAGCCTCAGGCCAAGGCCAGGTCGAGTGGGAGGATCAAGGTAGGCATTTGGGCCTAATGGTTATAGCCTCAGGCCAAGGCCAGATCAAGTGGGAAGATTCAAGGAGAGTTCAAGGGGTTCCCCAGAGACTGTGCCCTCATCAATAATGACCTGTTTTTCTCTACTGTAAAGAATGAAGAGGGTCTCCCCCTCCCTTTATCCTATTCTCCTTTAGATTTATAGATGTCACCTCAGTTGTAATCATTAACTAAGGGAATGGGAATTGGAGTTTCTGTGCCTCAATTTCCCTGTTCTTTGTTTAGCTTTCATGCTCAGATTGTAAGCCCATCTCACAGCCATTGGTGAGAAGGGTCAGAGGTGGGCAGGAATTCTCTTGTGTTAGGCATAATTATGGGTGCCTAGCCTCTTGTAAAGCGCTTCCCTTGCTGGATTTGTTCTAGCAGGGGATGCCCAATTCTCGAGAATTGAATAAAATTTATTTCTGTTCCCACTCTGAGATGGCTCCTTATTAACTTTTAATTTGTGAGGGTCTTTCATCCCACACACAGATTCTGCCAACTAAACATACTGCCATTAGAGTTGCCAAACAGATAACCTGGTTACATCACTCACATGTGAAACCTCCCATGATTGACCTCAGCCCAGCAGAGGAGGCAAGCCCTGATCAGCCCCTGGACCCAGTTAAGCTGAAAAGGGACCTCAACACTAATCAGTGGTCTTTGGTTACTTATTTGTTTGAACCTGCTAATTAGGACCAAATCCCTCATCTGTTACCTATTATGCATTTTTTTTGTTCGCACTTTATGCCTTGCTTTGTACCCTTGGGGTTGGGAGAACAGGAGAGCCCAATACTTATGTGCAGCTGATCCAACATGCCAGCTGTATCTTTAATTGGTGTGACTGCTGGATATGTGCTAATGCCCCTTTGTCTCTGGGTGAAGGGATGCCCTTGGTGGGTGTGGGGGCAGACAGCCAGGACTTGTGTGATTATTATTTTGCAATCAATAAGACAAACTTAGACACAACACAAAATTGTACTGCCCTGGGCTGGAAGAATGAGTCCTCCCACTCATTTACTTTTAATTGGGAAAAGATCACTAACCTTTCTCAGTTCTCACCTCACCTTGAGCTTGTGACATATTGTCAGGCCACTGGTCCTGTGTTGTGAGCAGAAAAGGGCACAAAGTCAGCAAATGGGATGACAAATAGGATGCAATTATGCCCTATCCCTGAAATGAAATGTGACCATTTAGGAGGGAAAAGGGCCTTCTGAGAATTTTTCTTAAGCCAGGAGGCCTGGCACACAGGAGCAGATTTTTTAGGGTAGCCCCACAGGGATTTTATTTCCTGTGTAACAAAAAAGCTCCTCTCAAATTGGACCTGAAGATGTGGATTGAGGCAGGTGCTTTTTGACCTCTGGTGTACACCTGCCCTGCTTCCTAGCACATATTTGTGAAGCAAATGTGTAGTCATCCAAGTTTCTGCTACACTTCCCCTTTAGGAAGTGAGAGTCAATGTGCCTTTCCTATCATACTGCTGATGTGTGAAACAAGCCAGTCTGGCACCCTTAAATAAAATGAACAAAATTTTACAAGTATTTGTTAATGAAACCATAGGCAGAGTGGAGGACCTTAATGCTGAAGTCAACACACTTAGGGTGGTGGCCTTACAAAATAAGCTTGCTCAAGATTTTCTCCTGGTAGAGAGGGCAGGGATGTTCACCTCTGGCTCATCAGGAGTGCTGCACCTGAGTTCCTGACAACTTCGACGACATTCATACACATATGGACTTGGCCAGAATCCCTGGAACAAGTTCAAGCAAGATGCTAAGGAACCCTAGTCCCCATGGGAATGGCTAACGTCTTAGCTCATAAATCTCTCATAGCTGAAGTATCTATTGTAGGTTTTCTCTTGAGTGTCCTCATATGGATCATGTGTTGCTACCTCCCTTTGTGCAAAGAACTGATTCTCAAGTCAGCTCTCAAATTATAAGCAACAGAGATTATAACAATACAGTTGAGGATAGAGGAACAATTTAGGTCCAGTTATGGTCCTATACCATGAGTATAGTTAGCACCAAAGTGGGGATTGCAAAAAGGTCAGCCTGAATGATTCCATGTTTAAATCTCATTTAGGCTTTGGGTATATGCACAGCAGCCTGCAAGGGATGGCTGTTCAAACTACCTTCTGCACTAACTCAATTTCCTTATGACACTGTAATTGAGGAGGAGTTGAGGCAGCACTAATTTCATTTCCTAATTAGAATCTGTGTACCATTATATGGAAGTTGTTTACTCTTGTTTATGACAGTTTGAATTTGGAGCCACCACACCCAATGGCTTGCTGCCTTGATATGCTAAATAAAACACTTTACCTTTCTCTTCCTGAATTTACCTCATAGACCCGGACAGGGCCCAGAATCAAGATTTCTTTCAATAGTTCAGTCGAATTGGCCTTCTGACTGTTCCTCATATGTGGCATTTTATTTCCAGTCTCCATGCCTTTGCAATGGCTGCTTTCAATCTACTCCCCTTTTTCTTCTTCAAATTCTTGCCTCTTATAAGACTCACATTGATTGTCACCTTCTAAATGAGGACTTCTCTGATCTCCCAGCTGCTAGTGCCTTTCCCACCAAAAACACCTGGCATTTATTTTGTATATAATTTTTAGATGTCTATATATGTTGCCTCCCTTGATAAGAATGTAAGCTTCTTGAAGGTAAGGATCACTTCACCTTTATCACCTCAAACAACACAGGACACAAAGCAGGCATTTAATAAATGCTTGATCGATTATTTGATTTCTTTTAAAGTGTTTTACTTAATAGGCCAAAATGAAGGCTTAATGTTTCTCCTTCAACAATTTGTTTTCCATAAATATTGTTATACAAGATTATTTGGTTGATGCAAACACAAAGATTTCTTTCAATGATCCTCTGATTGTCAATATCAAATAAGGCATGAAGGAAGACAGCATAAACTCACCAAAAGTGTTTAGCTGTGTCAAAGAGTATGTCCTTTATATACTTCCAGATTAAAGAAGAATTCCCTACAGAAGGTGATAATGTCCAGATACTGCTGTTTGCAGCTAACATTGTTCTGATTGCATTGATTCCTAGAAAATTGTTGCATCCTCTCAGTGAGGTATATTACTGCTCAGAAAAGAATGGTTTACTAATCAATGTAGGTAAATTCAAAAGGATAAAGACTGTATATTGTCCAGATTATTAAATGGAATTGAATGTCCAGTATATTGACTTAACAAGCTGCAAATGGGTTATGAACTAGGTCTCGCGTAGACTGAGCAGAATTGGATCATGATTTTCAATTTTAGTAGTGCTTCAAATTTTACCAAACTAATCCCTGAGATAAAAAAGCATGTTTTAAACATAAATATTCTTCTAATGATGCTGAATAGATTGTTGTACAAGAGAAGCAGCACAGAACATGTCATGAGAAGGTGTATGACTGGGGAAAAAGAGGCATAGTACAGGAGACATAAAATTTCACAAAAATAACAAACTAATTGTTGCTGTTTTTGTTGTTCAATCATTCAGTCATGTCCAGCTCTTCATGAATGATGGGGTGCTTGAGTGCCTGTGCTTGGATCCCAATTCCAAAATCACATTTCTCCCTTGGGTGCCTGTGCTTGGACCCCAGTTCCAAAATCACCTCTCTCCCTAGCCTCAAAACACTGTCTCTAGCAATTTCTGTCTAGCAAAACAGGACAGCATGCCCTAGCAAAATACTTATCTCTCTGTTCCCAATACAATGACTATAGAATTTATTAGTTTGAACTAGCTGTGTACTTGCTGAACTGGCTGTGTACTGGGTCATAACGATATTTACTACTCACTGACCTCTCATATGCATGCTACACCTAGACGTATGTATATTCCCTTACATTTATCTGTTCTAACAAGACATTGATGGGAGCAGCCTGGGTGTTTCCCAGTCAGCCCTGACTATTGGTTGACTTAGTGATCTTTTAGGCTGAAAACCACACCTCCATGTAGCCCCACCTTGGGCTATTTCCCAGTGAACTCTGGGTAAGATACCTGCACAGTAGATACAAAAAATGTATGTTCCTTTAAGAACTGACCACTCCTTAACCACTCCCCAGTCCCACCCTGAATCACCTAATTATCATATTTGGCACATGTTTTATTAAAGTTTAACCTATATAAACTTTACCTGTACCTCTGTAAGGTTGCAGGTTCCCTAAGAACTCTTGCCCACTGAAAAGCATAATAAATCTTTGCCACCTTGACTTAAAGAATGCTTGAGTCTGTGAATTCACTCCAGATGGCCCCAACCTTCTCCAGTACTCTGGTACTTGAGGGGTACTCCCCCCAATGACCCTGGAGTCTGGGAACCCCAGTCTTGGGGTTCCTGGACTTCGTCCCACTCTCAACATGACCATAGCACATCAGGTCCTTCTATCCTCCACTACCTCTTGAAGTCTGTTCAAGTTCGTGTTTGTTGTTTCCATGACACTATCTGTCCATCTTATCCTCTGCTGTTCCCTTTTCCTTTTGCCTTCAATCTTTTCCAAATTCAGTCTTTTCAAATGAGTCCTGTCTTATTATGTGTTAATATTATTATTAGTCTCATTATGTGGCCAAAGTATTTAAGCATCAACTTCAATATCTGACCTTCCAGTGAAAAGCCTGAATTAATTTCTTTAAGTATTAACTGATTTGACCTCCTTGCTGTCCAAGGGACTTTCAAAAGTCTTCTCTCTAGCACAACAATTCAAAAGCATCAATTCTGTGGTGCTCAACTTTCCTTATAGTCCAAATCTCACAGCTATACACTGCTACCAGAAAAACCATATCTTTGACAATCTGGACCTTTGTCAGCAAGGTGATGTCTCTCATTTTTAGCATGCTGTCCAGATTTGCCATAGCTTTCCTTCCAAGGAACAAGCATCTTTTAATTTCATGGCTGCAGTTGACATCTGTGCTGATCTCTGAGCCCAAGAACATAAAATCTGACACTGCTTCCATTTCTTCTTCTTCTGTTCATCAGGAAGTAGAGATGAACCAAATATAAATAAATGACTCCTTGAGAAAATGAGAAATATTAAAATTAAGTTAAAAGACTGGAAAAAGAATGAAAATATAGGATATTTCTAATAAAAAATTACCCATAAAAAAGGTCAAAGGAAAAATAATCTAAGAATCACTGTACTACCAGAGGACCATGAAAACTAGAGGCAAAGAATAGAAAGAATAGACAGGAGCCACAGTCAAGATGACCCAAGACTTGGCTGCTACCACTATAAAGGACAGGAGAACCTTGAAAATTACATTCTAAAAGACAAAAGATAAATAAAGGTTTTAAATAACTTATCCAGACAAGCTGAGTATAATTATATAAGAGAAAAAATAGACCTTCTATGAAATAGAAGACTTCTAAGCATTAACAATGAATAGGTGAGAGTGGAATAGTCTATGAAATACAAACACAGGAGTCAAGAAAAACCTAGAAAGGTAAATTCATTTGAGCAGTTGGAAGGTGATTAATTATATTATGAGAAAGTATTCACATTCTAATGAAGGGAAGGAAACAAACAGATCCCTCAAAATCCTAATTTTGCTGAGGATCATAAAAGGATTTAAATGACAAAGGTTGTGGGATGGTTTTGGTATGCTCTGGTGATCTCAAGTGAATAAAAACAAAGGAAAGAAAAAGAAATACTTTAAGGAAGAAAGGGGGTCAAATTTACTATTTCAATTAATAAGGGTGAATAAGAAAAAGACTATACAAATATGGAAAAAAGGGTGTGGGGAAACAGTCATCACATGAACCTCACTTTCATCTTAACCAAAGAAGACTGTGTGTGTTGGTATGCGTGCGTATGTGCACACACACGCACGCGCGCACACACACACAGAATATTTGGTGTAGAAAAACTATCAAACTCAACAGGGAATCAAGAAAGAATGGAAGGGAAGAGGAGGTATTAAGAAATAGGGTAGAATAAGAAACAGATTAATTATAAGCAAAACAAACTCCAACTGTGGAGGGTGGATTATAAAAGAGAGACTACAAAGAAGGAAAGAGAAAGCAAGGGTAAAAAATGTAATTGAGATTTGGGCAAGGGGAAGAAAAGAGGTACAGTAGAGTAGAAGCAAATCACTTATTAGTTTCAGCACACTCTTCTTTTCCATTATATTCGTCTTCCTTGTTTTGTTAGAATAAGCATATTTATTATGTGGATTTTCTTTTTTTATTGTTCACTGAGGGATCTTTGGAGGGAGAAATAATAAATGCCAGTAAAAATAAACAAAATTTGGAAAATTGATTTTAAAAAGTTTTAAGTTGAAAAAATAGTGGGGTAAAGAATAAGAAGATAGAAAAAAAATAAGGTTTAGGAGGGAAAGATACAATTAATAGTCATTACCATTAACATGAATTGGATGAACTACCTTATCACAAGGCAAGAAGAATGAATTAAAATCAAAGTCCAACAATATGTTGTTTATAATATTCTTGTGAAACAGAGATTAACTGAAAATTAAAACAAAGGAAAATGAGAAAAGGCACTCACAATAAATGGCCCCAATTTTTTCAGTCCAAGTGTTCCATGGAGAAAGAAGGAAGTAAATAAACTCATAGAATGGGAAAATTCTGAAGTATATGACTGTCATTCAGCAGCTGCATGGAACGGGTATCATGGGAAACAAGGCACATTACCATTTTTCTCAGATCTCTGGAAGTGCCAGTCCATGGCAGTCCCACCCTTCCTCAGGGTCTGGGTAGGTGCTTATAGCAGCAAAAGCATCTATTCTAATGCCAAATGACACTAACCACTCTAGTCCCCTGATCCATCCTTCCCTCTCCTCCCCCTTGAGCACAATCTTGCTTGACTCTTATCCCCAACCATAAGGGAAATTGAAAACAAAAATGCAGCCTTGCTGATTTGCAGTTCAAGCTCCCAGGTTCAGCATCTTTAGGCCTCAGTTCATACTTCCTTGCTCTGAGTCTCTTTTCCTCACAAAGGTATGACATTACTATAGCAACAACAGGCAGAATCCACATCCCTCCTCTCATTCTTTACCACAGATGAGGGTGGGGGGTAGGGGTGGCAAGTTTAGACATTTCATAGATTTCTTTCTTTTTTTTTTTAACTATTCAAGTACAAACCCATCTTGTGCCTGAGAGTGCATCTGGATGCTCACAATTTATAACAATCCAGAAATACTTTCCTCTAGTGCTAAGCAGGCCCTG
Organism: Trichosurus vulpecula; assembly: GCF_011100635.1. Lineage (NCBI taxonomy): Eukaryota > Metazoa > Chordata > Mammalia > Diprotodontia > Phalangeridae > Trichosurus > Trichosurus vulpecula. Next base: position 58,162,820 of record NC_050578.1, read on the forward strand.
ACATATGTGTGTCATGCACACAAGATCTGGTAGATTTCACACTTTCATTGTACCCAGGTTTATTCCAAACAAGAACCAACTAGAATCCAACCCAGAGAGTCAGCCACCAGGATAGTAGGGCCTATTCTGCATGGGCATCTTGCCATCTACTCTCTTATGTGGGTACTCTGCATGCAGACACACAATTTCCACTTCTTGCTCTTGCAACAATCGAATAATCAAATAAATACTAGTACTGTTGCTACCACTAAAAACAGATGTGACAATCTAATGTCCAATCTGACATCACAAACCTTGTGACTGCCTACTTGAAAATTCTCTTCTTTGGTCATGCTTCCCTATGTGTGTTGTATTCCCATCTTAGAATATAAGCTCCTTGCAGACAAGGATTGTCTCACCATTGTATGTGCATCCCTATACAAATCTAATGTAATGTAATGTGTTTAAGAAATGTTTGTTGATTCTTCTGGGAGAACAAAAGGTCAAGAATATCAAGGGAATTAATGAAAAAAAAAATGCAAAGAAAGGTGGCCTAGCCATACCAGATCTAAAACTATATTATAAAGCAGCAATCATCAAAACTATTTGGTACGGCCTAAGAAATAGAGTGGTGGATCAGTGGAATAGATTAGGTACACAAGACATGGTAGCCAATAACTATAGTAATCTACTGTTTGATAAACCCAAACACTCCAGCTTCTGGGATAAGAACTCACTATTTGACAAAAATTGCTGGGAAAACTGGAACATTGTCTGACAAAAATTAGGCATAGACCAACATCTTACACTGTATACCAAGAAAAGGTTAAAATGGGCATATGATTTAGATATAAAGGGTGATATCATAAGCAAATTAGGAGAGCAAGGAATAGTTTATCTGTCAGATCTATGGAGAAGGGAAGAATTCATGACCAAACAAGAGACAGAGAACATTGCAAAATGCAAAATGGATAATTTTGATTACATTAAATTAAAAAAGATTTTGCATGAACAAAGCCAATGCAACCAAGATTAGAAGGAAAGCAGAAAGATGGGAAACAATTTTTACTACCAGTGTTTCTGATAAAGGCCTCATTTCCAAAATATGTAGAAAATTGGGTCAAATTTATAAGAATACAAGTCATTCCCCAATTGATAAATAGTCAAAGGATATGAACAAGAAACTTTCTGATGAAGAAATTAAAACTATCTATAGTCATATGAAAAAATGTTCTAAATCACTATTGATTAGAGAAATGCAAATTAAAACAACTCTGAGGTACCATCTCACACCTATCAGATTGGTTAATATGACAAAAAAGGAAAATGATGGGTGTTGGAGAAGATGTGGGAAAACTGCAACACTAATCCATTGTTAGTGGAGTTGTGAATTGATCCAACCATTCTGGAGAGCAATATGGAACTATGCCCAAATGAGCTATAAAATTGTACATGCCTTTTGATCCAGCAATGCCATCTCTTTTTGCGGTGGCAAAGAAGTGGAAATTGAGAGGATACCTTTCAATTGGGGAAAGGCTGAACAAGCTGTGGTATATGAATGTAATGAAACACTACTGTTCTATGAGAAATGATGAGCAAGCAGATTTCAGAAAAACCTGGAAAGACTGAACTGATGCTGAGTGAAGTAAGCATAACCAAGAGAACATCGTATACAGTAACAGCAACATGGTGCAATGATCAACTTTGATTGACTTGGCTCTTCTCAGCAATACAATGATCTAAGACAATTCCAAAAGACTCATGATGGACAATACTAACCACATCTAGAGAAAGAACTATGGAGTATGAATGAAGATTGAAGCATATCATTTTCACCTTTTTTGTTTGTTTTTTCCTTCTCTTGGTTTTTCCCTTTTGTTCTGATTCTTCTTTCACAACATGACTAATGTGGAAATATGTTTAATATGATTGTACATGTATAACCTATATCAGATTGTTGCCATCTTGAGGAGGGAGGAGGGGATGGGGGAAGGGAGAAAGGGAAGTAGAAAAAGTTTGGAACTCAAAATCTTCTAAAAACAAATGCTAAAAAAAGATTAAGATTGGAAAAAAAAGAAGAGAAAAAACAAAAAGAAACAAAAATAAATTTAAAAAATTTTTAAAAATAAATATAAAGAAATGTTTGTTGATTGAACAACTTAGAACAGTCATAGCCAAATGACCAAAAAAATGATCATTTGAAAGAAAGAGCACCGATTATATGCTAGCGAATAGTAAAGTGGCTTTCTTTTTTTCTTAGTTATTCTGGGATACTGAACCATAATGAATTGTATTTTGAAATATTAAAGTATCTTCATTTTAAATAGTTCAAGGTGCTTTTTCTAAAATTAGATTAATTTCCACAACATTCCTTTGGGGGAAGGGGCAAGCATATGAATATATGGGAAGGAAAGTAATTTTGTTTGTGATAAGGTAAATAGAGGTACAAATAGGTGGTAAGATTTTCATATGGAAAAGCAGTTAGTAACATCTATACATTGTCTTATATAGCCATAGACTAGGAAAAAAATTGGGAAGATAAACAGGACCTCAGAGCTCACCTAGTCAAAACTTCTAAGTTTACAAATGATTAAACTAAAATTCAGCAATTAAGAGGCTGGACTAATAGTCCAGCCAAAGATTATACAATCATATTCCTAGAATTAGAATAGATCTCAGTACCTAGGTTTATTCCAAACAGGAACCAACTCAAATCCAACCCACAGAGTCAGCCACCAGGATAGTAGGGCCTATCCTGCATGGGCAACAGTCCAATATTCTTTTCATCTTTCAGATGATGAAATAGAGACCTAGGAAAGTTAAGTGATTTGCCCAAGGTCACCCAGCTAGGATTTAAAAGAGATTCTAGTGATCTCTGTTTCCACCACAGCATCCATTTAACCAACAGCCATATCACACAGGAATATGCAAATGTTGAGTAAGTGTTTTAATCAGTGTCAGAAACTCCTTGTGATAGAAACTCTTTCCATCAACACAGGATGTAAGTTATCTATGATTTTGTAGATTATAGAATTAATATTATTTAGAGTCTGAAGTGAACTTACAGTTAGTTATCTAGTTCAGTTCCCTCATTTTACAGGTAAGGAAACAGAACCAGAGAGGTCGAGTCACGTTGATGTTTGTGGCATTTTGGTCAAATGATTTGTCCAGGGTTACATAGTAACCGTGTAAGGAAGGATCTGAATCACAATCTTCTTGACTGCAAGCTCAGTCCCCGATACTTTTATAGACATATCATATCTCATGTAAAGAAATAAAGGGGAATATGAGACAGTTTGGCTTGCAGAAAGAAAAAAATTCTTCTGAGTAACACTTTAAATGTGTAGTAGTTTCCACTCACTGCCTTGAAGAATCAGTTCTCTCAACTTAAAGTTTTCACATTTAATTTCATGGTTAGGAACTGGAATTATAGCATCATTAAAGCCAGGGACAGTAAAGACCTGTCCTGGTTTGTTTCTCATAACAAATTCTAGGCTTTGGGTGGTTTGTTGCCTTTGGCTGTTCAAACCTGTAACAACAAAGTCATTGCTGAAATAATGATTTTTCCACCGTTGGAAGCCTTCATCAAAAGGATAAATACATTTAAATAGCTTAACTTCATTAGGCTGATCATTGTGTGAATAGCTTGTAGGATTAAACTAGTATATACATTGCCCATATTTTTAACGATGATATTAGGTATTTGGCCATTTATTTTATGATTATTTGTAATTTATATTTTAATCCCTTAATATTTTTCTTCTAAGAATTTCAGTTATGAGATAGAGCTCATTGTTAAGAGAGCAGTCCTCCTAATGTAGTAAAAAGAGCCCTGGAGTCAGAACACCTAGGTCAAAACCCCCCAAACCTCTGCAACTCTATCTGTTTGACCTTAACCACTCTAGACATCAGTTTCAATAAAATAAAGGTACTAAACTAGATGATGTCTAGAATTCTTGCATCTCTAAATCCTATGAACAAGTCCAGAAGAAAATATTAGATTTAGAGTGAAAAGGAGAAAAAGGATAGAAGGAACAGTATAAAAGGTAGCACTGGATTTGGAATCAGAAGACCTGGGTTGAACTTCTGACTTTGCCACTTATTTACCAGTGTGACTTTATATAGTTTCCTTAACGGTAAAATTGGATCACTCATATGCTAGCCCTAAGCCTGATTCTGTGATACTTGCTTTTCTGTATTGCATTTTGAAGAGGTGAGTACCTTTCTAGAATCTCTCTGTACTTAATTAAAACCTTCAGTTTCTCCATGTCTACTGGCTCATTTCCCATGCCTATGAACAAGCGAGGGTCTCAGTGAATGTGAATAAAAAAGGAAGATGACCAAGACAGTAAAGGACTCAAGATGATGCCATGACAAGATATACTGAAGAAACTAAAGATAGTCTGAAGAGATAACTTGGGGAAGGGTGGGGGGAGGAAGATGGGTATGTATGACAGCTATCAAGGATTTGAAGGTCTGTTCTGTGGAAGAGGGATTACACCTGTCCTGCTTGGCCTGAGAGAGCAGAATCAGGATCCAAGGATCATAGATTTAGAGCCAGAAGTCCCTTGCATGAAATCCAACTCCATTTTTCAGATAAGAATACTGAGGAAAGTTCACACAGATAATGAGCTCTCCCTCATTGAAAATCTTCAAGCAAAGGTTTGATGACAATTTTCCTCCAAAAAAAAAAAAGGCCTTCCCTTGACACTACTAATCTCTTTTCCAACAATGTCCTCTCTTTTACTGTATATTATTTCCACTTTTTACCATTTTTTTCTCTGTATTTGCAATGTCCTTCCTATCTTTACCATTCTATTCTCCAAAGTCATCTTTTAAATGCCAAATTCATAGACACTTTTTCAGACTTCACCCTCCTTTACCTTTCTAGCATCCTTTAATGCTGTTTAACACATTCTCCTCAATACTTTTGCTTTCCTTGATTCCAGGTTCTCTTGCCTATTTTCAACCTACTTAATCGATCCCCTTCTCCAGTTCAACTTCGTCCTCCTTCCTTCTAGGTGTGGGTATCCCCAAGTCCCTATTCTTTGCTCTCCTCTCTGTATACCTTGTTTTCTCGGTGATCTCATCCACTCCCACAGATTCAACTACTACTTCTATATAGATGACTCCCAAATATACATCCAGTCCATGTATCAGCTCCTCTGATTTTTCAATTTGCTAATTGCCTTCCAGATGCCTGGTTGTCCCACTGGTACTTTAACTTCAACATGGTTAAAATTCCTCATCTTTGTTGAATTTGACCCCCTTAACCATCCTTGCTCAATATATCCACAACACTGATTTCTCTTTGTCCTCCTACTTGTCTTACCCTTCCTTGTCAGTCTTCTTTACTAGACCATCATCCTCTCTTGGGTACTCTTCTCTATATATCCTTTCTCCCAGTGATCTTATTAGCTATCAGTTTACATGGTTTTAATCATTTCTCTCTCTCTCTCTCTCTCTCTCTCTCTCTCTCTCTCTCTCTCTCTCTCTCCTCTCTCTCTCTCCCCCCCCCCCCTTACCCCTACTCACCTCATTTTCATATCCAGTTCTAGTATCTCTCTTGACATTCAATTCCATGTTACCAGTTGCCTAATGGATATTTCAAAGTAGATGTCCCACAGAATTCTCAAATTCAACACATCCAAAATAGAACTCATCTTTATTCCAATACCCATTACCTTCCCAAACTTGCCTATTTCTGTCAATAACATTATGGTACTTTCCTAGGTTCAAAATCTCAAAGTCATTCCAGACTATATATACACTTTCCCTTATCCCACATATCCAACTAGTTACCAAGTCTTGTTGATTCTACCTTCATAATGTCTCTTATATCCATCTTCTCTCTATTCATATAGTCACCTGTATCAGTAGGCAAGATTCATGACCTCGAGGATGACCATGAACATGCTATATCAGTAAGGCAGAATTCATGACTTCAAAAATAACCATGAATATGCCTGAATGGTCCAGAATTGCAGGATACAAGGAATTCTCTAAGTAGAAGGCAGAGGAGTTAAAGCATTTATTGAAACTCAAAAGTAGCAGACCCATGGACCAGTGTCCCCAATTCAACATCCTCGCAAGAACCTTCCAAAACCAGTATGCCCATCTCACAATAGTGACCAGGAGGCCACAGAAAAACATTATGGCAGCAAGCCAAGCCATACTGGTGCTTCCCCCCCACACAATGGCAGGGCCCTCCAGCAAGAAGACCACCCACTGGCCTCAAGCCCCTGCTCAGCACTCTCCAGGATCCATGAGAGTCAGTCCTGCCTTTTTGTAGCGCCTGCTGCCATCACCACTGCTTCTGCCACAATCTCCAAGCTGTGTTCCAGCTAGCTGACTGCTTCCTCTCTCCTTCAGCTCTCAACTGCTCTCTCCAACTGCCTCACCAACTGCCTCTTAGCTCTGCTCCAACCATTCAGCAAGCTCCTCCCACCACAGGCTTCCATTGGCTCCAGTCCTAGCCACTTCCCCCAGGACCCTGAGAGCCCCGCCCCCTGAAGCCCACTCAAATGGGCAGGGAAGATCTTCCCATTCACTGATTGCCTTTACACATGCCTATATGGTTCAGAATCGCAAAGTATGAAAAACTTTCTAGGTAGATGGCAGAGGAAGTATAACATTTATTTAGACACCAGAGAATCCAATCCCAAGACCAATGACTCTAATTCGATATAGCAGTAATTCTATTCCAAAACCAATAAGCCCACCTCAATGTAGCAACAAGGAAATTATAACACAGTATTACAGCAAGGAACCAAGTCATCCTGTAACCTTGCCCCTGCTAAAGCCTTCCCGTAAACAATCACTCACGAATCCTAACTGTCTGCTTGCCTGAGTCCTCTCATGCAGTTCTGAAAGCCCTTTCAGTTCTCCTGAAATCTCTGGATTCTCAGTTCTCCAATCTCTGATGCTGTAGATTCTCAGCTCTTTGATCTCCACAACTCTCTGGTCTACACTCTGCTCTGCAGTCTCTCTTGACAATGGCTCTCTCAATGTCTGCTCTTCAATGCCCTCTTGATGTTTGCTGCCTCAATGTCTTCTTGATGTCTGCTTCTCAATTCTGCTTCTCAGTTCTGCAGCTCTCAGTTCTGCTTCTCTCACACTCTGGGCTCTCTTTATATACAGTCCTAGCTGGCATCTGATTGACTAGAATTCAGTGCACATACTATTGGCTCTAGCACCTCTCCTTAGGGCCCTGAGGGTTTCACACCTCTCCTGACCTAAACAGCAAATGAGTGTGGGCCTGGGGCCTCCAACCTAGTAAGTAATCAAGCCTTTCCTACTCAAGTTTCCCTTAACAGGCTCCACCTGAGAAACTTCCCTTAACTAGCTCTACCTGAGGCCTATTGAATGGGTGGGAAAGATTTTAATCACATTATCACCACATTACCACTCTAGTTAAGGTTCTCATCACATCTTGCCAGGAATGCTGCAATAGCCTCCTTTTGGAATTTTACATCCCCAAATTTCCTTTCCTTTATATTGGTAGGTGTCAAGGCTTACGTAATCCTGACTCTGGTTCCTTGGTAATTGAATTCATTCTTTGTGCCTGCTGCTTGTATTATGTTTTTCTTTGGCCAGGAAACTCTAGATTTGAGTTATGACATTCTTGGAGTTTTTTGTTTTGGGGGTTCTTTTAGGAGGTGAAAATGTAGCTATAAAATGAAAGGCTTAGATATTGAATCATTCAGATGCCAGCTCAAAGTCTAGAATTCTGTGATTTTTCCTTTTCTGGACTGTGTTTTGAAGAAGTGAGTGCCTTCCAATATCTATGCTTAATCAAAACCTTGTTATATAAATTGTTCTTTCGATTCTGCTCACTTCTCTATCAGTTTATACAAGTCTTCCCAAATTTCTCCAAATCCACAATTTTTGTCATTTTCTTATGGTGCAATAGCATTCCATAACCATAATTTGTTCAACCATCCCTCAACTGTTTGGAATCTGCTTTGTTTCCATTTTTTGTTATAACAAAAAATATAGCTCTCATTTCATTTAAATTACATTTTTTATGTCTTCCACCAGTTCTTCTCATCTCATGATTATGCCCTTCTTTACTCTGAGGCACTACTTGAACTTGTGGAATTATTCTCTTCTTAGAAGTTTGCCTTTTGGGCTTCTCTCAATCCACACTATTTCTTCATTATGTTCTATATTTTCTTCTGTTTACTCAAATCTCTAGTCTATACTTTTCTAACTCTGTTTTGTCCCATTTTTGTGGATAGGGTTGGCAGGTTCTTGTTCGTTCTGGAGGTGGTAGTTAAGAGTAGGCCCTGCCTTTGCAGGAATCGCTGGATTTTAACTCAGTTTTACTTAAGTTTGGCTTGAGCCCCTTCTCTGTCTCCTTCCTCTTGCCCAGACCAGAAGTAGTTGGTGGTGTGGCCCAGCCACCTGAGCTGGGTATAAGTATAACAGGTATCAACTGTTCAGATCTTATACTATCTGGGCACTTGTTTGGCTTTATCTCCCACTGTAGTTCTCTGTAGGTTGTGCTTTACATCTCTCTTGTGTTATAATTTCTCAGAGCTTGGCTGTCTGTGTGTGAATTCCTGTGGAACAAAGAAGCCAACCTAAAGGATACAACAAAGGCACCCTGATGGGGAGCACCCTGAGAAAGTAGCATGTTCCAGATAATTCTAATTACTTTCCCCACTACCTCTTCAGGACCTGATCAGATGGTCCACGACCCTCAGCCCAAGAGCCCTTCATATCACCAACTCTGCTTCCAGCAGTCATTATCCACAGAAGCAATCTCTGTGAAATGCAATCTGGATGATGCTGCAGCCTCTGCCTCCTCAGCATCCACAGTGACTGAAGACTGGGGAAAAAGTTGTCACCCCCAAAGTCCTTGGTTCTGTCAAATTTGCCACCCTCAGAAATAGACCTGACTTTATGAGTGGTAATGACATTGTTGCATTTCTTACTGCTTTGCCACTGTATCAAACTATCTTGTATTAAACTATGTTGCAAATATTATTTTATGTTTGTGTCTTATATACATATATATTTGTTTAGACTTGTTTTCTTCCCTGTGAAAAATATAAACTCCTTGAGAGTAAAGATTGTTTCAGTCTTTGAAATTGTATCCTCAGCATCTAAGATATAGGAGACATTTAATAGATGCTTGATTGATTACACACACACACACACACACACACACACACACACCTACATGTAATATTTCAAGACACCATAAATGAAACTGCCAAGAACCATTAGAACCAGAACCAGAAGGCAAAGTGGAAATAGAGGAAATCCACCAGTTTCATCTTGAAAGAAACCCCAGGAATGTCATGGCCAAAATCCAGAGCTCCCTAGGTCAAAGAAAAAATAGCAAAAGCAGCCAAAAAGAAAGAATTCAAGTTCCAAGGAACTATAGCCATGATCACACAAGACTATGTTGCAACTTTTATAAAAGAAAGTCTTGGAAATCAATATTATAAAAAGGCAAAGAGAAATGCCCACAATAAAAAAATTTACTTTCAAAACTGAATATAATCTTATAGGGAGGAAATGGACATATAATGACATAGAATACTTTCAAACATTCCTGATGAAAGGATTAGAGTTGAGTAGAAACTCTGAACTGAAAACACAGGAGTCAAGAGAAACCTAGAAAGATAAACACATTTCAGCAATTAGAAAGGGCTAAACATTTAAGTCATGAAGAGATTCCATTCTAAGAGACATTCTAAGAGTTTCTTCAAAATCTTAGTGTCTTCAAGGTCATAGAAAAAATTAAATGAGAAAAGCAGAAGGAATGGGGATGGTTTTGACCTTGTAACACTGACTACCATGGCCCCTACCAATGATGTTTCCTCAATTTGTGCAGTATAGATCTCCTGCACCCAAGTTCCACTAAGCCACCAACAGTTGGATTTGCTTACACAAGAAATACCTACTTCACAAGATATGATTACAACTCTAAAAATTTAGTGCCCAAAGCACAAGCTTTAATCTCCCTTGCCACTTGTAGCATCTCAGTGGTGGGCAGGGATTAGGTTCATAGCTTAGCTCAGTTCTTATAAGGCAAAATCCCAGTTTCAAGTCCAAAACTTTCTTGGGCTTGAGTACCAGCCACCCTAGTTTCTCATGGTTTCTTGCTGGGTGGCTGGCTGTACCATCTTGCCTGCAATCCTATCTCTAAGGTTGCTATGGCTCCAACTCCTTGGTTCAGTGGGCTTTGCTACCTGTACTTGAAACTGAGGACAAACAACACAGAATAGAAAAAAAGATCCCTAGGCCCATTTCTCAGTCAAGGTAAAAGAAGGAGTACAGGAAGGTCTTTTTTCTCACTGGTTCAGTTCACAGAGCCCAAATTGTGGGTATCTGTGATCTTCATTTTCTGGGTACAACAGGAAAGAGTATAAGGCACAAAAAGTGGCAGAAAGATAGAAATCATCTCAGTCTCACCAGTTTTGAAGATGACACCTGGTTCAGTTAAACAACCAATAAAAAGTGGCTCTGCCCACCCACATGTCAGGGGATGCAGAGGCCTCCATATTAGGCATCTGTACATCTTCCAAAGGCTCTTCGGGGTGCCTCTATGTTAGGTGATTAGTGCATGCCCAGACAAGCCCAGATTATATTCTGTTTTGATGGGCTTGAGAGGAAAGAAAAAAAAAAAGAATACATTAAGGAAGAAATGAGTAAGAAAAGAAATAGGACTTAATATGTCTCATAATATGTGAGAAGATTAGAACTCAAAAAATAGAAGAGGTAGGGGATTCAGAATCACATGAACTTTACTCTTATCTAAAATAGACAAAGGAGAACTAGTTAGGCAGTCAGTTAACTAGCACTTATTAAGCACCTTCTACCTTCCTTGCAATGTGCTAAGCACTGTAGATATAAAGAAAGGTTGGGTTTGAATACACACACACACACACACACACACACACACACACACACAGCGAGACACACATAGAACATAGCATACTCATACGTTAAATTCAATGAGGAAATATCCAAGGATTGGGAAAGGTAAGAGAGATATTTAAAAGGGAGGGTAAAGTGAGGGAAAGAATAGTCACAAACAAAACAAACTTTAACCTTGGAGAGTGGATCATAAATCAAAGTTTAAAAAGAAATAAAGAGTAAGAACCACTAATTAGGTCACGGTGAAGGGGAGAGAAGAACAATGGAGCAGAAGCAGAACACTTCAATTATGGATCATTAATGTTAATCACATTCCTTCTCTTTTATCATCCTCTTCTTTATAAATTGAGGGAAAGGGGGAAAGAGAGGACAAAGTATGAGAGAAAATGATGTGAGGAAATAAAAAATGAACAATCATAACCAAAAGTGTAAATAGTATAAACTAAGTCTTACAAAGGAAGTAGAATACAAAAATATGTTTACAAGAAACATACTTGAAACATAAAGGTTCACATCGAGTTAAAATAAGGCATTGGAGCAGAATTTATTATGCTTCAGGTGAACTAAAAAAAGCAGGAGTAGTAATCATGACCTCAAAGTAATCGTAAAAATAGACATGGTTAAAAGAGACAAATTTTTAATGCTGAGAGATAAGCTACATCTTGCTTAAAGACACCACAGGTAATGAAATAAAATCAGTTTTTAAAACATACACACTCAGTGGTATAGCATCTAAATATTTCTAGGAAAAATTCAACTAATTGGAGAAATGGATGGAAAAATTGTGCCCCTCTCAGACCTAGACAAATCTAATAAAACATAAACAGAAAAGAAATTAAAGACCTGAACAGAATTTCAGAAAAGAAATACAATAGATCTCTAGCAAATACTGAATGGGATTTAAAGGAAATATTAACATTTCCTAGCTATATATGGCATCATTACAAAAACTGAGGCCTAAAACCCTGTTTCAACAATCCAGCTAGCAGCTATTGTGGGAGGGTGAAAGACCAACACAAGCCCAACAACAGGCATGCTGCCAAAGCCCAGTTTCTTTTGATCTGCTTTACTAAGGAAAGCAACGTTAAGGGGTTGACAAGCCTATTTTAATCCAGCATACAAATATCACTCACTTAGTTCAGGGGAAAAAAGCCAGCACACTGAACTTCATAGCAAATACAAACAAATTACAAAGAGACCAAATACAATTCACAGTTACCAAGAAAACCAAGTCCAGACATCCAGCTGCCCGGAGACTCCATATCAGCACACCACCAAGAGTGAGAGCCCCAAGCAAAAAGCTCTCTCTTCTCTTCTTATACCGTTTCAGACATCATCAAATGTCATCTGAATGACCAGAACTTAGGCTGCTATGATTGGCTCTTGAGTTAGCACCTCCCCTTAGGACCCTTGGAGCTTCAACACCCACATAGGCTTAGCACCTTATAGGAGTTTGGGCCTGGGACTTAGTACCTAGTAAGACTCAATGAAATACACTGAATTAATCAAAGGAAACAAAAGCCAAACTCTTCAAGGGCACTTGGTTGAACCGAGTGCTAAGAGCCCATTTTGCTTACCAACACAAACCCTTACAAACAAATGCAGAAAAACATAAATATTAAACACATACTTTATTAACCACAGTTCAAAAAATGTCATAATCAATAAAAGCTCTTAGAAGAAAGGACTCAAACTGAATTGAAAACTAAATAACTTAATGCTAAAGAATTCATGGGTTGAAGAACAAATTATAAATATAATAGATAATTTCATCAAAGGAAATTACAATGAGGCAACATACAAAACTCTTGAACTGAGGTGAACAGGGATGAGAGAATGGGAAATAGCAGCAGAGAAATGAAGTTTTCATCCTTGAAGTCTGCAACTCAGAATCATAAGTATACAGAGGCAAGACAGAGAACAGACTAGCGATAAGATGATAGGACTTCCTTATTCTCTTCAATAGGCAGCCCTAGCCTTGCCCCAAACTCTGTCTCTGATATCATGGATAAGTATAAGGTTGTCGATTTTTTTCACCTTCTTTGGTGGTTGAGGCTTTGTAGCATCAATGTGATACCCACAGTGGCTGCGGCTGCTATGAATATGCCAGTGTAGTTGTAATAATAATTTGGCTAGCAGCTACTGTGGCTGTGTAAAACCAACAACAACCAGCAACAAGAGCTGCCAGGACAGGTCTTTTTGATCTGCTTTACTAAGGAAAGTAACTTTAAGGGGTTAACAATCTCACTTTAATCCAACATACAAATATCATTCACTTAGTTCAGGAGGAAAAGCCAGCAACCTGAACTTCAGAGCGAATACAGACAAATTACAAACATACACAATATAAACAGATCAAATCACAATTCATAGTTACCAGGAAAGCATCAACATCTGGATTTACAAGCAGGGGGCTCTTAAAATGACTGCCCAGAGTCCCACACCACTCTTACAGTGACTGTGAGCCCCAATGGAGAACGCCAACCTTTGGGTTTATGTATCTTATTCAGGGTCAAAGGGCGTCACAATGTGCAACTCAAACCCACGTGACCCAAAAGTGTCACAAACCTGGGAATCAAACTCACATTGCCTAAAGGCCTCTGGTGTCACAAACATGTCACTCAAACCCATGCAAACCAGGCTTTCCCTTGAGGCAAGGAGGTCATAAAGACTCCTAATTTAATCAATGAAACAAAGGCTGGACTCATCAAGGGCACTTGATTAAATAAGTGCTCCAAAAGACAAAGCAGTAAAAAAAAGTCCCACCTTAATTAATAATACAGTAGTTCTTAATCACAAAATATAACAGACTCTCTCTATGTCAAACAAAACCAAAACATTTATTCAAACATCAGAAAGCCAAATCCATCATAGCAACGAAGAAATCAGTACACATTATCAATGCGGGTGGCACCGAAATCCCCAAGCCTTCCCTCTACTGGGCCTTCCCACAGACAAATTCCCTTAAGCAAAATCACTCCCTCTCTCACTCATGCTAGCGGCTGCTCTCTGTATCTGCCTCCTCTCTGTCCAAGCTGCAACTCCCACAGTCTCTCTCCTAGCTCTGCCGCACTCCAATTTCCTGTTCCACCCATTCAGCAAGTTCCTCCCACCACAGGCACCATGTGACTCAAACTCATGTGACTCAGACAGGTCACATGGGTCTATTAATGTATGGGAAACATTTTCCCATTGCATTAACAACACAGGCTTTGATCCTGGATTGGAACCACAGCTTGAGACCTGGCATCTAAGGTGCTTAAGGAGGGCTGAGATATTGTAAATCTCTCTTTTTTTCTCTCTTTCTCCCTCTTCCCCTGCCCCAATTTTTCTCTTTTTTTTTATCACATTACCATATTAAAATGTGTATTACAGTTATATGTATTTGTGTCTTTTCCCCTCATGTGACTATAAGCTCACTGAAGGCAGGTAATGTTTCACCTAAACTTTGTGCATCCCCCAGTACCTAGTACAGTGCTCTGCACACAGAAGATGCTCAATAAATGTTTGTGTAGCATAGGTGTGGTACCAATTCCATTTCTCTCTACATTTTCTATGCTAGCTTACTCACACCAGCCTGCACTTGCACTCTAGTAGATGGGGGATCCCAAGAGGAGCCAACCATGGCTACACCTCACTCTCTCAGGGGTAACCTGGGTAGGGAGAATGCTCCTAAACCCCTATCTGTATGTTTTTCCACTTAGCAAGTCAGACAAGATGAATTCTATTAATTCCTAATGAGAAATATTTGCTAAACAGAAGACAAAGCAAGAAAAAGAATAACAGCATTTCACCAAAACTTTGGATACATTCACCCAATGACGTACACAGCATTCATGGGAAGATAGTAGGCATAAACTTACAGAATCATAACAGAGAAGAACATATGCAGGGAAAACATTTTCCCAAGCAACTTACAACTTGCCTGCCAGTTTTGATGTCCTGTGTCCTTTGCCACAGTTTACTCGATTTGTTTCCTTCTCCAATAGTTGCCCTGTTCAGACCACTCATCTTCTGGGTCTCTTTGGTCTCCTATTGGACAAGGCCACTCCTCTTTTGGACTGCTGGGGTAGTATTACACTTTTTCGGCAAAAGCAGCAACCCTCAGTCTGGGATCTGAAGAGCATCACCAGTTCTTGGCTGGCCTCTGAAGGGTTTCTAAGTAAGGATAATGAAGGATGCATACTTGTACAAAAGATGAGGAGATGAAAGATAAAAAAAATTAGACCAGGGGTGAGGAACATGGAGGTTTGGGCCTCTAGGTCCTCAAGTGTGGCCCTTTGACTGAATCTGAGTTTTACAGAAGAACAATGTTCTATGAAGTTTGGATTCAGTCAAAGGACCACACTTGAGGACCTAGAGGGCCATACGTGGCCTTGAGGCCCCACTCCTGGCTTAGACATATAGAAGAAAGAATAGAAAACAGAACCTTTTAGGGGTGGAGCCAAGATGGTGGCTGGAAAGCAGGGACTTGCCTAAAGCTCTCCCCAAGGACCCTCCAAACATCTATACAAAATGGCTCTAAACAAACTCTAGAACTGCAGTATGAATGAAATAGCAGAGGGAAGGTGGGCTCCAGCCCAAGAAAGCCTAGATAGTCACTAAGTAAGGTCTATCACACTGAGCTGGGAGCGGAGCAGAACAGAGCCCAGTGTGATCCGCTCCATGTGAGTGGAAACAACCAGATCAGGACCCGGGCAGAACAGGCCCTAGCGCCCTGAATCAGAGAGCTGTGGTACTTACCAGACTTCTCAAACCACAAACACCAAAGACAACAGAGAAGGTTAGTGGGAAAAGCTGCTGGGACAGAGTGAAAGGAGTTTGCAGTTCAGCCACCACCCCAGGAGCAGCAGAGGTGGTGCAGCTCTGAGGACAGAACTCCCGCTGCAGTTGTTTCTGGCCCCAGGGCCACCTGGTGGGAGGAATGAAGAGGCAGATCAGAGTGGGAGTGCAGAGCCTGCTCAGATCTGAATTGCGGTCCAGATTGGAGGTTCTTGGGGGAGGAGGAGTGCTGGTGTGGCAGAGCTTGCTGTGTAGAAAAAGCTCTGAAAACAACAGTGCAGCCCCTCGAGCTTGGGACAAAGTATTCTCTACTCTACAAGCAGTCATACCCTGACAAAAAACTCAAGGGTCAAGTAGTTGGCTGGGAACATGGCCAGGCAGCAAAAACAGACTCAGATTCAGACGTAGACTTGGGAATCTTTCTTTGGTGACAAAGAAGACCAAAACATATAGCCAGAAGAAATCAACATAGTGAAAGAGCCTATATCAAAAGCCTCCAAGAAAAACATGAACTGCTCTCAGGCCATGGAAGAGCTCAAAAAGGATTTGGAAAAGCAAGTTAGAGAAGTAGAGGAAAAATACTGAAAAAAAAAAACATCTTAAAAACTAGTCTAACTCAAATGGCAAAAGAGCTCCAAAAAGCCAATAAGGAGAAGAATGCCTTGAAAGGCAGAAATAGCCAAATGGTAAAGGAGGTCCAAAAGATCACTGAAGAAAATACTACCTTAAAAATTAGAGTGGAGCAAGGGGAAACTAGTGAATTTAGGAGAAATCAAGATATTATAAAACAGAACCAAAGGAATGAAAAAATGGAAGACAATGTCAAATATCTCATTGGAAAAACCACTGACCTGGAAAATAGATCCAGGAGAGATAATTTAAAAAGTATTGGACTATCTGAAAGCCATGATCGAAAAAAGAGCCTAGATATCATCTTTCAAGAAATTATCAAGGAGAACTGCCTTGATATTCTAGAGCCAGAGGGTAAAATAGAAATTGAAAGAATCCAATGATCACCTCCTGAAAAAGATCCCAAAAAGAAAACTCCTAGGAATATTGTTGCCAAATTCCAGAGCTCCCAGATCAAGGAGAAAATACTGCAAGCAGCCAGAAAGAAACAATTTGAGTATTGTGGAGACACAATCAGGATAATCCAAGATCTAGCAGCTTCTACATTAAGGGATCAAAGGGCTTGGAATATGATATTCCGTAAGTCAATGGAGCTAGGATTAAAACCAAGAATCACCTACCCAACAAAACTTGGACTCATGGTCCAAGGCAAAAATATGGATTTTCAATAAAATAGTGGACTTTCAAGCTTTCTCAGTGAAAAGACCAGAGCTGAATAGAAAATTTGACTTTCAAACACGAGAATCAAGAGAAGCATGAGAACGTAAACAAGAAAGAGAAATCAAAAAGGACTTACTAAAGTTGAACTGTTTTGTTTACATTCCTACATGGAAAGATGATGTGTATAATTCATAAGATCTCAGTATTAGGGCAGATGAAGGGAATATACATACATACATGTATACTACACATACACACACACACACATATTGACAGAGGGCAGAAGGTGAGTTGAATATGAAGGGATGATGTCTAAAAAAAAATTCAAATTAAGGGATGAGAGAGGAATATATTGACAGAGGGAGATAGGGAGAGATAGAATGGGGTAAATTATCTCACATAAAAGTGGCAAGAAAAAGCAGTTCTGTAGGAAGGGAAGAGGGGGCAAGTGAGGGGGAATGAGTGAATCTTGCTGTCATCGGATTTGACCTGAGGTGGGAATAACATACACACTCAATTGAATATCACCCCACAGGAAAGAAGGAGGAAGGAGATCAAAAAGGGGGGATGATAGAAGGGAGGGCAGATAGGGGGAGGAGGTAATCAAAAGCAAACACTTTCAAAAAGGGACAGGCTCAAGGGAGAAAATTGAATAAAGGGGGATAGGGTAGGAAATAGCAAAATATATTTGGTCTTTCACAACATGAGTATTGTGGAAGGGTTTAACATAATGATATACATGTGGCCTATGTTGAATTGCTTGCCTTCATAGGAAGGATAGGTGGAGAGGGAAGAGAGGAGAGAATTTGGAACTCAAAGTTTTAAAAAGAAGATGTTCAAAAAACAAGTTGCTTTTGCATGCAACTAATAAATAAGATATACAGGCAATGGGGCATAGAAATCTATCTTGCCCTACAAGAAAGTAAGGGAAAAGGGGATGGGGGGGAGTGGGGTGACAGAAGGGAGGGCTGACTGGGGAATGGGGCAATCAGAATACATGCCATCTTGGAGTGGGGGGAAGGGCATAAATGGGGAGAAAATGTGTAATTCAAACTCTTGTGA
Source organism: Trichosurus vulpecula (assembly GCF_011100635.1). NCBI lineage: Eukaryota > Metazoa > Chordata > Mammalia > Diprotodontia > Phalangeridae > Trichosurus > Trichosurus vulpecula. The sequence goes on from NC_050578.1 coordinate 58,180,826, forward strand.
AAATCAATGCTGAAAACTAAAAATATTAAATAAATAGAATGTCAGATCTGAAAAAAAAAGAAAAGAAAACAGAAACTTTTGCTTTTTCTTCTGTAATACTTGACTAACCTGACCTTAAGGCAGTGGAGGCAAGATAGGTTACATTCTCCCCCAAGGTTCTCCCATAGCCTTAAAGAGGTTGGAAAGAGGGTGTCTAGGTTCTCTGCAAATGTCTCTAGTCCCTTACTGATGGTGTTCTCCCAATTGTAGGGTTGTGGGTCTCCTGTACCCATTTAGCCATTAACAGATAACTTTTACAAAAGAATATTTGCTTCAAAGTCATATCAACAAAGAGAAAAACATACTCTAAAACGTATAGGAGGCATAATCCCCAACTCCTATTCCACCTCAATCTCTGAGGAGGGAGAAAAGATCAGGTTCACAGTTTAGTTCAGTTCTCATAGAGCACAGTCTCAAGTTCTAAGTCCAAAATCCCCTTTGTACTTGAGATCATGGTTTCTCCAGGTAGCTGACTGACAGCAGCATCCCACCTGGAATCCTGGCTCCAAGGGCTCCATGGCTCAAACTGCTGGGTCTGGTGGGGATTGCTACCTGTACCTAGAAACTAAGAACAAATGAAACAGAACAGAAACCAAACTACCTCAAGCCAGGTAGCCGAAAAAGAGAGTGGGGGGAGGTATCTCCCCCTTCCCATTTCAGTTCATGGAGCCTATGCTGTATATAAGTTTTACCCTCTGGATGCAGCAGGAAAGAACAATCAGAAAAAAGGTGAGTGTCCCAGTTTGTCAGTTTTAAAGACATAGCCTGTTCCAGTTACACAGCCAAAAGATGGAAGCTACTCCCTCCTACGTGGTAGGAAAATGAATAGAAGCAAGGAATCTCTGTGTTATTGATCTGGCCCCATTACAATTCTGTGAAGCTATTAGAAAAAAATAGGGAACATATATTAAGCAATACAGCTTCAAGACAGGGAAAATATAATCTGAATACATTTTTTCTTGGCAATGACAGTTAATGAGTTTGACAGTTTTGAAAGAAAATATATATGGATAGAACAGGTACAGATTCCTTCAGAGTTATGAGGGCAGAATCCCTTTTATGGAAACTGGTATTTACTTGCAAATAAATAATATTTGGCAACCAGGGAAGAAAATAGTATTTACTTTGGTTTTATGGTATCTAGGTCTTTTCCATTTTGTGACTCATCATAGAGGCTGTATTACATTATATTTCTAAGATATCAAGCAGTTGTGGAATCCATTTTCAAAACACATTTTTTAATTTCCATCTTGCTATTTTCCACCCACAATCATAACACATCAAATATGGGGTATGGGAGGAATTGTCCACCCCCAGTGAATTGACTCATGGTTTTTAAAATTAATTACAACATTTTTCATTTGAAATCACAAGGCACACACATACAAAATTCCCTCCCCCCAACCAGATCGATTACTATACTTCAGCACTCTAGCAGCTATTTTTTTTTCACTGTCATTCTCTGAAATGCTAATAACTACAAGGTAGGCACCTTAGCCAAAGCACCCTTTCAAAAAATTGACCCCTTTTGTTTTTACATCATGTTTTTATTTCTTTTTTATAATCCTAATATGCTGAAATCATTATAATTCATTATCATAACCTACTTAAGAAATTAAATTGAGAAAAAAATTGGTTTCAATTATAGTTTAGGTGTGGGGAAAGGAGCATGGGGTACCCATTTTTAAGAAGCAAAATGCTAGAGTTCTAGGAAACTATTCTCAAGTAGCACAGGAGTTTGGAAAAGGGAAATTATAGTGCTTCTTGTTCAAAGTCGTCAGCTAAGTTACCTTCATCTTATTAGAGAAGACTGATGTTTACGCATGTAGCGACAACACATATTTGGTTGACTTTTCTGAATAAAATGGAGTTCACTTTGTTTCAATGCTCCAATGTGTCTATGTAGGTAGTGTTACATCATCTGAATAACCCACTATTTTATAGTATAACTATCAAATAACTTGATAGTTGTAAGTATCAAGATAGGCTTAGCATTTTTTTTCCTCCTATACCTGAGCAGCAAACACCTTTTGTAGTATGAGATCCTTGAGAGCAGGAACTGTCTTTTTTCCTTTCTGTGTAACCCCAACACTTAACACAATGCCTGACACATTGTAAGCACTTCCTTATTAATAAAAGCTTGATGATTTGATTTGATTTCAAAACCAAAAAACAATGCACTTTACAACTTTATAATTTTAATGCAACTTAAATCTAGATCATCTAGATAAATGAAAATGGACTTCGTTTTTGGTTCATTAATAAAGACATGCTATCTGGAAAAGATTAGACATACAGCAGACAGAAGCAAATAAGCACAATAACCTAGTGTTTGATAAACCCAAAGATTCCAGCTATTGAGGCAAGAATTCACTATTTGACAAAAGCAATTGGGAAAACTGGAAAGGAGTCTGTCAGGAACTAGGTATAAACCATCATTTCACATCATATACCAAGATAAGTTCAAAATGGATGCATAATTTAGACATAAAGAGTGACATCAGAAGCAAATTAGTAGTGCATGGAAGAAATTACTTATGAGGGTTATAGATAGGAGAAGACCAGACAAGATATAAAGAAGTTCATAGCAGGTAATAAGGCCAATTTTGATTACATAAAATCAAAAAGGTTTTGCAGAACAAAACTAACACAGCTAAAATTCGAAGAGAAGCAAGAAACTTGGGGGGTGGGAAGCTTTGCAGCAACTTTTTCTGATAAAGATCTCATTTCTTTTTTTTCCTTCTTTATTTAATATTTTTAGTTTTCAGCATTGATTTTCACAAGAGTTTGAATTACACATTTTCTTCCCATTTGTACTCCACTCCAAGATGGCATATATTCTGATTGTCCCATTCCCCAATCAGCTCTCCCTTCTGTCACCCCACTCCCCACCCCCATTCACTTTTCCCTTACTTTCTTGTAGGGCAAGATAGATTTCTATGCCCCATTGCCTGTATATCTTATTTCCTAGTTGCATGCAAAAACAACTTGTTTTTTGAACATCTTCTTTTTAAAACTTTGAGTTCCAAATTCTCTCCCCTGTTCCCTCCCCACCTACCCTCCCTATGAAGGCAAGCAATTCAACATAGGCTATATGTGTATCATTATGTAAAACCCTTCCACAATACTCATGTTATGAAAGACTAACTATATTTTGCTCCTTCCTATCCTATCCCCCTTTATTCAATTTTCTCCCTTGACCCTGTCCCTTTTTGAAAGTGTTTGTTTTTTATTACCTCCTCCTCCTATCTGCCCTCCCTTCTATTGTCCCCCCTTTTTGATCTCCTTCCTCCTTCTTTCCTGTGGGGTGATACTCAATTGAGTGTGTATGTTATTCCCACCTCAGGTCAAATCCGATGACAGCAAGATTCACTCATTCCCCCTCACTTGCCCCCTCTTCCCTTCCTCAGAACTGCTTTTTCTTGCCACTTTTATGTGAGATAATTTACCTCATTATATCTCTCTCTTACTCCCTCTCTCAATATATTCCTCTCTCATCCCTTAATTTGAATATTTTTTTAGATATCATCCCTTCATATTCAACTCACCCTCTGCCCTCTGTCAACACACATATATATACAAATATACATATATGTGTGTGTATATACATATATATGTGTGTGTATATATGTACATATATAGTATAGTATATATATATATATATATATATATATATATATACACATATTCTCTTCATCTGCCCTAATACTGAGGTCTCATGAATTATACACAGCATCTTTCCATGTAAGAATGTAAACAAAACAGTTCAACTTTAGTAAATCCTTTATGATTTCTCTTTCTTGTTTACGTTCTCATGCTTCTCTTGATTCTTGTGTTTGAAAGTCAAATTTTCTATTCAGCTCTGGTCTTTTCACTGAGAAAGCTTGAAAGTCCTCTATTTTATTGAAAATCCATATTTTTGCCTTGGACCATGATACTCAGTTTTGCTGAGTAGGTGATTCTTGGTTTTAATCCTAGCTCCATTGACTTACGGAATATCATATTCCAAGCCCTTTGATCCCTTAATGTAGAAGCTGCTAGATCTTGGATTATCCTGATTATGTTTCCACAATACTCAGATTGTTTCTTTCTGGCTGCTTACAGTATTTTCTCCTTGATCTGGGAGCTCTGGAATTTGGCAACAATATTCCTAGGAGTTTTCTTTTTGGGATCTTTTTCAGGAGGTGATCATTGGATTCTTTCAATTTCTATTTTACCCTCTGGATCTAGAATATCAGGGCAATTCTCCTTGATAATTTCTTGAAAGATGATATCTAGGCTATTTTTTTGATCATGGCTTTCAGATAGTCCAATAATTTTTAAATTATCTCCCCTGGATCTGCTTTCCTGCTCTGATGTTTTTCCAATGAGATATTTGACATTGTCTTCCATTTTTTTATTCCTTTGGTTCTGTTTTATAATATCTTGATTTCTCCTAAATTCACTAGCTTCCCCTTGCTCCAATCTAATTTTTAAGGTAGTATTTTCTTCAGTGGTCTTTTGGACCTCTTTTTCCATTTGGCTAATTCTGCCTTTCAAGGCATTCTTCTCCTCATTGGCTTTTTAGAACTGTTTTGCCATTTGAGTTAGTCTATTTTTGAAGGTGTTACTTTCTTCAGTATTTTTTTGGGTCTCCTTTAGCCAGTCATTGACTTGTTTTTCATGGTTTTCTTGCATCACTCTCATTTCTCTTCCCAATTTTTCCTCTACTTCTCTAACTTATTTTTCCAAATCCTTTTTGAGCTCTTCCATAGCCTAAGACCAGTTCATGTTTTTCTTGGAGGCGTTTGATGTAGGCTCTTTAACTTTGTTGACTTCTTATAGCTGTATGTTTTGGTCTTCTTTGTCACCAAAAAAAGATTCCCAAGTCTGAGTCTGAATCTGAGTCTGTTTTCACTGCCTGGCCATGTTCCCAGCCAACTACTTGACCCTTGAGTTTTTTGTCAGGGTATGACTGCTTGTAGAGTAGAGAATACTTTGTCCCAAGCTCAAGGGGCTGCACTGTTGTTTTCAGAGCTTTTTCTACACAGCCAGCTCTGCCACACCAGCACTCCTCCTCCCCCAAGAACCTCCAACCTGGACTGCAATTCAGATCTGAGCAGGCTCTGCACTCCCACTCTGATCTGCTGTGGCCAGAATGGCCTTTGTTTTCTTTGAGTGACTCAGCTTACCTCACTGAGCCTCACTGGGCGCTGGGGTTTCTCTTCTGGGGCAGGAAGCCCAGAGACCATGCCAGGAAGAAGAGAACTTCCTGTGTGATGAGTCATGGGGCTGGCTGAGGGGAGGTGTTAACTCCAGAGCCATGCCCTATTGGGTGTTAACCTAGTCTCCGCTAGGTGGAGGGGCCAACTCAAGAACCAGTCAGCCCTGGTCATTCAGGTGGCGCTTGATGATGTCAAGAACTCTATAAGAGGGGAGAGGACAGCTTGAAGAGCCCTCTTTCCTTTTCCAGTTGCTGCGGGAGCAGTGGCGCGTGTGACTCTGGGCCAGCCCTTGCTCTCAGGCTGAGCCCAGATGTTGGTAACTATGAATTGTATTGGGTCTGTCTGTTGATATTTGTAATTTGTTTGTATTTTGTTCTGAAGTTTAGGGTGCTGGTTTTGTTTTCCCCCAAACTAAATGAATGTTCTGAACTTCAGGGTGCTGGCTGTTTGTCCCCCTGAACTAGCTGACTATAATCTGTATTTGGTCTGTCTGTTGATGCTTGTAATTTGTTTGTATCTTGTTCTGAAGTTCGGATGCTGGTTTTGTTTTCCCCCGAACTAAATGAATGTTCTGAACTTCGGGGGGCAGGCTTTTTCCCCTGAAGTAAGTGAATGAATCTGTATTGGGTCTGTCTGTTGATATTTGTAATTTGTTTGTATTTAGTTCTGAAGTTTGGGGTGCTGGCTTTTTCCCCCAAACTAAATGAATGTTGCCTGTATGCTCCCCTGAACTAACTGAATGCTGGATTAAAGTAAGCTGGTCAACTCCTTCACCGTACTTTCCTTGTTTAAGCAGATAAAAAGAACCTGTGCTTTCCCGGCGTACCGGCAGCCTCCTGGGTGCATCTTATGCCCCCACAGAAGCTGCTAGCTGGATTGTTAAAACATCTGCCACTTCATTCCTCCCACCAGGTGGGCCTGGGGCCAGAAACAACTGCAGCTGGAGTTCTGTCCTCAGAGCTGCACCACCTCTGCTGCCCCTGGGGTGGTGGCTGAACTGCGAACTCCTTTCACTCTGTCCCAGCAGCTTTTCCCACTAATCTTCTCTGTTGTCTTTGGTGTTTGTGGGTTGAAAAGTCTGCTTCACTGCCAGTTCCGTGTGATAGACCTCATGCAGCGACCATCCAGGTTGTCCTGGGTTGGAGCCCTGCTTCCCTCTGCTATTTCGTGGGTTCTGCAGTTCTAGAATTTGTTCAGAGTCATTTTGTATAGGTGTTTGGAGGGTCCTGCGGTAGAGCTTTAGGTCAGTCCCTGCTTTCCAGCCACCATCTTAAAGATCTCATTTCTAAGATATAGAGAGAACTGACTCAAGTTTATAAGAATAAGAACCATTCTTCAACTGATGTCAAAGGATATGAATAGGTAGTTTTCAGAGGAAGACATCCAAGCAATCAATAACCATATAAAAAAAATGCTCTATATCAGAGGTGTCAAACCTAAGGCCTACAGCACTCCCAGGTGTGGTCTGAATAAGATTAAATGTACTGTAATTGGGAAATATCTAATAAAATTAATTTTAAAATATGATAAAGCAGATAAGGGTAATATATTGTTTTCTAGGTCCTTACATAAGTTTTAGCAGTCGCTCTTTCTATTTGAATTTGACACCACTGCTCTAAATCTAAGAGAAACACAAATTAAAATAACTCTAAGGTACCACTTGACAACTACCAGATTGGCAAAAGTTAACAAAAAAGGAAAATGACAAATGTTGGTGGGGCACAATGGGAAAACAAGTACTTTAATGCATTGTCAGTGGAGCTGTGAACTGGTTCAACCATTCTGGAAGGCAAGTTGGAACTATGGCCAAAAAACTGTATTAATCTACACATACCCTTTTATCTAGAGATATTGATATAAGCTCTATATCCCAAAGAGATCAAAGACAGAGAAGGGGATTAATATGCACAAAAGTGTTTATAGCAGCCAGCTTTTTTTTTTTTTGGTGGTGGCAAAGAATAGAAAATTGAAGGGATGTCCATCAATTGGGGAATGGGTGAACAAGTTATAGTATGAAAATATGATGGAATATTATTGTGCCATAAGAAATAATGAAAGGAATGGTTTCAGAAAAACCTGGGATGACTTTTATAAATTGATACAAAGTGAAATGAGCAGAACCAGGAGAGCAATTTATACAATAACAATAATATAATGAAGATAATCAATTTTGAAAGACTTAGTAACTCATCAACAGGATGATCAATCACAATTCTGAAGGTCTCATGAAGATTCAAACTATAGATTAAAGCATATTTTCTTCTCTCTTTTTTTTGAGGGGTAGGGTGGCTAATTCAGGAATTTGCTTTGCATAACTGTGCTTGCAATGTGTTTTGCTTTTCTTGGCTTCTCAATGGGTGGGGGAGAGGGGTAGATGGAGAGAATTCAGAACTGAAAATAAAATTGTATTAAAAAAAATAAAGACATGAACTTGAGTTTCTTCCTTCTTTTCTCTTGTTCCCTTTGTTGTGTAGTTCCTGATGCCAGTGATAATGCCATAGGTAAATCAGTTTCTGAAGATGAAACTTTTCTTAGCAGAGGGGACAGTCAGTCTAGGTGTTTTATCATTCAGTGATTAACTCCTAGTATAATAGGTGGCCACAAACTATGACTATTACAAATACACACAGAACTCCTAAAAACAGATTGCTTTTCCATGTGACTCTTCTGGTAGGAGAGGTTGTGGCATACTTTGCATACCTTCCATGCCCTACTGCCTTAGATTAAAGACATAGATTTACACCCCGACTTAAAGCATCAGATGCAATAGAACACCATTCCCAGGAGCTAATTACTTGAACTATGGTCATCTCCAGGAAAACCACACACATGTGTAGCCAGAGTGGCCTTTGTTTTCTCTGAGTGACTCAGCTTACCTCATTGAGCCTCACTGGGCTATACCTGGGAGCGGAGAACTTCCTGTGTGACCTCTCCTGGGGCAGGAAGTCCAGAGACTCAAGGCCTGTGAGCAGAGAACTTCCTGTGTGATGAGTCATGGGGCTGGCTGGGGGGAGGTGTTAACTCCAGAGCCACGCCCTGTTGGGTGTAAACCTAGTCTGCCATAGGGGGAGGGGCTAGCTCAGGAACCAATCGGCTCTGGTCATTCAGGCGGTGCTTGATGATGTCAAAAACTCTGTAAGAAGGGAGAGGACAGCTTGAAGATCCCTTTTCTTTTTCCAGTTGGAGCCAGAGACACCTATAGCCGAAGCTGAGTTGTCGGTAGCAGAGCTGACCCACTGTGGAGCGAAGACTGCTGAGCAAGGACTGGAGGCCAGTGGGTAGTCTTCTTACCGTAGAGGGGAAGCATGTATACGATTTTGCCTTATACCATCTGGCTTCTCTGTGGCCTCCTGGTTACTCTTGTAAGACGACTTATTGAGCCTGGAAGCTTTTGATCAAAATATCAAAATGGGGACGTTGGTTTGCGGGCCTGTTACTGTGGAGTGTAAATACATGCTTTAGTTCTCCTGCCTTCTGCCTAGAGAATTCCTTATATCCTGCGGTTCTGAACCTTTCAGGCACATATGAGATTCTCTTTGAAATCATAAATTCTGACTTCCTAATATAACATGGTGACAAATAATTTTTGTGAGGTTTTGCCAAGGTGATAAGTGGTAGCATCAATGTAGACTGTGGCAACGTATAGCTAATGCTTACTTTTTAAGGAATATACCAGGCACAAGAACGCTCATATAGGAGTCTGACCCATCTGCAAACCCACTGCAATGAGCATTGACCTACTTTGGAAGTACTTTGGATTTCTACCTGCAGTTCTTTTTTTTAAATAATATTTTATTTTCCTCTAATTACATGTAAAAACAATTTTTAACATTTGTTGTTGTTTCTTTTCTCAAGTTTTGAGTTTCAAATACCATCCCTCTCTCCCCTCTCCCTGAGAAGGTAAGCAATCTAATTGGTTACCCATGTGCAACCATGAAAAACAGTTTCATATTAGTCACTTTGTGCAAGAGGACTCGGAAAAAAAAGAGAAAAGTAGTATGCTTCAGTCTGTATTCAGACATCAATTCTTTCTTCGGAGGCAGATAGCACTTTTCATCATGAGTCCTTTATGATTGTCTTGGATCACTGTATTGCTGAGATCAGCTAAGTTATTCATAGTTAATCATCATACAATATTTCTATTACTATGTACAATGTTCTCCTGGTTCTACTCATTTTACTTTGTGTTGGCTCATGTAAGTCTTTCCAGGTTTTTCTGAAATTATCCTGCTTGTCAAGTCTTATAGCACAATAATATTCCATTATAATCAGAAAGCACAACGTGTTTGGCCATTCTACAATTGATGGGCATCCCTTCAATTTCCAACTGTTGGTCACCATAAAAAGAGCCAATATAAATATTTTTTTGTACAACTAGGTTCTTCCTCTACCCTTTTTTTTAATCTCATTGGGATACAGACCTAGTAGTGGTATTGCTGGATCAAAGGCTATGCACAATTTGATAGCCCTTTGGGTATAGTTCCAAACTTCTCTCCAAAATGGCTGGATCAGTTCACAACTCCACAAACAGGAATGAATGCAATTCTTACTCTAAATAAATGTACTAGGGCCTTATCAAGCACATAGGGCACAATGGTGTGAAAAGAAATCAGCTCTACCCAGAGAAACCAGAAAGATTTTCTTCTTGGATGGGTTGCCCTAGATGGTGTCCACATATTTGTCACCAAGAGGTTGCTGTCTTAAAAATGTGGTAAGAGTAAAGAATACTATGTCCTACAGTATATTGATTTCATTCCTGCATTTCAACCACTTTTTAGCATACTCTGTGCTGTGCAGGCTACTCTGATCATCTCATCCTTCTGAAGTGGATAGTAAAATTTACCTGGGTGGGCTTACAGGCAAAAGAGCCATGGCCACAGGTTATTCACAGACACATACACTACTTAGTACCCGGGATAGCAACTCGTCCATGAGGCAAGATCTGTTTCATCACATTATTTCCAAATGCACCCCTCTCTACCCACCTTGCATAGCAAGCAAATCTTGTAGCAAACATTTTTTAAAAGAAAAAGGGAAAAAAAACAGTTCAGCAAACTGACAAATCAACCATATCTGATAGCATATACTTTATTCCACGTGAATAGTGTCCCACCTCTGCAATGAACAAAGGGAGGGTCATTTTCTTAACTCTTCTCCTAGACCATACTCACTAATTACACAAAATTCAGTTGTTTTATGTTTTTTCCATGGATACTGCTGTTATCATTTTGTAGTTATTTCAGTCTACATTAGTTCATATAAGCCTTCTCATGTTTCTTTAAATTCTTCATGATCTCTTAATTACCAAATCAAATGGCTTCTTCCTAACCCTTATCAATCTTGACTTCCCTACTTGTGACCACCCTCTCAATACTGAATACTTTCCCTTCTTCGGGTTTTTATGACACTATTGTCTTTTGGTTCTCCTTTTACCTGTCTGAACAGTCCTTCTCTATCTCCTTTGCTGAATTATCATCCATGGAATGTTCCACTATGGATGTACCACAAGACTCCATCCTGGCTGTCTTCTCATTGCTAATTATATTTTCTCACTTGGTTACCTCGTCATCTTTCAAGGGTTTGATTATTATCTCAACACTAATGACTTCCAGATCTATACTATCTTATACTTAGTCTCTCTCTAAAGGTCCAGCCTCACTTCGTTAATTACTATTGGACATTCTAAATGGCATGTCCTGCAGATATCTAAATCTCAAAATGTCCAAAACAAAACTAACATATGCCACATTTTATTGTACAACACTTTATTGCACTTCAGAAAAATTGCTTTTTTTTTTTAACAAATTGAAAGTTTGCAGCAACCCTTCATCAAATAAGTCTATCAGCACCATTTTTCCAACAGCATATGCTCACATCTCATGTCTTTGCATCACATTTTGGTAATTCTTGCAATATTTCAAACATTATTATTATTATTGTTATGTCATGGCGATTTGTGATCAGCGATCTTTGATGTTACTATTGTAACTGTTTTGTGGCACCACAAACTACACCCATATAAAACAGCAAACTTAATTGATAAATGTTGTCTGTGTTCTGACTGCTCTATTGACTTAGCCATTCCCCCATCTCTCTCCTTCTCATTGGGCCTTCCTATTCCTTGAGAAACAACAATACTGAAGAATATTACATAAACTTGGTTAATACTGCAGCATCAGAGTTTGAAAGGATCGACTCCAATATTGAAAGAAGTTCTATTGTGGGTAAAATACTATCAAACAGCATCTCATGCTACAGAGAACTTTTTCGTGGAAGGAAGACTCAACTGATACGGTAAACTTGATTGTGGTCTTATTTTAAGAAATCGCCACAGCTTCTCCAACCTTCCACAAGCACCATCCTGATAAGTTAGCAGCCATCAACTTAGGCAAGACCCACCATTAGCAAAAAGATTACACCTTGCTGAAGGCTCAGATGATGTCTAGCATTTTTTTTGGCAATAAAGTATTAATTAAGGTATGTACATTTTAAAGATATAATAACTATTGTACACTTAATAGAGTATAGTGTAAACATAACTTTTATATTTACCAGGAAACAAAAAAACTAGTGTGATTCACTTTCTTGTAATATTAGCTTTATTGCAGTGATCTGGAACTGTACCCACAATATCTCTTCTGAAGTATGCCTGTATTCTTCTCTCCTAAACTCATCCCTTTCCCATGCTTCCCCATTTCAATCCAGGGTACCACTATCCTTCCAGTTATCCAGTTTTGCAACTTCAGTATTATCCTCAACTCCTCACACTTACTCACAGATGTCTAATAGTTGTCATATATACTTGTTTCTATCTCTACAACATCTCTCACATAATGATCTTTCCTTTCTACTCACAAAAGTCAGCACCCTAAGCTCAGGCCCTCATCACCTCTCACCTGGATGATTTATAAAAGCCAACTAATTACTACCTTTGCTCTCTCTAAATGAGCCTCCACATAGCTGGAAAAGTGATTTTTCAAAAGTACACATCTACTCATGTGGTCTTCCATACTCTGTAAACTCCAATGGCTCCATATTACCTTCTGAATCAAAGCTAAATTTCTGTCACTAAAAGCTCTTCACAATCTGGCCTCATCCTATCTTTCCTGCCTTATTACTCATCACTCCCCTTTCTGTATGCTACAATCCAGCCAAACTGCTCTTCTTGCTAATCTTCCATCTCTAAATATTTATAGTACAAATGGTCTCTTTAGGAGAAATCTAGAGGGTTTTTTTTTAATATTCCCAAATATGCAAAAATGTTTAAAAAAAATAAGTTTACAAACTTAGTCAAAAACCCACACCATTTTAATCCTAGTCTAGAAGCAAAGATCAAGCATGAACACACTCCATCCCACCCACCCTTGGAATGTCCTCCCTCCTCATCTCTACCTTTTAGAATCCCAGATTTCCTTCAAGATTTAGCTCAAGTACTATCTTTAGCATGAAGCCCTTCCTGATCCCCCAACTGCTAGTGCCTTTCTCTCAAGGTCACATTGTATTTGTTTGGAATATACCTATTCGTGTGCAAGCTATCTTTCCCACTAGATTGTAAGTTCTAGCAAGGACTTTTTTTCATTTTTGTCCTTGTATTCTCAGTGTTTAGCACAATGCCTGGTACATTATAGGTTCTTAATACATGCTTGTTGATGGATATTCAAACTCTAGTAATATTTGATTTCACTCATATGTCACAATTTGTCCAGCCATTCCCCATTTGATGGGTATTTATCTTTTCAGTTCTTTTCTATGATAAAAAAAATGCTGTTTTGAATATCTTGCTATATATGGTATCTTTCTGCCTTTGACCTCATTGTAGCATAGCAGTGGAATCTCAGAGGGACTGATTTGATTTTGGCAATGGACGTTTTAACAGTTTTTTTAAGTGCAATTCCAAATCTAAGCACTGATTTTTATTGAGGATATGACTCTTGTCCTCATGGTTATCAAGGGACCAATGATCTGTTCTGGAATCCTGATAACCATAGGCGAGGTTTTGCCTGACATGACTTCCAGATATTTGTCAGAACTGCATAACAGAAAAAGCACCCTTATACTGAATAGTTAGGTAAATGAATGTTTTTTTTTAAATAAAGGAGAGGGGAAAAAATACTGTTTTCTTATATCTTAATTATTTGTTGAGGATCAAATTAAATGTAGAACTCCAGTTGTGTTTCTAAGGAAAAAAATAAGTATTCTTGGAGAAAATTATTTTTCTCTTAAAAGCAGGAAGGGGAGTGGAGAAAGGAGAGGAGAAATAACTCTGTTTAATACTTTTAAGACCCTATGATCATAAATATCAGGTGAAGCATTAAACAGGAAACATCAGCTAACTGAAGATGTTAGCTAGTTTTGGGAGAAAAGAAGTGGGGAGAGGATGTCTAGTGATAGAAGAAAAGGAAGGAGAAGGAGAAGGAGGAGGAAGAGGAGAAAAAGGAGGAGGAGGAGAAAAAGGAGGAGGAGGAGAAGGAGGAGAAGAATGAGGAGAAGGAGGAGGAGGAGAAGAAGAAGAAGAAAAATTAGAAGGAGGAGAAGGAGGAGGAGGAGAAGAAGGAGGAGGAAGAGGAGAAGAAGTTACTAAAGCTTTTTTTAATGCACAGAAGAGAACAAGCTAGGACAGAAATTAACACAGATACAACTACAACAGTTTAAAAAGTTACATATATTACATACTAAAAGGGGGAAAGCAAGTTATACCTAAGAGATTCAGTTTTATGTACTAACTTCCTTTTATTTGGAAATACTCATTTTATTTAGTGTTTAAGTTCAAAATAAAAATGTTTTTTTACAAAAGAAAATAATAGGTTATATTAGTTGGCATGCAAGCAGAGCTATGCAAAGGGTAAAGACAAAAGTTTGCTGTTTCAAATCAAATATATTCTGTAAAATATGAATTTATATCTCAAATCCTTTGACTTCCTAAACAATAACAAGAAGGCTCTTAAGATTAGTGAAGGCTTCCAGGGGGATTTGTTCTGTAAAACTTGGACTCAGTCAAAAGACCACACCCAAGGACCTAGAAGGCCTCATGTGGCCTGGAGGCCACAGGTTCCCCACCCCTGGCTAGCTCAAAGTATTTGGAACTTCAAGGTAACTTTATGGTTCTGGTCAGGTGCCCAGTTAATAATCTGATCCCCCTTGGTCCTGGACACCAAATGTAGGTTCAGGATACTGAAGTTGGGAGCCCTAGCCAATGATTGAAGTATACTTGAGGCTTTGCTGAAATTAACCTGGCCCCCTTCAGAGAGAAACTTTACCACTCAGTTCAGGGAACTAATGCCCAGACTTCTCATCAGCAATAATGGTAATGCCCATCCACTGACAAAAACGTCAAGATTTCACCAGGGCATAGAGATCAGGAAGATAAGCCAGGATGAGAAAAGCTCCAAATATGGCAGTGATGTGCATGTTAATGAAACAATTCTGAACGATTCTAGAAATATTTCACTTTGCTCCACCCTCATTTTTCTTTAGTTCTCCAGATGATCTAATTCTGTTTTCTCCCAAAGAGATTCTTCTTTCTAATTCTTAGCTTTTGGGTTTTTTTAACATTACTTATAATAGGTGTGACTCAAAATCTACAATAGACATTGAGGTTGAGTCAGTCATCTACCAGGCGAAAGCACTTATAATACTAGGTAATGGGTGCAAAGTCATGAAGTCAGGAGATAGAATATCCTGGATAGGGAACAACTAGTAGGCCATTATGGCTGGAATGTAGATTTCTTGAAGGTGAATAGTAATATGTAATGTGGGAAAAAAAATAAGTTTGAGCCTAAATGCCAAAGAGAAGTTTGTATTTTATTATGGAGGCACTTTAGCCTTTTAAAAACAATTAAGACATAGTCATACCTGTTCTTTAGCAATATCACTTGAGGAAAGAGGCTAAAGACGGGGAGATCAATTAGGGAAGCTACTGCAATAAATCAGGTGAGGGCATAAACTGGTGGTGGCCATGTGAATGGAAAGAATGGGTCTGGAACAAGAGACATGGAAGTAGAAATAGGAAATACTGTCATGGTAGACGTGACAAGACTTGAAAATTGTTCGAAATGAAGGATGAGGGACACTGAAGAGTGGAGAATGACTCAAAGCTGCAAATCTGGTGACTGGAAAGATGACAGTGCCTTGATAGTGATAATTATTTCAGATCATTTGAAGCCCAATAAGGGCCAAAGCCTGAACTAATCAACCAGACATGCTTTGCTTTACTCTAAAAATGCCCTTTCCTGTGTCAGCAACTTGAAGACCAGATGAGGCTGAACAGAAGCATGCTTCCTGTTTCCAACCACCAAAGGACAGGATGCATAGGATCAGACTTTGTCTCGAATAGTGGAACTTCTCTTATCTTGGTATCCTATGGATATATGCTATACAGGGGAAACACAGAATTGTAATTTCCAATTGACACTTTGTCAGTTGTCCTGTCTTATGTATTTACAACTTATTCAACTAAGAAACTTTCTCTCTCATGGTGTGGTTAAACACATATGGAGACCTGTAATGGTAAACAGAATGGTAATGTAAATGGAAAGATCTATCCTATCCATTAACAGGCTCATGTGACCTGCTTAAGTCACATACAAGCCTGAGTCACATAAGTGTGTGGTGGGAGGAGCTTGTTGAAAGGGTAGAACCAGAACAGGGTGGAGTAGGAAGAGTGGAACAGAACTGAGGAAGTTGGTCAGAACAGTTAGAGCTGAGAGAGAGAGAGAGAGAGAGAGAGAGAGGAAACAGACAGCTAGCTGTGAACGTTTGTGGGAAGGCCCTAGCAAGGGAAGGCTTGGGGATGGCGGTGATGGGGTGCTTGTGCTTGGACCCTAATTCTAAAATCACATTTCTCCTTAGCCTCTGCTTGGGTGCCTGTGCCTGGACCCCAGTTCCAAAATCACATCCAGTTCAAAATCACATCTCTCCCTAGCTTCAAAACATTGGCCCTAGCAGTTTCTCTCCAGTTCAAGCACAGCATGCCTTAGCAAAACACTTCCTCCTGATACTGCAGCCAGTTGCACACATAGAATTTATTGGTCCAACTCCCTGTGTAGTGCTAATTGGCTGTGCACTGGGACATAATGATATTGACTACTTACTGACCTTACTGATATGTATCCTAGACATAGTCAAATGTATACTCCCTTACATTCATCTTCTCTAACAAGACATTTGATGAGAGCAACCTAGATATTTCTAGTCAGCCCTGACTGTTAGTTGACTTAGTGATGTTTCATAGTCAAAACCACACCTCCAGGTTGCTCCCTCTTGGGGGCAGTAGATACAAAAAGCGCATGTTCCTTTAAAAACTGACCATCCCTTAACCACTCCTTAATCCTACCCCAAAACACCTAATTAACATGTTTCACCCTAAAATATCATATAAAAACTTTACAGGCACCCCTCCAAAGTTGCAGGTTCTCTAAGATCTCTTGCCTGCTATAAAGTGTAATAAATCTTTGCCACCTTGATTAAAGAATGCTTGAGATTGTGAATTCATTCCAGATGGCCCTACCCTCTCCAGTACTCAGGTCCTTGAGGGGTACTCCCCCTCAACGACCCCATCTGGGAACTCTAGTCTTAGGGTTCCTGGACCTCGTCTCCCTCAACCCTCAACAGCGGTGCCCCCTCTATCGTTATTGTGTATATATTTCTTTGTTGCTATGATGGATTTAGCTTTCTGGTGTTCGAATAAATGTTTTGGTTCTGTCTTCCATGGAGAGAGTCTGTTATATTTTGTGATTCAGAACTATGCCAGCATATACATAGCCGCTGTAGGCACTGTCAATATTTGTTGGCGCTGCAAGACTATAAAGCTGAGGGACATAGACATCCTTGGATTGTCCTAAAACATATAAAAAGCTTGTCATCCTTTTATCAGACATTTACAACTTATGTTTTGGCTTCCTGCATGCATGTATCTGCTAGCTTTAAGGGAATAAACTATGAATTTATATATCACCTAGCCTGTTTGCCTCTTTTAACCAAACTTTCAGGTCAACGATAGAAATAAATAAGTCTAGAGAGGGGACCCACTTGCATTCCTAATTTCCTGATTTCCGTTCTGAGTGCAATCGCCCTTTCAGCCCTTCCAGTTTGCCTATACCTTAGAATTCCTCAATTTTTTCTAGGCTCAGTTCCAGGAAAAATTGGCTGCTGTTTGTCCTTCATTCTCAAAGAGGACCATGACATCAGGGACGTGATGCCATGATGACATGCAAGTTGTGCAAGGCAGTAAGAGAATAAAGTGTGAAGACTTTATAGGGAATATGTATATATGTATTTATATCTAAAATGTTTGAGAATCAATATTTAGGTAAAAGGGAAATGGGATAAATTTGAGTCTGTGGGAATCTGATTATTTAGCCTTTGGGAATGTCTTTCTCCCCCTCCTTCTTTAGATTTATAGGTGTCACCTCAGCTGTGAATCTTGTATTAGATTGTGAAAGCTTCCCTATGAATAGATCAGGCAAGGCAATATTCAAATAGAGATAGTACAAATTTAGTTAGGATGTGAACCTCACCACGCCTAAGTTTCATTTTCCTGTAAATCATATGATTTCGGGGAAACCAGGCGATATTCCCCTCTCCCTCTCCCCTAGCCTACTTACAAATGGCCACCTTAGCACTAAAGTTTCCCTATAAGATAATTCTGCAGTTTCTGTGCTTGTATTGGGTAAAAACTTATTACTGGTTGGATTGTATGGCCACTTGTCTCCACAAATGGGGATGGGGGTCCAGCCTCTGGGGTGGGATTTCTTAGAATTGTTTGTACAAGGGTATGTATCTCCCTCCTTGTCTTCTCCCCCTTGCCTCTCTTCACTGCTATCTCTGCCCTGGTAGTGAGAGATGCCCAATTCTCGAGACTTGATCAAATAAAGCTTCTTTTTTTTTTCTGCCTTGAGAAACCAAGACACCTCTGGTTTTTTTTTGTCCCACACAAACTGAACTGCATTTAAGTGAGGGAGGGCTGTGCAAAGTCACCAGCCTCACTTTCTCCTCCAGAGCCATCTGGGTCTTGTGGCTAGATAAAGCTCAAGTGGACTGGGCATGGCCCCTGGATGCAGTGGGGAACCTTGGCCTTTTCAAGTTAAGGTCTTTAACAGGTCTCAGTTTGACTAAGGCAAGGCCTATGCAGTGATTAAGGTTTAATAAGAAATGAGGCAAAGAATGGCTTCTTTAAAAAAAAAAAAAAGATCTGGGAGGGGAAGACCCTCAGGATTTTTGGCCAAAACAACAATTGCTACTTGAATTCATTCTGAGCCAAATAGGGCTCAAAAACTTACCAACTACAAGAAGCCTTTTTGGATCCCTGCTGCAAGTATTCTCCCACTTCTAATCACCTTTCATCTAATTTGTATATACCCACAGAAAACATGCTGGCAGCTAGATCGCAGAAGGGTGAGTCTCGGGAAGCATTTTCCTTAGTCCCAATCTGGCCTCGGTTACTAGCTGTGTGACCCTAGGCAAATTACTTATCCCTGTTTACTTCAACTTTCTCATTTACAAAATGAGCTGGAGAAGAAAATGACAAACCACTCCAGTATCTTTGCCAGGAAAACCCCAAATTGGGTCACTAAGAGTCAGACACCACGGAAAATGACTGAACAACAAAAACAACAGAAAAACATGGGTAGCTAGCTAGGTGGTGCCGTGGATAGATCGCTGTGCCTTCAATAGGGAAGAGAGTTGTTCCAATTCCATCTCAGACACTAGCTGTGTGTGATCCTAGGTATGTCACTTAACCTTGTTTGCCTCAGTTTCCTCATCTGTAAAATGAAACACTCCAGTATCTTTGGCAAGAAAACCCCAAATGTGATGAAGAAGAATCAAACACAACTTGAAACCACCGAATAGTAGATAAACTCGTCTCCCTTCACTCTTTTCCCCACCCACCCTAACAAACTTCGTGGAAGGTAGGGGTGGAGAAACATTGTATCACTTTTGCCTTTGTAGCCCCCGGGGCACAGCGGGGAGCTGATATAACAAACCACACACTTGCCTTTCCTTAGAGAATCCTTCCAAGGGATCAGATAGCTATCTTTTTTGTGTGTTTGTCCTAGCTGTTGGCTGGTAGACTTCCCCATTAGAGAGTCAGTTCCCTGAGGGTAGGGATTATCTTTTGCTTTCTTCTCGCTCTCAGCTCTTGGCACACGTGCCATAAGCGTTTAATAAAAGGTATGCCGACTTGACTGCATTCTTTCTATTTGTATCCCCTGCACTTGGAACAGCTCCAGATCACTGGATCATCGCTTTAGAGCTGGAAGGGGCCTCGGAAGTAACGAGTTCAAACTCTTTTAAAGACCTAGGCCCACGGACGTTAAATGATTTGTTCGAGGTCCAACAGTACGCGCTTAATGTGCATTTGACCCCCTTTGCGGGGGAGGGGAGGGGAAGGGTGTCACTGAACAGTTAAGTGAGCTGACCTCGAGTCCATGGTCAGTAAGTGTTAAAGGGGCAGGATTTTAAACCCAATGGGTTGCCTAAACACGGAGACAGGCGCAAGTGGTGTTACTATTATTTCTATAGATGAACAAACCGAGGGTCAGAGAAGCCACGGGCCTCGAAGGCACCACGCGCCTGGAGCTCCTTCCACACCCACAGACTCTCAAGATGAAGGAAATCAGCCCTAACAAAGAGCATTAACCGAATGGCTTTCAGCAGAGTCGGGGTGCGGTGATCCCCCCACCCCACGAGCCCCAGTAGCCGCAGCCACCCCGGCCAAAGCAGTGATTGTCCGGGAGGGAGCAGCGCCTGCGCTGACCGTCGCGGAGGTGGGGTGGAGCGGGGTGTGTGAGGGGAGGGGGGGGGGGGCGGTAATAGTGTCATGGCAACGGCGCGCGCTCGGGACTCTTTCCGCTCGCTGTCGCGGGTGAAGCGGGACGCAAGGGCGGCGCGTTGCGTCATCAGGACGCGCACGCGGAGCTCCTCACCGCCTTCGCCGTTTCTTTAGGTCCCCTCCCGGCTGCCGTCGCCTATCGCCTTCGGTGTTTTAATCTCCCCATTCTGCTTTCTTTCCTCCCTCTCGAGGCTCCGAGACCCCACATAGTGCGGTCCGAGAAGGAGGACACGGCCCCCGTGCCTCCCTCGCCCGTTCCCCGACCTCCCCGGGCCAGCCTCATGTAGGTCTTCTCGTTCCTGCCCGCTTCCTCTCGACCGGGTTTGCGTTGCGTCAACTTCCGGGCGGGTCCCCGCCAGCCGCCGCCGGGCCTCTGCCGGGCCGAAGCCTCTTTGTGTCCCCGCGGCCTGTGGCGGCGCGGGCCCGGCACGTCCCGCGCGGGGCGTAGGGAGGCCGGGGCGGGAGAGGTCGCGCGCTCGGTCTCGGCTGGGAGTCCGAGGGGAGGTCGGAGCAGGGAGCGCGGCGGCGGGAGCCCGCGGGGCCAGAGGTGCACCGGGGTCAGCGAGCGCGTGCTGCCGGGGAGGGTGATGAAAAGAGGTGTGCCCGTCCCCTCCCTTGTTCCCCAGTCCCCGGCGAGGCCCGGGCGCGAGGCGGTGGAGGCGGCCCCCGCGCCGGCTTCGCGTCCCCTCCCCCCAGGCTTGCTGCCCATTGTCCCGCGCCCCGGGGGGGGGCGGGGGGAGGGATTGCTGGACCGCCCTGCGGGCTCTGGGTCTCACGGCCTCTCTTTGTGTTGTGGTGGTGGTTTTGTTTCTTGTAGATTATCCGGGCTCGCTCCCGCAGGGTGGTCGGTAGCTCCCCATCACCATGAGCCTCTTCAACCTGGACCGGTTCCGCTTTGAGAAGAGGAATAAAATTCAGGAACAGCCTGAGCCGGCCCCCCAGCCGCCGCCTCCTCCTCCTCCTCTTCCTCCTCCTCCTCCTCCTCACGTCGAGCTTCCTTCACCCGTTTCCACTATCATTGACGATGACGATCTCGACGGGGGCAAAGGGAGCAGGCCAGGAACGCCAGATTCAGATATAACAGAAAAAACAGGTGAGTCACACCTTGCAAAATTATGTAATGTGTTGAAAAGAATGGGACCTTAAGCAAAGGAAGGGCTGCCATTTTTGTTTAATTTCTTTCCATTGACCTTAGTTAAGTACATCATAGACCAGACCTTGGTGCTGCCTTAGGAGTTGCAGATCTGTTCATGATTGTCCATCTTCACATTGACCTCTTGACTTGACGCAGGGGGTGAAACCCTATTCAGGAGAACTGCCAGATCAGTGACAGGGATGTGTGTTCTTGCTTTGTCTCTACTATTTGGGTCCCTTCGTTGAGAGAGCGCTGGATTTGGAGTCTTGAAAACCTGGTTTCAAGTCTCTTCTATCACTCTAATTTCTAAGATTCTTTTCTCACCTGTAAAATGCAAATGATGATACTGCAGGGAAATACTTGGGGAGAAAGCTCCGTAGAGGAGATGACGTTTGAGGTGTCACAGACTACAAGCCAACCCCAGTTGTGAACCAGAGAGGACAAAAATTCAGTCCTAAAACTATCTTTCCTCCTAGACATCCTCTAGAATGCGAATGAAGTATATGGTCCCTTGTTGGATTTTTTAGGGGATATAAAAGAAAAAAAGTCACAATATTGCTAACTTAATATAGATGACTGTGAAAGAATGGAAAGATAAAAGCTGATGTTTTTCTTTATTCTTTTCTTCATTGTCCTGAAAATCATCTCACACCAGGCGAGAGGGCTCTTCTGGTTAAATCTAGATGGCAGAACTGGGATCAGTGAAAGTTGCAGGGAAACAGACTTTCCCCCCACCTTACCATAAAGAACTAATGAGTATGTAGTTACTGGACATGTACATACGTCCAGAGACTGGATGAATAACATTCTACTAAAGATGCTGTAGAGAGGTTTCTTGTTTTGTGTTGAAGTGGGACAGGATCACTTCTGAGATCTCTCCTAATTCTTGATTCTATGATTCTCTTGTTTTGGAACAATACGGTTCTGAAAGGAAGGAAGCTAGAGGTGGAGATGGGTTTTTAGTTGGATTGTAGATTGGATAGAAAACGAAGAAAGAGATGAAAGCTTTCTTATTTACAAGAAACTCAGATACTAAGAGTAAGCTTCATACTGCACTGACCATTAATAATGCTGTATACTTCTTCAGGACTTGTATCTTTTTTTTCTATGTGTATTTGTAGCCAGTGGCACTCATTGGGCCTATTTTAGGCAGCATTAGCACTGAAGATTTTGGTTTGTTTAAATTATTCTCCTAGCCTCACTTTTCAGTACTCAGGAATAGATGATAACAGACAGATAAAATTCAGTAATAAACGCTTGGTATAGTTATAGGGGCAAATTATTTTAGACTTAGGATAACAATTTCAGAACTGTAAGAGCTCTCATGATTCATTTAACCTAACCTCCTCTTTTTATTGATGAGCAAACTGAAGCCCAGAGAGGTTAAACAATGTATTAAAGTCAAGTATTTACTCATGTGGAGAACCAGGACTAGAACCCAGGTCTAGATTCAGTTATTTCGCAATGATTTATTAAGTCTCCGCTCTATTTAAACACTGGGAAAGTGATGGTAATGATAAATAAGACACTGTTGACCAGTCTTGTGGAGCCTATAGATGAGTTAAAGATTTAGCTCCATTGCTTTTTTCATTTATCTGTTTACTACACTCACTGATATAAGTGACTAACTTACTTCCCATCCTAGTTCCTAATTGATAGTTTTTTCTTCTATCAAACGTTTGTCAGAAATGTTTCAGTGATTTCAACTTTGCATCTCTATGAAGGTGAGTATCAAGGCAGCTGGTTAGCTTTATCTCTTCATTGACGACTCTTTACCTTGCTAAAGACTGTTGCTTAGTTCTTCAGTTTTCAGTTCAGTGTTTATGTTTGTTGTGTGTAAGGTACTGTGCTAGATTCTACAGACAGAAATAAGCAAAAGTTTCCACCCTACAAGATGCTTAATATCAAGTGATATGGGGAGTTGTATTATATTTTTTATACTATGTTGCTATTTGCTTTATTAATGGTAGTCTTAGATTCCAATAGAGAAAATTTTCAAGAACTGTTCAGGCTACTTCAGTAGAGACTTGTTAATATGGTATAGCGGGAATCACTGGATTTGGAGTCAAAGGATCTAGGTCCAGTCCTAGCATCTGTGTGACCTTGGTCAAGTCATTTTCCCCTTTTGGCCTTAAGTTTCGTAGTATGTAAAATGAGGAGGCTGGACTAGAGAATTGCTTTTCCAATGCTAAATATGTCTGTATGTGTGCTCTTTATGTGGTTGACAGCTAATATATGAAAACAAGTAATTTATTTAAGTTAGAATGCTCTGTGTTCCACTCTCTCATATTTCTCATGTCTTGGAAGTCACCAGTAAATGGAATGTTCTGCAGCTAGAGGACTTTGGGCACATACTGTGGGACAACTGAAGTGACTGGGCACAATATCTGTAGTAAATGTGATAGAGACAGGGAGTGGACCTACAGTGTCGTTGGCATGGGGAACTTCCCAGGTGAGCAAAACTTCCTTCACCAGTGCTGGTCAGTACCTTCTTTATACTGAGACGTGAAGTGGATTGCCCATGGTTGTGACCAGGGTATGTTAGAGACTGGACTAGGGGCTTCTTGGCTTTGAAGCTTGCTCTATCCGTTAGACCACACTGCCTAGATGTGATGGTTGGATAAAATGATTGTCATCCTTGAGGATATGGTGGTAATCCTGGATTCTTCCTGTTTTACATCTGCTGACATCCCAGGTGTTTTCCCTAATCTTTCCACACCAAGTTGGTGACTCCAATATTCTCATTCCTTTCTAACACCTTGAGGTTTCAGTTCCTTAAATCCTCTCAGCTTACCTCTCATGCTAGCTCCTAATTGATACAGTTGATGCACAGGGATGGTCATACTTGATGTTACCATGGCACTAAACTGTTCCATGTCCAGGATATAGTACAATGGAAAGAGCACTGGATCTGGGGTTGGAGGCAAGACCTGGTCTCAAATCCTGACTCTGCCACTTAATATCTTATCATGTTCCCATGTTCTTGCCCTTTCCACACCTTAGAGTTTCTGATTTCCTTTAAACTGAGTTTGATTGACCTTTTCTGTTTCTAATACTGCTTTCTGTACTCTGCTTCTGATAGTGCCTTACACCCAAAGTTTATCTTGTATCTGTTTCTCTCTCTCTCTCTCTCTCTCTCCCCCAACCCCTCTCCCTCTCCCTCCATATATGTGCATATATATGTAAAATACATTGTACATGCACATATTATGTATGAGTGGGTTCATATGTATACATACATGCACACATTTTTGTTTGTATGTTTTCTTTCCCATTAGGATGTAATTTCCTTGCAGGCAGGAACTTGGACCTTTGTTCTTATACCCCCATCACCTGGCAGGGGGCATCTTGATAAATGCTTATTGATTGATTTATATGACTAAGGGCAAATCGATTAACTTCTCTGGGTCTCAGTTTCCTCATGTGTCCCCAGCCCTTTTCTCCTTTACTGTCTCACTGAATGATCTTATCGGCTCCCATGGCAGTTCATCTCTATGAAGAGTGATTCTTAGATCTCTTTATCTAGCCCTAATCCCTCCTGAGCTCTGGTCTCACACCTCCAGTTACCTTTAGAACATCTCATAGGCATCTCAAATTCAAATTCATCTTGTCTAAAATAGAACCTATTCACTTTTTTCTCAAATGCTTCCCCTTTCCCCAACTTTCCTACTGTTATTCAAAAGGGTACCCACCATCTTCTCAAACTCATCTTCAACTCTTTACTGTCACTCACTGCACATATCAAATCTGTTGTGAATTCTCGTCATTTTTACTTTTACAACATCTTACATATCCTCTTCTTTCTCCTCACTTAGCCCCCACCCTTATACCTCCCTTAATGCCTCACATCTAGACTATTTTTGTGCCCTTCTGCTTGGTCTCTTATCTCAAGTCCTTCCTCTACTTTTTGCTGTCAAAATATTTTTCCAAAAATGAAGGTCTAACCTGTCAGTCAACAAGCATTTGTTAAAAGCCCTTGTTATGTACCAGGGATGTTAGCCGACTACTCAGTAAATTGAAGCAGTTCAGTGTTACATCCAGCAACCAATTTAAAATTGTCTACTTGGCATTTAAAGCCTTTTACACCTTTGCTCCTTCCTCCCTTCCTAGTCTTCTTAAACTTGACTCCCCTCCATATACTCTGATCCAGATATTCTGGCCCCCATGCTGTTCTTCTGGTGTTATTTTCCATCTCCTTACTCCCTGCTTTTTCACTAGCTATCCCTGATGGAACAGAATGCTCTTCTTCCTCACCTCCATCTCTTAGCTTCCTTCAAGACTCAGCTCAGTTCCCACCATCTGCTGGAGTCTTTTTCCCCTTTCTAGTTCCTTCCTTTTGAGATTACCTTCCATTTACATTTTATTCATAGATCGTGAGCTCCTTAGGTAACTCTAGTGCTTAGCACAGCACTGTTTGGGACATAATGCTTGTTACTTATTGGAAAAATGAAGAATTTGGATTCCATGGAAGTCCCTTCCATCTCTAAATGTATGTGCCTCTGAAATTCTCTTGTCTTCCGTTCTACCATTTCCCCCCCTCCATCTCACTTTGGAGCCCACTTTTTTACATCATCATGATCTCTAGTCCCTGTTCTGCCTAGTTTTCACCTCTAGTCTCACTTCATTTTTTTAATAGTCTTGACCATGTAGTCACCCATTTCAGAAGACACCTGACTTCTTTTGTCTTTGGAAACTCTTGCCTTCTTGTGTTTCAATCTTGGACCACCACTAGCACACACTTTCTCTACTACTTGCAAACTCCCAAATGCTACTGGAGAAAGATACAGAAACTGCTGAGTGGGTTCGTTACAGCTTTATCCTTTTTTTTTCATTTATTTCTTTTTTTATCTTCTTGCTTGGCCATTCCAAGCTCCTCTGGAGCCAGCAACTCCACCCTTATTCACCTATCTTTGAGCAGGTGAGAAGATTGAGACAATCCTTCTCATTTCTTCTCTATAGCTCAAAACTTTTTTTATGTCCTTGCTCAACTTTTTCTGCAACCTCTTAGGATCAAGTAGGCCCCCTTGAAAAATATACCGTTACTTGTGTCCTGTACCAGTCAACAAGCATTAAATACCTACTGTTGTCAGGCATTGTGCTAGACTGTGGGACTACAGAGACATAAGGGAAATAGTCTTTGCTTTCCGGGAGGTCGTTCTGTTAGGGAATATGTGTATGTATTTACATATATAGAATAGACATAAGATGTTTTGAGGTGGGGTGCGGGGTTTGGGCGGGGTGTTAAGAAAAGCTTCATGGTCATGCTTTGAATTAAGTCTTGAAGGAAATTAAAGAATCTGATTTGAGAAGGGAGTTCTTTCCAGGCATGGAGGCATCAGTCCAAAGACAGAGGTGGGAAATGGAGTATTGTAGAAGAAATAATCAATTAACTGGATGATAAAAGAGTGCCAGAAGTGGCATAATACATAAGTCAACAAGCATTTATTAATGGCTTACTGTGTTCCAAGCACTAAAAGATAAAAACAGCTCTTGCCCTCAAGGACCTTAATCTAATGGAGAGATACATGCAAACATGTATTTACAAGAAAGAGATATACAGGATAAAAGTGGGAAAGGTAGATTGGGGCCAGGCTGTGAAGGACTTTAAATGCCGCATAATTTATTTTTGTTACTAGAAGTAATGCATGGCTTCAGGAGTTTTAGAACATGGTTGATAATCATCATACCTATGCCTTAGTGGTATTGCTTAGCCAACTTTGGAGAATAGATTAGAGAGGGAAAAGATGAGGCAGGGAAACCAATTTGGAGGCACAGAGAGATGTTATAGAACTGAAAACCACAGGACTTGACAACTGATTAGATACATAAAGTGAGGAGTTAAATGAGGAGAGATGAGGTGAGTAGAAGGATCATGGTGACCTCAGTAGTAATGGGAATGTTTGGAAGAGGAATGGGTTTTGGTAAAGAGATGATAATTATTTTGAAGAAATTGAATTTGAGATGGGTGGAACATCCAGTTTGAGATGTCCACTAGGCAGTTGAAAATGTGAGACTGCAGCTGAAGAGAGAGAGAGTAAGGTTGGATATATAGTTATGGTAGTCATATGTAGAGATGATAATTAAACCCATGGGAACTGATGAGGGCACGAGGTGAGGAAGGTCTGTACCAGAGTGGTGGCAGTATTAGAGTAGAGAAAGGGGTGTATTACAGAGATTTTGCTAAGGTTAAATCAACAGACCTTGGCAACAGCTTGGGTATAGGAGGTAGAGGTAGTAAGGAATCTATGAGGACTCCTAGGTTGCAAGCCTGAGGGACTGCGAGGATGGTGTTGCCCTCTACAGTTATAGGGAAGGTAGGAGCAGGGGGAAAGATAATGAGTTCTGTTTTGGACACATTGAGTTTAAGATGTCTACTTGACATCCAGTTTGAGGAGATTTTGAGATTGGAGGTTAGCTGAGAGCCTGGGACCTGAAAAGTAGATTTGAGAATCATCTGCTTAGACATGGTAATTTGGTAATCATGGGGTCTGATGAGATCACCAAGCAAAGTAATTATATAGAGAAAAAAGAGGGCCCATGACCAACCGAACCCTTATGATTAGATGACAGGATCTGGATGAGAATCTAGTAAAGGAGACTGAGAAAGAGTAGGTAGAAGAAGGCCCAGGAGGAAGTGGTGTCCTGAAAACCTAGGGAGAAGAGAGTTTCAAGGAGGAGAGAGTGATTAAAAGTGTCAAAGGTTGCACAGAGGTCAAGAAGAATGAGGATTGAGAAAAGGCTGTTGGATTTGGCAACTCTAAGATCACTGATAACTTGGGAGAGCAATTTGAGTGTAATAATAAGGTCAGAAGATGGATTGTAAGGGGTTAAGAGAGAGTAGAAGCACCTGTTGTAGACATCAAAGAGTTTAGCTGTAAAGGGCAGAAGAGATAGAGGACAATAGTTAGTGTGGGTGGAAGAAGGATCAAGTGAGTTTCTTCAGGAGGGGGGCTGTGTACAGTAAGGAATGAGCTTAGTAGATGGGGAAAGAATGAAAATAAGTGAAAGACTTACAGTGGGGAAGATGGGGCATTCAGTTGGAGGAGATGGGACGGAATAAGATCACTTGAACAGAGTAAGCCTTTGATAAAGAGTAAGGACACTGTCACATCAGACAGAGGTGGAGGAGGAGTGACAGAAGGCATCTGAATGATAGGAGGTGAGGAAGGGAGCTCATTTGGCCTCATTTTTTCCTGTAAAATAAGCCTCAAGGCTATCACCTGAGAGTCTGGGGTTGGAGCAGTCATGTTGAGTTTGAGGATGGATGAAAGTAGAATTGTCTAGCACAGTGAGGGCCTAGTTGAGGTTGTGTACCATAAAATACTTCACTTTCAATATAACAAGCTCACTTGTTTTGTGAATCTTATCTTTCTAGCTGAAATCAATCTTTCTCCTAAAAGTTTTCTTACAGCACTTTATCTGGTTTTTTCCTTTATTACCCTCATTAGATTTAGACTATAAGGTCTTATATTTTTCACCCCCATGGTCTTACCCATCATAGATATTTAATACACAGTTGAATGTTGTTATAAAGCTATGTGTTTTATTGATTTAGTCAGGAGGGGCATTTTGAATTATGGCCAAACATGATGATAAATTTTTTTTTTAAAAAGTTTTCATTGGTGTCTTTTTTACATCACTATAATTTCCCCTAGTATCTCCCCTCTCCAGTTTTTAGCAGATGGAGGGTAGCTGTTCTAATCAATTAAAAATATACTTTTTGCCTGTAACTATTTGACATTATGGAGGTAGAAATGCTTCTGAAAAGTTTTTTTGCATTTGAAGTTAGTATAGAGATTTAGGTCTGTAAGATTATTTCTCATGGGTATTATCTTTGCTTACAATTAGAGCAAATTTTTGCCAGGTAAATAGTAGTGCCTTGTTTCTGAGGTTCATGGTCAGAGCAACCTGACCTCATAGACGCACTTGAGAAATATCAACATGTTTTACTATTCAAATATTCTTTTTTTTCCAAAAGGAGGTCTTTATTAAAATAAATATATCAATAACCTGAAAAATAAATGACATTGTAGAGCAGGGGTTTTTCTAGTTTGTTGGGTTTTTTTAAACTTTGAAAATTAGAAATTTCAAATGATTTCAAGTTGCCCTGAATCCTTATGTTGAATCCCCTTCTTCCTTAGGTGATTGTTAACAGTGTTAAAGTCCAGCTTTGTGCAGAAAGCCTTTTTCAGTGATTTTTAGCACTACAACTTTTTGGCCTCACCTTTAGTCCTCCTGTTTACTGTCCCTGGGGACAGCTAGGTAGCTAGGTGGCACAGTGGATATAGTTGGTCAGGAAGACCTAAGTTCAAATGTGGCCTCAGGCATTTACTAACTGTGTGACCCTGGGCAAGTCACTTTATTCTGTTTGCCTCAGTTTCCTCATCTGTAAAATGATCTGGAGAAGGAAATGGCAAACCACTCCAGTATCTGCCAAGAAAACCCCAAACAGGGTCACAGAGAGTTGGATGCAACTAAGAACAACTAGACAACAAAATTACCCTCTGATTCAAGCAAGCTGTTAGGGATTTTTTATTTACTGGCTTTTTCCTTCCTCATAAACAGGAGGTGCTAAAGAGGATTACATTTTTATTAAGATTTGGAAAAAATACACTAAGAGTATTTGTAGCTTGGAATTAGTCAGTTTTCCACCATTCCACACAACTTCCTTTTTGGACTTGGAAGTTAAATCTGCTTAGACTTTGGTGCTGACTAGGTATGATGTAAGGCAAGTCACTTAACCTCTGGGCTTACCTTTCCTCATATAAAGTGAATTATACTAAGTGTTCTTTCAGTTTCCTGCTATAAAATTACAGTTTTGTGACTTATGGAATTAGATACAGAATTTGATATTTCTCTACTACTAATTTAATAAATCCATAGCTCAGTCTTTATACAGTGTTTGTGTTACCCACTTTTGAAGATAAATGTGTATATAGGATCTGTATACAAAAATATTGAGTTGTCATTTTTATGGGGAGGTGTTATGATTTCATCTGTCAAGGGATCTCCCAGTGAGAAAAATTCCCTCTACATTCTACACATTAGTAACTTCTTTGAAATTTATAATCTTAGAGAGTTACCTGGGGAATTGAAAGGTTATGTATCCTGTATATGTCACAGGTGAGAACTCAGGGTATTGTGATTCGAAGATAAGCTCTATCCATTTTTCCATGTTGCCTTTCATTTTTAGATTTCCTTGAAAATAGTGTTGCTGCCATTCTGGTTTTTATATGTACTTTAATCTTGGTCACAAAATAGTACTTAAATAAAGTATTAATATTGATATGTAAATGTATTTAAATGTACTTTTTGTCTCTGTTTTTATTTTCATTTGCAATTCTTCCTATACTGAGATCCAGTAATGTACCTGAAAATGAATTAATCTTACAAACTAGATAAAATGATTTCACATCTTCACAGTGATGCTTCACGTCGTTGCTTTTTTGTGTTGGTCAGGTCACTTGGTGATATTTGAATGGTTACTTCTTAATAATCATCCCCCATAAGCCACTAGTCTGGATAACAGTTCTAATTTCCAGAATATGATTATAACTCTTACCTTCTTCAGAGTTTTAAAGACTAAGCAGTGTGTTAGTTTTAGGGTCTTTTACAAAAGAGAAACTTAATTTATTTCACTTCTATAGTTACATTCAGATATAAGCTAGTCTGCAGTTCGGATATAGCTAATTATATTCTTTTTATGGCTGTCTTCTGAACATGTTGCTAAAAGGGAGAATTAATGTCCTCTCTCATTTGGTATTGCCAAACTGCCTGTGAAGAAGCCATACTAGAGAACCAGATCATGGAATCCTAGAACCTTCAAGTTGGAAGTGACTTTAGCAGTCATCTGTTCCAGCCCTTCTTATTTAACAGATTAGGAATTTACAATTTAGAAAACAGACCCAGTGACTAAAGATTAAGTGACTTGCTTAAAGCCACACAACAATTTTAACTGGAGAACCAATTCTAGAATCCATGTTACCCAGTCCCAAACTAATATCCTTTTCACTCCCATAACTGCCTTATTTGAACCCAGTAGTGCATCTGTCATCTTCTGGGTAGTCCTGGAGACCCTCCACATTCACATAATTTGCCTTTTGTGTTGTCATAACCACCTACTGTCTAAGTAATGACTTAATAACTCTTTGTTTTTACTAAGCCCCGAGGGTTACAGAGCTCTTGGAAAAGCTTGGAGGAATGGGTGTGGCTACCTGCAGCTAAACTTTGCTTAGTTCAGGTATTTTTTTTCCCCAGCAGTTTGGTGTTTGGGGGGCAGCTGGGAAGGATTTATCTAGGAATCTAGTAACACCAGAAAGCCTCCTGTCCAAAAAGAGTATTTCAGTTTGAGGTTCATTTATTTTGAAAAGCTCCCCTCTTAGGATTGGCTTACCAAGTGTTCATCAGTCAGGACTTTCTGTCTCTTTCTTTTGTATAGATAAGACACCCTCTGTCTTTGGTTCGTGCTGCTTTCCTTACGCGTATTTTAGAATCCCTAGCTGCTTTCATTGTTCTGTTCAGATGCTGTCCCCCAAAATGAAGCTTTTCTTGATCTTGTCCCATCCAGGTTGTCAGTGTGCTGACAAATACAAATACTTTGTATTTATCTGTGTACCTGCTGTATCATGTTCCCTTTTCTCCTCATCCTCTGTATAACACTTTCCCTCCCCCACCGCCTTTAGAATCAGGTCCTTAAAGGTAAGGAAGGTTTCTTTTTTTGTCTTTGTATCTCTTTGCTGGGAGAGGGGTGTTGATTGCTCTGTTGAATTGAATTTTTAATTTATATAAATTCTCTCTGAAGTGTTAAGTTTATTATCATTCATGCTTTAAGTTGGTTCTAGGTCTACACCTAGAAATCTACTCTAGTTTTTAGTTTTTTGAGGGGGAGGGAGGTGCAGAGTAAGGAGAAAGGTAGGAGATATTTTCCAATTACAATACCACATCTGCTTTAACCAGTTACATAGATGTGAGTTATGTCGAGCTTCTGCTACTTTGACTAGACCAAGCTAAAAAAGTATTTTTATAATCTCATCTCATTTTATAATCTCATGTTTATAATTTCATCTCATTTATAATCTCAGCAGCTGTTTTCAACATGACCAAAACCCAAAACCACAACTTAATTTTGGCCTTTTTTTTCCCTTAGCAAGTACTGATAATACTTGGGCTCTGCTGTGAATATTACAGTTCTTAATGTTTCTCAACTTAGATACTCAGATGGATCTGTGATTTCATTGATTCTAGATTTCTCTTTATAATGTCTATAGTAAGGACTTTGTAGAAATCTTAGCAAACTCTAGAAACTGAAGTTTAAGGTTCTCCATCTAGTCTAGATTTGCAGAAATCACTCAAAACCTCCATTCTATCAGATTGTATATTTCTTGAACTTCTAGTAGTTGGTCATATTGGGATTTAGGTGAGAAGCAGAAAGAAATGTTTCATCGTAGAAAGAGCACATTGGACTTGGAGTTAGAACTGAGTATGAGTGTCTGCTAGCTGATGGGCCTTTTTGGATCTGTATCAGGTTTGGGCTAGATGATCCTTCTAGGCTCTACCATTCTATGATGCCAAGAAAATGAAGATTTATGTTGTGAATTAACCAGTGTTAAATGATGCTTGAGTAGCATCTTTTCTGACTCGTGTTGGGTTTATTGGACAAAAAGAAAGGATGACTTTATATACTAAAATAAATAGACAAATCAAAAGAAGGAGATGAAGGAAAAGATAGCACATAAAATAAAGGATTTCCTGAATTAATCAGCTCTCTCCAGTTTGAAAGGTTTTGTTAAAATATAGCACTTTGCTTATTATAAAAAATAAAATGCTTATGTGCAACCATTGTCTGGAAATTAAAAAAAAACTGAATTAACTGAGCTTTAAGTTTTGAAAAAGGAAGTGAAGCAGGGAGCGTATATACTCCTGATCAAAGAGACATTGGTCCCATGTTGGTCAGCTTGAAACAAATTGGTGCTACCTGCTTGGGTGGAAGACTTGTTAGTCTCTTCTTCAGTGGGGAATCCTGTACAGCTGGCCTTGTCTATAGTGTTCATAAACAGGATGGTGCCTGTGGTCTGTTTTTGTACTTTCTTAACTGTATGGGATGAGACCACCCGACAACAATTAATTAAGAGTCAGAGGTCTCTCGAAGTACAAACAGAAAACTTCTTTATTATGGTCTCACAAGAAAGGACGTCATCCCCGCTAGCAGCGAGCTAGTAGGAGAGGCCTGGTACAGGAAGTGAAGCATGATTATATACCTTAGCGGTTCCATCCTCCTCCCACCACTGACCTTCACCCTCATTTGTGGAGTTCAGGCTCACAATCTCACGAGAAATCTAACCCAGGAACAAGGAAGTGAAAAACATCTTTTTCCTTATTTGGCAAGGCTTCTGTTGAGGTGGTAGGGGGGAGGAAGTGGGTCCAGCCACTCTAAGATCTGGATTCCTATAAGTCAGGTGATTTCTCAGTAAGTTGAGACTTAGGCCTAGATGCCAACCAGAAGCCCTGAGCCATGCTGATTCCATTCAGTTTACAGAAAGGTTGAGATTTAGATTTCATGAGAGGTCTTCACAATCCCACTCATTACCTTAGAATTTTTAGTAGTTTAGAACTACTTCTCTCAAAAAAAAAACAGTTAAAATATATTTTGATAGTTGAAGGGCCACGTTTCAGATAAGTAGAAAATTTGGTTACATGGACCCCAAAGAGCATCCTGGCTCTTGATTTGTAATCTTAGCCTTTTCTTTTTACACACACACATAGAACCACCATTGCCTAGTTGCAGTAGTTGGTGGCGTCCAAAGTTTTCTGGTCGTTCCCCCCCCTTTTTTTTTTAAATCCAGAGGGAGACCATGAAAAAGGTCTGCCTTTGGTTATGCATAAACTAAACCTGATTGAGTGAATGTAGGGGATGGTTTGCACACAAAGCCCCATCCTTTACTGGTCAACTCACTTGGTGCCCCCATAGAAAACACCTACTCTTTTATGCCCTTACTTCCTTCCAGAAGTCTGGAGGCTGGGGTTCCAAGCCCTGCCTTAGATTCTTACAACTCTGGCCAAATACTGAGGTGGGGGGGGGGGATAATGCTTGGATGTCTTCTTAGGGCCCTTTCAGCTATTAGCTAGGAGAAATTTCTCTATCTTCTATTTATAAATCAAAGAAAGACCTTTACCATGACTGATAAGGTAAAGTGGTTGTCATTTCAGTTTTCTTGTGAATCAGGCTTGAAGCACTGCTGTGATGTTGAAATTCTTGTCCTTTTCCAGAAGTCTCTTGAAACTTCACATCTACCTCTTTCTCCTCCTCTAATTAAATTTTCTTTTCCTCAAGCACCAATATTCAAGTTGAATTTTAAAAAGTCATTTTTTTTTTGTGGTTTAATGAATAGTATGGTAATGTTTATAGTTTTTTCATTTCTAATATATAGTAAATATCTTAGATTATGGATTAAATAGTACTTTTTGTACCAGCGTGGAAACCTAACCACCATAACATTGTTTCTTTGGGAAAATATGTTCATTATTCAAAATAGCTGACTTAGAGATGAACTTTGGAATATATAACCCGTTTATAATTTCCTATGTACTGGATTATGTGATATGGAACTTCCTGTATCCTGAACATAATAACCTGTCCTTTTCTTGTTGATTCATGGTCACCATTTTGAAAATGTTGTACTTGTGCTTGTTGCAGATATTATTTGTTACTGGGTAGTGGTGGGACATAGCTGACCATCATTCCTTTATGTGCTTTGCACACCACGTTGTTAGAGAATCTCTTGGGCATAGCACAATTTCTGACTGTTGTGGATGCTTAACAAATGTCTTTTCATCTATGAATAGATTGATTTTATTAATTTGGTAAAACTGTTTAAGGGACAGAGTGTGTTCAGAAATTCACTGGGCAAAGGACCCATATGTTCAAAGGTATAGTAGCTCTTTTGTAGTGGCAAAGAATTGGAAACTGAGGGGATAGTCATCAATTGGGGAATGTCTGAACAAGTTGTGGTATATGATTGTAATAAAATACTACTGTACTATAAAAAATTATGAAGGGGACAGTTTCAGAAAACCTGGAAAGATTTATATGAACTGATGCAAAGTGAAGTGATTAGAACCAGGAGAAAAATCTATACAATAACAGATCATTAACTGTGAAAGACATAACTGCTCTGATCGCTACAGTAATCCATATCAATTCAAAAGAACTCGTGATGAAAAATGCTTATCTACCTCCAGATAGGAAAAGAGATGACCTGAGTGCAGATTGAAACACATTTTTTTCCTCTTTATTTTTCTTGCCTTTTTTTCCCCCTGCGACATGGCTCATGTTGAAATATGTTTCATGTAACTTTGTATGTTTAGTGGATATCATTTGGATCAAAGTTGGGTGGGGAAGGGTTAGTGCTCTCTATCTGAGATCCTATGACCTTATGGTTCTCTTCTTAAATGAATCTAGTAGAATAAATATAGTTTTAGAAACCTTAGTTTTGAGGTGGAATTTTGACATACATGAAGAGGTCACAGAGCAGGAGGGCTGGGAGTTTTCATTGTAAGGAAGGAAGAATAAAAGGAACTGAGAATTTGGGAGACAGGAGATGTTGGTGAGGTGCCATAGTAGAAGGTTTGGGAACATTGGAGTACACCATAGTTGCCAAGAAGTAGAAGAGTAATACAGAAATGGGAGGGTTTCAAGGACAAATTTCACAATTTTGCTTAAGGCAAAAAAATAATCTTTGCTCTCTTTTGTGATATGCCCAAGTCCTGTAATTTCTGTTTTAGTAGAGAAGCAACCAAGTGAAGTTTGGGAAATATTTTAATCATTATTAAATAACAAGGCTCTTGGAGACCTTTGGACACTATCTAGCCCCCACTCATTCTGTAAATGAGGAAATGGTCTCAGATGTGAAATAATTTGCCAGATGCCACAAAAGTAGTGACTTGGATTTGAATGACTACATTGTGCTGTCTCATTTTGTTATAAATAGAAATGTAAGCTTTGGGATCTAAATGTCCTTAGTAAATAACTTTCTTTTCTTCCTCATACAGAAGACTCCAGTGTACCAGAAACTCCAGAGCCTGAAAGAAAGTCAGGTGTATCATATTTCAAGAATCAAAAAGGAATACAGTTTATTGATTTATCTTCTGACAGTGAAGATTTTGGCTCCCCAAATTGTTCCAATAGAAATCAAGACGAAATTTCTGGAAGAGAACCAGTGATTATAGTGTAAGTAGAATATTTTATTTTACAGTTATGAAATATTTGCAGTCAACTGTGAATGATCCAGGTGCCACACATGTCCTTCTTTTTCTTAGTTTGGCCATTTCTTTGATTTAAGATAGACATTAGACCAAATTTCACTTTTCTTATTTTAAGTAAAGACTGCATTTCCCTACCTCACCCAGGCTGCAAATACAGAGGCCACTTATGGGTCCAGTCCCACTATTAATCCATGTTGGAGCTTTGACTTTCCCTTTTTCTGACATGGGCCAGTTCTCACTTCCTAGGGCAACCTGAAGCCCTATTCTCATGGACTTCATCATATTGATGACAAATTTAGTGAGGACACTCCATCATCTTAATCTACTGCAGCTTATGACTCCTGAGTTTGAGACATGCTGTACTCAGCCACTCTGGTAGTTGGGATTGCAGATGTGCATTGCTGTGCCCAGCTACAAGTTTTACTTTTTAGGGAAGTTTCATGCATGTAGTCTCTGAAGAAATTTAATTACATATTTGGCTTAAAAGTAAATTTCATATTTAGTTTGAACATTATAGTTACTTATTTTACTCTGCATGTATGTAAAATAAGCATTTTAATAGACATTCTTTAGGAAAGCATTAAAGTGATAAAACAGATCATGAACTCATTTGGATTAATTGGGGAGGGGGGATGTATACATGCACACATACTTACGTTTTGTTGTTTTTGTATGTTTAGATGTAGACTAGGATATCCCTTCAGCTCCTTTTAAGAAGAGCTAGGTTTTTCAATAGAACTTTTTGTGTCCATTGAATAATTTTTATTAGACTATTAAATAAAATCTCAGTGATTATCTTTAAAAATACTCTAGTAAGAATACTTAGATAAAGGAAATATTTCCATATGGAGAAAAGTTTTCAATTGTGAAATCTGATATTTGGGGATAATTGTTACTTAAGTTTTTTTTTTTTAAATCTGTTTGCTTTGTATACTCAAGTGAAAATTTGTAAATTTTTTGTGAAAAGACATGTTATATTTTACTTTTCTGAAATAGATATCAGTTTGTTGGCCTGAGGATGTCATATAAAAATAACAGACCGTAAGAATTGGACTTATTTTTAGGAGGCAGAACTCTCAACATTTAAAGTTAAGAAGAGCTATCTGAATAGAGAACTGTTTTAAAATAACATGGTAGTGAGGCCTACTTTACCAGAGTTGTTTCTGCCTCAGAGGCTGGGAAACTAGCTATGAGTGCTATTGTAGACTTGATTCTTATTTTTGGTAAAAGTTAGACTGGTGACTTGTGAGTTCCCATCCCTGCAACCTGGGATTCTGTCACTCGCCTTTCACTAAGAAGCAGAAGTAACTGTCCCAGGAAAAGAAATGATGGCAATTTTTTGGCCAAAAGTTTTTTTAAAGCCATATTTTTGTGGGATGCTTTTCTTAGTTGTTTTATATTTCATATTATATATTATAAGAAAATCTGATTTCCATAAAGAAACCTTCTTATATATAGGAAAATGTTCCTGACCCAGTATTTGATGCCTTCTTTATAGAAAAGACCTCAATGGATTCATTATACTCCATTATATGTTTTATATCTATATAACTAATTGGTTAGACAAAAAGAAGTAAGATGACTTGTGGTTGTTTTAAGAATGAAGGTTCATGTAGCAAATAACAGGCTGACCTAGGGAAGTCACTGGGCTTTGGTTGCCTCTTGTAAGATAATGAGTTTGGACCATGTGATCTCTGGGATTCTTTCCAAGTGCTAATGTTCTTTGGTTCTAAATGCTGTCACACTCCTTGTCTTCCACCCCCCAGGCAGACATAATGTCTTTTTCTTTTGTCAATGATTCAGAATGAAATGGACATTCAGAGTGAGCATTTGAACCAATCAGGAAATCTTCAGCTTAGGTAGACTTTACTCATCTCCCTTCTAAAAAATCCTGCTATCGTAGTCTTAGTCTCCTCAAAGCAGTAGGACAGGAAGCATTTTATATAGAAAGCTTGAGGGGAAGGGGAGGAAAACATGCTGGAGGTAGGCAGCATGGTCAGATTGCATAGGCTTATTCTTCCTCCTACCCTGCACTTCTAATGAGCAGTTTAGAGAGGGAAAGAAGATTGAGAGAGAACACTAGGCAGAGTTCTATAGGCCTCATTCACTATTCCCCATAGACGAGCAAATTGAGTCAGTTTTAGTAGTGGGGGGGCAGTGTTGATTTATACACTTAACTGTTCATTTATGGAAAAAGTTCTTACCATGTTTCTGTTAAGTATAGACTGATTTTAATATTGGCAAAAAGAGAATTTTTTTTGTATTTTACGGAAAGCATTATAGGGAAAACTCTTTTCTTCAACTGCTAATGCCTTCGCTTTCAGACCCTTAACTATGTTACACATATTTGTATTTATTCTCGTTATACCTGTAACTATCCTTGTTGTCGGGAACCGTTAGCATGTTTCATTGTATCTCTAGTGCCTGGCACGTAGTAGTTCATTGATAAATACTTGTTTATTATTTGAAGTAGCACTTTTAATGAATAGAAATGTCTTCTCTTCTGAAAATGATGCCAGTTCTGAGCAATCTGAAGATGAACAGACTGAAGAGTATCCTGATATGACACGAAGAAATGATGATATCTCAGAATTGGAAGACCTTAAAGATGCAAAGCTTCAGACTTTGAAGGAACTATTTCCACAAGGAAGTGACAGTGATTTAATTAAGGTAACAATTAGTTTCCTTGAAAAAAAGGCCTCTCGCATGACTGTTAGAGATTGTTGCTGACCATTTTTAAATATCTTATGTTTGGGAAAGGCAAACAATAAAATTTATTAACTTTTGTATTTTGGGCAGATATCATTGCATTATGTAATAATGCTATCGTGTAATATATAATGGGTTATATTGTAACACACAATACAATATCGTGAAATAATAAGTGCCAATAATGTACTTGTCTACAGGTAAATTATCTATATAATCCCAAGTATTTTTGGCATATATAGTGTTCCTTTTTGGTCCAGTTGTGTGATTTCACTGATGTAGGGAAAACCTGGTGAGAAAATACCAGCTACGGACTTAGATCAGTAACTTGTGCACCTTGGAACACTGAGGGGCTTAGTGACTTGCCCCTCCCAGAGGGACATATGGCCGGGTGATGTTAGATACGAGGATGGAAAAGCCAGGTGGTTCTGACTGAGAGTGGCTCCCCATCTCACCCTGCCCCCACTGCAAGTACACTGCCTTCTCAGTGAATTGGTTTAGTGATTTCATTATATAGGTGCCCCTCATTAGACAAATCATTTCACTTCTTTGGGCTTCAGTTTCTTTATCTGTAAAATGATAGCATCGGACTAGATTGCATCTAAAATTCCTTCCATTTCAAAAGCTGTGATACTAGGAATCAATATGTTTTAATGGACAAGAGTTAATACAAGTATCTCACATTATAAGAAAAAGCAGAAGTCATAATGAAGTCTGTTAAGCAGGGAATATATATTGCAGTATAGTGGGGAAAGCCCTGACTTCGGACCCAGAGAACTTAGGTTTGACTTCCAGCTTTGCCTCTTTTTATCTGTGTGACCCTGGAGAAGAGACTCTTTACTTCTTTCGACTTTATTCTCCATATCT
Source organism: Trichosurus vulpecula (assembly GCF_011100635.1). NCBI lineage: Eukaryota > Metazoa > Chordata > Mammalia > Diprotodontia > Phalangeridae > Trichosurus > Trichosurus vulpecula. Next base: position 58,220,871 of record NC_050578.1, read on the forward strand.
AAGATGATGGCAGAGCTGAGGTGGAGGATGTCAAAGCTTGGCTTGATGACGTTTAAGTCTCCTTGAAGCCCCAAATTTTTTTGATTCTGTGTTATATGTTAAATGAATCCTTGTTACTGGAACTTTTTTCAGGTTCCATCAGTGTTATCTTACTGCTGGCTCTGAGAATGATGGCAAAGTAATTAGTGATAGGAGTGTGGTTGTTTAGACAGCGCTGCGCCGCCGCACCCCCCCCCCCCCCCCGCCCCCGGTCTTGTCTTTAGCTATTTGATGGTGCAGCAGTGATTCAGAGGCAGCCCAGCTTAAGACTCCAAAGTAAATTTCTGCATGAGCTCCAGCTTTCCTATATGACTAATGTGTGGAAAAAATAGTATAAAGCATAATAAAGGTCCAGGCCCCCTCTTGTGCTGCCTTGCCAAGGTTTTATATTGGTTCATTAGAGGGATTTGTTTTCCATTTCTGGTTTTATAGTTTGTTGGTAAAAAAATAGACTTTAGTGGATGAAATTCCAGTTCACATAGGATTTTTAGAGTACTCTTTATTTTAAAGATGAGATAATGTACATGATAAAAGAGCAGAGTCAGTTATGAAGGCCTCAAGATCGTGTAGTAGATAGAGAGTTGGGCCTGGAGTTAGGAAGACCAGAGTTCAAATCCTGCCTGGGACACACTGGCCATGTGACTCTAGGCAAGTCACTCAACCTCTGATGACCTGAGCTGCTTCATCTGTAAAACTGTATCTACTACCTATTGGCCTTGATTTGAGGTTCAGGTGAGATAATTGTGAAGGGCTTTTAAACCTCAAACTGCTAAGCAATTCCAGCTATTATGTTAATGTTTTAGATGGGTGCATTAACCAAGTAACCTGTATATCTGTAAGTGGCCTTGGTAGATAGAGAGCCACCTGGCCAAGTATCTTAGGAACTGCAGCTGCAGAATATGTAGAGAATGTCATGGGTTTATGTTAATGGTTTATATACAATGATAAAGCATTCAGTAAGAAAGAGGTTTTCTTTAATTTTTAAACAGAATGCCATATACAATACAATAATTCAAGACAATTCTGAAGAACTTATGAGAAATGCTATCCATCTCCAGAGAAAGAGTCATGGAGTCTGAATGCAGATTGAAACATAGTTTTTCTTATTTGGTTTTGGGTTTTTTTTTTTAGTCTGTGTTTTCTTTCACAACATGACTAATGTGGAAATATGTTTGCATGACTGTACATGTATAATGTAGATCAAATTGCTTGCCTTCTTAATAAGGGGAGAAGGGAAGCAAGAAAAGAATTTGGAGTACAATTTTTTTTCAAAGAATGTTAAAAATTGCTTTCACATGTAATTGGGAAAAATATTAAATAAAAGAAAAAATGCTTTATATAAGTAGAAAATTACTCAAGCTGACACAGCAGGAAATTTGACTTTTTAGCATTTTTTGAAGGTGGTAAATAAGGTGGTAGGTTTCAGTATCTTTTAAAGGTATTTTGAAAGGCATGGGCTATGAGATTGAAACAGAACTGATTATGCTTGTAATAAAGAAAAAACTGCCAGGGGTATTTCATGGGTTTTTTGGATTTCTTTTCTCTTTATGCCACCTTCATTTCCAAATATATCCTTTCCACCTCTCCTCCTGCATTCCCTAGAACAGAGAACGAAAAAGAAGGAAACGAAGTTCTATACCAGACTAGCAAATCCCCTGAATCCGATGGTATAGTCAGTGTTCCCTAGCTCTGCAAAGAAGAGGTGGTGCTTATGCCATGGGCATTAAAGAGATGGGGAAGTACTTAAGACAAATCCTAAAGTTGAACATGTAGAGTTTGAACTAGTTGGGAAGAGATCGGAGCTTAAATTTGAATCTTGACTATTTCATTGAACACAGAATAAACTGCGCAGATAAATAATTTTTTAAAAAGCGTCTCATTAATGTTACTGTGTGGATAAATAAAGCAAAAATCTTAACATGTTGAATCTTTTAAAAGTCTAAAATATTAACTGTGCTTTAAGAATTAGTTTGGCGTTTTTATTATTATCAAATCTCTGCACTGGTGTGATTCTGACCAAGTCGCTTCATTTACCTCGGTCTATTTTCCTTATCTGAGAAGTAAAGAGATCGCACAAGAGTTATATATAAGGGCCTTTCCTTTTTTTAAATTCATGATCCTATGTGAAAAAAATAAGTACATTGAAATATTTAAATGATCAGGAAAAAATAAGATTATTGACTTTTTTTCTCTCTCTCTCTCTCACACACACACACACACACACACACACACACACACACTGCTTAGGCACGAGGCAGAGGGGTTTTGGTTTTGGGTTGTGTTTTTTCTTTTGGTTTGTTTTTAATACAATAGAAAATTTCTCATGCTACCATGGTAGACAATTTCACTTTTAAAGTTTTAACTTTTATGAAGATAGTGGATAGTAAAATGGGTAGTTTTTGAGGTCTTTGTGTTTTTGTTGTATGGCCCATCACCTAGCATAGTAGCACCATGTCTGGCATATAATAAGTTGCTTCCTAAATGCTTAGGGACTGAATGACTATTTTTGAACATTTTTTTCCCTCATTCTTGAAAAAGTGTCAGGAACCAGTAAACTCAAAGCTTTGGCTTATACTGTATATCCATATGCTTTTATCTGTCTGTGGTGTTCATTCTTTTTTTTTTTTTTTGGTGTTCATTCTTTAAACATCTCAAACGCTGTTACTTAGTAAACTTGACTTTAGGACTTCTGCTTAATTCTCACAATTAACTTTTTCTCTCATTTTTTTATCAGTTGATTGAATCAACAAGTACAATGGATGGAGCAATAGCTGCTGCATTGCTGATGTTTGGTGAAGGTATGTCTGACTTGCTGTTAAGTTGGGTCAGTTAATAAACTGTGTAGGAGTAAAGAGCTCTTCTCTGAAAGGATCTGTCATGGCCGCAGCTGCCATGCTTTGAATCCTGTTACTTCTGTCAACTCCCCTTCCTTAGACTTACGGTCTCAGCTTTTGCTCTCTTCCTTGTTTTCCAAAAGGTCGTACTCATTCCATATCTCTGAAACTTAGAGTGTTCTCAGAACAGTAGTTTTGCATTTATTTTTAATCAATTGTTTGCTTTAAAAACAACTTGTTCTGTTGTAAGAATTACTTTATTCTTCTAGTGTCATCTTTAGCTTTCAGTATTTGGGGGGCTTTGGGAAATCTTACCATATTAAAGCCTCAATTGACTGAAATATTCCTAGCTTCCACCTGTCCTCAGCATATATACATATATATGTGTGGGCGTGTATACACATTTTGTTTTTGCTTTTTTATGCAGAACAATGTAGATCAAAAGGAAACAATCTCAATTGGATCACAGATTTAGAGTTAAAAAGGACAGTAGGGATCATCTAAACTAAACTTAGATTTTACAGATGAGGAAATATGGGCTGAGGCCCAGAGAGATTAAGTGACTTCCCAAGGTCGCATAGATCAAATTCTTTCAGATGCTGGCTTTTTTTTTGAGGGGGGAGGGGGGAGGGAGAAGGCAAGTGGGCTTAAGTGACTTGCCCAGAGTCACACAGTAAGGGTCTGAGGCCAGCTTTAAACTTAGGTCTTCCTGACCCCAAGGCCAGTGCTATATCCACTGTGCCACCTAGCTGCCTCCAGATACTTATTTTTAAGCAAGAAAGGTGGCCAAGGAACATCCAGGGTCATGTTTTATACATTAATTGTCTATATCTGCATTTCAGATTGTTGTTTGCATAATGATCTTGAGACACTGAAAAATCATCAAACCCAAATTGTTATTCTCATTAAGTAAAGATAATGCACTTGACATTTTATGAAGATTTTCTATGAATGGAAGTAAAACAAGTTTTTCGGCCTCAATGGGGCTTTGTGGGCTGTATGATAAATTTCTTTAGATTTTGGTCATCATAAATTACATAAACCATAGCAAAACATTGGTTTCAGGCAAACATTTATTAATATCTGCTTTGTACTAGACCCTGCAGTAATCATTAAGGATACAAAGAAACGGAAAAGATGATTCCCTGCTTTCAAGGAGCTCACTCACAGGACAACAAGCAAACAATCATGTCCAAACCAGATATATGCATAGTAATGGGAGATAATCGCCAGAGGGAAGACGCTAGAGTTAAGGGGAATTAGGAAAGGCTTCATGTAGAAGGAGAGCCTTTAGCTGTTCCAGAAAGGAATCGAGGAGGTAGAGATAAGAAGGGAGAGAATTCCTATTATAGAGGATAGCTTGTGAAAATGCCAGGAACAGTGTCTTGTTCAAGGAGCAGCAAGGAGACCGTGTCACTGGTTCACAAATTATATGGGGGAAGAGGAAGTCTGAATGGTCTAAGGGGTAGGAAGATGGTAAGAATCTTTAAATGCCAAAAGATTTTATATTTAATCTTAGTGGTGAGTGACAAGGAGTCAATGAGTTTATTGAATAGAGGGTTATGTGGTTGGATGTGCACTTGTGGAAGATTATGTTAGTTGATGAGTGGAGGATAGACTAGAGTGGGGAGAGATTTGTGCAAGGAGACCAGGCAGCAGACTCTTGCAGTAGTCCAGGCTTGAGAGGAAGGCCTATACTGGGGTGGTAGCAGGGTGGGAGTAGAGAAGGGAGGCAAATAGGAGAGATGTGATAAAAGATAAAATCTGCAGGCCTTGTCAATGGGAGTGAGAGAATGATGGATCAAGGATGACACCTAGATTATAAGTGTGGGTAACCAAGAAGCTAATGTTAACAATAATGGGAAATTTAATAAGAAGAGGAGACTTTAGGGGAAAAGATAATGAATTCTGTTTTGGACAAGTTGAGACTTCAGTTCAAGAAAGAGGTGGTTGGAGATGTGAGCCTGGAGGTCAGCAGAGAGGTTAGAGCTACTGTCTAAGTAGATTTGAATTCACAGGAACTGAGATCATGAAGTGAAAAGTTTAGAAGAGAAAAGGGCCCAGGTTAGAGCTGTGGGGGACATGTATGACCCAGATGAAGCTCCAGTGCAGGAGACGGAAGGGGTGATCAGATAGCTATGAGGAGAACCTGGAAAAAAGTGCTGTCACAGAATCCTAGAGAGAAGAAAGTGTAAAGAAAAGAATAGTGGCCTCTTCTTTGATAGTGTCAGGCAGTATCAGGCTGCAGAAAGGTCACGAAGGAAGAAGATTGAGAAAAGGCCATTAGATTTGGCAACTAAAAGATTGTTAGTAATTTTCAGAGAGCAGTTTCATTTGAATGGTGGGGTCAGAAGCCAGATGGTAGAGAGTTAGAAGGGACTGAGAGGAAAGGGAGTGGAAACATCTGTTATAGATGGCCTTCTCAAGGGAGGAGAGCTGTGAGATGGATCAAGTGGAGGGTTTTTGAGGACTAGGGAGACATGGGCATGTGCTTAGGCAATAAGGAAGCACCTAGTCTACACTAACTAAATTGGAGCACAGCTTGAAAAGTGCTGTTGTACCTTAGGTAGAGTGTATGTCGCTGTTGTCAGCATGAACCTCCTCCAGAGAATATACTTAACACCATTACAGTGTCATCATAAACTTTTCACTTAATATTAAGGATTCACTAAATTTATAGACTTATTCATACAATGAGATTAATTATGCTTTTTCTTTGTAAGTTAACACTATGATTTAGTTGTAGCAACTAGTGTGTTTTTTTTTTAAATTTTAAACTCCTAACACCAGAACTCAAATACGGAATAAAAAAGGAAACGTATCTTAAACTTAATATTGAAACTTAAATACAAAGTGAGAAAAGAAAAAAAAGGGTGTCTTGTGCACAGCAGAACATGAGAGGATTCAAAATATGTAGCAGTAAATTTTCATTTCCAGAAGGCCTGTATGATAAATAACTACATGTTATGTTGAGAGTTTTCGTCTTCGCTTCCTTGTGAGTTTTCTTTTGTTGTCTGCTTGCACTTGTTACTTTGTTCTTTTTCTCCCCTTCTTTTCTGCCCTACCCCACCACAATTAAGTGTGGATATAGTTTTATGTATACATACGTACATAGATACATATGTACATATATAGACACATACTTTCCCTAACAAATTCTACACCTGATCTTTGTTTTTATGTTTCTGCATCTTATTTCCTTTTCCTCCTGACTTCTAATTTGTTTCTACCCGCTACTTCACCCTCCTATTACTTAGCCTACTTCCCTTGCCCCAAACTAGTGTTTTTAAAGTAAAATTCTGTGCGTGCTCATCTTTGATATTTTTATACTGAGATAATAATTTTGAACTTTGTATATAGTACAGATTTTGCTTGTTAGCCATTTTTATGTACTTGGAGGAATCGGGCATCATACCATTCCCTAAACTGCTCTGAGAGCAGATGTTTAAGGCAGTAAAACTCTTTATGAACAAAAAATGCAGCTCTTGCTTTTTTTAGGCAAGAGTAAGCATGTCTAGGTGAATTGGCATAAATCATCTGACTTGAGGCACGTTTTTTAGACATGGAAATGACAGTGAACACCTGCCTTCTTGCCTCAACAGATATATTTCTTTTTATAAGAGGAATTCAGTAGATGAGGTGACGAAGAGGTGAAGTCTCCTTTAGTAAATTTTCTTTTTATCACATGAAGATCAGGAATATATCTCAGTACATTAATTAGGTTAGTGCAAGAGCCTGTAACAGTCTTCAAAATTATCATGGTATATTGAAGTGAACAGTAGGTAGTTCCATCAAGAAACATTTGTTAAGTGCCTGCTATGTGCCAGGCATTGTGCTAAGTGGTAGGAATAGACAGAAATGCAAAAACCAGTTTCTGATCTCAAGGAGCTCACAGTCAAATGGAAAAGGCATCATACAAACAATGGTGTACAGGTTTTAGAGTTTAAAAGACCCAGGTTCTAGTATTGATTGTGTTAAAACCATTGTGACCTTGGCAAGCGAAAAGAGGGACATATGAAACTGAGTTGGCTAAGATCCCCTATAACTCAAAAGTTCTCTGGTCTGATAAGAAATGTTATTGAATTAATAGTAGGGAATATACTCTTCCTTCTCGTAAGATTACATTGTGGAGCCGGGGAGGGTGGACCAGTACTGTGACCATATTAGGAGTTCTTGGTGATTACATATGATTCTGAAAAGTGTTGTATAAAAAAATGCTTAAAAATTTTGCAGTTCATTCTCCTTATATAATGTTGCTACGATATTTTTTTTAAAATGTCACTTTTTAAAAGGTCATCCATATATATCACATTGTGCAATTGTTCATTCAGCATATTTCTTTCGGTTGTGAATTTTAATAGGAGATGACAGTTGGGCTATTAATAACCTCTTTCTATTTTAACATGGTGCTTCTGTTTTAGCACAGCTAGGACTTGTGGCAGTCTTTGCCTTTATCAGGCAAAAGTGAAAACTTAGATACCCCATATTCAAAAGAAGAGCAATTATATAGCACTTATTAGCAAATTAAGATCTTACTTTTCTGTCTTCAGTGATTCTTTATTGGTTGCATTACTCTGCCCTTCACTCTTGAAGTATTTCTATTACTGTTGACACCTTCCACCCTCACCCAATGTAGCAACATTCAGACCTCCTCTGTTTTAAAAATCAAGCAAACCTTCCCTCTACCTTATGATACATTTAAGCTCTTGTTTGTGCTTCTAAATTTTGAGGAGTCTATGCTTACTTCATTCTGCCCACTTCTATTTTTTTTAAATTTTCAATCTATTATTTATTTTTAGCGTTCTTCTTAAATTTTGAGTTCCTAATTCTCTCCCTCTCTCCCGCTCCCACTGAGAAGGCAAGCAATATATCAATTATATGTGTGAAATCATGTAAAACTTTTCTATATTAGCTGTATTTTTTTTAAAAAGCAAGAAAAATAAAGAGGAAATTATGCATCATTTTGCACTCAGTTCACTAATTCTTCCTCTGGAAGTAAGTAGCATGTTTTCATCATGACTCTTAGAATTGTCTTGGATCATTGAGCAGAGTGGCCAAGTATTTCACAATTGATCATCATTAAAATATTGCTGCTACTGTGCACGGTGATCTGGTCTTTTCACTTCACTTTGCACCCATTCATATAGGTCTTGCCATGTTTTTCTGTTATTATTCCCCACAACACAACGGTACTCCATCATAATCATATGCCAGAACTTATTCAGCCATTTTCCAATTGATAAGCATCCCCTCAATTTGCAATTCTTTGGCACCACAAAAATTGCTGCTAGAAATAATTTTGTCTACATAGGTCCTTTTCCTTTTTCTTTCATTTCCTTGGGATACAGACCTCCTAGTGGTATTTCTGGACTACGGCTTTGCTTCACTAGTAGTTCATTAGTGTGCTTATTTTCTCCTCCTCTGAGGTACTACCTCAGAGTTGTTTTAATTTGCCTTTGTCTAATCAGTGGTTACTTTTAGAGCATTTTTTCATAAGACTATAGGTAGTTTGATTTCTTCTGAAAACTGTCTACTTACATCCTTTGACGATTTATTATTTGGGTAATGACTTATTTTTATACATTTGATCCATTTCTGTACTTAGTACCTTTTTGAGAAATGAGGCTTTTATCAGAGAAACTTGTAAAATATTTTAATATTGCTTCATTTTCTGTGGTACCATTTAGCAAAATGTGGTTTTTCAGATTATCCCTTTTAACTGGATCTGTTTTTACTTTTGCTTTGTCTGAGATCGTGGTTGTTACGCCTGCCTTTTTATTTTTTAATTCAGCTGAAGCATATTAGATTCTGCTACACAGCCTTTAATTTTAACTCTGTGTGTCTTTCTGTTTCAAGTGTGTCTTTTATAAACAGCATCTTGTTGGGTTATAGTTTGTAATCCATTCTGCTGTCTGCTTCCATTTTATGGGTGAGAGCATCCCATTCCCATTTATAGTTAGGATTAGTTTCCCTCCATGTATTTCCTTTTTTCTCTTTTTCTTCTGTTTCTTCTTTTCTCACTCATCAAAAGTCTGTTTTCCTTCCAACCACTGCCTCCCTTAATCTGTCCTCCCTTTTTTTTATTTCCCCCTTTCTCTTATTTTCTTCCTTTCCTATCTCCTTTTAGAGTAAATTAAATTTTTATACCCAACTGAGTGTGTTTTTGTGTGCGTGGGTGTATTTTCTTTCCTCTTTGAGCGAATTCCAGTGAGAGTGAGGTTCAGACATTGCACACACCCTCTACCATTTTCCCTTCCACTGTAAAAGCCCTTCCTTGAGTGACTCATTAATGTAAGAAAATTTTCCCCATTCTACCTCTCTGTTCTCCTTTCTCCAGTACATCCCTCTTTCTCACCCCTTCATTATTTTGGAGGTATTTCCAACATAATCGACTCACATTCATGATCTCTATATACATTCCTTTTAACTAATCCAATAATGATAAAGTCTTTAGGAATTACATTTATCATCTTGACCATACAGGTATGTAAACAATTTAACTTTATTGAGACCCTCATGATTATATTTCACATTTACCTTTTCATACTTTCCTTGAGTCTTGTGTTTGAATGTCACATTTTCTAGTTAGCTCTGGTCTTTTCATCAGGAATTATTTTTTCCCTAGAAGGATTATACTCAGTTTTGCTGGGTAGGTTATACTTGATTGTAATCCATACTCCTTTGCCTTCTGGAATATCATATTCCAAGTCATCCCCCCTTACTCCCCTTCTTTTACTTGAAAACCCCTGAATAATGTGTTGTTCTCACTGTGATTCCACAGTATTTAAATTATTTCCTTCTGGCTCCTTGAAATATTTTCTTTTTGACCTGGGAACTCTGGAATTTGACTCAATTATTCCTGGGAGTTTTCATTTTGCTATCTCTTTCAGGAGGTGATTGGTGGATTCTTTAAATTCTTATTTTACCCACTCATTCTAAGATACCAGGGCAGTTTCCCTTGATAATTTCTAAAATACGATAGTTCTTTCTTTGATGATTGTGGCTTTCGGGTAGTCTAATAATTGTCAAATTTTCTCTCCTTGATCTGTTTTCTAGGTCAGTTATTTTTCTGATAAGATATTTCACATTTTCTTCTTTTCATTCTTTTGACTTTGTTTTACTGTTTTCTTGATGTCTCAAAGAGTCATTAGCTTCCACTTGCCCAATTCTAATTTTTAAGGAATTAATTTTCTTCGGTGAGCTTTTGTACCTCTTTTTCCATTTGGCCCAATTCTTTTTTTTTAAAGAGTTCTTTTCTTCAATGAATTTTTGTGCTGCTTTTACCTTTAGGCCAATTTTCTTTTTTAAGGTCTTATTTTCTTCATTTTCTTGTACCTCTTTTACCAAGCTTTTGGCTCTCTTTTCACAATTTTCTTGCATCACTTTAATTTCTTTTCCCAATTTTTCCTCTGCCATGTTTTTCTTTAACTCTTCCAGGAGTTCTTGTTCAGCTTGAGTTCAATTACCATTTTTCTTTTTAGATTTGTTTGTATCTTTTTTCACATTGTTGTATTCTTCTGAGTTTATGTCTTCCCTGCCAGCTTAGTAGCTTTTTTTGTTGTTGTTATTTTTGGGCAGGCCAGTTGGGGTTAAGTGACTTGCCCAAGGTCGCACAGCTAGTACATCGGTCAAGTGTCTGAGGTTGGCTTTGAACTCAGGTCGTCCTGACTCTAGCACCGGTGCTCTACTTGCTGCGCCACCTAGCTGCCCCGGCTTAGTATCTTTTTATGGTCAAATTCTTTATTGTTGTTTTTTTGCTAATTTTTCCAGCCTGTTTCTTGACTTTGAACTTTTTTTTAAAGTTGGGCTCTCCTTACCTAGAGGTGGGGAGGCATTGTCCCCAAGCTTCAGGCTTTTTTGTACTACTGTTTTCAGAGCTAGTTCCGAAAGGTGTTATGATCATGAAAAGAGGTGTGGTCACTGCTCTCCTGATCTGTATTCTGGTCTTTAAGCAGAAAGCACCCCTGGCCCCCTGCAGTTGCAAGTGCTTTGGAACTGTGAACAAAGTCCTTGCTTTCTGGTGACCAATCACCAGCATCTCTCTCCACCCTGGGACCGTGACCCAGAACTATGTAAGGGCAGTAGCGTTGCTAGTCAGTGCCAGCAAAGACTCCCCTAAAATCTCTTTCTAACCAGTTGTCCTACCCCTCATCATCTCTGGCCTGAGAACCTCCACCCTAGTGTCACAATCTTCTACTGAACTCCTAATATTTCTTAGGCTGGAAAAGTATGCCACCCTGACCTTTTATTGGCTCTGGCACTCCAAAATTTGATGTGAGGTGTTATTTTAGAGTTGTTTGAAGAGCCATGCTGAGAGAGTTCAGCTGTGTTGCCTCTAATCCTCCATCTTGGCTCCAGGGACTCTGATCATTTACTTCTTAGTCCTTGGAATCTGCCTTTTAGCCTTAATATTTTATTGAAACTATTCTAAACACTACTGAAACTTTATTTTTCCCTTCATTGACTATAGCGTTCCTCAAAGCTTTCTCTCTCCTTCTTCCCCTTCCCCCTTTTCCCTTCCTTTTCTGCCTCCTCTCCTTCTTCCCAAATTCCTCTTCTCCTTACCCCTCCCTCTTTGTTTTCTCTTCTCCACTGTTTGCTGATTCTCCACCTGAATGTCCCACCGCCATCTCAAGCTTTACATCTTTACTATGTAACTAAGCTTTCTTCTGCTTCTTTGCTGAACTTAATACTCGTCAATAGTACTGCCATTCTCCACTCATCTATTCCAGTAACATAAGACATCCTTAACTCTTCTGTACTTCCTTTCATATGTCCAAGTCCTGATTTCATCTCTGCCATCTCCCATCCTTCTCATTATCATCCTTAATGGAAGTAGCTTCTAAGCATATCTCTTTCCCCATCCATTTTATCTTACGTATTGTTGCCAAATTAACTGCCCTCATGCACAAACCTAATAATGTCAGTCTGCTCTTCAGAAATCTTCAATTCATTAAATTTATTGTTATTCCTTATTGTCTACTAAATAAAGCCTAGATTTCTGGCATTCATGATTTGGTTCCATCCTGCCTTTCTATCCTATATTACATCACACATCCTGTGCTTTTCCACTTACCAGATTTGGTCATACTTCTCTCTATACTTAGAGTGGTCTATCCTTCTGCTCAAATGCTTCTGTGCAGCCTTCCATAATTCCCCCTACCAAAAAAGATTTCTCCTTTAACTGATCTGATCTCTTTTTGTCTTAATGTCATATAGCAGTTAGTTTGCAGTGTTTCATCTCTCCACATTAACATCCTTGGACTCTGGCCAAGAAAACACAAAACACTGAAATGAACCACAAAATGGCCCCAAAAAGTAGGAGAGAGGGCGGGGAAGTGGAATGTGTTGCTGACATCTCTGTTTAGATACTTCTTTTCACTTTATTAATTAACCATTAAGGTCAAGAACTGCAGACAGGATATTTTTAAAAAGACCTATCTAGTTAAAAGGTCTAAGTTAAAATTGATCAGTGTCATGGGTAGAATGTTCTATTCTTAGTGTTGAATGTTATGAAATACGTTACTAATTGGTTAGTGACTTCACTTGTCTCTGTTATAATAGTAATTTAAGATATGTATACAAATATACACACATACGTACAATTCATAATGGCTTTTTTAATTTTTTTTTTTTAACTTTAACCGGTTTCAGGGATTTTATACGAGCCTTTGTTACTCAGGGGCTGCTTGTTGGCCCGTCTTATTAAGAGTAGAGAGGAATTAGAAAAAACATTATTGTATTTATCTGTTACTTCTAGTAGAGGGAAATAGTTTTAATAAAGAAGACCCTTAATTGTAATGCAATTTTACTCATGTTTGATAGTGTTAATTGTGTAGTTTTGTTACAGCATTACAAGGTTTTAGTGTGGTTTTTCTGTTTCTTAAAGGTATACCTCGGAAAAGAAAATTAGATTCATCTTCCTCATACACCTCTGAAGATGATGAGGATGATGATGATGATCAAACTGTAAAAAGGAAACGGTTCAATCCTGTAAGTTATATTTTACTCGTATTTTTTTGGCTCAGAATACTATAATAGCTTTTGCTATTTTTGAAAACATACCAAGTCTGAAATGAGCAATTCCTTAGTAAACCTTTCCTTGGTTAATAATCCCATAAAAAAGTTTCCCTTTCCCCCCCCAATCATTTGTGAGACTTTTTTATCGTGTATTTTTTTGTTGACATTTATTTGTTTAGAATTCTACCAGTATTCTGAGTTACAAAATGTTTTGAAGACCCCATAGTGGTTAGAAACATGGCAACAATTCATTTTCAATAAATATTCTTTGGGAAACTAACCACAGTTTTGACAGATTGTTTTTTAAATTGGAACTATGAATGAAGACATTAAACGGCATCTTGGAATGATCCAAAGTGGTCTGAGTCTTGAAAAAAATTCTGAAGCCTAACTGATCAAATATCTTAACAGGTATAAGAGCACAGGTAGCAGCATTAACATGGTACTCCTGTTGTTCCTCATTAACCAGTCATTATGTTGTGCATGGCTCTCACTTTTCTAAGTTTATAATGTAGCTGCCCCCACCTGGTAACTTTTCTTTGCTTTAACAGACTTTTATGAAGTAAGGCTTTAGCACCTTCAAACTTGTATTTTTTCTTAAGTTTGTTCTGAATTTAACAAACATCAAATGAAATGGGCATTTTCATATATATGTATATTTTTGTAGTAGAGCAGAAAAAAGAATTACATGTTTGTAAATGAAACTTCAGATCACTATTGTGTATAGATTTTTTTAAAATTTATAATCAAAGCATCCTGTACATTTACAATGCATTAAAAAAAAAGGTGCCTCAATGACCCACTCATTTTTTCCCTGACTTTATCCATTTCTCTCCATTACTCCCTGCTCCCATTGAATAAAAAAGATAAAAACTTTTGTAACAAATATGCATCATCAAGCAAAACAATTTCCCACATTTTCTGTGTTGGAAAATGTGTGTGTCTTAAATCTGCTTCTTAAATCCATCGCCTTTCTTATGTTGGGTACCATGCTTTATCATCAATACTCTGGAAATAAAAGTTTTCTGTTCTTTGTGAAATCAGTTCTTACGAGGTATCTGGTAAGATAAGAAAATAGCAATTTGATCCTGTGATTTTAATCATAGGACACACTGAGTTAATTAAAAAAAAAGATTAAAATATTTAGAAATCAAAACATAGAGCAAAGTCTAATATGCTTCCACTTATTTTCATCCTAGTAAAATTTGTTGTAGAGAAGAAAAACACTCCTCAGTTCTTACTCACTGTGTGCAGTGGCTGGTGACAAAGGGACAAAGGAAAATTGTCATCTAAAGTCTGCTTTGTCTTTTTGAAATCTTCATTGAGTTAGGAAATGAAAACAAATGTCCTGATTAGGGCATAGGTATTTTTAGGCACACTATTAGAAAGTCCCATCAGTTTATTTTATAAGAATTGAATTTTGAATTTGAGGTCTATAGGTCTTTCACTCCTTTCTAGAGGACACCTAGTAAAGGATTAATCAAATGTTGTGGATCTTGATCAGAAAAATAGCAGTCTTACTCTCATTGCTTGATCTTTATTGGAGGAGAGTGATTTGCAGAATTGTACAAATTCCATCATTAAATAACCAGTGGAACTCCTCTCATCAGTAATAATGATAATAAAATGGTTACTGCTGAGGCTGTGTAAAGTCTGCTTTTGAAGGATAGCTAATAAGTTTATATTTGTGTAGCCAGACTTTTTTGTTGCCCATACCATTTGTAGGCATTTGTGTGTGCAGTTAGTCAGATCAAAGAATGGAATAAGTGGATAAATTTAATTTTCTCTTTCTTTGTGATCATGATTAAATTTTGAGCCAAGACTTATGAAAATCTACCACAGTTTAGGGAATTCCCTCTTCCTCTGCTTCCCAAAAGCTGAATTCAAATAAAGCTTTTACAAAGTGATATGATTAGAACTAATAGCCTGTTGAATGTGCCTTCTTAAAATGTATAACAGATTAATTATTTCCTATTTTCTTTTTGATTAGATTCTTTTGTTCTCCAGAAACTATTGGATTTCCTGAAATAATTAATAATACCAAATATTCTGAACAACAATGTTAAATTTAAAAACCTCCGATAATACTCCTAACTTCCTTCATGTTCTGTGGGTGTGTGAATGATATGTGGAGAGAGAGAAATATGCACACACATTTATATGTATATTTTAAATCAAGTATCAATTTATACCATTTTAAACCAACACTGTTCTAAGTGCTTTGGAAGGCAAGAGAAATATAGTATAAAATAGATGCCTAGTTCTGGGACTACTGGTTCTCCTAAATCAGAGTGTACACTTCACAGAATCGAAAAATTTGAGAGTTGGCAGGGGCCTCAGTGGCCTTCTAGCACAATCCACACCTGAAAGAAATCTCTACCATAACACACCTGACAAGTGGACATGAAGTTTCTTCTTAAAGATTTCCACTTAAGTGAAAACTACCACCCTTGAGGCCTGTTTAACCTTGGCACGGTTCTTGGTGTTATGAGGTATTTCCTGATATCTAGCCTAAATTTGTCTCCATGCAACTTCCACACATTGCTGCTGGTTCTGCCCTATGGGCTAAAAAGAACAAATCTAATTCCTCTTCTACATGACATGCATCCAAATACTCAGACAGTTTTATATCATCCCTGAGTCTTCTCCAATCTGAATATCCCCAGTTGCTTCATTCAATTGCATATGAAATAGAGAATAAAATCAACCTCTTATACTAGTCTAAAATGGCTGTACCTTTCGCCAAATTATCTGTCATATAAAATTAAAATGCAGCATTTAATTGATAGTGTATATCTACACTACACTACACACACACATACTCATTTTACCTTTGAAAGAAATCTCATTTTAATGGAATAGACAATATAAACAATATGTATGTATATACACATATATACCTGTTATTAATATATCTGTGCTGTGGATTTTCAGGAGAGGAAATGAACATTGTCATAGGATCATAGATTTAGACCTGGAAAGGTACATTAGAGATCTCCTTGTCCAATTCTCCTATTTTCCAGAGGAGGAAATTTGGATCCCAAGAGATTCAGTGACTTGCAGTACAGGTAGTTAAGTAGCAAAGCTAAGATTGGAAGCCAGAGCTCAGATTGGAGAGTAGGCATGTATTAAATACGCTTTTAAAATGGTATTTCTTTGGGGGATCTGTTTCCTTCTTTGACTCATCATTCCTTTTGTCCTCTTTGTG
Organism: Trichosurus vulpecula; assembly: GCF_011100635.1. Taxonomy (NCBI): domain Eukaryota; kingdom Metazoa; phylum Chordata; class Mammalia; order Diprotodontia; family Phalangeridae; genus Trichosurus; species Trichosurus vulpecula. The sequence goes on from NC_050578.1 coordinate 58,236,972, forward strand.
AACATTCTCCAACATTATGTTGTAAGTCCGTCTTACTCTCTTTACTCTCTCTTGGTAATCTCATCAGTTCCCATAGTTTTAAGTCTTCTAGGCCCATAACCTTGCCATAACTCTACCTTTGCCCACATATCTAATCCAAATCTTGCTGTTTCTGTTCTATAACATCTCTCTCTCTCTTCTGACCCCATTTCTCCTCACAAAGCCACCTCCTTAGTTCATCCTTACCTCTGACCTGTATCATTGCAACAGCCCTCTAGTTCCTAGTCACAGGTCTCTTTCCACTTCAGACTATCTCATGTGATGCTGCCAACAATGAATTTCACTAAGGGCAAATCTGGCCATGTCACTCCCCTATTCAGTCAACTTTAGTGAATTCCCCCTTGCCTCTAGGATAAAATAGAAACTCCTTTGAAACTGGCCCCAACCTATTCCCCACCCTCCACCCTCTAATGAAGCCAAACTGTTCATCTTTTCTTACACACAGCACTCCATCCCATCTTCGTGCCTTTGCACTGGCTTTTTTCCATACTTTGAATACTTTCTTTTTTCACTTCTGCCTTTTAGAATCCCTTTCCTCCTTCAAGTTGCAACTTAAACACCACCACCTCTATAGAAGTCTTTCTCAATTCTTCCAATTCCTCTCCCTCCCAAAATAACTTGTAATTGATTACTTTGTACTTAGTCTGTATATACATATATATTTTTTAAAATAATATTTATCCAATTACATGTGAAGACACATTTTTAACATTTTTAAAAAAATTTGATTTCCAAATTTTCTCTCTCCCTCACCTTCCCCTTCCCCTGAGAGAATAAGCAATATGATAAGAGGTTATACATGTGCAATCATGCAAAACATATTTCCATATTAGTGATGCTGTTAGAGAAGACACAGACAAAAAAAAAGGCAAAAAAAAATAAAGACAGTGAAAAATAGTATGCTTTCCTCTGCATTCAGACTCCCATCAGTTCTTTCTCTGGATGTGGATAGCATTTTTCATTATGAGTCCTTTGGAATTGTCTTGGATCATTGTATTGCCGAGAAAAGCTAAGTCATTCATAGTTGATCATTGTGTGGTATTTATTCCTGTGTAAAATGTTCTCCTGATTCTGCTCATTTCACTTTGCATCAGTTCATGTCTTTCCAAATTTTTCTGAAATCAACTTGCTTGTCATTTCTTAAAGCACAATAGTATTCCATTGCAATCACATGCTGTAACTTGTTCAGCCATTCCCCAATTGATGGGCATTTCCTCAATTTCCAGTTCTTTGCCACCACAAAAAATGCTGCTATAAATATTTTTGTATATATGTGTCCTTCTCTCCCCCTCCCCCTTTTTTATAATCTCTTTGGGAAACAGACCTAGTAGTGGCATTGCTGGGTCAAAGGGTATGCACAGTCTTATAGTCCTTTGGGCATAGTTCCAAATTGCTCTCCAGAATTGTTGGATCAGTTCACAACTCCACCAGCAGTGCATTAATGCCCTAATTTTCCCACATCCCCTCCAACATTTATCATTTCCCTTTTTTATCATATTAGTCGATCTGATAAGTGTGAGGTGGTACCTCAGAGTTGTTTTAATTTGCATTTCTCTAATCAATAGTGATTTAGAGTAGTTTTTCACATGATTATAGATAGCTTTAATTTCTTCATCTGAAAACCTCCTGTTCCTATCTTTTGACCATGTATCAATTGGGGAATGACTTGTATTCTTACAAGTTTGACTCAGTTTTCTGTATATTTTAGAAAGAGGGCTTTATGAGAAACACTGGCAGTAAAAATTGTTTCCCATCTTTCTGCTTTCCTTCTAATCTTTGTTGCATTGTTTTGTCTCTGCAAAACCTATTTAAATTTAATATAATCAAAATTATTTTACAACTTGTAATACTCTGTCTCGTGTGGTCATAAATTCTTCCCTTCTCCGTGGATCTGACAGATAAACTATTCCTTGTTCTCCTAATTTGCTTATGGTATCACCCTTTATGCCTAAATCATGTAGCCATTTTGACCTTATGGTGTGGATGTTGGTCTACATATGTATTTGTATATATATTAAGTCTGTATGTACTTATATATTAGAGGTAGGATAGGTGGTGGATGAATGCATGCTTCATGCTTTGAATGCATGAATATCTGTGTTCAAGTCCCATCTCTCTGGCACACCCTAGCTATGTGACTTAGAGAAGGACGGAAAGAAGGGAAGAAAGGAGCATTTATTAAGTGCCTGCTCTGTGCCCTCACCATGCTAAGTCCTTTACAAATATTATCTTAACTGATCCTCACAACAATCCTGTAGGTAGCTGTTATTACTATCCCTGTTTTTCAGTTGAGAAAATTGAGGCAGATAGAGGTTACTTGACTGGTCCAGGTCATAATAAGTGAGTGAAGTCATATTTGAATTCAGGTCTTTCTGATCCCAGGCTCAGTGCTCTATCTACCATGCTCCCTAGTTGCTCAGTACAAATTTCTTAACCCATCTGTAGGAATCTCTTTAAGATTATAAATTGCCAAAAAAAAAAAAGATTATAAATTGCACAGAAGGTGCTTACCTACATTGGTAGAAGGAGTTTTCTCATCTGGGATATCCTATACCAGTTTAATCACAGGTTCAGTCCTTATTTAGGTTTACATATATGCACACATGCACTCCTCCCCCATTAGAATGTAAGCCTCTTGTGAATAGAGATTGGTCTATTCTTTGCACTTGTATCCCAGTGTCTAGTATGGTGCTTGGCACATAGTAGGTGCTTAATGAATATTTGTTGATTGAGTGCTAATTGAGTTTAAACACCCATGATAAAATCGAGCAGTTGACTGCAGTTTTTGAACATTTTCTTTCCTTTTCTCTCCATTGACACTGCCTACTTTAGTCTGTCATTAAAGTAAAAAAAATTATAGCCACTTTGCTTCTCTCTTTCTCTGTCTCTCTCTCTCTTTCTCTCTTTCTCTCTTTCTCTCTCTCTCTCTCAGTGTAGCATTCTTTGAATCATTTATATGTGTAATTAAGTCCCATGAAAAAATAGACAGAGGAGGTAAAACTGAACTTAGTTTCATGAGTGATTGAGACTGAATGGAGGATTCAATTATGAGTAAAATAGAATGTTTGTAATTGTAGGTTTCATTTATCCATACTGATTTTTTCTTGTATTATCATGGATCTTCAAGAATTTGTTGTGGATTGGTTTGTTGGGTTTTGTTTGTTTTTTAAGAATATCTGAAGGCTTATCATCATACAAAATATATCAAATTAACTTCCTGTAAAATAATCCAGTTGGAATTATTGTAAACATCTAAAAGAACTGTTGATAAATAAATTGATATTTTTATAAGTAAATTGATATTTTTAGCACCTGACCAAGATATTCTAGCAATTTTTAATTACCCACTTTGTTTTCATTCATACATTAAAAAAAAGCAAAAATAAACTTATATTATCTTTACCATTTCTGAGATCTCTAAATGTTATGATTTCCTAGGCAGGTGAGAACATTAATGCCCTTGATTAAAGGCCATTACATGCCTGCTTTCTTAAAAACCTCCTAATTCTTGATCCCAAACAGCTTGAAGAGTCTAAGGATTTTGAAGAATCAGAAGATAAATGGGAGAAGCAGGAAGCAATAGTAGCAAAGCTGCAGACTGAGTTTCCCAGTTTGGCTAAAGAGGTGAGTAGGCCTTGAAGGAAATATAACAGATTCATGTACCACATGTTCACATTTAAATTTTAGAGGGTTTTTAAAAATATCATTTTAATTCAGCTTCTATAGATTACATCATCTTTATCAGTACCGCCTCCCCAACTGTTAGTTAGAACCAAGTATAAAAAAGGGAAAAAACCCAATTTAGAAACATCAGCCAGGTCTGACATACACAGTGAGAAATTGGGAGTTTGAGGTTAACTGTGGTACAGGCTTTAAGGAGTGAAATCAGCATGTGAAATGTATATTAGCTTAGCTATTGGTATTATTGTACTATTAAATAATTTTCAGTATGGCTGAATACAATATTTATCTGTATTATGTAAATAACAAAGAGTTAACTAGAATTAATAGTTAGAAATCATTGTGGATTATATTACAGGTAAGAAACTATTAGTGTCTTCAAAAGGCATATTTTCCATTTAGAATCTCACTGTGCAGAGTAAGAATAATTTTGTTAAATCAAGAAATAGTGGAATGTTTTATGAATGCATACTAGTAGTTTATCAGGCAGCTAGGTGGCATAGTGGATGGAGCACTGACCTAAAGTCTGAAAGATCTGAGTTCAAATATGACTTAGACACTTAACTAGCTGTTTGACTCATGGCAAGTCACATAAATTTTGTCTATTTCAGTTTCCTCAACTGTAATATGGGTATAATAATAGCATCTACCTTACAGAGGTGTTTTAAGGATCAAATGAGATAATATTTATAAAGTGCTTAGCACAGTCCTGGCACAAAGCAGGCATGTAATAAATGCTCCCCTCTCCTTTTTAGATTCATGAGAAGCAGGGACTTTCATTATCTCAGTTTTAGTACTCTCTCAGTGCCTAGCAAAGTGTATTTCCCTGAAGTTGTAAGAAAATGTTTTTATTTATATTTGGGTGAAGATATGAAGTAATTTTAATAAATGTGCTAATTATTGCTTTAAGTGGACCATCTTATCATCCAATATGGAAATTAACCACTTTAGCATACATTTATAGATTATGATCAACAAATTTATCCTAAGTCAGCTCAACTTTACTATTCCTATGCCAGTATTTGTAACACCTATCTGGGTGGCATTTTAGAAATAAATTCAATGTAAGTGGAGAAGTAAATCATTTGTGGAAATTATGTAACTCAGTCATGGCATTATAAGTTTTTATGGGATTTTGCTTGTTTGGGATTTTTTTTGGCATTGTGAACAAAGAAAATGAAGCATAGATGTAAAGTGATTGTGTAATCATTACTATACAGCTAGGTTTTGATTGGTGCCAATAATGAATCCCAGATGTTATACTATTTAGAATTATAATTATGTAAACTATGGTAATTGTTTCCAGCCCACTGGAAATATGAAGTGTGAATTCATGCTTCAGGGGATACATTATTTGCATTAGCTGTAAATGACCGACAGAACTAATGCTGTTTTCTATCAAGTTACTGATGATACTCATTCCTATCAGAGAAATCATTTCAGTGACAAGCGCAAAAAACAGATGGCTGTATTTTTTTTAGCTGTGTCTGTATATATATTCATACACTTTAACCACACACACACACACACACACACACACACACCCACCCACACACCCCTCCCCTGCCCCGGACTTTACTCTGACACATTCTTCAGGGTATTATTACCAATTAATTATGTTACTCCTAAAAAGGATTACAAGACTTACACACAGTATCATAACTTTGGACCATCTGTCTGCCATATGTGTTGAAATATGAAGTAAGATATGGTCTTTTCCTCCCCATGCAGTGAAGGCACTCCTGAGGACCATTCACACGGAAGTTCCATGTGTGGGGATTGCCTGGGCCTAGAGAGTTCTCTGTCTTTCAACATTTAGGCTAGAATGGACCCTTAGAGTTTTCGGTCTACTTCCTGTGCACAGAATATAAACTAAATTTTAATTCATACCTTCAGCAAACCTTTTTTTTAAGTGTGCATTTTATGCAGCATGATATTAAATGTTCCATGGGAATTTTAAAGATCAAAAAAATAATACTTGGTCCTGAGGAATCCTTTGCTTTCTCCTTAAAAAGAATTTAGATGTGAAATCCTGCTATGCTTTTTCTTTAAGCTTTAAAAGTTTATCCTTTTATCTATTGTCAGTTTTTAAATGTCTGGACAATTACTGAACTTAACTGAATGCCTTCTTTAAGTATAATTATATGTGAGGTATACAAAAATTATGTATAAGGTATATAAAAGTTAAAAGCATGTTTATTACTCTTAGGAGCTTACCCTTTCTCTGATTTAAAACTAACATGGGAAACAACCCTTATAAACATCAGAAAAGTAAAGTTAAAAAGTCAAAGATATAAGCTGATGTTTGTAGATTTTATAATTAGGATTTTTGAAAATGCACATGCATTTATTCTAGGAACTAAGAGAAGTACTTAAGGAACATGAATGGATGTATAATGAAGCTTTGGAATCTTTAAGAGTATTTGCTGAAGATCAACAAGGTAAAAAATCTCTGCCGTATACCATGATGAAGCATACAGATTTCACAACTACAAATAAGGTTGCAATGGGTAAGAATATAAGAAGTAGTTTATTTTTCATAGGGTTCATTCACCTGTGTAAAGTTTTTTTTACATCTTATAAAATCTCTTTTCTACTATAGAGATAACTGGTATTAAAACAAATTAAGCAAACACAATTTTCCTCTTTTCCCACATAAGCTGTTAGCCTACTGTAGCAGATGAGTAAAGTACTGCTTCCAACAGAAGCTAAGTGAATAGAATAGCTGATGCCTTTTCATCTGTGCTGTTAAATCTTATAATTCCTTTATAAGGGAGTAGAGATGAAGCTGTCACTATAGAGTTGATCTTGGGAATAGTACTCGTTTTGTTCAGACAACTGCTGCTTTTTCTTCAGAAGTAGAAGAAAGTTCTCTTATTCCCATCAACGACAGCAGTAATCATAAGTGATAGCTAGCATTTATATAGCACCTACTATGTGCCAAGCATGGTGCTAAGTACTTTATTATCTTATTTCATCCACACAACAGTCCTGAGAGGTACTTTTTATCATCTCCATTTTGCCATCGAGGACACTGAACAAACAATTTAAGTGACTTGCCTGAGGTCACAGAAGCTAGTAAGTGTCTTGAGCAGAATTTGAACTCAGACCTTTCTGCCTCCAAGCTTAGTGGTCTATTTACTGTGCCACAAGCTACCTCAAGACACTATTATTGCTTGACATCACAGATAGTTGGGAGGGAAATAGCTTGTGGGAATACTGGCACATAGATACCATTTCTCTGCTGCTGGATCCATCTGCTGCCAGTTGAAAGCAAATGGAAAGTAAATAGGGACTAAAAATGGCAAAGTGGATCATCTTGTTTTACAGAGAATTTCATTGGTTTTAGTTTGAGTTGCATGACTCAATTTCCTTTACGTTCATTAGCCAATTCAGCCCAATAAAATTATGCCTACTATGTGTGAGGCACTTTGTTTATAGTATTTATCTCATTATATTACAGAGTTGTTACCTAAAATATTTAACACCATTTAATATTACTGAATTATTGTTCATATTTAGCAAAATTTTGCTCATCCTTCACCTTTAAAAACATAGGTTGTCAGAACTCAACAATAATAATTTGAAGTAGAATCCTTTTATTCAAATGAAAAAATTTATATTTAGATGTTTGCATTCTTATTTCTGAAAAAGCTAAAGTTCAGTGATATTTGTATTCTTAGTTTATAGTGTTTCCAATAGTTGTTTGTCTTTATTACATTTACAGATGTTCAGTATCCTTCAAAAAGTGAAGTTTCAAATGGAAAAGCCGTCTCAAGAAAGAGTCAGAATCACCTTAAAAATACTCCTAAAACAAAGATGAAACAAAAATGTGCTGTTAAAGCACAGAATGGTTTTAACAAGAAAGGCAAAAAAACTTTTTTCCATCCTAAAAAGGAAATGCAGGACTCTGAATATGATTCCGGCTCTGATGCCGGGAGCTCTTTGGATGAGGACTATAGCAGTGGTGAGGAGGTGATGGAGGACGGCTACAAAGGTAAAATACTTCACTTCCTGCAAGGGGCTTCCATTGGTGAGCTCACTTTGATTCCCCAGTGTTCTCAGAAGAAGGCTCAAAAGATAACAGAGCTCCGGCCCTTTAACAGTTGGGAAGCTCTGGTAAGTCTACATTCTTTTTTTTCCTGCCTTTTTTTTTATTCACTGTACATTTATAGTCAAGGTATCTTTAGCCCAGAAAAGCATAGATGGGTGGCCTTATCCTGAGTAGATTCACACACTACATTTGTTTTAAGCCAATAGCATTTCAAATAGTGTCATATGACCTAATTTTGAATGAATTAAGGGGTGATTTTCCTGAAAAACCCAAGCTGATTGGCCAGCAACACTGTCACTCATTCTTTTGCATAGAAACTTGGTTCATTTCACTGCAGAAGAAAAAATTAGAGCTTACATTTAGGAAGGAGTTGTTTGCTAGCCTGTTCTGATCTGTTTCTGCTAAAGAACCATACAGAAGGCAAGAATGTGGCAGAATTTTTACAGCAATTTCTTGAGGAGCAGCAACAACACCCAGGGGATCTCCATGATTCAAAATGCCAGCCTAAGTGTTTCAGGCTTCACCATAAAAGAAGCAATTGTTTATTTTATTTTTCTTTATAAAGCAACTCAATCTTTAATATGTTTTTCCTGGTTAAACAATACAGCCATTTAATGGAGCCTAACAAGCTTCAATGTTTTTTTAATTCAAAAGATAGGAAAAAGTGTGTGGAAGTCTAGAATTGAAACTTTAGGTGAGGAGAAGACATAACCACTGGTAAGTACACTTTACATTTTCATTTTCTGAAATTTCGCTTCTTTTTCATTTGTTTTATACATTGTATTTGTGCTTTTGAGCTTCATGTGTTTCAGCAAAATGTCTTCAAATCTTATTCATGGCAGAATGCATAAAAGAAAATCTTAAGGCTTATGCTAGGTTTTGCTTAAATTTTTGTGAGAACTTGGAGTCCTGTAACATTTATCTTTTAGGCCTATACAGCAATAATACATATGATTCAGTGAAAACTTACTATCTTGTAATAATTTAATTTTTTTTTTAAAAAAAGAAATAAAGCTTTATTTTCTAAGATGGAAAGCAAAAGTTATAACTATAATTATGTCTAATCCATGTGAGCACAAGTATTCTGAGGGGCTTTAAGGGGGAAAAGTGATTATTTATGTGGGAAAAAAATGGAAAAATAGTAAAAAAAAAAAAGTATTTGAAAAATACAGAAATGCATCATTATAAGTATTTCATAATGAAATTCGTTTTGCCTGAAGCCTTAGCTTTTGAACAGAACATCTGTCAAAGCAGATCCTTTCAAAACTTGTTTGGTTTTGCCTGAGTGATTTCTTTACAAAAGTATTTGCTAAAGGGCTCCCTTTCCTCTCCTTTACTGTTTTCTTTTTCTTGAGAGTAATAGGTTATTATAGACCTAAGTTGCTTGGGCTTGTCAGGCCATTATTCATTATTTAATAAAGAATGCAATTGTCAGCACCCATATGTTTAGTTGTTGTAGCCACATGCCCAAATATACCAACACAGAAAAATAAATCGTACTATTGTGGCAGATGTGGACATGCCAGATACTGTTGTATATTTAAAAGATACACAGCAATCCAAAAAGTAGAAAGCATCTCTTCCTTACCAATTAATTGGCAATATTGATGCTACAAGAGAATTAAGTAATGCTTTAAAATTCTGTGTAATACTTTCCCCCTGTTTAAAAAATTGAATACAAAGGGTGTTATATTACATTACGTATCTACTTAGGTTGTGATTTTCTTTCCTAATAATTTTTAATCACCTTTATCATAAAATTAACATTATGCTTCAAGGGATAATACTGTATCTGACCAAAGTCAGCGCAAAAATGTTAATGATTATTTCTGCATGTATAATTATTAAGGTGAAATGTGACAATTTCTAGATTTAGGCAGATTAAACATCTTCATATTGTAGAAAGCAGTGGGTGAAAATCTAAGGGGTTCTAGTTTGTTTATAACTTTTAGAACCACCTTAGGAACACTTGAAAAAATTATCTCATTATTGAACTTTCATAGAACAATTTAATCTAATAAAATCATCAAGAGATTTTTTGTTTGTTTTAGTTTGGACTGATTTCATCAGTACAGAAACTACTTCCAGTGCAGATAAACAAGTCATAGCATATAGAAAGCACAGAGAGAGTTCATATAGTATGGCTTGAAAGTTCTGAACCTAGGGTTCTGGACTCATATCTGCCTCTATGCAGTGTACCACATGTCTTCTCTAAGAAAAATGTAAACTACTGTATGGCTTTTCTAATGAGAGCCGGATTGGCATAAGAGAGAGCTGTTTGTGTGACCCTGGACAAGTTACCTTTGTCTCTTGGGGTTCCCATGCAAGTTTGGAGAAGAGTTACCAGTCCTTATTGATAAAGGCAGATCCCTACGGCAATAAAATCAAAAGTCCAGCTTTTCCTTTCTTTTCACTCCCTTCCTTATAGCTCCCCTTAATCCCCACAAAAATCTTTTTAAGTTCTGCATAATTATAGTCCCCTTCCAGCTTTAAATCTTATATTTTATTACTTATAAAAAGGAGGGTGGAAAAGCAACTTGTTACTCCTATTCCATAGTTGCCATAAAAGTATATAAATTAGAGGCCAGAGCTCTATTATTAATTTTGATTAAAACAGTACCTACAGTTTGATTTCATGCTTGAATCATTTCTGTTTCAGTGAATAATAGAAAGCGCTTCATTTCAATTCAGTTTTTTTTTATTATTATTAAAAGGTATCACTGAAACTGAGTATTAGTCATTTTGAAATCTGCCAGACCCTTAAACTTGTAATACTGCTAGGTTCTAACTAGGAAAATTATTTTCATCCTCTTGTTTCATATTTGTGTACATATACTATTCCCCTTTTACCAATTCTGAATACACATTTTTAAAGTAAAAATTTAAATTAGTATATTGTGTTAATTCTTTTGTATAGATTTTGTAAAGCTTATTGACCTATATCCCTCATTTTAGAAAAATACATGAATTATATGTTGTCTTGATCCCCCTTCATGATTACAGCTCAAAGTATTTCTCAGAATCATGAAATTTTAAGCTAGAAGAGACATTAGATCATCTAGTACAACTCATTTTTTAGATGACAAACTGTGAGCTCTTTATTGGAGAAAATATGACACGACAATAAGATGCATATTTATTTTAATGATTTTTTAAAAATTCCGTTGGTTTGCTGTCTTCCCCAAAATCAGTAATTCATTTTAGTGCCTTCATAATATTTAAGTGCCTTTTTTATGATGATTCACCATTAAAAATAAATTTTTCTTAGTTTTGAAAACTGAATTGAATTTCTTTTGTCTCAGTACTCATTTAAATGAAAACAAAGCAAGCTATGTGTCAAAGAATTTTGAATCATTTTACCACATGGCAAAATTTAAATGGAAATTTTTTTTTGTAAATTTAAGTATTTTAAATCATTATTACAAATTTTAGTAGGGCTTAGATAATTTCATTGGAAATGAGCAGTCTTTTATATTTCTAAAGGTCTACCAACTTCGTACATCATGCTTGACTTTAATGAGTTTCGAGCTTTCTCTGCAGAATCTTTAACAAACTATGTGTTCTTGGTCATTGCTCATTTATGAGGATTCATGAACTAATAAGAATATTTTGAAGGGTGCTAAGTTAATATGAAGCATTTTCAGTACATTTAATGTATTTGTCAATATTTAAAAATGAGTTTGCTTTAGAAATAAACTGTGTCCAGAACTGTTGGTTTACTTTTTTTATAAATTAAAATGTTCTGTTAACTTAGTAGAACCATAATTTTAATCTTTGATTTCTTCTAAACCACTGTCAAAAGATGAGTTCATTGAGAATATAATCAGGTTAAATGTCTTTTATCAAGAAATAACTAGTGATTAGCTCAGTTTGGTAACTTCTCATATGTTTATTTAATGACCTACTCTTTTGACCAAAGTGCTTTAAGTCTTGGATAGAGCATTTGGTAAACAGCAAGGCCACTTCCAGTGACTCATATTTGACTCACATTTGACTCACTTTATACTGTGTATTTCATGCGTACCAGGTTGAATTGAAATTCAGCACTAATCCCAACAACATATCTGCATTTGCTGTGGACTGACATACAACCAAAAGTACCTTTTCCCAATGAAACTATGTAGTTATTTTTGTTCTAGAATCATAAGTACTATTTTTATACTTGTTTAGCTCTGGATTGAAAGGTTTAAGAAAGGACCATATTTTTTAAGAACAGTTCTTTCTTAGAGATACTCGATATTTTATGTAGAAATAGTGACACTTTGTGGCAAGAAATGAGTATTTCAGTTACTTGATGTTACACCTGTGTCTTTTCAGCCTTAAAAGTTAAGTGAAGTTTGTTGCAGTTGTGTATATTTTTTTTTCTTCACAGCAATCTTTCGAATTTGGAGCTTGGAGAAGTTACATGGGTTAATGTATTTAAATACAAAACTGTAGAATTTTAAAATTGATAGAGATCTAATCCAACAAGGGTTTTCAGAGGAAAATTAAAGTGTTCAAACAAGTAGTTTTGGACTAAGACTGGAGTGTTCTGACTTGGCTTTCAGTCCAGTGTTTTTAGAACTATGCCACATAATGCCTCTGATTTCACTGGTGCTAATAATGGTCATTTCTCAGCTCTTTATGGTAGATTTTCATGTTTAAAATGGCTGCCAGATAAATTTTCATAAGGGTAATATGCTTAATAAATATGTTACTAGACATTAAAATTCTATCATTTGAACTTTTGCATGAAGTTGGCCATTTCATGATCGTGGATTACTCTAACCCACTAATGTGCTTCTTGCTTTTTCTTGAAGGAATGTGTTAAATGGGCTGACATGAATCACAATGTTTTTATCACAACAGATGGTTTCATTTTACTTTCATTTGTGCAGTTATAGATTATAGGATTTTCATTTTTGCCAACCAAGATTCTTGGCAATCAAGCCTCTTTTGGGTCTTTTTTAATTTTGTATCATAATAATGTTCTTTATATTATTTTTGTTTTCAGCTAAGTTGCTCAGAAATTTTTTTTTTTGCAAGTATCTACATGCAGGATCTAGGATCTAATAAGTCTCACTTAGCTTTCATAAGGTTTTCATCGTCTGTTCTTAAAAACAAAGTATGTACTATTCTTGTAAAAAGAATTTTTAAAACTTATATTCAGTTTTTTCATTTAAACAAATACAGATTCAAATGTTATCTCAAACTTGGTAAAACAGCTTATCTATTTTATTATTCAGTGATTCTTCATTTTTACTATTAAACTGATCCATTGCACCACATTTGAAAGCTATTTTATCAACCTCAAAGCAAAATATAATAAATTGAAATGAAGAATAAATTTAAGATTCATGAAGAATCATGATCTTTTCATAGCATAGATGTTTTAGAGTTCCATGCAGCAATAGGAAAGAAATTAGCAAACTCATTTATTACAGTTGAGCTTATGCTCATTTTGAGTGAAAATTATTTGTCAGTCTAAAAGACTTTCTTGTTTTAATTAGAGGTATCAGCATATGAACGTATTAATTTTTTGGGCTACCCAATGTAAGATGCAACAAAACACGTGAAATTCAGATGCATCAAATTTATTAGCATGATCTCACTGTGTTTTTTTCCTCCTTTCACCAATGTATGTAGTTAATTTGAGCTTTTTGTTTTTGCTATTAATCATGTAATTTTCCCTTAGAAAAAGGGTTGTAGGAGGAAGGACAAAGTAACTGTTCTGACAGTTGAATCATTTTGAATCCCTAAAGGCTTATGTTAGTTGAAAAGGTGTGAATTCTTTTAGAATTAAAATGTTTTTGCTCTTCGATACATTTCTAGTTAGTAGAATTTGATGTGAGCATTAACCTAAGTCATTCAGCCAGTCACTATTTTTATATGCTTACTGAGGTGTTTAGTATTTTCTGTGTTTGATTCAGCACAGATTTATTCTTGGGAGATATGAAACATAATAAATAATCTTTGGTCTTGAAAAGCTTATTTATTTCCAGAGGGATTGCTCATTTCTTTTTACCTGCCCAAGAATCGATAACCTGGTTTCAAATCCTGTTCCTTTACCTTATGCACTTATTCTCCTCAGACAAATTAGGCTATATGTTAGACATGAACGTTTTTTGCTGGTTCTTGTGGAGAAATTTTAATTTAGAAGCTAGGTGTCTTAGTATATACAATAAAGGCTTTAGGAAGTCATAATAGACAAATCATTGTAGGCTGGAAGGCTTTATGGAGGCAGTGGGACTTCGCTTGGGCTTTGAAAGATGAATGGATTTAGCTTAGTTTGTAAGCAGAGAAGGGGAAAGGTCATTCACTAGGGAACAGCAGGAGCATGGGAATGTGTTGTATGGGGTACACAGTAAGCAGAGCTGTTAGAGAAGAGCATTTGTGTTAAGAGGAAATTAGGTTAAACAAGTAAGGTGATACCAGATCACAGAAGCCTTGAAAAACCAAAGAATGACTGGGAGAGAAGTAAATGCGAAGACATTTTTGAGGGGAAGAGTTCAGTTTTGGACATGCTGAATTTTATGACAGTTGTGTATCTAAGTATATGTGTCCAGAAAAAAATGGAAATAGGAGAACTAAAGTTGAGTTGAAAATTTGGGATAGGAGTTTTTGTAAGTCTTAGAAAAATCTGTGTCATTGCACTTTAGGACATAATGAAAGCTGAAACTAATAAAAGTACGAAAAGTACTTTGTTATTCCTGGTAAGGGAAATAAAATAGAATTTGCATTTCTTCTAGTAGTCAGACTGTGCTGTTGAATTATTTTCTCTTATTTCCCCCCACAGTTCACAAAAATGTGCAAGACAAATGGGCTGTCAGAAGATTTGATATGGCACTGTAAAACATTGATCCAAGAAAGGGACGTAGTTATAAGACTTATGAACAAATGTGAAGACATTTCAAATAAATTGACAAAGCAGGTGACCAGGCTTACTGAAGGTGGAGGTGGATGGAACATAGATCAACCTTCCATTTTAAACCAAAGGTAATATCTGTTGTATGTTGCAGTCTAATTGAGAGTTTTAGAAATGCAATTTGAACTTTCTGTTGTTGGCCCCAGAATTAGAATAATGATGCTTGAAAATAAACCTAATACTGAAAACTTTATAGTAATTATCCCATAATAATGTTTGCAGAATAATTATACTAACTCACAAATTATAGTGCTTTAGAGTTTACAGAACTCTGTATTTCATCTTATCTAATATTATCTTTTTAAATTGAAAATTAATTGTTGATATAGCCTAGGTAGAAGACCTGAAGAAAACCTGTTTCCTGGTTCTTCTCATCTACATATGATTTGTATTTTTAAAAAAATAAATAATTGCATCTGTTTGAAAACTTCTCATATTGAACCTACATTTTAAAAATTCTGTTACATATAAATAAAAACTGAGGTGCTGAAATAGCATTTATCTGTGACTTTAAGCCCTTTAGAAGTAAATTAGACTCATGAGAAATAGGGGAAACAGGACAAGAAATAGTGAGGAAAAATAGGATAAAGAAAAATACATAACAAGTAACTAAAAATTTGAACATGAATGGGATGAACACACCCACAAAATGGATAAATTTGACATTTTTTATATATGAAGAACAAGACCTTTATCTGAGATACTATCTAAAATTTTTCCCCCAATTTTCTGCTTTCCCTCTAATATTGGCTACATTGGTTTTGTTTGTACAAAACCTTTTTAACCTAATGTAATCAAAATTTTACACTTCTCAACGCTCTTGATCTCTTGTTTACTCATAAATTATTCTCCTATCCATAAGTCTGATAGGTAATGTTCCATGTTCTTTTGATTTTCTTTGTGATATCTCCCTTTATATCTAGGTTATATATCCATTTTGACCTTGTCTTGGTAAATGGTGTAAGATATTGGTCTATGCCCAATTTCCGCCAAACTGCTTTCCAAGTTTCCCAGTAATTTTTACCAAATAATGAATTTTTATCCCCAAAACGTAAATCTTTACATTTGTCTAACACAAGTTTTTACTATAATTGTTTACCACTGTGTATATTATATGTCTATTTTCTACTGATTTACCTTTCTATTTCTTAGCTAATACCAGACAGTTTTGATAATTACTGCCTCATAGTATAGTTTAAGATATGGTACTGCTAAACCACTTTCTTCTACCTTTTTAAAAATTAAACTAGTTTTTTTGAAATTCTTGACCTTTTGTTCTTCCAGTTTGTTTGGGTTTTTTTGCTTCACTTTCTTCTTCTGAGTATGAACCTGAATCTTCTCTGTCCCCATAATAGTTATCTACGGTTGGATTCTTTGTCCTTTGCTTTCTCATTGTTGTTGTTATCATCATCATCATTATTTTAACAGCTTATTACATTGTTATTGTTATCATCATCATCATTATTTTAACAGCTTATTATTATCATCAGGTTCTAGTCACAAAATATGGGGGATGATTCCTCCAGCTTCAAGTTTTATGTACTGTTCTTTCTAATCTTTGTCTGGGAGCTGAACCTCAGGCACTTCTTTCTGCCCCTGAGTCATCGCTGGGGCCCCTAGCTATACAGACACTACAAATGCTCTTGCTCCCTGCAGTCCCTCTCACACTTGTGAACTTTAGTTCACAAGATGTGCTTTGAATAGTAAAATACAGTTTCTCTCTCTCTCTCTCTCTCTCTCTCTCTCTCTCTCACTCTCACTCTCACCATAAATACGGTAGTGTGGGATAATGTAGAAAAATGTGATTGACTTTCCAAGAGAAGTTACTGTCTCTTTTGACTAGAAAGAACTGTAGCTGTATCAGCAAACTTGCCTTATAAAAGTGTAGTTTGCACCGCTATGTTTCCTTTTTCTACAGCAATTTGAGAATGGAGAGTCCTTCATTTGCCTAACCTCCCCAGTTGACTCTACTCTGTGATGATTTGTCACCAAAAAACCCTCATATAATTTGAAAAAGTTTAACCTTTAAAATACTTAAAGTTCTCTAGCTGAAAATAAAATACCAAAGTAATTAAAATGTCCTTTTGGTTTCATGGATGAACTTTTTTACACTCTGCACCTATCTCTTAGGGTATATTTTTCTGGTTGCCTAAAGCTTCATTTTTTGGCCTGTTATCTCCTCTTAGTCTTTCATGCATCAAAAATTTTTCACCACATATTTCTGTTCAGTTAAAACTACCTTTACTTAAGTGTAGCTGATTTTAGGGATTATTGGGATCAAAAGATTGAGAGCTGAAAGGGACCTTAGAGATTATCTTAATTTTACCAGTTAGGAAATTGGAGCCCAGAGAGATTTAAATAATTGCTCAAGGCCACACAGTAACAAGGTCTGTATTCTTGCCCAGACTTTAACTCCAAATCCATTGCTCTGAAAGAAGTAACCTTATTGAACCATACTGTGTGAATGATTTAACCCTTTTACCTTTAAAAAAAAAACACAAATTCCACATTTATTCCAAATATAATCTCTCTTTGGTGGAATTTCAGGTGGCATAAAAAAGGAAGTTAAAAAAAAATTAGTTAAAAAAAAAATAAAAAAAAAATTAGTTATTGTGGGACCAAGACAGGCTACCACTAAGCAGTCCAAACTTCCCTGGGTATTTACTCAGAGTCATCTATCGTAAGTGGTTGTTTATTTTCATAGGTTTTATTTCTGAAACCACAAATTTTCTCAAAGTACCAAGTGTTTACAAAATAGATCTCATGTTAGGGGTGAATGAGCACCGACATTTGATGATGATAGCAGAGAGAGTGGAGGTAGTCAATGGTGGATGTGGGGATGTGTGTGTGATATGTTTACAGATTTGGTGTTAGGAGCTGCCTGTTGAGGTAGCCCAAATCTCTGGGATAATGAGTTGGAATTATTAAAGTACACTTTTGGGGTATAAAATCTATCATATGATTTTATTTTACTGGCCTTGGACGTATGAGTGGGTCAGTGAAGTCATCTTGACTTAATTTTATCCTGTCAAATTTTTTTTTTATCTTAGAGAAAATTCATTCATTCAGGTTTCTAAGCTGCTTGTGTTTTTTTGAGTGGGTATTTTATGTTGACTCTTATGAATTATAAGATCCTCCAAGACCCTCTGAATCTTTTTCATGTAAACTACTGGTCACCTGTTTTTCATATTCTCTTTGAAACATGTAGAAATTTACATTTATCCCTACTAAACTTACTTTAGATCTTCTGTGAGTTTCAGTACAATTTTCCAAGCTATTCAAGATTTATTTGAATCTTGATTCTGTAATCTGATATACTAGCTCTCCTGAGCTTTGCATTATCTACACATGTGTTGTGCGGGAAGATCATCAGGCAAAGGATAGAGCCGTTTTGCCTGCTCTCTTTCTCCAGGTTGACCAGCAGGGCCAATTGTCTAGGGTTGTCTAGCCAGACACAAATTTCCTTAGCAGTTTGGAGTTTACTTTAATAGTTATACCAGGAGGAAGAATGAAGGCTAATTGAGACCTTGGCAGTGTAGCACAGTTCTGGAGAGTTGGATTATTTAAATAACTTTCCATGAGTGTTACTCATAGGTTGGTGTGGGTTTACATTGCTAGAGAAAATCCTATTCATTGGCTTAGTCTCTAAGCTCCTCCCAGGCATTCTTGGTGAAGGGTCGCAGGTTCAATGGCAGCTGCATCCTTATTGAGAGATGAGCCATTCCCCTTTGTCGTGAGTATGCAGTTGTCACAGGTTACAGGTGTGGTCTTGTAAAGGTTGTGAGACTTTTACAGATAACACCAGCATGTAAGGTATTTTCAACTTTACTCTGTCTTCATACCCTTAAATCCTATGTCTTATACTCTAAGAGACATAATAAGCAGACTATTTTACAGGCTGTAACAAAGATGTCCATTGCTTGGCAGGCTGTCCTGTTGATGGGGGATTGAGTTAATTTGTGAAGAATCATCTAATATGTTTCTGAAACTTAGTTTGCCTGATATGCCATAATCATTCATCACCCCTCTTGAATTTGCTGTGTTCTGTCTTCCATGTAGTGCAGGCTTTGGCTATGGACCAAAATCCTGTAATTCCTGAGAGAAACACAGATACACCACTCAAAAGTCTGATGGGTCTTCCAGAGGCCACATATAACACCAGGGAAGACAGAAAGGGAAAATCAAGGCTACCCCTGGATGAGTTTCTCATAAATTCCTCCTCAGTCTTGTATGTTGTCTACTTCTCTCTCTTCCATCATGCTGAAACTCACAGGGGTTGGTCTGGTCTGGTTAGGATACATTTCAGTGCTATTGAAGACCATGCAAGTTGGTATTAATATCTCCTTGAACCTGAATGGAATCCCTTATGCTCAAAGTAACTGCACAACTCTGGCTAAGCATCTTGTATCTCCTGCTTGTTCACAGCACTGTAGAGCAAGAACTGAAAGTGATTCTTGATAATGGGGTTTTTCAGGAGGGAGGGGGTTGGTATAGAAGGAGCTTCCCAAACAGTTAAATGAGTCAGGTTCTCCCAATAGCAATCTCCAACCGTGATAGTATTCCTTTTGCCTGAACTTGTTATTTTTTCCACTCTTCAGGGTCCCAGCTTGGGGGAGCAGTATTTTTTCTAGACCATTGTAAGCTAGCTTTTCTAGTCTGTCTAAGCTGCTTTTCCAAAAGACATGGTGAGGATGGTCTATATTTTGCAAAAAATGGTAGGGGTGACAACCTTTGGTTGAGCAGTTCCTTTGATATAAGGAAATCCTTTCTTTCTGAAAAACTATAAGTAGGAGTCCTGATTTTTGGCAAGTGGAATGTACATACCGCATGTTGTGGTTCCAAATGGGAGGATAGTCTTTTATACCATATAGAAACTTGGCCAAGTATAGAGGCTTTTTCCCCACAGAGGAAACATTGCTCATAGAAGTATTTTTAAAAGGCTTAAGTGAGAACTCAACCAGAACTGTTTACCCACAGTATTCTTTATCTAGGAATCTGTTGGTTTCAACTGATATCTAAGTTCAGTTGAGTAACTGCCTGCAAGGCAGGAAGATGAGATGGGCTCATCACCAAAGAGATGAACAGAGTCTGTGGAGCAACAAGAGATCTCCTGATCTGTGCCATCCGTGGGATAGCCAGAGACAACTTTCTCAAAGAGGGAATGGATACGGCTAGGCCTGGGGGGAAGGATGGAGAGAAGTGGAAGGGGAGAGTTCTGAGCTCTCTGTAGCCACTGCTTCTTTCCTAGAGCTGTGATCAAAAGTGGGGTGGTGAAGTGTAATGGATTTTCTCATGATTTGTTATTGAAGTAGATGCTAGGTAAATTAGAAATGTTATAGAAAGGATTTTTTTTCCCATTGGATTTGGTGATCTCTAAGGGTTCTCTTCCAATTCTGATGCTTCATCTACTATTCAGTCTTTTTGCTAAATCATCATCTATTTCTCCAAAGCTGTGTCTTTGGTCCTCTTGTATTTTCTCTCCACGTACCATTGCTCTGAACTCGATCAGTTCTCATGGGTTCAATTACCATATCGATGGATAAGTTTCAGTTCAGTATATCAGATCTTAGGCTTGTCTCCTGAACGTTACCAACTAACTACCTTTTAGACATTTTCCACTGGATGTCCCATAGCAATCTCAAATTGAGTATGTTCAAAACAGAATTTACTATTTATCTGTTCCCTGGCATGACCTCACTCTGTGGAAGCCCCATTTGTTTTTAGTTACTTAGGCTTACAATCTTGACTCATCATGCTCCTTGGCCCTGATCAGTTGCCAAATCTAGTTGATAACATCTCTTGCATAGGTCTCCTTTTCTCCATTCGCACCTAGGTTGTTGCAGTTGCCTAATTGATCTCTTACACCTCTAGTGTCTCCCCTCTCTAATACATCTATAATCTAACTTCCAAAGTGGAATCCATAAAACACCCCTCTGGTGAGGCCACTCTCTTAAGTTTCTTTGGCTCCCAGCTGTAACCTTGAGGCAAAAACAAAACCCTCTGTTTGATATTTCAGACCTTTCACAGGCTACTTCTACTCTGCTCTTCCAGGCTAATAAGCCATTCCTTTCTCTCATGCATCACATGTTCCAGTTATACCTACTATCCATAGTTTTATTCCAGCAAGACAGAATTTAGTTAAAATAACACTTCTTTCTTTTAATTTGTTGCTTTTCTAAGAACTAATATTTTCAACAGATTAAGTTAAGGATATTTTAGGTGCTTTACACTTAGTAAAGTTATTCTTTGAGCATGTGATGTTCATCAGCATATATAAAAATCTATATTATATTTTATCTACATGTTTTATGGGTTTTTTTTTTCCGGAAGAATTACATGCTGTCTACTCCCCCAGACACTGCTAGTTTTGTTGTTTTATTCTGTCCCCCCAAATAAATACCTTCCAACATTCTCAGGCTGCTAGGCATAAGGAATAAGGAGCTGGCCTGCAACCAGGAAGACCTGGGTTAAAGCGCCACTTACATATTAGATATTGCATAATTAGATATCACATATACTAGATATATGTGATATCATATACTAGATATATGATTCTGGGCAATTTAAGCTCTTAATCTCTACTTCAGAGGTGGTTCATAGGCCACATACAGCCCATAGCATTCCTGCATTCAGCCCAAATCAGATTAAAATTTAATTGGGAAAATATTTAACAATAAATAAAAAAAATAAAACATAGAAAATATTACATTTTAAAACTGAGTGATTGTATGACCAGCAGAGATCCTTATTTAGCTTAGTGGTTTATTGGTCGCCATTTTTATTTGAGTTTGACACCACTGTTCTAATCAACTGAAGATGACTATTAAGATGCAAAAGAAGGTGCTGATTAGTAGTAATAATAGAAGGAATTTTTCTACTGGAAGTTTCCCATGCTAGTGACATCACAGGTCCAGGCTCTACCCCTGTTATTAATTAAAAATGTTTTTTGCAAATGAGAAAACTGAGGCCCTGACAAGCAACCTGCAAGAAATGGAAATTAGGCCTACAAATCTGCTCTTTCCACACTGTCTATCACTTAACAGAAATTAGTTTTAAAAGAGTTTCCAATACAGTTTTTTTTTAAATTGTCTCAAATTTACTCATACATAGAGAACTATTTTAGGAGTACCACATATCAGGAACAGATTGGTGGGATGAGTGCATCTTTTATTCAAGTTTTTGCAACCCTGGCAGAACAGAAAGAGATATTCTAATCAAATAAAATCATTCATCTGAGACTTTTAAAATGTCTTTTCCAGCACATTGCCACTGTTTTCTTTGCTATGGGGATACGTTAAATTCAGTTTGAGAAATCACGTTTAATATGCTTTCAAAATGCCTGTCTGATAATTTAACCTGAAAGGCCTCATTTCTCAAATACATATAGAGAACTGAGCCATATTTATAAGAATATAAGTCATTACCCAGTTGATAAATGGTCAAAGAATAAGAACAAGCAGTTTTCAGAAAAAGAAATCAAAGCTGTCTATAGTCATATAAAAAATGTTCTAAATCACTGTTGTCTAGAGAAATGTAAATTAAAACAACTCTGAGGTATCACCTCGCACCAATCAGTTTAGCTAATATTACAGAAAAGGAAAATGATAAATGTTGGAGGGGATGTGGGAAAACTAGTACTCTTTTGCACTGTTGGTGGAGTTGTGAACTGATCCAACCATTCTAGAGAGCAACTTGGAACTATGCCCAAAGGGCTACCACACTGTGCATATTGATCCAGCAATGCCACTTCTAGGTCTGTATCCCAAAGAGATTAAAAATAAAAAAGAAAAGGACCTATATGTACACAACTATTTATAGCAGCTCTTTTTTGCGGTAGCTAAGAATTGAAAATTGAAGGGATGCCCTTCAATTGGGAAACTGGCTGAACAAGTTGTGGTATATGATTGTAATGGAACATTATAGTGCTCTAAGAAATGACAAGCAGGGTGATTTCCAAAAAACCTGGAGAGAGATACATGAACTGGTACAAATTGAAGTGAGCAGAACCAGGAGATCATTGTACACAGTAACCCCAGTATTGTACCACAGTCAACTGTGAATGACTTAGCTATCTCATCAGTACAGTGATCCAAGATAATCCCAAAGGACTCATAATGAAAAATGCTGTCCACCTCCTGAGAAAGAACTAAAGTTGTCTGAATACAGACTGAAGCATACTGTTTCTCTCTCTCTCTCTCTCTCTCTCTCTCTCTGTGTACACGCACACACACACACACACGTTGATCCATTGTGTCTGTCTTCTTTTTCAAATCTTCTTGTACAAAATAACTAATATGCAGATGTTTTACATAATTGCATATTTTTAACCTATAACAGATTGCTCACTGTTTCAGGGAGTAGGTAGAGAAGGGAATGAGGGATAGAATTTGCCATTCAAAACTTTAAAAAATATGTATTAAAATTGTTTTTACATGTAAGTGGGGGGAAATAAAATTTTTTAAATGCCTGTCTATTTTAATAGTCTATGTAACCAGCCGTGCTTGCTTTTTATGTATGTGATTTTATAGTATAAGTGGTTTAAATTAGGTGTTTTTCAGGCTTTGTGGATTAGTAGGTGTGTGTGTACCTATGTGTTTTGGTGGGAGGGTACACAAATACATAAACATGCTTAAGCATGGTTGTTCATGAACTTTTTTTTGCCTTTTGTTTATAGATTATTGTCTTAGAGAGTTGCCTCAGTGCTCAAAATGACCTGCCCAGGGTTGAGCAGTGTGTAGAGGAAGTAGAACTTCAGCTCAGGTCTAATTGATAGCACAGCTGATTCTTAGTCCACTGGGCCATTGCTGCCATTCTTATTTAGAAGTAGGGGAAGCTCAGTCCTGAGCAAAAGGACTGTGAAGTTACACTTATGCTTTTTGAATTTCTTTTTTTTTAATTAGTCAATTTTTTTTTTTAGTTTGCAACACTCAGTTCCACAAGTTTTTGAGTTCCAGATTTTCTCCCCTCCTCCCCAAGATGGCATGTGATTTGATACAGGATCCACATATACCTGCACATTAAACTTATTTTCTCAATAATCAAGTTGTAAAGAAGAATCATAACCAATGAAATGAACCATGAGGAAGACGAAACAAAAACAAAAATTAAAAAAAAAGAGAGGCAGCAAATAGTTTGCCTTAATCTGCATTCAGACTCTATAATTCTTTCTCTGGATGTGAATAGCATTTTCCATCATGAGTCCTTTGGAGCTGTCTTAGAACCTTGCATTGTTGAGAAGAGCCAAGTCTATCAAAGTTAGTCATCACAGAAGCAATGTGTCTGTGGGTGTGGACAATGTTCTCCTGGTTCTGCTCCCCTCACTCAGCATCAGATTATGTAGGTTTTTCCAGGTTATTATGAAGTCCATATCTTCCCCATTTCTTAAAGTACAATAGTATTCCATTACATTCATATACCACAACTCATCTAGCCATTCCGCAGTTGATGGGCATTCCCTTGATTTGCAATTCTTTGCCACCACAAAAAGAGCTACTATAAATATTTTGTACATAGGGGTCCCTTTCCCCCTTGTATGAACTCTTTGGAATACAGCCCTAGAAGTGGTATTACTTGGGTCAAAGGGTTGAATTTCTTGCATATGTTTAACTATTAGATTTGACTTCGCAAGTAATCGCTTTTTGACCTGCAGCTGGAAACATAAATGCCTTGGCCCCCAGAATGTTTGAAAGTGGCTATCAGGGCTCAGTCCATAATGTGGGTGTAGACAAAGTAGGCTTTGTCATTCCAGTTTTTTTGTAGCAGCTTTATGACTTTATTTTGAGCCTCCAAAGTTTAATGTACTTGATTTCAACTTCATTACCATTCCAAAATGTATTTCTTCATAATCTTCAGACAATTCAAAGAAAATGTTTTCTTTGTTATATAAAAATTAGTAAGTTAAGAGTACTTATGATAAGTGCATTTCAGTGAACAATCTGAATGTCTATTCTCAATTACTTTAACTGTGTTAATAATTAAGAAAATCAGTGGCAACTCCCATCATTATCCTAATTATTAAATTAATCTGGAAATGTGATATTTTGTCTTTAAACATTCCATATATTTAAAATTAACTTTTTAAGGATACCATCTTAGGTATAATGACTGAACTTGTTATTGCTAGTGCTGAAAACAAATTGTTAAATAAGCAATAAAGCTTGTAAAAGATCCTAATGAAGACTGTTCTTTTTTACTTCATTTTCTTTATTGTAATTGAAGTATTTAGAGAGGGAATTACCCAAAGTAACACAAGTATTTGAGAAACAATAAATTAAAAGTTAGAGAAGGATACACTACAGGAATAGATGTGTCTGAATCTAAAGTTTATGTAAAGAAGAGATAGTTCCATTATTAATCACTCTTTTTCTTTTCAGTTTGTCTCTCAAGCCATATCAGAAAATTGGTTTGAATTGGCTAGCACTACTACATAAACACGGACTAAATGGTATTTTGGCTGATGAAATGGTAAGTAGCATGGTGGTTTTTACTTTTAAATTTTATTATGAGTTGAAATAGTCATTTGAAGCCTGTCTTTCCCCATAATAAGTATTTATCTCCACCTTAGAGAAATTTATTTTTTCATTTTGCAGTTTTCCTCCTATTCTGTCACTAGATTGAAATTAATTTTCTGCATCTTTTAATATTCCTGGTTTTTCAGGTGGCCATACCAGTGGGTTTGAGCTCTCTTTTGTTTGACTCTTCAGCTAACTACCTATGCACCTACTCTAATCCCCTCCCTTTTTGTTTTGAGACTACTGACATCTTAAAAATCAAACTAAGATTAGTCCTAAGCATCAGTAATAATAATCTAAGTGCTAATGATCAGAGAATACTCCATGACATTTTCTTAAGGTTGGAAAAAAGGAGTGAGGGGAGGATTATATAATTTTGTAGCTGGACGAGTTTTAGTGATAGTGTAGTACAAACCCTTTCATTTTACGGATGAGGGACTGAGATCCCAAGGTTATAAAGCTAGTTAGTGGCTAATCTACAACAAGAGTTGAGGTCTCTAAATACCCAGTGAGATGAATTTTTAAATTATTACTCTCATCCTGTGAAACTTGCCACATTTATCTTCTTCTTACAACAATCTGTATATTTATACTGTAGAGTACATTCGGTCCTGAGATCAGCATTTGTAAAGGATATATATTTCTGGTACGAAATTAAATGAAAATATTCAGATGTACTTGCAGACTAAATAATGAATACTAACAGAGCAGATAGACATGGAAACTTCTAAATACAGCATTTGTTGCTCCTCTGTTTATTATTTGAAAATATAACATGGGTCTTGATGTTAATGACATTTGACTGCAATAAAGCAATTTTTATGTCCTGTTAAGCTCTCTACCTTGATCATTGTTGAAAAAGCCATTACCAATTAGATTTATCTAACGTGAGGAAAAAGTAGTTAGTTTGTTTCTGATGACTTGATGCACTGTAAGGAAAATGAAGTTAATACCATGCATACTAGAAAGCTGTATTGATAATTTTTCCTTTTTAACTATTACCTTATAGGGATTAGGGAAAACAATTCAAGCCATTTCCTTCCTGGCATACCTCTACCAAGAAGGTAATAGAGGTCCTCATTTAATTGTTGTGCCAGCTTCAACTTTAGGTACGTATTACTGGGGGAAGGGAGATCCACCATTTTTGTTTATTAGCCATCTTGGTTTTTTAAAAAGTCTTTAATATAAAGTGATTAAAAGTGGTGCTGTTTCTACCTACATTCTCTTGTTGTAAAATGAATCTTAATATACTAGATTTTATGATTCTACCTTTTTGTTTTCTCATTTCCTTTTTCCTTTATCATGTTGCTCCTGGTATCTTTGAAACAAAATAATTACCATTTTTAAGACAGAAGTACTTAGGATTTCCATACTTTGGTATCATTGTTAAATTAAAAGTTAGTTTTAAATACATAATTCTTTTGATTTAATTGCTTTAATCTTAGTTCCCTGGTTGGCTAAACATTTTCTTTGACAAATACTTATAAACACTAGTTTTGGTTTCTGGTTTAGTATCTAGTAATATCCATCTTTTTTGATAATTGTCTAAAAGTAAAAAATAATTTTATTGCAGTAGTATCTGAATTATAGGCTATCTATAATGGATATGTATGGATATGACATATACATGTATATTATGTATATATGTATATATGTATGTATGTATATGTATATGTATAATAAGATATATAGAATAAATGGGAAGTAAGCTCAGAGGAGAAAACAGGAGCCCTGGAGGGTCCAGGAAAGTATAACATGGTTAGAACTACACTTAAGGAAGATTACTTTGATAGTTTTGTGGAAGACTGGTTAGATTGGTTTGAAACCCCTGAGGCAGGGGGGAGAGAAGAGGTGGTGAGAACCCGAGGTAAGGTGGTGGCTGTGTGAGCAGAGGGCCAGGCATCAAATGCAAGAAATGTTGTGGAGGAAGGAATGTGGGGGTTTATTGGCTATGCAGAGGGAAGGCGAGTGAGTAGTGAAGGATAACACTGAAGTTACTAACTTAATTAGGGAAGTCTGGCTGAGGGGTGGGTTTGGTCAGAAAGATAATGAGTTGTTTGGATTCCACGACTTTGATATGTCTGAGGCATCTAGTCTGAAATGTCCAAAAGTCAGTTGGTGATGTGGGACTGGAGGTTAAGAGAGAATGGGACTATATATACACATACATACACATAGATATATACACACAGACATACATACATATATATACATACTGATCTGGGAATCATCTGCATAGAGCTGACTGCTCAAACCCATGCACCCTGAGAGGGAGTATAGAGAAAAGAGGGCTCAGGACAGAGCCTTGAATTATACCCTCCTAGCAAATGAGAAGCTTTCAGTAGGTAGAAGGGAGGCCATTTCACCCCCCACCCCCATTCTATCAACTCCAGTGATTCCCTGTTGCCTTCAGGATTAAATATAAAATCCAGCCCCTTCATAATCTGGCCCCTTCCTACTATTTATACTTTGTATTCCCCAAATCCTCTGCAACCCAGTGAATACTGACCTCCTTGTTGTTCTTTGAATAAAATACTGCATCTCCCAACTCCAGGCTTAGTCTTTGACTGTCCTTCACCCCTCTAGTCTGGGAATGGAGCAGTGGTCTTGGAGACAAGACAAGACAAGACCAGGCTTCAATAACAAGTGGTCATGTAGCCTTTACTCGAAGAGCTTCTTTGAGAGGAAGCTTTTCCATGCATCAAGACTAAATTTGCTTCTTTTAAGCTTCCAACTGTTTCTCCTAATTCTGATCTCAAGCCAACTATAACATAACAAGACTCTTCCATACAATTAAGCCCTTCAGAGATTTGAAGCCAGCTATCATATCCTCCCTCCACTTCACCCCATCCCCTACATTTTCAGTTTTCTTTCCATCTTATGTAACACTATTCTCCTAACTGCTCCTCACACAAGAAGCCCCATCTCTCAGCTCTAGGCATTTCCGCTAACTACCCCCATGACTAGAATGTATTCCTTCCTCTGCTCTACCTGATGACCTCCTTGGCTTAAGTCTCAACAAAAATCCTATCTTTTGGAAGCCTTCTCTCTAGTGCCTTCCCTCTGCTAATTGTTTCCTATGTATCCTGTACATAGCTTGTTTTGTATATATTTGTTCGCATATTGTCTCCCCCATTAGATTGTAAGCTCCTTGAGGGCAAAGTTTGTCAAACTCTTGTCCCTTTTTGTATTCCCAGCAGTTAGCACAGTCAGTGCCTGGCACATAATAGGTACTTAATAAATATTTATTGACCAACTAATAATTTCTCTTTAGACCCAGTCTCTTAAAAAGTTCTGATCGACCTGGTTGTGTTATTATCTAGCTTGCACTCCTTTGTACGTAAACTATATCTACAGCATACCATTGATTCACCCATTTCATCACTTTTTTCCAAAAAAAGGAAATAAGCATAGATTGGCATGACTTGTTCTTTATGAAATAGTGTAAGCAATCACCTCGTCTCTATAGGTGTTCTTTAACAATCCCTTTGATAATAATTCTAGAATTTTGTCACAAAAACTAGGCTCACAGATCTGTAGTTTGCAAAATCTACTCTCTCCCCTCCCTGAAGTCAGTATTTCTTCTACCATGTCATCCATTTATCTGTGGCTTTCCATAAGTCTTCCGTACAGGATCTTCCCAGTACAGTAGAAATTGAACTGTGGTGGTTTCAGTGTTTGTGACTACCAGTAAATCATCTGTTATTCTTGACCTTTGCTAAATGATAGCTTACATATTTTTTTCTCATCGTATACTTTCTTTATGGCATATTTTATGTAACTTCTCTTGGTGATGTATTTGTAGCCTGTTTATACTCCCATGTGTTTCCACCATCCTTTGGGTCACCAGTAATGTTGAATCTCTTAGAGTGTATGGTTTCGTTATTTGCAACCATATATCATCTCCAGGAATATATTGTTGATGAGCTTTTACAATAGAAACAGTTTGAAATTAATGAAAATACTGCCACTTTCGGAATGTAGTAGAGTCCACTCTCTTTTCCAAGTTTAGATTCAGGTCACTGTTCATCAGTGCTTTTCCAAGAGACATGTACTCAAGGGATAAGTCAGTGAACAGCCCATATGACTGCTTGTCATATTGCCAGTAACATACATTCTTTATTCTCATGGTATTTTCTGTGTGCATTGTTAGGCAGATCTTTTAAGTGATCATGGATCTCATTGAGAAACCCCGATAGCATTTTAGCACTTGCTGCAGTCCAGACAAAGCCATCTGCAACCAAGAGCATTTAAAGATTTGCTACCTAGTTTGACATTTCTCAGAACCTTTGAACAAAGCTCACTTTGGTTGTGTTTTTCAAGGAATCTTCTGTGTTCTAAACATCTGCCCAGAAGGACATCTTGGTGGAAAGAAAAGACTTCATGTTTTACTTTAATACCCCTTTACTCCCTTTTTAAAAATCATCAAACACATGCTGTAGGTTCTTTATTCTGTTTACCACTCCATCAGTTGTGTGCTGACAATTGTGAAAGTGACTATTGCTTGCACAATTACATTGGTTACTGAGGATAAATTGGTAGAGAAATCATGTGAATTTTATAAGGCCCTTCAATATTTTTTTAAAAGTACAGAGGTAAGAATGCTGAAAAGTAAAGTGGGAAAACGTAGTTAAGGAAGAAGAAATGTGAGAAGGCAAAGACCTATGGATAACATAGAAACCTCGTGCCTTTAAGTCATGAATTTAAAAAAAAAATTGGAAAAGAATTAATTGGTAGACCCTGACATGGTGAGTACCTGCTAACACCATAACAGATGAAATAGATTATACTTTAACTGACAGGGAAAAACATGTTAATGGTGTGGTATTATTACTGAGCCAGCTGTACTTTTTAGAGCTGAGATCAGAATTAGTTAAAAAAGAAAACCTAGAAGAAATAACAATGAGAAAAAGATATGGCATAAATTGAAATAACCTAACCCTGAGTTAAACAAGTAATTAAGAATGAAAAATGGACAACAGAACCATTGACACATCAGTGACATTGACTAATTTTATTGAGACATTTAACCAGTAATAAATTAATTGCCATAGCTGGGAGACCAAAAGAGCCTAGAGAGGGCTTTATTCAGCAAACGTCTGACTTCTTTGCTACACCAAGATGTTTGCCAAAGACAACAGCAGGTCAGAACATAAATTTGTTCATAAAATCTTATGATGAATAATGATGCATCATTATGAGTAGTATTGTTTCAAAGCAGAGAAAAACAAGGAAGGATAAAATGAGTTTAAAGCAAGTTTAGCAGGTGTCCAACTAAACAGCCACTCCAAGGGCATTTAAGGATGAAAATGGAAGCAGGACAACAACCGGAAGAAAAATGAGGAAAAAATTATAACAAACTTTTTTCCTTTAAGGACAGTGGAACTCTAATGTCACATTGGTTGAAATGGCACTAAAGAGAACAAAGACAAGAAGAAGAACTATATTAGACTACGTATGTATAGAGAAGATCTGTGTTGGAGGTGACACAATGGTGAACATGTTGAGGGACTGGTATATACAAGGTTTCTCAGAAAGGAGGGGAAGATACCAAAGGTATATTGGACCTTATTAATACTGAAAAGGGCTACTGAGAGAATATCAGCAACTACTAACCTTTATAGCTTCTCATCTAAACAGAATCCTTGAGAGTCATCTATGTGAATTGAGGGAATCCTTGATGAGAGTATTAATAAGGAACAAGCAGATTTTTGCAAATGATGTTCAACAGTGTAGCACATCTTTACCATTTTATAACTAGAAGATGTAGAGATTATAAGATCTTATTGTTTGTTGATTTTGAAAAAAATATTTCATTTGGTAGAACTAAAACACTGCTTTACAAATCCCTACAAGGTCTTTTGTTCAGCAGAGTCGTTCATAATTCCTTGAAAGGTGGAATAGAACCTGGGTGTGGCTATAATCCCTGCGGCCAGGGCAGTTAAGACTGGTGGGTCTCTGAGTTCTGAGCCTATTAGATGTCTGTACCTAGGCCCCAAATAGTGAATCCCCAGGAGTAGAGGGCTGCCAGGCTACTAGCCCATGAGTGGACTGCACTTCCAGCAGGGGCTACCCAAGGTAGAAGGAAGAAGGGGGAATGACTGATTATAAGCATCAGGCAAGGTATAAAGCAGGGAGATGAATATTTGTCAAAGATGTTGGCCACTGTGGTGGAGGAGGTCAGCACAGATACCACATTTTAAAACAGATTTTCCTACACAGTGCAGTCCTCCAGATGCTCTTTTTCTTGCAGATGACATCATGCTGATTGCATCAAGCCTTGAAATATTGCAGTCTCCTGTAAGATCTGAAATCACTCAAAAGAATTTAGCCTGACTTTTCACATAGAAGTACCAAGGTGATTAAGACTCTCTGTTGCCTGTATATGAATGGACATCCTACAGAACTTGTCTAACATTAAATCTTGAGGCAGACAGCACAAATGGACAAGTTGGGCCCAGAGTTGAACAGGAAGAGAATGAGCTGAGATGCAAAACTTCATATTGAGCAAAGGACCATCTTTTCAATAACATTCTATTATTGTTACTATGTAGTATTCTCCAAAGAATGAAAAGGATGTATAACTCAGAGGACAATAGAGAGGCCCAGGGTGAATATGCAAAGACTGCTACATAAGTAATGAGGATTTCTGAAGAAGAATAAGAATAAAAAATGACACCAAAGAAGTGTGTAATTACAAGAAAAGATGGGCTGCTCAGATATTGACAGTGAGGGATGATAGGTAGATGACCAGAGTGTCTCACTAGCACCCTTGCAATATCAGAAGAAAATGAAGATTGCAGCACATTGGATGAATGTGGACAAACACTGAGTAGGAAATGACAGGCACCAAAAGTTTGTGTGTACTCCATTGGGGGAGAAATCCTGAATGCATTGAGATTATAGACACATATGAATTGAGTACAGAGAAAAGTTTAAGGTCAATATGAAGTAATAAGAGTAAAAACCTGAAGAATCAAGATATTATATGCTAACTTCTACCATATTTAGAAATCCATCAAGAAAATCTGAAAAATACACAGCAGTAAAAAAAAAAAAAATGACATGTTTATTTGTTTAAATTAATATACATGTTTTTAAAAATGAATTTTAAATAATGGAGTTTGTGGTTTTGTTTTGTTTGTATGTTTGAATATTTTGGGTTTTTATAGTTATAGAATTTAGAATTGACTAGTGACCTAATAGCATAAGCATCTTAGTAGTATACAGACCTCTTTAATACCTTATTCTCGTACCATATGTCAACCTTTGCATTTAAATCACTGAGTAACAAGGTACTTTCAGTTAATTTGCAAGAACTTTCCACTTTATTTCACTATTTCTACTATATGCATTACAAAGGGTGTTAGTGATAAGTTGAAATTAATCTTCATTTTTAACAGTTTTTTTTTGTTTGTTTTACGCTCATCAATTAGCTTTGCAAGGCATAGTTCTACATGTCCAGTGAAATTATTTTTCTTATCTTTGAAAATCAATTGCTTTGTCACTAAAATGTAATTGGGTGATTATAAGTACAACTCACTTACAATAATCTTGTATCACAATATTATGTAAGTTAATTGTGAAACTTATTACTGAAAGTAAACAGAGTCCAAGTTTATAGACTAGTGTGTTCAAAATTGGTTTTTCTGTATTTTCTATCCCTTTTATGGTCAACTTATTGATATGATTAGTCTGCTAATGAACAAAGCATACAAAGTTCTAGGAGTTCTGCTTTAGTCCCTGTTAATCTTGACAAGATTCCTAGAACTTTGGTTGAGAGAAAAGTCTTGAAGTTTTGTTATCTTGAAGCACTAATGATTTCTTTTGCAAGGCAAGTCTTTATGTTGTCTATCTGATACATTAAATTTAATCACCTATTTCTTGGTAAATATTTTAATCATAACAAAATTCAAACTTGTAAACTACTTTTATAGAATGAGGTTAATAGTTTTCATCTGTGTATAGTAAAAATTCCTATTTGATTTCATATTATGGTAGAATGACTAGTTTGATGACTTCTTAAATTAAGTGGTAGTTAGACTTGAATTTCTTCTATGCATATCATGTGGCCGGAACAACTAACAGCTACTTTTTTTTTTATAGACAACTGGATAAGAGAAGTTAATTTATGGTGCTCTAACCTAGATGTCCTCTTTTATTATGGTAAATATACTTTTATATTGCTTCTAACACCCAGAATGAAAACTTTGAAGCCACCTTTGACTCTTCCCTTTCTTCCCCTCTCCCTTCTATTTCTGCTGCCGCTTAGCATAAGACCTTGTTACGCTTTGCCTGGATTATTGTGGTAGCCTTCTGTCTCCAGCTTTCACACAGTTGTCCAGATAATACTCCTGATGTTCATATATAACTACATTACAGTCAAACTCCAAGCTCTTCAGTGTTTTTCTTTTGTCTATATGACAGTACAGAAACTTCTTAGACCATTCCATTTGAAGCTCACTGCAGTCTGGCTCAGACTTGATTGCATTTTCATTCCTGCTCCTTTCCATGCGCTATATTCCAGCCCAGCTGGACCAATACCTACTCCCTAACCTAGTCCTGCACTTGCTTGCTTTTAAGCATTCACCAGCCTGGCCCTGTGTCTAGATGTGCTCCTTCCACATCCCTGTAAAAATCCTTTTTGTTTTTCAAGGCAATGTTGCAGTGTAATCTCTCTATGAAATTTTCACCAGTGTCCCAGCTCAAAGGGGATTTCTCCCAACTCAGACTTTCTTGCAGCACTTTTGTCTAGAATTCTCATGGTAAAGTTTACCTTAGCTCACGCTTGCTGGTATACATGTCTTCTCTCTCTCCCTGATCCCATAATCAGATTCTAAGTTTCTTGAAGATAAGAACTGCCTCAGCTTTTTATTCTTTGCATGGTACCTCTTATATTTTTGAGTGTGTAAAGTGGGGAGGAGGTCCAGACCTATAATTTAATTAATATAGGGAATTTCCCCAGGAAGGAAATTGATTCCACCAAAGTAGATCAGTAGCTTATCTCTAACTGCTAAAAGATTAAGTGCCTTTGCTTTCATTCCCACAGGCAATATTTGTACATGGCGTGAAAAGAACTTAGGCCTTCCTGATTCAAGCTCTCAATTATATGCTGCTCCCTCTCATTAAGCTCCATATAAAGTATTTAATAAATTATTGTTGAATTGAAGGCATGGAATCTTTTTATAGTCTACCGTAACACTACCTGTTGCCTGGACTATTCTAAATTTCCTAACTCATCTCACTGCTCCTGTGCTTTCCCCTCTCAAACACTTTCTTCATTGTTGTTGTTAAGTCATTTTTCAGTTGTGTCCCATTCTTAGTGACCCCTTTGGGGGATTTTCTTGGCAAAGATATCGGAGTGGTTTGCCATTTCCTTCTCCAGCTCATTTTACAGATGAAGAAACTTAAGTGACTTGCTGTGGGTCACACAGCTATAAGTGTCTAAAGCCACCTTTGAACTCAGGTGTTCCTGACTCTAAGCCCAGTTCTCTATCTCTCAGAAACCTTCAGCCTGTGGGCTGCCCCTTTCCATGAAGACTTAACTGTATGCCTCTCAGTTGTTAAGTCTCCCTCTTCGTATTCCTTCCTCCCTTACTCTGTATTTCTCTATTTTTGTCTCTGTCTCATTTGTATGTGTTATGTCCCCCAGTAGAATTCCCTATTGATTCCCAAGGGCAAGGACTCTTTGATTTTTGTCTATCTCCAGAGCCTAGCACAATACCTTGTACAGCCTTGCCATTTAATTGAATATAGGGAATTAATAATATTCATAATTTATATCCATTGCATACAATTTGAAAAGATAATTTTTCCAAACACATTTTTATTTCTAGGTTCTCAAGAAGATCGCAAACAGCTTAGATATGATATTCATAATAAAGTTGTAGACTTCAATGTGATTGTGACTACGTAAGTACTAAAATTATTAGGGAAATTGACAAGAAATAAAATATTTCTTAGTAATATCTAATAAGAGCAGCAGCAGTTGCTGTGTTTTTGGTTTATTTGAGAATTTGAGGTCATTCTCAGTTGTGCTTTATCCATTCTGGGTAGGACTTTTTAACCTCATCTTTCAGGTCAGCAATTATTTGGTTACATGGATATTCATTCAATCAACGGCAGACAGCCTATTTCACTTTACTCATTGGACTACAATTATTTTTTGTCTGTCTGCTCTCATAGCTCATACACTCACTTAAGGGCATGTCTTTGAATAGATGTTTATGCCCAGTAATCAGATTTTTAAAAAAAAATGCAAATAAAACATTTAAGGCAGTAGGAATTATTAAGCAATGTGGTTATTAAATATATAACATTACTTTTTTCATTGATTTCATTAGTGAGTATATTTCTCCCACCAGATTTTAATACTTTTTCATCTCATTCAAGTCCTATCTAGTTTTCCATAACAACTCTTTCAAGGTTCTACCTAATATGCCAGGGACATTTCTCTTAATAATTTTAGTAGACAATACCTGGCACACTAGTGTAAAAAATTAGGCTTTTAGTAAATTGTTGGTTGAATGTTGATGATCTTGGGGTGCCAGTGTAGCATTTGAGTCATCCATCTTTTGTTAACCAAATATTGAATATTCATTTATTTAATTTAACTATTTGGTGCAATTTTGTTGTGTTATATTTACTCCATCACTTGATGCCCAGCTGTATACTTTCTCATAATTGGTTAGAACTCACTCAGTTCTTTAAACAATTGTTCGTTTTTATCATAAAAAATATTTTGTCATTTCTGAATAAAACTCTCCTACTCAGTAGAAGGATGTTCTCTTCTTGTCAAATTCTGTCAAAATTTTTTGAAGTAATTCCTGTCAGTTTGTCCTTAGAATCAAACAAGAAATCTTCTAATCTGATCCTGTATTTTGTCATTTCTGAATAAAACTCTCCTACTCAGTAGAAGGATGTTCTCTTCTTGTCACATTCTGTCAAAATTTTTGATGTAATTCCTGTCAGTTTGTCCTTAGAATCAAAAAAGAAATCTTCTAATCTGATCCTGTAGCAGTATGCTCCTATTTTCTAGGTACCATATGATTTAAAAATTGTACATAAACACTATTAAAATGTATATTTCAAAGAAACAAAATCTGACTTTGTCACAGAAATACAGAACTGTCTTTACCCTGCCAGATAAAGCCTTTAAGTTGTTCAAGTTTTTTTTTAAGTTTGTTTTACGTTGTCCTTAGTTTTTTCTTTCCATTTCAGACTGACTACTCGTAGCAATATACTATATAATTTGAAGCATTATTGAACAAATTGTGTGCCTAGAATTTTCTTTTTCCCCTTTTGTTCTTTTATTAGTATTTTTTGTCTTTATCATAGTCACTTCTGAGGGGAATCCTTCCAACTCCTTTCTTTCCTAATTAATGCAAATTAGTCATTGCTTTTGAGTGAAATGTTTTATGGGATTTACAGATCTCTAGATTGTCTAAACTCTTAGAATACTATCCTACAATTTTTATTTGCAATAGGTACAATTGTGCAATTAGCAGTTCAGATGACCGCAGTCTATTTCGACGGCTGAAACTTAACTATGCAATCTTCGATGAGGGCCACATGTTGAAGAATATGGGCTCTGTGCGCTACCAGCACCTCATGACCATTAACGTATGCAATTCCTTCTCTGTTCTTAACAAATTACAAAATTTTAAAACTTGCAAATCAAATGTATGAACTCTTATGTAAGATGTAACATAAGAACATCAAATATAAAACCTCTTCCCTCAGTACATGACAGAAGTGCCATACCTCCTTGGAAGAAAAGTGCAGAAGTGGAAATGTTCGATATTTCACGTGGTCAGCTTAAACACAGGACAAGTTTAGACATAAAATGTTGATCTGAATGATTTCTATACTGACTCCTTTTAGCAGAAAAGGAAATATTTATGTGATGGTAGAAAAACTACTGGCCAGAGAAGCTAGAGTCTAGAGTTTTTCGAATTGTCTGTACTACCAATTAGTTGTATGACCATGGGTAAGTTATATAATATCTTTTGGAAGCTGGAACTAGGTGATCTCTGATGTCCCTCCTGAAACAAATTACTAGCATATTTACTCATGAGGCTTTAGGGGGGTGGTGTTTGTGCATGTGTTTAGTAGGAGGAGGGGGGAAATCTCTGTGTGTGTGTGTGTTTAAAATGCCTTATTTCCATTTCTCTCTTTGTCATAGGCAAAGAATCGTCTGCTACTTACAGGCACTCCTGTTCAGAATAATCTATTGGAACTCATGTCTCTGTTGAATTTTGTCATGCCCCATATGTTCAGTAGTAGCACCAGTGAAATCAGAAGGATGTTCTCTTCCAAAGCAGTAAGCAGAGAGCACATAACACATACACACATATATATCCAGGGCCAATTTTCATTCCTTATCTCTCTTAATTTGTTGGGGGGAAAGCTTAAACCATTTAGAAGTGGTTCTTGGTGAAAAAGATCTATCAAATTGCACTGTTAACTATGGTTTTTCTGCCTAGTATGAACTGTAACTGGGAAAATGTTGGCAAATGAGAAGTCTCTAGCTAGAGGAACAGCATATTTTTACCAATAATATGCAGAACCAAAAAAAAAGTCCTCGTTGCTTGTCCTTATTACTGAAGAAAAGTGCTGAGTTGGCACATAGATTTGAAACATAGGTTATATAACGGAAATATCAATTGCTTGTGGTTCTTGAAATATAGTTACTCAGAAGTTCAAACTATAGGGGCAGCTAGGTGGCGCAGTGAGTAGAGCACCGGCCCTGGAGTCAGGGGGACCTGAGTTCAAATGCGGCCTCAGACACTTCACACATGTACTAGCTGTGTGACCTTGGGCAAGTCACTTAACCCCGATTGCCCTGCCAAAAAGCAAAAAAAAAAAAAAAAAAAAGTTCAAACTATAATACTTAACCAAGTCCTCTTCAAGAAGCAAATTACAATCTAAAAACTAAGTCTTGCCTGTGATCAGTTTAGGGTACTTGGAGAAAGGGGGAAGGCCCTCTTAAAATGTAGGTGTGGGAGAAGTCAAGAGGCTTATATCCATGAGTATATTTTGAATGCTTATAAATAAGCTACCTGTATTGTTGGGATTTTCTAAAAGTGATTATTTTTTCCTCCATTAGAAGTCAGCTGAAGAACAAAGTATATATGAAAAGGAGAGAATAGCACATGCTAAGCAAATTATAAAGCCATTTATTCTGAGAAGAGTAAAAGAAGAGGTAATCTCTTCCTGTGTATATTGGTTGGCAGTATTATATTTTGTTATGTTTAAATTAGGAAAAACTTTTCTTAAATTCTGTTTTATTTTCTTAGGTCCTTAAGCAGCTACCTCCCAAAAAAGATTGTGTTGAGCTGTGTGCAATGTCAGAAAAGCAGGAACAACTGTACTTTAACCTTTTTAACAAAATGAAGAAATCCATCAATGGCATGGGTATAACCTGATTTTGACCGTGTACTTTATATACTGGTTTATGGATGTTTGTTGCTTTTATAGTTGCAAGATGGCTCTTTTGGTTTGTTCTTTATCTCGCTAAACTAAAAGTATTTTTTAAAAAACTGAATATTTGCTATCATTTAATTATTAGATTTAAATTTCAGTATGCACTTTTTGACTTGCAGAGAAAAGCTCAGAAATGGGCAATGTGATGATGCAACTAAGAAAAATGGCCAATCATCCTTTATTACATCGTCAATATTACACAGCTGAAAAGCTCAAAATAATGTCACAGCTGATGTTAAAGGTAAGAACGAATGCATGATCCTCTTTGCTCTCCAGCTCGCAGCACTTAGCCTAAACTACAGATCCCAAATTTGTTTACTCTGTGATCTTAGGTAAAAAATAAGCAGATGAGCCACTAAAGCTTTATTCTGCTTCCCTTCCCCCTGTAATTTAGATGCCCAGTCAGCCCGAGCTCTAGCCTTCTCTCTACTTCATACAGCCAACTATAAAATTTTTAACAGATTTTTATTAATATCTTTGGATTTTTGGTAATCACTTTGATTCTCTTGGTATCCCACCTCTTCACCTTCCCCACAGTCATCCCTTATAACAGAAAATTTTGAAAAGAAAAAAAATTCAGCAAAACTAATCATTACATTGAAAAATCTGATTTATGCAGCGTTCCAGACTTGTGGCGCCCCCACCCCATTTCTGCAGAAGAGTACGGGAGGCATGTTTTCATCTCTTCTTTCGAGCCACCCTTGTTCTTGATAACTTTCGTAACCTTCATTTTTGGTTGTTTTGTGGTGGTTCTTTACATTTACGTTGTTGTCGTTGTTTGCAAGAACGGCTCTGCTTACTTCACTTTGCACTAGTTCATTTATTTTCCTGCTTCTCACTATTCAGTATGTTTCTAGGCAGCTAAATGGGTCAAGGGATAGAGTCAGGAAGACCTGTGAAACCAGCCTCAGACACTGTTTGCCTCAGTTTCCTCAATTGTAAAATGAAGGCTACAGCACCTGCCTCTCAGGATTGCTGTGAGAATCAAATGAAATAATATTTGTGAAGCACCTAGCACAGTTCCTGAAACATAGTAGGTGCTACGCAAATGCTTATGCCCTTCCATCTTCCCTTTCCTTTAGGGTTTCCTATAGAACAGTATTACTCTGTTACAGTCATGTATCACACTCTGTTTATCCTTTCTCCTTTTGATGAGTATCTACTTTGTTTCAAATTTTTTGCTACCACAAAGTGCTACTGTAATTATTTTGATAACATGTAGAGCCTTTTTGTCAGTGACTGTGGGACAAAGGGCATAGACATTTTAATTTATTTTGCTTAATTCCAGGATGGTTTTATTAATTCACAGAACCATCTACAATGGATTAGTGTACCTATCTTTCAGGAATTCCTATAGAATTGACTATTAACATATTTTTTGTCATTGCCACTTTGCTGGGTGTAAGGTGAAACCTTAAGGTTATTTTCTCTTGTTATTAGTGATTTGAATTTTTACATGATTGTTAGTAGTTTTCAGTTCTTTTGAGAATTATTCCTATCCTTTGACCACTTAGGACCAACTTCTAAAACATAGGCAAACATTTGCTAGCAGAATTTAACCAGAAATAATTTATGTGTTAGTTTAAGTAAACTTTATTATCTAGCTTGCTTATCCTATTCCTTTTCATTACTAGCTAACACATATGGCCTTTGAGCATCTGTCTTCTGGGTAGATTTATTTACTCCTGTTAAATATTCTTCAACTTTGTACTTTTTCAAAGTTCTATATTAATGAAAAATATTCTCATCTAAGTCTCTTTTAGTGTTAATGTTACTAAAGATTATTGTCTTGGTTTTATGAAGGAAGTTCTTGACTGAGTGGCTTCATTGAATTCATCTTGTCTGTTTGTTTCTGCCTACCTGTAGGCATTGCTATTTCTTTTTACACCTCTGCCAGAGAAGAAACAATGGAAATGAACACTTAGGACTTATTTTACCTTCTCTTAGCTTTTATAAATGCTAGTGAAAATGATGGATGAATTCAGAGTTATTGCTCTTATTGAATTTTGCTGTTTTTCCTTCTGCCAAGGGAAGTTGAACATTGAGGAAAAACTAGCAAAGTATTTTTGTGTTTTTGAGGAGTTTTCACAAGTTTAAAACACTTTTTTTCATTTTATTTAGTTTTTATGACTTAAAAAATCAATTAGGTATATCCAGGTTCCAAGGTATAACTATAATGGTTATTCGGTGATTGTAGTCATCTTAACTTTTACTATCATTAGGTCATTAGTAAAATGTAATCTAAAAAGGTCACTGCTTAGTGTTCTTATATCAGTGTGCAAAATTGCATCTGAAAGTTGTGCTTTGAAAAACATTGTCTAAATGTCTAAACGGAGAAATAGGTTACAACTGAAGTTTCTACTTCCCTATTCTATTAACAGTGACTCGTTTGAGGCACTAAGCCAGTTTTTCTTTATCTGATCCTGAATGAGTTGCATTAGAATGTTTTATAACTTAATTAGTTATCTGCAATGTACTTGATAGTACACCAGTATTAGTCTTAATTGTTTGATTAATGTAATTAATTTAGAGCTGGCACACACCTTAGAAGTCATTGAGTCCAACCTCATCAATTTACTGATGACAAGGCTGAGGATCAAGATTGTGATTTACCCAGTGCCACACAACTAGTTGACATCAGAGGCAGGATTTGAACTCACATCTTGTCTCTGTAGTCCGCAGCATTCTGCCTTTCAAGGGATTGAAGAAATAATTAAGATTAGTTTCATATTATCATATTTTAAAGTATACTTTGAAATAAATTTTCTTTTCTTTTGAGGAACCTACACATTGCGAAGCTAATCCTGACCTGATTTTTGAAGATATGGAAGTCATGACAGACTTTGAACTACATTTACTTTGTAAACAGTATGCACATATCAATGACTTTATGTTAGACATGGATCTCATTTTGGACTCCGGAAAATTCAAGAAACTAGAATGCATTTTGTCTGAATTAAAAGAAAAGGTATTATGCAAAAATTAGTTGTTGTACACTTCCTTATTCTCCAGCCTTCAGTATTAATATTATTAGTTTGATTTTTAAAAATAAACTCTGCCCTGCTTTTTGTAAGATAATGGGACATTACTGATTACTACAGACTGTTTTGGTAACTGTAGTCTTAGAATTTTGTTAAAATGGTAAAATTATTTATGTGTTAGCAAAAGTCAAATTACTAATAATGTAGCATATGGTGTATAAGTTAAAAATGAGAAGCAGATAAAATAATTATATGATTTTCACAGTTTTTCAATAACTGAAAACAAGCATAATTTAAGTAAGATTTTAAAAGATAAGATTTAAGAAGGCAAAACCTGGTGTAAAGTAACCTGGTTTTGCTTTTGGAAAATTTTACTTATGCACTTGACTTTTTGCCAAAAATTCTGTCTCCCGTCCTCCTCCATTTCCTGCAGATGCTTTTCCTTCCTCTCTCACTCTCATTTTCAGCATCTCCCTGTCTGCTTATTGCCTTCCTATTGCATATAAAAATGCTCTGAGCTATCCTTTGTTGAAAAATTAAAATTAAAAAAAAAACCCTTTATTTGATCTTGCCATCCCCTCAAGCTGTTGTTCTGTTTCTCTCCTCCCTCTTGCTGCTAAACCCCTAGAACCATCTACATTTGCTGCTACTTCTTTCTCACCTTCTACCCATTTCTCACCCTTGCAAGCATAAGTATATTAGTTTAGGTAGTATTGTCATTTTTTTTTTATTGGCTTGCCTTAGGTATGAGTAATTACTATTTCTCCATATCCAGTAGAGATCTATCCAATATAGATCTGTCTTTATTGTGTTCAATATAGTCATGTAGGAAGACTGCCAAGTATTTTATATTGTCCTTTGTTATTTTTAATGGAATTTCTCTATC
The DNA here is from genome assembly GCF_011100635.1 of Trichosurus vulpecula. Classification (NCBI taxonomy): domain Eukaryota; kingdom Metazoa; phylum Chordata; class Mammalia; order Diprotodontia; family Phalangeridae; genus Trichosurus; species Trichosurus vulpecula. The sequence goes on from NC_050578.1 coordinate 58,279,513, forward strand.
TCTTTTGCTACATTTCATTGTTAATATACAGAAATGCTAATGATTTATGTGGGTTTATTTTATAGCTTGCAACTTTGCTCAGTGGCAGCCTTTTCTCAACATTTATCTTGCTCTCTTTGGTTTTGACTTTCAGCTATCCTTTTCAGGAAACTTTTTCCTTCTTTGGCTTTCATGACACTTCTTTCTTGGTTCTCCTACATGTCAGATCATTTGCTAGATCATCATCTTGTCCCCCAAGCATGGGCATTCCCCCAAAGCTCTGCCCTGGAGCATCCTGTCTATGTCTCATCTTGGTGATTTATTTAATCAGCTTCTTTGGATTCAGTTATCCCTGATACATGACTCCCAAATGTCTTAATTTTCCTTTGGAACTACACTTCTTGCTGAGTGTCCCCACCTGAAAGTCCTATAAGTGTCTCAAATTCACCTTCTCCAAACCAGAATTCACAGTTCTCTCTATCCCAAACTTAACTATTTCCATTGATGGTCCCTCTAGCTTGTCTGTCACCCAGGTTTGTAAACTGAGCCCTCCTTGACTCTCATCGCTCTTACACTCCCTTCCATTTAACTGAGAGCCAAGTTTTATGGGTTCTCTTTCAATAATGTACCTTGGATTTAGCCTGTTCTTTCCCTATCCATATGGCTACTATCCTAGTTCTTTCCTCATCTGTTCAGGAGCCTAGGCAAATAACTCTGTAATTGACCTTCCTGCTTTTGCCCTTTCCCCTCTTCTGTCAAAATAATCTTCCCACACTACAGATAAGTATGTCACTCAGAAAACCCTAAGTGTTTGCCTGCTATTGCCTCTAAGGCAGTCCAACTACCTATTATTTAAGGTTCAATCTGGCCCCAGTTAAGCTTTATTTCATGTCTTTACAAATTCTACATTTCATCCTGACTGGACTAACTGACAAACTGTTCTCAGACCTTGTGGTGTCATCTTCAGCATGTGTTTATTTACATAACCCTGAAATACATTATCCTCTTTAATTTTCAGTCCTTTTTCATTCTTCAAACTCAGTTGTCACTTTCTGCATGAAGACTTCCCTGATTCTTTCCTTTCTCCTCTCTCCTCTTCAAATTACTTTGTTTGCTATTTATTTGTATACATGTTAAATCTCCATAGCATCACCTACCCATACCTACTCACCTTGTCTCGGGAAAATATAAGTTCCTTGATGGCAAACTTTTTTTTTTTAATACCTAGCATTTGTATTATCAAGGAATGTTTGTTGAATTGAGATAGATCATGTATTCCCACTTTTTTTTTTTAACCACAAAGGAGAGGGAAAAGCTCCAATAGACTTAGTATTATATTCCTTAGATATAAAAGGTATGTGCTATCAAACTGCCTAGTGAGTACAGTAAAAATCCAGGTATTGCAAATCTTTACATGCTAATAAGAATTATAATTATGATTTATTAATTTGCATCTGCTTTCTCTTCATAGGGTGACAGGGTTGTATTATTTAGCCAATTTACAATGATGCTGGACATCTTAGAGGTTCTTCTAAAACACCATCAGCATAGATATCTTAGATTGGATGGGAAGACTCAAATTTCTGAAAGGTTGGCATTTTTACTTGTAGAATTACTAATTTATTTTTTTCACAACATATAATCTAGTGTGTTTTGAACATTTACTATGCATTTTGTTATTTCTAGTCTTTTAAAAACTTTAACTATAAAAATATTTCAGATTTTTTGACTTTGTGCTATTGTTAATTTCAAAACTTTGCTCATGTCACTTAACTGCTTTTTGGAAAAAGATTTTAGGAGGTATTCCAAGCATTTCTAGAACTTAGAATATTTTCCCCCAAGTTGGAGTCATTTTTCTAATAGTAATTATTAAACCTTTTCAGGGTATTTTTGTCCTTGGCAGCCTACTAGTAACATATTTATGAATGATTGTTGTATTGAGGATACTACTATTTCTTATAAGTCCTATGGAATAATATTACTACAAAACTAAAATCTGAACTGGAACTTAGTGAAATTTCCTAACAGTGCAAACTTTGGAATAGCACCCAAGAAACAGTTAGTTCTGGAGAAGGAGAACCCCAGGACCCAATGAAAGAATATTAACAGATGGCCTTTATCTCTGTCTTGTATCCAAGCCCCTGTGATTGTGATTATATTATCCACTAGCAATATCTTGACCGACTCATAAAGGAGAATATCTTGGGCTCTATCATCACTGAGGACAAGGCTTTTGTCCAACTCTTTGTTAAATGTCATGACACTATCCCTGGGTGGTTGAACTGGCTTGATCCTTTAAACTTGAGAAGTTGGAGTTTGAATAAAGGGGTAGGGGGAGGAGATGGGAAGTGGAGCTCAGGGAGTTTGCAGCATTAAGAGTTTTGACTACTAGAGTACATACTTAGTTATGCAGAGTTAGTGTCAGAGCTTACTGAAATACTATGTAATATCCACAAAGCTTAATATATTAAAAAGATGTTACTGTGTGAAGATGACGCCAGTTAGTCTGTGTGCTTTGAGTTGTATTTTTTGGTAGAGCTGGATTTGAGTTTATTCATACATCCTTAGCTATTTATCCCCACCTTTGTTTCATGCGATACAATATCTTTTGAAGTAGCCAGTTTACAGTATGTGGCTCATATCAGTAATAAATTCTTATCTTTGGCTTCATTGGTACCATATATTAATCTGTTGCAGGCAAAAATATTTTTTCATATGTACTATTATAAGAATTTCAGAATTTTTCATCATTTTTCAGAATTTTACATAAATTTTCCTAATGTAATAGTGTTATTTTATATTTTTACATCTTAACTTCATGATTTAATTTTTAGGATTCACCTAATTGACCAGTTCAATACAGACATGGACATCTTCATATTTCTGCTATCAACAAAAGCTGGTGGACTTGGGATAAATCTGACTTCTGCAAATGTTGTCATACTTCACGATATTGACTGTAATCCATACAATGACAAACAAGCTGAAGATCGATGCCATAGAGTAGGTCAGACTAAGTAAGTGTATTGAATTTTCCCTTCCCTGCCCTGTACTCCCCTCCAAATCGAAAAAAAAGAAAAAATTATTTTAACAATATGTATATTCAAGCAAAAGAAATTCCCATGCTAGTTGTGTCAGAAAATTTTATGTTCTATTTCTGCGTGCTGAGTCTGTTAACTCAGTCAAGAGGTGGGTAGCCTGCTATTGCACAGGTCATTTGGAATCATAGTTAATGGTTACATTGATTAGAGTTCTTGAATCTTTGTTGACAATGTTATTTTATTCTATTCATTTCACTCTGCATCATTTTATACAAATCCTTACGGGTTCCTCTGAAACCATTTTCTTTTATCATTTCTCATTATTTAATATTTTAGTTTTCAGCAGTAATTTTCACAAGAATTTGAATTACAAATTTTCTCCCCATTTATACCTTCCCCCCAACTCCCAGATGGCATATATTCTGATTGCCCTGTTCCCCAGTCAACCCTCCCTTCTGTCACCCCACTCCTCCCCACCCTCTTTTCCCTTACTTTCTTGTAGGGCAAGATAGATTTTTATGCCCCATTGCCTGCATATCTTATTTCCTAGTTGCATGCAAAAACTTTTTTTTTGTTTGTTTTTGAACATCTGCTTTTAAAACTTTGAGTTCCAAATTCTCTCCCCTCTGCCCTCCCCAGCCTCCCTCCCTAAGAAGGCAAGCAATTCAGCATAGACCACATGTGTATTATTATGCAAAACCCTTCCACAATACTCATGTTGTGAAAGACCAACTATATTTTGCTCCTTCCTATCCTATCCCCCTTTATTCAATTTTCTCCCTTGACCCTGTCCCTTTTTGAAAGTGTTTGCTTTTGATTACCTCCTCCCCCATCTGCCCTCCCTTCTCTCATCCCCCCTTTTTTATCTCCTTCCTCCTCCTTTCCTGTGGAGTAAGATACCCAATTGAGTGTGTATGTTATTCCTTCCTCAGGTCAAATCCAATGAAAGCAAGATTCACTCATTCCCCTTCACCTGCCCACTCTTCCTCCCCAACAGAACTGCTTTTTCTTGCCACTTTTATGGAGATAATTTACTGTATTCTATCTCTCCCTTTCTCAATATATTCCTCTCTCATCCCTTAATTCGATTTTATTTTTTTAGATATCATCCCTTCATATTCAACTCACCCCGTGCCCTCTGTATATATACACATACATATATAGATTCATATTCCGTTCATCTGCCCTAATACTGAGGTCTCATGAATTATACACATCATCTTTCCATGTAGGAATGTAAACAAAACAGTTCAACTTTAGTAAGTCCCTTATGATTTCTCTTTCTTGTTTACCTTCTCATGCTTTTCTTGACTCTTGTGTTTGAAAGTCAAATTTTCTATTCATCTCTGGTCTTTTCACTGAGAAAGCTTGAAAGTCCTCTATTTTATTGAAAGTATGTATTTTGCCTTGGAGTATGATACTCAGTTTTGCTGTGTAGGTGATTCTTGGTTTTAATCCTAACTCCATTGACTTCCAGAATATCATATTCCAAGCCCTTCAATCCCTTAATGTAGAAACTGTTAAATCTTGTATTATTCTGATTGTGTTTCCACAGTACTCAAATTGTTTCTTTCTGGCTGCTTGAAGTATTTTCTCCTTGATCTGGGAGCTCTGGAATTTGGCTACAATATTCCTAGGAGTTTTGTTTTTGGGATCTTTTTCAGGAGGCGATCGGCGAATTCTTTCTATTTCTATTTTGCCCTGTGGCTCTAGGATATCAGGGCAGTTCTCCTTGATAATTTCTTGAAAGATGATATCTAGGCTCTTTTTTTGATCGTGGCTTTCAGGTAGTCCAATCATTTTTAAATGATCTCTCCTGGATCTGTTTTCCAGGTCAGTGGTTTTTCCAATGAGATATTTGACGCTGTCTTCCATTTTTTCATTCCTTTGGTTCAGTTTTATAATGTCTTGATTTCTCATAAAGTCACTAGCTTCCCCTTGCTCCAATCTAATTTTTAAGGTAGTATTTTCTTCAGTGGCCTTTTGGACCTCCTTTTCCATTTGTCTAATTCTGCCTTTCAAGGCATTCTTCTCCTCATTGGCTTTTTGGAGCTCTTTTGCCATTTGAGTTAGTCTATTCTTTAAGGTGTTCTTTGCTTCAGTATTTTTTTGGATCTCCTTTAGCAAGTCATTGACTTGTTTTTCATGGTTTTCTTGCATCACTCTCATTTCTCTTCCCAACTTTTCCTCTACTTCTATAACTTGCTTTTCCAAATCCTTTTTGAGCTCTTCCATGGCCTCAGACCAGTTCATGTTTTTTTTCTTGGAGGCTTTTGATGTAGGCTCTTTGACTTTGTTGATTTCTTCTGGCTGTATGTTTTGGTCGTCTTTGTCACCAAAGAAAGATTGTGAAGTTTGAGTCTGTTTTCACTGCCTGGCCATGTTCCCAGCCAACTTACTTGACCCTTGAGTTTTTCATCGGGGTATGACTGCTTGTAGAGTGAAGAGTACTTTGTTCCAAGCTTCAGGGGATGCACTGTTGTTTTCAGAGCTATTTCTACAGGGCAAGCTCTGCCACACCAGCACTCCTCCTCCCCCAAGAACCGCCAACCTGGACTTCAACTCAGATCTTAAGCAGGCTCTGCACTCCCACTCTGATCAGCCACTTCGTTCCTCCCACCAGGTGGGCCTGGGGCTAGAAGCAACTGCAGCTATAGGTCTGTCCTCAGAGCTGTACCACCTCTGCTGCCCCTGGGGCAGTAACTGTGAACTCCTTTCACTCTGACCCTGCAGCTTTTCCCACTAACCTTCTCTGTTGTCTTTGGTGTTTGTGGGTTGAGAAGTCCGATAAGTGCCACAGCTCACTGATTCAGGGCGCTAGGGCCTGTTCTGCCCGGCTCCCATTTCTGGTTGGTCCTGGCGCAGCCCACACTGGGCTCTGCTCTGCTCCGCTCCCAACTCTGCATGATAGACCCTTCCCCGCCACTATCCAGGCTTCCCTGGGCTGGAGCCCTGCTTTCCTCTGTTATTTCGTGGGTTCTGCAGCTCTAGAGTTTGTCCAGAGCCATTTTTATAGGTTTTTGGAGGGACCTGGAAGAGAGCTTTAGGCAAGTCCCTATTTTCCAGCTGCCATCTTGGCTCAGCCCTTTCTCATCCCCCCCCCCCCCCCATTTATCATTTGTTACAACTTCATGATATTCTGTTATATTAAGAAAGCATGATTTGTTCAGCCATTTCCCAGTTAATAGGCACCTCCTTAAGTTTCCAGTACTTTGCTATAACAACGAGATATGGTGTAAACATTTTTGTATTTGCACAAAATAACAGTTTAGTCCTTTTTCTTTGATTTCTTTGGATTTTAGACCTTATAGTGGTATTGCTTGGTCAAATGGTAAGCATAGTCTAGTGACATTTTGAGCATCGTTCCAAATTACTTTCCATAACTTATAGACCCATTCACAGCCCCACCAACAGTGCATTAATATGCATTTTTTTCCTGTAGCCCCTACAGTGGTTGTTTTCCTTTTTTGTCATCGTTGATAATCTGATAGATGTGAGGTAGAACTTTTCGGTTGCTTTAAAGTTCTCCATTAGTGATTTGGAGCATTTTATTCATAAGGTTGTTAATAGCTTGAATTTATTACTTTGAAAATTGCCTGTTCATATGCCTTGACTGTTGGGAAATGGGTCATCTTCTTGTAAATTTGTATCAGTTCCTTAAATGTCTTTAAAATCACTCTTATCAGAAACATGCTGCAAAAGAAAAAAAAGCATAGTGCAAAGTTGTTTTTTTTCCTCAAGTTAATTGTTTCCCTTCTAATTTTAACTGCATTTTGTTTGTGCAAAACTTTTTAAATTTTATGTAATCAAAATTGTAATATTTTATCTCCAGTATTTTTCTCTGTTCCTTTTTTAATCATGAAATTTTCCCCTCTCCATAATTGTGAAAGGTATTTTTTCCTCTTCTAATTTGTTTATGATGATGTGACTTATATATATGTATATATATGGTACAAGATGGTCTGAGCACCATTTTCTGCCAGACTGCTCTCTAGTTTTCCCACTAATTTTTGTCAAATTTTTTTTACCCTAATAGTGAGGATCTTTCAGTTTATCAGACACTATGCTAACGTGCTCATTTGCTTTTTTTGGCTCTACCAAGTAATCTTTTGGTAGCTTGGTATTTCACTGAATAAGTAAATTAGGTATAATTGCCATATAATTAATTGATTGAAACTTTATCAACTAGTCATCTTATGTAAGAAAAAGTCTATGTACTCTTTATCAGATTTTTTTTTTCAAAACAGGTATCGTTTTACTGTATATACACCACCACACCTAAGGTTGTTAGTTGTTTCTGTGAAGAAGTGTCACATCAGCATTTAGTTCCATAGAAATAAAACTTACTAACACAGATATGAGCACTTATTTGTCATGTTGCAGACTAGTTTGTGTCAGATGACAGCACCAGTTTTTTTTTTTGTTTTTTTTTTTCTTTTTCAAGAACATCATGGATGGACTTTTTCTATAATATACCAATGATCTTCCTAGCAAACTAGCATTCGTCAGAGCAGTATTGCCTGTGGTTTGACTAGACAGGTAGCCTTGATATAAAAATGCTACAGTTGTTTGTTTTGATTTAATTGGTTAAAAATACATTGCTGTAGATTGCATTTGTGGCCTGCAGAAATTGAAGATGAAATACAACATATAGCCTGAGTGGAATATTAACTAAAAATAATGTTTAGGGCCCAACAGAGTTTAGGGAATTTGTTATACACTAATCCATTTTGTTAACTCTTCTCTCTTCTGAAATATGCTTCAATTTATTAATGTAGGTTTTGACTTGAGAAGTACTAAGAAAGTTAAATTGTTTCTTTGAATTACTGGGCAAAAGGAGCATAAAGAGTAGGTAGAAGTTACAGACAGGAACTTTTATGGTTAGAGTTATCTAATAAATAAACTTATGTGAGGTGGTAACTTCACCATCACTGGAAATGTTTAAGCACTGATGGATGGGATGATGACTTCTCAGAGAAGTTTAAAGACCACCTTAGAATTCTTTGCACAGTACTTTGTACTTCATGGAGTACTTTCATAGATCATATCAAGTACCAGGTGAGATTATTATTGCAAATGAGGAAACAGGGATATACAGAGGTTCTGACTTGATCTTACTCATGTAGCTAATTAGTGGTATGATTAGGGACTTGAAGGCTTAGTGGATATAAAGGGCTGACTCGGAATAAGGAGAATCTAAGTTTGAATCCCTCCTCAGACACTTGTTAGCCATGTGACCATGCACATATGACTAAACCTCTGTTAGCTTCAGTTCCTCATCTGATATTTACAGCATTTGTCTCTGGTTGTTCTAAGGATCAAATGAAGTAGTATATGTAAAGTGCTTTGCACATCTTTAAAGTGTCAGATAAATGTTACCATTCATTATTCTTTAGATTCTTTTAGCCTCTTCATCTATTCCCCTTCTTACTACACTATTCTTTCTTAGTATTTGTGTAGCATTATTTTCAAATGTTTTTTATTTGATGCCTTTTTTTAAACTTTGCTGTCATTTTCCAACCCACTGTACTTCTTCCCTGAAAGATCCATCCCCTGAAACAAGGAAGTACAGTACAGCAGAAGCAGTTGACACACAATATCTGACAAGGTATTCCTATTCGATACCTATAATTTACCACCTCTCTACTGAGAGGAGGGAAGTATGTTTCATCATCAGTCTTCTGCAGTCAAGACTAGTTCTTGTTTCTGATATATTATTGGTTTCTTATAGTCATTATGTGTGTTCTTTTCTTCCTCATTTTCCTGTGGGTCAGTTCAAGTAAGAAATCATATTTATGATCTCTCATGCCTCATAATGTTCCATTAAATTCCTATACTACAAAAATTTAAGATAAAATATTTCTTTTTCTGAACCATTCCCCAACGGAGAACTTTAGATCTCTTTTTGTTACATAAAACTTAGTCAACAAACACAAACATCCCATAAAGTACACAAAACAAAAAATGATTGTATGTATGTATGACAAAAAGTTTGAGAAACATAATTTCTGGGTAATCAATCATTTCATTAATTATGGCTAGCAAATAATTAATAAAAGAATGGGTCATTTGGCCATCTCTTGTGAGCCAAAGGGTGACCTATTGAAACTTATATGTCCTTGAAAGAGTGTTCCCCAAAGATGATAATCAACCCTGATTGGTTAACAATTGAGAAGAATGAATATTATAATGAGAGGTGGACCTGTTCTAATGTGTGGCAGGGGGATGTGACTTTGATGTCACTTCTACTCCCAGACTACCCCCAGCTCCTGGCATCTAGACCCCTACCCCACCCCCAACCCTGAGTAGCACTCAGTGGGCTTCGGGAACTTGGGTCGAGTCTTAACAAGTTTGAGGAGAAAATTAATCCAATCTCATTGTCAGCTGTATTCTTCAGGGGCTGATTTGACCTAATAGAGAATTGAGGAAATAGGAAGGGAAAAAGTACTGCATCTCCCCAATAGTAAGTGGTAAGAGAGAAGTAATCATTTCTCTCATATATGAAACCATGAACTTCTGATAAGGGCATTTTATTTTAAAAGCATTAATTAAATTTAACATAGTAATGACAAAAAAATGCCTAGTTTATATACCCTTTTGAACTTTTTGTTTTCTTTTTATTTTTTAAAGTTTTAGTGATGGTTTTTCTTTCTGCTTTTTTCCCCAATCTATCACTTCCCACTAACATATCACTCCTCCTGCCCTACACCTCACCTTGTAAAAAAAAGGCATAGGCAAGTAAATGAAACTGTTGGCCACATCTGAAAACATTTTCCTCATCTTACACTTCTTCTAGTATGTTGTATGTCTACCAAGAAATCAGTCCTAAAACCCTTCACAGTTTTTTTCCTTTAAGTTATTGTCAGCATCATGTAACTTGTCCTTCTGGTTTTGCTTGTTTCACTCTGCATCAGTTCATCTAATTTTTCCCCTGAACTCTTCATTCATTTTAAATAGAATTTGCCAACTATTTGAAAACGTTTTATTGAATTGTTTTTAGAAATAAAAAGAGCTAAATTTTTCATGAGTTCATGTTAATTCAAAGATTTAGAAGAGACTTTAGATATCATTTAGTCCTTTCCCTTCTCACCTTTCCCCCTCCCCTCCATTTTAGAGATGGAAAACTAAAGACCAGTGAACAGGATGTGGCATGTGACTATCTAATGGGTCGTTTTTGGCCAAGACGGAACTAGAACCTAGGTCTCCTAGGAATATCTGAATTCTATACCTAGATTGGTCATGGAATTTGAACCCATCTATTATGAGAGCTCTAAAATGACTTTTATAATAACATATGCTATGTGCCAGTAACTATAAATGTAGATAATAAAAATCTATTGTCCTTCCACCCCTTCTGATTTTAGAGAAGTACAAGTCATAAAATTAATAAGTCAAGGGACAATAGAAGAGTCCATGCTAAAAATCAACCAACAGAAATTGAAACTAGAACAAGATATGACCACGGTAGATGAAGGTAAGTTACTAGTGTGCTTCATGAAAAATTGTTTGTTCCACGTGGCTAGCACCTTAGATAAATAAACTAGTAATAACAATTACAAAAAAGTACCTTCAGTACCATTTTCTACTTTAGTAAATTTTGTACTTTGGACTTTTTGAGTTATAAATTGAAAACTTTAAGTGAGCATTGCATAAGAACGTAGTTTAGTGATAAAAATTTTATAAAATTTTAGCATAATTCTGCTTATTGTACATCTTAACATAGTTTATAATATGTAATTAAAGATAATGTCTGTTATTTATTTAGCACTTTAAGGTTTTCAAAAACACCTTATTTGATCCTCACAACAATATTGTGAGGTAGGTGCCATTACTACCTTTCTTTTGCACATAAGGAAAGTAAGACTGAGACAAGTGAAGTGACTTGCTCATAGTCATGTAGCACGTGCATGTGTGTATCTGTGTGTTTCAGTTGAAAGGGAGAAAAACAAAAGCATAACATGGCATTCATTTGCGTTGAGAATGTTATTCTCTTTCTTCTGTCTTTCCTTGTCTAAGTCAAACATAAGCAGTCATAATCTGACAGACCTCACTTTTCAAGGGCCAGTGTGGTGCCACAGAGAGGCCTTTGCCTACTTAGGTTATTTTTCATTGTACAATGATAAAATGTTTCACTTCTGAACATTCACTTTCTTTTCCTATGTAGGTGATGAAGGAAATGTACCTGCAGATATAGCTACATTACTAAAGACTTCATTAGGTCTCTAAAAGAAGGATTTCTGATTGAGGAGAAAATACCAACTTGGTGCACCCAAGGACATTTACATTACTGAAGACCATGGGATTTATGAACATTTATAACTTTTTATAATATCCATATTGTATTTCTCATGGTATGAAAGATTTTTGCCACTAAATGAATTCTCCAAATGCTCAAACCTGAAATATATAATTGCCACAGAAACGTAGTCCTTAAGATGTTGAATAATCATATTTTACAAAGCAGTTTTCCAAATGGGGATTAGTTGGTGATTGTTTGTAACAGATCTGCTAATGCTTTAGATATGTCAGTATTTTTGTAATTATTTCTACCTCCAAATATATATAATACTGTCTTTCACTGGATAATGTGTGTAGATTTTTACATGTGCCTTATTTGACAATGCTTATGTTTTGTTTTGCCTGTCTTAACTCATTTGAAGTACTGTTTTTATATTAACTTAGTCAAATAAAACTGTATAGCTTATGTAGCTTTAGTTTTCTTACTGTTTGAAGCAGATGCTCACCATTGTCACCGAGAACTCTGACCAGAATTTCAAGGTGGTGATCTCTTACCAACATCCCCCTCTGCCTCCCCTTGTTTGCCATGGGACTGTTTTGTTTTTCTATGAGTACTAATGAAAATAATCCCCATCTTGGATTCTTTCCTAGGTGGTTGGATTATCACGCTGGATTACTTCTTTTTGTTCCTCTCCTTAGCCTCGCACTAGTTATACACATCCCTCTGGCTAGCCATGTGCATGCCTCCTTTGATTTGCTTCTCTCAGCATTTGCTGCCCTGATATTCTTGTTGCAGCTTTCTTTTGCTGTGCAGATCGTTATTTATTCCTGCCCCATGTCCATGCATCAGCAGAGCATTGATGGAATTATTCTAGGCTGGCAGAACAAATTCACTTTGGCTTCACAGCAAATTGAATGTGAACATAGATTGAGGCAGCATTAGGTACTGCACAGGAATTAAGTCTAAATCCTGGATGGAGGCAATGTGATGGATAAATCCATCATTAACTCCACGGCACTATCGAGATGTAATTCACCAGTTTCCAGGATAGTGACTCTGAAGAGATAGAGAACTCCAGTTCAGTGTGGGTAACACAGCAAAGAGTTGGAAGAACTCAAGTTGGCTTTTGGATACCATCGTCCTATGAAGTCTTTATAAAATTTTGCCTGTTGTCAGTCAAAATTGCTGTTTTTATTGTACATCTATTTCTTTGTGTAACTCGTGAGCTTCATGTGTTTTTGTTTCTATTCTGTAAATATTATTATAAATAAACTTATTTATAAATGGAAAGTGTTAAAACCTATAGGATGTTAATATTTTGCAAAGGATTGTACATTTACAAATGAAAACAAAGTTACGAAGTAATAACTTGCTATGTATGCTGAAATGATTTTGAAATTGACTGAAGCCCCTCAAAATTGTTGATAATAGGTTTGTAAAAGGCTCATAGTAGTGAGTTACATTATGGGAATTTTGGTCATATTTTGGTTTGGGTGTTTGTTTAGACTTGTTTTGTAATAGAAAGCAACAATTTTCAACTTTTTCAACTATGAGAACTTCCTTTTAACATTTAAAATGTTGTTGGCCCCCACATGATAGTGGTTCAACTCATAATGCATGTTTTGTTGGAGCTAATTAGGTCTAGCCAGTCATACTTGATGTACATATGGATTTAAGGAGGAATGGAAGGAGAGACATTGATTTAAAATATCTTAGTGTGATGTCAATTCTAAATGGAGTAAAGTTATTTAGGATCATAGTTTTTGGTCTGGAAGGGACCTTAGAAGTCATTGAGTTCAGTTCTTTTGTTTTACAGATGAGAGAACTGAGGCACAGAGAGGTGAAATTATTTGCCCAGGGATACATGTCTAGCATCACGTATGTAGTGTCAGATACAGGTTTTGAGCCCAGGCAGCCTTGGCTCTTTATGTCCAGTGCTCTGTCCACTACAACATGGAGAAGGTATTGGAAGCAAAATACTTTTTTTATTTTATACAGTATATGGCATTAATGTAAAAAAGTTCCACTAACAGAAAAATGTTACATTTACAGTTATTTTTGTAGAAGGCTTAATCTAGCATAAGCAAGAATGACTTTACATGGTTCAGGCCAGGGAAAAAAGAATAACCCCAGACCAATCACTGGTCTACATTCTGGTGTCTGGCCTCTGTCTTATCCAGTCTGCAATCACAGGAATGCTTTGAACTTTTTTTCGTAAGGTCACCAGTTTAGGATGCTTGTCCAACAAGTCATGTTTAAGGACCAAAAGTGTGGTACTGCAAATGTCCCAGTAGAAATCAGCCCAGGTTACCTAATTAAAGAAGAAAAATATTGCTTAAGGTTTTCATTTGTGTATAAACTATTAATTTAACTGAACTGTATTCAAAGGGCTAAACTTTAAATGTGGAATCATTCATCTTCATCTTGTGTCTTAGTGAAAACCAAATAATTCCTCCCCATAGTTCAGGGAGAAAATTACAAGGAAAGCCAATGTTGTGAGGAGAAGAGGAGTGAGAACTTCAGAGTGAGAAGTGACCATTACTTATTATTCTTTGGGAAACAAATGGAGATACATGTACAGAAATGAAATCCTTACCCCTCATTGGTTATAGGTCCTATTTAATCTCTAGAAGAGCCCTTAGATCATAGTCTATATATGTAATGGGACCTTGGGATCACAGGATCTAGAGCTGAGACAAACCATAGGAACTAGTCTGTTCTCTGTATTGTACAGATGAGGGAACCAAGATTCAAAGGGAAGTGACTTACCCAAGACTCCATGCCTAAAATAACCCAATCCAGAAAATGCAGTGTCCTTTCCACCAACTACTCCCTTTCCCTGCCTCTCACCAATTACTCATGTTTCTTGAACTTGCTTCCTGTTATCTTTGCTCCTTAACCAGCTAGAAGTTAGTTGATGGCAAGGTTCTCAAAGAGCCTTTAGCTATTTTTCTGTAGGCCTAAATTCCTCAGTAAAGGCATTCTTGTTCCAAGGATGGTGAGAGGGGCAGAGTAGAGGGAGCAAAATGCAAAGGAATCCATGCGTAGAGCTAAGTGGCCTCACTTTTCAGGGCGTTCATCTGCCAGGTAAGAGTTGACCCTATAAGGTCCTTTCCGGTTCTAAAATCCTGACTGAAGAGGGAACAGGAGCTACTATGGGTTATGAAAGGACAGGGGTAAGGGAGAAATGTGATGATAGTAGATAGTAGAACGATGTGAGCAGAGAGGTGTGCTGAAGAAGAGAATAGGCTTAAAAGGAAAGCAGAGCAGACATTAGGGTCATTTGTGCAAGAGTGACTAACGATGTCTGAGCCCGTACTTCCCTAGTGGTGGCTCTGGGCTTGGCTGCCTTGGGATTTAGTGGTCCCAGGTCCCAGCATCGGCAGCCCTCACGCTATGCCATATTGTGATGTTAGATTTTTTTTCTATAGCCTGACTGAAAGGATTTTCAGGACAACTCTAGTAGCAGATGGAACGAAGGGGGTGTAAACATGTGGTTTGGATTAAGTATAAGTTAAGTATATTCTGAAATATACACATTGAAAATGTTCTTAAATTGTTGTTAATGTCGAGGCAGTTGTAGGCAACAATTCTATGACTGGTCCATTACAATAGTTTTATTTGTTGAGTTCTCAATGTTGTTGGGTATGATTGTACTCTCAGTGTGAGGATTTCACTTCTGTTCATGAAAGTTTTTGGTGTATTATTTTGGCCACTTGGTTGTATCTGTCTAGGTGTTTGGTAGGTGTTGAATAATGATTTCTACTGCTTCCTTACATAATCTGCATTGATCAATAAATCTTACCTCCTCAAGGATAACCTTTGTGTAACTGGTGGGAATGATTTGGTCTTGTACCCCTCATTTCAGTACACAAATGTATATGACTATTGTGGTTGAATTCATGTTAGTTTTCCCCCATGAAAAGGGCTGTTTCAAAGGCTCCACCCAAAGCTCTTGGTTATATGCGATAAATCCGGTGGCATATACATCTAATCAGCCTTTACTATTGTTCTGTGAAGTGATTTCTGTTCATTATTCCAGAAGGATTTCTGTATGTTTTTAATCTGTTTATCTTGTGTTCTGAAAACATCAATCCAGAGCCTGTATTTCATTAATATTGTATGTATTTTTATTTGGGTACTTTCTAAATCTGTTGTCGTCCGTCTTACTGTTCCAAAAGTGTACATTAAGTATTGTGTAGGTTTTAATATTTCTAAATGTGTTCTTCCCATTGGGCTTTTTAGGCAGCTAGGTGGTACAGTGGATAGAGTGCTGGGCCTGGAGTCAGGAAGACCCAAGTTCAAATATGGCCTCAGACACTTATTAGCTGTGTGACCCTAGGCAAGTCACTTAACCTCTGATTGCCTCAGTTTCCTCAACTGTAAAATGGGGATAACAGCACCTACCTCCCAGGGTTGTTGTGAGGATCAAATATTTGTGAAGTCATATGTGTTCCTGGCACATAGTAGGCGCTATATACTTATTCCCTTCCCTTTGACTTTATAATGCCAGTAAGTCTCTTGACATAGAGCTTTGTGCTTATGTATCTTTCTTATCACCTTTGTCCATTGGTTCAATTTGACTTCAGGATTTAAGCTCAAAGCCATTAGTCTTCTTCCTTGGGCATACTTTTTTAGGGGGTGGGGGTAGGGGAAGGACTACACCTGTTATTTAATCAGTGAGGGAACTGAAGAAACTCATGTTGAGGAACTTTCTCTAGCAGTGAAGATTGGCACCTCCACTCGAGATTTGCCGAGGAAAAGTGATTTGCCCAGGCCCCCATAGCTATTATATGTCAACAGCTCTTTCTCCACTATGCCATGTTGTGCCTCTGACAACTGTGAAGATTATTAATCTCATTACCATCTTTTTCAATGAAGAGTTAATCCTAGGCCAAGTCTCTACCCTGCTATTATTCTTTTAATATTTAATGTTCGCAGACTTCCATGGGTAGGTAAGATATCTTTATTGTAACTGAATAAAAGTATTGGGATGTAAGCTCATCTTATGTAGGCTCACTGAAAACATCTTTGGAAAAATTCCAAACTCATATATTGAACTTAAATGCTTCAAAAGAGAAAAGTAAGCTGTATGTTAGAAATTCAGTTTTCATGTAAAACCCTCTCTTTATATTCTTCTGTATATATGGAAGTTGCCTTTTTATGTTTGTTAAGTTCAGAATAAAAAAGAACAAAAAAAACCAGTAGAGGACAGGAAAATGGGGGTATATACCTCATCCTTTTCCTACATGATTATGATTTCTTCCACTGGGTTTCTTTTTGCAAGTTTTTCATTCCATGTAACTTGGAGGTTATGGGCATTTTTGTATGGTGACATCTATTAAAAATGGTCTTCAATTTTTATGGATCAATGTTACATTCAAGCGATTGTGGGCAAAAGTTCTATTTGTTAAAGTTGTCTGGGTCCAGTAGTTTATTTTTTGAATTCTCAGATACTTTAAGGCCTATGTCTGTAATACGAGGGTTTGTCTTCCATTAGTTTATGAAAATTAGTGAGCTAATGTATAATTCTAGTTGCCAGGTCATGTCTTCCTATGTATTCAGTAGGAGCTAAATTTTTGCATCCTGAAGTGTTGGGTTGCAGTTCCTATTTCCTGGCATCATGTGAAGTGACTAACAAATCCATCTGTAATTTCTAGTGGCAATGAACTGGTCTGGAATTGCTAGCATAAACACCTGTTTTTATGAACAAATCTGCATGCCTTGGCCATAGGTTTGATGCTTCTTTTACTGACATATTTTGGGTTGGGTTTTATGAGAATGGTGATCATGGAAGGCCTTCTGATTTCACTGTTAGGTCTTAGCCATTTTAAATCGGCATAGGAATTACTAGCAAAGCACTTGACTAGCTTCTCTTCAGGTGGAAGCGTGATATCCTAGCTTTTTGAAGAGCAAGCATTACATATCTGCTCCCAAAAGATAACACCAGAGACCTGTATATATCTTGTTTGTACAGATTTTTTTTTTGTATTTTGTCTCTTCCCCTGCGTCTCTTCCCCCTAACTCCCATTAGACTGTGAGCTCTTTGAGAGCAGGGACTGGGTTTTTTGGGCTTTCTTTGTATTCCCCTCGCTTAGCACAGTGCCTGGCAATTACTAGGCATTTAATAAATGCTTGTTGACTTGACTTCTCAAAAATAGGCCAGTTATGTGTTTATGCACTTTATACAAAACATTCTTGGCTTAGTTTCTTTTTTTCGTTTGTTTTAAAGATTATTAACACTTGAAAGGAATATGTTGAGTGAGAAAAATGTGCCAAAAATTTCCCAGGTCAGTTCAACAATTACTGGAAAAGGCTGAGAGTATCATAACATCTATTCTTTCTTTGTTGGTTATTGTAAAGACTGGCTCTGTTCCACATTCATGGCTTATATGTGCACACATAAAATAGACCCAAATACAAAGGGAACTTAAGTATTTGGTATCCACGTAGAAAATTGTCTCTTTAAAACATGACATCAACAAAATACTTTTTAAAGAATGTATAAAATATGGCATCACAGAGACAGTTAAAATCCAGTATTGTTCTTCTGAGCCTTAAACTCCATTATCTCTCTTAAATAGAATTGAGAATGGCTTCCAAATTATTATTATATAAATTTACATTAAATTATAAAATTTTATATAAATTTACATAAAATATCACTTGATGTGGATAACATCAAGTTATAATGGCTCCACCAAAAAACACAAGCTTCTTGTGGAATCTCCGCAGTAGTAATTACTATGTTTACAAAGCACTTTTAAGATTTTCAAAGCACTTGAAATGTTATTTCATTTGATCTGAGCAAAACCTTGTGTGGTATCCCCATTTTACAGATGAAGAAACAATTTGACAAATTAAGTGAGTTGCCCAGGGTTAAGTTATGTAGCTAGTAACTGAAGCAGGATTTGAATTCAGCCCTTCCTGACCCCAATTCTAGTCTTCTATGCACTATCTTCTCTGCCTCTATATCAGACTACCAATTATATGAAAATGTCATTTGGATTTTTCTAAGAATAAAGTTCTCAGGACAGCTAGGTGGCGCAGTGAGTAGAGCACCGGCTGTGGAGTCAGGAGGACCTGAGTTCAAATCTGACCTCAGATACTTCACAGGTGTGCTAGTTGTGTGACCTTGGGCAAGTCACTTAACCCCAATTGCCCTGCCAAAAAGCAAAAAATAAATAGAGTTCTCTATGTCAAGAAAAGGTAGAGACTCTTCAAGCTGGAATCCATAAGTTAATTGGACTATTGGATGAAGATGACAATTACAAGTATCTTGTTATCCTACAAGCAAGATACAGGGTATACCAGAAAGCTCAGGCTGTGTATGCCAAGAGACTTTCTAGCCTCCAGAAATGAAAGCTCTATTGGAAGGACAGAGTTAGAGCTGTTGATACACATGCAATACATTGTACATTTTAAGTCCTATAGAATGGACCAAGACCAATTCATAATTTTCCAACTTTAAAGGAGTGGAGATACATCTTTTTTGAGAGGCCAAGTTTGAATATCATAATTTTACAACATTAAGTCTTGATGGGTTTGTTGATGCTGTCCTTTCTATTTACATCATTGTAGTCCTTGTGTATATAGTTTTCCTGGCTCTGTTTACTTCACTTTGTTTCAGTTCATATAAATCCTCCCATGACTCACAGTATTCATTGTAGTCATCGCTTCTTTCAGCATGGTAATATTCCATTATGTTTGTGGACCATAGTTTGTTTAGCCATTGTCCAATTAATGAGTATCTTCTTTGATTCCAATCCTTTGCCATCACAAAAAATGTTGCTATCAATGTTTTGAGTATATGTGGTCCCTTGGTTTTTATCATCAGCCCTTCTCTTTTTTTGGTGGAGTTTAAAGGGGAACAATCCAAAGACAAGCTAGTCATCTGCTGTTCTTATATGTTTAATGTTTTGCAGACATTGTCCAGCAGGATAACATGACTTCTGTGTCACTGATAAAAGTATATTGGACTTTTAAAGCTCATCTTCTGAAGACTTAACTGAAAGTAGTTTCAGGATAATTTTAGTAAAAATAAAATAATAGAAAATTAAGTTCACTATTATTAATAGCAAACAATACTAAGCCAATTAATTTTAAAAGCCTTGCTACATACGCAGTAGCATTCTCATGACCCACTTCCATGTTTTATCTAATATGAAGCCTCCATAGTCAGTACTGGAAGGTAGGAATACTCATGTGACTGAACAAGTTAGTTTCATTCTCAATCTCATCTGTAAAATGAGGATATTAAGATCACAGGATTGTGATGAAGACGAAATGAGGTAATAAGTAATAATAAAGTGCTTTGTAAATCTTGGAGCATTATCTAAATATTACTTATTACCATTATGTTGGCCCATTAAGCCACAGTTGATATGTGCATTCAGTAAGAGACAAGAGTTACACGGAAGTACAGTAGAGGGACCCCTTATTCCAGAGTCAGAACACTAAGGTTCAAATCATGACTTGGGCTACTTCCTATGTATTTCACCTTGGGCAAGTACTTTGCCCCAGTTTTCTCATCTTCAAAAACAGGCATCGGGATCCTTAGCCAATATATCTTATAGGAGTTGCCAAAGCTTAAAGAAGCATATGAGCTGCTGTTCTTATACATCTGAAGGTTCTATGATTCCTTAGCATAGAGAGCTCCTTCAGTGGGAGCTACAACTTTTTAGTAGTTAAGTCCTGGGGAATTGCCCAAGGCCCATAGTGGTTGAATGGCTTGTCCAGGACACCATAGCTAGTAAATGTGAGTTGGGATTTGTATCCAAACTTTACTTGTTTACTCCACCTCTAACAATCTAGCCAAGGTCAGGCTGCCTATTAATATAATTATTGTTACTATTATTATAGTTAACAATAATAATAAAATTTACCTTAAAAACATGACCACATTGATATTTTAAATTAAACTACTTACAGAGTTGCCAACAAACCAGTCTCTCTTCCCTAAATAAAGGTCTAAATCTTGTAGTAAACCAGGAGCATCATTTGTGAGCAGCTCATTAAACACCTGATCCTAGGAGAAGGAAGAAAAATACTATTATTAGGGTTTAGGCCAATCTATAACTGAACAAAAATTTTATCTACATCAACTCCTCCAATTGGTCATTCAGACTTTAGATGTTTGTATGTACCCCTTATCTCCCAAAGGACAGTTCATTCTACTTTTGATAGCACTATTAAATCTAGGCTAAATCTAGCTAGTTGCAAGTCTGCCTATTTCCACCCTAGCTCTGTTCTCTGGGGCCAAGCAGAAACCTTTCACATTAGAGCCTTGTTTGTAGCTTGGTTTTTAGTCCTCTCACCATCAGGTTTAGCCTTTGGGCATGTTCCAATGTAGAGCTTCAAACAGAAGTCCAGATGTGGTCTGATTAGGGTGGAATATGATGACCTGGCACCTCCTTTTGAGACACAACATTTCTATGGCTACACCTGAAGATCTTAGTAAGACTAGGAAATTTGAAGAGGTTACCATATCAATCTGTCAACTCATATTGAACTTGTAGCTCATCAAAACCCAAAGCTTTTTCCATGCTAACATGCTACATAACCTTTTTACCCCACCCCCAAACAATACCAGCCACAAGAACCTCCATATTTCTCCCTTACTTGCTTTCTGGGCTTGGGCTGCTGAGTCACAAGGTCTCATGGCCACAAAGTCCCTCTCCTGGGCCTCTTTCCCTCCAGGAGAGGGATGTAGTGACCTGGAAACATGGGCTGAGTATATAGCCCACTCCATTTTGGAAGCACAGGAGATCCAGTGGCAAAGAAAGCAGTGGTTCTACTGCCACTCCATTCCCTCCCTCAACCCCATAGTAAAATCCGTATTAGCACTCTTTAGTGACGCCTAAAAAGTTATTAAAGGTACTCTGCCCCTTTTCTCCATTGTGCCTCTAGAACCCTTTTCTATTATGGAGTCTACTAGATTTTAAAGGACTTTAGTTCAAGTCTTGACTCTACCAGTTGTTAGGTGTGTGATCATAGGCAATTTACCTCCTTGGGCTTCGGTCTCCTCATCAGAGAAATAAGGAGATGGAACTAGATGAACCCTAAGTTCTCTTCCAGCTCCAAATCCATGGCCTCATATTCTTCCCATCTTTTTGGTGCTCACTGAAACCTGACTTTCTGTAGAAAACACTAACACACCCCTTGACCAACGGCTCCTTTTATATGCCTGATACAGTGTCCGAAGGAGGAGTTGGCACCTGCTGCCTTCTTCTTCTCCATGAGTCTGTCAGACCCTCTGACAGTTTCTCTCTCTCTCTCTTTTTTTTTTTTAACAAATTCTTGTTGCTGTTGTCTATGGACCACTCTAACCTACTCAGTAAATTCATATCAGGCACATGGTCTTTTTTCTCTACCTCAACCCCTAGCCTCCTTCAGACACTCCCGATTCCCAATGCCTATTCTTTCTCAAGACCTATCACCATTGTCTTCAGAGTTTCTGAATCATGAACTGATGTGAACCAAAACTTTTAAACATTGTACATGTATACTTGCACCATGGTGTGAACCTGTGCATGTGTGTCATTGCACACACACATATACACACACACAAACACACACAGACTTTATCCCTATCCTGCCCCTCCCTGGATTTGCCCCAGGTGTTGGAATACCTAGTTACAGCTCTGATAAGATCTAAAAATAAAAAGGATGTAGGATGCTTTCTTGTGCTGGGAATGAATCTGAGAAGTGACTCAACCATTCCTGGCCTAAAGCTGGGAACAAGAAGCTTTCCAGATATTCCTTTTTCTGCATGGGATTTGGGTGAAGTACTGTATGAGGTTCCATGGCATAGTGAATAGAAGTCTGACTGAAGAATCAGGAAGACCAGGGTTAAGGCTCATTTCTTAAGTGTAAGCCAACTTCTCTCAAGGTGCCAGACTATTCCCTAAAATGATAAATTACTGGGAGAAGGAATTCCTTCCATCCTCTGGTCCCCAAGTTGAAGGATAAAAAAGAGGTTGATAAGAAAAATATATGTATATAATATAATAAAATTCAACACAATAAAACACAATCAACAAAAATCCCTTATAAATCCAAATAGATTTGATTTTTATATTATGTATGACAAACTTCTCATTAAGATAGAGGAAATCCCTTTGTGGATATTGAGAATAGACTCAGTCTAATGATATTTAGCAAGAATCTAGGCGACTAGGCATCTTTAAGGTCCCCTCCACCTCTGGAATTCTGGGATTCTGGGCAGGGGACTATGTCTGAATTAATTTTAAGTCTCACTATTTAAAATTGTATCATAAAGGTCATTATCTTTGCTTATCCATTCACTTTTTCACCATTAAATTTTTGCATTTAGTAGAGCAGTAAAATGAATACTCTGACAAACCCATAGCACCTTGTTTATTAACTGTCTTCATATACTACTTTGTGATATTATATGATCTCTTAAAGTACAGACTTTTCAGGTTAATGAGATGAGGACTGTCACCTAGTGAAATAATTTGTAATAGTACTCTCTTTAATTGCTTTGAGGGATGGCAGAAGAGGGAGAGATTTCATGTATTTGTCTAAAAGTATCACATTGCTAGAGCTGTGTTCTGCTGTCCAGCCAAACTGGCCTTGTCATTGCTCAGATTCCATCTCCCATCTCCATACTTTTGCACAGGTTGTCTCATACCAAGGGTAGGGAATCTGTGGCCTTGAGGCCACATGTGGCCCTCTAGGTGCACAAGTGTGGCTTTCTGACTAAATCCAAACTTCACAGAACAAATCCCCTTAATAAAAGGATATGTTCTGTAAAACTTGGACTCAAAAGGACCTAAAAGGTCACATATGGCCTCAAAGTCGCAGGTTCCCCACCCCTGTCCTATACCCAGGAGAAACTCTTGCCTTACCTCTCCTGCTTAGGATCCCTAGGTCTCCTGAAAGCTCAATTCAAGCACCACTGTCTCCTACATGAAGCCTTTTCTGATTCCTCTCAGTCACTGTGTATGTTTATGCATACATATAATGTATATATATACATATATAGTATACACACATATATATGTGCACACCTGTACACAGTGTATGCCTGTTATGTGTATATATATGCATTATATATGTGTGTACATATTATAATATTCTTATATGTATTATATATTATATTCTTATATATAGTCATATTCTCTTACACAGAATGCATATATTCTTTGAAAAAAGAGAAATAATTCATTTTGGTCTTCATATCCTCAATGCCTGGTGTGTAGCAGGTACCTGATAAATGCCTGTTAATTGATTGATTGAATGGATGGGTGGGTGGGTGGATGTTAGAGCTGGAAGTCAGTCATGTAGTACATATAATCCTCTCAGCTTAGAGAGGTCACTGAGTCCCAGAGAAGGGAAGTAAAGTTTCAAAAGAAGTTTAACAATCTGCCAAATTGTTACAAGGGCCATTTGACCTTAAGAAAGTATTTCAGTTTTTGCTTTTTTTCTTTAAAAATTAGGAATGAAACTTTGCATCCATTTTTTGGCTTATGAAATCTTATTAGGAAAGATACTGGGCCACCTGGAATCTAATATCTGAAATTCATATATGGTAGTTTCAGGAACCTACTATAAGGGAGATATTTTCATAATCTATTTGAATGTAGCACTTTTTTATGTCAGCCCTTTTAAAAACATGAAGGCAATGAACTGTGAGTTGATTAACTAGTAACTTTTTTACACTGATGAAATTCAGTAGGAAAGTTTGTTGGAACCATAAGGTGGCAGCAGTGTAACCCATAATAGAAAAAAAGAAATGGTAGAGATCAAAAGATTTTTTCTTTTTATTTTTTGCATGAGTAAGAGTTACACACTATTAATACTCGAAATAGACATGGGCGATGTAGTCATCAATAGGCTAGGCTGAAGTCATCCTGGGTCCCCAGAAACTTGGGGATAAAAGACAGAGCTTGAGAAAAATAAATGGAAATTAACAGCCTACAAAGTTAGTGAAGCCCTTCCCTTTTCTTCCCCAGACTCTCGGCAATAATCAGAACTAATAGCTTCTGAGTACTTCTATTAATTCTATTCCTAGAATATTAGAGCTGGAAGAAAAGTAGACAATACAGTATCCAGATCATGCAAAAATAGCAATAGAAAACTATGTGAGAACAGTTATTATTTCTGCTGTGTCTTTATGAGCACAGTGCCTGGTACAGAGTGGGTGCTTAATCATTGCTTGTTGATTGATTTTTAGTATATTGGTAGAAAGACCTATCAGCAATATTTTCCAACATTTATCTGCATTTTTAATGTGATTAATGCAATAAGCTTGGTTTGTATTATTTACTGGCAGCTCATGCTCCTGAGGTAGGTATTACAGTAAGAACATTACGACCTGATAAAGGAGTAGGATCATTTAACCTTCAGCTGCAATTCATCTCTTTCATACACTAATATGGCTTTGGATGTGTATTTTATTTCCTTACTGGTGCTTTTGTTGACCGTTGTGTTTATTTACCTTTTCTGTGTTTTTGTCATCTAAGGTGCTTGAGAACAGATAATCTGCCTCTATCTGAATGGTTTCCACTGCCCCACCCTCCATAGGAATATTTCAAATGCCTGTCTTTTATGAAATATCCATCTTTTTGCAGATGTCTCACCTTGGGTTACATCTCGAGTTCCATTGTTCTTTGGAATATATTATTCTCCTCCTTTCTGAGGTTTCTGGTGAATGCACAACAGTCTGGTTTTACTTGAATTTCCTTATGGTTGAAGGTCTTTTTCTTGTTCGTTTGTAGAATTTGCTGTCATTTGAATCGTTGAATTTAACCAATGTGTCTTGACATTGTCATATGGGGATTTTCTTTTTTTCTGGAGGTGACCTGTGAATTCTTTTGATTGGTACTTTGTTTTTTATATTCAGAAGTTCTGGGCAATTTTCTTATATTACTACTTGCATTGTGGTTTATTTTTTACTTGTCATGTTGTTCTGGGAGGCCTATGATCCTTAAGTTGTCTCTACTCATGATGTCTTCAAAATCATATGTATTTGCTTGTTACATGATCTTGTGTTCTTTCTTCTTCCAGGTTGCTGCTAACTTCTATGTATTTGCATTGCCAATCAATTAGTTCTCTACTTTTATTTCTTTGGTAGGGTTCAGTCACTAAATTTTCAAGTATTTCTGTTCTGCCAATTATTTCTGCTCCGTAGGCCATAAATTCTGCTTCTATGATTCTGATTTCTCTCTTAAAATGAAGAGGTTTTTGTAAATGATGATGATTGTAAGGAACTATATGTTTCTAGGGGTGACCGCCGCGGCCCCAAAATACCTACACACCGGGTCCTGCCGAAAGAATTCGACTCAAGCCTTCTCAGCCAAGGGAAAAGAGAAAGTTTATTAGGGATTCACCATAATGGGCTGTCTTAAGAAATCCCCCCCTTTGTGATGCCTGTTTCCACAAACGGGCCAGATTCAACCTACTGAATTAGATTGAATCTGAGCACCTTCATGGAGGCAAGATGGAGATTATATACACAAAGATTGTAGGAGGGATTGAGGGGTGGTCTGGGGTGACTAGAGGAGGGGTTTAGGGAGGGTCTTGAGGGGAAGTCTAAGGAAGACCAGGTGAGGTCAAAGTCCAGGAACCAAGAGAATAGAATTAAGGACAGGAAGTTCCTGAAGGAATATCAAAGGTTGGGAAGTAACTGAAGGCATGCATATCTAAAGTAACAATAGAGGGAGAGATCTGGGCCCAATGACAATGTGAGGCTTGTGGCCTTAGGGGAAGGCCAGATCCAGCCTGAAGACTCAGGGACAGCTCAAGGGGGCTCCCAGAGACCGCACTCCAGACACAAGGGGGTTCCTAGATACTGTGCCCTCATCAGAACTACTTGGAAACATCCTGGTGTCATTCCGTTCTCTTGGGAATCCATAGTGTCCTTACTTCATGAGGTATTGATTTATTTTCCTTTGTCTGGAAATATTTATTCAGAAAAGCTTGAACTTTTTAAAATGCTTTAGAAGACATCTTCCTTTCTATTTTATATCTTCCCATTGATTTAACTGCTTGAGTTCCAGGTTTTTGCAGTATCTCTCAAAGCTGTCTCACATTGCTGGAGCCTCAGCTTCTGCCTCAAGGCACTGCTGAGGGGACAGAACTAGTCCCAGCTGTATGCCAGGATTTCTCCTACTTTCCTGGTGTAGCCCCACACACCCTTGGTCAGATGCCCCAGTTTCCTCTGTTCCTATTCATCTACCTCCTTTGAAAGTGGGAGGGAGAGGGAAAACTTGTTGCAACAGAATTGTGGGCTGAGATTAGGAACAGGGTGTGCTGGCAGAGACAAACAGTAGCAAGGAAGGAAATTGCTGAGTGGATCCCAGAGAACAAGCCTTTGGGTCACATGTCTGCCATTCCAGAGTTGATGGAGGAGGAAGTATCAAATGAGTGTCTTAGAATTAATCTTTTCTGGTATTAATTCATCAAGTTGTTAATGCATTCGATTTCTTGTTGGCTTGGCCTATGGAGACAGTTGTAATTACTTTGCTTCTTGTGCATATTTCTTATTTTGAGTAGTTTTGAGGGTTCAGGAGGGTAAGAGAAAAATGTATAGTCCTCCTTCTTATTAATCACATTGCCCTCCTTCCTGGCTATACATTTAAAAAATTTTTATCTTTAACATTTTATCTCTTCTCCAATTACATGAAAAACAGTTTTTAACATTTTTTTTGAAGTTTTGAGTTCCAAATTCTATCCCTCCCTTCCCCCCATTCCCTGAGATGGTAAGCAATCTGATATAGGTTACACCTGTGCAATCATGTAAAACATTTCCATATTGGTCATTTTAGGGAAGAAAATAAAATGAAAGAGAGAAAGAAAGTGAAAAATAGTATGCTTCAGTCTATATTCAGGCAATATTAGTTCTTTCTCTAGAGGTGGATAGCATTTTTCATCCTGAGTCCCTTTATGATTGTCTTGGATTATTGTATTGCTGAGAATAGCTAAGTCATTCACGGTTGTTCGTTATACAATATTGTTGTTACTTTGTACAATGTTCTCCTGGTTCTGCTCTCTTCACTTTGTATCAGTTCATGTAACTCTTTCCAGGTTTTTCTGAAATCATCTTGCTTGTTATTTCTTACAGCACAGTAGTATTCCATTACACTCATATCCCACAATTTGTTCAGCCCTTCCCTAATTGATGGGCATTCCTTCAATTTCCAGTTCTTACTGACTATGCATTTCAAGTAATAAATGTTTCTCTTCTTCACCTGTTATGACTATCTCTCTGAGAATGATGTCTTTGGAAGGTTTAGGGATAAAAAAGAGCTAACAATGGCTAATTAATATGTCAAAGTTAAAAAGACTAAAGTCCAGTTGAACATCAAAGTATGACAAAAAGTAATTACCTTCAGAAGTCACTTGAGAGACAGTGGGACATAGTGGGCAGAGGGTCAGGCTCTGCACCAGTAAGACCTGGGGTCATGTTCCACATACAGGCTGTGTGACCATTTGCAAGGCACATAAGCTAAGTGCTCTTCAGCTCTCAGGGAAGGTGACTATCTCCATTTATAGTTTCCTTACTCAGTACTTCCCTATACTAATGAAATCACGAGTACAATCCCTACTTCCTAGCCAGAACCTATTCAACCCCTTTGCTCTTACTAGACTGCAACTACTTCCCTCTTCTAGACTGTTACCTCTTAGAGGGCAGAGATGAGTCTTATTTAAACTTTGTAATAGCCCCATAATCTAGTGTGGTTCAGCATGCAACATATGATTAATATAGGCTTGTTGTGTTGCTAGAATGTATTGATCTAAATTCTTTCCCCTTCTCTTCCTTTCAGCATAGATGAATGAAAAGAACAATGGATTTGGGGTCAGAAAACCTGGGTTCAAATCCCAACCTGTGCTATATTGGGCAAGTAGTTTAATCTATCAAAGCCTTAGTTTCTTCACCTATAAAAAGAAGTTGGATTTGATGATTCCTAATGTCCCTTCTACCCTTCTATGAGTTAGTATTAAACAAATAGATGCTGCAGCAAATAATGAAGGCCACAAAACTGAAGACAGATCAACTATGTTATCATCACTGATTCCCTATCCCACTCCCCACAGAAGCTCTTCCAAACCTATTCTCTCCTCAAGCTTCCCATACCTTTTTTACAAGCTGAGGACTTCACCTCTTGCTTACTGGGGAAACTGAGCTCCCACTTCTCCAACTTCCCATGAACTCCCACTTTTTCCCTTCTTTTGACATAATCTCCCACTAGCTATTTTTCTTTGGTCTCTGGTAATGAGGTGGTCCTTACTCTTGCCAAAACCATCTCCTCTTTACATAAACTCTCAATTCTTCTTTCTCCCTCAGTAGATTACCTCTTCTCTCTCTCTCTCTCTCTCTCTCTCTCTCTCTCTCTCTCTCTCTCTCTCTCTCTCTCTCCCCCCCTTTCTCTCTCTCCCTCCATCCCTCCCGTTCTCATATTCAATTTCTCTCTACATATTAGTTTTTATTCCTTCCTTACAAACTTTCACTAGATTCTACAATTTCTTCAAGCTATCATTCCACATCTCTTCCTTTCTCAGCTAAACTCCTAGAAAAAGCCATCTACACAAGATACCTCCACTTCCTCTCTTCCCACTCATTCAACCCTTTGAAATATGGCTTCTGACTGCGTCACTCAACTGAAATGACTCTCTTTAAAGCCAGTCCGTGTCCTTCTTGACCTTGCTGCAGACTTTGACATTGTCAAGCGTCTTCTTCTTTTTGATGCTCTCTTCTCTGTGGGTTTTAATCACATTGCCCTCTTATGGTTCTCGTACCACCTGGCTGCTCCTCTTCAATACCCTTTGCTGGGTCTTCATCCAGATCCTGACCACTCCCCATATGTATCCTATGCAGCTCTTTCTTAGGTCCTTTTATTTTATTTTCTTCCTTTATACCATTCACTAGGGGTAGCTAAGTGGCACAGTGGATAGAGCTCTGGTCTTGGAATTGGGAAAACTCATCTTCATGAGTTCAAATCTGGACTCATAGACTTACTAGTTATGTGATCCTGGGCAAGTCACTTAACCCAGTTTGCCTCAGTTCCTCATCTGTAAAATGAACTGGAGAAAGGAATGGCAAACCACTCCAGTATCTTTGCCAAGAAAACCTCAAATCAAATCATGAAGAGTTGGGCACCACATTATGTCATTTGGTGATCTCACCAGCTGCCATGGATTCAGTTATCAGATCTATGAAAATGCTTCTCAAACCTATTCATTCAATCTTAATGTCTTTGCTGACCTCTTGGATTTTCAACTCTTAAGTCTTATTATTAGAAACTTGAAGAGACTACACAAAGCTACTGGAATGTTGTTTCATGACTATTGCTAAAAAAAAATAAATGGATCACCACCTTGGACACGTGTGTGTGTGTGTGTGTGTGTGTGTATGAGTGTGTGCACGTGTGCGCGCAAATGTATGCATGTGCATGTCTACACACACACACACATACACACACACAGGGTTGGACAGCAACATTGCCAAACCCAAAGCCCATTGTTGAGTCTATGTGTCTTCTGTAAAAACAACTTCAAAAACTGTGGCTTCCAAAAGTATATGTAGGAAGTATGACAGGAACGAATGGCTGATCAGAGAGATCAGCAGTGCAGTCTGAAAGGGAAAAAAAATTCTTTTATGAAGTCTCACAATGAATGCTCACAATACCTGTTATGTAGGGAAAGAAGTCAATTGAAGGGAGGGGAAAAGAAAGAAAGGTGATGACCAGTGCACACCCTAATGTTGCTTCAGACATAACTCCATGCAGTTGGCCTAAGGGTAGCTTCACTCTTTTTTTTTTTTTGGAGGCGGGAAGGCAAAGCAGCTGGGGTTAAGTGACTTGCCCAAGGTCACACAGCTATAAGTGTCAAGTGTCTGAGGCTGGATTTGAACTCAGGTCCTCCTGAGTCCAGGGCCAGTGCTCTATTCACTGTGCTATCTAGCTGCCCCTAGCTTTACTCTTAATGAAGAAGTTCCTCAAGATCTTTCCTCCACCAATATTCTGCTCTGCACTGCCTAAAATCTTTTTAACAGGAGACAAAAATTGTCATTCTACATTTATAAAGAAGAGGCTTAAAACATAGGTGTCCTCCTGAGAGAATTTATACATCACTTTGAACTTCCTGTAGACAAAGAGCACCAGATAGCAGAATCTTTCTTATTCTGGTGGGGGGATCTGTCAGCAAATAGAAGAGTATTGCCTCTAAAGGGTGCCTAGGGAAGAAGAGACCAGGAGAAGGAGACACCAAAGAGGCTACCCAAGGCCAACCCTGGCCCACTTATGTCTGGATAAAAAATTGTTTGCTTTGCATGTTCACTCTGTGACACATTTTGTGGGAACTGTCCACCTGAGCAGAATGAAAACTTGTCGAAAAGAAAATAGGAAGCCCAGATCCCCACTGATGCAACAGAGTTTTCCTATCCCAACCGCCAAATCAAGAGAAGGTGGTACCCTGTATTCTACAATGGGAAAATGGGAAAATACACTGGATGCAATAAGCTCGAGCCATAACTCTAAACCAGCATGTCAGGTAGATGACTCTCAATGCTTGTGAAGAATGCAAAATATGGGGAATATTTACAACAATTGGGAATTGATGGCCTTTGAATAAATTTCATTGCATCATTTGTTATGTAACTGAAGATAGGAACGGCATGGTGCATGTGTGGGACACCTAGGATTTGTGGGTAGCACCCGGTGTGTGAGTGGGGTGAGTGGTGGGCAAGAGGAGAAGCAATGTGATGGATTGATGAGAGCCTAGAGAACAATAGTCATTTCACCTCTTTCTGGGGCCTATTTTCTTCATGTATAAAATGAGGGAGTTAGGTAGTCTAGCAGATTCCCCAGGTCTCTTCCTGCTCCAAGTTATTTTGATAACTTAAGTTGCTTAACTTTCACATGTTCACATATGACTTAGACTATCATATGAACATAATATCTTAAAATTTTCATTTATATATGTCATAAAACATACCTGTATACATACATATATAATGCATATATATATATAAATACATAGCTATCTGTATATGTATGATGTGTTGCATAGGTGTGTACTCAGACCAGTGATTCCATTAGGTTAGAGAATTCCCAGTGACTTGCCCAGGGCTATTCAGCCGATATGTGTCAGAGGTGAAATCTGGACCCTCTGAATCAGAGGCTAGCCTTCTATCTACTATACCATGCTCCCTATACATAGTGATTATTTTTGCGTGTAATTCATGACATTACTTTGATTTCCTGTTTTTTCTCCGCCCAAGGAAACCTTGACATGAAGTCATCCAGCGTATCTATGATGGCGTCAACTTGACATTGTTCCAACTCTGTCTTCCCCGCCAGACCTATAAAACAGAGAAAGCTTGCTACAGCTCCAGAAAATCAATTGCTATAATTTATTCTTTTGGGGAAAGGGATACATTGAATATTTACAAAGTTTTTCAATGGTGCCTCTGCCTGGATTCCAGGGGTTTAATATAATTTGCATGTGTGTGGGAGGGAGCAAGGAGTGATCTTTAAAAGAAAATTTTCCGTACTCTTCGTTGGGGAAAATAAAGCAAACTGTCATTGCTAGTCCTAAAAGCTTTTGACATCGAGGCTAATTTAGCGTGAATCAGTAGTTAGAATATCTCTCTAGAGTGTGCCTATTTTTTAGAACAGGGATTCTTTACCTAGGCATCCTTGGATAGATTTCAGGGAGTCTGTGAACTTGGATGGGGAAAAAATGCACATCATTTTACTAACCTTTGGTTTCCTTTGCAAACCTATATATTTTATTTTCTGCATGCAAATACATTATTCTGAGAATGGCTCCATTGGTTTCACCAGCCTGCCAATGGGGTACATTATACAAAATAAAACAGTTAAGTTCCCTTGACTTAGAGTATCAATAGCAACCATTTGGCCATGGCTGAAATCCAAACATTCCATGCTCAGTGTTGGTCCCAGCGACTGCTCTCTGGAGGTATGATCTTCAGTCTTTATCTTTGATTTTCCTGCAGAAGTGCTCTGGCACATTGCTTGGGAACCATTCCCCTTTTACATGAATCAATCAATACATTGCCAGGCTCTTTAGCTTCACTTAACACTTTGACCCAGGGGTGAAGTTTGGATTCAGTCAAGGGGCCACACTTGAGGACCTACAGGGTCATACATGACCTCAAGGCCACAAGTTCCCCACCCCTGCTTTGACCACTACTCCCCAGAATGTGCATTCCCATCTCCTGCTAACTAACCTCTTACTCAGCCTTAGAAAAAATACTTTAAACTACTTATCCTTGAATCATTCCCCTCCTTCTATGGGATCCCATTTTCTTATACTTTTCCTTCTCCTTCAGATTATTCTATTTCTTTCAATCATTCTCCCCCAGTCACTGAATCATTGTCCTCATCTTTCTTCAATTCCTCAAATCTTTCTAAATATCTCCTCCCTAAATTCAGTTTCTTAGTCTTCTTTACAAATCCCAAACCCTTTGAGTCACACTCACAGATTTGTCTCTTATTTATTTCAAATACTTCTTTTTCCTTTCCCCTCTCTGTTAGAGGCTGGGAATAGAATGATCATTACTGCTTCCCTGTTCTGGTGACTCACACAGGCTTAAATGATACTGCCAGAAAAGACCTAGAAAGCATTACTGACATAAAATTGTGAACAGGAAACCAAAGACTTTAGGGGAACTGATAGTATTTTATTTAATGTTGCCCATTAAGCACAAGGGATTCAGGAAATAAAGGCAGATTTTTTTTTTTTTTGAAATAAACTAAGAAGCTGGTGTATGAAAATGAGGTTTTGATTTCTACACCAATGCTTAAAATATAGGAATTACAGGTTCCTGACCAGGGACCTAACAAGGACTAGTAAGAATCTATTTGCTTACAATATTGCAAATCTATTTTTTTTTAAAGAAAAGGCTTTGAACTAAAATGTAAAGGAAAGGGAAAAAACTGTTGAAACATATCCACTAATCTACATATGACAGAGAAAAGCTACCATAATGGATGAAGAATGGCAGTTGAGACTTCCACGTATTCAAAGGAGACAGAATCCAAAAAAAGGACTAAAAACAATAAAAACCGTAGGACTTAAACGACTATACACAATGTACAAAATATGGCTACCAGCACATGAAAGACACTTTCTGCTCTTGGGGATTTTTTTTGGTGGGGTGAGGCAATCAGGGTTAAGTGACTTGCCCAGGTTCACACAACTAACAGACTCCAGGACTAATGCTCTATCCACTGTACCACCTGGCTGCCCCTACTTGGGGAATTTTTATGAACAAGTAGCAGAATGCAATTAATATTTGGATCAAGAGACTATAAGATCTTTAAAAGCAGTTACTTTATTTACCTCTGTAATCTCCACTGTCCCTAGCACAGTATTACATTTGTAGGTTCTCAGTATATATTCTTCCAATAAATAGACTTTGGTATTCTTATTCAATACAGGACCTAAATGCTAGTGCTTTTTATTGCCCAGCCAAAACAAAATGCCTATAATAGCAAAAATCTTAAATGCATTACCTGCTTCTCTGGCCAAAAACCTTCCTATGGCAAGACTTTGGTGAAGGGGAACTCCATCAACTTCTAAAATTGGAATTTTCCCAAATGGAACAGCTTTAAATAAAATAAAATAAATCAATAGTTAATGTACAAAGTGAAAGTACAATGCAACTTTTTTTCAGATGAGTCATGGAGATTTTTTCAATATAAGTCAGTAGCGATGAACTCTTTAGCAAAAGGTATGAGGGAAAGCTCAGAAGTTTTTAGATCTGATCCCAAAGCTTCACTTTCATGATGGCACCACATGTGCCAGGAAAATGACTAGGTCCCATTCTTGCAGCTCTTACTACCTCTTAAGCCAGCCTGGTATCAACTAAATGAATAAACATTTATTAAGTACCTATTTTTTGCCAGGCAGTATGCTATAGGACTGGGTTTACTAAGATAAAAATGAAATAGTTCCATGCCCTCAATGAGCTTATAGTCTGCTATGTATTGAGAATGGCAGCCAGGAAAGGCAATCACAGGAATTATGAGTAGGACCAAAGAGCATCAGGTTTTCATGCCCTTTCCAGTACCAATGGTAATATTGCTTTGATTATCAGTGAGCCACCAAGAGTAGTTGTCCGTTTGTAGTGGTTGTAAACGTGCTTGTCCATTTGCTTAGATACACCATATCAGGTAACGGTTTTTAATTTCAGGTATTTCAATTTTTAAAAATTTCTAAGATACAAGCTGTTTTGTTTTATTGCTTTATTTATTTATTCATCCATTTATTTATTTATTTAATTGAGGTAAAGACTCTTTATGTATTTGCAAGATTGTTCTAGTAAACAAATCTTTCACATAGCGTACAAGTCCCTACTCCCAACTGCTGAAAATGGGTTGGGACAAACTCCAGCTCATATCCTGGGGCAGGCATGGCGTAGTAGACAGAGTATTCTTGGAGTGAGAAAGAACTGAGTTAGAAGCCCACTTCAGGTGTGACCAGTTAACCTAATCAAGGTTTCATCAACTCTAAATTGTAGAGACTAAAATGAAATAATGGCCTTGCAGTTGGAATATGAATTATGGCATTCTGAGAAATTAAAATGAACTCTTAGTTCTTTGATTTATATTAACTGAAAAAAAAATCCCACTGACTAAATGCCAACATTAACACTTAGTCCACAAACTTGCTACCTAAAAGAAAGAGTCATGGTGTAAGAGGAAAGAGGGCCTCTCTTCTCTGCTTACTCTCTTCTCTGTCTCTAACTTCTCTGGGCCTGAGATCCTCATCGGAAAAAAGGAAAGAGTTGAGTTAAATGATCAATAAATTCCATTATAACTCTAAATCCCAAGTACTCAGTGAGAAGTTTTGCTGAATTTCAGCCTTTAAACTTGGGGTTACACATTTCACCTACATAGTTTTCATTTCTTCATCTGTAAAATAAGGATTTTATAACCATGAAGAGACAAGCAAAGCGCTGATTGTGGCATGGTGGATAGAGAGCTGGCCTTGGACTCGAGAAGATCTGGGTTCAAGTTCTGCTTCTGACATATACTGGCTCACCCTGAGCTCACTTAATCTCTCAGGGCTCTAGACAACTTCCAAAGACTTTAAGTTTCCACAAAGGTACCAATCTGCATTGCTAGAAGTAGGTCCATACAGCTAATGAAATATTATGTATGGCCCTAAAAATGAAAAGACAAAGTCTAGCTAAGACTAGGTATCAGCTTCAGTAGAAAACCAAAATGTCAGAATAAGAAGAAACTTCTTTAAAAATATTTTTCAAATGAAATATATGCAAACTCTCTGGCCTTTATGATATTCATCTGAGCATTCTTTAGGACTTGAGGGATGCTCTCTGTTATACCTACTGGCTTCTCTTTCCTGGCACAATATTAAACATATGTGTGCTAATCCAGTCCAGTGGTCAAAAATAGCCTCAAAAAAGTGAGATTGTGGGTGCTGATAAACTGAATGAATAATCAGCTCTTGCCATTACCCAAAAGTTGGAAATCATTTTTTACAATGTTTACAGTATTGCCATGTTACCATTTTAAATATAGGAAGAAACTATCATGGTTCTAATCCCCATTGGTCAAATCATTGGTCAAGAGGCATCAATGTCTTACTTATTTCACTTACTTCCTTTGACTGCCGGCCAGTCATCTTGACTTATCCGATGGTCCTCATACTGTATGTCTAAGTAGGCAAAAAGGTAGCGAATAATTTCTGCTCTCCCTCTCATGTTAAAATAAATGAGTTTGTAGTGTGGCATGGTACAGTTCTGAGAAAGAAGAGCAGGAAAGTTTATTTAAGTAGTATTCTAGAGAAAAAGCAACACACATAATTCAACAGTACATTTGATTAATCACTTCATTGCCTCCTTTTGTTTTTTTCCAGAAACCTCTTAATTTATTGTAACCTCGGCCATGCTGTAAATCCAGTGTTCTGAGCATTAATAAACATTCATTTATTAAAAAAAAAAACAAAAACCTCTAGTGTCTTGTCTCTCCCATAAAATTTTATGTCATAAAAATAGGTTTTCATGTTTTTGTCATTTGTAAAACTGACATTCTCCTGATAGAATTGACAATGTATTTGACATTGACCTTGATGGGGTGAAGTAGGACTGGCTGAAGTCCCTAAGAGCTCGCCAAGGTGAGGGTTGGGGCTTCACAGACCACGGACGCGTCCAAAGTCGGCTTCCCTCTGAAGACGTCCCATTGCGACCATTACAAGATGGCGACCGTTCCCATCCTCACAAGGAAATCCTGGGGGGGGCGGATATTGGGATTCTACTGGCGAGTCCTTGCCCTCCAACCAATACAGCAGGGAGTGGGGGGGGGCTCACACACACTCAGCACTACCCCATCCTCCGGCTGGCCGTGCTGTCACCCAAAGCTTTTCCTTGACCTGATGGCTTTTTACTCACACCCTTCTATCAGGAGATACATCCGGACTGCTCGACTCGCAGGGGGTGATGTCAACCAAGGCCACAGGGAAACCAGCCCGGACTTCTGGCTTGGGGAGTCTGGGGCTGGCAGATTGGCTCTCTTTTACATCCACGATCAAATACAAACTCTGCCATTTACAATTCTTCATAACCTGGTGCCTTCCTACTTTTCCAGACTTCACACACATCACTCCCCTCAACATAGTCTATGATCCAGCCACGTTGGCCCACTTGCATTTCCTCCAACATTCAGCCCTGGTTGTCCCCCATGTGTGGAATGCTTTGCTCCTTCACCTCTACTTCTTGGTCCCCTGGCTTCCTTCAGCATTCAGAACTATACCACCTTCCCAGTCCTTCCAGATGCTAGTGCCTTCTCTTCTCAGACTACCTTTCATCCACTCTGTATATATCTTCTTCTTCTTGTTTGTCCTTTATTCTCAAAGAGTACCATGACATCAGAGAGGTGATGCCATGACATGCAAGTGAATTGGAGTTAAGTGAGGGAGGGCTGTGCAAAGTCAGCAGCCTCACTTTCTCCTCTGGAGCCGTCTGGGTCCAGTGGCAAGATCTAGATCAGAACAACTGGAGGTGACCCCATATATCTTGTAGGTACACGTTTATTTATATGTTGTCTACCCCAATGAATGTGAGCTCCTTGAGGGAGGGTATGAGGTTTTACCTTTCTTTGTATCCTTAGCACTTAGTACAGGGCCCAGCACATAGTAAGTGATTAACAAATGCTTGTTGACTGACTGACACAACAAATCATCCCTCCATCCCCTTTTCTCTAATCACTACCTTAATTTAGGCCTTCTTCACCTCTCAAGTTTGAAACCTAGGTGTCATCTCTGACTCCTCACTTCTCTCAACCCCACCCACCCCTTCAAACCCCCATTCCCTGCCAATTTCCAATCTGTTGCCAAGGTCTATTGATTTTACCTTCATGACATCCCTTACCTATACTGTCCTTTCTCTCCTCTGACACTGGGGGGCCATCTCCAGTTGTCCTGATCCATATCTGGCCACTGGACCCAGATCGCTCCGGAGGAGAGAGTGAGGCTGGTGTCTTTGCACAGTCCTGCCTCACTTAAATCCAATTTACTTGCATATTATGGCATGACCTTCCTGATGTCATGGTCCTCTTTGAGAAAGAAGGACAAACAACGACAACCTCTGACACTGCCACCACCCTGGCATATGCCTTCACCACCTCATGCCTGGATAATTGCAACAGTCTGCTGGTTCTTTTCTCTGCCACAATTCTCTCTCCACTCCAGTTCTTCCTCCACTCAGCTGTCAAAGTGATCTTTCAGTATAGATTTGACCATGTCACCCTTCTACTTAATAAACTCCAGTGGTTCCCTATCACCTCCAGATTTTGTTTGGCTTTCAAATGCCTTCATAACATGGTTCCCCCACCCCCACCTTTCCAGTCTTCTAATACGTTACATCCCTCACACCCACATACTTTATGATCCATTGACACTGATTGATCCTCCAACAAGAAACTCCACCTCATAGTGTTGGGCGTTTTCACTGGCTGTCTCCCATCCTGGGGTGCCCTCCCTCCTTATCTCTGCCTCCTGGCTTCCCAGGTTTCTTTCAAGTCCCAACTAAAAATCCTACCTTCTACAAAAAGACTTTCCTGATCTCCTATAATCTAGTGCCTTTCTTCCACTGATTACCTCCAATTTATTCTGCATATAGCTTATTTGTACATAGTTGTTTGCATGTTGTCTCCCCCTTTAGATTAGGAGCTTTTTGAGAACAGGGACTGTCTTTAACCTTTCTTTGTATCTCTAGTGCTTAGCACAGTGCCTGACACATAATATGTGCTTAATAAATATTTATTACTAACTGACAGTTACCAGAGCTGCTTCTTTGGTGTCCCAGAGTCAAGTTTCTCCCTTCCTCAATCTGTCATCTACACAGCTGCTGAAGTGTTTTTCCCAAAGCTCTGGTATAACCATGCCCCTCATGGACTCAAACAACTCCAGTGAATCTCAGGATTAAATAAGAACTCTTCTGTTAGAAATGTAAAATCTGACTCCAACCTAACTTTCCAGCTTTGTTGTACATTAACTCCTCTGCACTCTCTGTGGTCCAGCTAAACTAGCCCGGCCATTCCTTCCACACAAGTTTCCTATCTCTCCGTTTTTTCACTGGCTGTATTCCACGTATGGAATACCCAACTTCCCCACCTCTACCTCTTAGAATATCAAATTTCCTTTCAAATCAGCTGAAGTGCCTCTTTTTTCATGAAGGCTTTTCTGGTACCTCAGCTGATTGTGACTCCCTGCCCCCCCAATTATCTTGTATTTATTTGCATATATTTTGTGTATCTTTGTATGTAAGTTGTTTCACCAGAGCAGAATATAATTTCCTTGAGCACAGACTTGTTTTATTTTAACCTTTATACTGAATTGTGTAGTACAGTGCCTGACATATACTTGGTGTTTGATAAGTGTCTGCTGTTCCTCAAACAAGGCACTGCATTTCCCAAGCTCTCCCTCCTTGTCTCTGCCTGTTGGCTTCCCTGACTGCCTTCAGGTTGCAGTTAAAATCCCACCTTTTTCAAGAAGCCTTTTCCAGTCTTCCCTAAATGTTTTCACTCTGAGTTTTTATAACTATAGCTTGTTTGTACATGTTGTTCAGTCATGTCCAACTCTTCGTGACCCTCTTTGAGGTTTTCTTGGCAGAGATTCTGGAGTGGTTTGCCTTTTCCTTCTTCAGCTCGTTTTACAGTTGAGGAAACTGAAGCAAACAGTTAAGTGACTTGCCCAGGGTCACACATCTAGTCTGAGACTAGATTTGAATGCCCTAAGATGAGTCTTCCTGACTCCAGACCCTACCCACTATACCACCTAGCTCCCCCTGTCTGCACATAGCTGTTTGCATGTTGTCTTCTCCATTAGATTGTGGGCTCTGTGAGAATAGGGACTGTCTTAGCCTTTCTTCATAAGCTTGGCACACATAAGCTCATGGTAAATACTTAGTAAATACTTGTTGACTAACTGATGTAAATAGGTAGTTCCCTCAAGGGAAAAGTGAACTCTAACTAAACAACAAATGGGAATTCCATGTTTTGAATTGTTAGTGTTAGTATGAGAAGCCAAATTCCTATCACACAAATTTAGATTTGGAAAATTTCCCATTAGTGTCCTCAAACATACAAAGAATTTACTTCCAATTTATAATTTTGACCCAGAAAGGCTAAAATTGGAAGTATCCTTGGGTGGGCAGAGTCTCTAGCTACACTACCTCGGTATTTGCTGGAAATAGTAGAAATAATAACTCATATGAACTTCATTTTATCCCTCAGTTTTCCATTTAGACTAATACACAGTGATGTTACATACCCCTGTCACTCTGGTAACCCCTGCTGTTATCACTGCCATGTCAACAAAAATAGCTTATTCTGCTGGACCTAGTCTGGTGTGGTGGCATGAAGAGAAATGGAAATAAAGAGCCTCTCATGTGGTCCACTCCTCTCTTACCCAGAGCATCTAACTATGCCATTACCATTTAATTAACAATTGGAATTTGCCAGCCAAACTAAATACAGATGAATGGCAAAGACTATATAATAAGAAAAGCATTAGCAAACGCATTTGGGGGAAGAAGGGGGTGAAACCAAGATGGCAGAGTAAAGGCAGAGACTTGCCTGAGCTCTCCTCAAAAACCCTCCAAATACCTTTAAAAATGACTCTAAACAAGTTCTAGAGCAGCAGAACCCAAGCAAAGATGGAGTGAACCAAATTTCCAGCCCAAGACAACTTGGAAGGTTGGCAGGAAATATCTGTTGCACCAGGCTGAGAAAAGAGGGCAATCCAACAAAGGACATGTCAGTGCAGACTGGGCCCCCCCGCAAACCCAGAGCAGGCCTCAGGCAACTGAATCATTCACAGTAGTGGTGGTTTCCAAACCTCTCAGCCCACAGACACCAGGGACAACTTAGAGGGTCAGCAAGAAAAGTCTGTCATGCCAGGGTGGGAAGGGAACTAGAGCTCTCAGCCCATAGACAGTAAGGGGATCAAACAACTTGTCAGAAGGGGATTACAGGGGTCTCTTTGCTAACACTGAGACAGGACTCTGTTGCTTTGCTCATACTTGGATCTAGGTCACAGTCCTGGGTGACAGACCGAGGTGAGGAGGAGTACTAGCATAGCAGAGCTCGCAGCCACAGTGGAGAGGGGACCCTCATCACATTTCCAGGACAGAAAAGAATGCTTGTGGTTGCTTGTAGACCGGAGCACAGGCCCGGAGAGTAGAAAATACCTCTCATTAGAACATACCACCTTGGAAAAACTGAAAACTTACAGGTCCCTAGAAGTATCTCTAAAAACAACTGCACAAAAGCTTGAGACAGTGTACTTTCCACCCTGGAAGCAAAGCCCTACTTTAAATAAACTGGCAAAATGAGCAAACAATGGAGGTGGGGGAGAAGAAAACTCTGACTATAGAAAGTTGTTATGATGACAAGGAAGATCAAAACACACACTCAGAATAAGATAGAAAAATCAAAGCTCCTACATCCAAAGCCTCCAAGAAAAAATATGAATGGTCTCAGGCCATGGAAGAGCTCAAAAAGGATTTTGAAAATCAAGTAAGAGAGGTAGAAGAAAAATTAGGAAGACAAATGAGAGTGATATAAGAAAACCATGGGAAAATAGTCAACAGCTTGGTGAAGGAGACAAAAAATACTGAAGAAAATAACACCTTAAAAAACAGACTAGGCTAAATAGCAAAAGAGGTCCAAAAAGCCAATGAGGAGAAGAATGCCTTAAAAAGCAGAATTGGCCAAATGGACAAAAAAAGTCCAAAATCTCACTGAAGAAAATAATTGCTTAAAAAATAGAATGGAGCAAATGGAAGCTAATGACTTTATGAAAAACCAAGAAACACTAAAACAAAACCAAAAGAATGAAAAAATAAAAGACAATGTGAAATATCTCATTGGAAAAACAACTGACCTAGAAAATAGATCCAGGAGAAATAATTTAAAAATTATTGGACTACCTGAAAGCCATGATAAAAAAAAAGAACCTGGACATCATCTTTCAAGAAATTATCAGGGAAAACTGCCCTGATATTCTAGAACCAGAGGGTAAAATAGAATTGTAAAGAATCCACTGATCATCTCCTGAATGAGATCCCAAAATAAAACTGCCAGGAATATTATAGCCAAATTCTAGAGTTCCCAGGTCAAGGAGAAAATATTGCAAACTGCCAGAAAGGAACAATTGAAGCATTGTAGAGCCACAGTCAGGATAACACAAGATTTACCAGTTTCTACATTAAAAGATTGGAAGGCTTGGAATACGATATTCTGGAGGGCAAATGGAGCTAGGATTACAAAAAAGAATCACCTACCCAGCAAAACTGAGTATAATCCTTCAGGGAAAAATGGATATTCAATGAGATAGAGAACTTTCAAGCATTCTTGATGAAAAGACCAGAGGTGAATAGAAAAGGTAAACAGGAAAGGGAAATCATAAGGGGCTTAATAAGGCTAAACTGTTTACACTCCTACATGGGAAGATGATATTTATAACTCATAAGACCTTTCTAATTATTAACGTAGTTAGAAGGAGTATATATAGACAGAGGGTACGGGTCAGAGTTGAATATGAAGGGATGATATCCAAAAAATAAAATTAAGGGGTGAGAGGGGAATGTACTGGGAGAAAGAGAAAAGTAGAGGTAGAAAATTATCTCACATAAAAGTGGCAAGAAAAAACTTTTACAGTGAAGGGGAAGAGGGGGAAGGTAAGGGTGAGTGAGTGAACCTTACTTATCAGAATTGGCTCAAAGAGGGAATAACATACATAGGCAATTGGGTATAGAAATCTATCTTACCCTACAGGAAAGTAGGAGGGGAAGAGGAATAAGGGAGTGATAGAGGGGAGGGCAGATTTGGGGAAGGGGTAGTCAAAAGCAAAACACTTTTGAGGAGGGACAGGATAAAAGTAGAGAGAGAGAATAGAATAAATAGAGATAGGTGGAAAGGATGGAGAGAAATACAGAAGGGGATTACAGGGGTCTCTTTGCTAGCGCTAAGGCAAGACTCTGTTGCTTTGCCCATACTTGGATCTAGTAACCGTGAAAAAAATTCAAAGCAAGTTTCTCTGATAAAGGCCTCATTTTTCTAACATATAGAGAACTGTCAGATTTTTTAAAAAATAAGTCATTCCCCAATTGATAAATGATAAAAAGATATAATCAGTTTTCAGATGAAATAATCAAAGCTAGCTATACCCCTGTGAAAAAATATTCTCACTATTGACTGGAGAAATGGAAATTAAAACAGTTCTGAGGTACTACCTCATACCTATTAGATTGGTTAATAGGACAGAAAAGGTAAATGGCAATTGTTGGAGGGGTGTGGGGAACAGGAGACATTAATACACTGTTGACCAAGCTGTGAAGTGATTCAACCATTCTATAGAGCAATTTGGAACTATGCCCAAAGGGCATACCCTTTGACCTGCAATGCCACTACTCAGTCTGTATACCAAAAGATATAAAAAATAGAAAGGAAAAGAACTTACATGTACATAAATATTCATAGCAGCTCTTTTCTGTGGGTAAAGAATTAGAAATTGAGGGGATGTCCATCAATCAGATAAT
This sequence comes from Trichosurus vulpecula, assembly GCF_011100635.1. NCBI lineage: Eukaryota > Metazoa > Chordata > Mammalia > Diprotodontia > Phalangeridae > Trichosurus > Trichosurus vulpecula. The sequence continues at coordinate 58,322,831 of NC_050578.1, forward strand.
GGCTGAACAAGTTATGGAATATAATTATGATGGGATACTATTGTATTATAACACCTGATAAGCAGGATGCTCTCAGAAAAACCTGGAAAGACTTGTATGGACTGATGCAAAGTGAAATGTACCAAGCACAAAGTAATAGCCATATTGTAAGACAATCAGCTGTGAATGACTTAGCTATTCTCACCATACAATGATCCAAGACAATTCAGAAGGACTTGTGATGAAAAAGGCTATCCATCCCCAGAGAAAGAACTCATGGTGTCTGAATACAGATGTAAGCATATATTTTTTAATTTTTTATTTTTCTTAGTTTTTTTGCCTATGTTTTCTTTCAAAACATGACTATTATGGAAATGTTTTGCCTGACTACATAAGTATAACCTATATTGAATTGCTTGCCTTCTCAATGACGTAGGGTGGAGGGGGAAGAAGAGAGAGATTTTGGACCTCAAAGTTTTAAAAACAAATGTCAAAAATTGTTTTTGCATGTAACTGGGGAATAATTAAATATTAAACGAATACAAAAACAAACAAAAATTTTTAAAAAAGAAAATGCATGCTGGGAAAAGCCCCTGCATTGTATGACATATCAACACCTCAGAGGGTGATATCAGCACTCATGGGAAGGCTAGGAGGCATTTCAAATCACTTACAAATACAGTCATCACTTCCACATCTGACTTTCCTCATTACAGTTTCAATATATGTTGGGTCAGCCAACGAAACTAAATGGGAATTTGGGGGAAGTTTTGTGGAAGTCACAAACAACACTCAAAGGCCAGCAGACAACACAGAAAAGGTTTAGAAACTCAGAAATATATGTATAGTATCATGTAATAGCAACATATTTTATCTTTATTTATTTATTTTGGGAGGGGGGAAGGCAAGGCAATTGGGGTTAAGTGACTTGCCCAAGGTCACACAGCTAGTAAGTGTGTCAAGTTTCTGAGGCTGGATTTGAACTTGGGTCCTCCTGACTCCAGGGCCAGTGCTCTACTCACTGCACCACCTAGCTGCCCCATATTTTATCTTTTAACACCATAAATATGCACAATTTTTCATCTTCTCTCTTATGAAGGAAAGGCCAAAAAACTTTATGTGGATTTTCCAAATCGTGGGTTCACCATGCCCTGAACCCATGCAATGTGGAAGGGAAAACTACTGTCTATAAACACAGGTGATGGGAAAGATAAATGACAATGAGAAAACAAGTGAGAATTCTATGGTGAAATAGAAAGTGATTGATTGAAAATGAACACTTTGTTCTATAAGAAGGGGAAACACAATGGAGCCCAACTCTCAGTGGGGGAATAAATGCCTAGAGAACAGGATCTGGGCTGCATTTTTGCATCCCCATCACCTGGCTCAAGAAGCTTATGGTCCGATGGGGTAGGGAAGTGGGGAAGGGCCGGAAGGATGGGCACCGTGGGAAGAGGATACTGAAGGGAGGCGCAAAGAATGTAGCTTTTACCCAGATAGGAAAATACGAAGTAATTTCCAGAGGGAATGGCCACTAATAATTAATCAACAAGCATTTATTGAGTACCTACTACATGCTAGGATAAAAAAGACCCCCCCCAAATGTCCCTGCTTCTCTAGGAGCTTCCCTTCTCTTAGGTAGATTGGAGGGATGATTATTAAAAGCTTCTGGAAGAAGTCAGCAACTGATCTGAGTCAGAAAGCCTAATGGATGTAGAGCTGCCATACAGTTACTACTAAATTTGTTTTTCATTTGAAAGATTTTTAGTAGACTGGTCAAATGGGTGGGTATTTTTTTTATAAATAAAAATATGTGGCACAGGATGTCAGAATTGGAAGAGACTCCAGAAATGTTCTAGTCCAAGCTCACCAAGAATCCTGTCTATAATGGACCAAACAAATGGCCATCCAGTGTTCACTTGAAGGCCTTCAGTGGGAGTTAGGGGGAGGGATGTTGACTCCCCCCGAGGTGGACTTTTCCACTTTCGGATGGCTCTAACTATTCTTAAATTTTTCCTTACATTTAGCCTAAATTTGTTGCAACTTGCACCCACTTCTTCTTCTGCCCTCTAGGACCAAGCAAACCAAGGTTGGTCCCTCTCTCATATGGCAGCCCTTCAAACATTTTTATACCTGCACTGCTGCCCCCTCATTCCACCTTTGCCATCCTGGATATGGCTATTTTCATTCAGTCATTCATTTTGGTATGGCTTTTTTTTAAATAATGAGATATTTATATATTTTATATACTTTTTCAATTCTTTAAAATGGGTGGGTTGTACCAAACCCACATTTAAAGCTTTTCCAATCTATGTTCCTATATCTACTCACACAATATAGAAATACACAGAATGACAATTTTAAAAACAGTTGGTCATAGACCAGATAATAGCAGTTAGTGCCCAATGAACTCTGAATGCAAATGAGAAGTCTTTAAGTTGGTGGCGAGGAGGAAACATAATTTACTCTGGTAAATTACTTACCATTAAATTACTCCCTGAAATGTTTCCATACTTGAGTAGCTCTATATAGGCACTCCATTGTCTTATACAGGTCACAGCCCATCATTCTATGCTAGGCCAGTCCACATTTTTCTGTAAATCTTCCCTAGAGGATCCCCTCCAACCAACTGGGGGTCTTTCTCTGCTGCTTTTAATATTTCATATGAACTACTCCATTGAAGTCAAAAGGTCTGTTTTGAAATTCTTCACATAGCTAGGCAACTATCTTTCTCTAACATAGGAACAATCTCTATATCTAATCTTGGTAACTGTCCCAACTCCACAAACAGAGGACAAATACTTATCTTTTCTGCAGAACATCTTTTCAACAGTCACAGCTCATTAAAGAGGTGGCACCCTCATACTGCATTCCTGTCATTATTTGTATAATTATCCTTCCTGGGAAATATCTCTGTTCTTGGTTCCTATAGATACCAAAATCCCCGACTGCAAGCATTTTTGTTCCTCAGGTGTTCGTGTGAGCACGTTCATACGTGTTTTCAAACCCCAAACCAAATAGGCTAAGGCAGGCGTGGGGAACCTATGGCCTTGAGGCCCCATGTGGCTGTCTAGGTCCTTAAGTGCAGCCTTTTGACTGAATCCAAACTTCCAGAACAAATCCTCTTAATAAAAGGATTTGTTCTGTAAAAAGTTGGACTTAGTCATAGGGCCACACCTGAGGACCTAGAGAGCCACATGTGGCCTTGAGGCCACAGGTTCCCCACCCCTGGGCTAAGGCATGTGTTGCTTAAAACAATCACTAATACAAAAAAAAAACCTTTATGTGTCACAATGTTCTTTGTTAAAATTTAACAAAGACAAGAATTCCAGCTGAGGATTTCCATAGTCGATTTCATGTACAGTAACAAACAGCTGGTGCTAACAGCACCAGAAAGCATAGAATTCAAAGAATTTTCTATACATTCTCTTTTGTGCCTCCTCTTTTTGAGAAAGGAAACTGAGGCTGAAAGGTAAAGTAACTTGTCGGGGGTGCCATAGTGATCGGAAGAGCAGTTTGACCCCAGATCTATGTGACACCAGACCCAGGAATCTCTCCACCACTCTACACTGCCTTCCAAGGGTAATAAAACATTACTACTAAAGTACATCACACTTTAAAAATATAGCCCATTCCTATAGTTGTATCAGATCTTGGTCCAAATCCTCTTGGCATTACATTTGCAGATGAAAGAGAAGCCTGGTGTTTCTCTAACACTGTAACAGAAGCTTTTCTCCATATTTTCTTGGGTCTTTTAAAAAAAATTTTGGAGGGGGGAAGGCAGGGCAATTGGGGTTAAGTGACTTGCCCAAAGTCACACAACTAGTAAGTGTGTCAAGTGTCAGAGGCTGGATTTGAACTGAGGTCCTCCTGACTCTAGGGCTGGTGCTCTACTCACTGTGCCACCTAGCTGCCCCCACATTTTCCTGTTAATAGTTAAAATTGACTGGTAATATAAAGAGGCAGCTAGGTGGTGCAGTGGCTAGAGTGCTGGGCTTGGAGTCAGAAAGACCTGAGTTCAAATCTACTTAAAGACATTCACTAGCTGTGTGACCCTGGTCAAGTCATTTAACCTGTTTGCTTTAATCCACTGAAGATGGAAATGGCCAACCACTCTTTGTGGAGAAACTCCCAATGAGAGTGTGGTCCATGTGGTCACGAAGAGTCAGAAATGACTGACACAACACCAGTAATATAAAGAGTGTCTTTCATGAGAGTTTATGGTAATAGGAAAATATGGCAGGAGGAATCTTTGGATTGACTGATCATTTCCAACAAATAATTAAGTGATTTAAATATTTTAAAACAAAGTTGTAGAAATGTTACTAAATTGTCATTAAAACTTTACATCCAAAAAAAAAAACCAAAAAAAAACTTTACATGGGTTAAGGGTACTATAGTTCATAAGACCTTTATGACTTCTTTAGATGAATGTATATTCACATTAATCCTAAGCCTTCAATTTCATTAATAGATTTTTTTTTGTTTTTGGTGTGAGTTTTGTATCTATCCCCTAAACTCATGTGCGGTAACATCAAACTCTGAACACAGTAGATAAATGTTTGTGGAACTAAGTTGTTATTGGGACCCTAAACCTACACATGCCTTTAGCTAGACAAACCTATAATACCCATTTACTGTGGCCTAGTAGCTAATTTGGTGTGATTCTGGTTAATCTGTTAGCCTAGTGACCTCCAGGATGCTCTCCTCCCCTTCTCAGTGAGTCCAATATACATACTACTTACTAGTCCTCATACACCATAACTTCCTCATTCTTTAATCCACTAATTTTTCGTGGCCTACTTCTCACCTCCACCTCAGTCCACTCAGAGTTGGTCATATCTTTGATCTTGCCACACCAAAAGTATTCCACTTCCACATTCATGAACTCTGAAATGCTTTTATCTGGGCATTACCTTCTGTCGTTTACATCTTTTCCTTTACTATCCAGCTCCTAATCCCCTTCATCCTCACGGTGACTTCTAGTCCCCAGGCCATCACCCCTGCACTGGCTACACTCTCTTCATCTCAACTCCTGGGTGAACCAGTTCAACTCTACCCTTTCATCTTCCCTCAGGTTCCTTACCTCCTTCTCCTATTGTTAATCTTTCCCTGCTCAGTCTTAACCTTGGATTATTCCCTTTAGGCAGTGCCTTCATATTCACCAGCTGTTGAATGAAGCTGGAGAAAATTACAAAACCATGTTGACTGGATCCACTACAAATTTGTGTTACATAATCTCAACTGGGCTATCACTGTAGCAAGGCAATTTTTTATACTTCCTAATTGGTTTATAATCCCATTCACCACAATAGCTGTTCCACACCTTTTCATCCCTCTTCAAGCCTCCCATGTCATCTTTCTCCACTATCATATCAGCTGAGGACTTTGCCTCATATGTCACCGAAAAAATTGGGTCCATCCATTTAAAGCTTTGCCTCATCTCATGTCATTCAGATGTCTTCCCCCACTATCTTCACTCCTTTTCATCACAAAGAGATAGTCCTCCTTGCTAAGGCAAACAACTCTACGTGAATCTTTGATTCCATTTCCTTCCATCTTTTCCAGGAGATCTCTCCCTCCATCATTTCCTCCCTCTCAGTATCTTCAATCTTTTCTTATCTATGGGCTGTTTCCTGCTGCCTACAAGCATTCTTTTTAAAAATCCTCACTCGATCTGACCATCTCCACTAGCTACTGTCCCATATCCCTCCTCTCCTTCATGGGAAAGTTTAAGAGGCTAAGAGAAGAAGTGAAGGCACCAATTGTAGATGTCTTTGGTCTGGGCCTTTGTTTTTCTCCCTCTACCCTATCTTGCCTGATGATCTCATTGTCTCTCATGAGTTCATTTATCATTTCAATGCAGATAGTTTTCAGATATATTTATCTAGCCCTAAACTCTCTGTTGATCTTCAGTCTTGAATAACCCACATTCTGTTGGACATTTTGTACTAGATGGCCTGTAGACATCTAAAACTCAACATGTCAAAAACTGAACTCATTATCTTTCCCCTTCAAGTCTTCCTTCCTTTCTAATTTTCCTTTTACTGTCAAAGGTACCATCATCCTGCAAACCATTACCCTAGGCTGATAATATAAACGTCATTCTTGACTCCTCACTCTCTCTCACCTCTCCTATCCAATCTATTGCCAAAATCTGTCTATTTTACCTTGATAACACCTTTTGAATATATTCCCTTCTCTCCTCTGACCCTGCTGCAACCCTGGTGCAGGCCCTCATCACCCCAGCCTAAACCTCGGCCTGAGCCTGTTGGTGCGACTGCCTGCCTCAAGTCTCCTCCCACTCCAGACTAACTCCACTCAGCTTCAAAGTGATCAAAAATCCTAAAGTGGCTCCCTGTTGCCTCAAGGATCATGCTTGGCTTTTAAGCCCTTCCTAACCTGTCCCTTTCCTACCTCTCCAGTCTTTTTACACATATTCTTACTCTCCTTCACATATTCTAAAGTTCAACAACACTGGCCCGGCCCTCTTGCCATCTTCAGACCCCGTGCATTTTCACTCGCTGTCTCTCATTCTTGGAATGGTATCCCTCTTCACTCCTGGATTCTGACTTCCCTTGGTTTTCTCCAAATCTAAAATCAGACTTTTCTTGGGTGTCTCTTTTCCGTATTTCCCCCTGCTAGTGTCTTCCTTCTGAGATTTTCTCCCATTGATACAGCATGAATCTTGAATGTACATAATTATTTGCATGCTGTCTCCTCTCCATTAGAATGTGAACTTCTTGAGGGCAGGCACTGTGATTTTACCTTTACCATAGTGCTGGCACATAGTAAGGGCTTAATAAAAGCTTAGTGACTGACTAATTAAAAGCACCCCCACCTCCAAACCCCCTGCCTTTATTGATGTATCCTCCCAATCACACAGTCACTCAGGCTGGAAGTTTCGGAGTCATTTTCCTAGAGACAAATGTTCCTGGAGATGACGCAGTAGATACTTAGAGTCAGGAAGATTTGAGTTCAAATACAATCTCAGATACTTACTAACTGTGTGACCCTAGGCAAGTCACTTAACTTCTGTCTGCCTCAGTTTTTTTTAACCGTAAAAAAAAAGGAGCAGGGGGGAATAACAGTAGCACTTACCTCACTAGGTTGTTGCAAGGATCAAAGGAAATAAGATACTTAGCCTGATACATAGTAGCCATTTAATAAATGTTTATTTATTGATTAATTAATGAATGCTTGTTTCCTTCCTTCCTCCTTCCTATTTTTGACCACTCACACGCTTTCATCCCCCATGTCCAATCGGTTGCCAAGTACTACTGATTTTACTGCCTCAACCTTTCATGTATTTATGTCCCCTCTATTTAATGTTTCTGTCACTAGTCAGCACCTCATTACCTCTCCCCTTGACCATTATAATAGCTTTCTAATTTAGGCCTCTCTGCCTACTGCCATCTCTTTCTTTTCCAAACCATCCTGCTTATTGCTGCCAAAGTATCTTTCTAAGCCTTATGTCCATGTCACACCCCCATTTAAACTTTCAGTCTTCCTGTTAGCACTCAGATAAAGTGCTTCCTTACCCTGTCACCAAAGGCCCACCACAATCTGACTCCAGCCTATCTTTCTAGCCTTATTCCACATTACTTCCCAACATGCGGTCTACATTCCAGTCATACTGGGCTATTAGCTGTTTTCCAACCTCAACACACTGCCTCCTGCCTGGATAGATTACAGGGCGTTCCCCAGGCGTAGAATGTTCCCTCTGAAGAATGGGATCTTCTTGAGGGCAGGGATCACTTCATTTTTGTGCCTATAGCCCAGTGTTCAGCATAGTGCCTGACCCACAGTAGGTGCTTGTTGCTGTTCACTCGATTAGTCCTGTTGGACTCTTTGTGACCCCATTTGGGGTTTCCTTGGAAAAGATACTGGAGTGGTTTGCCATTTCCTTCTCCAGCTCATTTTAGAGATAAGGATACTGAGGCAAATAGCATTAAGTGACTTGCCCAGGGTCTCACAGCTAGTAAGTGTCTGAGGCCAGATATGAACTCAACTCCTTCTAACTCCAGGCCTGGCTCTCTAACCACTACTCCACCTAGCTGTCCAGTAGGTGTTTAATAAATGCTTTATAATGGATTGATTAAATAATTTGTTTTTTTCCTGTAAAGTGCAAGAATTGGGAAATCTAAACACATTTGTGAAATTCAAACACAGTTTTACTTATTAACATGTTTCTTGGCCTACAAGGATGTAATAAATTGATGCCTTGTTATTTTGAAAGGTAAAAATAAAGATAATTTGTAAAGCTGACAATTGTTTTTCCTTGCTATGCTTATCTTGCTAGTGATATGAAGATGTCAGATATATCCAAATTCTTGGATCCTATCCACATATACTATAGCATTTCAAATGTGCCTGTGCCCTGTTAGGTAGGCATAATGTTTAGTTCTATGCTCTTCCCAGGGCCTAAAACAGGCAGTACTGAATCAAATGAACTGGACTAGGGTTATGAGTTCAAGGCCTACTAGTCAGTGGAAAGAGCATTGCTCAGGGTTCAAATCACACTTCAGATACTCTGTCTGTGTGACTTTGGGAGAATCATATAACCTCCCGAGGCTTCTAGTTTCCCATATAAAAAAAGGAGAGGATCTCTGAGGTGCTGTCTGCTCTATTTCTGTGAACCTTAGGACCTCTTTGGATTAAAATATCCATATTTATTGTGACATATAAAAAGTTCAAGAGACATAGTTTCTGGGCAATTAATCATTTTGTTAATCATGCTAACATATAATTAATGAACGGGTTAGCAGCACTCTCAAATGCCAAAGACCCCTCATGGAATCCACTTAACACTTATATGCCCTTGGAAGAGTGGGTGTTCCTGTGGGTGGCAATCAATTCTGATTGGTTAACAATTAATGAGAATGAATATTACAAGGAGGGGTGGGTTTATTCCAATGAGGGGCTGGGAGACTGCCTCAGACTCCTGACTAGATCCCTCAGTCTTGGTCAAAGAGACTTGTCTAGGGGGTAGCTAGGTGGTACAGTGAGCAGAGCACGGGCCCTGGAGTCAGGACGACTTGAGTTCAAATGTGATCTCAGACCTGACACATTTACTAGCTGTGTGACCTTGAGCAAGTCACTTAACACCAATTGCCCTGCCTTCCCCCCTCTAAAAAAAACCAACTCCCTCCCCCCACCAAAAAATCCAAACAGACTTATCCATAGGCATATCACCCTGACTAGGGTAATCTAGACGAAGGGGAGAATTCACTTTTCCCTAGACCTGTGTGAGCAAAACACAATGGGCCAGAATACATCAATTCACTTAACCTAAAATTTATTTACCTTTTGAACAGATCTGAGTTTTCCCTCTCATTATCATCCTGCACTTCAAAGGCTGCCTGAATAACTTACAGGGGCTGATTTCTGAATGAGGAAGTAGAAAAGGAGAAAAACCTTAGTTCTAATTCAATAATTGGCTATCAATATAAGAGAGAAATAATCATTTCGCTCATTATAAAATGAGGGGATCTCCAAGGTCCATTTAACCCCTAGCAATAACTATATACTGACTTTCAATAAACAAGACCTGATCAGAGCAGGTAATAAAGAATCTTAGTTTCTCCTATTGCTTTTCTGTACACTTAGCTGACTAGGCTGCTCCCCATGTTTGAGATATGGGGTCAGTTCTGGTCAAATCATCAGTTTAGAGATAAATGCTTACTGATCAATAAAAACATATGGGTCTTTTGCCAGATGTAGACCCTTACATTTGTATAGGGAGTCAGATTTTTTTTTCTGGGATTTTGCTGCTGACAAAGATGTATTATAAAGGCAGTGAAGCTGGCTTGGGGGAAGAGATAGGGAGGGGAGACCAATATTTATCTCTGTAGCTTAGATTTTGTTCTGGCTCAAATTCATTTACATGCTAAGCCAGGGAGGATCTTGGGAATTTCTAAGACAGTTGTCTGCAACAGAGGGCTATGATTTTTTCCTAGACATTGGGTTCTGAAAAGAAATGACTTAATATTAGTTTAGAAGCATTCTACTTTGTGTAGTATCTGTGTGTGGTACTATAACTAATGAGTTGCGTCTGCCCTTAACAGGAAGAGATTCTAGCCACTATACCTTAGGAGACTGGTGAGACAGTGGACGGGTAATCTATTGGCCTCTGTTTTCTCAACTGTAAAATGGGGATAATGATATCATCTATTTTCCAGGATTGTTAGAAGGATCAAATGAAATAAAAATCATAAAGCTCTTAGTTAGCATGGTACCTAGCATATAATCAGCATATATAAGTGGTGTCAGCTGTCATCATTATTATTATATTATTTATATATATATATTGCATATATTACATATTATCACTATTATTATAGCGTGTAGTAAGCATACATAAGTACTAGCTGTCATCACTATTATCATATTATTTATATATATATTACATATATATTATCACTATTATTATAGCATATAGTAAGCATATATAAGTGTTAGCTGTCATTATCATTATTATTATATTATTTTTATATCTATTATATACTATCATTATTATAGCATATAGTAAGCATACATAAGTATTAGCTATCATCACTATTATCATATTATTTATATATATATATTACATATATATTATCACTATATAGCATATAGTAAGCATATATAAGTGTTAGCTGTCATTATCATCATTATATTATTTATATATTATATATTGTCATTATTATTATAGCATATAGTAAGCATTCATAATATTAGCTGTCATCACTATCATTATATTATTATATATATATTACATATATATTATCACTGTCATCACTATTATCATATTATTTATATATATTACATATATATTATCACTATTATTATAGCATATAGTAAGCATATATAAGGTTAGCTGTCATTATCATCATATATTATTTATATTATATTATTGTCGTTATTATTATAGCATATAGTAAGCATATATAAGTGTTAGCTATCATTACATCATTATTACATTATGTATTGTCATTATTATTATAGCATATAGTAAGCATATATGTTCCTTTATCATTATTATTCCCAACATTAAATTGCATCTGACACTAAATCGTGACCTAGAAACAAATCTAGCTGCATTACAATAGTTTTCCTCAAAACCCGAGAACAGAAAGATATAAAATTCTTGGCAAAATGCTTAATCATGTTCTTAAAATATACCTCTTAAATATACACATTGTTACAAAGTGCTTAAAAGAGAAATAAAAGAGAAGCCAATGGATTGTACTAGTTTTCAGTTATGCATACCAAAATGTCAAAGGGAATATACCAGACAAATTTCTATAAGAGGTTCCAAATGAGCAAAGTAGGATTTCTTTTTCAATACTAAGTTTCTAAAAACAAACCAAAAAACTCCTACTGTCAATTGTTTAAAAATTTAATAATATTTTATTTTCCCAATTACATGTAAAGACAATTTTCAACATTCATTTTTTGAAATATTTTGAGTTCCAAATTTTTCTCCCTCCCTCCCTCCCTCTCCTACCTCTTCCACAAGATAAAAAGCAATGTGATAATAGGTTATACATGTGCAATCATTTAAAACTTATTTCCACATTAGTCATGTTGTGAAAGAATAAACAGAACAAAAGGGAAAAAATATGGAAACAAACAAAAGAAAGTGAAAATAGTATGCTTCTGTCTGTATCGAGATTCCATCAGATCTTTCTCCAGATTACTGTCACTTTGAATATTGATTGGATAAAGCACCAGGCCAATAGTGAGGGAGACCTGGGTCCAAATTCAGCCTCAGATACTAGCTATGTGACACTGGACAAGTCACTGACCCCTGTTTGTCTCAGTTTCCTTGTCTGTAAAATGAGTTAGAGAAGGAAATAGCAAACCACTCCAGGATCTTCACCAAGAAAACCTCAAATCAGGTCACAAAAGGTCAGACATGACTGAAACAACTAAGTGACAAATTTTTAAATGAAAGTCCAGTTGGGGAAAAGTATCAAAATTTAGTTTTGATAAATACCTTTCTCCCTGAAATGATCAAGGAGTTCTATTTATGCAACAATGTGGAGAAGCTCAGGACAAACCTAGACATACTGAAAATCATGACATAAAGGGAGAAAAATTCAACAAGATATTTCAAGAATGTTACAAAACGATTGAATAATCATAGACAGAAGAATGGAAAAAAAGAGAGAAGATGCAAAATGAAGAGTGAGAAGCGTATTTCATTCCTTTTTTACCCATAGCCTAGGAATATCACTTACTTTTGTTGTGTCTTCCTTCTAGACCGTTTTCTCCTGCACTTCAGACACTACAGATAAGTGGCGGTCAAACTCACTCTGACAGCAGACCACTTCCATGTACGTCTTTTCATTTCCTTAAAAAGAAATAGTGTGGCCAGACAGCAACAACTCTGGGGAGACTTCCTGTTGCTCAGGGCACTTTCTAGGACCTTTGCATAGATAACATTGATGTTAATTTGATAGTCAAAGTTTATGGGAGCTTATGAGTATGCATTACTGTGTCATTCCTATTTTAATTCTTAAGCTGTTAAGTTCCAATAGAAAAGAGATGTACTGTAAAATTCCTTGTTTCCAGCATTGAAATGCATGTTTTGGTACTGTATGCTATTGTATATGTGTATGTATGTGTATATATATATATATATATATATATATATATATATATATATATATATATATATATATATATATATATATGTGTGTGTGTGTGTGTGTGTGTGTGTATGAATAACATAAATGTATTAATATATTTTCTCAGACTTTTTACATTTTTAAGTTATAAATGCAGTTTGGCATAGGAATGGTGAACTGGACTGCGGGTGGGGGGTCAGGAAACCACTAGTCAAATCCCACCTCAGACACTTACTATCTGTGTGATCAAGTTCCTTAAACTTTTATTTTATTTTATTTTATTTGCTACAGTTTATGGAAAAGTATAAATATAGACCTGCTTTTAACTTCAAGGAAAAATACATTTGCCTGCAGTAAATAATAATAAAGATAATGCTAATAATTATAGACGGCAAAGCAACCACATTTCTGTAGTGCTTTAATCTTTCAAAGTGTTTTTATATTTAATTACTGTGCATACAGGGAATTAAAGTTACATTTACCATAATTTTCATCTTGGGAATTTTCATCTTGGGAAAACTTAATTTGGAAACTAAATATTCTATCTCTGAGATATAAGGATATATTGTAATAATTACATAATATTAACACTTTAAATTTCAAAGAATCATAGAATCTCAGAATTAGAGGGGATCCAACTTCTAGTCTGGCATCTCCAAATGCCTATTGGACATCTCAAACTAGATGTGTCATAGTCATCTTAAACTGAACATGTCTAAAACTGGATTCATTATCTCCCCCTTCTGGCAAATCATTCGCTCCTTTCTAATTGTCCTATCACTATCACTGTGGAAAGTCCTCCCAGTCACCCAGGCTTGTAACCTAGGTATGATCTTTGACTAATCTCCCTCTTTCACCCCACCCACTCATAAAGAATCAGTTATAAGGGGCAGCTAGGTGGTACAGTGAGTAGAGCACCAGCCCTGCAGTCAGGAGGACCTGAGGTCAAGTTTGACCTCAAACACTTGACACACTTACTAGCTGTATGACCTTGGGCAAGTCATTTAACCCCAATTGCCCTGCCTTCCCCCCTCCAAAAAAAAACTGATCTGTTGCAAGTTCTGTCATTCTTACCTTCAAAACACTTTGTTCATATTCCCCCCTTCTCCCCTCTCTCATGCTGCCACCATTTTGGTACAGATCCTCATGACTTCATTCCTGAGCTATTTTAATAGTCCGCTGGTTGTTCTCTCTTACTCAAGTCTCTCTTCATTCTAGCCCATTCTCTATCCAGCTTGAAAAATTGATCTTCCTAAAGCTCAAGTCTGAGTATGTCACCTCCTATTCAATCAATACCAATGGCTCTCTGTTGCTTCCAGGATCAAATATGGAATCCTGTTTGGCTTCAAAGCTTTTAATAACTTGGGCACTTCCTACCTTTCTAGTCTTACACTGTACACCTTCCTTCCCCACCCCCACCTCCCACCCCATGTACTCTATGATCCGGCCACACTGACCTCCTCGCCACTCCTACTAAACATTCCATCTCTGGATTCTGGGTATTTTCATCTGTCACCTATGCTTGGAATTCTCTCTTTCCCCACCTCTGCTTGACTTCCTTCAAGTCTCAACAGTTCCACCTTCTACAAGAAACCTTTACCCATCCCTCTTAAATCTACTCTTCCCTTTGTTGATTATCTCTATCTTGTCTGTATCTTTTCCCCATTGGCCTGTGAGCTCCTTCAGAGCAGGGACTGTCTTGTACTTCTCTTTGTATTCCCAGCATTTAGCACAGAGCCTGGCTTGCACTAAGCACTTAATAAATGCTTGTTGACTGACTGATTGTAGAGGACATCTGGTCTAACTCATGCCTGAACAAGATTTGCCAAGTGGCAATCGATAATCGTCTTGAAGACCTCAATTAGAAAGAGCCCACCATCTCCTGAGCCAGTTCATTCGACTCTTGGCTAATTTTAATTATTAAGAACTTTTCCCTAATGCTTGGTGAAATCTGACTGTGAAACATTGCTCTTTGTTCTGCCTTCTAGGACTAAACAAAATAAATCTTCAGTCTTCATATTACTGTCCTTTAAATATCTAAAAACATATAGTACTTTTAAGTTCTTTTCCTCTTACTAAATTGGGTGTTCCCTGAGTTTCTGTCCTTTTTTGTCTCCATTTATCATGATTTTCAGTCTGACCAGTTTAGCCCTGAGCTTCTTCTTGTTGCATATGCAAAAATTTCTTACCTTTCCCTTTGACTCCTTACCTTTCCCCCTTAGCAAAAATCCAATGTCTTTAGCTTCTACTTCTGAGTATATGACTTCCAAATGCACATCTCCAGATTGGATGAATCCGGCCTCAGAGACTTATTAGCTATGTGACCCTGGGCAGGTCACTTAACCCTATTTGCCTCCTCATCTGTAAAATGAGCTGGAGAAGAAAATGGCAAACCACTCCAAGAATCTTTGCCAAGAAAACCCCAAAAAGCATCAGAGAGTCAGACATGATTGAAATGACTGAACAACAACACTTGGATGTTCTAGCAGCACCTCAAACTCATTATGTCCAAAATAACACTTATCATCTTCTCCTTCTCCATTTCTGTCAGTGATTGGTATCATCCAATCACACAGGCTTGAAATTGCCATTGTCAGTGTCTTCTCCTCCTTCTTTCTCTGTCTTTTTCTTCTCTCCTGCTTCCTCCTTTTCCCCTCTCTCCTCCTCCAATCAGTTACCAGCTTTATTGATTCTCTCCAATACCTAACGTAGTCTTTGAACAAAGAAGGAGCTAAATAAATGAACGAAATCAATGAATTAATCTTTCATATTTAACATACTTTAATTCATTTGACCTTTGAAACACTAGAAATATCTGTATTTTACATATGGAAAACTGAAATACTGAAATAAGTGAACTGCCCTAGGTCCTTGGGAAGGAAGACCTGAGATGAAAGCCTAGATCTCCTGATAGTCAATCCAATGCTGCCATCCACCATGCCGTGCTGGCTATCGATACAATTTTGGGGGCAACTAGATGGCGCAGTAAGTAGAGCATTGGCCCTGGAGTCAGGAGGACCTCAGTTCAAACCCAGCCACAGACACTTGACACACTTACTAGCTGTGTGACCTTGGGCAAGTCACTTAACCCCAATTGCCCTGCCTTCTCCCCTCCAAAAAAAAAAGAGAATACAGTTTTTATCTTATTGGGTCATTTCTCTTCTCTGTCATCATCAGGGGTTTCCTGTATGGGGAACAATGATAACAAAAGGCAACAAATAGAACTCAATCTATATGTTAACTTTAAAAACGTTATTATTTGATTGACTATATTTTTTTTCTCCAACTGATCAAACAATTTATATATCAAGACTAGATTTTGAAGGAGTCATATTGAGAGACTCTGAAGTTTATTTAGTTCCTAAATTAAGGCAGCATGATATAGTCCAAAGGACACTACATTTAGAGTCAGAATACCTGGGTTTGTCATATGGCCATGGCCTTTAGCCATATGACAATGGGAAAATCATTGTACCTTTCCATGTCTATGTTTTCTTATCGATATAAGTAAAATAATAATCATCATACTACCTATCTCTTAAAGTTGTTACCAGGATCAAATATATGCCTACAGGTATATAAAGATAGCTATTTATAAATTGTGAAGTGTCATAGAAATGTATATACAATGTTATATAATTCTTCTGCCAAATCTTATTGTCTAAGTTCCACTTCTATTAATTGTTTAAAAGGGAAGTTGGTTGTTGTTTTTTTAAAGACACCAACTTTATCTTGGCCATTCTGCTGATTTAGAAAAGGACAAGAACATAGAGAAATTTCCTTTGCTTAGATTCTCATTTTCCACTTTGTTCCTCATTTATTTAACTGCCTGAGAACTTAATAATTTTTTTGTTTTTATATAACAGGGTCCCAAAATACTACCTCAGAAATATCCCCAATTTTGAGTACAAAACTATTGACAATAATGTTCATTAGCTCCCTTGCACTGCATTTCTCCCTTTAGACCACATAGTATTTGTCCCACGACCTCATAAAATTGTGATAACAATTCATCAGAATGTCATCACCCTATAGTATAAAGTTAGTGTCTATAAATCATGGTGGGATGAGTTGGTGATGTTAATTTCTGTGGCCATTTCCTTCCCCTTGCTTCTCCTTTTGTCCTTTTTCTCTTAAGCTTTGTCCTTCTCAACCTTGTGTTTACTCATGTGAATTTGCAAGAGTTCTTCTGGCTAATTCCATGGCATATAGACATGAAGCATCTACTAAATGGGGCTGATGGAAAAGGTAGCTAGGGTGGTTACATGTCTCCCTTCAAGGTTCTAGGGGGTATAGCTGAGGGGCTGGGGGTGACTTTCTCTAATAGCATTGATTCAAACCCCTACAGGTGTGATACCTCCCCAAGATTACTGGTTGAGAATCATTTAGTTAGCCAGCCTCAAGCAGCTTTTATAAATGGGATATTTACTAAGGTGTCATAATAAGAGCAGTTATTATAAAACATCCCCCAAAAGTCTGTGACCCATTCTTCTACAAGCACTTACAGAGTTCAAGGGAAATGTGGGTTCAGGCTTAGAGTGCACAAGTTCTAATTTCTTTTCTTTCATCTGTGGGCTAGAGATTCCCCATAAGGAGTGCTCCATAGGCATGGTATGGCTTTTTTACCCATGTATATCCATGAGTACAGTCAGTTCTTATTTCCTTATGATGCAGACACTACCACCAATTAATCTGATGATGCCATCTAGGACACTGGTGGGAGGATAAGGATGACTGCTATCCTGGGATTACTATTAGGCCACTCAAGGGATCAAACAAGATTCTTCTCTTGCCAAAACTAGGAGGCAGGGAAGAGGAAGAGGAGAGCTGACCAAAGCTGAAGACAAAGCCTTTACTTCATCCCCCAGGCAATCGCAGGGGTTTCAGCAAGAACTCTACATTCACTCCAATTTCTAAAATCTTCTTTCTCAACCCATTTGATAATTCAAAGACAATCTGTAGGGCATAGCCAAGTTTCTTCAGCCTATTTGAACCTTTGTGTAGTGTCAAAAGTCATTTAGCATTTACTCCAAGGACTAGCCATGATTGATTGAGTTACAGTTGCTTAAGGTATAATGCTAAAATGGGGTGGGGTGGTTTCCCTAGGCCCTTTCTTGAGCTTAGTAAGCAAAATGATATGGCAGCTGAGGACAAAAGAGGTTTAGAAAATAAATTCATTTTTAATATCTTTTGGAGAAGAATTATAGAAGATTATGAATAGTATCACATCATAAAATAGATAGAAGCATTGGATGGTAGTGCTAGTTCAAAGTCACTTGCAAAGGAAAAGTCTAATATGGAACTGGGACAACAAACAATAAAGATGAAAAAGAACTACACAGATTTTTATAACAAATACTTCTCATTATCAAGGACAATGAACCTGTCACATATAGACTGCAACTTCACAGTCCCAGAAATGCTTATAGAGGAATTAGAAATGGCTCTAAAAAGAACAAAGATGGAGAAATGCGTCTGACTTAGATTAATTGTGCAAAGAGATCTTTGCTAGAAGCCACATAATGGTGATGATATTGAAGGATCAGTTAATTCATAAGAGCTCTGACAGAGGAGAAGATACCAAAGGCATGGAAAATTTTAAACCTAATTAAGACCAAGCAAAGCTTACTGAGAGATCAAAAATCACCAACTTAAATGTCCACTAACTCTCTTTGAATGTGAATGGAATAAACTCACCTATAAAACAGAAACAAGTAGTAGAATGGATTAAAAACCAGAATCAAACATGTTGCTTATGAGAAACACATTTAAAAATGAGAGATACACACAGTTAAAATAAAGGGCTAGAGTAAGATTTATTATGCTTCAGCAGATACAAAAAAAGCAGGGGTAGCAATCAGGTAAAGTTAAAGCTAAAATAGATTTAATTAAAAGAGATAAACAGGGAAACTTCATTATCATAAAAGGTACCATAGATAAGAAGGCTATGTCATCAAATACTGTAGCATCTAAATTTTTAAAAGTTAAATGAATTACAGGTGGAAATAGATAGTAGTACTATAATAGTGGGGGACTTTAATATTTTCCTTTCAGAAGTAGATAAATCTAACCAAAAAATAAATAGGAAAGAAATCAAGGAAGTGAATAGGATTTTTGGTAGTTAGATATGAGGAATATCTGGAGAGAACTGAATGGAAATAGAAAGGAATATGCATTATTCTCAGCAATATATGGTACCTTTACAAAGACTGACCATGTAATAGAGCATAAAAAATTTTATAGCTAAAAGCAGACATATTAAATGCTTTCTTTTCAGACCATAATACAACAAAAATTATATTTAATAAGGGACCATGGAAACAGGAAAAAGAACTTAATGGAGACTAAACAATCTAATCTTAAGACTGAGTGGGTTAAAGAACAAATCATAGGAACAATCAATAATATCATTAAAGAGAATGACAATAGGGGCAGCTGGATGGTGCAATGAGTAGAGCACCAGCCCTGGAGTCAGAAGAACCTGAGTTCAAATCCGGCCTCAGACATTCGACACACTTACTACCTATGTGACCTTGGGCAAGTCATTTAACCCAAATTGCCCTACCTTCCCCTCACCTAAAACCAACCAACCAACCAACCAAAGAGAATGACAATAATGAGACAACATAGCAAAATCTATGGGATACAGCTAAAGCAGGAAACAGAGGAAAATTTGTATCTTTAAGTACATCAATAAAACAGAGAAAGAGCCGAATTGTAATTTTAAAAAAACTAGAAAAAAACATATTAAAACTCCTCAAACAGTAATTGGAAATTCTAAAAATTAAAGGTGAAATTAATAAAATTGAGTATAAGAAAACAATGGAATTGATAAATAAAACTAAGAGTTTTTATTATAAAAAATAATAAAATAGATAAACCATTGGTTAATATGATTTTTTAAAAGAGAGAAGAAAACCAAATCACTACTATTAAAAATGAAAAGGGTGAATATGCTACTAACAAAGATAAAATCAAAGCAATTATAACAAGTTATTTTGCCCAATTTATATGCCAATAAATTGAACAATTTAAGTAAAATGGAAGAAAATTTACAAAATTTAAACTGCCCATTTTAGCAGAAAAGGAAATAAAATATCTAAAGGTATCTATTTTAGAAAAAAGAAATTGAACAGGCCAGAAATGTGCTTCCTAAGAAAAAAGCACCAGAATCAGATGGACTTACAAGTAAATTCTATCAAACATTTAAAACCAACTAATTCCAATACTAAATAAATTATTTGGAATGACAAATATTAAATAAATATGATATTGTTACCTACACCACAAAGAATATAAACAAATAAAATTATAGACTCATTTCATTAATGAATATGGGTATAAAAATCCAAATAAAATACTAGCTAAAAGATTACAACCACATGTTACAAAGATTATATATTATGACCAAACAGGATTCATATCAGGAATGTAGAGATAGTTTAAGATAAGGAAAACTATTAACATAATTGATTATATCAGTAATAAGAGTAACAAAGATATGATTATATAAATAGAGTAGAAAATGCTTTTGATAAAGTACAATGCTCATTTCTATTAAAAACACCTGAAAGTTTAGCTATAAATGAATTTTTTTCTTAAATTGATAAGAAGCTTTTACCTAAAAGCATAAACAAGCATTATTAGTAGTGGGGCTAAGTGAAAAGTCTTACCAGTAAGATCAGGTGTGAAACACAGGTGCTCCCTGTCACCAATATTATTCAATATTGTACTGGAAATTCTAGGGGAGAAGAAGAAATAGAAGGAATCAGAATGGGCAGTGAGGTAATAAAACTATCTCTTCTGCAGGTGATATGATGATATGTTTGGAAAATCCTAAAGACTCAACTAAAAAATTGAAATAATAATTTCAGCAAGGTAACAGAATATAAAGTAAACCCACACAAGTCATCAGCATTCCTATATTTCACCAACAGAAAGAGATAGCTAGAGATACTCCATTTAAAATACCTTTAGATAGTATAAAATACCTGGGAGTATATCTGTGAAAACAAACCCAGGAACTATATGAACAAAATCATAAAACAAACTTTTCATACAAATAAAATCAGATTTGCATAAATGGGAAAGTATTAATTGTTCTTGGGTAGGAAGGGCCAATACAGTAACAATGACAATTTTATCTAAATTAATCTATATATTCAATGCCACCCTAATTAAATTGCCAAAAAAAATTTTACTGAGCTAGAAAGAAATAATAAAATTCATTTGGAAGAACAAGAGGCCAAGAATATCATAGGAACTAATGAAAAAAATGTGAAGGAAAGAAGTTTAGCAGTACCAGATCTTAAACTATATTATAAGGTAGTAATTATAAAAACTATCTGGTACTGGCTGGAAAACAGAAAGGTAGATCAGTGGAACAGAGTAGACATTTACAGTAGCAAATGAATGCAGTTACCTAATGTTCAACAAGTGTAAAGGCTCAAGTTTTTAGGACAAGAATTTATCATTTGGCAAGAAAAGGAAATTATCAGGAAAACTGGAAAGCAGTTTGGCAGAAACTGGGCATAGAGCAATATTTTACACCATTTACCAAGATATGGTCAAAATGGAAGCATAACCTAGATATAAAGGGAGGTATTACAAGAAAATTTGAAGAACATGGAACATATTACCTATCAGATTTATGGATAGGTGAACAATTTATGAACAAATAAAAGACAGAGTATTGTGAGGTATAAAATGGATGATTTTGATTACATTAAATTAAAAAAGCTTTTATACAAATAAAAGCAATGTAACCAAGATCGCAAGGAAAATAGAAAACTTGGCGGGGGGGGGGGATTTTGTAGACAATTCCTCAGATAAAGGTCTCATATCTCAAATATATAAAGAACTTTGTCAAATTTATAAGAATACAAGTCATTCCCCAATTGATAAATGGTCAAAGGACATGAACAGGCAGTTTTTCCAATGAAGAAATCAAAACATTTATAGTCACACAAAAAAATGCTCTAAATAATTATTGATTAGAGAAATGCAAATTAAAACAACCTTGAGATATCATTTTACACCTCTTAGATTGGCTAAAATGATAGAAAGGGAAAATGATGAATGTTGGAGGGGATATGGAAAAATTGGGACACTAATTCATTGTTGGTAGATCTGTGACCTGATCCAACCATTATGGAAAGTGATCTGGACTTACGCCCTAGGAATTATTAAACTGCCTCTACCCTTTGTTCTGGTAATACCACTACTAGGTCTATTTCCAAAGATGATTAGGGGAAAAGGAAAAGAACCTCTATGTCCTAAAATATTTATAGCAGCTGTCTTTGTGGTAGCAAAGAACTAGAAATTGAGGGGATGCCAGTCAATTGGGGAAGGGCTAAACACGCTATGGTGGAATATTACTGTGCTATAAGAAATGATGAGCTCGATTATCTTAGGAAAACATGAAAAGACTTGCATGAAACAATGAAGAGTGAAATGAGCAGAACCAAGAGAACATTGTATACAGTAATAGCAATGCTGTTTTAAGAATAACTGAGCAATCAAGCCATTCCATTATAAAATACCCAAATTAACTACAAAGGTCCTATGAAGGAAGATGATATCTGTATCAGAGAAAAAACTGTTATATAAATGCAGATATAGATATGTGTATGTGTCTAATGGTAGCCGTCTCTAGGGTGGGGGGTGGGGGAAGTAAGGTGGGGAAAGAACATTAGGTGATAACTTTGTTGTATATTTAAAAGGAATAGCAAGTTGTACATAATAGATCTACAGTTTCAGGTACAATCCTCTTTTTTCCTATTCCATTTTGTTATGGAAATGCTTGTTTTATTCCTTAAGTTCAGAATTTTAAAACACATGTATTCTGTCTTATCTATATATATATTTTTATGAGGATAATATATACACATATCAAGGGCGTCTTTGATGAGGGTGTTCTTAGGGAACAGACAAACTTTCACAAGTGATATTCCATGAAACATACATGTTTGAATAAGACCAAAGGAATTTTTAAATCTATTAATATTTCTTACATTGGTTTTCTTTTTCTTTTGAGGGAATGTGGCAGGGACAGAAAATAAATTCTTGTTAATTGAAAATTAAAATTAAAAAAATTTTTAGACAGTGATGTTCCACAATAGATAAAATCTTTACCATCATAGAATTTATTGAAATATTCAAAGAATGCAGAATAACTTGTACTCATTATTTCTTTATCACAAAAAATCTTTTAATTCAGTAGAGCAGAATGCATTTTATTGTGGTGGGCTTGTCCCATTTTTCTCTGATTATTAATATGAGAAAAGGCATAAAGCAGGCAAGACTTGTGCTCACCAAGTGTATTTGCTACTGTTATAGAAGAGAACTCAGAGCTCAGAGATGGAATACTGTCAGAGAAGAACAGAGAAGACCAATTTGTGGGACATGGGGGAAGGTGAGTAATATATAAGGAGAACGGAAATATAGGCTGGGGACATGTTGCAAAGGGTGTTAAAAGCCAAATAAGGGAATTTATGCATTTATAATAATATTTTGGGGAGATAGCTTTAATTACTTCATCTGAAAAATGTTCATATTCTTTTTTTTTGGAGGAGGGAAGGCAAGGCAATTGGAGTTAAGTGACTTGCCCAAGGTCACACAGCTAGTAAGTATGTCAAGTATCTGAGGCTGGATTTGACCTCAGGTCCTCCTCACTCCAGGACAGGTGCACTACTCACTATGTCACCTAGATGCCCCAACTATTCATATTCTTTAACCATTTTTCAATTGTGGAATGGCTAGGAGCTTATTTTTTAAAAGGGAAAGACAACGATTATAGGGGAATGGTAGCCAAGGAAGGTGTGTTGTACTGGGAAGTCATAGGAATAGTGAGTACAGTCATAGAACAATTGATTGATACATCCTTTCCAGGAATTGATGGTGGTGATTTGATTATTGTCATCAGGGTAGAGGTGGGATGAGAACTCTCAGCAGTCCAGAAGAAAGAAGCTATAGTATAGGGTGAAAGGCTGAGGGTAGAGCAAGATGGCACAGCTTAAACTGATTAGAAGTTGTCTGATTAAAAACACAATATAAACCCTCACAATTACAATAATAAGGTCATGTCCCTGGCTGAAATTAATAAAACAACATGCCTACCTCTTAAAAGTATGAGGATGGGAGTGATTTGAGTTAAATCGACTAACCAATTCCCCACTTAAAGTAACCAGCAAGATACTTTACACCTGACACCTTTATCAGGTGAGAACATCTCTATGAAACTAACCAATCAAAGGTGGTAAGCTAACACATCTTTGTCATGCTTGGTGGATCTTTTATAAAATCATAAGTCAATTCAAAACCTGGTATCCAGACAGCTCAGTGGAAAAAGCTGTTGCAGCCAATCCCTTGAGAAGAAATTCCATGGGAGGGGTGGGCAGAAGAGGAGAACAGCCTAAATCTTTTTTCCCCTCTCACCCACCGTGTCCAGAAAAGTACATGGTGAACTTTGAAAGGCTTTGAAGTCACCAGCATCCTAACAGCACTCTTGGGATAGCAGTGTCTGATAGCAGTGTCTGATCAGGAGCTGAGGAAAGTCGACTTTATCTACAAGCAGCCCAGCAGAAATCTACAATGTGCTAAAAGGGAACTTCATGAGGGTTCCATGAGAAGGAGAAAAGGATTTCCAAGAGCTGCACATATGCTCTAAGCTTAATCTTACTTTCTCCTAAATTCTGTATATACTTATAAGAGAATATGTCCCTGCTTTGGAGAGATGTTTCATATCACCTGTCCTTACAATACCATCTTAGTAAATATTTTTCTTTCTGTTTTTAAATTTAAATTTTATTTTTATTTTCAATTCTAAATTTGCCTACCATCCATTAGAAGGCAAGAAATACAATACCCATTTTACATATGAAGTTATGAGAGACATATTTCTTCTTTAGCCATTTTTTCCACCCCACCCCCTGTCCTAGTCCCCAAAAGCAAGGAAAAAGTATGCCTCAATCTGTGCTCTGAGGCTATCAGTTCTTTATCTGGAGATCGATAGCATTTTACATCACAAGTTGTGGTAGATCAGTGTACTAAGACTTTCATACTTGACTTTCTTTACAACATTACTGTTACTGTGTATTGTTCTGATTCTGTTCATTTCACTTTGCATCAGTTCATGTAAGTCTTACCAGGTTTTTCTGAAACCATCCCCTTTACTAGTATGTAACTTTTTTTTTTTGGAGAGGGGAAGGCAGGGCAATTGGGGTTAAGTGACTTGCCCAAGGTCACACAGCTAGTAAGTATGTCAAGTGTCTGAGACCGAATTTGAACTCAGGTCCTCCCGACTCCAGGGCTGGTACTCTACTCACTGGGCCACCTAGTAACCATTTCTAAAAGCTAATTTAGTCTGACTAATTGAGATCGGTGGATAGTCAGTGGGGGAAACACACTACTGGGGGCTTGTAAAGCTATAGCATTAGGAAACTAATCCCCAAGATAGATTTGTAGGCAGAAAGGAGAAGAGAGCCTAGGACAGAGCCTTGGGGAATTCTCACATTTAAGGGTGTGTGATTGAGCCTGTAAAGGAGATGGAGGAGTGCTTAGATAGGTAAGAGGAGAATTAAAAGAGAGAAGTATCTTGGAAACCCAGAGAGGACAGAGTACAATCATTAGTGTCAAATGAGGCACATAAGTTGGGAAGGATAAGGATAGAAAAGACTATCAGACTTGGTAATGAAAAGATGGTTGCTACTTAAGAGACAGCAGTTTCAGTGGGTTGATGAGATTGGAAACAGATTACAAAAGGGAGTCTGGAATGGAAGAGGACAAGAGAAATTAGGCAATAGCTTGTTGTTCATCCCTCATTCTCATTCTCCTTGAAGAAAACCAGTGACATCACAAAGGTGATATTTTGACTTGTATCTGAATTGGATTTCTCCTAAAAGCCTGATTCACATTTTCCACAAATACACACTCAAAGCACATGTGTAAGAAATATGTGTGACAAAGGTTTAGCTCACAACGACTGCTCTGGAAGTCCTCTCAGTATAGAGACCTTATGCAGCAGCCTTTGCTGTTGCTGTTGCTTGTCCTTCATTCTCAAAGAGGATCAATGACATCTGAGGGTGATCTCTTGACTTGCTTGTGAACTGGATTTAGTGAGGCAGAGCTGTGCAAATAGCTTGAGGAGATGTGAGAGTCTAATGAATAAGAAAATATACCCTCTCCCTTCTTTGCAGAGATGAAGACTATGGGTGTGGAAACTCAAATTCAGGGGGTATGTAAGTTTTACTGAAGTGCTTTTCCCTCTTCTTTTTCTTTAATTCTTTGTTACACATAATGTAAGGGTGGGAGAAGAATGTGCTCCATAGTAAAAATTATGTAAAAACAAAATATAGCAGTACTAAGGAAATTAAGCTAGATGTCCTCTAAAGTCCCTGAAAGCTCTAGGATTTATGATCCAAAGAAGATTTTCAAGTTAGAAACAAACAAGGAAAAACACAACTTGTGCCCCAGAAACCTAAAACCTCATTAAGTGTAGGCCTTTTCTCCCCATCCCTTAGTTCTTTCTAGTGACTCTATATTTAACAAGAAACTCATTCATTCATAGGCTATAATTTGTGGGAAAACACTGACAAGCCTGTCTATAATTTTAAAAAGAATAGTTAAATAAAAATTAATTTTTATAAAATCAAAATGAAGTAAATATAAATAGCAAAACAGAAGTTATATGTACTTACTGTCATATTCCCTGTTTCTAGTTCATTCAAATGAAAAAAAGAAGAATTTGTTTAGTGGGATTGTGGGAGTTTTACTCTTTCTAATGAGAAGGCAGATGTTCCTAGTCTTCATTTTTATGTTTAAAAATATATTCTGGGATTTTTTTCTCCCTGCTTACTAAGGATAAATCCAAACTACAAACTCTGTTACTTCAACATTAATTCTGATTTTATTTTAGAGGCATAGGTTTGCTAGGTAACTTGCCTAAATTGGTTAATATTGGATTTTCAATGTTACTGTAAGAGATTTCTCACATGAGGGTTGTGTGTGTTTGAATAGATTTTTATAGAGCTATTTCATCAAATGAGTCACTAAGTACTTATTAAACAGAAATGCAGAACAATTCTACAAAAAAAGCATGTCTATTCCTATCCGTAAGATATAGTGCTATGTGGAAACTTTGATCAGCTGGACATTCTCTGTCTATAAATCCAAAATGCCTTTAAAATATTTAAATTGTATTTTTTTAAAGGTTAGAACAGTTACTGAGAAGAAGGCTAGTAATTGGAACTGGACCTTTGATTCATTGATATAGAGAACTTCCAGGAGAGGAAATTTACTCTGCCAATGAAGAAGGTCATTTATTTAGATTTTAGCAAAGCATTGTAATAAATTCACGTTTGCAATTTTTGTAGGAAAGGTGAGAGACATGGACTAGAGTACCTCTGTGAAACTGGAAAAGTATTTTGCTATAACTATAGTGACAAATAAAATAGGCACATGAATTTTAAGCACGTGTAAAAGAAGAATCTGGTACTGGCACAATCAAACATGTTTGGAATTGGCTAAGTGGCTAGACTTCCTAGTGGTTCAGTATAAACCTAGGAGAGCTTGAGTAGCATAATGGAGTAATTTATGTCTGGCCCTAAGCTATTTAGTCTTTTTCTTAATGACTTGGATGAAGATTTAGACGATGTTCTTGTTAAATTTGCAGAAGACACAAACTAGAAGGATCATAGGCTCATAGCATTATAGATCTAGACATGGAAAAGACTTATGAGGTTATATCATCCCAACCCTTCACTTTACAGATGAAGAAACTGAAGCCCAGAGAGATATGACCTGCCCAAGGTCACATACATAGTAAATGACAGAGCCTGTATTTGAACTGAGGTCCTGTGACTCTAAGGTCAGCTCTCTGAGCTTAATTTCCTAACAAATGGATGACAGGTTCATCATTAAACATGATCTTGATAGGCTAGAACATTGGAACAAATGAAATAAGGTAATATTTAATGGGTGTAAGTGTAAGGTCTTATATTTGAGTTTCAATAATGGCTTTACAGTTACAAGATAGGGAATGAGAGGAGGGTCAAAGAAGAGGGTATAGTTAGAGAGAGAAGTTTTCCAGGAAAAGATCTAGGGGTTTTAGTGTACTATGATATGGGAGCCAAAATACACCTATTTGTGTCTAACGGTGGCCATCCCTTGGGCAGGGTGAGGGGAGGGAGAGGAGGAAGAAAAAAAGAAATTTACATGATAACTTTGGTACATATTTAAAAGGAATACCAAGTTGTACATAATAGATTTAGTTTCATGTGCAATCATCTTTTTTTATTATACTGTTATGGAAATGCTTTTTTATCCCATAAATTAAAAATGAAATAAAGTTAAGAAAATTTTTTTAATTTAAATTTTTTTAAAAAACAACAACACATAGTTAATGGGATCTGGGCTGCATTAAAAAAGAGGCTGAGCTTCCCAGAATGCACAAAGAACAAGGTGATATAGTAGGGAGTATGCTTCCAAGGTACTGGGGAAAATGTTTGCACTTTGTTCTTGCTATATCTTTGAAGTTAATATCTCCTTGTAAAAACTATCCGATATTAAGTCATTAAGCCAATCTTCCTCTTCAGCAGCACCAACAACTACTAACCAATTGTTACTGACAGTTAGACACAAGAGCCCTGGGAAAGGTATTACCTTCGAGGTCACGTAGCCCTTACCATCACACCCACCAACTGCCCACCAGCTGGTACACACAGGGTGGGCAAGCCAGTCCCCTGAAGTAGCTCAGCACCCTGAGTGAGAGACAAGAGGCAGCATATACCAGATGACTCGAATTCAAAAGCACTTAGCTTGGACCACCATCTTCTCTCAGAGGCAGCTCAGAGCCTGACCTCAAGAGCCTTGGGAATGGCTACAGCAGCAGGAAGGCAGCAAAGGGGCTGGACTCTAGGTGCTAGGGAAAGCCAGGGGAAGCAAAGTTGTTATACTACTTATCAGGGAATCTGGGAGTATCCCCGCTGCCCAGGCAAGAGGCCAGAAACCTCCTCAAATAGCTTGAACTGTAAAAAAAAATTACCTTGATATATTGGTAATATAAGGAACTTTTATTTTGAAACTCCATTTTGATGGTTTGTTATTTTTTGAGAAACTATTTTCCATGATAATCAAACAGATTAATTCCAGGAACATTTGCCCCCCCTCCCAATTTGCTAAAGAGTCTCATCATGAAACCCTTTGAAATAGAAAATCTGCCTACTTGAACATCATTACCTGCTTCTGTACCTCAGATTGCGAGCATTCAAAAACACTCTTGGACTGATCCCAGCACAGGGTAGATGGGATAGGATTGGCACTGCAATGAGTCTTGATGGGGAGCTTTGAATAGGGAACAAGAGTTGGTAAGAATGTTTATTAATGCATATTTCCTCCAAATTAGAGGGGTAGGTAGGTTTTTTTCCCCTAAAACAGACTGCAAGTCTTCTTCTTCTAAGGATAATGTTTGTCTAAAATGGAGAATTAAATGTGTTCTTTGGTGATTATCACTGAAGCTCTTCTCAATTTAAAATAGAATTAAATGAGTTGCTGAGTCTAAGTTTTTAATGAACTCTTTAGAATGATCTCATGCAGGAGACCATAGTTTATTTAAAATCTAATACCTTAACATACATTTAAAAGTACCATGTATCCTTTTATCTGAAACATAGCATTGTACCTATAGGGGAGCACAGATTTAACACCTGAAAGGACCTTAGATATCACCCCTCCCCATCTTATAGATGAGGAAAGAATTTCAGAAAAGTTAAAAAGGTCTGCCCCAGGATGTACAGCTAATACATGTCGATGGTAAACTGCCCTCAGGGAAATATTCAATGTTCACCATATAATCCTATCTCATAAGCATATTACCTCGGATTTTCTTTGTGGACAGACTAGATGCCCAGATCACAATTTGCATATTTTTTAGAGGCTGTGCTCTTTCATATGGCACTGTGGTGATTTTAGGGAACCCGTTGGCTTTTTGTTCATTTTACAGGTATCGACCTTAGATCTTAAACATAATCACTGATTACCTTCTATTTAAACTGGTGTGTTTTTGCTACAAAGCACTTATATAAGTTTCATTATAAGAATATCAGTTGTTAAAAAGGAAAACTATTCCCATATTTTGTTTAACTCCTTAACTCTGTGACTAGTAAGTAGTGCCATATCAAACTTTTGGAATTATTTTAGATTTAAATTCAAGTTAGGCTCTAGGATGCATTTGTGAATATTTTTCATGCAACACAAATTAATGTTAGTATATTTATGGCATAATGGAGAAGGTATTGGATTCAAGAAGATGGGTTCAGATTCTGCCCCTGACACATTCTAGCTATGTGACCATGAACAAGTCACTTGATTCTTTAGTTTCCTCATTAGGAAAATATGGGAAATTATATTTCTGGTAGCTTTTCAGAGGGCTATTGTAAGATTCATATGAGATAATGTATATACGGCACTTTGCAAATGTGAAATGTGAAATGATTAGTTGACATAAACTATAGAGATGAACTTTTCTGAAATCCAAGCTGCTAATCCCAATCCAGAAATACTGAGATTGTAAAACCATCATTGAAGGTTTTAGAGGGTTGAAATTGGTCATTTTATGTCAAGCACAGTATTTTTAAAAAGAAACAACAGGAGGTGATAGGAAGCAAAGATGAAAATCTGTGTCCATTCAGTCTTAATTATTCACTAAGCAGGGGTTCTTAATCTGGGGTCTGTGAACTTGATTTTAAAAATAAAATTGACAATGACATTTCAGTAAAATTAGTTACCTTTGTAATCCTGTGTATTTTATTTTATGCATTTAAAAATATTTTTCTGGGAAGGGGCTCTAGGTTTTCACCAGACTTCCAGGGGGTCTATGTACTTAGCCAAGCACCAAGGCATCTGGAACAAGTTGGAGAGTCAGGTTTATTAGACCCTGAAAATATGTGTGAGGAAATCGAATATTTCCTTTTTATTGCAAGATTTCATTTGGAATTTTAGGCATTGTGATAGTCACTCCATGAGTGTTTATAGTTACAGCTATCTAGCATTTATATAGGGCTTTAAGGTTTGCAGAGCACTTTATGTGTGTGTACATATATATATATGTGTATATATATATGTATATGTATATATATATGTTATATGATCCACACAACTACACTATGAGGTAATGTTATTATCCCATTTTACAGATTAGGAAATAAACAGGTAAGTGACTTGAATAGTTAATGAGTATCTGAGGTGGAGTTGAACTTAGGCCTTCCTGAGTCCAAGTCCATCATTCTATCCACTAGGCTGCCTAAATGCTTATTGAATTTAACGAGTCCAAAGGAGCAGAAGATTGAGCAAAGATTGAAAATCAGAGCCTGCCATTGCCTTGCTTTAAATTTGGCTGGGTTTGTTAACTTATCTTTTTTTGGAGGGGGCAGGTCCTTCCCCATCCCCCAAATGGGCATGATGAGAACATACTCCCTAAGCTCATAGCAAATCTGTCTTGGCATCACCAATTGCTGGTGTGAGGTTGGCAAAAGCAACAACTTAGTGACTGTATGACAGTGCAGTGATTCTAAATGTCTTGGATTAAGAAGCAAAAGAATTTGAGAAGATTTAGGAACTGACTTCCAAAGAAACTGGAGTCAGTCAACAGCAGGAAGTTCAGAAAGATGTATGTGGAACCAGTTCCCTATTTATCTGCATGGAAGATTAGTTAGTTCTGAAGACTTCTGTAACTTTCCCCTTTGCTACTTAAACACCTGTAAATGCAAATTTCCCAGTAAATGAAACCTATAAAAAATTCTTAACACACCTAAAGAAGGATTAAGTGTTTATTCAAAAGAAGGGGAAGTTAAAATAGAAATATGGGGAAGGAGAATCCAGAATTGGAGAAGTGGTCATGACAGTAATAAACATAGCCATAATGGGGTAGGAAGGAAAGGGAAGGGAATCATCTCTAAAGAGCCTGCTAGGCACTAAGTGCTTTATAAAAATAATCTCAGTTGATGATTGCAACAACACTATAAGGTAGTGACATGGAATGACACTGGAATGACAAGGAATTGTTTCACTCAAGGCAAAAGCAGTTGTAGTTATGTGTTGCTCTGCATATGGGTGTATGTAGGAGACGGGGCGGCAGGGGTGTGTGTGTGATGGGGAGGGATTGGGTAATACTGAGGATAGTCTGAACCCAGGCTGGTGATGTTATTTGTCCTTCATTCTCCAAGAGGACCATGACATCAGGAAGATGATGCCATGACTTACAAGTGAATTGGATTTAAGTGAGGGAGGGCTATGCAAAGTCACCAGCATTACTTTCTCTTCTGGAGCCAGTGGCCAGATATAAATTGGGAAGACTAGAGATGGTTCCCCTGAGCTCAGGTGAAATCACACTAGGAGAGGAGCTTATTCTATTTCAGAGAACCTCGACCTCCTAGAAACTGGAGGGGGGTGGAGAAGAGAAGAGCTGTTCTGGAAGTGAGGTATCATCCATGGAGATGGGATCCTGGGGGTGGGGGTAGCTCAGGAAGCAGGCATCAGGGTCATCCCATACAGAGCAGGCTTGTGGAGAACCAGGAGATGAAAGGCATAGGGACAGTGGAGGAACCACATGAAGGAAGGATCACCCCTCCCCCACCCCCAGGAAAAAATGGTTACATCTGAGGAAGAGTTAAGCATTAATTATAGTTCTGGTGATAAGTAAGTGGAACTCTGGGGCTCAGCAGAAGAAAAATGAGGAGCCAATCATGGACCAAATGTAGCAGGTCCCCTCACTGTGGAAGCAGAGCATGTTGTCTAGCTGAATCCATTCATGTGTCCTTCCAGGGTAATTTGGTTGGTATGCAATCAGTGAGGCAAATTATTTCTACCTTTGATGATGCAACCCATCTCTATCTCCCTTCTTACTGGCCATTCATTACTTTGGAAACTATAGGCAGCTTTAGAGGGAATTTCCACTATGGGCAATGATGGATTTTGTATCTGTTTGCAATTCTGTTTGCTAATTCCAACTTTGAGTGTAAAGTATTTGAGAAAAGAACTTTGCAGTTCTTTCTACTCATCATCTTTTTCCTGTTTATAGTGCCTACATGTGACTATATTGGATAGAGCTAAAATTTATGTTTTATTTTACTCTAAAATCATCTAGATTGTGAACTTTAAAGAATAATGTTTTCAAGGTCCCTAGGAGGCCAGATTGCTATGAATCACAAAGCATTTATATTATTATCTCTCTTTTTAAAGAATGAACAGCTGGACATGTTCTTAAGTAGGCAACTGGTTGTGTTTAGACATTAATGCACAAAGTTTAGGCAATTAGGAAGTTAAACTAGCGGTCCTAATACAAAAAGACAAATTGGACCCCACAGGCATCACTGAGTTCGTAGAATGAAATATGGCTCTGGGTGGGTACACCTTATTCAAAGGAAACAGAGTTTTGAAAGGGGGCTGGTATAGAATTACATATCAAGAAAATATGCTGATGTGAGAAAATTTAGTATGATGAAGAAAAATTTGTGTGAAACAATTGGAGGAAAAAAAGTGATTTTCCCCCCAATTGGAGTATAGTACAGACTATCTGGACAGGAAAGGGAAGAAGACAAATTCAGACAGCAGAACAGAACAGATTACAGATAGGAACAGAGGCATGAGGGCCATTATGGGAGAATTTAATTATTCAGACATCTATTAGAATTCTTTCTATGTGTCTGTCTGTCTGTCTCTGTCTCTTTCTCTCAATCTCTGTCTCTGTCTCTTGATTTGTCTTAAGGATAATTTCATCTTTTGAAAGTGAGAGAGAACATTAAGTAGAAATTCTATGCTGCATCTGATCCTCATGCACAGAGAGGAACTGCCTGACTTGGATAGGAAACATAAGAATCTTGGAAGGATGTGACTGCTCCCAATCATATCCTAGAGGAAGGAAAGGTGAGATTCTAGAGACTAGAACTACATTAAGAAAGTGAGACCAAGATGGCTCAGAGATACTGAAGAATGAAATTCTGAGGACATATAAAAAGAAACAGTTCTGCTGAGGAGAAAAAGAGATGGATATGGAGGATGGACTTACATTTTTAAAAGACATAGAGAAGAGGAAAAATGAGACCAGGCAAAAGAAGCTAAATATGGAAGTTTAGTTCAGTTCTATCAGAATTGTGGCAAGACTATTCCTGCCTTTCAGACCAAGGCCATTCCAAGCCCACAGCTGAATTCCCAAGCCAACTTCCAAAGTTAGAATTGTGGGTTCTACTTACTTTCTCTTTTTTTTTTAAACATAAAATGGCAAACTATTATATATAGCTTGCTATATCTTTTAAATATATAATAAAGTTGTCATGTAATTTTCCTCTTTTTCTTTTTTTATCTCCCCCTCCCATGGCTATCATTTGGTACAAAAATGTATGTATGTATGTATGTATGTATGTATATATGCATGTATGTATATGTGTATTTATGTAAAACCATGCTATACATACTTCTATTGGTAAGTTCTTTCTCTGGATGCAGATAGGGTCTTCATATTTTCTTTGTAGTTAATTTGGGCATTTATAATAGTCAAAATGACTTGTTCGTTCAAAGTCTTTCTTAAAACAATATTGTTGTTGGTGTATACAATGTTTTCTTGGTTCTGCTCACTTTGCTCTTCATCATTTCATGCAAGCTTTTCCATGCCTTTCTAAAATCATCAAGCTCACCATTTCTTACAGCACAGTAGTATTCCATCACTGTCATAGATCACAATTTGTTCAGCCACTCCTTCCTTTCTCAAAGAATTCAGTGCCTAGCTCAGTCTATTCCCCTCCATCTCCTTCCCTAATTCTTGATGTTCCTCAAATACCCTACCTTCTCAGGTTCCCCATTTACTCAACATGAAAGATTAATTCCTCACTGCCACCTTAGCTACTTATGGGTATATCCTTGGTCTTGCCATCACCCACAATTGTTATACTCCATGTTCAAAAGCTATGAATTTCCTTTATCCAATCTAAATCATTTAGCTTTCCACCTCTCTCTATGCCTCAATTCTCCTAAACCTACTCTTCATCTTCACTATGACTTCTAATCCCTCCCTCCCTCAATACTATCCCAGGCCATCATTCCAGTTCTGAATATACTTTGTTCTTTTCCCAATTGTATTCCCTTGGTGAACCAGTTCAACTCTGTGTTATCCTCTTATCTTGAATACCTTTGTCTTACTGCCTTGCCAAACCTTATGTTTGGGTTGTTCCTAGCATCTGGCCACTTTACTCTTACTTGAATGTTGTTGAATGAAGTTAAAGAAAAATCACAAAACTATGTTGATTGGTGTAACAACAATATAACTTGCAGCTGCTGTGGAGGTATAAAGCCAATAACACCAGCACACAGGAGGGCTGCTAGCATAGGTTCTTTGATATGATTTTCTAAGGAAAACAATTTTAAGGGGTTTACAATCTCACTTTAATTAAACATACATATATCATTTACTTAGTTCAGGGGGGAAAGTCAGCACCCTGAACTTCAGAGAAAACAGAAACAGAAATTACAAGCAGAAATTATATAAACAGAGCAAATAACAAAAATCAGCACACAGGGCTTCTGTCTGTCCATAGCAATACATACATAGGTTACCAGAGAGAGAAGCACCAGCATCTGGGTTTTCAAAGCCAGGGGGCTTCTTCATGGCTATCCAGAGTCTCATCTGGTGAAATCACAGGAACGCTTTTCCAATGAGTGAGCCCCCCAAAGCAAAATGCTAACCTCAGAGTATATATATGCTTCTTCAGGGTCAGAGGGCATCACAACCATGTGACTCAAACCCATGTGACTTAGGCTTTCTTGTGACTTAAGCAGGTCATCAAAGACTCTTGATTGAAACAAAGGCAACACTCAAAGGCACTTGATTGCCTTAGTGCTAGGAAGCACTACAAAAGAGAAAACAGCAGAAAGTTCCCACTTTGCTTGCCATTGCAATTGGGTCCACTACAGATTGTGTCATGTGGTCTCAACTGGACCCTCTCTAGAGCAAGACAATCCTATTACTCCTTCCTAATCAATTCCCTGTCCTGCTCACCATTGCCACCATTCCAAGAATTTTTTTTCCTCAGGCCTCCTTTGTGACTCCTTTTTTTCCCACCATCTCTGTTGAGAACCTCATCTTGTACTTAACTGAAAAAATGGAGACCATTGACTGAAAGATCACTCAGTCTCTCATAATGAGGCATCCCTTCTTGCCAAGGACAACCCTTCTACCATTCCTTTAATTCTTTGATTCCCCTCCCCTCCCACCTTATTCAGCAGTTTGCCTTTCCTATCATTCTCACTCTTTTTAATCCTCTATTTCTCCCTATCTCCCAGCTCCTTCCCTAGTGCCTGCAGTCACACCCAAGAAACCCTCATCTTAAAAAAAAAAACAACCTTATTAGATGATGCTACCATAGCTACCAGCTACCATCCTATAGCTCTTCTTCTCTTCTCACTAAAATCCTTGAACAAAAAAGTCATCATAATTAGAGTTTCCTCTTCTCTCCTGATCTTTTAACCTTCCTTTAATCTGGCTTTTCACTTCATCATTCAATAGAAATTGCTCTCTCTCCAAAGTTGCCATTGAGTCCTTACATCTCTGAAAGCTCCTCTACCCTCATACTGTCAGTGGAAGCCTTTTTGTCTTACTTTACAGAGAAATTCACTTCAGAATCCCTCTTGTCCCCTACTCTTGAAACTATATCTCCCCTATATCTCAGAACTTCTTGACATCATTCCCCATTCTTGGCTCTGATGAACAGATTGCCCTTATGTTTAATGAGGGCAATATCCCTCCTTGAATAAGTAGAAGAATGTCCTCACTTCTCCTCCAGGAGATCACCCCTGCAATCTCCTCTCTCACTTTCTAGTCTTCATTTCTCCCTCTATATTGGCTCATTCTTTGCTCCTTCCCAATATGCCCAGGTCTCCCCCGTTCTTAAAAACATCTCTTTTGACTCTCTTATTTTCTCCAGCAATGGTCCAATATTCCCCCTCCCTCCCATTCCAACCCTTTTTACAGCCAAATTTCTAGAAAAATCTGTCGATGCTTGCTATTTCCACTTCCTTTCCTGTTATTTACTTCTCGACACTTTGCAGTCTGGCTTCCAAATTTATCACTCAACTAAAACTTCCTGCTGTAGAGTTATTGGTCATTTCATAATTGCCAAATACCACAGAATTTTCTGAATCCTCAGACTTCTTTACTGAAAGGTCTGACACTGTTAACAACTATCTCCTTCAGCTTCCTCTCTCTTCTCTATCATTCTATTTCTCTCTTGGTTTTTCTCCTAAATGGTCTAAATGGCTTCTGAGGTCCCTTGTGGCTCTGGATTTATGATCTTATGACTATGGAAAGACTATGATCTATATTGATATATGTAAAACCCCAACAATGAAATCATGCATCTGTTATAATGCAAACAAGTATTATTTAAAACATGCATTTATACATTTATATGCCTAAAGAGTTATTAAACTACCTAAACCCTTTGACCCAGCAATACCATTACTTGGTCTATTTCCAAAGATTATTAGGGAGAAGGGAAAAGAACCTATATGTTCTAAAATGTTTATAGCAGCTCTCTTTGTGGTGGCAAAGGACTGGAAATTTTGGTGATGCCTGTTGTAATGGCAAGCAAAGTGGGACTTTTTGTTTTGCTCTTTTTTCTTTTGGAGTTCTAGTTCTCAGCACTAAGGTAATCAAGTGCCTTTGATTGAGACTTGCCTTTGTTTGAATCAAGAGTCTTTGATTAATCAAGAGTCTTTAATGACCTGCTTAAGTCACAAGAAAGCCTAAGTCACATGAGTTCAAGTAACATGGTTGTGATGCCCTCTGACCCTGAAGAAGCATATATATACTTTGAGGTTAGCATTTTGCTTTGGGGGGCTCACTCATTGGAAAAGCGTTCCTGTGATTTCACCAGATGAGACTCTGGATAGCCATGAAGAAGCCCCCTGGCTTTGAAAACCCAGATGCTGGTGATTCTCTCTCTGGTAACCTATGTATGTATTGCTATGGACAGACAGAAGCCCTGTGTGCTGATTTTTGTTATTTGCTCTGTTTATATAATTTCTGCTTGTAATTTCTGTTTCTGTTTTCTCTGAAGTTCAGGGTGCTGACTTTTTCCCTGAACTAAGTAAATGATATATGTATGTTTAATTAAAGTGAGATTGTAAACCCCTTAAAGTTGCTTTCCTTAGAAAATCATATCAAAGAACCTATGCTAGCAGCCCTCCTGTGCGCTGGTGTTGTTGGTCTTAAACCTCCACAGATGCTGCTAGCAATATGGTTGTCACACCTGTCAATTGGGGAATTGCTGAACAATTTGTGGTATGTAATTGTGATGGAATACTACCGTGCTATAAGAAATGATGAGCACAATAATTTCAGAAAAATATGGAAATACTCACATGAAATAATAAAGAGCAAAATGAGCAGAATCAAGAGAACATTGTATACAGTAACAGCAACATTGTTTAAGAATAACTTTGAGCAAATATGTTATTTTGTCTATTATTAATACCCAAATTAACTCTAAAGGACTTATGAAGAAAAACGCAATCTGCATCCAGAGAAAGAACTGATAAATAGAAGTGTATGTAGAATAAGTTTACATAAATATATACCTATTTATGTCTAATGGTAGCCATCTCTAGGGCAGGGGAGGTGGGGTTAAGAAAAAAAATAACTTACATGATAATTTTGTTGTAGATTTGGAAGGAATAGCAAGTTGTGTGTAGTGGATTTGCAGTTTCATGTACAATTGTCTTTTTTATTGTACTATGTTATGGAAATGCTTTTTTTTAATTCCATAAATTAAAAATAAAATAAAACAAAACATACATTTAGTGATATCAAATATGCAGCTAAGGATATAACGACAAAATTGAACTATAATCTGTGGCTCATGTTTAAAGAAGGGGGGATTTGCTTCCTTCCCCCCAGGTCAGTTGATGTAGTCACAGGATATAATCACAGATTACATTATATAGAAAGTGTTAATATGCTGACAAAATGTGATTATCTTCTAGAGTTTTATCCAAGTTATCTTTTTGGTTGTTGGTGAGTGGTTTCAGCTGTGTCCAACTGTTCATGACTCCATTTATTCCTTCTCTAGTTCATTTTACTGATGAGGAAACTGAGGCAAACAGGGATGAGTGACTTGCCCAGGGGCACACAGCTAGTAAGTGTCTGAGGCCACATTTGAACTCAGGTCTTCCTGGCTTGAGGCCCAGCATTGAGACATCTAGCTGCCCTAAGTTATCTTAGACAACTTCAAGTTATAGCTATGATTACCTCTTTATTGATAAAAATGTAAAGTTCTGTTCCTTTTCATGGCATGTCTTAAGTAAGAAGAAGTTTGCAATCCAGCTTGAATGAATAAATGCAAAAACATTTATTAAGTGCTGTGTGCCAAGCACTATATGTTAAAATGCTGAAGATACAAACAAGAAAGCAAAACTGTCCTCATTTTAAGGATCTCACATTCCAATTCAGGGAGACAGCACAGTAAATATGACATCAGTAGTTGTTTGATGTAAATTATTTTCTGCTCCCATTTATATTATTAACAGACCCCACAAAGGACAGATGCACAGAGATCAGGTGCTTTTGAGTATGATACATATTTACATACAAGCTACATGATATGCCTAGTTTTTGCTTATTTAATAAAATGCAAAGTAGTGTCAATATCAAAAGGTGGCCATGCAAATTAAGTGTCATCTGAAAAGTCATTGTTGTATTTAGGACTGGATGGATATTTCCCTTTCACAATAGGGACATACCCTCCTCATGGATCTGGAGTCTAAATTCCAATCTCAAAATTAAGGATTGTTTCTCTACCCTCTCCACCTCCCACTCTACAATTAACATTCAGAAAGGTTTAAAAGAGCTGTTTAAAAAAAAACACCACCAAGTACCACTGTTAGAAATGGAACCAATTGTTTTTGGTTTTCTTTTTTCCCCATGGTGTGGTGTTGAAGGAAGAGAAAATAAATGTTTGTGAACTGAAAAAAGTAAAGTCGTTGACTTTCAGAAAAAAAGGAACCAAACCAAAACTACGTATTTTCTAAAACTGTTTAATCTAGGAAAAGTTAGAATACCAAAATAATATTCTATGGAACTGCAGAATCTCAGAGTTGACAGGAACGCTTGAGGTCATCTGATTCAGCCCCTCCTCACCCTCCCTCACCTCATATGGCCATTGCTAAATCTTGCTGTTTCTTCACAACATCTCTTGCATCTACATTCATACAACTACCAACTTTGTTCAGGTTCTCATTTTCTCTTTCCTATATTATTGTAACAAGCTCCGATCTCTCTGCCTCAGGTATTTCATCCCTCCGGTC
Source organism: Trichosurus vulpecula (assembly GCF_011100635.1). Lineage (NCBI taxonomy): Eukaryota > Metazoa > Chordata > Mammalia > Diprotodontia > Phalangeridae > Trichosurus > Trichosurus vulpecula. Next base: position 58,362,772 of record NC_050578.1, read on the forward strand.
CATTCTATTCATTCCTGTCACAGAGACAGACAGACAGAGATGAAAACAGACAGACAGACACAGAGAAACAAAGACAGACAGAGGGAGGGAGAGAGGGATAAAGGGAGGGAGGGAGAGAGGGAGGGAGGGAGAGAGAAAGGTAGGGGGAGGGGAGAGAGGGAGAGAGAGAGAGATTGAGAGAGAGAGAGAGAGAGAGAGAGAGAGAGAGAGAGAGAGAGAGAGAGACCGGCGTTTATGATAGGAAAGCTAGTTTTGACTGGCTCCAAGACATCTTATATATTGATCTCAGAAGCAATTCAAAGGCAGGAAATAAGGGAAAGTTTTCCGAGAATGTAACAGTAGTAGAACAGCCCCACCTGGGGAGACAAATGATAGAAGTTGATAGAAGTGCCACAGGTCAAGGACATATATGTCAAGAACAGATCTAGTAGAGGCCCAACTGTATTCTGCTACAACCATGAATGGCTATGCACGCTGGGTGCATTCCAAAGCCAATAGAAATGTAGTTTGGCAGAAGCTGATCTGATGTTGGGAAAGAGCAATGGAACAAAGGCTGCCCCAAATCTAAATGTTAAACACCCCAAATACTAAGCCATATATTTATTTGCATGCCCCTCAATAATCTTCCCTGGATCCTTTCCCTATGGCCTCATAGGATTTCAAGCAGCTGTGGAATGTTTCATCCCACAATAAATAATGGATCCCAAGTAACAACTAGATTCCAGTCTCTTTATGAAAAGAACTTTAAAATGATACTTCAAAAGTTTATTCAGGGGCTAAGCTTCTACGGACTGGGTAAGAAAGATTCTATGTATATTAACTATATCAGCACAAGCTTGGAATTCCTGAGGTATGTCATGGGTATCAGAAAAGAAAAAAAAAGAGATTAAAAATTATGGCTCTGTATATTAAGATCCTTACTATAGGTTTGGTTTGTCAGTATTAATTCAGACCAACTCCTGTCTGTTTGAAGCAGTAGCAAAATATTGTAGGCAGTGAGTTGGAACTCAGTGCCTGACAATCCAAGCCCCTTATCCAGAAGATTGCCAGACGATAGAATGCAGTGAGATGAGAAAGTATTCACCTCAAGGCTAGATTCGTAGATGCTCTTTTCTTCTTTCTGTACACTTTCTTTTGGTGATCTCATTGGCTGATCTCAGTTACCATCTTCTAAGCACATGACTCACAGATGGCTGTATCCAGCCAAAGTCTCTTCCATTCCTGTATCACCAAATGCTTAACAGACATTTTGTCTGAGTGTTCCACAATCATGTTTACTACAGTGGGTCTGAAGAACAACTCATTGTCTTTTCCCCAAACCCAACCCCTGTCGTCAAAATACCTTATTTCTTATTTTCTATCACGTGAGTTAGCAACCTTAGCTTCAACCTCAACACCTCACTTCTCCTCACCCCTCATATCTAATATGTTGCCAAGTCATGTTAATTCTCTTGAATCTTCTCTTCATTCAAACCACTACCATCCTACTTCAGGCCCTCATTTCTCATCTGAAATATTGTAAAAGCCTCATAGTTGTTCTCTCTGCATCAAGTTTCTCCCCTTTCCAATTTGTCCTCCAGAGAACTACCAGGGATTTTCCTAAAGCATAGGTTTGACCAAATCACTCCCCTGAACAGTAAACTCCAATGTCTTCCTATTAGCTGTATGCTTGAGTCAAGATTCAATGTCTCTGACTGTGGCTGATCAGGCCAATACAAGCTTGGAATGGTCTACCACAGGTTGGACACAAATAGTCTGCATGAACATTTAGGGTGGATACTCCAAAGTTGTGCATCCTGCATTTCCTTTGAGCTCTTTCAATTCTGCTTTGCTCATAGAGCACAGAACCCTCTCTGATGTGGGCATGCCATGCTGAGTGGTCCTGTGCCAATGTCTCCCATGTCACATAGTCAATTCCAAAGTTCTTGAGAGAGACTTTGACTCAAGCAAAGGGATGTCATTTTGGCCCTCTTTGAGAACTAAGTACAATAACCATTACCTGTAGGACAAAATGTAAACGTCTCTACCATTTAATGCTCTGTTTCAGGTTTAGTACACATCACTCCCCCTCATCATTCTCCAATTCAGACAAATGCCTTGATGTTCTTCATAAGTGACATTCCATCTCCCACATTTATGTCTTTGTGTTGGCTATCCCTCATATTTGAAATGTTTTCCCTCCACATCTCTACCACCAAAAATCTCTGATTTTCTTCATAATTTAGTTCAAAAGCTACCTTCCACATGAAGCCTTTCCCAATTTCACCAGCTGCTAGTACCTTTCCTCACCAAATTACCTTGCCTTTATTTTTCATATGTCTGTATGTTTATATCGTGGTATCAAACTCATATAGAAGCAGATCCTTGTAGGCCACATACTGACTTAGAAAACCACAAATAAACATTATCTACACTGTACTCAGGAGGGGAGTTTCCTGAAGCATGACTTTGACCCCTCTGGTATACATGATACTCTCATCAACAGAATGGTTAATTTTTATTTTTGTAGTGTTTCCTAGCAGAATGACTGGCACATAGTAGATGACTAATAATTGTTGATTGAGTGATTGACAGGTTATTTCCAGGATCTATGAAATGGAAGGATCATTTGAGAAAGAAACTTGTCATGATGACACTACGTGCATGATTGTATGAGTGAGATTCATGGTGTACCTGAGGAGAAAGGGAACAAATCCATTTTGATTCACTGTTTTTTCCAAGGTGGAAGATTTCTCTCTCTGAGATGGAAGCTCTGAAGAACCATCTAAAAGAGCTATTAGTCAGTGGAATAATCATGGAGTCCCACAGTCCACATTCTTTACACATGGGAGTAATATGCAGAAGGGATGGAAAATTGTCACGTGGTCTAAGGGTAGCATGCAGTGTGCAATACTCCTGAGTGTGGCCAGAACCAGATTGAAATGTAATTGGAAAATATTTAACAAAATGAATAAAAATACAATATAACATAGATAATGTTCATATTGGGGCAGCTAGGTGATGCAGTGGATAGAGTGTGGGGTCTTGAAGTCAGGATGACCTGAGTTCAAATCCGGCCTCAGACACTTAAGAGCTGTGTGACCCAGGTCAAGTCACTTAACCCTAATTTCATTCATATTTACAATGACTACATTAGGCATAGAGGCATCTAGTTGGTGCATTGGAAAGAGTGCTGGGCCTGGACTCAAGAGGGCTCATCTTTGTGAGGTCAAATTCAACCACACTGAAGATACAGTGACAGAAGTGAAGTAGCCCATGCTATTCCACTGAGGCGGAGGGAAGAATAATATGTGTACAGATACAGATAAAATACACATGAAGGATGCATGTTTTGAAAGGGGAATACTTGACAGTTTGGAGGATCAGGATAAGCTCTGTGTGTGTGTGTGTGTGTGTGTGTGTATGTGATAGGTGACTCAGGGTTCAGACAGTAGGGCTGGAGCCCCAAGGCATGCGATGATCTCCCTCTTCACTTTTTCCTTGCAGAACCCCTGACTATGTTCAGAGTCCAGCTCAAGTGCTCCTCCTTCAAAGAAGCCTTTCCTGATTCCCCAGTCGTCCCCTACCCCAGTTACTTTGCATTTATTTTGCATATATCTTATGTGTATTTGTTTGTGCACGTGTTATCTCAGACAATAGAATACAAACTTCTTGAGGGCAGATGCTGTCTCACTTTTGTGTTCCCAGTGCATGGGACATTGTAGGTGCCTAATAAATATTTGTCTGAGTGATTTAAAGTTCACATGCTATGTCTGTAATATTCCTCTGATCCACTAATCTAGTAACCCTTCAAAAAAGGAAACTAGTTTCCTCTGGCATGATCTATATTTTATGAACCCATATTGGCTCTTAATAATCACTTGACCTTATGTGTTCACACATTATTCTTTTATAAGGCTATTGCCAGAAACCAGTCCTGTCCAATCTTCTATTTAAAAAAAAAATGAAAATGTTCCTAATGGTATCATGCTGGTTTAATTCAACTAGTCACTGAGGCATTTAGGTCATATTTAGGACATTATAACACCACATCATCTTCTAAAAGGTCTCCTTACAGCACTGAGGAATTAATGCAATTTCCTTATTGCCAGAGGGGCTCTTAAGCATTGTCCAAAATTTGTCTCTGTATCTATTTGTCTTGTTTGTTAAATCTTGAAATGCAACATTTATTGGAACCAAAATTCCATTCATGTTCTGAAATGAAATAGGTTTGCTGTCCAAAGGGAGTTCAGTTTAAAATTAAATGTCATATTTCTAGTTGTAGACAATGCCTTTTGCTTTCTCAGCATGTGTGTTCAATATTGTATTCAGATTTTGCCAGGGAATCCTCTCCCTAGAGATGGTATATAATAGCTTTTAATTGAAACCTTTTTTTCCTGATGTCCAAGCTCTGTTGATTTATTTGGAAAACTGGATCATGAGTCTTCAGGCCAAGGTATGTACCTATAAATTCAAATTCTGATTCAATCTGACTAAATGAATTTTTAAAATGCAGAACAGACATTTATCAAGTCCAGGAATCTCTGGTAAAATATCTCAGCTATTACTTCGAGACAAACACCACTTGTTTCTACCTCACGCAAGAATTCTTCATAAATTTGCATTGATTATAACACTGGCTGCTCCTGAGGTATCCTCTTCTTTTCTTTTCTTTTCTTCCCTTTTTTACTTCTTTCTAATAATAAACCTCTACACGTACCCTTGATTCCATCCCTTCTTATTTTCTGCAGCAGATTACCCCCACAGCCCTTCTTATGCTGATGTTCAGTCTTTCTCTTGTAACAATAATAGTAGCTAATATTAATATGGTACCTATTATGTGCCAGGGACTGTGCTAAGCATTGCACAATTATTATCACATCTGATCGTCACAACACTCCTGGGTTGTAGGTGCTATTATTATCCTTGTTTTATAGATGAGGAAACTGAGACAAGTGGCTTAATCAGGGGTCACACAGCTATTAAATGTCTGTGGTCCAATGGCCAAGCGTGCTAACCTCCTGCGCCACCTAGCTGCCCTATCTATTGGTTGCTTCCCAACGGCCTACAAACATGCCCAAGTGTCCCCCATCCTAGGTGTAAAGAAATACCCTCCCTAAACTCTATCTCATCAAATCTTAAATCTCTCTTCCTTTCACAGTTGATTCTAGGGAAAAAGGTGTCTCTTCTCTAGTTCATCTCTGTCTCTTGTAAACTAGCTTCCATCCTCATCACTCAACTTTGACTTTTCTCCAAAGTTACCAGTGATCTCTCAATGATCACTTCTTGTGGGCTCTTCTCAATCCTTGCTCTTCTTGATCTCTCTGCTTCTTTGGTGCTGTTGTCTATGTTCTCCTTCTGGACACTCTCTCCCCTCCACGTATTTGTGACACTCGTTTCTTGGCTCTCTTACCCACCACTCCTTTGCTGGTTTGCCATCCATATCATGCCTCCTGATCGTCTGTTTCCCAACTCTGCATGGGTCAACTCCTTTATTCTTTCTCTACCTACTCAATGATGTCCATTTTTATAAAAGCTGCTCTAGTCTCTTGAGTTCCACTTATGTATCTCCATCTACCTCCAGAATATTTCCAATTAACTGTTGTGTAGGCATCTCAAGTTCAAAAAATCCTATACTGAGCTAATTTTCTTTTTCTCCAACCCAGATTTTCTCTCAAACTTCCCTCTTTCTATTGAGAGTACCACCATCCTTCCAATCTCCCACATTTACAATATTGGCATCATCCTCGACTTCTCACTCTCTAAGCAATGCCTTCCCTCTTGGATCCAAACCCTTCTTTATACTCACATGGCAATCACCTTTGTTCAGTTAGGTTCTCTCCACATGCAACCTGGATTATTGCTCTAACCTCCTCATTGGTCTCCTTCTCTCAAGTCTCTCCATACTCCAATCCATCTTCCGCTCACCTGCTGAATTTCTTTTCCTAAAGGGAAGGTCCTGTCCTATGACTCTGCTACTCAAAGTATTCCAATAGCTCATCTTACCTCCAGGTTTGATTATAAACCAGCCATTTGGCTTTGAAAGCTTTTATGACTTGACCTCCTCCTACCTTTCTGACTTTCTCATACTTTCCCCCCCTTCCTGCATTCTTTAGTACAACCAGACTGGGCTTCTTTACTGCTATTCACAGAGGACACTCCATTTCCCATCTCTATACGTTTGCCCTGGTGGTCCCACTCACCTAGAATGCCCTCCCTGCTCACTTCCCCCCCTTAGAGTCCCCTTTCCTTCAAAATTACTCCACTGCTACCCTTTCCATGAAGCGTTTCTTTATCCCTGATGCTACTGGTGCCTTCCCCCACCAAATTACATTGTATTTATTTTATACGGATTTTGTGTATACTTATTTATGTAATGCTGCCTTCCCTGACACAATAGAAGTTCCTTGACATCGGACTGTTTTTACTTTTGTCATCGTATCCCTAGCACTTAGTAAGAAGCTTATTAGGTGCTTAATAAATGTTTGTTTGCTGGATTTTCCATGATTGCTGGGTTGACTAGATTTTCTTTATTACAGTTTTTCTATTGATAGCAACTGAAATCTATAGAGGTAGAAATTTTAGTTAATATAAGTGAAAATTTAGGCTAATTCTGATGACATTGATTTAATTACCATCCACAGACATTTCAAATCTCAGCAGCAAAGGTTCTCTTTAATGTTATCCACTAAGGAGAATGCTTCATTGGCATATTGTAGAGTGGGGGCCATCTCTAGTCATCCTGATCTCTATCTTGCTACTGGACCTAGATGTCTCTGGAGGAGAGAGTGAGGCTGGTGACCTTGCACAGCCCTCCCTCGCATACATCCAATTCACTTGCAAGTCATGGCATCATCTTCTTGATGTCATGGTCCTCTTCAAGAATGAAGGACAAATGATAAACAATAATAACATTGTGGAGCAGATTCATGGATAGGCCTGGCCCAATGTTGACTGGACTGGATGGGATCCATTCTGGAAGTCCTTCCCACTCCGACGTTCTGTGATTCAAGAGCCTCCATTTTAACTTTACTTTTTATAGCTAAGATAAAACTCCAAACATCACTCTTTTTACTTTTATTTTCTGATTTAATTTTAGGTAGCAGAGGTAAATTTAAGGAACATTTAACCAACTCACCTAGACAACAATACTACACACATTTACGAAGCCCTTACTGTATACAAAGGTGCTCTGCCCAGTCCCACCAAGAGTAAATGATGTTTGAAAGAAAGTCACTGGTATTTCATCAACTATTTCAAATAATCATTAACTACTCTATAATCATGGAGCCTTTTCCAGATGACTTGCAGGAGACAACACATCCAATAACCATCCTTTTGAAATGTTTCTACATAACCAGAGAAGTAATTAAAGGCCTAGTTCCAAAATAACTGGAAAGAAGAATCAGGTCTCTATGAATGCTGTTTTATAGTTTTATTCCTATAGTTCATGCATGTGTCTTGGCAGATACACTCCCAAATATTTTATAATTTCTATACTTATCTTAAATGGATTTTGTTTTTCTATCTCTTCCTTCTGGGTTACAGAAGTACTGATGATCTTTGTGGATTTATTTTTGCAAACTATAATTTTGCTCATTCTTTCAATTACTTTCTAGCTGCTCCTTCAGGGTTCTCTAAATAAACCATCATGTCACCTGCAAAAAATAATGCTTTTCTTGCTTCTTTGCCGATATTTATTCTCCCAGTTTCTTCTTCTTGTCTTATTGTTATATCAAGCATTTCTAGGACTATATTAAATAGTAGTGGTGATATTGGACATTCTTGCTTTATCCCTAATCTTATTGAAAAGACTTCTAGCTTTTGTCTGTTACAAATGATGTGGGCTTTTGGTTTTATATATATATATATATACATATACATATATATATATATGTGTGTGTGTATATATATATATTTGTCATATTCAGGAGAAATCTATCTATTCTGTTTCCCTAAAGCCTCTGACAGTAATACCCAAAAAAATGCAGTTTCAAAAGTAACAAATGCCTTGTTCTGGATTTTCATGTGGCCTTGATTAAGACACTCTTTCAACTTCAATTTTTTCATTTATAAAATGGGGAAACAATATTTATACTACCTACCTCACTCACATAGTTGTTGTGAGTCTCAAATGAAATAATATGGATAGGGGCAGCTAGGTGGTGCAATAGGGTGGAGCACCGACCCTGAAGTCAGGAGGACCTAAGTTCAAATCTGGCCTCCGATGCTTGACAAATTTACTAGCTGACCTTGGCTAATTCACTTAACCCCAATTGCCCTGCCTTTTCCCCTCCAAAAAAAAGAGAAATAATGTGGATGAAAGCATTTATAATCATATCACCTTCACTGAGCATTAAAAAAGGCCAGAAGCTTTTGGGAGCCTATCATGATTTAGGCTTTTTAAGACTAGAGGGTAACTCTCATCTCTCCCAGCCTGCACCCATCCCCTTCATTTGGTGCCATTTTCAGAAACAGAATACTGCTCTGGGGGACCAGGCAGTGACACAGCATTGATTTTCTTATGTGCAGTTCAACTTTTCCCAGAAGAATGACTGATCCTTTTAAACTCTTCCAGAACTTTTTTGTCCTATCATTTTCCACAAAGCCAGCTCCTTCTAAAAAACAGTTTCTTCCTCAAGGCAAAAGAAAGGATTTATGGGGAGTGAGGCACTTATAAAACCTTTCTTTCTTTCCTCAGGTAAAAGAGCCAGTTGGTTCAAATGGACCTCTGAAAGACAAATTGCTTACCAGCCCAGGGAACTACTCTTCCTCAGAAATATGCATTAAAAACTGATGATGGGGAATCACATTGTGAAAATTCTTCTGGGATAAAGAATTTCAAGTGGCCCATCTCTATTCAGCGTTTTCCTGGCAGAATATTTCAGAGGCTATTACAAGTCTGGGTACCACGAGAGACTTCTTTTCTATTCTCATTACATAAAAAGTAAAGAATTTGAAGCAGTTTGTGAAAGTTTGATTAAACTGGATATAACTCAAAGAACAGGAAATTATGTTAATTCCAATGTTCAGTCAAACACACACCCAGAGGATGTTAGACAATCATTCTCTTGATATGGGTTGGCCACAAATGGTGAGTTGTGTTGAGCCTTTTTGTTTCTATAGTGACCGTGGAAGGCAAGCAGAAAGATGTAGGGAGGGTAGTAAGAATCACAGTTTTTAGACCATGAAACAATATTAATTTATCTCTTGGTACCCTAAATAAATGTGCACTGTCTGACTTGTGCCTCAGTTCACATAATACTGGAGGAGGTGAACCACATCACAAATCATATTCTCACCTTGAAAGAAAGCAAAAAATAAAGAAATAAATCTAATGGAAAGTAGCTCCCAAGTATTCCAGAGAAAATAAAACAAAGGAGGCCATGAATGTGGTTTCATTATATGCCCCCAAATAATGAGAAGTATCATGTTGTAGAATATGTAACTATCTATCTTAGTGGACCCATGAATAGCATAAGCAAAGAGTTTCTGCCCTCAAGGTTCTTGCATTCTATTGGAGGGAAATAAAAATTTACAGTTCTTTCTTCTTCTTTGTACCCACTACCCATCTTGCTCTGAGGCAAGATCCCCCAAGGTGGTGATCAAAGATGGAACAATTGGCATCCCAAACTCTGCAGGGGCTCTGCAGTAGAGAGCTGGGAAGGGGAGGCATTACAGAAATCCAAAGAACAACTAAAAATGACGGTAGAAGAATTCTTAATTCCACCCAGCTAGGAAGTCATTTGTGTGTAGGACAAATGTCCTACAGATATACAAGCAGATAGAATGTTCTCCCAATACCGTTTACTTATTAAAATTATTTTTAGGCATTTAAGGAAAAAATATATAAGCTATCAAGGGAAACTTTAGGGTCTCTGCGTTTCAAAATTACAAATATATCTATTGCATTTACTGCCAAATCTTTTTTCTTAACTCTCCAAGGGTCTCTCAGGAATGTGAGATACTATGAATAAGAGGTTTTTCTGGTTTGTTTTTGGGGGCTTAGCGTTTGTTGTTGTTGTTTCTACACAACCAGAGAAGTAACAAAGGCTTAGTTCCAAATAACTGGAAAGAAGAAGACATGCAAGTATTCAGAAATGTTCCTGCCAGTGCTTCAGAAAAGCACAACAGTACACAGGTTTTTCTTTTTTAAAATAGATCTCTAATGATAACTTTAGGACAAGAAAAATGTTCGGTCTGGGTTTTTCATTCCCAGTGTTTTTGTATTGAAAAGTTATTTCCTCATAGTCTCCTACAACATGAAGGTGAAGAAAAAGAAAGTGTAGGTTGGGGTCCTCAAATACAGAAAATCCCATTTGCTTATGCTCTGGAACCTCCCTCAGAACCTAGGGGCTTCTCACCCTAGAACATCCATCCTAACCAGCCCCTTACTCCCATTAGTGAATTTTCATTGGGCTTCCATTTTGGAGAGGGAGCTGGGCCAGCCATCTTTCATTGTCCTTCATAGCTCCTCTGTTACTGTCTGTCTAGACCTTGCCACTGCGTAAGGTAAATAAAATGTGAAGACTTCACAGGGAAGATATATATATATACACACATACATACATACATACACACACACACACACACACACACACACATATATATATATATATATATATATATGTATGTATGTATTAAGAAATGTTTAAAAATCAAGAAATAGGGAAGTGGAAAAATTCTGAGGCCGTGAGAGTCTGATGGCCCAGCCTCTGGGAAAGTTTACCCTGAAACTTTTTGTTCTTTCTTCTGGTTCTGGTTTAAAGATTTGCTCAGTAAGGATAGGGTCACTGTGACCTGCTTTCCCTCACTGTAAAAGTACTGTAGAAGAATGGAGAGGGTCTCCCTCTCCCCTTATCCTATTCTCCTTCTTTGGATTTATAGATGTCACCTCAGTTGTAATCATTAACTAAGGGAATGGGAATTGGAGTTTCTGTGCCTCAATTTCCCAGTTCTTTGTCTAGCTTTCGTGCTCAGATTATAAGCCTGCCTCCCAGCCAATGGTGAGAAAGGTCAGAGGTAGGCAGGAATTCTCTTGTGTTAGCTATAATTATAGGTGCTTTGCCTTTGTAAAGTGCCTCCTTTGCAGGTTCCATGCTGTGCTAGCAGGGGACGCCCTATTCTCGAGAATGGAATAAAATTTATTTCTGTTTCCACCCTGAGATGGCTCCTTATTATAAATTAACTTTTAATTGGTGAGGGTCTTTCATCCCACACACCACCTTCCTTACTCCTTCTCCCCATACTTTTCAGCTTCCTTTTGTGTATTGTCTTCCCTCCATTAAATGTAAGCTCCTTATGGGCACAAACTGTCTTTCTCTTTTCTTTTTTTGCATCCCTAGCACTGTACCTGTAACACAGTAAAGACTTAATAAATACTTGTTGCTTTTTGCCTGTTCTTGCCTGCTTGTATCCATATTTTCCAAATCTATTTGTCTTAATGACTTTTCTTTATTGTTGTACCTAAACTTTTAGAATCAAGTTTGCCTTTACTTTCTTCCCAAATTATTTTTAATTCTTTTTTTTAACATTTCTGTAAAATTATGCTTCTTTCATACTTTAAGTGGCCAACTCTGCAGGTTGTAAAAATGGGAGGCAAAAAGTCCTTTCAGATATCTAGCGGCTTTATTTGCATATGAAAAGACTAGGAATTCTACTGAGATATAGTGACCCTGCCCCTTGAATCTTCTGTACCTTTTCTCAATCCATTCATTTACTGGGGTAAACCAGGGAGATGTAGAGTTAGAAAAGCAACAACCGTGGATTCCCAAACTCCAGAAGCATCTTAGAATGACCAGGCAAATAAGTCTTATGTTGATGGGGTGTGGACCCTGGACCCCCCCCCCCCCCCGCACCTCCACACACACACACACACACACACACACACACACACCCCTTGAACTTTCCCCTGAACTCTCCCTTGAACTTTCCTGCATGGTCAAGTCTCTGGCATTCACCTGAGGCATCGACCCATCCCAATAATCTTCTTCTCAACTGGCCTTTCATTGTGGCCTACCCCCAATTTCCCAATTTTCTATTTCTATTTCTAACCTAGCTCAACCCTTCATTGTCTGTTACCTCTGCATCACTCCCAGCTACTTCTCACCCTTGATTCCATCTAGACCCCATTCTCCCTTGGTCACATGATCCAGGTCCCTGGCATTTGCCTTCTAGTATACCCAGTCCTCCTCTATTAACCTCCCAGTCATCCCAAACTATTTGACCACTCCTAGATCATTCCCACAGTCTTTCTATTTATAAGGTCCATCTTGCCTCCATTAAGGTGTTCAGATTCTTTAAGAGTCTAGCCAATGGTTCAGATTCAGTCGGGCCAATATTGCAGATTTTTAGAATCATGCTCACCCTGATAATAATAAACCTTGTCTTTGGCTGAAAGATGTCTTGGGTTGAATGCATTCAAAGCAGGACCCACATGTTGCTATTTTGGGGTCCCAGCACACCTAAACCTCAACAATCTGGTTTATAGCCTGCCCTGCTGAAATTAACATTTGCAGTCACCATAAATTAGGGTAAGGTTTCTGACCAAAGAGAACCAGCCCTATGCTATGGAGAATGGTTACATAAAAAAGCTAAGCCAAACAACATTAGCTTTCCGGGATTATACTCTTCTTTGTTCCAAATAACTTGGTCCTCAAAGCCAAGAATCTCTTGCTTGACAGGCCTCAGAGCTATGACTCTTAAACAACAGAATTAGAGAAGCTTCTGAAGATCCCATGATAAGAGTGACTGTTTTTTCTTTTTTTAATTTCTTTTTTTCTTATTTATGAAATAAAACAAGCATTTCCAAAGCCAGGCACTATATAAACAAAATTATAAAAAAAACTTTTTATACAAATAAAATCAGATGTAAATAAGTGGAGAAATATTTATTGTTCATGGGTAGGCACAGCCAATATAATAAGAATGACAATTTTACCTGAACTAATTTATACCTTCAATGACATCCCAATTAAATTACAAAAAATTATTCTACTGAATTAGAAAAAATAATAAAAAAATTCATTTGGAAGAACAAAAAGTCAAGATTATCAAAAGAACTAATAAGAAATATAAAGAAGGAGGTTTACCAGTACCGGATCTTACACTAGAAGGCAGTAATTACCAAAACTACTGGCTAAGAAATAGAAAGGTAGATCAATGGAACAGAGAAGACATACAATTTACAAAATAAATATAATAACCTTGTATTTGATAAGTGTAAAGACTTAGGATTTTGGGATAAAAATTCATTATTTGCTAAAAATTGTTGTGAAAACTAGAAAGAAGTATGACAGAAACTGAGCATAGACCAATATCTCACACCATTTACCAAAATAAAGTCAAAATGGTTATATGACCTAGATATAAGAAGAGATATTACAAGAAAATTTGATGAACATGGAACATATTTCTTATCAGACATGAATAGGTGTACAATTTATAAACAAACAAAAGAGAAAGAGCAAAGTTAGGTATAAAATGGAAAATTTCTATTACGTTAAATTAAAAAGATTGTGTACAAACAAAATAAATGTAGCCAAGATCAGAAGGAAAGCAGAAAATTGGGGGAAAATTTTATAGATAGTTTCTCAGATAAAGGTCTCATATTTCAAATATATAAAGAATTTTGTCAAATCTATAAAAAATGTGAGTCATTTCCCAATTGATAAGTGATCAAAGGATATGAACAGGCAGTTTTCCAGTGACTGCTTTTTCTAAAAGAGAATAGTAACCCTAGCCAAAATGGGAGGAATGGAGAAGACAGCCAAGCAGGGACTACTGGAGATTATGAGAGCAGAGGGAACAAGGTCAGACAAAGAAGTGCAATGACATCTGCAACATCAGAAGCATGAGTTTATCCCTTTTTGCATGTGCCTTTGCCACACATGTTCCCTACATATGTACCTCTGTATTTGTGTCCTCTAAGTACACCCTATTCTCTCCTCTGATGAGAATTGTATTTGTGGGAGAGCATATTCCAAGTTAATAGGAAAGGTATTTCATAACTATTTTTCTTGCTGTTATTAAATGATTTTGCTTTGAGTTTATTGTGTCTTCTGTCTCACTATTAATGTAAACATATTAGTTGGATGGGACTTGTGAGCTATAGTTTTAGAAGTATGCACCTTCTAAGTACCTTGAATCTGGGGTGGCTATCTTCAGGGAGACATTGGGGGGGGAGTGGAAATGTCCTTGAGTACTATGCTTGGCTCGTTAGACTTTTTTTTAAAGACATATACATTATTAAAATAAAATTTTACTTTTCTTACTAAAACCACAAAGTATCATTTGCTTAATTAAAGTGCATGATTCTATTTAATAAGCAATTTAATAAGCAATTATTATCTGTTTCATCACTTAGTGAAGGTGATATCGGGTTCTCAAGTGCTATGCCAGCAAAGTTTGAGGTCTGATGGGTTTTTCCATGCTGGAAAGGCTTTGATATAGTTCTAGCAACAGAGTGACTCTATTGGACATGGTATGTACCAAACATCACCGAAAGGGAAATTGACTGTATCTTAATGAAAAAGAATTGGTGGAATTGTTGTTGTTTATCATCTGCCCACATACTTATTATTGATGATGGAGTAATGTCAGAATCAGCTGTTTGGATGCAACCAAGCCATCAATTGTTTAGAATGTTCAATTAGAAAAAAAGCTAAATAGGAGAACAATTACAACAATTTTAACCTAACATTCAAAGGAGAAAAGTGGAAAATGGGAAAAAGACAGAGAATCATTTGATGCACAAATTTAAACAAATGTAAAGCAAACACCACAAGGGGGTGTCTATCAGAGCCCAGAAAACTGCCTTAGCCATTAAACTCTTGATGTCCTAGCAAAGTAGAGAGATATGAATACATTCATACATTAATGAATACATTAAGGTCATATAAGATTCCTAGACACATGCTGCTACAGAAATAAGTCTGTGCTTTGATTATTAATGTCAGATGAGCCATAAAACAAGGAGATATACGCCTGTCTTAAGTGTTCAGCATTATCATCGAAGATGTCTTTTACAAAACCAAAATAGCAGAGGGATTCCAGAGAGATGGAAAAGTCCTCCAGAAACTACTGATTACTGACAACATTGTAATCATATGGTAATGTAAAAGTGCCGTATTGGTGAACTTATGCAGCTTAATGGAAGCAAGAAAAGTGAGCATATTTTCTTGTTTGTATGCCCTCCCTCTCCCCTTTAAAAGATACCCCACACACAAAACTTAAGAGTTGAAAGCAAATCTATTGGAAAGATATTTGGAGCTGCAATTGGCAAAGGCACAAAGACATGGTTATTGGGGGGCGCTTGAACATTTTCAGAAGGGAAAATGCCCTTTTAGATCTGGCTTTGAGCTTCCTGATCATCCCACTTGTGTAAGTACTAATACCTGGGAAGCATACCCACAAAGAAAGTAGCTCTTCCTTACATGTAAAAGAGTTCATCTTGGAAAATTAACATTCATAACAAATTTTCCCACCTCCAAGATTTCTACAATATTGTATCAAGGAGTCAGAGTCAAAGTTTAGCTTTCACTTTATAGTAATTCCTTCAGCATTGGTCTTTGAAGAGACATTCATATCTGTTCACTATGCTCAGATAGCAAGGAAGATTTCCAGTTAGTTACATATGAGCCCGTAACTTTTGTGAATAGAAAGGGCTCCCTAGGCTTTAGAAATTTAAGGTTAAGGAGGAACAAGATCCATGCAGCATCTTAGCAGAAGTAAAACATAAAGAAATATGTATTTTTATTCCAGTACAAATGTTTTCCTAACTAAAATCTTACTTCCAAGTAAAAGATAGAGACAAATAAGGAATATGATAGACACAAATTCATAAAATATTTGGCAAGACACTGGCTTACTTTAATAATTGCTAGTAAGATAAGCCTCTGGTCAAGAGGAGCTTACAGGTTTGCTTCTCTCTCATTTTGAGCTAGGCTAATTTAATGGAAAAAAACAAAGAAGATGTCTTAAAAATTGACAAAACAGATATAGCGTTTCTTATACACACAAAGAATCTTGGGGGAAGAGGGAAATATACTTCAGGAAATCTCTCCAGAGTGGGGAACTTGTATTTATATTGCTTAATAGGGATGAACTGAACAAACAACTCTATAATTGCAATATTTAGTATGGAAAGAGGTAATACTGATTTACAGAAAGTTAAGAAAACACAAGTGTACATTAGTGTTTATTGAGAAATACCTTTGTTTTGGTTTTAGTGAGAGTAATCTGGGGACAAAATAATGCAAGTCACCCATTGGAGGGATTGGAGTTTTTCTTTGTAAGTAGTTTTCATTCAAGTGATAGCCTTAGAGGAGAGAAAATACCTGAGTTTAATGTATGAAAAGAAAAGGTTTTGACTATTAGCTCATTTAGCCTATTGTTTCAATAGGGGGATTTTAGTTCCAGCACATGCTTTTCTCTACTGCTCTTAAGAAAAGAGATGCTTTTTATCTGGAAGGACTTTTCCTTTGTCTATGATTTCTTTGAAATCTCTTCCAGGGGAAAATTACTAACAGAATGCATCCTGGATACTTCTTCATTTCTCTTCTTAGGGTCCCTGTTCAATATTCTGGCTCCCAAGAAAATAGCTAAATGTAAGTCTACCATTGAGAAGGTCTGGAAAGCAAAAGGTAGGGGTCATTTGGAGAGGACATAGGAAGAGTTATAGTTTGCTGTCAGAAGATAACACATGAAGAGAGACTAATAAAAGGAGCTTTTCTTTACTTTTATCATCCCAAGCATCTCTGATTCTGGTTTTGTGACATGGTCTTTTCAAACCTCAAGGTCTTTTCCCAGGATTTTAAACTTAAAGTTATATAGTGCAATTTAAAAAAGGTTTTTAAAATTTATTTTTGGTGCTAGAACAAGGGAGTTCCTAAATTGAGACTCATCAAGCATATACAGGAAAACTAGAAAAAAATCAAATTATAAATGATTCCTTAGAGATTCCTCTGATTATTCAAAATAAAAAGTCTAACAAGCTATACAGAAAAAAACAAAAATTTTTTAAAATGTCTATTGTCTTGAGGACACACAGTTGGATGGCCAGTCCTTTGAGTTAGTACTTCAGTAGATATATGTTGGTTGGAACAGACACTGCAGATGGAAAATGAATTGGGCTTAGGACTGAATAGGTGGAACAGAATGGGTTGAATTGCATTTGGCAAACTGTACTATCCTTTCAACAGTCACAAGCTGCTTTTTGGTATAAAGATCCATATTTTAAGTGCAAATGAATTCTCAGTGGTGCCATAGGCTGCAAATCTTGGAATACTAAAATCTCTATGTAATGCAAGTCGTGGGATCCAAAAGTCAATAGCAAGACATGTGCTGGATACTAGTAAGCTTCAGCACAATTCCAATGATGACCTACAAGAAGAAGTAGGACACTCCATTCGATCCCTCATGCCATCGACGTGGGTATTTCTTCTAACGATCCATACTGCAACACCTCCATGCCCACTATTCTGTGTGACTATCATTCTTGTTCTTCCATAAGCATGGCCCAACATACTACAGGCCTTCCTCACATTCTCTTTGCATCACAAGGCTAGCAGTGGATCACACAAGCTGTCTACCAGTTATCCCTCAGTATGATGCTATGAGAAATCGCTTGGCAATCCATGAAACAAAAAAGTGTGACACCATTGAGGAGATAAAAGATAAGAAAAGGAGGTGGGCTGGTTATGTGGCAATGAGGGAAAAGAGATGTACAACTCAAACGTTCCTTGAAATGTAAAAAAATATAGAAAGGAAAACCTTTAGTATACTGGTCAGATTCTTTTTGGAGGTTGTATAGAACACAGACAAAAGTCCCACAAAATGAGAAGGTATGGATGGATTGCAATCATCACTATAGAGGAAATACATACATTGATGAGTCATTATCAGAATTCACACTAAGAAACTGAATAGAAATGGAATCTAGAGGATTCCATGATATCCATTTTGTGGATACAGTACAAAAGGGCAAGGGAGTGGTTCAGATGAATGACAGAGTCACATAGGCATAGTTAACAAAATGTTTTTGCTGCTCACAAGGGTAGGAGGAAAACATGCTAATGGGTAACAGTATAGGAGTGGGTTCTCCATTGTCCTTACTCTGACAGGTAGCAGAGTGATGGCTCAGGTGTTCAGCAGGATACACTCTCCAATAAAAGGCCCAAAGCCACTCAAGTCTCAAACTTATATAGAGTTTTGAGACAAAGAATTGATTCGTCACTAACAGGAGCCTGGTCAGTCACAAATGAGGCAGGGCATGGAGTAGTAAGGGGCACTGTATTCTCTGAATTGCATAATGAGGACTGAGGAGCAGGAAGCCAGGAAACTTAACTCAAAATGTGCCACAGTATAAAAGTGGCTGGGGTAAGAGGAAGAATGGGTCTCCCAGGTCAATTAAACCTTCACATACATGCAGATTTGGGGGGCTGGAGCCAAACCACTCAAACAAGGTTTCACTGGCTCACAATGAAATAGTGTAAGAGTTGTAGAGTTATCCAAAAGTAGGATGGGCTGAGTTGGGAAACATTGGGATCTCCACCTTGCAAGTGTTCAAGAAGGAGGGAGCTGAATGACTGGCTGTCAGTCGTATTATGGATAGGATTCTTCCTTGGATATAGATTGAGCTATCTGGCCACAGAGTACCTTCCAATTCTGAAAGTCTTTGTTTTGTGAAAATGTTACTTAGAATTAATAATGAAAATAATCAATATGTAAATACTTGAGGGAAACAGTAAAATAACCAGCATGGCTTTATAAAAAACATGTTGTATGGTACATGAGAGATGATAGATCAGAAAAACTGAATGAAGCAAGTATAATTTAACTTCATCTTAGCAAGGCTCTTGATTCTATACTATGTAGAATAATCATTAAAATTCAATATTTCAATGGATGCATGAGCTTATTAGTAAGGCTACAGATAGCAAGTTACCCCTGCCCTTTCATCTTGTGTGATTCTTGTCTATGTCCTCCAATAAATCTACTAAAATGGGTCTACCCTACATAATGAAGACTTTTCTGGGTCTTTTAATATTTTGTGAGAACTCTAATTCAGGCTGTCCATCTGTTATTACTTGTAATACTCTCTCCATATGACTAGCTCACATCCTTTCCCAGTTCCTGATAAGACTGTTTACTTCTGCATATGACTCAACAGCCTCTTTTATATCTGTTGTCAGCAGATCTAGTGTCCAAAGTGGAAGAACAGTTCTTGAGAGAACTTCATTTTTTCTTGTATATTTGTGTAGGGCCCCTTTGAGTGTATGTGATAGACGATTCCTTCTCCCCACATAAACTTCAGAGCAGGTATAAATATTTTGTGACTTCCTGTTAACTAAGAGAATTTAATTAAATTGAATTTTAAGCAAGAACTCCATGGATATATTAAAAGGGTAATCCCTGCCTTTCAGACCCCTTTTCCCCCTTCTGGCCATCTCATCCCCTCTTGACTAGTGATAGACAGCCCCTACTCAGGGAGTGATCTCATTGGCCCATGGAGGCTTATAGGAGGGACTACCCATATATTATGTGATTTTCTCTGCAAAATAACTCAAAATTCACCCTCCAAGAGGGGCCAGAGAACCTGGTATTTAGGGGAGTAAAAGGTAACATCTAGATATCAGTGGAAAAATAAAACAAGACAGAGGCATCTCATTATCTTTACAAATCAAGTCAGTCAGTTTGCCATACTTATGCCTCAAAAGTTAGTTAAGAGAGATACCAAGAAGAAGACTAAGGAGTGTAAAATTTGCTTTCTGAAAGTATGGAGGCCAAAGAGAACTTTGCTATGTCCTACAATGAATGCACTGAGTTTGCATTTCTGACAGTACTATGCAACAGCTATATATGTATAAAGTGAAAGTTGGTTCACTTCCTAAAACAGAAAATGAAGGGGCCAGGAGAATATATTTCTACTCTCTAGGTCACTGCTACTTAAACCTCATGGGGTTAGGACTCACATTTAAGAAGCACCGAAGGGGTCAGGAGTGGAAAAAGTTAAGAAGTCCTGCTCTAGATTGCCTAAGAGAATAAAGTGTTCCTTAAAAGAATGGAAGAGGTGCTTCAAAGAGAAAACAAAACAGAAAAGGGTCTAAGGAGGCCACAGGGAATTCTCACCTTGTATCTGGAGGCTGTAATTGGGAAGAAAGGTGGCACAGACAAGGGAAAGAAGAACAAGAAGCAGTGAATGTGTGAAGCCATATAATAGGTATGACTGAGGCTCTTCCCATATCAGGGAAGCTGAATCAGCTTTGCCAGAAGGCAGCTTATTGTGCTTCCAAGACTGATGATGGACATTGACAGGTGGCATCAGGTGATGGATTATCCATTACAAGTCAAAGGCAGCAGAGAAGAGAAATGGTGTTGGTGACTCCCTGTTGATCTTATATAAACAAGAGAAAGGTCTTCTGTCTTCCTGGGATATGTACGTGGAAAAAAACAGAAGCTCCGAATAGTCGTCAAACCCAGGGACTGCCAAGCAACTTCTTGCAATTGAGAGAAATGATTATTTCTTTCATATTTTAATAACTGACTATTTAATTAGGAGTAAGGCTTTCCCCTTTTCCATTTTCTCTTCCAGAAACCAACCAGTGTAGAGAATTTTGGCAGAAACTTACCCAGCCAAGACAGTAATCAAAGACAGTCAAAAAAATGCTAAGTTTAGGCAAATGGTGGATTCCTGTTCATTGTGTTTACTCAGGTCTGGGAAAATGTGGATTCTCCCTTCTGTCAGATGGGTGATATGGAAATGGATAAATCTCTTTGACTAAGGTTTAAGTGCTCAGTGTCATGTACCTCAAGACCCTTACTGGAATAAGCCCACCTCTCTTTATAATATTCATTCTCTCATTACTTTTTAACTAGAGTAAATTGCCATCCTCAGGAACATGCACCCTGCTAAGGGCATATAAGCACTGAGTGGGTTCCATGAGGGGTCTTTGGTATTCGAGAGTGTTGATGACCTTTTATTAATAAAATGCTAGCATTATTAATAAAATTATTAATTACCCAGAAACTATGTCTCTTGACCTTTTTAAATGTCATGCAATTCATGTGGGAAACAAATAATAACAGCCAAGAGCACCAACTAAAGCATTTCTAAAGGTTGTAAGTTCTGAATAAAGAATCAAAGATACACTCTTGGAGTTGAAAGAAAACTCAGAAGCCATCTAGCCCAACCCTTACATGAACAAGAAATCCCTCATCAGTATATTTAAAAGTAATCATCCACTCTTTTATTGAAAACCCCCAGTGAAGAGGAATGCAAGAGGCACCCAATGAAACAATTCATTCTATTTTTGGATGTTTCTAGTTATCGGGAATCTTTTCATGCATCTAGCTGAATGAAATTTCCCTCTCTGCAACATCGACCCAGTTTTATCATCCGGATTAAACAGAACAAACTGAATTCCTTGTCCATTAAACAATCTTTCAAATATTTGAAGATCATGTTCCCACTAAATATTGTCTTCTTTAGAATAAACATCCCCAATTACTTCAAATGATCCTCATATGAAATGCTCTTAAGGCCCTTCACAATACTAGTCACCCTCCTCCGAATGCTCTCTAGCTTAGGTGATCCTCATTATGCATAAACTAACTGGTGTCTAATTGGCAGAAGGGACATTTTACACTCTCCATTCTCTTCCCTTTTTCCAAATTAGAATGTCATTTATCCTCTAATGCTATGCTATCTCTCACTCTGTAATTTTTCAAACACCGCTGACTATAATCACACCTACCAGTTCTTTCCACACAGAAGTATGAAGTTCATCTCAGTCTGATGACTTGAACTCATCAAGGGCTTTCTTACTCCTACTCTCTCTCACCTGATCTTGCTTATCAACTCCTTATTAGTCATTTTTGCTTTTTCCTTTCCAGTTCAAAGTTCATTCTCCTTGGCAGAGAAAACAGAAGCAAAATCCGAGTTGAGTATCTTTGCCTTCTTTCCATTATAATATTTGTGCTATCCCCACTAGGCAACAGTCTTATCCCTTCTTTGACCCTCTTCATTAATCCCAATGCAGCTCAAAATGTTCTTTTTATTTATTGTCATTTATTTGCAGTTGTTCAGTCATGTCCCAACTCTTCATGACCCCATGGGCCATAGCATGCCAGGCCATTCTTTCTTCCACTTTCTCCTGAAGTCTTTCCAATCTCATGTTCATTGCTTCCATGGAACCATCTATCCATCTCATCCTCTGTCATCCCCTCTCCTTTTGCCTTCAATCTTTTCCCACACCAAGGTTCTGGTTTGTTTGTTTTTTCCAATAAGTCCTACCTTCTCATTAAGTGGCCAAAGTATTTAAGCTTCAGCTTTAGTATTTGTCCTTCCAGTGGACAGTCTGAATTGATTTCTTTAAATATTGACTGGTTTAGTCTCCTTGCTGTCCAAGGAGGTCTCAAAAGTGTTCTACAGCACCATAATTTGAAAGCATTGATTCTGCAGTGCTCAGCTTTCCTTACAATCCAACTCTCACAGCCATACATTGATACTGGAAAAACCATAGCTTTGACTATACGGACCTTTGTTAGCAAGGTGATGTCTCTGCTTTTCAGTATGCTGTCCAGATTTGCCATAGCTTTCCTTTCAAAGAGCAAGTGTCAAGAGGGAGCCAAGATGGTGGAGTAAAGGCAGGGACTCACATGAGCTCCCCTCCAAAACCCTCCAAATACCTGTAAAAAATTATTCTCAACAAATTCTAGAGCAGTAGAATCTATAAAAAGATGGAGTGAAACTAACCTCTTGCCCAAGACAACTTAGAAGGTCAGCAGGAAAGGTTTCTTGCACCAGGCTGAGAGAGCAGTGCAGTCAAGCACAGACCAGGCCCCAGAGATCCAGAGTAAGCCTCAGGGCGACTGAATTACTGGCAGGTGCAGCAGATGCCAGGGACAACTTAGAAGGTAGCAGGAAGGGTCTGTCACACAAGGTGGGAGTGGAGTGCAGTTCAGTGCACAGCACAGCCCCAGCAGGCCAGGAGCAGAGCTTGGGAGCCACTGAATCAACAGCTGCAGTGACTGCTTCCAGGACCCTCAGTCCACAGGCAATAAAGGAATGGAACTGGTCAGAAGGAGATTATAGGGGTCTTTTTGCTAGCACTGATGCAGGACTCTGTTGCTTTGCTCACACTCAGATCCAGATGCCAGTCCTAGGTGGCAGTCCCAGGGCAAGGAGGAGGCCTAGCACACCAGAGCTTGTAGCTACAGCAGAGGAGGGACCCTCCTCACAGTTCCAGGGCAGAAAAGAGTGCTTGTGGTCACTCACAGACTAGAATACAGGGCCAGAGAGTAGAAAACACCTCTCCTTAGATCATACCACCTTGGAAGAACTGAAAACTTACAGGTTCCTAGAAGTATCTCTGAAAACAGATGCACAAAACCCCTGAAGCTTGGGCAGTGTGCCCTCCACCCTAAAAGCAGAACTCTACTTTAAGAAAGAGCAAGTGTCTTAATTTCACGGCTGCAGTCACCATCTGCAGTGATCTTTGAGCTCAAGAATACAAAATCTGATACTGCTTCCATTTCTTCTCTCTCTATTTGCCAGGATGTGATGGGACCAGTTGCTATGGTCCTTTATTATATCACTTAATTCTGAAGTTTAATACTTCTGATATTATTTTTACAGGACTCTGTCATGCTTTTTTCTATTGATCCTATTACTTGACCTTGCCTTTATAATCTGTACTCTTACAGATCTAGAATGGAAATCTTAAAAGTCATCTAATTCAACTCCCTCATTTTACAGATAAGGAAACTAAGCCCAAAATAAATTAAGTGAATTGCCCAAGGTCATATAAGTAAAAAGTGTCTAAGCCAGGTTTGAATTCAGGTCCTGTGACTCCAAGTTCCAAGCTTTTTTAAACTTCACCACACTCCCTGTCTTCCAATGGATCTGTGACATCATCAGTGTGGGTAATACCTCCAATGATGCAGATCGCAACCTTTCCATCTTGTTTAGTTGTCATTTATGCCATCTTATAAGTTCACCACTGAGGATCTTCCCAGTATTTCTGGGAGTCTCCATTATATTCTCTTGACATTGTGCGAGAATGAATGAAGGACAGGGCTACCTGCCAGTTTCCCCTAATTTTATTCTACATGACTATACCCTTTCATCTCCAGTCATTTCTTGGATGAAATCCTTTACACCACTCCTCATTTATAATTCCTTTATAATGTGCTTTAGGTGATATCTCACTTCAGATTTTTGAAGGCTGAAAGACTGTATGACTCACAGCTGTACAATGTATGGAAGAGCTGAAAAAATGAAAGTACTGAAAGATGAACGGTTAGGTGGCACAGGTGGCCAGTCAGGAAGAACTGAGCTCAGCTCTAGCCTCAGACACTTACTAGTTGTGTGGCCTTAGGCAAGTCACTTACCTCTGTTTGCCTCAGTTTCCTCATACCTGAAATGGGGATGATAATAGCATCTACCCCCTAGGGTTTTTGTAAGGATCGATCAAGATGATATTCGTAAGCAAGGATCTAAAACAACTCCAAAAGACTCACGATGGATAATGCTATCCATATCCAGAGGAAGAACTTTGGAGTCTGAAAGCAGATGGAAGCATACTATTTGCTCTCCTTTTCTTGTTTTGTTTTGTTTCTTCTTTCTCATGGTTACTCTCGTTAGTTCCAATTCTTCTTTACAACATGACTAATGTGAAAATATGTTTAATATGAATATGTAAGTAGAGCCTATATCCATTGTGTGCCACCTTGGGGAGGGGAAGGAGAAGAAGAAAATTTAAAACTCAAAATCTTATGGAAGTGAATGCTGAAAACTAAAAATAAATAAATTTATATATATACACATATATAGGCACACATATGTTTACACATATATACATACATACACATGTATATATGCATATATGCATACACACATATATGATAATATTTGTAAGTGCTTAGGCCATGCCTAGCACATAGTAGACACTATATAAATGTTAGCTATTATTATTATTGGGTCAAGGTCAGCAAGACTGTAGTATGATTATTTATAATTATCCTACCCCAACAATCTTGAAACAAGAGGAAGTATGCCATATCAATAATACTTGAAGCTGCTAAAACAACTCTTGAAAAATGTATGTTATTCATTCTGAGCCAGGCTCTCACTGCCACCAGCAGTGTTTTCACTCCTTCCTAATTGACTCTCCTTCAAATTCTCTACAACTGCTCCAAACCTTTTCTTCTTACTCTAATCTTACCTAGGGGTGGGCTGGAGCCACCTCCAAATGGCTTATAAGAACCAATTATTAAATTTTTTTTGTATAAGAATTTGCACCCTCAATCCCACAAACAAAGGCTTGACATTGTCACGTTGATCATAGACTTGAGAAATTGTTAATAGATGCAGATTAAACTTAAAAGTGTTTTGTTACACCCAGAGAAAGAAATATGAAGTCTGAATGCAGATTGAAGCATATTATTTTCTCTTTTTTTCTTTCTCGTGGGTTTTCCCCTTTGTTCTGATTCTTCTTTTACAACACGACTAATGTGGAAATGTGTTTAATATGATTGTATTTGTATAGCTTATATCAGATTGCTTGCTGTCTTGGGGAGAGAGTTGAGGAGGGAGGGAGAAAAAAAATTGGAACTCAAAATCTTATAAAAAATGAATATTGAAAGCTTAAAAAGTATGTTATTAAACATTTACTAGCACACCCCTGACCCTACTTCAATACCACTTCCCCACTTTCTTGAAGCAAAGGACTTTGCCACATACTTTACTCAAAAAATTGAGGCCATTCACATCTTTCTATACTCTATATCTGAAAATTTCTTTTCATTATCCTCTATTCTGTCCTCTTTTATTCCAATCTCTCCCTCTCTCCTGTTTTTTGTTTGTCTTCAAACATATGGAAGTTTCTCCCATTCTTAAATAATAGTCCCTTAACCTCATCATTCCCTCAAGCTCTCATCATGTATTTCCCTTTCCCAGGCAAATTCACAGAAAAAAGGCTATACTGTATACATTCATAGCCTCAGTTTCCTTTCCTCTCACTTCTAAACTTTGCATTCTAGCTTCCAACTTCATCTCTCAGCTGAATCTGCCCTTTCTAAAGTTATCAATGATATCTTAATTGCTATCTCTAATGGCCTTTTCTCAGTCCTTGATTGGTGACAATTCAATTAGCCATCACTATCTACTTATCTCCAAACAACCAGCCCAGATTATGCTTTACATCCTATTTGGCCATTCATCCTGGCAATCTTGTATCCCTCCTCCCTCCGGACTCTCATAACCAACTGTCCTCCCTGCATGTATCCTTCTACCTTCTTTCCACTTCTAATTCTGGGTTTAGTACTCAAATCAATATTATCATCCTTTCATTTTTTCTGGAAAGGGCAATTCATCAACTCAGCATCCTTGTGACTCCCCTTCCCTGGCCACCATTCCCACACACATGCTATTTGTCCCCATCAGAATGTAAGTTTCTTAGGAAAGGAACTGCCTGTGTTCTATGTTTATATTCCTTGTACAGTGTTTGGCATATTAATATTTGCTGTTTTAATTCACTCATTCATTCACTGCAATAGCCTATTTATTGGCTTCCCTGCCTTATCTTCCCTTTTCCAACCCATCCCCTACACATAGCTGCCAGTGGTGTTCCTAAAGCACGGGAATTCCTAACCATGTTATTCCTCTACTCTGGCTGGAGGACACATACAAACTCCCTGTTTGACTTCTGAGGCCCTTCCAGGCTCATTCTCATTACCCCTTACTCTCCTTCACCTGCTCCACCTTCCAGCCAAACCAGGCTACTTGCTTCTCTGTACATGATATTCCATCTCCTATATACACACGTGCCTTCACACAGCACAACCAGAATGCTCCCACTCCTCCCCACCACCTTTTAGGATCACTAGCATCCTTCAGAGCTTAGCTCAATTGTCTCATCCTTGTGGGGGCCTTACTACCCCCACCCACAAATAGAAAAGGACAGCTTTTGTTTTTTATTGAATTTTATTCTGATGATTATGATGCCTTACAGAAATTTAAGCAGCATATTTAACAGCACTTGGCAAATCAGGAGGGTTCTCCATAATTAAAACAAGTAAAAAGGAGCCTGGGACAGGACTAGATCATTACCATCCACTTCCATGGCTCCCGTCATTTTCCTTTTGACACAGTGCCATCTGCTGGCAGTACGTTGGGCTAAAAATATCTCAAAACTTCACTTAACACTGGGTCATAGAAGGTGAATTGTGCTGCAAACATTTTTTTAAAAGGCACTCAAAAATAACTAACAATGTACAACAGGATAGAATTTTTGTTTTATTTTACATTGTCTATAAATGTGAGCATGGTGGTACTGAGATTTCTTTTTTTGTGTGCCATATGCTGTGGGAATTAAATAATGTTCTAAAGAGACCTAAACTTCATTGATTTTTATAGTTGTGTTTACTTTAAAAATTCAGAATAAAAAATATTCAGAATATTCATATTTGCATATTTGGAATATGCAAATAGAATGGTATAAGAAAATAAAAAGCAAGCTTTTCATAATATCTCAAAAAGTTGAAAATAAATGCCTGGTTTTTATTCCTGTAATTACCTAGAGAGCTTTACTGTGTTGGATTGCGATCTGTAAATCATTAGATTTACTCTAGGCAAAAATGATTTTCCATTTTTAAAATTATATTTTAAAATGAAAAGTTTATTAAAATACGATCTTTATAATAAGACGCTAAATTTGTTCCCTATATTTTAAAAGAAAATCTAGTAAAAAAAAACCTGCCCTTGAATTTTAGAGGTTTTACAGTAGTATAAATTGCTTATCTTTAAATGCCTGCCAATATATATGTGTGTATGTAACACATATATGTTGTATACTCACACCTGAAATTATAGTTTCATGAAATATTAATTTAAGCATATTTCAGCTGCTAAATCTCAGAAATGTACATGCTCATGCACATTTATGTGTTGACATTTAAAAATTAGTAGTCTTCATTTCTCAGATTATGTTGTCTAATACATATATATGACTACATATTACTAGAGGGGAAAAGGGAAGGAGGAAAGGGAAGGAGAGTTAGAGGATCAGAAAGAAGCAGTCATCTTTCTTATAGTATCTCTCCTCTCTCTCCATTTATACAGCTCTTTAATTATGTAACATATTCTTAGAGAGAGGTTTGTGAGTAGCACCCCTTTCCTGTTATTCTTCAAGCAGTGAAGCTTCATGTTCTACTATGTATATAGAAATGTCCATTTTATTTATGCTTATTGAGCTAAGGATAACAATAACCATAGTGGGGGGAAGAAAATAAAAGTCAGGTGAAGCTCCATCTAAGCAACAAGGTCCAGGCTTCATTAAATTTGTGCCATTCATGTCACTTGTCACATAGTGACTTTTTATTGTGATTTGCCTTCTTCTCCTGCTAGATTATAAACTTCTTGAGGGCAAGACCTTGGCCTTGCCCAGAGAATCCCAGAATTGGAGCATTGGATCTTTCTTTCAGCACACTTACCAAGCCTTTGTTTGAAGGTCTCTGATCTACAGGAATCCACTGCCCTCCAAGGCAGCCTATTCTAATTTGGGGTGTCTCATTGTAACAGATGTTGAGGGAGGGAAGTGGGTGCTCAGGGCAAACACAGTACTGGGGTTGCCAGAATTGTATCTACACACATCTGGCTCTTTGCTATTCCAGAGCTGAGGGAGTGTAGTGTAGTATATGGCCACCAGATGGCACTATGACTACCTAGGAGTAGTCTACTCTTTTCCTGCTGATGCTCTCCAAAGTCCTAAGGGGACTGACACCTACCCCACCCCACCCCCCAGTGTAGAATGTGCCCATATATTGCAAAAAATACATCTCTCTTATCTCTAATCTTTAATCTCCCATCCCATTACACGAGTGGCACAAATAGAAGAAGGAGGTAGTATGGGGATCCACTGGTACCTTGACAAGACCTTCTTGCTTAGATAGAGTTTTCCACCCCTTACTTTCTCCGCAACTCCACCTTCAATATTTATTGTTCTTCTGAGGAAGAGTTCATCCTTCCTCCTCGTTCACCAACCCCCAGTTCAACAGATTCAATATTTCACTCTTAATTGTCATAAAATTTATTGAAACTATCAAATCTCATATAAACAGAAAGTTCCCCAATCAGTTTCAACTCTTAACTACTCCCTCTTTCCCCTCTTCACGACTCCTCTCAGCCAGTAAAAGTTGAAGGCAAAAAGGATCCAGCAAGTTTTAGAACTCGCAGTGATTTCTCTTTTTTTTAATTTTTATTTATTTCATTTTTAATTTATGGAATAAAACAAGCATTTCCATAAAAGTATATATTTTTTAGAAAAGATGATTTCACATGACATTGAAGATCTGTTATGTACAACTTGCTATTCCTTTTATTTTTTTGCTTTTTAAATTTATTTATTTAATTTAATATATTTAGTTTTCAGCATTGATTTTCACAAGAGTTTGAATTATGAATTTTCTCCCCATTTCTACCCTCCCCCCACTCCAAGATGGCATATATTCTGGCTGCCCCATTCCCCAGTCAGCCCTCCCTTCCGTCACCCCACTCCCCTGCCATCCCCTTTTCCCTTCCTTTCTTGTAGGGCAAGATAAATTTCTATGCCCCATTGCCTGTGTATCTTATTTTCTAGTTGCATGCAAAAACTTTTTTTTTGTTTTTGAACATCTGTTTTTAAAACTTTGAGTTCCAAATTCTCTCCCCTCTTCCCTCCCCACCCACCCTCCCTAAGACATCAAGCAATTCAAAATAGGCCACATGCGTATCATTATGTAAAACCCTTCCACAATACTCATGTTGTGAAAGATTAACTATGTTTTGCTCCTTCCTAACCTATCCCCCCTTTATTGAATTTTCTCCCTTGACCCTGTCCCTTTTCGAAAGTGTTTGTTTTTGATTACCTCCTCCCCCATTCTGCCCTCCCTTCTATCATCCCCCCTTTTTTATCTTCTTCCTCCTTCTTTCCTGTGGGGTAAGATACCCAATTGAGTGTATATGGTATTCCCTCCTCAGGTCAAATCCAATGAGAGCAAGATGTACTCATTCCCCCTCACCTGCCCCCTATTCCCTTCCTACAGAAGCACTTTTTCTTGCCAGTTTTATGTGAGATAATTTACCCCATTCTATCTCTCCCTTTCTCCCTCTCTCAATATATTCCTCTCTTATCCCTTAAATTGATTTTTTTTTAGATATCATCCCTTCATATTCAGCTCACCCTGTGCCCTTTGTGTGTGTGTATATATACATATACATATATATACCTACATATATACATACATAGACACACACATATGTATATATATGTATACACACATACATATATATATATGCATATTCCCTTCAGCTACCCTAATACTGAGGTCTCATGAATCATACACATCATCTTTCCATGTAGGAATGTAAACAAAACAGTTCAACTTTAGTAAGTCCCTTGTGATTTCTCTTTCTTGTTTACCTTTTCATGCTTCTCTTGATTCTTGTGTTTGAAAGTCAAATTTTCTATTCAGCACTGGTCTTTTCACTGAGAAAGCTTGAAAGTCCTCTATTTTATTGAAAATCCATATTTTGCCTTGGAGCATTATACTCAGTTTTGCTGGGTAGGTGATTCTTGGTTTTAATCTTAGCTCCATTGACCTCCAGAATATCATATTCCAAGCCCTTTGATCCCTTAATGTAGAAGCTGCTGGATCTTGTGTTATTCAGATTGTGTTTCCACAATACCCAAATTGTTTCTTTCTGGCTGCTTGCAGTATTTTCTCCTTGATCTGGGAGCTCTGGAATTTGGCAACAATATTCCTAGGAGTTTTCTTTTTGGGATCTTTTTGAGGAGGCGATCTGCGAATTCTTTCAATTTCTACTTCACCCTCTGGCTCTAGAATATCAGGGCAGTTCTCCTTGATAATTTCT
Organism: Trichosurus vulpecula; assembly: GCF_011100635.1. Classification (NCBI taxonomy): domain Eukaryota; kingdom Metazoa; phylum Chordata; class Mammalia; order Diprotodontia; family Phalangeridae; genus Trichosurus; species Trichosurus vulpecula. Next base: position 58,393,664 of record NC_050578.1, read on the forward strand.
TGAAAGATGATATCTAGGCTCTTTTTTTGATCATGGATTTCAGGTAGTCCTATAATTTTTAAATTAACTCTCCTGGATCTATTTTCCAGGTCAGTGGTTTTTCCAATGAGATATTTCACATTGTCTTCTACTTTATCATTCCTTTGGTTCTCTTTTATAATATCTTGATTTCTCCTAAAGTCACTAACTTCCACTTGCTCCAATCTAATTTTTTTTTCTCATAAATTTCTTTATTTATTTTTAGTTTACCACACACAGTTCTACATAGTTTTGAGTTCCAGTTTTTCTCCCTTCCCTCCACCCTCCCTCCCCAAGACGGCATAGAATCTCATATAACTGTCATGTATAACTTCGCATTGAATTAATTTATGCACTAGTCAAGTCGTGGAAAAGAATTTTGACCAATGGAATGAATCATGAGAAAGAAGAAACAGAACCAAAAAAACCCCCAATTAAAAAGCCCCAATTAAATACCAAATTAGAAATACTGAAAATCAAAGGAGAGATTAATAAAATTGAAACCAAGAAAACTATTGAATTAATAAATAAAACAAAGAGCTGGTTTTATGAAAAAACCAATAAAATTGATAAACCTTTGGCCAATTTGATTAAAAAAAAGAAAGAAGAAAATCAAATTACCAGTATCAAAAATGAAAAGGGTGAGGTCACCTCTAATGAAGAGGAAATCAAAACAATAATTAGGAATTATTTTGCCCAACTGTATGCCCATAAATTTGACAACCTTAGAGATATGGAAGAATATCTACAAAAACATAAACTGCCCAGACTAACAGAGAAGGAAGTGAAATTTCTTAATGACCCCATATCAGAAAAAGAAATTGAGCAGGCCATCAACGAACTCCCTAGGAAAAAATCTCCAGGGCCAGATGGTTTTACATGTGAATTCTATCAAACATTTAAAGAACAACTAATTCCAATACTTTGTAGACTATTTGGGAAAATAGGTGAAGAAGGAGTCCTACCAAATTCTTTTTATGACACAAATATGGTACTAATACCCAAACCAGGTAGAGTTAAAACAGAGAAAGAAAATTATAGACCAATTTCTCTAATGAATATTGATGCAAAAATTTTAAATAAAATATTAGCAAAAAGGTTGCAGCAACTCATTACGAGAATAATACACTATGACCAGGTAGGATTTATTCCAGGAATGCAAGGCTGGTTCAATATTAGGAAAACTATTAGCATAATTGACCATATCAACAACAAAACTAGCAGAAATCCAATCTAATTTTTAAGGTAGTGTTTTCTTCAGTGGTCTTTTGGACCTCTTTTTCCATTTGGCTAATTCTGCCTTTCAAGGCATTCTTCTCATTGGCTTTTTGGAGCTCTTTTGCCATTAGAGTTAGTCTATTTTTTAAGGTGTTGTTTTCTTCAATATTTTTTTCAGTATTTTTTGGGTCTCCTTTAGCAAGTCACTGACTTGTTTTTCATGGTTTTCTCTCATCATTCTCATTTCTCTTCCCAATTTTTCCTCTACTTCTCTAACTTGCTTTTCCAAATCCTTTTTGAGCTCTTCCATGGCCTGAGACCAGTTCATGTTTTTCTTGGAGGCTTTTAATGTAGGCTCTTTGACTTTGTTGACTTCTACTGGCTGTATGTTTGGTCTTCTTTGTCACCAAAGAAAGATTCCAAATTCTGAGACTGAATCTGAGTGCATTTTCACTGCCTGGCCATGTTCCCAGCCAACTTACTTGACCCTTGAGTTTTTTGTCAGGGTATGACTGCTTGTAGAGTAACGAGTACTTTGTTCCAAGCTTGAGGGGATGTGCTGTTGTTTTCAGAGTTATTTCTATACAGCCAGCCTTGCCACACCAGCACTCCTCTTTCCCTAAGAACTGCCAACCCAGACCTGACTCAGATCTTCAGCAGGCTCTGCACTCCTGCTCTGATACACCGCTTAATTCCTCCCACCAGGTGGGTCTGGGGCCAGAAGCAACTGCAGCTATAGTTCTGTAGCTGCACCACCTCCGCTGCACCTGGCGTGGTGGCCAAACTGCGAACTTCTTTCACTCTGTCCCAGCAGCTTTTCCCACTAACCTTCTCTGTTGTCTTTGGTGTTTGTGGGTTGAGAAGTCTGGTAACTGCCACAGTTCACTGATTCAGGGTGCTAGGGCCTGTTCCGCCTGGCTCCTGGTCTGATTGGTCTTGCCACCACCCATGCTGGCCTCTGCTCCCCTCCCCTCCTCTATCACACTCTGTGCGTGATAGACCTCACCCAGCAACCACCCAGGCTGTCCTGGGCTGGAGCCCTGCTTCCCTCTGCTATTTTGTGGGTTCTGCAGTTCTGGAATTTGTTTAGAGCCATTTATCATAGGTTTTTGGAGGGACCTGGCAGGGAGCTCATGGAAGTCCCTGCTTTCCAGCTGCCATCTTGGCTCTGCCCCGCCCCCCATTCCTTTTAAATATATAACAAAGTTATCATGCAAATTTATCATGATTTCTTCAGCAGATAATCTGAATGAATCTAGATCAGGCAGATCTGCATTTGAATCTGGCCTCAGACACTTACTAGCTGTACTATTACTACTCACAGCCTCAGTTTTCTCAACTCTAAAATGGGGATAATAATACCTATCTCACAGAGTGGTGTGAGGATTAAATGAAATAGCATTTGTAAAGCACTTTGAAAATTTAGAGTTCTCTAAGAATGCTAGCTATTATTCATGCCACATGGGGCAGTGAAGCCAAATCAATGGCTCAAACTCAAATCTTCTGAGCTAGTCAAGCCACCTGCCCCCTTAAAGGGAAAACGATTTGCACAAAACAGGTGCCACTCTTATCATAGAACAATATACAGCTAATAGAAATAATATTGACATACAGCAGCAATATACAGCTAATAGAAATGATATCAATCGACCCACACGATATGTTTGTAATCATTAGCATATATGCAAAATAAGCAAAAAAAATGCCTAGCTAAGAGACTGTGGCAGGAGATGAAGTACATGCAGGACACTAGTTCACTAGCAAACAAACATGAACCATAAAATAGTTTAAAAACTCAGAAGTAATGGTTGAGATGCTCATCAACATTTATACACATATCTTCATCTTATACCCAAAATACACATTACATACTCAAGCATTAGCATTAGAAGCTACTTCTTTTGAACAAATAAGCAATTTTGACTATTATAAATATCCACATTAATTACTAAGGATATATGAAATCACTTTCTGCATCCAGAGAAAGAATTGATAAATAGAAGTATGTATAGAATAATTATGTGTGTATGTATACCCACACATACGCACATACATGCATATATTTGTGTCTAATAGTAGCCATCTCTAGGGTGGGGGGGAGGGAAGAAAAAAAGGAAAAAAAGAAATTTGCATAACTTTCTTATATCTTTAAAAGGGATAGCAAGTTGTACATAATGGATTTGTAGTTTCATGTGCAAACATCTTTTTCTTGGTACACTATGTTATGGAAATGCTTGTTTTATTCCATAAATTAAAAATAAAATAAAAATTTTTATAAGTTCCTTCAAAGTAGGGATCGTTTCAAGCATTATGTTTGTATCCCCAGTGTCTGGCATGTAGTTGATGCTTAATAAATACTTTTTAATTGATTGATTGTCTTCTGGCTGCATGTTTAACTACTTCTCCTGCTTCTACTGCAACTTCAAGTTACAATCACAGATCATAGGTTGAATGGTTTATCCCTTTTGTTACCTGCTATCACGGTGGTATGCTGGTAAATATTTAACAACCAGGTTCCCAAGGAAAACAAATGTATGAAGACATACTTTTAAACTTAATCTGTATTAACATTTTCTCCCGTCACTTTCTTAACTCTAAACCAGGGCTGTCCAACCTTAGGTTTTTATTGAAACAATAGACAATATATTTTGATTTTAGTGAGAGCTCTGTGGTAGCTCAGCTTTTTTTTACTAAAACATTTATGTAAATTTCTATGCTTATAGGTTGGCTGCATAAAGCTCTCTGTGAGCCAAATTTTGGACAGTCTTGCTCTAAACAATTAACAAAACAATAAATCAAACCTTGATTTGTAATGTTTGCCATTTTATCAGGTACAAATGCTCACACTGGAAATTTAACAATTGGCTCTTTAAAGCTAGTATACATTGGCTCAAGCACACCCCTGCCTGCTGAGCTTTCTGCAATTAGACTTGAACAGGTTGGTGTCATTGACCAATTGTCAGTGTCCTCTGACCTATAGGTCAGAATTTCCAAACCTCAACTTTTCAATCACCCAGCTGACTATCAACATTTCCAAATGTTATGGGTCATCCATCTCTGTACCTTGAAGCTCTAAGCAGGAAAGGAACTCTCTCTGGGTTCAGTCTTCCCCTCTTGACTAAACCAAGAGCCACCCTCCATCTAAGGTACTGAGTTATGGAGCCCAGTGTCTCTCTGGCTCAAACAAGCTTTCTAACACTTTGTTTGTAGTCTTTTGACCTCAGAGTCTACTCAGATTTAGAAATTCAGATTAGAAATTAATGATTTTCTGCAGCATATCAGCAGTCTAATTACTGTCCCTGTGGACTACAGGGAGCTAGGATGAATAGTCTTTATAGGGTCACCACTCTCTGAAGTGATTGTGAAAACCCACAAGTTGCTCAATTTCTCAGGTACTTGGTATGAAGTGGCTTCCATCAGCCAGCTAACTCATGCGCTACTTGAACACCAAGTTTTCTGAGCAAAACTGTCACTTTGTTGAAGTTTTTAACAAAGGATTCAAGTATCATACTGCAGTTTGCTTGTCAGAGCAGAAGTCATGGCTGGGTGGTAGACTGCTTTCAGTCAGTCTTTCAGTCAATATATGTACTGGTTGAATTTGCATCTTCTCTACCTCTTGAGATTTCAAAGCGTAAGTCAGTAGGTAGGCAAACATAAACATCAAGTATGGGGCAAAATCTGTGCTATCATTCACAATGGAGTCATATTCATGCACTAGAAATGCCACTTCTTAACTCCATTGATGTTTCTATCCAGGTCTGAACATGTTTAACAATGTTGAAACACTCAGAATGTGAATCTCCTAAAGTATATTTTTAGATGCCTTGCTACCTGTTAAAGCTAACATTTCCTCATGGAGTTTCCTCTGAAGTGCTTTTGTTGGGGTGGTTCCTGGCAGAAATCCATGTATAGAAAAATACTTCTCCCACACTACTATAGGAAACCTTCCTACCCCACCCCACACCCTGCCTTTATAGGATCTTTTCTGGGAGATAACTAGTGTGATATTTTTGTCTTTGTATGGTTTATAAACTTCTACACAGTACTTAATATAGAGCAGCATAGCACAGTAGAGAAAGAAAAAGGAGAGAAGAAAGAAAGAAAGAAAGAAAGAAAGAAAGAAAGAAAGAAAGAAAGAAAGAAAGAAGGAAAGAAAGGAAGAAAGAAAGAAAGAAAGAAAGAAAGAAAGAAAGAAAGAAAGAAAGAAAGAAAGAAAGAAAGAAGAAAGAAAGAAAGAAAGAAAGAAAGAAAGAAAGAAAGAAAGAAAGAAAGAGAGGGAGGGAGGGAGGAAAGAAGGGAGGAAGGGAGGGAGGGAGGAAGGGAGGAAGGAAGAAAGGAGGAAAAAGGAAGGAAGGGAGGAAGAAATAAAGGAAGGAAGAAAGAGAGAGAGAAAGAAGGAAAAAAGAAAGAAGGGAGGGAGGAAGGAAGGAAGAAAGGAAGAAAGGAGGAAAAAGGAGGGAAGGGAGGAAGAAATAAAGGAAGGAAGGAAGGAAGGAAGAGAGAAGGAAAAAAGAAAGAAGGGAGGGAGGGAGGGAAGAAGGAAGGAAGGAAGGAAGGAAATATTCACATTGGGCCACCACCATCTATGTTGCCCTACAGGAAAGACTCATCTGGTTATGGTTGCTGCTGCATAATTATTCCTAACTACCTCCACCCAAATTTTTTAACTCTCATTATTAAAAATGTATTTGTTATGACATCAATATTATTCATAAAGTCAAAATCAACCTTTCAGAAATCCAGATGTTTACAAGCTTGAGTTCTTGTCAGTGAGTCTCCTAAAAGAGCCAAACTATTTTTTTCTTTTACATTTTTTTAAATGTAGCAATGCACAATAAAAAAGATTCAAAACTCACAGAATATTTCCTCACACCAAACCTCTCTCTACAGAATTTCTCTCATCTTGAAAGAAGTATCTACAGGGGTCTAAAAATAAACCTTCATGGACATAGCCTGACTGAGTTTCAGAATGCACCTGGTTGGAATTGTTGATTTTTAACAATAGAGAATAAATTAATAGATAATTTCAGAAATCCTGCCAGGACCCCAACTCCTGGTCCAGGCCTTCTCCAACACTTAAACTTTGGTGTTTCCACATTTTATGGTAAATGAGTTTTAAATAATAATATATTTGGTTTTGTTCTATGCTGTAGTTATCCCCTGCTTGTTAGCTACGTAGAGAAACTCTCAGAGATATCACAGCTATAGAATTTATATATTAATAATAATTCCATAAATTAGGAGGGGGGTTATTGTAAAAAGGAAAGGAGATTGGGAAAGGAATTGGAAAACCTAAGATGAAGACATCTTGTATTGCTCAAGATCAAGAGCCTGGTATGTAACATTAGGCAAGTCACTTTACCTCAGGAATCATAGAATATTAGAACTGGAAGGACCCTAAGAAGGAACCTTCTAGTGAACTGACCTCACCACCTGCTCCTAATTTTACTGATCATGCCCAAGATCACCCAACAAATGGCAAAGTCAAACTTGAACCTAGCTCTTTAACTCTCACATGTTGAAAACAACAAAATGTTACATGAGAAATGCAAAATGTTTTCATGTGTAGTATTTTATTTGGTCCCTATAACAACTCTATAAGGTTGTCAGGACAAATATTTTCCAGATGAAGAAACTACCATATTTCACCACATAGTTGTTGAAGAATTTATGCCAATTTTTTTTTGCAAAAAAGTGGGGCATAACTGTTGAGGGAGAAATGAATCCCAAACCAAAGTTCCCAGGTTGCCTGGAATGAATTCGTGGACCCTAGAATTCTTTAAGTCAAGGAGGCAAAGATTTATTACACTTTACAGCAGGCAAGAGTTCTTAGGGAACCTGCAACCATACAGGGCTACAGGGGAAGTTTAAGTACAAGATTTAAGGGTGAAATCTGTCAATTAGGTGATTTGGGGTGGGATTAGGGAGTGGTTAAGGCGTGGTTAAGGAGTGATCAGTTCTTAAAGGATCATGCACTTTTTGTATCTATTGCGCAGGTATCTTATCCAGAGTTCAATGGGAAATAGCCCAACAGGGAGGGGCTAGGAGGGGATGTGGTTTTGACTGTGAAGCATCACTAAGTCACCAAAAGTTTACGGCTGACTGGGAATGTCCAGGTGGATTCCATCACATGTCTTGTTAGACAAGATTAATGTAATGGAGTATACATTTGACTATGTCTAGGATGTGTGTTAGACTCAGCGTATCATCCAGAATTAATCTATAATTGGGCATAGCTGCTTACTGAGGAAGAAGCAGAGATAATTTTGGGGCACGCTGCCCTTTAGCTAGAGAGACTGCTAGGGCCAGTGCTTTGAAGCTAGGGATAGATGCATTTTTAGAACTGGAGTTCAGGCACAGGCACCCAAGCAGAGGCTAAGGGGAAATGTAATGTTAGAATTAGGGTCCAAGCACAAGCACCCCATCATAACCATTATGTGAAGATTTTAATTGTGCCAGTATTACTTAAAAATAGTTTATTACTAATCTGTCTTTGGTACAAGATTAGGATGTACTGAATACTCATGAATATATGTTAAAATTACACAAATACTTCCTCATCAATTTGTGGAAACTTGCCTGGTTTAGGACCTCAAAACACACATCTAGAACGGTTTGTGTTTTTTAGCTTGTCTTTTAGTTTCCTTCCACCAGTCTCACACCAGCTTTTCACTCACTGAAAACTTTCCACTGAAAACCTATGTCTTTCTACAGCTGTTTCCATGCTGTTCAGGGAACACAATCACTTTCAGCTGGAAGCCCACAGGAATAGTTTTTATATTTACCCATAATCAGAATGAAATGCTTTGCACATGAGTGTTTCACTGGCAGATGGACTATGCAGTTTAGTTAGCACGGGAAGACACAAGTTTTACCATATCACATGACTTGCTCTTGGCAACTTCACTGACCAGCCCACTCTTTCTTGTGCCCATGGCTCTTATTTGGGTTGACTGGCCTCTGTTTAATACAGCAGCATTCTAAACAAACCACACAAGCCAGCTTTCAGAAATAAACTGACAATTCACATGCACTGAGAATTCTAGGCTCCCAGCTTGCAATGGGTGAGAGATAAATGCAAATAAGTATACCATTGGTCAATATGTTGCTCCTCTGTTTACCTCTCTAGCTGCATGATGAACAGAATTATACCATGCAATGTTTCCACAATGAAAGATTATAAACCAATTTTTGGACTGAAAAAAACAAAGTATGATGATTATGCAGTGAAATATGGTAAACTTAGGAGGAGATAAATGTTGCCTATGATCAGAGAATAAAGCCAGGACCAGAACCTGATCACATCAAGTAATCAGTCAGCAAGGATTTGTTAAGCATGTGTACTTTGTATCTGATACAGTGGTAAAAGCTGGGAATACTAATAAAAAGCAAAAATAGACCCTACCCTCAAGGAGTTTACATTTTAATAAAAACAACAACAACAACTTGGAAATAACTGGGAACACACAAGATACTTGAAGAGTAGATGGGAGGTCAGCTTAGAGAGGAAAACTCTAGCAGGTAGGGAGTTTTGACTCTGATTTTCCTGCTACAATAGTATATGCTTTCTCCCTTGTTCTGTCTTGAATAAGTTGCTGTAGTCTGAGCATTTTGTTTATAATTTTTTGAGTTAATATTCATTCATGATATTGGCCTATAATTTTCTTTCTGTGTTTTATCTTTCCTTTATTTAGGTATTAGGACTTCATTTGTCTCATAAGAGAATTATGGTAGGGTTCTTTCTTTCTCAATTTTTGAGAATACTTTGTGAAGTGTGAGTACTAACTGTTCTTTAAAAGTTTGTTAGAATTCTCCTGTGAATCTGTCAGGATCAGGAGTTCATTTTTTTTCTTTGTGGTTTCTTTACCCTTAGGTCTATTTTCTTTGATAATACTAGGTTATATGAGACCTCTATTCAGTCTTCTAATCGTTTTGGATATTTTGTATTTTTGAAGGTTTTCCTCTATTTCTTTTGTGTTCTCAGTTCTGTTTGCATGTATGTATAATGTGTTCAGATTGTTCTTTTCATTTCTTCTGGTTTTCCTCTTATTTCATCTTGCTTATTTGCTATTTTATTGTTTTGATTTTCTGCTCTCTTTTTTTAATCAGATTAGCTAAGAGTTTATCAATTTTATTTGTCTTTTCAAAAAACAGCTTCTAATTTATCATTTCTACATATTTTGTTTCCAATTTACCTATTTCCATCTAATATTTATTATATCCTCTTTTGCACTTATTTTAGGTTTATTAGTTGGCTTTCCAATTTTTTAAAATGCATAATCAGTTCATTAACCCTCTCTTTTTCTGTTTTATTAATGAATATTTGTAAAGATATGATTTTCCTTTTGAGGATTGTGTTAGCTGCATCCCAGAAATTTTATTATGTTGTTTCATTATTATCATTTTCTTTTACATAGTTACTAATTATTTCTATATGTGTTCTTTGACCCACTCACCATTTAAGATTTCATTTTTTAGTCTTCATTTGGGTCTGCATCTTTGTGGTCACTGAGATAATTTCTATTTGTATTGTGTTTTGGTCTGTAAAGGATGTATTAACTATTTCTTCCTTTTTACATTTGTTTGTAATAAGTCTGTGTCTTAGTACGTAGTTAATTTTTTTTTGCAAAAGTTCCTTGTAGTACATAGAATTATGTATATTTTTTTGTTATCCTATTTAGAAGATGCCATGAGCCTCTTAACACTAGCTTCTCCAGCAATTTATTCAGTTCCATGTTTTCCCTTATGTTTATCTTTCTGTTAGATTTATCCAAAACCGATAGAGGTATATTGAAATATCCTGTCTATTGTGTTACTGCCTAAATCTTCTCAAAGTTCAGATAATGTTTGCTTTTTGAATTTGGATGTTAAAGCACTCAGAGCACTAAGTTTGTTACCAATATTAGTTTGTTGCCCATAGATCCTCTCAACATAATATAATTTCTTTCTTTCTGCCTCTTTATTTTTTTTTTAGTGTTTGCTTTATCTGATAGCTTGGTTGAAACTCCTTTTTTGGATTCACTTGATGAATAATAAACTTTCTTTCCCATCCTCTCAGTTTTATTTTGTGTATGTCTTTTTAAAAAATGTTTCATGTAAGACACAGATTGTAATATTTTGTTTCCTTATTTAATATGTCACTTTTTAACTTTATCGTATTGTTTGATGAGTCACAGGGATGGGGAACCTGTGGCTTTAAGGCCACATGTGGCCTTCTAGGTTCTCAGGTGTGGCCTTTTGACTGAGTCCAAGTTTTCCAAAACAATTTCTTTTATTAAGGGAATGTGTTCTATGAAGTTTAGGTTCAGTCAAAGGGCCACACTTGAGGACCTAGAGGGCCACATGTGCCCTTGAGGCTACGGGTTCCCCACCTCTGGATCCATTCATATTTAAAATCGTAAGAGTTAGGTTTATATTTTTCTCCACCTGTCTCTAATGTGGGTTTTTTTTCTTTTCAACCCCTGCCTCCTTCTGCTATAAACACAGTGTTATGTTCCTTCAGTTATTTTACTCTTTTTTATTTCTTTTTTTTGGTGGCCATGTTTCTACTGGCTCTCTTCCTCTCACCCTTGATCCCCTTTTCTCATTTGTTCTCCTTTTTTCTTTATTGTTCTGTTGATTTTTTTTCCTTTTTCTCTCCTGCTTTTATCTGGTTATATAATTCTCTTCTCTCCATTCTCCTCTCAGTTGATCAAGTAGATTCTCACTTCTTGTCCTCTTCAACAAATCCTACTCATTAGTTGTTTTCTTTCTTTCTTTCTCTCTCTCTTTCTTTCTTTATTTCTTTTGTGTGTGTGTTTTTGCTCTAGAAGATGTCTAGAAGTAACATAATATGTCTAGGTGGGAGCTAGTTATGGCAAACATCTGATGTTAGCTGATTGTTTAGACATCCTTCCTTTTTTTGGAGTATAATTTTCAAATATTATGGAAATGGTTAAATTACACAACTGTATATTATAATTATATACATATAGGTGTATGTATATGTATGTATATATATATCATATCTTGGTTTTTCAATATTACCAAGTTCATAGAACCACAGGGTATTAGAGTTGAGAGGAAATTACAGATTGTTTAGTCCAGCATCTTCATGATTTGATCAAAGTCACATAGCTGACATTTTCTTTTTTTTTTTTCAGGGGAGAAGGCAGGGCAATTGGGGTTAAGTGTCTTGCCCAAGGTCACACAGTTAGTGTGTCAAGTGTCTGAGGTCAGATTTGAACTCAGGTACTGTGACTCCAGAGCCAGTGCTCTACTCACTGCACCACCTAGCTGCCCTGCCCCCGTAGCTGACATTTTCAAAGAAAATTACAAGAAAAAAAATTAAATATGTATATCTATAGATATTTGTACCTCACACAACTGTTAATTGTTATATATGATTATGTATTCCTAACAGCATCAATTAGTTTTGCAAAAATATGGTTCCAGGAGCAATGAATAAACAGGCAGTCAGCCATACATTATATGTGTTTATGCTGGGCTTTGGTCATAACCTATGGATCATGTTATTGAAATTGATCTTGTTTTGAGAACTTTTACTTATATGTTTTGAAAAGAGGCCTCTCCACTCTCCCTCAAAGGACAGACCAAGATTTTCTGTGTGTTATCTGTTTTCTCTAATCAATACTTTCATTATTTCAAAAAACTCAAACTTCTTTAAGGATAATCCTAAATTAATGATGTCTGTTCTCTTCCTTTGCCATTTGTCAGTAATCCAAAGTTACAACTTTAACTACTTTCCAGTTCTCTTGCTTCATGATCATCAAAAAGCAATTATTATGTTTTTGATCATATCATGACATTAGTAAGGGAGTGTGCTTTGTCAAATTTCTTTGTCATTCTCCTGGAATCCTGTGAGTATGCAGGTGTGCTCTAGGAAATATGCCTTGAAATTTTGTTTTTCACCTCTCAGAAAATGAGTTGTATTTCTCTCCTGGGTAGGTTTTTTTACTTTCCCTGTTGCCTATTTTTTGTTTAACTAGAAGGGTCGCAAATCATGAAACGCCATGATCTCAGAAGAATCTAAATTGAAGGAATTTGCATGGCCTAAGTTTCTCCCTGCCACAAATAGTTGTCATTTTTCCCATCTAAGTACTAACCATGCCCTAATCTTACTTAGCTCCTGAGTTCAGATGAGATTGGGTGCAGGATGGTATGATTGGAGAAAAAAGTTCATTATGTCCAAACTCATATTGTCCTGGCTATTAATCACTTGAAGGTGACCCAATTGGAACTAGAAAGATATATGTTGAGTAGAAACATGTTATAGCATATTACAAAAAATTACATGCAAGAGCGATGGTTTGAAAGTTATTATCAAGGATATGAAGGACCAGAAAAGAAGGTGAGCTGGTCATATCACAAGAATGAGGGGGTAGGTAAAATCAATCAACAAGACATTTATTGAGCATTCACTATGTGCTATGGAAGAGTATAGCACTAAGGCCTCAGCTGTGTATTAAATAGTAAGAAATGATATTTTGACAGAATTGTAGTCTGATGTCCTTGATCTGAATGGAAAACCTAATCAGTCTTTCTTGAATAGATGACTTAATTAGTCTCAAGGAGACAGTGTCCCATTCTGATTTCACCTGAAGACCTAATCAGACTTTCATGAATAAAAGACTTAGTTTCAGCAAGGAATCCTGAAGATCTAAGATTATTAATAAGAGTTTGTCACGTCTGTGGTGACCAAATTGAGAGAATATGGATTAGACAGATAAACAATGTGTTGGTATCCATAAAATGTGAAAAAAAAAATCTAGAACAGGAATTCTTAACCTGGAGTTTGTTGAATTTGTTTTTTCTTAATATTTTGATAAATACGTTTGGTTTCTTTTCTAATCCTATGTATTTTATCTTATGCATTTAAAAGCATTATACTGAGGAGGGGACTGGCCTTACCAGACTGTCAAAGGAGTCTGTTACACACACAAAAAGGTGAAGAACCCTTGTTCTAGAGTAGGCCTGCACAACCTATGGTCCACTAGTGGCTTAAGGCCCACAGGCCTGCCAAAGAATTTCAGGAGGCCCATGAAAAATGTAGAGGAAAAAACATCCTCTACATTTTTTTGTAGGCTGCCCTAAATCCTCTGGCCAACCACAGGTTGTACAGGCCTGCTCCAGAGGAAGGCCTCCAGAGATCTGGGTAAGACATATTTAAGAATCTTATGAAACAAGAAATCATGGCTGATTAACATCTTGTACTAGCGGAAAGGGTACGTGTGGTGATGAGATCCCAGATCAACTGAAGATTCAAAGTCTATCATAGAAAGTTAATTAGGGTCATTGTGAAAGTGATTCATTCTGTGAATTTAGCTAGGTTTATAAAGTTTTAACATTATTTGGCTAGAATATCCTTGAATTGTCTTTCTGGTTAGTCAACCAACAATATTCATTGAGTCTTGCCGAAAGGATGGGAGAATATTGGATAGTGGACAATAGCAGAAAGATGAGGAAGAGCATGGCCTCCCTTCAAAACTTCCAGAACCTCAGGGAGTTCACCTGCAGTCTTTTTTTAATCATCTCAGAACTCTCAAGAAATACAGCTGGAGTTCCCAGCCTCTACCAAGAGAAACACCAATGGGAAGCTTTTCAATTTTTATTAGTTTGTTATTTGGAGGATTGCTGTAAGGATAGAGATAATAACTGAACCCATGGCTGCTGAGGAGATCATCAGAGAGGGCAGAGAAGGGAACACTAAGGAGCATCTTCTGGAAATAGGAGATGGCTGATTTCACCAAAAGAGAAGGAGAAATGTGCTCAGAAGAAAGAGGAGGAGAAGAAAGCAGTGGGATGAAAATTCAGAGCGGTGAACGGTGTTATTTGGTGCAAAGAGGTTAAGAAGGATGAGAAAAGGCCGTTATTCCTAGAAATTAAGAGGTTAGCAACAATCGTCACAATTAGCATTTATATAGTTTTTAAGGGTTTGTTTTACAAATACTATTTTATTTTGTCTTTATAAACCACCTTGGGAGATTGATTATCCCTATTCTACAGATGAGGAAACTGAGGCAGGAAGCGATTAAATGATTTGCCCAGGGTCACACAGTAAGGGCATGAGGTGGGTTTGAAACTCAGATCTTCATGATTCCAGGTCCAGTCTATCTACTATGCCCCTGGTAAACCTGCAATTTACCAGTTTCAGTTAAGTGAGGTCAGAAGCCCGATTGCAAGGGGTTAAGAGTGAGTGAGAGGCAAGGAAGCAGAGGTAACAAGAGTAGTGAATTTTTTTTTCTAGGAAAATGGCTATGAAAAAAGGAGATACGGATGCTCCCTTACAGGGTCAAATGGATGATTTTATTGTTATTGGTTTTTGGTTGGTTTTTTTAGGTGTCACTCTAGATCCAAAGACAATTGGTATGAGATTGTCCTTATCACTAGAGATCACTATTCTGCTCCTGCATGGGTGGTATGGTATGGAGTTGATGAGCATGGGAGAGAGGCTCTTCAGTTTTTTCTAGTCTTTTTGTCCCTTCGGGTTCTGCATTTGGTTTGGGCATCTCTGGCTTCTACCTTTGAGAAAGAAGATAGACAAGGCCAGCCCCACTTCAGGTTGCCAAAGGAAAAGACTCTGGGAAGACATGAGAGGTACTGACTGTCTCCATCTTGTCCCTATCCCCAGTTTGTTATATTAGAGACTTCTGGGAAGTTCCCCTTGGGTGAGATCTAGGACTCTCTTGATTGAGCTAGCTGAGTTGTCTTGATCCCAATGGGAAAGCTCCTTCATTCTGTGTTATCTGGCATATACTCTCCCATATGTACTTTCTCTGATTTCTGTTTGCTATCAAATTGGATAAATTGATTTCTTTGATGATTCCTATGTGTGCTCGTTATATCACTGGTATTTGGTTAAAAAAAAAAAGCCTTGGCTATAAAGCTTGAAGTCCTGCTTTCCCCATTAATGAAAATGGTAATCAGAAGTTAGCATGAACCTGAAAATCATATCCCAAGACTAAGGGAGCAAACTAATATTATTCTATACCAATTTAGCTTCTCTCTCTGAGGAGAACAGAGTAGCTAAGCTTCTGGTCCCAACTTCCTGCTTCTATTGTTGGCAGGAATTAAAGTCTTCTTGGGAGAAGAGTGGAGGAAGAAGCTAGAGATATCTGTTTTGCTTCCTTTCAAGCCACACAATGATACCTCATGCTACATATGCAGGGACAGCCCTGGCCACATAGAATAGAGGAAATATTCGCAGGTGGCATGAAAATAGAGAGCAGACCAAGAAAATGAAAATTAGAAAAGGAGATAAGGTAGTCCAAGGGAGGAAATTGCTTTCCTGATGTTGCTTTCATGATGTTGCTCTCTCCTGGTTATTCTTATAAATTTGTAAGCTTGTGATAACCTCCTTCGTTGTATCATTATCCATACCCACCACCTCTGTACTGATGTGCCTCATGGTCCTGTCCAGGGCACCCTTCTGCTCTCTTTCTCTACACTCTCTTGATGGTACTACCACAGCCCCCATGTATTCAAATACTACCTCTATGAAAATATCCAAATCTATATAAACAATTCTTGAGCTATTGGCTCATATCAACTACAGCCTACTGTACGTCTCTATCTGCATGGTCTATAGGCATCTCAAATTCAGTATGTACAAAACGGAACTCTTCTTTCTTCCCCTAAACCTGCCCCTCCTGTAAACTTCTCTATTTCTCTATATATCACCATCCTTCTAGTCACAAATTTATAACCTAAGAATCATCTCTTTGCCCACATAACCAATTTGTTGACAAGCCCTACCATTATAAGAGATTTCGTATTCATTTCTCTTCTCTCCACTCACAAAGACATCACACTAGGTTAGGTCTTCATTACCTCTTATCTGGTCAATTGCAACAGCCTTTGATCCATCTCCCTGCCTGGATCCTTTCCTCCAGTCCATCTGCCATGCAGCTACCAAACTGAAATTCTTCTTCTTTTTTTAAGTTTTATACACTTAAAAAGTTTATTGATGCCTTCTGCCTTTATATCAGCCATAATGGGAATTACTCCTACATCTGTAGCATCACAAATAGAACCCTCCATTTCAACAAATTATAGCAAATACAGCTGACAAGGCATACCTTTGCCATAATCCCCCCACTTCACTTCAGTGAGGAGTTGTGTTTCCTTATCCAAGGTATACCATGGTTTTTCAATTATTCAGTTTAGCTTCCTTTCACCAATACTTTCGTTCACATGGTTGTAGTCATTCTTATTAATATCTTGCTTTCTCTTTCACTCTGTACTCCAAACTGATATTCTTAAAGCATAGGTCTGACCATATTGATCCTTTCCTGCAGAGGCTTCAGGGGTTGCCAGTTGCCCCTAAGCTAAAACACAAACTGTTCAGCTTTACAACGAAAGCCCTTCACAGTATGGTTCTAACTTACCTTTCTATAATTTTCACATTACTGTCCCTCACTCATTCTTACATTCTCATCCAAACTGGCCCGTAGCATGCTTGTGTACAACATTCCATCTCTCTCCATCACTTCACCCAGGCTGGCCATCCTCTCCATGTCTCCCTACAGGCTCTTGTTACTTATTCCTCTTCGAATGCCTCATTTCAATTAAAGTCTCAGCTCAAAAGCCATCTCCCACCTGAGACTTTGCCTGACCCCCTCCCCCCAGTCTGTGTCCCCAAATTACTTTGTATTTGTACATATACATATATGTATATACATGTGTGTATATATGTATGTGTGTGTCATCACCCTCAAGGAGGGCAGGTTATTTTGTTGTTATTTTTTTTTATTTTTGCATAACAATACTGAGTACAGGGCCTTGTGGACATGTAGATATTGAATAAATAACGATTTTTTGACTGAGTCATATTGTTTGCTTATTATTAAGGTTGTGGCTAACTAAAACTCTCTAGATCTTCCCCACCATAAAAATGGTACAAAGCCTCATCTAGTCCCCACTCTGATTCTGTATTTGCTTTCTGGGACCTAAGCAAATTTAATTCAAAGTAGTCTTCATCTAGGAAATATTTAAACATATATGTTTAAACAGGAATTATATAAGCATATATCCACACTGCATAAGAGGAAAGGTATCCCAGTGGTTAGAACATAGGAGCTGGACCCAGGGACCAATGTTTGAGTCCTCAGTTGCTGTGTGAACAGTTATCTGCAAAACAATATTTTTACTACCTACCTGAAAAGGTTTTAAAGATCAAATGAGATCCTCTTCTTCACCAACCGCCTTGCCACCCCCAGCAGAGACCATGCTGTGAGTTCTAAAGTTTTCTTCTCTGGAACTTCCTAATTGGTGACCATCTCTCTTGGTCCACTATTTCAGGAAAGTTTTGTCCTTGCTTCACTGCACTCTCTACTATTTCCTCTCCACCTGGTCCTTAGCCCTGGAACCATGGTCAAATCAACTTTCCCATTGTTTTCAAACAAGTTGTGTCAGAATATTCCCCCGTGGCCTCATTCACCTCCCTGAAACTTTCAGGTCCAAAGTGCCACTCCCTGGCCACCCATCCCTATGTATGCCATCTCCCCTATTAAAATGTAAGATTGTTGAGGGCGGAACCATCTTTGTTTTCTATATTTGTATTCTCAGCACTTAGCACAGTGCTTGGCACATAGTAAGTACGTAATAAATGCTTTAAAAAATTCATTCCTGGGGCAGCTAGGTGGTGCAGTGAGTAGAGCACTGGCCCTGGAGTCAGGAGGACCTGACACACTTACTAGCTGTGTGACCTTGGGCAAGTCACTTAACCCCAATTGCCCTGCCTTCACCCTTCCAAAAAAAACCAAACAAACAAAAATTTATTCCTTATGTTAAAGCAATTTGTAAAACTTAAAGGCCCCATCCATTTTTTTTAATCAGCCCTGTCATTTCACTGGCATAGGAATTTCCCAGTAAGGAAATTCCTTCTACCAATGCACAATGGCATTTGCTCTGTAATTTATAGGCTTTAAGGTGCCTGGAAGTCTGAAAGGCTGAGTGACTTGCCCAGGGTCACACAACCAGTATGTGCCTGAGGCAATACTAAAACTCACAGTCTCCCTGATTCTAAGGCCTACTTTCTATCCACTACAGCATGTTACCTCCTTTATGACTGAATTACTCAAAATGTAAAGGAAGCCAGTCATAAAGGGCATTATTTTTATTCATCAGACAAATTAAAGAAACTAAAACTTAAATCTGGTTTTTAAAAAATTAACAACTAGGCTTTAATTTTAAATAGAAACATCAAGTATGAGACACCAAATGCAAATTTTTCAAGATGTTGGGATGTGCCTGGGTATACTGGGCACACCTTGTATGCATGCCTGTGCTGACTACTTTCTTGATGCGGTCAGTAATTCCAAGAATACAGGGTGGAGCTTCACATCAAAAGCAGTCCTGCCATACAGACGTATTTTGACTTGTATTGTGCCAGCTTACTGTACATGGTCCTTGAATCTTCTCCAAATACTTCTGTTCTGTTCTTGACTGCTACCAATGGCTTAAGGAATTTAAAACCATTTGATCTGACTCCCCAACAGGCCAAAAATTTATTGGACCCACAAGCATATGACAATGTTTCCACCACCCTAGACAGTATCAGGATGATAATAAGTCCTATGGCTAAGGGGGTTTGAGGAGGGGAAGAAGTGTCCTTTTACTGACCTAGAAGAGGGATGAAAGCCATCAGCAACCATTTATATCAGTCTTTCATCTTCTGTCAAGCAAGGCAATGCTAACTATGACACTATGACAGTGTAAGAACAGGTGTGAGATATAAGGGTATGTGTGTAAGAGAGACTCTAGCATCCCTCCTCCTTCATGGCAACACACATATCCCGATTTCCCAGATCTGTTTTAACATGAGCAGTATCTGTAACACTCATAGCATTATACTTTTCTCAAAGTTTTAACATGAGCAATATCTGTAACACTCATAACTTTATACTTTCCGCAAGGTCAAGAATCCTTTAGAGACAGCCAAGTGGTGACTGGAGGCCCAGTGCCAGGCAAAGTAAGGCAAAAACTCATTTTTCAAAGGCTAGGGATCCAATCTCTAGACTTGGATACCATGCTTCAGCTGCCTTCTCCCTCCACCCCCCAGGGTCCCTTTTCACTCTGCTGGGTTCTTCCCCAACCTCTGTTTTGAGGAAGGGCCCAGGCCAGGCACCCTTCATTCTCCAGACTTCACCATCATGCCCCCCAAACAGATTTCTCCCATCCCCAATCTCTGCTTTTCAGCATTTATTAAGCACTATTTTTAAGTGTTATTAAGCATTTAGTAAGCACTTACAATATACCAGTCACTGTGCTAAGCAATGAGGATATAAATAAAGGCAAAAGACAGTCTCTGATCTAAAAGAGTTAATAGCCTAATGGAGGAGAAAATACGTAAACAAACACATACAAGTGAGGTGTATATATAGGATAAACTGGGGATAATCCCAGGAGATGCTAGCATTAATGGGGGCATCAGGAAAGATTTCCCATAGACAATGGGATTTTTAGTTGGGACTTAAAGGAAGCCAGGGAATACAGGAGGTAAAGATGAGAAGGGAAAGTATTCCAGGCATGGAGAGTAACCAGTGAAAATGCAGAGTTGGATGATGGAATATCAAGGAATGGAAAGGATGCCAAAGTCACTAGATCAGAGAGTATATTGGGGAAGTATGGTGTAACAACACCAGAAAGATCAGAGGGGGCCAGGTTGTAAAGGGCTTTGAATGCCAAATCACAGGATTTTATGTTTGATCCTGGAGGTGATAGTGAGCCACTGGAGTTAATGAATGACACGGTCAGACCTGATCTTCAGGAGGATCAATTTTACAGCTGAGTGGCAGATGTCCTGGAGTGGGGAGATAATTGAGATAGGGAGCCCGATCAGCAGGCATTTAAGGAAGGCAACGAGGCCAGCCAGGCTACACTCAGAAGGACTTCTTCTACTATGACCCTATGCTGGGTACCTTTGTCTCTCCCTTACCCCCAACTCCTTTTTCAGCTTCCTTTTCTTTTGTTTTCCCCCATTAGAATGGAAGCTCTTAGAGGGCAGGGACTGCTTTCTTTCTACTTATATTCTCAACACTTAGCATAATGCTTGGCACATGGTAAACACATTTTTAATATAATATTTTCCCCCTAATTACATGTTAAAACAATTTTAACATTTTTTTTAAAAAATTGAGTTCTAAATTCTAAACCTCCTCACTCCCCTCCCTGACACAGTAAGCTATCCGATATAGTTTATACAGCACACGGTAAACACTTAATTAGTAGATTAAATACAATATAGTTTTCTACAGGATGTTTTTATTAGTGTCAAAAAAAGTCAACTGTTTCATGTCTGTAGGTCATTGGGTATGGTTCTTACTGGAGTATTCATGAAAGATGCACCGAAGCTGTAAGGGGTTCATCTGACTATTGAACTGATTGCAAATGGTTTTCTAGGAGCAGCGAGGAGATATGGCCTCATGAAGGTAGTGGCAGGACTTCTTTGAAGAACCTGTTAATCTTCTGTCTTCCTTCAGGGACAATCGCCGTACAGTTACCAGCCTAATTGCTAAATCTCTTAGGTAGCATAAAGAAATAGATCATTGAATGAACAATAAACAATTTCAGTAGAACAAACCCTTTCCAAATCAAAATAAGATTGCAGATTAGGTCCAGTCAAACTATAAACAGGTCCCTGATGAGTAGTCAGCAAAATGCCACTTACCATGTATTTCTTCAGTGTTGCCCTCTCCTGTTCAAAGTAAGTTCATCTAGTTCATGAAGAAAATGCCCAAATGCTGTATGATGCTCATTAGTGCAGCTGGCTAACAGCTTCTATAGAAAAGAAACAAATGTTTCCAAGGATAAGGTGAAAAAGAAAAAAAAAAGATATAATGGGAGGAAAGAATATTTGGTGTTAGCTTGCGGAAAAGAGGGAGTATCCATAATATACATATATTTTGCAGTTTGAGAAGATATAGAAAACTGCATAGAAGAAGGGTTTGAATTGGTTTCTGATTTTGTGATGGTGGCATTGAAGGGTTTTTTTTTTTGAAAATGTCACAGACTGGAAAGGGAAGTTTTGTGTTCAGAATTTTCCCTCTCACTTAGAAAGACATTTGAACAATCAACCAATCAACAAGCATTTATTAAATGCTTACTAGCTTACTGTATGGAGGCAACTAAGTGGCTCAGTGGGTAGAGCACTGAGTCTGGGAGTCAGAAAGACGAGTTCAAATCTGACCTCGGACCTTTACTAGCTGGTGATCCTGGGCAAGTCACTTAACCTCTGTTTGCCTTAATTCACTGGAGAAGGAGATGACAAACCACTCCAGTATTCTTGCCAAGAGAACCCAATGGACAATTTTGGAGTTCTATGGTCCTCAAGGTCACAAAGAGCTGGACACAACTGAACAAAGACGACAACAAGCTTACTGTATTACAAGACACTGTGCTAAAATTTTCCCTTAATAAGGCTATAGCTCCTACTATGTGCCAGGCACTACGCTAAGTGCTTTTTACAAATATCTCATTTGGTCCTCAAAACAACCTTGGGTGGTAAATGCCATTATTAATCCTCATTTTGCGTCAGAGCCAGGAAACAGAGGCAACAGAAGTTAAGTGACTTGCCCAAACTCACACAGCTAGTAAGTATCTAAGGCAGGATTTTAACTCAGGTCTCCCTGACTCCAGGCCCAGTACAACCTTTGTGTGGGTTCAGAGGGGTTTCTCTCTCCATATCAGAGGAGACTCTATCTGTCTATCTCTACCACCTTCTTCTTCTCTTTTTTCCTCTCCCTCTCCTTTTCCCTTCCTTTCTGAAGCCAGAAGGCTCAGACCTCCCTTACTCACCTTGCCTAACTAGTAGATTCAATATATTCTAACAAGAAGAATCCAAGTAGACCCCTGCAGAAAAGTAGCTTTATTACTCTGTCCTATCTTCCCAGTAGTACTTTCCTTGAAATTTGTAGCCTCTTGTCTCTTTCCAAATATTTCATCTCTATGTATGAATAGTGTCTTCCCCTCCCCTGAACCATAGGCCTTCTGTGCATTACTATTCTTTTCCTGACTAATGCATCAGTTGTATATCAGCGTGTATATCAGCAAATTTCCTCAAGCAAAGTAATTATCTGATTGAGTCAATATTTATTTTTATGATCAATGAATTGCGTTGCTGTCATCCAACACATATTTCCCTCAGATAATCAAAATGTATTTTAATTAGGTATGCTAAATAAATTTAAACTTTTGTTTTCAAAGGGATAGTACAAGTTGTTGGATACAATCTGCCAAGATGTGGTATTGCAAAAATTAAAAGGTTCTAAGTTCTAGAGACTATTGGAACATTCAAGAAGCCAATGAATGTGGGAAGAAGCTCTTAATAAGGAATTTAAATGGAGTGGATTCTTGCTAATAATCTCTTGCCTCACCAACTAACTTGTAAGCTGATTATGAGCAGGGTCTTACACAAATATTATCTCACTTAATTCAACAACAACTCTGTGCTAGGGGCTATTATCCCCATTTTACAGCTGAGGAAACAGGCAGAAGAGGTTAAATGACTTGTCCAGAGTCACACAACTAACAAGTGTCTAGTATGAGCTCATAGTAGTTCCAGGCATCCTCTATACTCTATATCTATAGCATGATTCTTGTCAGAATCAGTCTATCCCAGGAGGTACCATGGAAGGAGGTACCATGGGAGGAGGGATCTCTTTGTGGATGTCAGCACACATGGCATAGCCCCGGCTACCCTGTGCTGTATCAGGCTCTGGGTTTAAGAAGTAAATGTGATGCATGATGAAGAATGCATATGCACTTGAGGGGTGTCCCAAGTGACTTCTGAGGTCATGGAGCAGCTGCAGCACCCCCACACTGGCTCAAGGCCTGCCTCCTGAAAGCCAATAAAAAGGGAGGGTATCGCTTTACCAACTAGCCAGCAAAGGGAGTGTAGTTTATAATTTTGTCCACCAAGTGTCGAGCTACTCCATCCACCCATCAAAATTTCTTAGATGCATATGCTAAATACACACTGTAGACGTGGGCACAGGCAATCAGTCCCTCAAAGACTCTTGCTTCAAAGGACCCAGCAGGAAAGAAACTCTCACTCAACTGGCTTGAATGAATCTAGAGGAATGCATTATTAAATATGGCTCAAGATTAATAAGATGTGAAAATATCTTACTCTAGCCCCAAACCTATCTCTGAGAACATTTTTTTAATTTTTTTTAAATGAAGATATACTTTCTCTCCTCCCACCTCCCTCTCCTGCTCCTTCCCCCCCACCCCGCCCCCGCCAAAATGAGAAAGCAAAAAAAAATCCCTATTATACACATGTATAGTCAAGTGAAATATATTCCCACATGGTTGTGTAAGTGTGCATATATATGTATGTATATATATGCATATATGTGTGTATATATATATATATATGGATAGATGGATGGATGGATAGATAGATAGATAAATAGATAGACACATATCCCATATATGTATGCATCCCAAACTGTGCTTTTACTCTATCATCTATCAAAAGGTAAGTAGCCTATTTCATCATAATTGTGATTGGTCATTGAACTGATGAGAGTATCTAAGTCTTTCAAAGTCAATTATCTTTATAATATTGTTGCTGTATAAATTATTCTCTTGGTTCTGCTCACTCCATTTTGTATTAGTTCATACAAGTCCTCCCAGATATCTCTAAAATCAATCCCTTCATCACTTCTTACAGCACAACAGCATTCTATCACATTCATATAGTTCAGCCATTCTCCAATCAATGGGCACCCTTTCGGTTTCTTATTCTTTGCCACCATAAAAAGAGCCACTACAAATAATTTTTGTACATTTTTAAGATATAGACCTAATGGTGGTATTGCTAGGTCAAAGGTTATATACAGTTTAATAGCTTTGGGGGCATAGTTCCAAATTGCTTTCCAGAATGTCTGGATCAGGGCACAGCTCCAAGAGTCCATCAATGTACCAATTTTTCCATAATTCCTCCAACAATAGTCATTTTCCTTTTTTTGTCAGTTTTGCTGATCTGAGAAGTATGAGGTATAAGCTCAGAGTTATTTCAACTCGCATTTTTCTTATTAGTGTTTGAAGCATTTTCCATATGGCTATTGGTAGCTTCTATTTCTTCCTTTGAAAACTATTCATATCCTTTGATTATCAGTTGGGGAATGGCTCTTATTCTTATAAATTTGAATCAGTTCCTTTTATATCTTAGAAATGAGACATTCGTTAGAGAAGTTTGCTACAAAGATTTTTTTCCAAGGACCTTTCTTAGTTTGTCTTCAACCCTGTTTATTCACATTATGAAGACAATTATTGTTCTGTGACATAAGCTTAGCAAAATTGCTAAACTAGTGAGGGTTGGATTGGGTTTCCCTTAATGGGACATTTCTGGGAATGGCCCCATGGGGGGGCATCCCATGGAGCATTCATAGAGTTGAGCTGACCTACTCAGGCCACTTTTAACATACTCAGGGCATATAGACTCTGGGATGATATAACAATTTCATGGTCCCCATGATGCCAGCAGGGACAAACATGCTACCTAAAAGAGGATTTGCCATTGAGACAGGAAGAATGACCAACTCAGTAGGACTTAAAAAAATGACTATGCCCTTTGGTATTCTCCATCTTCTCATCGGTTAAACATGTAGGGACCCTTTAAGCCTCTTGGTTGTGATCTCTTCCTGTGATTGGGGAATCCCAACTACATTATTCATTTAAGGCAACTATGAAAACAAACACATACGATACCCTGAATCTGGATCTTGGGCCCTTGGCTGCTTTGTTCTTCTCTTCTTGAGCACTGGTAGTCAAACAGTGATCCTGAAATGGACATTTCCAACCTCAGAGGCAGCCTCATGAGGTCTAGGGGTTCAAAACTCTAGGGTTATTCAGTCAGAGCTGCATACTCAGCAAATGGAGTCTTTGGCAGCTACTATCTACTTGAAGAAGATGACCACCAATAGAAAAATAGGCTTGCCAAGAGATATGGAACCTAAAGGAGTTGTTCAGACAATGAAAAGCCAAGGTGAAGGTGAAATGAATGTTTTGTTAGCCCTACTAAGTGTCTCATGTTTTAAATTGCAACTACCCAGGATAATTATTAATAGAAGTTGTAATTTACTGTATAATGTTTTATTATTTGTCAGTGTGAACTTAGCATCTTTTTGTGTTTTAAGCCTATCTATTATGTGGAGGAAATAAATAGCTGTTCTATACCTCCTCTAATGTGTATATTAATACTTTTTAATTCTTTTTCGGGGAAATTCTAAAAATGGTCCATACCTAAGATTTAAGTGATTTTCCTTGAGCCTCTCAGGTTGGAGTGTAAAGATCCAGAGACATCAAGAAAGAGTTTACTCCCTATCCCTAGAGGCTAATTTCCCTCAAGACTGAACCCAGCTTGACTAGGCACAAAGTTCAGGGGCCTTAGAGGTAGAATGTACCCTATAGTCCCCTAGGCCAGCATCAATCTGTGTTACACTAAGAAACTATCAATCACTGCTCTCTCTGGGGCCTTTTACCAATTTATCATCCAAACCTCCTACTGTCCCTTGAAATTGTAGGAAAAGAAATGGAAGGTGGGGGTGAATTGAAGGCAATACTGTGGTCTAGGACCCATCTCCACATCCTAGACTGGATCAGTGAAAGCAACAAAACAGAAGAGAATACAAGAAGTTGGATCATTCTCCCAGCCTTTTTACCAGATGCTGAGTTTTTTGTTCTCAAGTTCCATGTAGTTGAGACTCAGTCTCTGACTGACTGCTTTATGTCCCAATGGGATCTCATTCCTCCCAGAGTCAACCATGGTGGCAAGAAACCATTACCACTACCATTACCTTCTCCAATCCTTCTTTCCAGCCTAATAAAGAAGTTCTCAGTTACAAGCATAAATTGGCAGGAAAAAAGCCAGTTAAATAAATTTCTCTCTTGATGTCCATCATTAAGAACAATTAACTTGATCCCCAAACACATTCATTCTCTCTCTCTCTCTCTCTCTCTCTCTCTCTCTCTCTCTCTCTCTCTCTCCCACCCTCACTCCCTCTCTCTCCTTCCTCTCCATCTCTTACTATATATTATATATAATATATACATAAATATATATTATATGCCTACATTATATGTACCTAATCATATAGATACATATACAGAGGGAAGAGAGAAGGAAGGAGGGTGGGAAAAGAGAAGGAAGGAAAGAGTTTTCAGTTTTAAGCTTAAATTGGCCAAAAAATATATAAGTTAAATAAATTTCTCCCTTGGCATTGATTATTACAGACTATTATTTATTAATGTCCCTAGACATCTATTATTCATTAGCAAACAGTTATCTTGACCCCCCCAAACTTGTTGTCTCTTCCTCTATGTATGTGTGCATATAAGTATATGTAACATATACATAAATATGTGTGTATATATATATATATGTACATATGTGTGTGTGCATGTATACGTAGGGGTATGTGTGTGTAGAGAAAATGTGGGAGGGAGGGAAGGAGGGAGAAAGAGAGAGAGAGAGAGAGAGAGAGAGAGAGAGATAGAGAGAGAGAGTGAGTGCTTGGGGTCATGCCAATTATTTCATTAGATTTTGACTATAGAAGTCAAGGGGAAAAGGCCAGATCCCCTGTTAATTCTCCAGTGGGGTTTAGAAATACACCGCTGAATAAAGAATTAAGAACAATCGGCTATAAACTCTCCCACCCAGTCCAAAAATCCACAGAAGGAGTCCTGTGGAGACCATGGCTTAGCCAATCGCAGCAGGCAGAAAGCAGAGCCCAGACCAAGAGAACAGCTTTTCATTGTTACAGGTGAGTCTCACGTGAGTCCAGAGCCCCGCTAGCAATCTAAGGCCAGCAACCCGGGAGCTCAGACCAATCTGTCACAAAGCCTGTGACTACAGGAGCCCAGCCTAAGATCAAAATGTAGAACTACAGTAGATTCAAAAGGGAAATAGGGAAGGACAGGGACAAGGGAAGGGTAGAAAGGAGTGTAAGAAGGGAGGGCAGGAAGAGTAAGGAAATAGTCATAAGCAAAACAAACTCAAATGCTGGAGGGAAGAATGTGAGAGAGGATTAAAAGGAACAAAGTAAAAATTGGATCACAGGTGAGATAAGAAGAAAGAGAGAGATATAAAAGAGAGGAAACAGGCTAATTTACTTATAAGATCACATTGTCAGGCTAACTCCTCTTCTTGCACTTTCACAAATTATTTATAAAGTGGGAAATAGTAGTAAAGTTCAGAAAAAGTGGAATCATAACTGTGAACAGGAATGAGATCAACACATCCATAAAATCGAAGAGGATGATAGAATAGATTAGAAAACAGAATCCAACATTAAGTTGTCTACAAGAAACACGAAGATTCACAAAGAGTCAAGATGAAGGATTAAAGCCAAATCCATTATGCTTCAGTTGAACTAAAATAACAGGGGTAGATTTTTCCTTCCTTCTTTCTTTTTTTTTTTTTTTGGCCACAGCAACTCATGAAGACTATTTATGAAAACACAATGGGAATTTGATCTATATTAGTAAAAGGGGCACCTACATGATTATAATAATATCACCTCAAAGTAAATTTAAAAGTTCTCAAGTTAAAAAAGAAAAGGAATTTTATAAAAATTTACTTTACAATACAATTTTTATGAATGTGTCAAATTTGTATAAGAGTTTAAACCATGACCATGGGGATCCAAGGCAGTCTGTGCTATAGGAATAGTGTTAGATGGGCAAGAACTTGAATGCTTCATTCTGCTTCTGGACAGATTGTGATTTCAAGCTTTGGACAGAGCATGGTAGGATTGTGGCTTGGTTCACTCTCCTCCACTCTCCTATCTCCAAATGGGGTGTTGGACTAGAATTAAAGCTGATCCTCATTATTGGCAGATTTCATATTTGTAAATATGCCTACTCACTAAAATTTAGCTGTAACTTCAAAATCAATATTCACAAAGCTTTCTCAGTCATTTAAAAAATTTGGGTCCCCTATATGTTCCCAGCCGATGTTGAACAAGGCAACGCTCCACTTTCTTGTTTCAAGGCTCATACGGTAAACAAGTGTCCTTTTCTTGGACTATGAGAAAAAGGTGCCACATTTTTCACATTTTTGTGCTTTTTGTTGGTGATTTTGCTGTTTAAAAATAGCTCCAAGAACAGTGCAGAAGTGCTGTATTGTGTTCCTAAGCACAAGAAGGTTGCTATATGCCTTATGGAGAAAACATGTGTATTAGAAAAGCTTCGTTCAGCCATGAATAATAGTTCTGTTGGCTGTGAGTTGGATGTTAATGAATCAACAATACTCTACATCCAGATTAAGGAAAAGGAAATTCAGTGATATGTACATGAGTCCACTCCAGAAAGTCAAAGTAAATGTTGTGAACCAGAGGCCCACAGGAACCTCACCCTATATTTTCTCTAGGAGCAATGATTGAATATTAGCTAATTCAGTGTCCACAGAGACTTTATAGAGCATAATTACTGCAAATGATGAGAATCACTTTTAACCTAAGGTTACAGTGATTTTTCAGGGTTCATGATAAAAGCCACAATCTCTCATAACACCAAACAGAAAGTAATTCCAGTTGCTTATGAGGGCTATAGTTAGCTTTCTCTAAACCAGATTACTCTGGTTTACCAAGCATTTGTTACACAGAAGAAAAAGCATTGATGGTGAGTAAATATATTTATCAAGCAAGTAAAGAAATAGAAATTGGGGCCAAGATGGCGGCTGAAAAGCAGGGACTAGCATGAACTCCCCGCTGAGTCCCTCCAAAAACCTATAAAAAATGGCTCTGAGCCAATTCTAGAACTGCAGAACCCACAAAAGAGCAGAGGAAAGCAGGGCTCCAGCCCAGGACAGCCTGCATGGTCTCTGGGTGAGGTCTATCCCGCACGGAGCAGGGAGCAGAGCAGAGCGGAGCAGAGCAGAGCCTAGCATGAGCGGTGCGGACCAACCAGACCAGGAGCCGGGCGGAGTGTGCCCTAGAGCCCTGAATCAGTGAGCTGCAGCAGTTACCAGACTTCTCAACCCACAAACACCAAAGACAACAGAGAAGGTTAGTGGGAAAAGCTGCGGGAGTGGAAGGAGTTCAGGTTCGGCTACCGCCCCAGGGGCAACTGAGGTGGGGCAGCTATAGCTGCAGTTGCTTCTGGCCCCAGGCCCACCTGGTGGGAGGAATTAAGTGGTGGATCAGAGCAGGAGTGCACAGCCTCCTGAAGATCTAAGCCTAGTCCGGGTTGGGGGTTCTTGGGGAAGGAGGAGTGCTGGTGTGGCAGAGCTGGCGCATCCCCCCCAAACGTGGAACATAGAACTCTTTAGTCTATAAGCAGTCATACCCTGCTGAAAAACTCAAGGGTCAAATTAGTTGGTTGGGAATATGGCCAGGCAGCGAAAACGCACCCAGATTCAGTCTCAGACTCTGGAATCCTTCTTTGGTGACAAAGAAGACCAAAACATTCAGCCAGAAGAAGTCAACAAAGTCATGGAGCCTACAACAAAAGCCTCCAAGAAAAACATGAACCGGTCTGAGGCCATGGAAGAGCTCAAAAAGGATTTGGAAAAGCAAGTTAGAGAAGTAGAGGAAAAATTGGGAAGAGAAATGAGAATGATGAGAGAAAACCATGAAAAACAAGTCAATGACTTGCTAAAGGAGACCCAAAAAAATGCTGAAAAATACACTGAAGAAAACAGCACCTTAAAAAATAGACTAACTCAAATGGCAAAAGGGCTCCAAAAAGCCAATGAGGAGAAAAATGCCTTGAAAGGCAGAATTAACCAAATGGAAAAGGAGGTCCAAAAGACCACTGAAGAAAATACTACCTTAAAAATTAGATTGGAGCCAGTGGAAGCTAGTGACTTTATGAGAAATCAAGACATTATCAAACAGAACCAAAGGAATGAAAAAATGGAAGACAATGTCAAATATCTCATCAGAAAAACCACTGACCTGGAAAATAGATTCAGGAGAGATAGTTTAAAAATTATTGGACTCCCTGAAAGCCATGATCAAAAAAAGAGCCTAGATATCATCTTTCAAGAAATTATCAAGGAGAACTACTCTGATATTCTAGAGCCACAGGGCAAAATAGAAATAGAAAGAATCCACTGATCGCCTCTTAAATAGATCCCAAAAAGAAATCTCCTAGGAATATTGTTGCCAAATTCCAGAGCTCCCAGATCAAGGAGAAAATACTGCAAGCAGCCAGAAAGAAACAATTTGAGTATTGTGGAAACATAATCAGAATAATCCAAGATCTGGCAGCTTCTACATTAAGAGATCGAAGGGCTTGGAATGCGATATTCCAGAGGTCAGTGGAGCTAGGATTAAAACCAAGAATCACCTACCCTGCAAAATTGAGTATCACGCTCCAAGGCAAAATATAGACTTCAATAAAATAGAGGACTTTCAAGCTTTCTCAGTGAAAAGACCAGAGCTGAATAGAAAATTTGACTTTCAAACACAAGAATCAAGAGAAGCATGAAAAGGTAATCAAGAAAAAGAAATTGCAATGGACTTACTAAAGTTCAACTGTTTTGCTTACATTCCTACATGGAAAGATGATGTGTATGATTCATGAGACCTCAGTATTAGGATAGCTGAAGGGGATATTCATATATATATATGTATATATATATATGTTTATGTATATATATATGTATATGTGAGTGTGTATGTATATATATGTATGTGTGTGTATATAAATATATATATATGTATATATATATATATATATATATATATATAGAGAGAGAGAGAGAGAGAGAGAGAGAGAGAGAGAGAGGGCACAGGGTGAGGTGAAGATGAAGGGAAGATATCTAAAAGAAATAAAATAAAATTAAGGGATGAGAGAGGAATATATTGAGAGAGGGAGGTAGGGAGAGATAGAATGGGGTAAATTATCTCACATAAAAGTGGCAAGAAAAAGCAGTTCTGTAGGAAGGGAAGAGAAGTCAGGTGAGGGGGAATGAGTGAATCTTGCTCTCATCAGATTTGACCTGAGGAGGGAATACCATACATACTCAATTGGGTAACTTACCCCACAGGAAAAAAGGAGGAAGAAGAAGATAAAAAAAGGGGGGATGATAGAAGGGAGGGAAGATGGGGGTGGAGGTAATCAAAAACAAACACTTTCAAAAAGGGACAGGGTCAAGGGAGAAAATTCAATAAAGGGGGATAGGTTAGGAAGGAGCAAAATATAGTAAGTCTTTTACAACATGAGTATTGTGTAAGGGTTATACATAATGATATGCATGTGGCCTATGTTGAATTGCTTGATGTCTTAGGGAGGGTGGGTGGGAAGGGAAGAGGGGAGAGAATTTGGAACTCAAAATTTTAGAAACAGATGTTCAAAAACAAAAAAAAGTTTTTGCATGCAACTAGAAAATAAGATACACAGGCAACGGGGCATAGAAATTTATCTTGCCCTACAAGAAAGAAAGGGAAAAGGGGATGGGAGGGGAGTGGGGTGACAGAAGGGAGGGCTGACTGGGGAACAGGGCAACCAGAATATACACCATCTTGGAGTGGGGGGGAGGGTAGAAATGGGGAGAAAATTTGTAATTCAAACTCTTGTGAAAATCAATGCTGAAAACTAACTATATTAAATAAAATTTAAAAAAAGGAGAGTGCAGAATTGAAGAGGAACAGAATTGAAGGGGAGAACTGAGAGCAGAACTAAGAGCTGCAGAACTGAAAGCAGTAGAACTGAGAGGAAGACAGTGAGGCAGCAGACATCAAGAGGGCTCTGAAGAGCAGACATTGAGAGAACCAGCATCAGCAGAGCTGCAGAAGAGAGTGTTGAGCAGAGAATTAGGATTCATGAATTATTGTTTACAGGAAGGCCCTAGCAGGGGGGAAGGTCACAAGATGACTTGATTCCTTGCTATAATACTATGTTATAATTTGCTTATTACTACATTGAGGTGGGCTTACTGGTTCGAGAATAAAATTGCTACTATAACGAATTGGGGGTATTGGTTCTCCGATTTGATCCTCTGGAGTCTAAATAAATGTTATACCTCCTGTGCCTTCTAAAAAAAAGAAATAGAAATTGGGGGAAATTACACATATTTGAATAGACAATAGAATACACAAGAGTAAATGGGATCTTAGGCTCAGGAGAAAAGTAAAATCCCCGCTTAATCACAATCTTACCCACAAAGTTCATTCTTAGCATTAGCAGCCTCTGGCATTGCAGGCACTATGGCATCATGGACCTGTTGTAGAGCTGGCTTTCCCCATATGGCTGACAGGAGGTTTCCAAACCACCATTCAAAGTTCATGCCTTACCTCTTACCTTCTCTGGACCTCAGTTTCCTCATCTGTAAAATGGGACTATTAGACTAGATAACTTCATATAAATGATGTTGAAGGTGTCAAGACTAGATAATCCCTCTAGTTCCAAACAGTTCTAGGATTCTTTTAACAACTGGCTAAATAACTCTAACTCTTAGGTATAGTTCATGAAGTCATGAGGGTAGAAATGTCCTCTTATTCTTAACTTCTTTTCTTAAAATTTAATATTTTATTTTTTACTCAATTACAAGTAAAAACAATTTTAATTCTTTTTTCAGATTTTCAGTTCCAAATTCTTTCCCTCCCTCCCTCCCCCATCTCATTGAGAAGGCAAGCAATTTGACATAGGTTATACATGTGTAGTCATGCAAAATGCATTTCCATGCAAATAATGCTGTGAAAGAAAACACAGACAAAAAGCTCCAAGAAAAATAAAGAAAAGAAAAAGTATCTTCAGTCTTCATTCAGGCTCTACCTGTTCTTTCTCTGGAGATAGACAGCACCTTTCATCATAAGTCCTTCAGAATTGTCTTGGATCATTGTATTGCTGAAAATAACTTAATTATTCACAGTAGATTATCATACAATATTGCTGTCACTATGTACAATGTTCTCCTGATTCTGCTCATCTCACTTTGTATCAGTTCATGTCACCCTTTCCAAGTTTTTCTGAAATCATCCTGCTCATCACGATTTATAGCACAATAGTACTCATTACAACCATGTGCCACAACTTGTTCATCCCCAATTGATGGGGAGCCTTTTCCTTTTTGTTTTTTATGTCTTTGGGATAAATATCTCATAGGGCTACTGCTTAGTCAAAGGGTATGCATGGTTTTGTAGCCCTTTGGGTATAGTTCCAAATTGTGCTCTAGAAATGAATCAGTATATAACTTCACCAGCAGAGCATTAGTATTTTAATTTTCCCACATCCCCTCTAACATTTATCATTTTCCTTTTCTGTCCTATTATCCAATCTAACAAGTGTGTGGTGGTAGCTCAGTTGTTTTAATCTGCATTTTTCTAATAAATAGTGATTTAGAGCCTTTTTATATGACTGTAGATAGCTTTGATTACTTTGTCTGAAAACTGCCTATTCATATCCTTGGACCATTTATCAATTAAGGAATGGCTCTTATTTCTACAAATTTGACTCAGTTTTCTATATATTTGAGAGATGAGGTTGTTATCAAAGAAACTTGCTGTTTGAGTTTATTCTGTTCTCTCCTTTCACCCTATCTGTCCTCAAAAGTGTTTTATGTCTGACTACCACCTCCCTCAATCTGCCCTCTCTTCTATCAACATCCCCTCCTTCTCTTATCCCTTTCCTTTCCTGCATGGTAAGATAGATTTCTACACCCAAATGAGTATGTGTGTGTTATTCTCTCTTTGAGCCGATTCTGATGAGAGTAAGGTTCACACACTTCCCTCTCCTCTTCTCCCATCTGCCCCTCTACTGTAAAATCTCTTTCCAGCCTCTTTTATGTAAGATGATTTACCCCATTCTACCTCTGCCTTTCTCCTTCTCCCAATGCATTCTTCTTTTTTACCCCTTAATTTATTTTTTAGACAATCATCCCATCGTATTCAACTCATACCTGTCTATGTATACTCTTTCTAACTACCCTAATAATAAGAAAATTTTTAGGAGTTATAAATATCATTTTCCCATGTAGGATTGTAAACAATTTTATCTTATTGAAGCCTTTTTGATCTCTCTTTACTATTTAGCTTTCTGTGCTTATTTGAACCTTTCATTTGAAAGTCGAATTTTCCATTAAGCTCTGGTCTTTTCATCAGGAATGCTTGAAAGTCCTCTATTTCATTGAATATCCATTTTTTCCACTGAAGAATTATACTCAGTTTAGCTGGGTAAGTGATTCTTGGTTGTAATCCTAGCTCTTTCGCCCTTTAGAATATATTCCAAGCCCTCCAATCCTTTAATGTAGAAACTGCTAAATCTTGTGTTATCCTGACTGTGGCTCCATGATACTTGAATTCTTTCTGGGTGCTTGCAATATTTTCTCCTTGACCTGAGAACTCTGGACTTTGGCTATAACATTCCTGGGAGTTTTCATTTTGGGGATCTCTTTCAGGAGTTGATCAGTGGTGATCAGATCAATTTCTATTTTACCTTCTGGTTCTAGAATATCAGGTCAGTTTTCCTTGATAATTTCTTGAAAGATGATACAAAGGCTTTTTTTTTTACCATGGCTTTCAGGTAGTCCAATAATTTTTAAATTATCTCTCCTGGATCTATTTTCTAGGTCAGTAGTTTTTCCAATGAGATATTTCACATTTTCTTCTATTTTTCATTCTTTTTATTTTGTTTGATTGATTCTTGATGTCTCAAAGAGTCATTAGCTTCTGCTTGCCTAATTCTAATTTTTAAATAATTATTTTCTTTAGTTAGCTTTTGTGCCCCTTTTTCCATTTGGCCAATTCCTCTTTTTAAAGAATTCTTCAGTGAATTTTTGTATATATTTTTCCATTTGTCCAATTCTGCTTTTCAAGGCATTCATCTCTTCATTGGATTTTTATGCCTCTTTTTACCATTTGGCCTATTCTGGTTTTTTAAGGTATTGTTTTTTTCTCTATTTTTTTGTGCAATTCCTTTACCAAACTGTTGACTCTTTTTTATTGTTTTCTGTTTCACTCTCATTTCTCTCCCAAATTTTTCTTCTACCTCTCTTACTTGATTTTTAAAATCTTTTTTGAGCTCTTCCATGGCCTAGGGCCAATTTGTACTTGGAGGTGATGGTTAAACTTGTCAACAAGGTCAAGGTTGTGAAGGGAAGAAAATGCTTTGAGATTCATAGAGCTTTACATATATTATCTCAGATGATAGTGTTCTTCCAATGAGTAAGGACTGAGGTACTGTTGTTTCAGCTTTCTCTCCTAACATGCAGTTAGTGAGAAGAGTGAGAACAGAGGCCAAAAACTGAGAGTGTATGAGGGGGGAGATTCCCAAGGATCTCTAAAATGGCACCATTTCCTCTGGACTTCCCTGTGGAACTGTTAGATGAGGCAGTTATAGCAAAAGGAGGAGAAGGACTCTGGAGTAGATTATTAGATCCTTACATTTCTCTTTTAGCTTCACTTTACTAAACCTTTCCTTCTGTATTGCAACCTAACCACTCTATCCCTCCTTGGTCTCTTGAACTATCACCCTGCTCTGTATACATTTTCTTCCCTTCACAACCTTGACCTTGTCAACAAGTTTAAATATACATTGCCATCTTCACTTGAATCCTTTGCCTATTTGTCCTCTAACTACTCATACTCTACCAAAAATCCAGCCTTAGTTTACCCTGCTCTGTGCCTTGAATGGCAAAGGAGAAAGGCTTGCAGCCATGTATATAGGGTCTATTACAAATTTATGTTATCTTATTTCAACAAGAACCTGACTGCTACATGGCAATCCATTTATTTTATCTTTATTGGTTCTCTAATATGATCTTCATAGCACTCTTCTCTCCTCAAACCCTCTATGTTATTTCCTACTCCTGTCTTATCAAGAAAATTCAGACTGTCTGTTGTCTTCATTTTTCCTATTCCACACCTCAAATTCTCTCTGCCTTGTCTATTTTCTTATCTCCTGTTCCTTGCCAAGAGCAACTCTTTTACTTACTTGGGCTTTTGACCCATTCCCCATTCATGTCCTTTGGCAGATTGTACTTCTCTCTGTCTAATGCTTCTTTCTCTACTACCTATAAATTTTTCCATTCTTAAAAAATCATTCTTTGACCCTCAAGCTCTTATCCTAGATCTTTTCTCCCTTTCAGAGTAAAACAACTAGAAAAACTCATGTACATTCATTTTTTCCACTTCTTCATCTAGCTCTCACTTTTCAACCTCTTCCTATTCTACCATTTGACTGAAACTATTACCAAGATTATCAGTGATCTCATAATTATCCACTAAGATGGCCCTTTTCAGTTGCCATCCTTCTTGATCTTTCTGCAGTTTTTGACGCTGTCAACTACCCCTACCCCCTGGATGCTCTCTCTCCTCTTAGCATTGGTGACAATGATGCGTCTTAATTTTTCTCTTGCCTTTCTCAGTGCTCTTTCTCAATTGTCCGTGAGGGATCATCATCCATCTCTGGTGCACTAACCAAGCACCTTCTCTTCTTCTCTTTCTCATTCTATTGATGTTCTTATCAGCTCTGATGTGTTCAATTACTATTTCTATGCAGAGACAGCTCTACAAATCTATATGTCCAGGGAAAGCCCAATTTCTCTCCAGACATCTCCAATTGGATGCCCCATCAGCAACTTAAGTCAACAAGTCAACATGCAATTATTGAACACTATCATGTGCCAGACACCATGCTAAACAATGAGGCTACAAAGAAAGGCCCAACTAGTCCTTTCTCTCAAAGAGTTCACATTCTAATGGATGAGAAAAATACAATCATGTACAAACAAAATGTATATGACGAAAACGGAGATAGTATCAGGTGGAAGGTTTCTAGCAGGAGAAATTTTATCTGAGGCTTAAAGGAAGCCAGGGAAGCCTGGAAGTAGAGATAAGAAGGGGTAGCTTTCCAAACATGTGGGTCATTCAATGAAGATACACAGCATTGGAAGTGTCTTATTCAAGGAATAGCAAGGAGGCCAATGTCACCAGATCACAGAGTACGTGGAGGGATACAAGGTGTAAAAAAAGGAAAGGAAGAGGCCAGGTTATAAAATACTTTAAGAATCAAATAGAAGATTTCATAATTGATCTTGGAGGTGACAGGGAGCCATTGGAGTTTGTTAAATGGAGAATAATATTGTCAGACTTGTGCTTTATGAGTATTAGTTTGACAGTTGAGCAGATGATAGACTGGAATAGAAAGATATTTACAGCAGGGAAACCAACCAACAGGTTAACTGCCAGAGATACAGGCTTGGGGTGATGAAGGCCATGTCTGAGGAGAGGAGAGAAGAGAGCGTATACAAGAAATGTTATGAAAGTAGAATCACCAGGATTTTGTAACTGATTGGGTATGGGGGTTGAGAGAATGAGGAATTGATGATGACACCTAGATTGTGAGCAAGCTTGGAGATGACTAGAAGAATAGTAGTGTACCCTTCATAGTAATAAGGAAGTTAGGAAGAGGGGAGGGTGTGGAGAGAAAAATAATGAGTTCAATTTTGGATGTGTTGAGTTTTCTTAAACTGAATATGAGACTTCCAGTTCAAGATGTGCAATAGGCAATTGGACCTATGAGACTAGAGATAAAAGAGAAGTTAGGGCGATAGAAATAGATCTGGGAATCATCTGCATTGAGATGACAATTGAATCCATGGAAACTAATGAGATCACCAAGTGAAACAGTATAGAGAGAGAAAGAGAAAAAAAAAAAAGAAGGACCC
Source organism: Trichosurus vulpecula (assembly GCF_011100635.1). Lineage (NCBI taxonomy): Eukaryota > Metazoa > Chordata > Mammalia > Diprotodontia > Phalangeridae > Trichosurus > Trichosurus vulpecula. Next base: position 58,431,519 of record NC_050578.1, read on the forward strand.
AGGACAGAAGATACCTAGAGTGAGAGTAACCTGGATGAAGATTCAGCAAATAAGAACAAGAAGGAGAAGTCAGAGGAAGACAACCAGGAGAGAATAGTCAAAAAAACCTAGAGAGAAGAAAGTGTCAAGAAGATGGCCTGTGACAGTGATGTAAAGACTGCAGAGAGAAGAAAGAAAATGATTAAGAAAAGGCTATAAGATCTTTGGTAACTTTGGAGAGAGCAGTCTCAATTTGAGAGAAACAATTATTTCTCTATTGTATGTAATAACTTATTATTGCATCGGGAGCAAGGTTTTTCCCCTTTTCTACTTCCTTATCCAGAAATCAAACAGTGTGGGAAATATTGAACAAAGACTTACCCAGGCTAAGATCTAATCAAAGGCAGCAAAAGAAAGTCTAAGTTCAGGCAAATGAGTGGATTCCTGCTCATTGTGTTTATTCATACAGGTCTGGGAAAATGTGGAGGCTCCTTTTTCTCAAAAGGGTAATACAAAAATTGATAAATCTCTTTGACCAAGACTTAGGTGATCCAAGTTACATACTCCGAAGACCCCTCATTTGAATGAGTCTCATTATAATCTTCATTTTCTCATTAATTGTTGACCAATTAGAGTTGATTGCCATCCTCAGAAACATCCACTTTTCCAAGGGCATATGAGTTGTGAGCCTACCATCGTGAGACTCTTTGGCATTTTAGAGTGCCACTGACCTCTTTTATTGATAAAAGTGCTAGTATTATTAACAAAATGACTAAATACCCAGAAACTATGTCTCTTGAGATTTTTAAATGTCTCAAATTGAATGATGAGGTTGTAAGCCAGATAGAAGAAAATTAGTTCAAAATGGAATTAATTCTCTTTTCTTGTAAGCTCACCATTCCTTCCAAACTTCTTCATTTCTATTGAGAGAAACCACCACCAAATTAGTCAGCTTTACAACTTTGGAGTTATCCTTGAATTTTCATTCTCCTTCACCTCACCTCCCCCATATTCCATCAGTTACCAAATTTTGTCATCTCTACCTTCACAATATTTCTCATCCATTTCCTTCCTTTCATTCATATGGACTCCCCATCCCACCCAGTGTAGACCTTCATCACCTGGAAATTACAATTTTGTTTTTGTCTCTTGATTAGTTCTTCTACTTCCAGCTTCTTTCTCAAATCCGTCTCCCATACAGCTGCCAAAATAATATAAAGCTCAGGTCTGACCCTTCCATGGTACCCTCTTGCTAAAAATCTTCTGCAGTTTGCTATCACCTCTAGGATAAAATGCACATTCCCCAACCCGACTTTCAAAGCCTAACAGAGTCTGGCTCCAGCCTGCCATTCTAGACATTACTGCCCTTCATGGACTTTGTGTTCCAGCCAAACTGGCCTGCTAGTATTCCCCTGTACTCAGCATTCCATCTCCTGCCTTCACATTAGGGCACAAGCTGTTCCTCACAGCTGAAATGTATTCCCTCATCTCCAGCTCTTAGAATCTGTAGCTCCCTTCAAAGCTCCAGTTAGATGCCAGCTCCTAAGCAAAATCTTTCTTGTTAGTGCTGTTTTCCTCCTCAATTTATCTTTGTATGTGTTGCTTCTTGAGGGCAGGAACTGTTTGCAACTCACTTAATCTAAAGTCTCTGGTGAGAAGAGGAGCAACCTTCCTCTGGCCACTTGCTTTCAGTCTCCCTGAGGGAAGGCTACTAGGAGCTACTACTAAATCCCTTTATTTGACCATATTCTATTGGCTTTCCACCTCTACCTCTGCTTTCCCTTACCACATCCTATTCTTTGTCCACACAGTATCCTCCTATCTTTTGACCCTTTTGTTTTCTCCCAGATCATCTTCATGGCACTTGCCACACTCTCCTCCTTTGCCCATCTTGATCCCTTTGCTGAACTAATTCAACACTGTCCTATTCCCTTAAGTAACCGACCCCTTCATCACATCACAGATAGTAAACTACCAAGCCTCAACTTTGGTTCATTCCTACCATCCACCACCTTCACTCACACACAAGCTGCTAAATCAAGGTAGAGAAAATCATGCTACTGTATCCACTGCAAATTTATTACACAACCTCAGCTGTCCCCTTGCTGCTGCTACCCAATCCTTCTTCACCTCCTTTATTAACTCACTACGACAACTCTTCCAAATATTTTGATCCTCCCACCCTCTAAGCTGAAAACTTTGCCTCATATTTTAATGAAAATATTAAGGCCACACATGGTGGGTTCCCTCTTCTCCTGTCTTCCTCATCTCATATGACTTAGATGCCCTCTGCCACTATCTCCTCCTTCACCTGTCTCACAGAAGGAGGAGGTCTTTTTCCTTACCCAGGCAAATGCCTCTACCAACGTAAGAAATCCCATTCTGTTCCATCTCCTTCAACAGATAGATTGCCCCCTCTGTCAGTCCCACTCTGTTACTTGTCTCCAATCTGTCTGAATACTAGGTTCTTCCCTACTACCCACAAACAGGCCTATGCACCCCCCATCCTCACAGCCTTTCTTAACCCCTCTTAATTTTAGTGCCTTCCCTCTTTTAATTATTTACTATTTATCCCGAATTTTTTGTCTATATTTGTTTGTTTTTTGGTTTCCCCCATTAGACTGTAAGCTCCTTTAGGATAGAGACTGTCATTTGCCTCTTTCTGTATCCCCAGCAATTAGCATAGTACTTGGGACAGAGTGGGTGCTTAATAAGTGCTTATTAACTAACTGACTGACCCTAGTAGCTAGCATAGCTCCCTGAACTTATCAATATATCAAAGACCTGTCATTTTGTTGGAACAGGAAATCCTAGGGCAAATGGCGACCATGTCCTATTTATAATGTATTGTCTTACAGAGCTATATGGGGCTCAAGGAGGCTGAATTACTTTTGCATGGTGATATAACTCCAAGTGCCAGAGGCAGGAATTGAACCCAGGTCTTTGTAACCACAAAAACAACAAAAACCTCCTGACATTTAAAGCCTTTCACCACCTGGCTACAACCCATCTTTCCAGCCTTATTATAAATTAATTACTCTCTTTCATTTTCTCTATAGAACTCCTTTGCCATGTTAAGATTTTTAAAATTCCTATCAAGGCTAACACCTCTTAGAGTAGCCTGCTCTCAAAATTCTGACTTGGCTCAGAATAGGTCTCATCTGAACAGCCTTACAAAGGCATATTTCTCCTACAACACCATAGCTGCAATAGAACCATTTTAATTTATAGTTGGGCATTTTTGCCTATGCCTAATGTGGTGGGAACAATGTTCTGACTTCTAGCCCCGTAAAATTAAGCTAGTTTTTCCTGAAAAGCTTTTGAAACCAAGAGACCACAGGCCCAGAATATTGATGTCATTTGCTAGTCTCCAGAGTGAAAAATAACCCCATGTAGCTCCAGGCATGCCCTGACACTTTGCTGGCAGACCACCATTGGCAACTCAAGCAGAAGGAACTTCACTCAACTGAATCAATTCAGTCCTCGATGCCTATCCTTGTTAAATATTCTTCTACTGCTAAAACTAAATAAACCTTGTTCTTGTTTTGTTGATGATTGAATAACCTAAGCGTATCTTATTTTGGGGGCCTGGCCTAAGCCAGGTCAGACCAAAACACTTTGTGAAATATCCTGTCTCCCTAACTGCTTATGCCTTTTCTGGCTCTTTGTAATGGCAAGCAAAATGGGACTTTTTGCTGTTTTTTTTTTGTCTTTTGGAGTGCTTCTCAGCACTAAGGCAATCAGGTGCCTTTGATTGAAACTTGCCTTTGTTTGAATCAGGAGTCTTTGACTGAATCAAGAGTCATCGATTAGAAACAGTATACATACTCTGAGGTTAGCATTTTGCTTTGGGGTTCACTCATTAGAAGAGTGTTCTTGTGATTTGGCCAGACAAGACTCTGGGTAGCCATTAAGGAGTACCCCCCCCCCACCGGCTTTGAAAATCCAGATGTTGGTGCTTTTCTCTCTGGTAACTGTATGTATTGCTATAGTCAGACAGTTAGAAGCCTGTCTATTGATTTGTGTTATTTTTCCTCTTTGTAGTTTCTGTTTGAATTTGCTTTGAAGTTCAGGGTGGTGACTTTTCCCCCTGAACTAAGTGAATGATATATGTACGTTTAATTAAAGTAAGATTGTTAACCCCTGAAACAGCTAACTTACCTTAGTAAAGCAGACAAAAGAACCTGCACTAGAAAGCATCCTGGGTGTGCAGTGTGGTTGTTGTTACACTCCTTCCAGAAAGAAAAACTTTACAAGCTCTAAAGGCTTTCTCATGCTTATATTCTTCAGGTAAACAATATGAGTTGGTAGCACTTTCCTTTGAATATATCTGACACAGATATCATACTTCCTACACACAAGTGCTGCCCTCTTGGCCTCTGAAAATGGAGTTTCTCTTGGGATCGAAGTCTCCAAAACCATGGTGGAATGTTTGTATGGTCTTGCATCAGTAGGCTTTGCTAAGTATCTGCCTTTTTATACCATGTGTTGGATTAGTTATTGTATGGTATATGACTCTACACCTACCTCTCTCTCAACCAGATCATTCTCCCTAAGGAGTTAAGCTGGAGTCCATGAGGAACACATCCCCTTTTTTGGACTTGTACCACTTCTTGGACCATTATTCTGCTGCTGCTCTCATTTCCAATCATCCAAATATACCTGTTGTGGGAATCATTGGTCCAGTGTTACAATATTTACTACTTCTGATCGTACTCTCTAGGTGAAGACCTTAGTTTTTCACCCTAGATTTGTTATAGTAGTGGCTCTCCCAGAATAAAATGGATCATCTTCACCTCTTCCACAGTGATCAAAAAGTTTTCCAATGGCTGAGACTTATGGGATAGGGATTAGTATCATGTTGGTCTTCATAGCCAGTAAAATCATAGTGAGACTATTATCACTTTTTGGTGACACATCTGATTTAGCACTTGTGGGAATACTGTGTTCTATCCATTCTTAGAATCGAGCTCTTTGTGTATAGTATAAGAATTTATTAGGGAGATCTCACCTTGAGGACAAGAACTCCAAATACAAGTTTCAATAATAGTAATCCTTTGTTGGCAGACTTAATAGATCATGTCTCCCCTCTACTTAGTAAATTCCACTGGTTCATTGTTACCTCCAGGACCAAAGAGAAAAAATCTTCTGTTTGCCTTCTGTACATCTTTGTAACCTGCCTCCTTTCTCCCTTTCCACATGTTCTACCATCCGGTGATTCCTTTCTCTTCCTCAAACAAGACATTCAATATCCCAACTCTGCATGTTTTCCCTCTTCACCTGTGCCTCCTGGATTATTTTACATTTCAGTTAAAATCCTACCTTCTTTAAGGTTTCTGTTATCTCTCAATGCTAGGGACTTGTCTCTGAGATTACCTCCAACTATTTGCCTATATACATACACACATACATATATGTATATACACATATACATATACATATACATACACATACATATACATATATATACATATACACACATACATATATATACATATATATATATATATATATATATATATATATATACACATCTTGTACATATGTAGCTGTTTTATGTTGCTTCCTCCTTTAGAATGTGAACTCTTTGAAGGCAGGGTTTGTTTTTGCCTTTCTTCCAGTTCCCAGAGCTTAGCATAGTATCTAGCACATTGCCAGTAAATGCTTGTTGACTCACTGACTCATATGCAATCAAATCATTAGAATTCCACTGGCCAGATAAAGACTATCTTTTTCCTTACCTACTTCTGTCTTAGACACGTGATAGTGGTAAGCTCTGAAAACCATAAGTATGAACCACAAGAATCCCAAGCAATTCTATACTCTTGCCAGAGTATATCAGTCTTGCTTAGGACTCTCACTCAAAGAATGATAATTTTTCCATACTATCACTGTGAAGGAAACCTAGAGATGAAATGATTCCATGATGATGTGGACTAACACCTTCTTGACATTGTTACTAAGATCGTGAACAATTAAAAGTGAGATTTTATAGACAAATCTAGAAAAGTTCAGAATCACTGAAGTGAATTGTATGCATTGTACCTTAGGTAAACCTATATCCTACTCATACAGTGGGAGCACTGTCCTTCCACTGTGCTTATTCTGATGATCCTTATAATCCTCAGGTATTGCAGAGTCTCCAAAGTCAAATTTCTCAGTCTCCTTCTTGAGTTGAAGGCTTCAGTTCTGTTCTGATCCAGTCTTCAGCAAGGTCATCTATCATCCTGTAAACTTTCGCAAAGGAGGTGCCCATGAGTATGTTCCAATACCTGATCAAGGTCACCACTTCCAATAAATACTTTTCTAGTATGTTAAACAGTTTAGAGCTGGTCTCAAACAACATTAAAACGATAGCATGTTTGTTGGGTCTGGATATACCAGGGCCATGCCAGACTGATATCTCTGTGATGGTAAATTGAACCATCTTTTGTCTCAACTCTTATCTAGCCTGTAGTCATTGAATAGGTGGACAGAGACCCGGGAAAGATTTGGCAAGGCCAAGGCCAACCATTACATCCTGGGCCATCACCAGTTGTCTTGACTTTGTCTTGTTACTGAACTTTGATGACCCTGGAGGAGGGAGTGAGTGCGTCAGTCTTTCTATAATCCCCTCCAATATCAATAATATATTCTTATCATAGGTCTTTAATTCAAGGGGACTAGTGTTGTTAGTTGCAAAATTGGTCCATACTTGGAACTCATAGCATATTTTCTTTAAGTGCTACATAATTATTGAAGAACCACATGTCTCTAAGTACCTACTTAGGCATGCCTAATATGAGCAATAACTTTCAAGCTATAATGATACAATTATTACTAAAAAAAAGTATCAGTAGAAAGCTGGGAAGTGACTCTGAAGCAAGCATGACAGCTACTAGCTTCAGGGTTACCACACCTTGAAATACATCAAATGACCTAGGAGAAGTCAGCTAGAACTTTTCACTCTAGAACCAAAGCCATGTAGTAATTTTGAAGAGGAAAACTTGATTTTCTTGAATGTGTACCCAATTTGACTACTTAGAAGGGTTTAATTTTCTTGTACTAGGGTCATGTTGGAATGCATCTCATAGAACTTCTAATTTCATTTTCCATAATGCCTGAGACAAGCAAGGAAGCTGCAAAATGTTAGAATCTTGTGAATTTTGCTCCTTGATACAGAGATCCCATCACGATATTCTAGTGCAGATTTATAGATTATATAGGAGTGACAAATCAAAATCAAATAGCAAACTATTCAATTAAGAAAGAATAGCAGTACAACTTATATATGGAAACAAATGGACAATAGATTCATCTCTAGCCCACCTCCCTTGCCCGAAATTCAACCATTAGCTAGTCATTCCTTTAATGAAAATTACTTCCTCTCCAAGCAGCTGAATACAATACAAATACAATTATCCCTTCCAACTTTCCCCATCACGCTTTTGATATATCGCAAGTTGCCATAAGAAATTAAATGGAAATTTGGGAGGAGTTTTGTGGGAGTCGCAGATGACATGCGAAGACCAGCAGATAACACAGAAAAAGTTTAAAAACTCAGAAATGCATGAAATATATGTATAGTTTTGTACAATATCAACATGTTTTATTGTTTAATACCATAATAATTCATACTTGTTCTCTGGTATGATGGGAAGGCCAAAAAGTTTTACACAGGCTTTCCAGATCATAGGGGTGCTGAGATGTGGAAGGGGTAACTGTATCTTCTTCCCTTTCCCCCTCAGTGAAGTTAAAACATTAAGGCAACAGAAATTCATACTTTTGAGGTAAATTAATTTTTTCCCATCCCAATCCCTTTTCTTCTTAATAATGAACAGGGCACTGAGGGAAAAGAATTTTCATTAGCAGGAGAATAATATTCTGAGCCAGGTAAAATGCAACAGTAGGTGCCCAAAATCAACTTAAGTTGTTGGAAAGGCGGAGTGGGGATGGTTGAAGGAAGAGGAGGTGGGAGGGTCCTTGAGACAGTTTTCTGGTTTACATTTTTACCTAGATCTAGCCTGATCTTCCCAGATTTCTTGACTACGGGGGCTCTCTAATCAGCCTTCCTGCTACTAAATATAAAAGGTTCAGTTTTCAAATTTTGACTCCAGAAACATGTGATTTCATTGATGTAGGGAACTTTCTCTACCAATGCAGATCAGCAACTATTTCATAATTTATGGTCCTGGAGTGTTGCCAGAGGCACTCATGTCAAGTGTCAAGTGCACACAGGCAGCACGTTTCTGAAGCAGGACTTAAATCCAGTTCTTTCTGACCCTAATCCAATCAGATGAAATAAACATTTATTTAGAGCCTACTATGTGCCAGACACTGTGCTAAACACTGGGAATAGAAGTAATAAAAAGGCTTGTGGGCAACTCTCTGTCCACTAGCCATACTGCCACAGTAAAGGGTCAGTGTAATGTTTTTGAAAATAACAAATCAAGTTGTTATTTTCATAATTGGTCTTCAAGTTACAATTTTTATGGCAGAATTTCAAAAAGCTCAAAAACCCTAAGTTCAGAAGAAAATAACTACAGATCATCTTGCATTTAATTAAAAATTCTCCCTGGGGACTAATAATGAAGCATATTATCCGCCTCCACAGAAAGAATTGATATTGTTTGAATATACACCAAAGCATGCTATTTTCACTTTCTTTCATTCTTTTTCTTTTATTTGAGTCTTCTTGTACAAAATGACTAATATGGAAATGTTTTACATGATTGCAAAAAAAAAGAAGAGAAAGAAAATGTTCTTGGGAAGGGGAGTATCCATTAATTAATTTATTTAATATTAATGATTGTTAAGTTATATTTTACTTAGGTAGGAGTTTTTAAAATATCGATGAATCATTGATCCTACGATTCCAAAATATTTTCCAAAGACGTAATTCCAATTGAAAGGACTTTGCCTGCGTAGTTTGAGTGACTTTTTTTGGTGCTCTGCTGTATATATGATAGGGATTCTCAGCTCATATGTCCTGGGAGTTCTGATGTCATGGATGGATGAAACATCTAACTCCATTAAAATAGTATCTGACACCATGTAACTGCGACAGGAGCCAAGATCCCTTAACTCACGTAACCTGAGAGGGGAATGCCATCCCTGAATTCTGAGAAGTATCAAATTAAAACTTTTACACAAGTAATTTACTGTATACTTAATTCCATTGGGTGTCTATTAGGATTTAGCATTTATTCTGTCATGTCTAATAAAGAATAAAATCCAATTAAGTCAGCTCCGTAACCACATCTATATAAGCGTTAGTTTTATGGAGCTATCAAATATAACAGGAAGAAAACAACCTGAGCTACAGAAGACACACATGGACAAGAATCAGGATACCAGGATTTAATTTCAAAACCAGCTAATCCCCATAGTGCTCTTGTGTAAATTCAGGGAATATACTTGCTGGTTCAGAGGCTTGGTAGCATAGAGCTTTGGGCCTGGAGTCAAGACTTGGAATGCCTGAGAAACTAGCTGTAAGTGGCAGATCACTTCCATTTTTTTTTCTGTCTCAATTATAAAATGGAAATGGTAACAACACCTATATTTAAAGGGTTGTCATGAAGGTCAAATATGATAGAATTTGTAAAATACATGCAGTATGCAATTAAAATATGCTTGTCCCCTCATTTCCTTCCCCTCATCCCCTCCACCTTGTACCTTTACTTTAGCATAAGACAAAATTTACTATACTCAGCCATGCCTTTTTTAAAAGTGTCATGAGATCGTCAGTTCAAATGGAGCACACCCTTTGGGCTCACTCCACTAGTTCACACTGGCATTGGCAGGTTAGGTCAGTTTCTAGGGGGCACTCCCATGAGTGACTGCTCCTATCATTGTAGTTCATGAGTCACCACTTACCTTTAAGAATCAGTCATAGGGTCAACAAGCTTGTAGAAAAGTAATTTACTCAAATGCTAGAGCAAGGACAGTAGTTACAAAGCATTTACCCCCAAAATCCAGGATGTATTTTCCCTCAAAGACAGCCAAAGTTGGGGGAGGGATATGAGAGAGCACAAACTATAAGTACAATGGAATTGAGGCTTACTTGTAAGGAATACTCATGGAGAAAGCAACTCACAACTTTGCAGGGTCTTCAAGTCATTTCTTTTTCCAGAGAGTCCCGCAAAGTTCACTTTGAGGCAGTGTGCTAGTGTTGATGATGACTAAAGTTGCCCCATTTCTAGGCAGGGCTGGCTCCCCACAGTAGCTCTATTGGATGGGTGGCTTTGATGAACTTGCTCTTCACAGGAAGCAGAATCTTTGCTTGATAATTCAATTTGCTCCTGGGCTAAGATGGACTGAGCAGGGCATTGGACTTCTGAACTCTTCCGCTGAGCTGGCCTGGGCAGGCAGCTCCACTGTTGGGCATGGCCCCTGCTGAAGTGGGTCAGTCAGACGGGTCACTTGGTCTCTGGGCCACCACCAGACCGGGCCAGCTGGGCTCTTCACAGGGCATGATTATCTCTTCTGGATAAGTTGATTTCCTCCCTTCCTGAAGTTGCTCCTTCACCTTCAGCCTCTGGCTCAGATGGGTATTACACTCTTTTCAGATGGAAGGCTATTGTGCTTTTTTAGGAAAGGCAGTAATTCCCTCAACTGAAAGTGATTTCTCTGAGGCTTTGCCCCTATCACATCCTACATTTTATCGACCCCAGGTTAAGAATTCCTGTAACTAGTAGCATGGCAAGCTTAGAGTTTTTGTTCTGGTTATTTTCTGCTTAAAACAGTCCCTCAGATAAAACTAAGAGATAGTTTTCCCCACTTTACTGATTCTAATTAATTTGAAAATCACCATTATTTTTTTAACAATATTAAGTCTCTTTCATAAGCGCAAACATCCATAAAGATTCTTCATTCATAACTTTGATCATAGCCTTTTCTAGGCACAGGAAGCACCCTTGGCATGGGCGATTTCGCTGAGGATGGTTGGTTGAGCAACATTGACATTATTTGATTGGATGGTGGCTAGTGTAGAGTTGATCAGTACTCTGATTTTTGTCTGCAACCCAGAATTTGGGCCTATGAAAAGGAGAAAACATACGTAAAAAGATGCAGAGGGAGCTGAGCACAGGTAGAAACTGATCCCTGAAGAGGGAGAGTTTATCTACTCAGCCCTGCCTAGGGAACCCCTCAGTCCCAGACATGGTATTCATGGAGTTGTTGTTCAGTCATTTCAGTCATGTCTGACTCTTCATGACCTCGTTTGGGGTTTTCTTGGCAAAGATACTGGAATGGTTTGCCATTTCTTTCTCCAACTCATTTTACAGATGAGGGAACTGAGACAAACAGGGTGAAGTGACTTGCCCAGCACCACACAGCTAGTAGGTATCCAAGGATAGATTTGAATTCAGGAAGATGAGTCTTCCTGATTCCGGGTCTAGCACTGTGCCACCTACCTGCCCAGTAGTAGTAATAATGATACGCAAAAAGATCATCTGAAGGTATATCTGACTCACCACTAAAATATATGCTTTAAATGAGTTTAGACCTACATATATTCTAATGTAGAGATATAGGAAATATAAAAGATGAGAACCTCAAAACAAATAATACAAATACCATTATTATTTCACTTATGAATTAGCACAAGGTCACAATAAGTAGGCAACATGATGTAGAATATAAAGAACTGGCCTCAGAGTGAAGATGACCTGGTTTCAAGTTCCCTCTTGGCCAAGAGATGGTAGTCATGGAGATGGGAAGCCCACACTCCCAGAAGAGTAGTGAACTCTAATTCTATGAAAGGGCAGCAGCCAGAGACAGGGTGGAGTATCATAAATCCTGGATCTAGCCTTTCAGAAAAAAAGAGAGTATTTCTATTTGATTCCCTGACTCAGGTCACTTAGAGAGAAGAAGAGCAGCCATGTTATCCAGGAAGTTCTCCAGCTGCTTTGGGAACAACACGGAGTTAGAATAAAAAAAAACCAAGTAAACAAAAACTCAAAATCTTCTCTAGTATTTAAAGGATAGTTATTGGAACTATGCAACTCAACTGGTTACAGAGCTGACTCTTTAGCAATCTGAAATATATACAAAATTCTCTTCCCAGGGAGTCTAAAATGTTAGGAGAGCAAAATGCATCTGCAGGATTGTATCGGTAACTAGGGAAGAAAATGTTCACTGGAAATTGAAAAGTCACATCTCTAGCAATCCCAAGTGTATTTTTCTTCTGGTGAAAAGAACCAAGTACAAGTTGGTGCTAAGATGTCTATCAGAAGGAGGGACTAATTGGAGGGAAGGAAGAAACTCTTGTGTTTTCATAGGTTATTTTAAGTTCTTTGGGGGGGTTCGCATTCTTTCTGTGGAGCAAAATAAATCTTGTCTTGTATTTGATTCATATATTGTTAGCAGCTTGAGTGTTTACATAAGAGCTAAGGCCCTATGTAAAGGGCTTTATTTACATCTGGTAAGACCTAGATGATTTATATTCTGATATTCCTAGAATAATGCCTGGGAGCATTCAACAAATATTTACTAAATGCTTACTATGTACCAGGTATTGTTCTAAGTTCTGAGGGTACAATCTCCCCAAAAAACCAACTCCTGCCTTCAAGGAATTTATATTCTCTTGAACCTAAGTCAAAGGGAGATTTGTAAGAAGCCCTCTCAGGATTGAAGTCTATGTAAGCCTAGAACTTAGGTTATACTTAAATAAATTTAGGTTAGTCTGGAAAAGATAATGCTAAGGATTTTGAATCTATAAATAGCAAATTTAGTAACTAGCTATTTCTCTTCTTTAAGAAGAAATGGCTTTAAATTACAGCATTAAGAGGGACTTAGGGTATGAATTTTAACTTTCTCTGCCAGTTGTCCTATGACTAAATCCTGAAATGACATATTGAGGGAACTTTAGGAATCACTTTCAATAGAAGTCTTTAGACATGAGACAGATACCCATCCGTCTAGATGGTCTGAGTCTGATCCCTCTAGGAGGTGGAAGGATATATTTTATGACCTTTCAAGTTTTATCTCTATCTCTCTAATTTTATCTGTTGGGCAGTAACACTCAAACATCTGTACTAGAAAGCAAGATAAAGTACTTTACATGATCTTCTCTTGGAAAGTTCTAGAAAGTTGTACCATCAATCATACAGAAATGACAGACTGGGCGATGATGAACAGTTCTTTCTTTGGGTATAATAAAACATATTTTTGCTGTAGCTCTACAGGGCTGGCCTTACAAGTTGACTGAGTATGTGGCCACCCACATAGTGTGACTTGAGGGGCACTCTCGCCTCAATATTTTCTCCACTAATGTCTGAAATTCTACTGATTAGTCTCTGAAGGCTTTTTACCATTCAGGAACCCTCTATTTAGCCTCTCCTAAGAGAGTGAGACCTTATGTCATCAACTAAGATTTTGGCAAGGATTTACTTTCATTTTGATAAGTAACATAAAAAGGAATAATAAGACCCAAGACTGAGCTGGGGGCGAGGGACACACAAAGGGGGTACAATAAAGAGATGGGGATAGGGGAAGAGGAAACATGGCATGGAGAAAGGAGGTGGGGACACCACAGATAAACCTATACTACTTCCAAATGTTATGTAGGGCTGGGCAACATCGTGCATTGGATAGAGTTTTGACATGGGACTTAGCTATTTGACCCTGGACAAATGACTCAACCTCTCTCAGTCTGTTTCCTCATCTATAAAAGGAGGATGAAATAGCATCTACATCTACAGGGTTGCTGTGAGGATCAAACAAGTTAATACATAGAGAGCTTTGCAAAACTTAAAGTGTTATATAAATGCTGGCTGTTATTGATTTTAATAAAATAAAAAGATAAGGGGTACATTTTTCTTTTTCCTCTTTTATTCCAAATAAAGCCACTCTCTTGGACATATGTTTTCCTTTTCTTTAGCTAGGATTATTCACATGCCACCATGGAGCCAGAAGAAGAAGGAGAAGAAAAAGAAGATACTGTCATTTAAAAAATATATATACTTTTATTGATACCTTTTGTTTGTCAGCCACCTTCATTTCTGAATATATCCTTTTCATTCTTCTGATAATAATCATAACAATAATAGTAGCTAAATTTATATAGTGTTTGCTATATGCCAGGCACTATGTTGAGTGCTTTACTGTTACAATCTCGTGTAATCCTCATAACAACCCTGGGAGGTAAGTGCTATTATTATCCCCATTGTCGAGTTAAGGAAACTGAAACAAAAAGAAGTTAAGTGACTTTCCCAGGGTGACACAGCTAGGAAGTGTCTGAGGACAGATGTGAAGTCAGATTTCCTGACCCCAGGCTTGGCAGTCTATCCACTGTACCACTTCACTTCCCTACCTAGTACGCTATCCTTTGTAACAAACATTAAAAAAGAAAAGCTATTTAGTGAAACCAAGCATCATATGTGACAGAATATGCTACATTCCACAACCAGAGTCCCTCACTTCTGAAGTGAGGGAGGGCAGTCCATTTTCTCAACTCTTCTCCAGAGCAAAGTGTGGTCATTATAATTACCCAGAATTCCATATCCAGCTTTTTTTTTCCATTTACATTGTTGTTGTCATTTTGTATATTATTATTTTGTTTCCTGTTCAGTTTCATCGTTTTATAAAAGCCTTCCCAATGCTTCTCTGGATTCTTCACGTTTGTTAGATATTATGGTGCGCTAATAGTTCATTCGTGTCCCACAATTTGTTTAGTCATCCCTAATGGATAATCACCTAGATAACATTGTTCTCCACAGCTATTTTGGATAGCATAGAATGAAGAGCAGAAAGGCCAATTGGCTTTTCATAGAATCAGCTGGGCATTTCAAAAAAATATCTGTGAGTTATGAAAAATGCTTAACATGGCATGAGATATATAGAACATGTGCACATGGCATTAAAAGTCGTAGGGGTTTTAGTGTACCATCAATTCAACATGAGTCACCAATGTGATATGGCAGCCAAAAAATCCAGTGCCATCTTGGGCTGTATTAAGAGAAGCATAGCTTCCAGGAATAGATAGACGATTATTCCTCTGTGTTATGCTCCAGCCAGAGAATATCTGGTAGATTGGGGTTCAGTAGAGTTTAAGAGGTACTCTATGAGTATGGCACATCCAGAAGAAACAATTCATATAGGAAGGGCCTTGAGTCCGAATCATATGTGAAGCAGTTGAAGGATCCAGGCATGTTTAGCCTAAAGAGCAGAAGATTGGAGGGGGAATGGGGAAAGAAGATATAGGATAGCAGTTTTCAAGTATTGAAAGGAATTTTATGCAGAAGAGAAATTAGATTTGTCCTACTTCATCCAAGAGGTTAGAACTAGGAGCAATGTTTGGAAATTACTAAGAGGGAAATTAAGGTTTGATATCAATGAAAACTTATTAATGATTAGAGCAGTCTTAAAGGAGGATGGGTTGCCTTGAGAGATGGGGGAGAGATTCCCCTTCCTGGAAGTCTTTCAAGGAGAGGCTAAATGACCACTGGTTGGGTATCTTAAAGGAATATTCCTTTAGCGTATGGGTTGGACTAGATAGTTGCTGAGGTATCTTCCAACTCTAAAATTCTGTAACACAGGCTATGTAGAATTAAAAAAATTATACCAACCTTTGCACCTGGAGAAAACACTAGGGGTCACCAGTGAGACTGCTTCTTAGCTCCATTCTCCGACTTCTTGGTTGGGAGGTAAAGTTCCCTATATAGAACTCACTATTAAAAATACTTCAGGGATGTATTTTTATAGGCAGGCCTGGGAAAACTTTCAGTAATAACTCTTAAGAAGTCTAGCCAAGAACTTAAGTTGTCCAGTAAAAATGATGGATTTGTCCAATGTATATGTATAACTTGTAGTGCTTACTTAACTCTTTCAAAACATAGTTAGGCAACTAGACATCAACTGTACAGCAAATTAAAGATTTTCAAGCATATATCCTTTATTAGTTTTCTCATTTCCCCCTACATTTCCCACATTTTCTTATTTCTCTGTCTTTAAATAGAAGAAGAAACAAACTTGAATTTGCACTGGGAAATCATATCATCAAACCTTACATTAAGAATTTTTGTAGGTATCCATCATCAGCATTCTAACACAACTTGTCACATGGCAGCTGTGGTCTTTAATGCTAACTCGGGTACATGAAATCTCACAGTCTGCTTCCTCTGGGAGCAGCAGGTTCTGTGCTACTTCAATACCACCAACTACAGACTTGCGTAGATCTTGAAATCAATACCATTTTTCCATCTATATAAGGAATAGGAAGGATCACCAGTCACAGCAGGTGGAGAGTTATGTTAGGTCTGTGTACATAATCCAAAAGTGGCTATAGTACTCCTCTTTGACTATAGCCTCCTCTCAGGTTAATTTTAAAGATCCTGAACTAAGAATGTAGCAAAGAGTATTTCAGAAGGATAACCAAATTTTATTAAATAAATAGGAACAGGAGAGAAAGAGGGTATTCCAAATGTAAACGGTTTACACTTTCAGATAATGTCACTATATTATATTTATTTTACTGTCTTACTTTGTTACAAGAGACCTCTTATAAAGTGGAAATAAGGTGTAAATGTTTGTAATGTGAAAATAAAACACACCAATAAAACTTTTTAAAAGCAGGTTATAATTTATTAATTCATCAACAAGCATTTACCACATGTGTACCGTGTGACAGGCAAGTGACTTTTAGGCAAGCATATACTTGCCTTACGGAGAACTCACACAATGCAAGTGTCCATGATGTGGTCAGAAGAAGCAATACAAGGACGCTCTCAAGGTCTCTCTAAAGAACTTTGGAACTGATTGCACGACATGGGAGACCCTGGCACAGGACCACTCAGCATGACGTGCCTTCATCAAGAAAGGTGTTGTGCTCTATGAGTCAAGCAGAATTAAAGTAGCTCAACAGAAACTGGAGACAGGCAAATTTAGAGACTCCACTCCCAATGTTCACATGGACTATTTGTGCCAGACCTGCAGTAGAGCATCCTGAGCACGTATTGGTCTGATTAGCTACACTCAGATACACTGTAACTTGACTCCAATATAGTGATATCATTTCGGTCCTCTTCAAGAACAAAGGACAACAATCAACCACTATGTTCCAGATGTTGTGCTTAGCGCTCAAGATAAAAATACATGAACATAACTTTCCCTTTTCTCAAGAATCTTCTATTGTTTAAGAGGAGGCAACATGTATTAAAAGTAGTGAGTAAGTATTGACTTTAAAAATAAAGTAGTTGGATTATTTTATTAGACATAGCCTAAAATTTTTAAATTCCATCTTCTTACTCAAGTATAATCTCTTGCAACACTTAAGTTCTCATTCACTCTCGGAAGTTTGAGGCAGTTTAGGCCTATATTTTCTTGGGTTTCTGTTTATAAATTTATATTATGAATTCAGTCAACTTGAAATAAGTTAGGCAAGGCTCTCAAGCTAGAGCTAGCCATAGGTCAAGGTAGGGAACAAAGAATGAGGTATTTAGGGTTCAGGATGGGCATCAGAGTAGAGAAAGGACAGATGGTCTAGGAACGAGACTAATCAGGTTTTACTAATGGGCTAGATTTTTTGCCAATAGGAGAGATTATATTATATTTGTGCCACTATGTACAACTATTCCATGTGAGTCTTTTCCCTTGATTTTGATCATTTGGGGTTCCTTTAATCTCAAATTATCTCCTCCAAAACCATAAGACATAATAGGCCTGTACAGGGTGTTACTAAAGCCTGTACACATAGGCAAAAATGCATATTTTCAAGAAATGAAATGAATGAAATTTTTATTTAATTGGAATATTAACAAATAACATCTTCAATACGATTTCCATCATTTATGATGCAAAAGTTGATTCACGTGAACTCGATGCAATAACTCCACATTGTCATCAATTGCCTATGTGTCCAGACTTTAGGAACATCCTGTATAACTCACCTACCTCAGTATTTCAAATGATCTATGATTCCATCAGTATGACTACTCCCTCTTCCTCTTCATTCCTCTGAATCACTAATATAGTCAATTCATTTATTTAATTGCTTTATTAATTAAAAGCAGTTATTAATTGCTGTTGTGTACTAGGCTAGAGATACAAAGAAAAAAGTAAAATGCCTGTCTTCAAGGAACTTACCTTCTAAAGAGAAGCAGCATCTACCTGGATGAGGAAATATAAAGTGTGAAATGAAATGGGATATGCTGATTGGTTTTAACTCCTTTGAGCTGTCACATAAACATTTCCAGTTAAATAGGAGTTGGGATAGTTCATGATATACCAGGCACCACACTACTTAAACAGTTGTCTCTGGATGCACTGTGCATGCACAGAATTGTCAACCTTGCAGCAAGTTCTGATATCCCCTCTGTCCACTAAAGGATTATCATAGCCTGAAAGAACCAGAACATCTGCTCTCAATCCCTTCCACCTTCCTCATAATGGTATTGATTTCATTTTCATGGACCACTGGAAAGCAGCTTTACCGCTCTTCTCCTGAGTTCTGATGTAGGAGATAAAATATGAAAAGGAATGAGCATTTATATGGAATCTACTCTGTGCCAGGCAATATGTTAAGTGTTCTCACAAGTATTGTCTCATTTAATCAACACAACGACCGGGGAGGCAAGTTTATTATTATCCCGATTTTACAGTTGAGAAAACTGAGGCAAACAGAGGCTGAGTGACTTGCAGAGTCACACAGCTAATATGAGGCTGCATTTGAACTCAGGTTTTCCCATCTCCAGGGTAAGCATTTTGTCCATTGAGCCACCAGCTAGCCTCTAAATCTAATACTAAAATATGTAAATCCCTAGTCTTATTGCCTCAGGCCTTCGCTTATGGGATTAATTCACTTTTTCATTTTTCTTTGCTCTGTACAGTCATTGACACACACTGTATATTCCACTACAGCTTTAATTTACAGAAAATCAACATAAAAGGGAAAATGCAAAAACTCCTCCATCTATACTGAGATAGTTATCTACAGTTATCCTTTGTCTGTCTTTGATCTTTTATGTAATTAGGGAAAATCTTTGAGTACACAAGCCAAAGGCTTAAAAAGAATGGGGATGGGGAGGGCTTTCCACTTGTCTCACCAGCTTAGTAACAAACAAGAGTCATAACAATTCACAACACACAGTGGATCCTGGATTGCAGATAATCGTGGGCTTATAGCCCATGTTGCCCAGATCAGATGCAGTAATGTCTCTTGACCTTAAAAATTAAAGTGAGAGGAGACCACAAAACAAAGGCCAAATAAGAAACTATTTCAGTAGTCTAGGGGAGAGGTGATGGGGGTCTGATTCTGGATGACGATCACACAAGTAGACAGGTGCTGGCTGGGAGAATTGTTGAGGAGGTAGAACCAACTAGCCCCTAGAGGAGAAGAAAAATAAAGAATGATTGCAAGGTTGTTAACCTTGTTAACTTTGAGGATGGCTGTGTCCTCAACAGAAATAGGGAAATTAGGAAATGAATCGACTCTGGGAAAATATGAATTCTGGTTTGGACATATTAAGTTTGAAAGTTTTTTTTTTATATTTTTTACTTTTTTATTTTTCTTTTATCCACTTAATAGTATTTTATTTTTTCCAATTACACATAGATAGTTTTCAACGTTCACTTTTATAAGATTTTGAGTTCCAATTTTTTTTCTCCCTCCTCCCCACCCCAAGACAGCAAGCAATCTAATATAGGCTATACATGTGTAATGATATTAAACATATTTCCACATTAGTCATGTTTAAGTTTGAGATTTCAATGGGATATTCAGGTGATAATAGGTATGGAGCTACAAGGTTTCATGATCTGCCAAGGAATCCACCAGATTTCTAACCTTGTAATGAGTGAGTAACTTCACAATTAGTTCTTTATCTGATATTTTACAACACTGCTGGAAGATAGGAGTTCACAATCACAGTCCTCATTTTACGGGTGATCATAATCAGAGCTTACATTTATTTATCTAGTATTTGAAGGTTTACAAAGCTCTTTGATTCCAGCTGTTAAGGAGGCTCCATGCCCAAGGCCAGTGTTCTTTGTCTTCTGTCTCTCTCCATTTTTTTGAGAAGCCAGGGTCATTTCTGCATCACATGGAAGCACTGGAGCAGACCTTTAATATTTTAAATATTTATAATGAAAGATAGTGTGGTATAGTAGACAGAAGGCTGGCCTGGCCCTCACGAAGACCTGAATTCACATCCCGTATCCAACACTTTACAATTTCATTCCTCTTAGCAAGTCGATTAACCCCTCATCGTCCTCAAGAAATTCTCTGAATCTCCAGAGTTTCTTAAGCTGGGGTCCACGACCTTGCTTTTTACTTTTACAAAAAAGATTTTGATAACTTCACATCAATATAATCCATGTTCTTTATAACCTTGTAGATTTTATTTTATATTTTAAAAATATTATTCTGAGGATTCCACAGTTTTCACTGGACTGCTGAAGGGTTCTAGGACACACAAAAAAATTAAGAACTCCTCCTCTAAGGGTATAAATTTTAAAAAGATGAAGATCCATATTGGGAGAAGCAGTTTCCTCACTGGAATATCCTAACAGAAATCTGAAAACCAATTTTAAAACAACCATCACCACAACGCCAAACAAGTTTCTGTATGCCTCTTCTCCCTTGGCCTAATGTATAGAATGGTCACATATAGCTGTTCCATTGTGATAGAGGGTAGTTTGAGTGAAACATTTTTCTCATGAAAACATCCATTCTACAACCAGTGATCCGAGCACTTGTCAATAATTTGGATCTGGTGCTACTTCTTCTAAAATGAAGAAGAAGGAGAGGAAGAAGAAGGAGGAAGAAGAGGAGGAGGAGAAGAAAAGTTAAATGTCACCAAACCTCCCACCCATAACAAAAGTATGTTTTCAGTCTTTCAACAATTGAGCTAATTTGTGCAGGTTCCAAATTTTACTACTTATTGGGAGCTTTAGTATCAACAAGGAAAAAAAAACAAATTTCTATAACACTAATGGAATAGTTTTTAGGGCCCCTCCAGGTCCTAAGAGCATGTCTAGGGATCCTTAATTCATTCAATAAACATTTTTGAAATCTGTATTATGTGTAAGATGGTCATGCGAGACAGGTTTAATTTGGATAAGTTACATCACTTCTGGAACCTAATTCAACAACATACAACTGGGAATGAAGTTCAGCGATGTGGAAAATCAGATTCAGAATGTTCTAATGTTCTAATGAGATATGCTTTAATCAGTTTCTTTGACCTATGAATTTGATTTTGATTAATGCCATTTCCAAACAAAGTGCTAAGTCTCCTGGGACATAGTTGATAAATCATTGAGCTCTGTTTTTAAAGGAGGAGGGAGTGGAGGGAAAAGAAGGGGAAGTTACCAGGTTCTAAAGCTTGTTTTATTCTTTGTGTTTTCCAAGTACATTCAAGTTGTGCAAGTTACAAGAGAAACAGGGAAACTCCCAATCATCCTTGAAATCTGCCTTTGGCTGGAATTCCAGAAAATGATAGTGTTGCAGGCAGAGGTTAAAGTTAGAATTTTAACATGTGAAATGTTGCTCAAAAATAACCCCAAATGCACAGCTAATTGATAGGAAAAAATATTCTCTGATATCACATGATATTTCATATATCATTCTCTGATATCTCCTATTATCTGAGACAACTCTCCTAGTTTCAAACAGAAAATGCATCTAGCAAACAATACTGGGAACTAAGCCAAAAAAAGGGCAGGTCTCTCACTTCCCACTCCCATACTAAGCTTCTATTTCCCCATCCCCATCCTGTCCTCTGGTAATCTACTCATTCAAAAGCTTCCTTGTTTATACTATAAAAGAATGGTGTAAAAAAAAATCTTTAATACTCATAAGAAGCATCCAGTGCGCAACCTTGCACATGAGCAAACTTAACAAATGCTTGCGATGAAATGTTGTGAAAATCCCCACCCTTTTTTTTTAAATTCCAAGAACCTTGGAAAATATAGAAATAACTCAAGATTTGACTAGACCTTTGATTCTTTTTTTAAGGGAAGAAGGGTAAATATCTATAAAAGGGAGACAGTGTGTGACTGAGGATAAATGCTTAACGAGAAGCTGACGTACTTGGAGCTGGAAGGTACGTGTGAGTCAGAGTCCAACTCTATCATTTTACAGATGAGAAACCTGGGGTGTGAAGTGCCTAAGGCAGCATTCAAATCCCCATCTTTTTTACTCCAATTTCAGCACTCTACTTCCTACATCACCATCCCAAGTATGGGTCAAGCCTTGATCAATTCTCTTGCCTCTCTCTGTGTGTCTTCATGGAGGGAAATCTTTCAGAAAGAGGCAACATGTAATAGTGAATTGTTGTTGTTGTTTGTCCTTCATTCTGGAAGAGGACCATGACATCAGGAAGGTGATGCTATGACTTGCAAGTGAATTGGATTTAAGTGAAGGAGGGCTGTGCAAAGTCACCAGTCTCACTTTCTCTTGCAGATAAATGCTTGATGAAATTCACCTTTCTGAAAACCTTTTTTAAAAAATACTACATGAATATAAGAAAAAATATTACTTCAACAAGACCTGAATTTGAGCCCTACATCTGACATATACTATGTGATCTAACGCAAGTTTGCTCATTTTCTCAGTACTCTGAAAGAAGGGTGGGAATCTTGTGGAATAAAGGAGATTTATTTGTCCTTTATGAAATTTTCAGTACCATCATTTGTTTTCTAGAAAATTATATGGACCCCTTTATAAAATTAGAAAAAGTGGTGGTATGTGCTGAGATTGACACCCATTCTGTTGCTATCTATTGCATTGTGTTTAACTTTGTTCTACTGAGGTGCTTTGCAGCATGAAGACTGAAATAGCTTCTTCTTCCTCTTTCACTCCCGTTGATGCCTACTGCTAAGCATTCATTGACAGATTGAATGTCTGTGTTTCAGTTACTATTTATTTAGGAGTGATCACAGGATTTACAGCTAGAAGAGACTTTAGAAATTATATGGTCCAACTGTTTATTTTAAAGGAGAGGAAACTAAGTCTTAACGTTCAAAGATATCATGCTTGCTTTAATTACTCAAATCACCTACTGTCAACAGGCTAATCTTCTTCCCTTCAAACTGCACATGGCATAAATAGAACCTCTTTCATCAATTCCTGTAACTCACAACCCTTAACCTGTTGGTCCCTCCCTCTTACTAGCATTACCAATATGTCTATCAGTGCAGTGAATATGGTAACAAATTTGGAGTCAAGAAGACTTGGGTGTAAATGCTGCCTTAATCTCCATACTTACTAACTGTATGAAACTGGGTAAGTTATTTACCTCTCTGAATCTCTTCCTTCATCTGTAAAATAATGATCAAAGTACCTTTGGTTGCTACATCACATGGTTGTCATAAGACTCAAATGAGATAATGTATGTATGTGTGGCCATTGAGAGCTCAAAGCTCACAAGGTCATAACTTAGTCCATCCATTCTTGATCCTCATTCACCTAAGATCAGGGAAGAATAAGCATAACAGAGACATCATCGGATGTTCACACCTATATGGCAGCCAGGTGGGGAGAGTAGGCAGCTGCCAGCCAGCAGTAGACTGATGCGCTAATGCTACTTACCTCTTTCCCACC
Source organism: Trichosurus vulpecula (assembly GCF_011100635.1). Lineage (NCBI taxonomy): Eukaryota > Metazoa > Chordata > Mammalia > Diprotodontia > Phalangeridae > Trichosurus > Trichosurus vulpecula. The sequence continues at coordinate 58,455,019 of NC_050578.1, forward strand.
CAGAAGCTAACAGCATTTCTTCTTCTCACTGGAAAGCCGTCAGAGAAGAAAAAGTTCTTTAGCCTTTTGTATGCACATTCTGTTCCAGCTCAGTAGTTAGTTAAAAGGCTTTTCATCACCATGCAGTAAGCCAGCAGGAAATAGTCATAGGATACTTAACGCATACTCCAAATCAGAGAGGGAAACAGCTACTCCATCATGCACTTCCAGAAGACTGACTGGGCCTCCACTTGGGTTGCCAGCCAATAGAGCATATAGCCATGAATTAAAGCCTAAACCTCACTGGGCACTCACCATTGCCCACATATTTTAGCATTTCCATTAAGACAAAGTTCTTTTCCTATTCCTTTTAGGCATCAAAATGTTCACCTAGAATCCATCTGATTTCTTTCTTTTCCTGTCCCTATTACCACTAAACTACTCAATGAAGTAGTATCATAAAGGGACAACATATGAAATAGGAGTTATTATTTGTAGTAGTAGGAATAATAGTTCTTGTTCTCATTTTTTTGATGGATTTCAGATAGAATTGGACCTGGGAAAAGTCACAATGCTGCTATTATTCTATTCTATCTAATGCCATTTGGACTATTGCTCAAGTAGATAAAATAACTGCTTTTTCTAGCTGAATATGTGTTAGGCTGTAAGCTCATCCTCTTTAGGTTAACTAAGAAGAGGATCCTTGTCACAACCCCAGGAGCAGGTAGGAAACTAGGGATAAAATGTACTCATTCTGTACATCAAAGCCCTGAAGATTTTTACTTCTTCTTGTAAACCTCTATTTTGAAAGATTTTCGTTTAATGTATCTTGGATATTATGTGTAGAGATTTTCATTTCATGCGCTTTGGAGTTTATAGGTATCATGTGGTAATACATACTAAAGATATTATTCTTAGATTTATATGAATCACTGTTTCATCTGAGCAATTGAGAACAACATTTTAGTCTATGCTAAAGGTCTGGTTCCAATATAGTTAATTAGCTGAATTTTTAAAGATGTTTTGAGGTCTGTAATTGTATGAATAGAATTTATTGCCAATAAAAGATAAAAAGCTTCTGGTACATAATCTAGCCAATCAGGGCATGTCCTCTTAAGCACACAATAGGTGCCAAGTATTTTCAGCCTGCACAAATTTTTCATTTCCTTTCATAATCTGCATTATCATTAAGTCTGGACTCCTTAAGGATAACCCTTTTCATTTTTATTTGTTTATTTACTATTTCTATTTTCTTTTGGTAATAACTAGGTCCTGACCTGCTGTCATGATCCCCTCAGTTTCTTTTTCCTCTCCAATTTTACATAAACAAATCCCAATGACTCAAATGTTTGATACTTCTTTGTCAACATATTGCAGACTCAATGTGGATGTTGCCCATGAAGGGTCCTGATTACTCTCTTGAATCTTAGCCATTTTATAAAAGTTTACTTCTATCCCAAGGTGAACCACTTTCAGCTTCATATGACAAATCCAATGGTGTGTACCTTTTGTCAACCCTTACTATAGTTTGGTGAAATGCCATATAATCAACCCAAAAGGGCCTGACCTGTTGCTTACATGCTGTTAATTTTTTTCCTTCTTCTTAATAAGGAAGCATTAATATTTCTATAGCTGCTTCAAGATGTTCCATTGTTATATCAGTTTTTGTTAGACTTAGTTTCCAGAGTGTACTGGGTGTTCAGGAAGGACTAGCACTTCTGGTATGAGGGCTTGCTGAGCCCTTTTCAGGGCTTCTCATCCACCTTTGGTATCCACCTATCACCCAACCCTCACCTGTGGCTCCAAAAAACCATGGCATATGCAGCTGCCACACCCCAGCAAAACCATCTTGGCAGACGAACTAGATTAGGTTGAAGGTAACCAACAGGCATCAAACCCTTTGTTAAGTTAGGGGAATGTCTACCCCCAGTGGAATGGGTGGAGGAGAACACTGTGTTCCAATGGCCATGAAGGCAGCTGAAGTTGGCTCTGTACTTAGAGCTTGGACAGACATCGAAGATGCCGAGGTCATCCACTGCCTCCAGGACCATCACCAGTCATCTTGACTTTTGTCCTGCCACTAGACTTCAATGACTCTGTGCAATAATTCCTCATTTAAATCCAATCCATGTGCAAGTCAAGACACCACCACCCCCCGCATAATTTTATTGATCTTCTGAAAAACAAAGGACAAACAACAACAATAACAAAAAAATCTTGTTTCCAAATCTGCGATGGTCTGTTTTACAATTCCAAAAGTACCCATTAAGACTGTTGTATAAATGTTATTGCCCCCTAAAAAGTCTCTTCTGATTCTAAAATTCTATGATTTTAGGTAAATGATAGTCACTTCCTTCAAGAAGCTCAGATTCTGTCTAGGGTGGCAAGACATGCAAAATGTAAATAAAGATAATAGCTAATAACTAACGTTTCTATAGTACCTACTATGTGCCAGGTGCTGTGCTAAGTGCTTTACAATTATTATCTCATTTAAGCCTCACAACAACCCTTCAAGGTAAGTACTATTATCCCTATTTTACAGATGAGTAAAATGAGGCAAATAGAGGGTAAGTGACTTGACCAGGGTCACAGAGCTAGTAAGTTTCTGAAACTGGATTGGAACTCAGTTCAAACAGTTGAATATAAATAAAATATTTAAATAATAGCTTAAAACAAAAATCAAGGAGAAATCACAAGCTAGCACATGTTTAATTATCCATGGATGGCAGAAACAATACTTGCTATAGAAGTAAGAAGGATGGAAGGATCATTTTAGATGGAGCTGGTCAGGTTAGATACAAGGAAGGCAGGGTTTCACAAATCATTGAATTCAAAGGTGCCTAGAGATCATCTCTTTCAAACTGCTACGCTAACCCCCCTACAATATTTTAAACAAACTGTTATTTAGCCTGTCCTTGAACATATCCTGGGACAGGACACTCACCAATTCATAGATAGTTCATTCTATTCTCAAGCCACTGTATTTGTTACTGTTTGTCCTTCATTCTCAAAGAGGACCATGACATCAGGGAGGTGATGCCTTGACTTGCAAGTGAATTGGATTTAAGTGAGGGAGGGCTGCACGAAGTCACCAGCCTCACTTTCTCCTCTGGAGCCATCTGGGTCCAGTGGCCAGATACACATCAGTACCACTGGAGATGACCCCCACTCTACTTGTCAGGAAGTTCTTTGAGGAAGCCAAAATCCAGCTCCTAATCACTCCTACCTAGAAGCAGGGCAAAGTATTTGGCAAAGGCACACCTGCCCAAGTTTAATCATTGTACCTTCTGTTTATAACTGTTCAGCAGAGGCTTTGAGATGTCCCTGTTAACACAGGTACAGTTTGTAGAAAGAAGAATAGATTTGAAGTCAGAGAATTTAGGTTCAAATCTCATCTCTAATAGTTACTACCTATGTGACCTTGGACGTGTCAGTGAACCTCTACGGATCTTAATTTTTTTATCTGTCAATTTTAGTAAGAAAAGCAGCTTTTGAGGGAAATGGAAAATTTTACATAAGACCTAAAAAAATTGAGTACAACACAGGAAAACTCTTAAAGCAGGCATTTCTTTTAGGGATTTAATTATAATCTTATGAGGTGGCACGGAGGTAGCCAAAGCAGAAAATTAAGCATCATCAAACTCATTTTTATATCTCAAACTCATTTTATATTACTTAGATTCTCTCCTAAATTCTGAGTTTCTCATGAGTGAGATTAGAATAACACTTCATTATGATTTAATTTGCCTCATGTTTAAGGAAAAAAGTACATTACTCAATAATGTATTTTTCTTGATTTACAAGTACTATGAATAAAGTCCAAATGTTAGGAGTAACACATTAGGATTGTGATTTGCTTCATTTCATGATTTTTTGTTGAGTTCACGGCCCAAATCTAATTATGTGACAGAGTAAATGTTACATAAACAATGCCATAACAGTTAACGTTTTAAAAGTGCCTACCACGTGCCAGGCGCTGTGCTAAGCACTCTCAAATGTCTTCTTTGATCCTCACAACAACCCAGTGAGGTTTATGCTACTATTATTTCCACTTTGCAGTTGAGGAAACTGAGTCAAGCAGATTACATTACTTGCCCAAGGTCACATAGATACTAAGTGTTGGAGCTAGATTTTAACTCAGGTTTTCCTGACTCCAGGTCCAGTGCTCTATCCATTGTGCCACCTAGCTACCTCCGGGGGTGAGGAACCTATGGCCTTCTGGGTCCTTGGGCAAGGCCTTTTGACTGAATCCAAGTGTTACAGAACAAATTCTTTTATTAAGGGGATGTGTTCTGTGAAGTTTGGAGTCAGTCAAAGGGCCACACTTGAGGACCTAGAGGGCTTCATATGACCTCAAGGTCGCAGGTTCCCCACCCCTGATAAACTGAACATTAGCATCAGTAGTATGTGTAATAATGGGTAGAACCATCAGCATGTGTAGTAATCTTCCAATATAATAAAAATGTTTTATATAGTCACAGTACCAAATTCCTACCTGTCAATTTTTCTTTTAGAAAAGCATTATACTTTTAAACCCTATTTTCCTGAACCTTGATTTTGTTCTTGGTTCTTAAGGATTTTTTTTCTTTTCAAACAAGTCTCAGCACCATCCACATACTTTTTCTGTTTTCATTTTTGCTTTTCAAAGTGCCTCATCAATTGCTGTTCAGTTGGTGAAGTTGTTGACTTGCCTTTGGAGAGTATACATTAATTTGATGGCATGCACAGAATGTCCCAAAAGTCTTAGGGTAGGTGTAAGCTATTAAAGCTTCAATTTGCACTGAGACTTTTGGGATGCCCTGTAGATCTTACAGTGGAATGGCTTCTGAATTTCAATCCCACTTGTAATTTAGGTCATCTAAATGATTCCAAGAGAAAGTTTTAACATGGAAAATGTCATTTTGGTGTTTTGGATCCTAAAGCCTGAATTTTAAAAACGCATGACTTCTTTTTTATTTGTTGGCCTCTTCGAGAAATTTTTTATCAGTAAGAAAAAAAATTACATAAAACCTAAAAGTACTGAAAGAAAAGGAGGCCAATCAGTATCACACATTCTTGGAACAGGAAGGTTCCTCAGGGTCTGTTTAATCTAATTAGTACCAGAACAGAAAAATCCACCCCATATAAAATCTCTGGCCAGTGTTTATCCAGCCTCTATTTCTAGATTTCCATTTAAGGAGAAAATATCTCCTGAAGCTATCAGCATTCTACTTTAATAGGGATCCCATGGTTAGAAAGTTTCTCCTAACTTCCAAAAGCTGCTTCTCTTCACATACTTGAAGGCAGTGACTGGCACCCTACTTAGATCTTTTTGTAAGATGAATTACCCAAAATCCTTCAACTGATCACCACAGGGCATTGACTGAGTTCTCTTTATCATCCTGGTCACTCTACCTGGTCAGTATTCTTTCTAGGATGCGGTTTCTTCAACTGGTTACAATGCTTTCATTTCTGGTATGATTGGAGGAAAGTATAATGGAACTGTATCCTCTCTTTTCAGGGTACTACACCTCCTTTAAGAAAGTCTATGATCATATTAGCCTCTTTGTTGTATTACATGGTTGACTATTATAGAGCTTGCAGTCCACTAAGACCCCCAAGTGTTTTTTTTTATTCATAACAGCTCCTGTCTAGCCAAGTTTCCCCTCTACATCTCTGAATGAATACAAAAACCACAGAAGTGAAAAGTCCCACAAAGTATATTCCATTCACAACATGTCAAGCGGGAGCATCTGACATAAGATTTATATTAGTCTAAACGGTTATAGCCTTCCAAGTTACTCTTGACTTAAGTTTATGATTATGAAGTAATTTAATATGGTGTCACTGAAACTGAAAGATATATTGAAAGGAAAATTATTTTCCCTCATGTCTGAATACTTGCCAATGGTACTGAAAAATAATTTAAAGTTTACATAAGAGGTTCTTATCCTAAAGCTCGTAGGAACATATGATTTATGCAACTGTTTAAGAAAATTTGTGTCATTTTGGCATGGAATTTTTTTTATACTCTACAGTTTTTTTTCCTTTGCCCTAAATTTCTGTTTGATCTTCTTACATAGTATCATCTAAACTACAAACACTCACACATATGAGCTCATGCACACACACACACACACACACACACACACACACACAATGATTTCCAAATTTCTATGTCCTATTTCCATCACCTAGATGATTATAGGATGCTTAGGTAGTCGGATCAACCCTAGAGGTCTTCAGAGCTTATTCACCTACCTGACTCACCATGTGAAAATCATTACCATTCATAACTGTCAGTTGATAATAGTTGAAACATGCATCAGACAAAATGGTAATCACTACCTGCAATGAATACAGTAACCCAAGAGCTTTGTCATTCAACTGCCTCTTAGCTAAGTATTTCCCAAATATTTTTGTGCTGAGGTCCCAAGTAACAATCATATTGTGGCATCTCCAAGCTCCAGTTTCAAATTGCCAACTGCTTTTGAATATTTCCAACTAGATGATCCATGAGCACTTTAAAGTCAACACATTGGAAGCAGAATTCATTATCTTTCCTAAGGAAAAAAAATCCTCTCTTTAATCGTGCTATTTCTATAGAAGCTACCACCGTTATTCCAGTCATTCAGGTTCTCAACCTTGGGGTTATCCTTGATCCTTTCCTTTCCCTCACCCTCTTTATCTAAATAGGTTTAAATTCTTATTGACTTTGCCTCTACATCTCTTGCATCTATTTTCTTCTCTCCATTCACATGCCCACAAATCCTCTAGTTCACATCCTCAGAGTATTTCACTAGGCTTTTTTAAAAAGCCCCCAAATGGTCTCCCTACCTCACATTCTTTTCCTCTCATTGGTGCAAAATTGATGTTGGCATAATTGATAATCGGCACAATTCTGACAATGTCAGATAAGCAGCTCCAGTGGCTAGCTGTTGTCTCAAAGACAAAGTATAAACTCCTCTATTTAGCATTTAAAGCCTTTCATAATCTAGTTCCATTCTGCCTTTTTACAGGCTTGCACAGTACTGTTCTTTACATGCTCTACATTTCACCCAAAATGGCCTGTTTGCTTCTCCTTGTGCATAACTTTCCAATTCCCATCTCCACATGTTTGTATAAGCCATCCTCTAGGCCTAGAAAGTATCCTCCTCACTCCTATCTTTCAGTATAATGGTGGGGTTGATTGATTTACTCAGGCAAGTCACCCTACACCATATAAAGTAAGTGATAATATGACCTGATACTTTAATAACTCAATTGCAATCATAGTCTCTAGTTTCAATCAACCAATCAACCATAGGCTTCACACTAAGGACAAAAAGTCCTTGTAACTGGAGTGACCTTGAAAAAGAATTATGGTCAGATAAGCTGAAGAAATTGGGTCATACCTGGGGATCATTTATATATTCTCAAGCGAATTAAAAAGGGACCAGATTTGGAGTGTTCCACTAAAACCCCTGAGGAAGAACCTCCTCGGGGGGAAGAGAGGTTTCAGCTTTGGCCTTCAACTAAGTCTCTTTCCCTGCTCACCTCCCTTTGGCCAGAGACGACCCTTTAGGGCTTCAAAGGGTTCAGGATATTACACTTCCCATAAGTATCCTATTGGCATCCTCAGTTCAACCGACAGCCATTTTGGCATTGGGACCTGAGGAAGTGCTGGACATAGATTCATGCCCAGCAAAGAAACTATTCCATAGCTAAATGGAGCCTCTTGAGGGTCCCACAAATGGGAGAACAGGACTTCTGGCAATCTACAAGCTCTGAGTTACCCCTTTGCCACATATATTCTCTACTAAGTTTTCCCTCAAACTCTATTTATCCATAGAAGAGTTTGTCACCAATGTTTGGGAGGGTGTTGTGTGCCTGTGTGTCTGTGTGTGTGTGTTTACCAACTGTTCTTACTGTACCACCTTAGTAAATACCTCCTTCTAAAAGATACTTAAAGCTGACTGATTAAAGTGTTTCTGAACTGATAATCTTGAACAAAAGCATACCAATGGGAGCTTGAGCCAATGGCATAAGAGTATCACTTCTAACTCCTCAGGGGCACCCCTAGATGGGGAAGAAATAGCCTTATTCTAGGACAGGGGTGGGGAGCCTGCAGCCTTGAGGCCACATGTGACCCTCTAGGTCCTCAAGGGAGGCTCTTTGACTGAATCCAAATTTCACAGAACAAATCCCCTTAATAAAAGGAGTTGTTCTGTAAAACCTGGACTCAGTCAAAAGGCTGCACCCAAGGATCTAGAAGGCCACATGTAGCCTTGAGGCTGCAGGTTCCCCACTCCTGTTCTAGAACTCGAGATTTGTCTGTGAAAGTTGGGGTTTGGATAAGGATCCTGAGAGCTGAGGTGAACTACACTAGAACCTCCTATATGAGGCCTCAGGCAAACTGAGACCCGTTAAAGACCTTATTTTAAAAAGACCAAGGTCTCCCACTGCATTCTGGGACATCTCCAGTCATCCCGATCTGTATCTTGCCACTGGACGCAGATGTCCCTGGAGAAGAGAGTGAGGCTGGTGACTTAGCATAGCCCTCCCTCCGTCAAATCAAAGTCAATTGCTCATCATGGCATCACCTTCCTCACATCATGGTCCTTTTTGAGAAACGAAGGACAAACAAAAGCAACAACAACGTGTGAGGCCTACTGTAATTCCCCTAGTTGCTAATGCTCTCAGCACCACCATCTTTTCATGCCCAAATTATATTGCATTTACTTTATGTATTCTATACATATATATTTATTTATTTTCTACATTTACATACTTTGTTTCTCCACAAATTTTCATTTTTTCTTTCTTTCAAGCAAAATTGTTCAAATTGTTTCGAAATTCCCAGCACTTAGACCAGTGTCTAGAACACAGAAAAAACTTAACAAGTGTTTGTGGAATGAGTTGGGAAAAAAATGAATAACTCATGTGAATTGATTAGTTTATATATCAAAAGAACCCAAACTAAGTAATCTGCTGTTTTCACTTGGTGACTAGTTCAACATTTCACACTCATGTGCTCAGCAAAGGAATATTGTGACCGACATCAAGAATCCTTTCTTCACGGATCTTCTCTTTCCTTTGTAGGAAGTACCTTTTTCAAGTGATGTTAATATTATTAATAATAGTAGTTTGTATTTATATAAAAATGTAAGGTTTGCAAAGTATTCTACATATGTTATTTCATTTGATCTGTGCAACAATCCTGTAGGTAGGGGCTATTCTTAGCTCTATTTTATAGATGAGGAAACTGTGACAAAAGGAGAGATTACAAGTAACTTGCCCAGGGTCATGAAGCTAGTAAGTCTCTGAACCAGGATTTGAACTCATGTCCTCCTGACTCCAAGTCCAGCATTCTTTTCACTGTGTCACCCAGCAGTTACACCCATTAGAACGCCAATATTCATCATTTATACTAATTCTTTTTCATTCTCTTTGTTATCAATGAAAAATATACCCTGAAAAATTCTTGCCTCTTCCTTTAGAGTAGGGGTTCTTCTCCTTTTTGGTGTCATGGATTCTTGGTCAGTATGGTGAAGCCTGTGGACCCATTCTCAGAATAATATTTTAGATGCATAACATAAAATATATAGGATTACAAAAGCCAGATTGAAATAGTTATCAAAATATTGAAAAAAAGCAAATTCACAGGTCTCAGATTGAGAACCATTGCTCTAATTAGATTTATTCTAAATAATTGACTTCTTTATTCTCTAGTAAATTTTTAGGTCAATGTTCTTTAGTCAGCAGAGTGAGGTTTGTTTGTTTTTTAGTAGCAACCAATCAGTGAACAGAAAAGTACCTACTATGTGCTAATCACTGTGCAAATCTAAAGTAAGAGCCAGAGACAGATCTAGATGATTTATTAGAGTCTGTTGTTTGTGATTGTTTTGTTTTTCTAAGGCAACTGTGTGGTTATCATTATTTTTTTCACCATCAACTGTGTATTCACTGTTATAGTAGAAAAGTCCTGATGAGGAAACTCCAATATAGGATAGAGGTAGATCTTGAACTCAGTCTTCCTGGCTCTGAAGATGTCTCCCCAATTATGTGATATCCAGGAGAAAAAAAGGGAAATGGTTTGAATAAATACATTTGACTAAGTTCAAGTCTGGCCTCTCCTGAGAGCAAGAATCTATGGTTGAGAAAAGTAACATTTTGCTATGTAGACAAAGTGAACAAAATAATAACACTCTATTATAAAGAGAGCTTATGAGAAATCGGCTAAAACCTCTACCAATTCAGTGCAAACTTAGACTAATAATCTAGCGAAGACACGGTCAAGATTTTGGCCACAAATAGAGCATTTTCAAAACTGCATTCTGTTTTCAAATATATGACTTGAATGGTCAAGCAAACAGGGCAAAAAATGAATAACCCTGGGTCACACAGCTAGTAAGTGTCTGAGGCTGGATTTGAACTTAGATCTTGCTGATTCCAGGCCCAGCCCTCTCTCCACTACACCATAGCTGTAGTTATTCATAAAAGTAAAAATTGCGTTTCTTTATTTTATTTTATCTAACTTACAAATCTTCGTCACTTCTTCCTCACAACATTTCTCACACAGGAATCCTTCTTTCCAAACACACAACCACCATCTTAGCTCAGGTTCTTATTACCCTCTGGCCTAGACTATTTACAATAGCCTCCCGTTTGGCTTCCCTAACTCCCTTCTTCATCCATCTACCACATAACCACCAAAGTGATTTTCCTGTAGTGAAGGTCTCAATACTGTCACTCTCCCACTCCATAAACTCCTGGGGTTCCCTATTAAAAAATGACTTAAATTTATGTACTGTTTCATATGCATTATTTCATCTGAGCATCCTCAAACTACCTGAGAGAGGGACTATAGGTAGCATTATCTCCATTTAACAGATGAGTAAGTTAAAAAAGTTAAGTGATTTTCAGTAGGTCAATGAACATTTATTAAGTTCCTACTATGTGCCAGGCACCATGCTTAGCACTGGGGATAGAAAAAGAGCTAAAAGCCAGTGCTTGCCCTCAAGAAGCTTGCAATCTAATGGGGGAGACAACAAGCAAATAAATGTGTACAAACAAGCTATATACAGGATAAATAGGAAGTAATTAACAAAGGGAAGTCCCTAGAATTAAGAGGGGTTGGGAAAAAGTTTCCAAAATTTACCCAAAGTTACCCAGCTAATAAGCATTCAAGAGCCTTCTCTGGGCCTCTCTGTCCACTTCATCCTGCTGCATCAGAACATAGGGCTTGACATCTCAGGCCTAATGTATTTTGCTTATGTCCAACCAATGTGTCCATTCAATTCAGTTCATGCCATTTGTCAATGACCCACAATTCTCTCTTCTTTACTGCTGTTATTTTTTTCTCTGAGAAGTCATTCCTGACTTCTTTCTATTTGTCCTTGACATTCTAGATGGCTAGTAACTTGGCTGAGGCTTCTCCAGGCATGTACATACTGCCTCAGAAAGAGATTTTTTCAGAACCTGGCTCAGTATTCAAATTTAATTTAAAAATCCAGTCAGAATATCTCATCCAACCGATGAGAATAACAGGAGAAAAAAACCCCACAAATAAATAAATTGCCATCATTGCTTTTGTTTGGGGAGAAATGAAAATTTCTACAAATTGGAACTTAAAGGAAAGGAGACTTGTATATGTCCTAGTACATGGTGCACTGTAGGTTTTTCTTCCTTGGTATCCTTTGTTGTATCGTTATGCCTTGCACCCTAACTATGGGTACCCCAAGTCTCAATCCTCAAAGCTTGTAATTACAGTCAGTACCATTTATATGTCTTTGTACTGTCAGTTAACTCTCCACATACTTATGCCTTATCTCTCAGACTAAACTGTAAGTACCTTGAAATACTATCTTCATCCTTCAGAACACTTTGCATGGTATTTTGCTCATAGTGGGAGCTTAACGAATACTTGTTGGCTGATTAACAATAATACGAACAAAATGCCCAGTGATGAAAGGGGAATGGAAAACCAGAATGGCTAGCAATTAAGTCCTTTTCCCCCACTTAAATTGATGAGTCATTCCATTAGCTCTCAATTAGCAGCACTATATTGTCCTATAGTAACTATGGTAGTAATGTTTCTTTACTGAATAAAACATTAATACCCTTTAAAACATAATAGGATCCTCATTTCTATATGCAGATTTGCATATATATATAAAAAGCACCTAACAGCTGTTCTGGGATGACTCAGAAGTCCCCTGGTAGCTGGTGTTCAATACTGGAACAGAACGGGACACTCACAAGTCATTCAATGGTTAACAAAAGAAGATTCATTTCACCCCATCCGAAGAAGGATATTTAACAAAGACAGACATTGAGGACACCTGGAGCTGATTCAGCTGCGGAAGCTCCCTTGTCTCTTCCACAAAATGAACGCCATCAGGAGGCCCCTGGAGCTCCTCATGGCTATTTTGTACTGGGCAACAAGGAACTGACATCAACAGATCTGAGGCCTTAGTCCCCTGAGCCAACTAAGTCTCTAGGAATGTCTCAATGCCTTTGAAGGAAAAACTAGTCTAACCTGCATGGGGGGATGGGTTGAGATATTGCTTCTACCACAACACCATCTATTTTAAAGGCATTATGGTATTGTGGCTGTACTGCTGGATTTGGGTTCAGGAAGACTTGGTTCCAATTCCCCTAAGATTCATGAGACATTTAGACTACCTTAATTTTCTTATATGCAACATGGTGATAAAAAAAAGCATAGTGCCTACGTCACAGGGTTATCATGAGATTCAGTGGAGATAATTTTTGTAAAATTGTTTGCAAAAGTAAAAGCAATATATAAAATTCAGTTATTTTCCTTTTTAACGTGGTTTTCTTTTTCCCATCCCACCCCACTGGAATCTTCATCTCTACTCTCCCAGTGGGAGACTCCACCTATGTTGATCTTACCTTTCTCCATTCTAGGCCTCTCCTCCCACTTCCTGGATCTGGACAGTCATGCCACCACACTGAGCCACCTTGGGCTTTGACACACCTGCATTGACCTCATCTTTCTCCTTTCTAGTTCTCTCCCCCCACTTTCTGGGTATCTCCAGCCGTTCCAAGACATGTTTATCTCCCGTCTATAACTGGACTTGACTTGGCATGCCCAGATCTCCTAACATAGAGATGCCCCAAGGGCCTTAGGAGCATGCCCTTATTAGCTCTGTATTGGGAAAGGCTGTGTCTTCTTTAAAATTGGCAAGACTGAGACAGTCATTCTCTTTCCTGTATTCTTTCCTCAGTGCACTCTTTCCTGCTGCTTCCAGAGGGCGACAGTCCTAGCTCACCCACAGCAAGTATGCCAAGGAGCTGATCCTTCCCTTGTTCTCCCTCTCTTTTACCCTGGCTCAGAGAAATGGGCCTGAGGTTGTTTGCTTCTGTTCTATTTTGTTTGTCCTCTGTTTCAGGTGCCATTGGTGATTCTTACCGGACTTGGGAGTTTGAGCCATTGCGATCTTGGAACCAGGATTGCAGCTGGGCATATTGCAACAAGACAGCCCAGAGGAGCTAGGGTGGCTGGGAACTGACTCAGAAGGGTCTGGAACTGAGACTGGGTGCTCTACAGGAACTGAGCTAAGCTATTAACTGAATCCCTTTGCCTTCCCCAGACACTGAGGAGTGAGGAGAAATGGGATTATGCTTCCCATGCATTGGATGAGTAAGTGTATATTTCTGATTATGTCAGAAGTAAATATTCCTTTGTAAAATCTCATCCAACTGTTACTGGTTAAATGGAACTGAAATGCAGGAGACTACCCCAATGCTTGAGAGAAGACCTTAGGTCAGGGTTAGAGCCATTGGCAGAGAGCCCACACACATACCCCAAACTCCCTTAAGTGCACTGGACAATCCTGGGGTAGGGGTGAAATGTAGTTTACCTGGCTTTCTGGCAGTAGGGGAGTCAGTGATCCACTCCTTCCCAACCTTCCAAATCCTTCTTTTTGTGTTGTTGCTTCCCATTAGAAGGACAACTAGATGGCTCAGTGGATATAACATTGGGCCTGGAGTCAGGAAGACCTGAGTTTAAATCCAGCCTCAGACACTTACTAGCTGTGTGACCCTGGGCAAGTCACTTAACCTCTGTTTGTCTTAATCCAATGGAGAAGGAAATGGCAAACCACTCCAATATCTTTACCAAGAAAATCCCATGGACAGTATGAGTGTACAATGGCCCATAGGGTCAGACATGACTGAATAACATCCCCATTAGAATGTAAGCTCCTTGAGGATAAGGACTGTGTTGTGTGCCTTTATTTCTATCTACATTATTAGCATAGTGCCTTATGGGTGGTAAGTACTTAATAAATGCTATACCTATTATTAATCACCTTTTATTTTGTAATGTTTTTATTATTTTCTACATTATATGGATAAATCTTATTTTGATACAATAGAGATTTTCCAACAAAGACCCCCCAAAAAACCCATATAAAAATATATTCCTCAAAGAAAGTAGATAATTGATTATTAACCGAAAAGAAAGGCATGTCAGTGGGCTACTAATATTGTATTTGACCAGAATATGTTACCTCCTCTGTTCTTAGCCAGGCCTGACTCAAATCAGCTTGCATTATTCAGTTCTGGGACTAAACTAAAATGAAGCATTCATAGGCCATCTAACAGTTAACAAAAATAAGTTTACTTAAAGATAGCAGGGAGAGGACACAGAACAAGAATACAGCACTGGTACAGATAGACATTGCCTCCTTTGTCTCTATTTTGAAATACATTTGGTCAGAAGAGCATGTTAACTTTAATAGTAGTGGGACATCCATTAAGTCTGAGAGATCCTGGATCATCATCAGCTGGGCTTTTTATATCTGATGACTCTGGAGGAGAGAGCGGGGCAGATGACTTCGCATAGCCCTGCCTCAATTAAATCCAGCTCACTTGCAAGTCAAGATATCACTGTCCTGATGTCATTGGTCCTCTTCTAGAATGAAGGACCAACAACAACAACAGCCATCCTAGGCAACAAAAACATCATGTCAATAGCTCAAGCCTTAGTTCTCTGGACAAAGCACATCACAGGGATGACTTCCCTGCTTTTTAGGGAAAATCTAGACCAGCCTATATGGCAAGACTCCTGGTAGATATTAATTATCCCTATAGCATACACCCCTTGGCTAGAGTCCTGCCAATTAAAATAGGTCGGAGGAATATGAAGCCACCTAAGGGAATAGGAACTTTGGGATCCATCTGACTCTAAACAAGATGGAAAAGAAAATAGTCCAAAGAGGGATAACCAGGGTTATGATTCAAATAGACCCTTCTTAAAAGATGAATTTTTATGGAGGCTTGTTCCAAGAAACTATAGGACTGGAGAATTCTCCTTCTTAGTGTTGTGTTCTGTCACAGACAAATCAACTTCTGGGAGGTAGAATATGTAACCCAGTAGTCAGGGGCATGATGAGGAAGTTGTTCCTCATTTCAATATCCAATAATTCTGGCTGAAGGAGAATGATACAGGATCTGAAAAATTCAGAGGATGGAATGAGAGTAGGCCCAATCTTGGGTCTCCTTCACAGTGAAATGGGAGCTCTCATCAGAGGCGATGCATGGGCACAGGGAGACCCAGAAAGGTGAAATATGTGTTCCATGAGAGCTTTGACAGTGACTGCTGCATGGTAGACTTGACTAGCATTGTAACACCATATCCTGAATGGGTATCTTGAGATTGTGCCATACTGCTCTATCAAAGATGGGTTTTCTGATTGGCCTCAAAGAGCAACATTGTACAGAAATACTGCCTCTTCCTTAGTAAGGTCATATGGTCCTTCGCCCCAGCTCCCATATCTAGATTAGTGATGGACCTATTCCCCAGCCTCTTGTAAGGGAGTCAACATGATTGTTCAGTTCAGCAAAGAGCATGTAAGTCCCTATAATATTATATTATTTTACTAGATAAGTTATTCTTGGTTGTTAATCTATATCTTTTGCCTTCATCTGTTTCATTATAGGTCCATAATCCTGTGGGATTATAGTCAATCTTGCAGAGTAAGTTATACTTGATTCTTAGTCTATATCCTTTGCCTTCTGGAATATTATATTCTACACTTCACTCCTTTATGGTAGTGGATTCTAAATTGTATGTGATCCTTACACTTGAATTCTTTCTTTCTGGCTCCTTGCAATGTTTTTTCTTTGACATGAAAGCTCTGAATTTTGGCTACACTGTTTTTGGAAGTTTTCGTTTTGGAGTTTCTTTCAGGAGGTGACCAGTAGATTCTTTCTATTTCCACTTTGTCTCCTGGTTCTAAGAGACCTGGGTTGTTTTATTTTATCATTTCTTTAAATATGCTGTCTAGATTCTTTTCGTGGGCATGGCTTTTAGGTAGTCCATTGATTATTAAATTATTTCTCCTCAATCTATTTTCCTCAATTTGCGTTTGCTATGGGATGCCCTACACATTCTTTGTCTCTTCACTTTGTTTTAATGTTTTGTGTTGTCACATAAAGTCATTGTCTTCTTTTTTCCATTAATTTTTTTTTTACTTTTCAACATTCACTTCCACAAGATCTTCAGTTCCAAACTTTCTCCCCATCTTTCCCTTCCCCCTACCCCAAGAGGGCATGCATTCTGATGACCCCTTCCCCCAATCACCGCCCTCCATCTTTTATCTCCTTCCCCTTCTATTTTCCTATAGGGCGAGATAGGTTACTATACCCCACTGCTTGTATATCTTATTACCCAGTTGCATGTAAAAACAATTTTTAACATTGGTTTTTAAAACTTTGAGTTCCAAATCCTCTCCCCTCCTCCCTCCCCACCCACTCTCATTGAGGAGCCAAGCAATTTGATATAGGTTCTATATTGGTAGTCATGCAAAACACTTCCATAATAGTCATGTTGTGAAAGACTAACTATATTTTCCTCCATCCTATCCTGCTCCTCATCTATTCTATTCTCTCCTTTGACGCTGTCCCTCCTCAAAAGTGGTTGCTTCTGATTACCCCCTCCCCCAATCTGCCCTCCCTATCGTCCTCCTCTCTCTTATCCCCTTTCCCCCTATTTTCCTATGGGGTAAGATAGATTTCCATACCCAATTGAGTATGTATGTTATTCCCTCCTTAAGCCAAATCAGATGAGAGTGAGGTTCACTCATTCCAAGTCATTATCTTCCATTTGGTTCATTCTAATTTTCAGGAAATTTAGTTTTGTACCACTAAACTGTTAATACTCTTTCTAATTTTTTCCTATAGCTCTCATTTCTTTTCCATTTCCGCCTCTGCCACTATTATTTAATTTATAAAAACATTTAAACTCTTATTTCATTTCTTCCAAGAATCCCAGTCAAACTTGTGCCCAAGCTGTTTTTCTTTGAAGCTTTTCTTGTAGATGTTTTGGAGTGAATGTTTTCTTTTGGGTATATATCATGAGTGTCCTTGTCACTATAGCTGCTTTTTACGATGGGAACCTTTTTAAAAAATTACTTATTCTTCTAGACTACTTCCTGACTTCAGACTTCATATATTGGCCCACTGCATCCTTCTGGTGGGAATGGTCTCATCAGACCACTCTGGGTTTTTTCTTTACTGATACCTTCTTGAGGTAACGAGGAGAGTGAGTGTTGTGTTATCCTAGGATCTCTGGGACAGCTCAGGCAGGGGACCTGCAAGCTTTTAATGCTTCCAAAATGGTCTGATTCAGGAAGAAGTTTGATTTCTGCCATCCTAGCCTCAACTTTTTAAGTTCCTGACCTGAGTTTGTGTCTGAGCCTATGGGTTTGCTCCAGTTGGAATTCTAGTAGACTGCTGCTGGACTCAACCATTGTCAGCCAACTGGAAAACTCTGCTAATTCACAGTGACAGAACTGTGAGATCTCCTTTGGTATGGGATTCCTGTTCTGGTTATCCTACTGCAGGCTTAATACTGGGTTAGAGCTACGAGTAAGAACCCACTCCACTCCTGGGTCTGAACCATATAACTGTTGCTTGATTCTAAATTTACTCCTTGCTTAGTCAATAGCCTAAGGCCCATGACCACTCTTCATGCTAGAATGCCACTCCTAAGTGTAGGTCTCCTCCTAAGGACACCCTGGATTTGTGACCCAGAATTGAGTAATGAGGGATAGAGTTGCCAGGTAGTATCTATTCCTAGATCCTGCATAAGGTAAATTCCCTCTGTGCTGGACCTGAGACTTCTTGGCCTAGTATACAACTTCTCCCTGCACTGGATTGCCCCACACAGCATTTTCTGGCTAGACCTAGTCCCCAGTATTGTCGGTCTCCCCATGCCTACTTTAACTGGAAAAATAACTTACTGTAATTTTTTTCCCTTAGATTTCCCCATTAGGACTCAGCTCAGCACATTTCCTCGATCTGTTTGGAGTTTCAAAAAGGAGCTTGGCTATATATCTTCCTGCCTTTCTACCATCTTGGTTCCATTAGCATATTCCTTTCAACTCTCATTATGGTCCTGGCAGCTAGCACTACTCTGGAGATTCATTTAATAAGTTTGGAAGGTATAGAATAAAGAGACTAGTTCCAATTGTCTATTCTGGTAGTTACCCCCAAATCATAGCTTTCTCTGGAGTATTTCATTATGACAAGAAACTGATAATTTGATGCTAATTTATATTTTTAGTATTTTTTTGATAACTTGTTTTAGTATGAACTTCATTTCCAAATATACCTCTCCTCCTTCCCCTATCTAATGATCCACACCTTATAAAAATAATAAAGGAAATAGAGAGGAAAAAATAATTCAGAAAAGCCAACCAACACATCAACTGTGTCTGACAATGTGTGTAGTGTTCCATGCCCCTTGTAAAGCGTGTAAAGGATGGAGGAATATTCCCTCAACTCTTCTCTGAGACCAAGCCTATTGACATTAATTGACAATAATTGAGCACAGTTTATGTGTTCAAATCATATTAGAGCAATCAGAATTTCATTGAAACAGATATGAGAAGAGTGAAAGTAGTATGTGAGAATATTAGGAATCCAGAGCAGTCAAATAGTCCCCGTGCTCCAGGGAACCTAGAGACTGTGTTTATTAATAGAGAGCACAGTCGTCCCTCTATAAGGACGCTGTTAAAATGCCTTCCATGCCTGAGATCTTTGGCCACTCTCTTATCAAAACAGAAAGAGTGACTTCATTACCATTCTCATGCTGACTGATTTCATGTTGAAAGCAGCAGGTAACATGGCAACTTGGGGTGTCCTTGGGTTTTCTACCTAGCTCCAGAGGGCAAATAAACAGACCTCATTTAGCTAATCAATGCCAAATTGTTTCTGTACTAACATTCATGGGATTAGGGAATGATGACAAATGTTCTGGAGCTAGAAGTGTATAAACATTTTGGACTCCAACACAAGGGGATATCATGCTACATGTATGGCAGGGTAAGAGTGCGGACAGAAGAGTGGCAGAAAGAAACTGAAGTTAATTTCCATTTTCAAGTGAGAATTGGGAACTAGAAAATATCAGCCTGTTCCTAAAATAAACTCTGACAGCTCTGGCTTTTACCCCTTTTTGGAGGGCATGAAATCTGACTTGTCAGGTAGAATAGAGCTTGTCCTCCCTGAGTATTTCTCACAAGTCATTTTAAATATACATTTACTCAGTCTTTAAATATATCTGCTCTCATTTTCACTTTTCCCCTTTCACATTGCTTCTGGATGACTTTTATTCCTTTATTATTATTTCTAACATAAAAATAATTTGTTCAGACTCTGAGGTTATAAACTAATAATAATAACATCCTGTATTTTTATAATACTCTGCTTTTTAATGTACTTTCTCATATATTGGTTAATATTTGAATGCCTACTTCATTCAGTCTCACTTGCACTCACCCTACATATCCAGACTATTACTAAATTTTATCATTTCTACCTTCACATTATCTTCATATATGTCTTCTCTCCTCTCACATAGCCTCCATGCTAGTTTAGGTTTGATTTCCAGGGATGAGAAACCTGTGGCCTCGGCCACATGTGGCCCTCTAGGTCCTGAAGTGTGGCCCTTTGACTGAATCCAAACTTTGTTCTATGAAGTTTGGGTTCAGTCAAAGGGCCACACTTGAGGACCTAGAGGGCCACATACAGCCTCAAGGATGCAGGCTCCCCATCCCTGGTAGGTTTTCATCACCTCTCACTAATGCTACTACAGTAGCCCCTTCTGTCTGGTGTTCTTGATTCCAGTCTCTCTGTACTCCAATCTATTCTACACTCAACTGTAAAAGAGATTTTTCTGAAGCATAGGACCTGACCATGTCATCTGCCTGCTCAATAAACTCCAGTGTATCTTTATTATCTCTGGGACAAAATAGGCAGTACTCTGCCTGGCATTTGAAGCCCTTCAAGCCCATCCCCTTCCTACTTTTCCAGTCTTCATATTGTCTAACAACATTGGCTGACATGGCGCTCCATCTCCCATTTCCATATTTTTGCCCTAGCTGTCCTTAGCTTCCCTGACTTCCTTCAAAATCTAGTTCAAATCCCTCCTTCTGCAGTTCACCAGGGGACATTTCCTGGTCTCCCCAGCTGCTAGTGCCTTCCCTTCTGAGATTACCTTCTATTCCCACAGTATTTAATTGATACAACCCTAGTTATTCACATAGAGCAGCTAGGTGGAGCAGTGGATAGACTGCTGGGCTTAGAGCCAGGAAGACTCATATTTCTGAGTTCAAATCTGCCCTCAGACACTTACTAGCTGTGTAACCGTGGCCAAGTCACTTAATCCTGTTTGCCTCAGTTTCCTCATCTGTAAAATGAGCTAGAGAAGGAAACAGCAAACACAGAAAGTCAGATATGACTGAAAAATGACTCAATGACAACAGCTATTTACATGTTGTCTTTCCCATCAGCCAGTGAGCTCCTAAGGCAAGAGATTGTTTTTGCTTCTCTTTGTTCCCCTAGTGCTTAGCACAGTGCCTAGTCTATATAGTAAATGCTAACAAATGCTTGTTGACATGACTGAGTGATAACTAACATGTGTTGGGGGGATAAGAACCCCCGGCTCAGGGACCTGCTATCTTTTCTACTATACCATGCTGCCTCAGGTAAAAAGTCTTTTAAATAGCTATTTTCAGTTAACATTTTGGTGCTCTGAAGAACCGTGATTTCATAAGGGTGGGTTACTCCTTCCAGTATTGTGGATCACAAACCCTCTGACATAGTAGATGGGGTTTGAGAGTTGTTATGGTCCAGAAATTCATATCCTTGCAGCCAAGTTAGTAACAAGACTTAGTAAACATCAAACTTTTATGCTAGTACCTGATTTGGGTTCAACATCTATCTCTGGAAGTGTTCTTTCCACTACACCACTCAACAGATGTTCCAGGGCGGTGCCTGAAAGATGAACTAGCAGCACATGTCTGGGGGTGGGGAGGAGGGGACAGGAGAGGAGATTGTATCATAAGGGTAAAAACTGTTTGATTATTCAATTAAATATCCAAGATCTCCAAGCTAATGACCATCTACTGATCTTCTTGGACAATTTTGTTTTTAGGATTTTTAGGCTTCCTTGCCAAATGATGGATGGAATCTTGTGTTACTAGTCATGAGAATATATTGCTGGCTATCTTTGCCTCCTAGCTTTTACAAACTCTCAAACCAGCAAAATTCTTTATTAAACCTGATCACTCCCAACTATTTGGTGCGAACCACTGCCAAGGTTTATGGACGTCTTCAAAGGCCTTTTTAAAATTGCAGGGTGGATTTGTTTTTCCTGGGAGTTTGCTATGTAGCATTCTTCCTGAAAGGAGTATGATTTTTTTTGAGTGAAAACAACATAACTAATAAAAGGTTTGAGTCCACGTGGATTTCCGAAATCTAAAATAAGAAAAATTCATCTCTTCTCTTCCATCCCTATTTTTAACAAACTAAATTAAAATGAAATCATAGCCCTAAGATATCCTAGTAATTCTCCCAGGCTGTCTATTAGTTCAATATATCATGTTGACTTCATAATCACTTGGCAAGAAACTACACAGTGTAGTAACCCTACAGAATATGGGCACTATCACTTCTGATTTTCAATGGTTTCTGAAAGAAGTAAAGGTGCTATAGAGATACTACAATGTTAATCAAACACAGAAGTCACTAAAAGGCAATCATCACTCCCTTCAAGGGCTTCCCCTGAAATACAGAGATACTTAAACTGGATTCTCATTGCAAAATGTCTTTAAATGTCTAATAAAAGTAGTGGCTCCTTCCAAAATTACAGTTTGTTGGATGTATTGTTCGGCTGACCCTGAAGAGAGAGGGGAAGAGAGAGAGACACAGAGACACAGAGACAGACAGAGACAGACAGGGACAGCATTAATAAATACTTGCTGACTTGGCTTGACTTAATAGTTCTTTTTTTTGCACACTTATTTAACAAGCCCTGAGACTAGATAGAATGTAGTAATAAATGATAAATTATTTCTAATTAATACCATGTAAATAAGTCATTTTTTCAAACTATGATAACTACTGAAATTCAATACTCAGATTTTATTTGTATGACAGATTTTTAAAATATATGGCAAAAGTTTGGGGACAGAGATGTTGACGTGTTAGTAAATAGGTCTAGATCAGATGTTCCCAAACTTATTTGGCCTACCACCCTCTTTAAAAAAATAATTACTTAGCACCCCCTTGGAAATCTACTTTCCTTAACACTTTAACAGTTTTTTTTGAAGTTTGTATCATTTCAAAAAAGTATAAAATATATACATTTTTAAGTGATGCATCTTAAGTTTAATAATTTATTATAAATTTTGGGGGGGAGTTCCTGCATTGAAATTTTAATGATGCAATATTGTGTCATGTAACCTTATAGTATCGTATTGTAAATAAGTCATTACATGCACATATTCCTTCCAATGCATGCTGGACTTCTAGACAATGTGACACACGCCTGCCAATGCTTGCTTGTTAAGACCTGTTGGTGGACTTGACCATTGATCAGTTATAACTTGCATTTTGTGTGTTTATTTGTAAAATAATATAATCACTGTGACTCTAACTCTGTTACACAACAAATGAAACATGTACAAAGGTTTTTTCAAAATTTTCTTATCTTTTCTTTCCTTATGTTTCCACCACCCCCTTATTTTCATTCAATGCCCCCCGATTACACCCGAAGCTACTACCCCTCCATCATTCCAGTGCCCCCCAGGGGGTGGTATCACCCACTTTGGAAACCTATGCCTAGATAATCTGGGCTTCAGACTTCTTTTCCCAGAGTTGGAAATAAAGTGGAATACCACAATGTTGGGGAAGGGGCAATTCTCCAGTGTTTCAATGGATCTGTCATCACAATGTACAGGCCTTTCCTAAAGTCTGGACACATAGGCAAAAATGCATATTTTCAAGAAATGAAATGGATGAAATTTTTATTTAATTGGAATATTAACAAATAACATCTTCAATATGATTTTCATCATTTGCGATGCAAAGGTTGGTGCACTTTGCAAGATTCACGTGAACTCGATGTAGTAACTCCACATTGCCATCAATTGCCTATATGTCCAGACTTTAGGAACACCCTGAAGATACAACCTCAAGCAATGCAGATTATAATCCATCCATTCCTGCCCATCTTGCCCATCTCTTCTCCGTGTCATCCAGTGAATCCATCTTAGGAGGTCCTCCTAAGTGTGGGCCTCCTTCTAGATTTCTTGACATTTACAATTAGAAGGGGTGAAATTAGGTACAATCCTTTGCACGAAGCACATAGGCAGTAGACAATAAATATTTATTGATTCCTCCCTGCTTCCTTCCAGTGTCTCATGTTTGGTCATTGGTGCCAAAATGCTTGCACATAAGTGTAGATAGCATATCATAACATTTTGGTTTAGCAAACAATGTGCCATGAAATTGATCAGATCCATTTGGGAAAACTCCATAACCTTAAAAAGAAAAAGGAGCAAAGGCAAAATGGAGTAGGTAAAATGTATAATTGAATAGCTTTCGTAATATCATTTTAAAGAACAGAAATAAGTTTAACAATAACAAAGGACTCCTGGTGTTAGCCAAAACAAATACCTTTACTTTTTTTTTAATTCAAACTAATATTTCCTCTAGGGTGTTATCTCTCCTTAAATAAGTTCCTGCTTTTCAGTGACTTATGATTTTTCCTGCTAAGAGAGCTCAATGCACAGAACACTCACTTATGCTCTCTACCTAGACTTAATTCTGGAGCTACCTTCAAAGGAAGGCTTTAAACTGAGAAGGAATTGAAAAGCATGCTTGTGTTCCCATATTGAATTCTATGTTATATAAATCTCTTATTACAATGAATAGTGGATCAATATTTAATTTTTTTCTTTATTCTGAAAAATCTTATCACACCAAAGACCTAGTATTAAAAATGAAATAATACTTGATGGTTCCCATTCTTAGCCCACGCCTAATTCTATTTTTCTTTTGCCATCAAAAGGTATGGACAATTTAGCCTCTGAGTGATTTTGGCTGCCCAAAATGCTATGAGAATTACCCAATGCGAATATAACCATGTTAAAAAATATACATTTTATTGATAATTTTTACTTTTACATTACCTATATATCCCAGTGTATTCTAACCAGAGATCCAACACCTATAACAAAGAATAAAAAAAGAGAGGGAAAAACAGTCCAACAAAATCTACCAACACATTAAAAAATTTTGATACCATAGGTAGTACTTCACACTCACAGTCCCCTAATTCTATGAAAATGTGCTTTTCATATCTCTTCTTTGGGGTTAAATTTGCTTATTATGATTTCATAGCTTCTAGTTTCAATCCCTTTGTGGTTTTTCCTTTCATTTACATTGTTTTAGATATTGCGTATACTTCCCAGGTTTCTTCTTACATCACTTTGCATCAGTTCATATAAGTCTTCCCATGCTTGTCAGTAATCATCATGGTCTTTGTTTCTTACAGCACAGTAATATTGCATTGCATTCCTGTACCAAAATTTGTTTAGCCATTCCCCAATCTATGGGCAGATACTTTTTGTTTCCAGTTCTTTGCTACTACTAAAAGTGTTGCTATAAAAGTCTTTTTAATTATTATCCTCCTTAAAGTATATGTCTAACGATAGAATCTCTAGGCCAAAGAGTATGAATAAATGTTAGCTGTTACTAATGGTTTGCACGTTAGATAACAGACTGGAAGAGTGCTTTAATGTCCTTCATTATTAAGCAGACTTCAACATAAAGGTCTGACTTGAATACTGCCCAAGGGTTCTAGGATTAGAGATCTGGAGCTAGAAAAGATCTCATAGGCCAGTCCCTCTCATTTTACTAATGTGGAAGCTAGAACCCAGGGAGGTTAAGTGACTTGTCCAAAGCCACATGGATAGTAAATGTAAGATGTGAGATCCGAATCCAAATCCTCTGATCTCAGTCAGAACCTAGAGTGGACTTTCCACTTAGTTACTAAAGTACCTAAAAAGTCTTGTTAGGCATCCTTATCTATAAAGCTGCTACATGCCATGAATCCCAAATTGCATTGTAGTGAGATTTCAGTGTATTTATAACATATAGCTTGACAACTTTAAATATCCATTTAATGTGTTCTCTACTTAACTATTGGTCTCATCAGATACTGACACCGGAACAAAAAAAAACCCCTAAATGAAGCAAAAATAAGAAAAACACATACATTTGCCTGCCAAATCCCAAATATCATAATAGTGAAAGAAAGCAGCCTTCCCCAAAATGAAGAACGCCCTCAGAAGTGCACTGGGTCCTCAGTTATGTCTGATTTTTTAAATGGCCAGCTTCATACCAAACTTCACTGAAGGTCCTCAAGCAAGGCCCTTTGACTGAATCCAAACTTCACAGAATTATCAGTTCCCCATCCCTGGGCTAACACTATTTGGTGGTGGCAGTTATGGCTTTCTCCTTTTCCCAGATGCCTTAGCCTCCTTCCTACTTAACACCCTGTTCTCTCTTATCACCTCTTGCTTCCCTTGGCACTTGCAGGCAAAACAAAGAAAAAAAGTGTTCATAACTTTTCTGAAGTCATATAAATCCTGCTGCCCCTTTTAATAGGCAATATATAGAGCACAGAGGGGAAAAATATATCAACCAATGGATTAACTCCACAGCCACAAAATCCCAGTTGGGTACCTATTACGGGGAATCAAAGTGCAGGAGTTTGAAATGATTGACAGAATAACTTTTTCCTATAATTTAGTAGAACCAGAATGAAAAAGACATAAGCAGAGAAGATGTTCTTTCTAGAGGCAAATAGAAGTCCTTTGTTTATAGATTGCCAGTATTTGCCCTCATCCAGCTTTACAGAGAGTCATAACTTTCCATCAAAAAGGAAGAAAATATGTACTTAGGGCTGAAGATAGAGCTTGAGAGTTGAGATTTCATACCCTGGTTTTCTTTCTGCGGAAAAAAGGCCCCCTTTAACCAGCTGAGCCAAAGATTCCATGACTTCCTTTCTTTGTTTTAAGTAGTTTCCTCTCTGACCTAACCCACCCATACTTACCAGGGCAGGAGGAGGATGAGCCAGGAGGAGGACGAAATAGTGAAAGGGGTGAAGGGCAAAGAATGAGCATTTAGAGAGGTAGGGGAAGAATCAAGATCATGGAAGCTAACATTCTGAGAGACTTGGTTGAAGTAGGAAGTTAATTATTTTGGTATTAGCCAGTACTAATAGCTACAAGTAAGGAAATAAAATGGTTCAATTTCTGATTTCAGCAAGCATTTGAATATCTAGAAGTTCCAGGGAAAATGACCCCTATTTCTCTCAGTGCCCTGTGATGAGTTCTAGCTGATCAGTAATAATAATAATTACTCTCATTTTACGGAACTTTAAAGATCTAAAAGCATTTTCCTTGTAAGGTAGACTGTATTATAATCCTTATTTTACAGATGCGGGAATGAGGCTCTGAAGCTAAAATCCCAAATAGTTTGACCTGCTTGGCTAATTAACTAGCCAACACTATTCCCACGGAGCAACCCTGCACAAAATGCTGACTGAACTGATAATTAATTTATGAAATTATGAAATGGGCCAGGCATGCCCAGTTCTTTGTGTATCACCAGGAAAGACCACAATGGCAAAGGGGAGTAATGCTGTGATCACATTTTAGTAAGGCACAGAGGGAGTAAGGGGAAATGACACAGAAAGTTTAGACAAATTGTAAAAGGCAGTCAGCAGAAGGACAGGAGATGGGGTGGTAAGAGAAGGTGGGCAGTGATGGGGAAGAGGATGGGGAAGGGGAAAGATAAAAAGTAACTCACATAACCATGGATTAGAGATGGGAGTACTTGGCAACGTGGATCCCATGGAAATTAGAGTGTTCTTGTTGGGGAAGGGAAGCAAGAATTCGAGGTCTCATTTTACAGGGTTTGGGGGGCAGACAGACTAACTCTTATCTGTACCATCTTGAAATTAGTTCATTAATCTTTCCAAATCATTTCAAAGTTGTTAGTAAAACTTTGAAGTTAATACAGCCACATCATTTCAAAATTATCAGCACCATTTGGTGATCTGCTGGTCTTTGCTGAAGAGGTCTGACATTTGCCTAAGATTTATATATCATGGGACCAAAAGACTCCAACAGCAAAACCTAGATGGCAACTCCTAATTTAGAATATATGACTAGGATGTGATTTTTGGATGGTACAATTTGCAAATTATGCTCTTTTATCTTTGGGACCTTTTGGGTGTGACTTCTAGGCTACCCTTTGCAATTCTACTTCTTGTTCTTGCTACCTTACACTGGCTACTTACATACCTACTATATGGACCAGAAAGGGAGGAGGTGATGGTCGGGGGACCAGAACAAGATACAATTTTAATACTAGCTCTGAGATGTTAAATGATTTAATTATAGTCAGAGGTAGAATTTCAGATGCCATCAAAATTTCACAAATTAAGAAACTGACGCCCAAGGAGATAAAGAGACTTGACTAAGGTCATGGGGTAGTGAGCATCAATGATGGATTATGAAGCCTGATCCTCTGACTCCAGTGAGATAGAGTCAGTGTTCTTTCTACTATACTATGCACAAAAAGTAGGTGTCTGAGACTATAGTTACAGGATTGCAGATTTAAAGGTAACAGAGTCTGAGTCTCAGAGAGGTTAAGTGACTTGCCCAGGGTCACAAAGCTAATGTCAAAGATAGGAAGGATATGAAACCAGGTTTTCCTGACTCCAGGTCCAGCATCCTACCCATTCAACCAACTCCTAATTCCCAGGGTGGTACCCTCTCCCACACACCACATTGCCTCTCAAATGCTACACCGCCTCCCACCAATGGAATGATAATTTGTTCATTGTTAGAATTCAGTGAGGTAAATCAAGTCCAGTAAAATTGCACTGTTTTTACACCTTTTGTCCTAGAAAATTATTTTTCAAGAGCTCATATCAATGGGTAGAATGGTTGACTCAATTCTTACAGATTGGGTCAGAGAGGAAGCTGCTTAGAACAAACAGAGGAAGTCATGAAATCACAGGCAGTATTGCCTAAGGCTTCTATTGAGCTACGTTCTTTTCATTAAGTGAAGCAGGCATTGAATAAAATGACTGTGTAAGAGACAAATCTCAGAAGAATACAGAAGACTCTGATCTCAAATCTGATAGGAAAAGATTAATATCTCAAAGCTGCACTGAATATGCAAATATGAATATGCAAATATGAAAGGAGAAGTCCCAAATCAGTTGTGAGGTACATATGGCAAAAGAACAACCAAAAAGGAAAGAAAATTTCTAGTTCATGTGATCTTTTCCTGCGTGGGAACTTGGAGTCTTCAGATTATTCCGCAAAGTCTGGGCAGGCCGTAGGCATCTTCAGATAGTTAGCTGTCTCACAAAGCTAGACCTCATACTCTTAAATGCTTGTAAAGCAGAAGAAAAATCTGGATTTAGTTTTGGTTACGAGGTGCATTTTAATGATCCATAAATGAACCAGAAACCACATTTCGAACTTGCCTGATCAACAAGTTCAGGCAAAGCTCAGGATTTTTTTTTTTGGCTCCATTTCAAATTGTACCATGAGACTGAATGCCCATCTTCAAATAAAATCTTTGTGAAATTTGAGGTGGTATGTTTTTTTTTCTTCTGCCCAGATTATCAGTGGATTTGTCTCCACAACAAGCAAAACTTGTAGCTCAGGCTACTCAAGGAATGCTATCAGATATCCACCTTCTCTAACCCCTCGTGTGTGCTGATGCTTTGCCAAGCTGCTCTATATTTGGATTTATGTGTAACATTTAATACTTTGGTCTGAGTTGTATTAAAACAACACACTTCATTTCTATGGGAGGTTGACTTTTGCTCTGTTGCTTTTCTGCATATTTACATGTCTGTAAAGCAGAAGGATTATGTTTCCCCAGGGGACATATCTGCCCTCTTGGTGAAAGAGCTGAAAGTTCTCCTGGCGTTCCAGAAGTCTCTATTTTGAGACTCTATTATTCATAATTTATATATGTCACTATCTTTGGGCCAGAAACACTAGAGTATTATTGAGTTACAGTTTTCCAATGATGACACATAGATCTATTTATCAGTTACCTTCTACAGAGACCATCTACAATTTGGCAAATTATCTGGTTAGTGAGATATGAAAAAAACCTCAGACAAGTTTTTTACTTACTCCTATAAAAATTAAACTATACAGAGATCTGTTAGCCCAAAGAATTATGTTCACCAGCATATTCAAAGGATAATTCATTGAAGCAAGGGTCACTGCCTCCAAGTTCAACGTAATGTGCTCAGAGTGCCATTAGTTATAAGCATATTGTTCAAGCACATTCTCTATTAACAGAGTAGGAACCATGAATAAAATAGCAAAAATTTTAATTAGGAAAGAACAGCTAAGTAAATAACATGGGAAAAGCTCCCATATACAAAGGATGACAATTTCCCACTCATTACCATGCCAAACACTGTCCTGGATAATTTCCACTCCTCCCCGGGTTGTGTCCTAGCTGGAATTCCTCTCATGTCTCCGTGTCCCAGTAACTGGCTGTGCTTCATTCCACTTTTCCGGTGATCGCTCGTTTCCATCCCTAATGTGGCCACTTACTATTTCTCTGCAGAGCTGCTGCTGTCATCTGCTTCGAGGCATCTTCTCCTTCATTGAGCTGCTGTCAGCTGCTAAAGCTATCTTTGGCTTGTAGGACAGGGCCTCTTAGACTTTCTGTGTATCATGGACCCCTTTGGTCCTCTAGTGAAGGCTCTGTACTCCTTCTCAGAGCTGTTTTTAAGTGCATAAAATAAAATGCAGAGGGTTACAAAGAATAAAGATGTAATTTTTTCCCCATTCAAGTTCACAGACAACCCCCAGCCCCCACTAAAATCTAGCTTGAGAAATCCCATTTCTAGGACTTCTTCCTCAAAGGGAGATTTGTTGCTATTTTCGAAGATTACCTTATGCCATAGATAAATTTTTGGGCTTTTTTTGGGGGGGGTGAGGAGGGGGAATTCATATACATAGCAGTACCCAATGGTCACAGAAGAGAGCCTCTCAGGTCGAGATTCTTTTTTTAATTTTCATTTTTTTTTTGCCAATTCCTACTTGTTCTTGGCCTCAGTGGGAATTCTCCCCAGATTCATTTAAAATTTCAGTTGGGATGAAGGAATTCCTTTTAGGTACCATCACATTTTGGCAGCTAGTACAGGGTCATGCAAATTACCCTGGAGCTCCAAAAGGTTTCAAGAGGAACTTAATAACTCTGAAGGGGTGGGCAGAGTTGGCTACTTTTGCCTTATATTCCTGCAGGTACACCCAGGTCACTATCCCCCTTATATTACAAATAATAATTTTAAAATATTCTTCTGTTAAGTTCAGTGAAGCATTCATTTTTATCTTAATTATAACTTCTATAAAATTATTTTACCAGTATTTTAGTAATTTGTGACAAAAATAAGAAAAGTTTTCCTTTCCCAATTACAAATGCTTTGATTAAAGCTGTATCTACAGTATTCTTAGCATTTGGATGGAAAGGAAACACTTAGCTAAGCCTTTGAGATATTTCCATATATCTGAATGCTTGGCATCCTGAAGGCATTTCTGGATAGTTGGCTACATTTTTCAGGTTTTACCTTTATCTTTGACATTGGCTAGATAAAATTTAACTCTCCTTATTTGCCCTCAGTCTTTCTCCCTCCCTGAAAGAAGTGAACAAAGATGAAATGAATCATCAGTGCTGTTTCTAACTCACATTTTGGTTTCAATTTAATTTTTAAATGTTTTAAATTCCAAAACTGCATTTGGTCTCATTCTGCAGGTAATGTTACATGCTGTTTGTTGAACAACCCCAAAAGATTTCAGGTTAAAAAATAGGGGAGGGGAAGGACGGAGAAAAATTTGAAACTCAAAATGTTGTAAAATATGAATGATAAAATTTTTCTTGTTATGTAATTATGGGAAAAAATAAAATACAATT
Source organism: Trichosurus vulpecula (assembly GCF_011100635.1). NCBI lineage: Eukaryota > Metazoa > Chordata > Mammalia > Diprotodontia > Phalangeridae > Trichosurus > Trichosurus vulpecula. The sequence goes on from NC_050578.1 coordinate 58,486,303, forward strand.
TAGAGCAAAAAAATTATAAGCAAATAAATTTGTATTTGGAGTGGAGATTTTTCTTTCTGATGACTTCTGGGAATTCATTTAGTGTTCTTCACTTGTCCTTCTTTCTCACTCTGCCTGCCTTTGGACAGACCATCTAGCTAAACTTCCTTGTCGTTCTGACCACAGGTTGACTGGAAAGGGTTTCATGATTTAGCATCTTGAATGCTAAATCAGGCTGAAACCGATTACCATTGAAAGAAAATTCCAGAGACCTTCTAAGAGTTGTTTTGTGTCTTTGGGAATTCCAAAAGTTGTCACAAAAGAATTTCACAATATTATATATTTAGAGATTTGGTTTTCTCCTGAGTAAAAAATTTCACAAAGCAAGCTTTAGATTTAAAGAATGATGAGATGCCTTCATTTAGACATAACAAAAAGTGTTTTGTTAATGCTGCTAAATCTTGTGGAGAAGCAAGCACTAATCTTTGGCTAAAGAATAGTTTTTAAAAATATTTTGTGGTGTGGAATAATCAGATCATGAAAATATTTAAAGATTCCAGTTGCATATTTCTCAGATCAAAATTTGTCATGTTTATTTTCTTCTCCTTTTCCTCATAGCTGCCAAATATTTTTTGGTGACTGACTGGGGAAGTTTCCCAGAGCATTTCAATGAAGTAAAGGTCAATAGGTATATGCATGCTGCCCAGGTGGGAGAAACTAGAGGTGGTATCGATATTATCTATCAACGGTTTATGAAATGCTTCTTTATCTATACCTTCCAATCATACCCTCTTTTATAAATAAATTTTATATTAAGTTTATGACAAATTAACCCATCACTCACATTTTGGCCAGGAATGACATGCCTCAATGCATTCCATTGTAAGTACATATTGTGGGCTATTTCCATCCAAAGTAATACTTTTCCCAAGGCACATATATAGATCTTTTTTTTTAGAAAGGCTTGACAGAATTACTCTCTTTTTAGTGGCAGCAGAGAGTTTACAGATTTACTATTAGTTGATAAAGTGAGCTAAGGTTAGATTTTCCCAGAGACCCTTTCAAGTCACAAAATGCCACTCCTATAAATATCCCTAGTTGTTCATTTTCATTTCTCACAGTTACTTCTTGGCTTCCTAACCAGGCATTCGGTGTGAAAAGATGTATGGCATTTCATGAGAAATTCCAAATGTGGACAGTATCAAGAACTACCTTGATATCAGAAAGTAGATTAGTACTTAAGGAAGCTAGATTCAAAGAAATAAAGTGATCCAGTCTTCTGAACCAAAAATGTACAATTTTAAAAATTCCAACTTTAGGCTAAGTGTAACAGAAATTACTCTGGCCCCCATTGCCTAAGGACCAGGTGTTTTACATTTCCACCCCCCCCCCCACTTCCCCAGGCTTCTCAAGTACCCTTGAGAGGTTGGAAGGTCTCTTATCTCTGCCACTGGTTCAAGGCACCATTGTTTGTGTTCCTCTAATTTTAGGGGGTCCAAGCATCCCAGTTGCATATAACCACTTAACAGTCAGATTAGCTTTTAACGAGGAACATTTATTTCCATAGTATACCAAGAACAAATCTACAAACATCCACCTGTCAATAGCTGGGGAGCATAATTCCCCTCAAACACCACCTAATTACCTGGAGAAAGGAGAGGGATTAGGTTTACAATTTAACTCAATTCATATATAGCATTAATCCCATCAAGTTCCAACTCCAAATGCACCTTGGGCTTTCTCCCTGGGAAACTGGCCTAGAATTTGGCCTAGAATCCTAGGCTCCAAGGTTTCCATGGGTCCAGCTCCCAAGTCCAGGATTGCACTCCCTTCACCTAGAACTGAAAAGATCAAAATCTCAAGCCTGTCACTTGAGTCACAGGGCCTAAGGGGAAGAAAGAGGCCTTTCTGTAACCAGTTTACAACATGGTGGCCCTGATGTGAGTGACTGAGTCATTCACTCAAGGACACTACCAGAAAAAGAAAGTTACTGTGCCTTGAGTGACTTTGAGAAAGTCATTTAACTTAGAGGCAGTTAGATGATGGAATTGAGAGGTGACAGGACCTGGAATCAGGAACACTTGAGTTCAAATCCAGCCTAAGACACTTGCTAGTTGTGTGACCCTGGGCAAATCACTTAACCTCTGCTTGCCTCAGTTTCCACATCTGTAAAATGAGGATGATAATAGTACTGACTTCCCAGGGATGTTGTGAGTGTAAAATGAAATAATACTTGTAAAGTACTTTGCAAACCATGACGTAGTAACTAAATGTTCAGGATTATTGTGGTTGTTGTTACTCCTACAAATAATAATAATTAAAACCATCTAGGGCATCATTTTCCTCATCTGAAAAATAAAGGGGATTAATTTTATGGTCTCTGAGGTTCCTTCTAACTCTATAATTCTATTATCTTATCCAAATATTCTCTAGACTTTAAGATGTACCTCAAATTTCTCCTCTTTGGTAAGGCTTTCCTTTTTCAATGATTCGTCCCTTCTTCTAAATTCTGATAAGTTGTAGGTAGCCTGATATAGTTAGTATAAGGAGCATTGGGTTTGGACTTAGGTTTGAAACCCTCTTCTCCTATGGGTTGCTTCTCCTCCAGAGCGTTGCTGATTATTCCTACCCTGGGGTTCTACTGGTAATCTTGAGAGGCAAGGTTTCTTCTAGTAGGTTTCACAAGTCCCCAGCAGTATGCTCCCCATGTCAATCAACCAGTTGAACTTCAGTAGCATTGAGAAAAGGTATTTACTGAGAAGGCTTATAGTAAGAACGATTGAATGCAATTCAATAGATTCAACATTTATTAACTATCTGTTATGACCCAGGCACTGTGTTGATGCTGGGGATACAAAAAGAAGCAAAAAACAATCCCCACCCTCATAGAGTTTACAGTGCAACGGGGGAGACAACACACAAACAAATATATGAAAACAAGCTACATACAGGATAAGTAGGAAATAATTAATAGAAGGAAGGCAATGGAATTCAGAAGAGTTGAGGAAGGCTTCTGGTAGGACATGAGATTCAGCTTGCAGACTAATGGTGGAGACAACTGTAATGGCAAGCAAAGTAGGACTTTTTGTTGTCTTTTGTTTTGGAGTGCTTCTCAGAACTAAGGCAATCAAGTGCCTTTGATTGAATCTTGCCTTTGTTTGTAGAAAGGCCCACACCTTTTTGCTAGTTAGGTCAAGTGAGGTGTGAAACCCTCAAGAGGTGTGAAGTGCTCTGACCCTGAAGAAGTGTATAAATACTCTGAAGTTAGCATTTTGTTTGGGGCTCACTCATTGGAAGAGTGTTGGTGTGGAGACTCTGGGTAGCCATTAAGGAGCCCCCTGGCTTTGAAAACCCAGATGTTGGTGTTTCTCTCTCTGGTAACTATATATGTATAGCTTTGGTCAGGCAGCTAGAAGCCTGTCCATTGGTTTGTGTTATTTGCTCTGTTTATATTTTCTCTGTTAGTAATTTTTGTTTGTATTTGCTCTGAAGTTCAGGGTGCTGGCTTTTCCTCCTGAATTAAGTGAATGATATATGTATGTTTGATTAAAGTGAGATTGTAAAACCCTTAAAGTTGCTTTCCTTAGAAAAGCAGACCAAAGAACCTGTGCTAATAGCCCTCCTGTGTGCTGCTGTTGTTGGTCTTACACAGCCACAGTAGTAGCAAGCAACTTTGTTGTTACAACAACATGCAAACAAATATATGAAAGCAAGCTACATACAGGATAAGTAGGAAATAATTAATAGAAGGATGGCATTGGAATTAAGAAGGGTTGGGGGAGGCTTCTGGTAGGACATGAGATTTTAGTTGGGACATAAAGGAAGCCAGCAAGTCAATAATCAGGCTGGTGGAGGGATAGCATTCCAGGCATGAGGGATAACCAGAGAGAATGCCTAGAGCTGGAGATATGGAATCTCTTGTTCTTGGAATGGCCAGGAAGCCAGCATCACTGGATTGAAGAGTATGTGAGGGAGTAAGGTGTAAGAAGATTGGAAAGGTAGGAGGGAGCTAGCTTATGGAGGGCTTTGAAAACCAAACAGAGCATTTTGCATTTGCTTCTGGAGGCCACAGGAAGCCACTAAAGTTTATTGAGTGGGAGTAAGAGAATGACATGATCAGATTTGTGTTTTAGGAAAATCACTTTAGTGCCTGAGTGGAGAATGGATTGGAGTGGGGAGAGACTTGAGGCAGGTAGACCCACCTGTAGGATATTGCAGCAATCAAGAAGGTGATGAGGGCCTTCACTGGTTTCAGTGTCAGAAGAGAGAAGGGGATATATTTGGGAGATATCGCAAAGGGGAAATCAACAGACCTTGGAAAAAGCTTGGATATGGGGGTAAGAGATAGTAAAGAATCCAAGATGGCACCTAGGTTTTGAGCCTGAGGGACTGGGAAGATGGTGTTGCCTTCTACAGTCATACAATAATAACAATTGGCACAAATTATCCTCCTCCTCTTCCTCTTCCTCTTCCTCCACAACTGTAGGGGCATTCTTTCTTTTAACACTCTTTCTTCTCCCTGGTGGGGAGAGTGGACTCAAACCTGAAGTACATATAGAGAACACATGTGGCAAAGAGTAACCTTCCAACTCCTGGCTCTGGAAGGTATTTTCTCCCTTCATGGAGGCCTCATGCAAGTCCTTCCAGGTGGAGCCCACTGCAGGGCTCTGAGCATCAGTGCTCAGGCCATAATTAGCAAACCATCCATCACTAAGGGCCACAATCCCTTAGGCTTCTGCCATCCTCCAGGTACTATTTCCACATCTGTCTGTAGGTGCTTTCTTTGTCATTGACTCTTGAACTCATCATGTCACCTGGCACTTCCCATCTTGGAATACTAATTAGCCTATGATAGGGAAAAGATAAACACAAAAAACAGGTGCCATGTGTTCACAGAGATGTGGTGGGTAAGTGGGAGACAGGGCAGCCTATCTGTGCTCTTTCCCCTACCCCCACCCCCTACCCCACCTACCTTCAGGTCAAAACAACCCTCCTCACTTGCAATAGTCAAGGAAAAAAGACTGAGGGATGGGTAGGTCCCACTTTTGTATGCACTCTGTTCTGGCTTAGTAACTTGTGAGTCATTAGTCTGTCTGGTTCTGCAGCCAATTAGAAGACATTGTCTTCACACAGTACCAGTCCCTCAGCTAGTCATGGCTAGAAACTTGTTCCTCCTATACATCCACATGGTTGCTTGAACTGAAACCAGGCAAGGAATATCTGTGAATGCCTCAAGGACAGCCCCCTCCCTGCTCCCACCATACATAGATCAGCTCAACCCCCATTACTGAATGTAACTGTAAACACCCGCTACAGCCTTTCCTTCTCATAATTAAACGCTCCTGTTATTTTTGTATTTGCCACGGGAGAATTTCGAGTCGTGCATAAAATAATAAAATGTTAGAGCAAACATTTGCATTCTTATAAAAACATTGTTTTTAGGTAAAAAATACTCTTAAAATATATTCTTGTTAACCTAGTTAGTCTATAGGGAATACTTTCTGTTATTTGAGTTTTTCCAGATTTGCATGGTAAATTTTAAGAACTTCAAAGAAGTTTGCTGGTTTGCCATCTGCACTGTTGGAGGGAGTGTCCACACCAACGAAATCATTGGGATCCATTGGGAAGTATTATTTTAGTTTTATTTGTGGTTTGATTGATTATTTGGAAAGAGCATGGAAATAAAAAAGATGGAACTAGTTTGATTTCTATTCATTCATTGAATTCATTCAACAAACATGCATTCAAACAACAAATATTAATCCCTTGCTTTGTGCGGAGTACTTTGCTAGGTTCTAAGGGACACAGAGTTTAGTGTTGTAGTTGGAGAGTGGAAAGGGACCCTACAAGTCATCTATAGGTTATCTAGTCAAACATAGTCATTTACAGATGAAAGAATTAAGGCAGAGAGATCATAGAATCATTAACTTAAGGTTCTCATTTTACAGGCTAGTAAACTGAGGCATAGAGATGATAAGTGATGTGTTCAAGGTCATGCAGATAGTAAGCATCAAAGTAGGATTTATACCTCCAGAGTCAACAGTGCTTTCTGTTGTTATCACGCTGAGAGGTTAAGTAGTTGTCTAATGTCACACGGGTAGTTAAGTGGCAAAGCAGTGATTTGAACCCTCAACACCAAATCCAACATTCTGCCCATGGCATCATACACCATTGTATGCTTGTGAAGCTTTTCAGTCAAGTTACAAGTACCATCATACCTGGCTTCTACCAATGTACTACAAAGTGTCTGTTTTCTGCCAGGTGATCACAAGATGGTGAGAGGGTAAGAGTATGTAAAGAGCCATTATTGATGGTGGGGAATTCCAATTGCTTACACACCCTATGAAGCCTAACAGGTTGTCCCTATTTTGCAAGGCTAAAAAGGCATGGGATTGGAAAGTGGTATTAGAATGCCTTCTCTGAAGGGGGACTCAGAAATTTAAGACCCTAAAACCAAAGATACTGGGTGAGCTCTCCCATTAATCATCTAAATGGGGTCCACCCAACAAACTAGAACCTTCTTCTGGATCTCTTGATATTGTGTGGCTACCAGTGGAGCACATGGTCCATCAATTAATTGTCCCACATCTTGCCTCATGACCAACTCACCTTCTTTTCAGATCATGCATCTCTCTTGTCATTTTTCTCTTTTCTTTCCCCATACTTCTGTTCCTATACGCCTCAACCCTACCCCATGCGCAGGTCCATTAATTTCAGCCTACCCCTTTGCCTGCACACTCTGGTATTATCACTTTTATTGTTAAGAAACTCCCTTCTGTCTTAAGGCTCCTTTTAATATTTTCTTAACTTAGCAGAAAGATGGCTTTCCTTCTTCCTCTTCCTCCTGCCCATTAACTATGGGTTTTCCCCAAGACTACATCCTAAGTTCTCTTTTTTTTTCTTTCACTATTCAGCCTTTCTCTAAGTGACTTCATTAGCTTCCATGTGTGCAATTATTATCTCTATGCACATGTCCCAATCTATAAGTCTATAAATATAAACCCCACTCTTCAGAGTCCCACATCTCCAAATGCATATCCGGCATTTTTCATTGTGTGTCCCAAAGGCATGTCCAAAACAGAACTCATTGTTTCTTCTTCCCTCCCTCTTAAGCTACCATTTCTTCCTAACTTCTCTATTTCTGTCAACAGTATCATAGTATGGATTTAAACTGAAAGGGACCTTAAAAGTTGTAGCCCAAACTCATTTTATAGATAAGGAAACTGAAACACAGAGAGGTTAAGGAGATTGAATAGATAGATATAGATATGTACATATACATACACATATAAATATAAATATATACACACACATATATATATATATATACACATAGTCAAATAGCAAGTATGTTATCTGAGGCAGTATTTGAATCCAGGTCTTTCTGATTACAAGTCCAGTGCCCCCATCCACTATGCCATGCTGTCTTCTTCCTCTTCCAATCATCCAGGAGCCCAGCTTCACTGTTATCCTCCACAAGTCACTCATAATCTGAATATCCAATCAGTTGTCGCATCTTGTCAATTCTACATATACAACATCGTTCACATCCCAATCACTACCTTCTTTCAGGTCTTCATCAATTCTCTTGTACTATTGCAATTACCTCCTAATTGATCCCCCTGCCTCCATTCTCCACCATCTCCAATCCATTCTCCACACCAATACTTAAGTGATATTCCCAAAGCCCAGTTCCGAGCATGCTACTCCCCTTCTCAAAAAGTGCCAGTAGCTCCCTGTTGCCTATAGGATAAAATAAATCTCCTCTCGCTTTTAAAATCACGCACAATCTGACTTTGATCCATGTTCTATACTCATTACCCAAACTCTCCTTCACTTACTCTAGGTTCCTGCTAAATTGGACTGCTTGGTGTTCCATGCACAGGACGTCACCTGTCTCTTTGCATTTGCACAGGCTGCCCCCCAAGTTGGGATTGCACACTGCCTCTTCACCCCTCTTTTATGATCTCTAGCTTCCTTCAAGGTTCAGCTCAAGTGACAGCTCCTAAACTGGGTCTATCCTGATTCCACCCTGCACTCTTGTCAGTGCCTTCCTCCAGGAAGTCATTTTGTATTCTTTTACATATTTCCATTTCCTTATCTATGTATATGTTGAATCTGAAGGGATGCAAGCTTCAGTGGAAGTTCCTTGAATTCAGGAACTCTTTCATTTTTGTCTTTGCACCTCCACTCCCTCTCAAAGGGCCTGGCACATAGTAGTTGCTCAACGCTTCTTGAATGAACAAATGGCATCAAGACTATTTAATTTTAACTCGAGCCTCAGATGGCTTTACGGTCTGCAAAGTGCTTTTCTCCCAACAGCTCTGTGACATACGGAGTACAAGCGTTTTTATGACCATTTTACAGGTTAGGAAATTCAGAGTTTAAGTGATGCTGAGGTCTTCTGACTCTAAGTCCCTCTGTAACATGTCAAAATGTCCAAATGCCAAATTGGGCATTAGCCACACTTATTCACACATATAGACCCATATTGTTCTTGGCTAGATATTTGGCAGCACTAAACAAATATCCTTATAGAAGCTGGGAAATAAGTTAGTAATCCAGACAAAGGGAGGAATTACTGACTTGTGTAGAGCACCAAGAGAGACCACCAAGCCTGCCTCTGATGCCTACCAGCTGTGTATCCTCAGGCTCCTCAGCTCTAAAAATGAAATAATAATACTTGTAGTATCTAACTTACAGGGCTATCCTGAGACTCTAAGGATATAGCCAATAAAAAAAGATTTTATTAAGCACCTACTATGCATTAGCACTGGGATACTCAGCAGGCTCAAAAGTGAAGCAGGATTTGCTCTCAGGGAGTTTACATTCTACTGAGGGAGATTATTGTTGCTATCCACAGATAAATTAACAGAGGAGATTCATATTTTGCCCCTTTGAAGGTTAGCAAAGTGCTTTCCATACTCTGATGGATCTGTGATCTCCTTTGCTCCAAGAACGCATCGCAATCCTGTGTGTGTGTGTGTGTGTGTTAAGAGAAAAGTAAAGTATATATCCGTATGTAGATATAAGGAGAGAGACTTGCATGTTATTTCATGAATAAGGTAAAGTAATTCCCTCTGTTGTTCCAGGTTAGCACCTTTTATGGAATTTACTGCACTGAGAAACACCTCAAAGCCTAGAAGTCATCCTCCACTCCTCACTCTCACCCTTTCATATCCAATATTTTGCCAAGACCTGTGGATTTCATCTTTGCAGTATGTCTCAAATATTCTTCTGGCCTCTCAGGGCCACCACTCTGGCACAGGCCCTTATTACCTCCTGCCTGGACTCTTGCAACAACCTGCTGGTAGATCTACCTGTCTTTCTCCATTCCAGTCAATCCTCCATTGGGCCACTAAAGTCATTTCCCCAAAGTACAGGTCCCAGGGTGTCACCCCCCTCTGTTCAATAAACTTTAGTGGATCCTTTTCACTTCCAGGACCAAATAAAAATTCCTGTCTGGCATTCAAAGACTTTCTCAACTAACTCCTTCTTTCCTGGATAAAAAAAACAAAAACAAAAAACATCCTTCCAGTTTTGTTCTTTTTCTTTGGCGAGGCAATCAGGGTTGACTTACCCAGAATCATACAACTAGTAAACGTTAAAGTTCTGAGGCCGCATTTGAACTCAGGTCTCTATACCTCTGGGGCCCGTGCTCTATCCACTGAGCCACCTAAGTGCTTTCCGCTCTCTACACCTTACCCCTTCTCACCACTTGCTCTTCTAGATCCAGTGACACTGGCTTCCTTGCTGTTCTCGAGATACTCATCTCTGGCATTTTCTCTGGCTATCTCCCATGCCTGAAATGTCCTTCCTCTTCATCTCTGCCTACCGGCTGCTCTGACTTCCCTCAAGTCCCTACTTAGACTCAATGTTCCCATCTTCTGCAGGAGTCTCAATTCTAGCGCCCTCCCAAATCATTTCTCACTTATCCTATATATAACTTGTTAGTACATATTTGTTTGCTTCTCTCCCCCATCGAGCTCCTAGAGGGCTGGGACTATTTTTTTTTTGCCTCTTTTTTATTGTCCAGCGCTTTGCACAGTGCCTGGCAGGTAGTGAATGATTAATAAACGTTTATTGACTATTATTGACTGAAAATCAAGCGATTTGCCCAGGGTCAAAGGCCAGACTGATGCTGGCCACGTCTTCCCTGATTTGCGGCCAACTCTATCCTCACACTGCTTATACCTCTAGGGACCGTGTATATTTATAATATAATCTTATATATTTTACATAAATGATGCGAAGCCCTTCCCAAGCTAGTGTGATATAATCGCCGGAGATTGTTATTCTCCTAGACTTCTTCACTCCTGGGGGGAGACGGAGGGGAACTGTCACCGTTTCTTCATCTGAAGTATGGGATTACTGACACTTTCCTTCATTGAAAGGATGCTAGTTGTACCAAAGTTCTATTAGTACACTAGAATCCCGTGTGCAATAGGAGGGGATTCCCTGAACTCGCAGGACTGGGGAAATCTTAGCCATCGGCATTTTCATTTTTAGTAAAAACCTATTTGCCGATTTGATTACTTTATAAATACAAGACGTACAGAGCAAAAACAAAGGCAAACAGAGCTGTGGAGGGAAAAGAAGACACCTGGATGTCTGCGATATGCAATTCTGGCTTCAGACGTAGGAAGGCTGCTCTCCAAATCCCCCTTACGTCTTTCCTCCCCGGGAAGGGTTTTTCCTAGCGCTGCCGTTTTCCTCTGCCCATTTCCCGGGGTAGTCTTGCTAATACTGGAGACACACTTCCCTATCCCTGGAGGGGAGTGGCCCCGGGAGCCAGCAGGGCTGAGGACTTCCCCCCTGGGCCGGGACGTGGGAGGAGCCGCGGGAGAAAGTGGAGGCGGAAGTGCCCGCTAGGAGACTCGCTCACACGCCCTGGGAGTCAGTCACTTGTCAGCGCTGACCCGCGCCTGAGACAGCGCAGCTCCTGCCCTCTAGGTGAGTGACCGAGCCGCTGGAGGCCCGCCCGCTGCGCGGTCCCGGAGCTCCGCTACCGGGAGGACCAGCGAATGAATAGCCCTGGGAGTGGAGGAAAGAGAAAAGGGAGGACTGCGGAGGAGGAGAGGAGAGGAGCGAGCGGTGAAAGTCCCGCTGCGGTGTGGGATCCTCAGGTGCTCAGCCCCGCTCCGGCTCCAGGTTTCTCCGTAAGGAGGAAGCACTATGCTCTTCTGAGCGCGTCGTGCCGGAGCTGGCTCTGGAAAGAGCGCAGGGAGCCCTGAGCGGCGAAGGGCGGACTACTGGCCACGGGGGAGCGGGGAGATGGCGCGATCCCGAGAGGAGACGACCCGGGGAGGGAGGGCTGTGGCAGTTCCCCTGGTCCCAGGGGCGGAGTGGCCTCTGGGGTGAAGAGAGGGGAGGGGCCGGGGGCTACCGTTTGGGGAGGCTCGGTGGGAGCCTGCTAGGGAGCTGGAGCGCGGGCGGGCGGGCGACGGCGGCGGCACCTTAGCCTAGCCCAGCCCAGCCCAGCCCTGCCCAGCCTTCCCGGAGCGGAAAGAGCCTCCGGGCAAAGCCCCAGAAGCCTCCCCCGCTCGGCTCAGCCAGCCGGTCAGCCTGTCAGCCCGCCTCAGGGATTGGCTCCTGGGCACTCTCTTCATTTAAACTTTTTGCTGGTTATTTTAGTTGGTCTTTCTCTTCTAGGGGGAGGGAGGGAAGTTGTTTATTTCCTTTCCTTTAAAATACACATGCATATAAATCTGTCTCCGAAAATTGCTTTTCTTTTGCAAAAGCTAAATATTTACAGTTGTGTAACCTGTTTGTGGCCAATTCCAGTTGAACCAGCAATAAAGTAAAGCCTCATTAATTAATTTTTAAAATACAAGACAGTAAGTAAACTCCTCGAGGTCAAAGGCGTTCAGTTTTGTGTCTATTCCCAGGGCCAGACATAGTGCCTAGCATTTAATAAATGCTTTTTGCACTGGCCAGAGCTTCAAATACCTTTATAAAAAAAAGTATTAGGTATTCCTTTTTAAGACTATGTCTTTGACAAGTGGAAAAAATAAAAGGGAAGAGGCCGGGAAGAAATAAGTGCTCAGGAAACAAACTCATAGCTAAGCTGGGTTGGGCAGGTTTAGGGTGTGATCGCTCGATCTGATCCTCGGGTTCAGGCTTCCTGACTGTCAAGGCGTCTGAAACCAGCCTGCTCAGAGAGAGCCAGCTCCTGAGCCTTATTTGGCCAGCAGGGCGAAGCGGGATCCTGCCTTATGGGAAGCTGCCTGGCCGACCTCTTTCATCCTGTGCCTGTTGCTTTTTAGCCCTTCAGCTGTAACCTCCCGTGTTCTTAACTCTCAACCTGTCCTGGGAGATGTTTTGGTAGAGCAGAGAGTTTTTCTGTTTAGGTTGTTGCTTGTTTTCATTACCTTCTGATGTTCAGTGGGAGGCTTTTTTTTTTTCTTAAAAGACAGCTGGAATTCTGGAAGTGTGGGGGACAGATATTAAGCTTCCTGTGTATGTATTGTTCCTTGCCGGCTGCAACCACTTTGCAGATTGTTTTGACTTCCCAAAGAATCCAGATATACACAAAAAATCCAACATTTTTTACATTTTTAAATTTAATTTCCTGTCTGCTTGGTATGTTAAGTTTGGGGGGAATTGTCATATAATGGTTTTCATAATACCCTGAGAAATGCCAATAATAATAACAAGACTTAAATATTATATTTTAAGGTGAGCTAAAATATGGAAGAAAATACAGAAAATAAAAGTACAAGGCATATCTTCTTTGATATTGTTGGTGGTACAAAATATTTAATAGTGAAGGAAGAAAAAAAAGAAAACCTCAAATTAACAGTTGTACTCATTTTATGCTCACATTACATGAGTTTTCATGCAAAGAATTTTAGAGGTCAGAAGAAGTTGAGCCAATTGGATCTATTTATACATATTAAATACAGGGTCAGTTTTTTAAGTGGTGGAGAAAGATGTCAGTATGGGGTTTCTGAATTGGCATTGTCACTTTTTCTTAACAATCACTGCAAAGAATTTCTTTTTTAGAAAGGAAAAACACAAGTTGTATAGCACTGCTTGCTGCTTTTTGCACTTGGCTAGTATTCTTATATGTGCTTTCAGTTCTCCCAGCTGTAGGAGCCTGCTCTTTGACTATTTAGCCATTAATTCAGCATTTCTTACCTGGGGGAAAAAAAGTCATCTAGGGTCCTGTAATCTATAGCCTAGTTTCATCTACTTAAGTTTGATCTATGGCTTTGCATCTTCCAAGATTTCCTTGTATTTTCTCCTCTCTTTTCCTTTATACAAACCAGTATGAGATAGGCAGGCAGTTTTTGGTTTTAGGACCTGAGTACAGAAATTTAGATCTCTTGAGGTCCTGGAAAAATATTTTAGAAGTGGGTGTCGGAAATGTTGTAAATGCTTAAAGTTGGCCAGCGATTATCACTATAAGGGAAGTGACTACATATATATATGTGTATGTATATATGTATATATACATATATATGTATATATATGTATGTGTATATGTACATATATATGTTTTCCCTCTCGTTTTTAAAAGTTTCAAATGATTGCTTTAAAAAAAAACATCAATGTGGCTTAAACCATTCCCTACTCCCAAATAATTATATAAATGTTCAGACTTTGTTTTTGTAGGATAAATTGCAACATTGGGCTAATAACGGTTAAAACAGGGGCATACTTGAAAGCATTTTATCTTCTAGGTTGTGATTCTCCCATAATTTCCTTATGAAGCATCTGGAATCTTACCTACAATATTTTGTTGTAATCATAGGATCATGGAACTTGCAAGATCTTCAAGGTCATCAAGTCTAACCCCTCATCTTACTTCCTCCCCTCCCCCCAGGCAGTCAGGGTTAAGTGACTTGCCCAGGGTCACACAGCTAGTGTCAGCTGTCTGTGACCAGATTTGAACTCCGGTCCTCCCAACACCATGGCAAGTGCTCTATCCACTGTGCAACCTAGCTGCCCTCTTCCCCCATCTTACAAATGAGGAAACTGAGGCCCCGAGGAATTAAGTGACTTATCCACTTTATACACAAGGTAGTAAGAAGCAGAGCTTTTGTTTGAAGCCAGTCTTCTACCTTTGTGGTAGATTGAATTGTTCTTTTAACCTTTCCAAAAGTTTGCATTCCTCTCACTCTCTCTCTTCCCCCTCCCCTCCAGGACCCTGACTAAAATGTCACCATAGCACAGCATTGCCTATTTGAGGGAAAAATTGATGTAGGTTTTGACAGCCAGCAAAATTCTGAAAACAGTAGATTGCATCATATAGTGTGGTAATTGTATTTTTTAATAGAAAGCAATTTGAAAGAATTTAATATTTGAAAAGCAGGGTACTGAATCCCTCAGATATGCAGGCTGTAGTATCCTCACATGTGTTACAGGGGAACTCAGAATTTGACTAATGTCGAGCTGAAGGCCTCTTGCCAACTGAAGTCAAAAGAATGATGTGGGTGTGTGTTAGGAGATCATCTGAAATTAAGTCTGAAATAGAATCTTGTTCTTTTCGTATATGCATTAAAAGAAGACTGCAAAGCACTTTCAGCTACAATGTTATAAAAGAAGCCACATGGAATAAAATTGGATTGCAGCAAGTTGTAAAAAATGTTCGTGTCTAGAAATATATTCTGGGGTGGAATTTTCATATTATGGAAACTGGCAGACCTGTAGTAATTACATATAAACTCTTGGATTCCTTTTCTTAGATGGAAATTTGTGAAAGTTTAATATAGTTCCCATTTCATACACACACACACACACACACACACTCACACTCACACTCTCCTAAACATTATGTTGTTTTTAAATAGACTACTTAAAGATGACTTCGGTTTTTCAATAAGCCTTTTAATTAGTTATTTAATTATCCTTCACAGGTGCTTTTATTACCTGAAAGAAGACTTTGAACCACAAGAACCATGAGCAATTACAGTGTATCCTTGGTTGGCCCAGCTCCTTGGGGCTTTCGACTTCAAGGTGGCAAGGACTTCAACATGCCTTTGACCATCTCTAGTGTAAGCATATTTTTACAGCTTTTAAACAGATGTTAATTGCATCACAGGGTACTTAATTGGTAGAGAGAAGTCTTTCTGTAAATGAAACCATTTATTGAATATATCCACCATTCACACTGTAGAAGGTTTGTCTCTCGTGATGTGGACGTAGAGCAAGTTATTAGCTATCCAGGAAGAATGAAGAGGATAAAGAAATACACAGATCTTACCGAGTCACCATTTTTAGTAATCAATTTCCATTTTTGTCCCTAAACATCTTATCTGAGAGGAAAGTGCTACTTCACACAATGGGAAAGAGACAGGGCTAAAAACTGAGTTCTACCCCCGACTTTGTCACTAATTAGTTGTGTCATTGATGAGTCAATCTCTGTCCCTCAGTTTCCTTATATGAAAAATGAGAAATCGGTCGAATGAGATGTTTTGTGAGGTCCCTTTATGCTCCCAAAATTCCATGTTGGTCACCTGGGAAATCATAGAATTTTGGATCTGGAAAGGGACCCCATAAAGTCTGACCCCTCTCATTCTATAGGTTCAGAAACAGTAGCTCACTTCACTGTAGTGTGTGTTCTCTCTTCCTGGTGGAGATGATGGTAAATAGTGAAATGACCTTTAGAATTGACTGTTTGCTTTTTCTCATAATATAGATATATGTATTTTTTAAATGTATTTTGGTTACATATTTTTGAGAGAATATTCTGTTATAATGTTTTAGTACAAACTGTGTTTTTATTCATTGCTACCCACACCAGATAAGTTGTATCCTCCTACTAATTGATCTGGCAAGTTGTGTGGCTTAATTGAATTTTACAGTTTAAGAGTAGGTTCATATCATCCTTTCATTCAGTTTGTTTTGAGTCAATCAGGGTTAAGTGATTTGCCCTGGGTCACATAGCTAATAAGCATCTGAGATGAGATTTGAGTTCAGATCCTCCTAACTCCAGGACTGGTACTCTATCTACTCCACCATCTACCTTCCCTTCATTCATCCATTTTTAAAAAGATATGAAAATCATTGTAAGAATAGAGAGAAATAAAAAGAAGAATGGTTTTCTAAAGGACTTGAGTTTCATTTCCTTCCTCCAAGTTCCCACCACTAGCTGTGTGACCTTGGACAACTCACTTGACTTATTTGAGTCCATTTCTTTCATTCATAAAATGGCAATAATGTCTCCACTACTTACCTTGCCCAGTTGTTTATAAACTATTAAATGTGTTGTATTACTATTTGTCTTGGTGAAAGAACTAAATAGATCATGTTTGTATCTTTAATCAATTCTTGTCACTTTCCCCTTGTTCACGAAGTGTTCTGAGGGACATCAATTTGGATATCACCTTTTTCAGATTAAATCCCTTTCAAAGTCTGATGAAATTGTGGATATAAACTATCCATGTGGAAATTATTTGTTAATGATTTATGCTTGTTTTTGGTGTAGTAGCTTTTCTGCTATTGAATAATTTTGATGAGTATAGATGCTTGAAGATGATGTTTTGTCTTAGAAGTATTATTCTGTATTACACATTGCACACAGTTGCTTTCGTTTTTTTGCTGTGAGCTAAAAAGAAAAGATTAAGGAACTTCCTTGTTTGTGGACACTCTACTATCATTGGTTTCATCAATAAACAAGCTGATTGGTTTTTGTTTTATCTGTTAATAAGAGGAGATGTCTGTGTAAGATGTTGGTATCCTGTTTTCTTTTTTGTTTGTTTTCTTTTTAATGTTTTTCGGCCTCCTGGGCTGATAATTTTAAAAGTCCCATGTTATGATCCCTACATAACTGAATATTTTGTACGTATGTGGGTTCCCTACCCCTCTTTTCTCCTGGCAAATTAGAAATGCTTTCCTTTTGTGGCCAGAGTGCTAATTAAAGGTTTTCGAACATGCTGATTAAAAGAGAATATGGCAACAAAGCAGCTGAGTTATTTCTGTTCTATTACAAAAGTCTCTGCAAATCTCTTGTGACCTTCTCCAGCATTGTGCATTGGGGCATGCAGTTCATTTTGGGATTGGGGGGGAGGGGAGAAAGGAGGGAAGCAGAGAATGTGGCTTCTACTATGCTGGGCTGTGACAGCACCTTGTAATGATTTTTAACCCTTTGTGATTTAAGTTAAATATCACCTGTGATACTGTCCAGTAAACAATAATGTACTTATTTCTTGATAAACATGTCACAAAATTTGTATGTTATGTTGTATTACTCTTGTACAGTATCACATTATAGTATTTGTGATGCATCAAGATGTTATATTTTACTCCCTTATATTAAAATTCATTTTTATAACCTATTTTTAATAGATCAGTTGTGCCAGATTAGTATGAAAATTCTCAAAATCACGATATGATCTAAAATTGAAACTATTCTTTAATCAATCCAATTCAATCTTAGTTTAAAGTGAAATGAACAGAAAATTATTTAGAGGCCTTGATACTTCGAGTCTACATATTTGTAGAAAATGTAGTAATTTTTTTTTATTATTCCTATTTTGTGAAATCCAGACTCACACAACTTTCATAAAATTGGCTACGTCCTTGTCAGTCAAGTCCTGATACTTGAGACTTCACAAACTTTTTCTCGCTCTAGAATTTTATTGTAGCAGATAAATGTTCTATTTTTTAGGATCTGTTTACAGAACAGTTCTTTTGTAGAGATTCGGTTGTAGCAATACTTGCATCTTAAACTATATCTGCTATAAAATATTGGCATTCCATACGACTTTGGACATTTTTTCCCTGCTATATAACTTTCATATGTGATTTCTTGAATTAATTGTTAAGGTAAGAATAGGAAGCTCTGCAGACTTTTTCTAATGAGCCCTCAGATTACTATAACAGCATGATCAAATGTTATTGTCTCCAATTTCCCATCCTTCAAATGACTACTTGGCTGCAGGAGTTTGAGGTCTGTCTTTTTATGACCCCATAGTCTTGGAATTGCCCTAAAGTCATGGAATGTGGAGATGGGTTTCATTGTAGTCAAGTAAGGTTTATGGTCTTTGCCAACATATTTTATAAGGAGAACTAGAAGACTAGTTGCAAAATCCAAAGCCACATTTTGGGCATAATTTGATATTCCACATGATGAAATTACCATAAGTATTATGCGTTTGTATATACTTACTTGCTAAAATGCAGTGTACTAAGGTTGAAATATTGTGATTTGGGATTTTTTTATGATCCTGTTATGTAAGATACTTCTTTGGATTTTATTAAAAGAACCTTTCCTGATTCTTTATCAATTTAGAAAAATTCTTAGTAGGTAAGAGCCAGATCAGGTTTTAGATTCTAAAGTCAAACTGACTGATTCCCTAATCTATATGGAGAATGTTGTCATAAACTGAGGCCCTCCTTTGTGGGGTAAATAGTGGGAGAGGTGAAAAAAAGGTACCTTGTATGCCAAGTTTTTCCCTTCTCCCCTTTCTTTGCCCACTTACAATACAGTTACTTTCAGTGTATTTCTTAGGGCTATGTAGCTGTGTGTTGGTTCATTAGAAAAGGTAGGAAGGAACCAGAGAGTATATCACTATGGACTCATTCATTCAGCAAATAGTAATGAGTAACTCCTATGTGCCCTGTGAATTTCTAGATTTTCACCCAGGCCTGCAATGTTCTCTCTCCTCATTTCTGCCTTCTGCCTTCCCTGGCTTCTTCCAAGGCCCATCTAAAATCCCCACTTTCTACTAAAAAGCCTTTCCTGATATCTCTCAATGTCAGTAGGGCTCTCCCTGGTTTCATAATCTCTAATGTATCATCTATCTAATTTGTACATAGTTATTTGCATACATTGCATGCATCCTGCACTAAAAAGTGAGCTCCTTGAAAGCAGTGACTATCTTTGGTCTTTCTTTGTATTCTCAGCATATAGATTAGTGCCTGGCACATAGTAGGTGCTCTATGAATGCTTGTTGACTGACGGGTAGCACTGGCCTAAGGACTGCTGATACAAGAAAGTCTAGGATATGTGCTCTGACCTCCAGAAACTTACAGTATAGATGGTTGTAAAGTTTTGTAGACTCTTCTACCTAGTTTCTACCTCATATTTGTATGTCTCCTTACTACATTCCTTATGCTTGGAATTCCCTCCTTTAACCTGTTGAATTTCTACTTACCTTTTAAGCTCAATGCAAGAGCTGGAATTTATATAATGCTTTAAGATTTACGAAATGCTTCATTCACATTCTCATTTGATCCTTACAACAGTACTTTGTTGAAGTGGTATTACCCCCCTTTTATAGGTGAGGAAATTGAGTCTGAGAGAGGTTAAGGGACTTGCCATGTGGTCACATGGGCAGAAAGAAGTTGTCAGGATAAATCCCAAATGCTTCCTCACTCCAAGCCATGGGTACCTGCTATGTGCTGTGATAAATGTTGGTGATACAGAAAAGAGGCAAAAGATGGTCCTTGCCCTCAAGGAGTTCAGCATCCAATGGCAGAGACAATAAGCAAAGAAATATGTACAGATAAGCAATATACAGGAGAAATAAGAAGTAATTACAAGAGGGAAAGCATTAAAATTTGGAGGGGTTGGGAAAGGCATCCTGTTGAAGGTGGGGTTTTAGTTGGGAATTAAAGGAAGCCAGTAGGCAGAGATGAGGAGCGAGAGCACTCCAGGCACAGGGGACAGCCAACGAAAATGCCAGGAACAGAGATGGAGTATTTTGTTCCTGGAACAACCAGGAGGCCAGTGGCACTGGATTGAAGATTATATGGAGGAATAGTGTAAGAATGGTAGTTAGGGGGCAAAGTGGATAGAGCGCCAGACCTGGAGTCAGGAAGACTCATCTTTGTGAGTTCAAATCTGGCCTCAGACACTTAATAGTTCTGTGACCCTGGGCAAGTCACTTCACCCTGTTTGTCTCAGTTTCCTCATCTGCAAAATGAACTAGAAAAGGAAATGGCAAACTGCTCCGGTATCTTACCAAGAAAACCCCAAATGGGGTCACAAAGAGTCAGACACAACTGAAAAACAGCTGAATAACAACACAGTGTAAGAAGCCTGGAAAGTTAGGTTATGGAGGACTTCGAATGCTAAACAGAATTTTGTATTTGATCCTGGAGGTAAAAGGGAGAACCTGAAGTTTATTAAAGAGAGGAGATGTCATGGTTGGACTTGTGCATTAGGAAAATCACTTCAGATGGATTGGAGTGGGAAGAGACTTGAGGCAGGCTGTTGCAAGAGTCCAGGCATGAGATGATAAGGGCTTGCACCAGAGTAGTGGTAGTGTCAGAGGAGAGGAGAAGGTACATATGAGAGATCTTGGAAAGGTGAAATTAACAGGCCTTAGCAAGAGATTGGATAAGGGTGAGAAGAGATAATGAGGAGTCCTTAGGTTAGGAGCTTGGGGACTAGGAGGATGGTCTTGCCTTCTATTGTGATAGAGGAGTTAGGAGAGGCAGAAGCTTTGGGAGGAAAGATAACAAGTTCCATTTTGGACATAATGAGTTTTAAGATGTCTACTGCACATCCAGTTCAACATGTCAGGAAGGCAGTTAGAGATGTGAGATTGGAGGGCAGCAGAGAGGTTAGGGCTGGATAGGTAGATTCGAGAACCATCAGCATAGAGATGGTAATTAAATCCATGGGCCACTGATGAAACCACCAAGTTAAGTAACATAGAGGGAGATGAGAACAGGGCTCAGGACAGAACCCTGAAGGACACCTATCATAGTTATAATCTGGAAGAAGATCCAGCAGAGAAACATAAGGAGTGGTCTGATAGATAGAAGGAGAACCAGGAGGGAGCAGTATCCTAAAAACCTAGAGAAAAGAGAGAGTATCAAGGGGAAGAAGGTGATTAATAATGTCAAAGGTCAAAGAGAATGGCAACTGAGAAAAAACTGCTGCATTTGGCCATTATGTAACTTTGGAGGGAGCATTTTCAGAAGTCAGATTGTAAGGGGTTAAGAGGAGATTGAGAAGAGAGAAAGTGAAGGCACCCATCATAGGTGGCCTTTTCAAGGTGTTTAGCCACTAAAGATGGAATAGATATTGGATGAAAGTTAGTAGGGATGGAAGGATCAAGTGAGTGCACCTGAAGGGTTCTCTAGACCCAAAAGCCTTTGTAGACTTCTGCAGTGGAATTGTCCTTTAGTACCTTAAATGTTTTAAAAATCAAATTAAATCTTTTATTTGGAAATAAAAATATACATACACAAAAGCATATGCACCCCAGAACACAAAAAAGAGCTTTCTGTATGAAGGGAGAATAAATGTATACATGTACATACATGTGTATATATATACATACATGCACATGTATATATATATATATATATATAAAATATATATGTAATGTGTATATATACACATTACATGGATGTGTGTGTGTGTGTATATGTTACCTACCTTTGCCAGGCACTGTGCTATTTTTTTTAAACAAATATTTTATCATTTGATCCTCACACAGCAACCTAGGGAGGTATAAAAACATGAATCTCTGTTTCATACAACTTGCTTTTTAAAAATACATACATACATATATACGTACATATATTTCAAATTTTACTTTACTTTCAAAACTATCCTGCTTCTCTCTGCTGCTTTCCCAACTTCCTTTTGTTCTCCTCTGTGAGCATGAAAAAAAATTCTCTTGTTTGTCTTTACGTTTCTACAACCCTACCATTCTACATAGTTAGCAAATTAATCATTTAAGTTGATGTGCATTTTTCATATATATCTTCTCCCCCGCCTTTAAAATATTAGTTACCTTTTAAGTAATAACAGAAGACTTAACCATCTCTTTTCCTTTAGTTTATTTGCCATTTGTAGTCACATGGATGGAAAAGATCAAAGCATTCCTAAGCTTAAAAGGCAATATATGTGCATGTATATGCATACACACATATATAACTTGTTAGATTCCAATTTACTATAGAGCATGTATTAACCCAGGTGGCAAATATGTAATGTAAAAGCCCATTATTAGCCTATAAAGACCCCTTCTTTGTCTATTCAATCTCCTTTTTTTCTCCTAAAAGCACTTCTTCCATTCATGTTGCTCCTTCAGAAATGTGTATCAGAGAATCAGGATTGGTAATCTCTGGACTAGGATGTTTTGAATATAATTTCCCATGGATTGTTTTCTCCATCATTTTGAAAGTACAAAATAGACATAGATAACTATACTGGCATCCTTTGGAACACTTCTCGGCACAATGTAAACAATTAAAAATGGAAGCTACACATTTTATATCATCAAATTCAATTTTTAAAAAGTTTCTCTGATATCTAGAGTCTCAGAGTGGGAAGAGACCTCAAAGGCCCCTAGTCCCATAACCCACAGCTGAACAAGAATCCCTGTTGCCTCAAACCTGAGAAATGATCATTTGAAGACATTAAGTAAAGGGAAACAGATGTTGGATAGTCCCATTTGTTAAGGAGTTTTGCTTTTTTTATTCCTAGCATAAAACCTAAATTTGGTTCTTTGTAGCCTTAACCAATGAGCATTTGTTAAGTGTATACTATGTATAAGGTTCTGTAGATACAAAGTTAAAGATACAAAGTTAAAGTACATAGTGTTGGAATTGGAATCAAGAAGGCCTGAGTTCAAATCCAGCCTCAGACAATTAAGCTAGATTTGTGATCCAGGGCAAGGCACTTAACTGCTCTGTGCCTCAGTTTCCTCATCTGTAAAATGGGGGGTAATAATAGCACTTGCTTCTCAGAATTATTGCGAGGATAAAATGAGATAATATTTATAAAGCCTTTTGTAAATCTGAAGGTGCAAAGTAAATGCTAGTGATGATGATGGTGATGATAAGGACTGTTTAGCATTTGTCTTTGTATCTTAGCACCCAGCATGGTTCATGGCATATAGTAGAGCCCTCTCCACTCTGACCTTTACTCCCTGCTCCCTACTCCCTAATGGTGGTGGACCAGATCTATAGAGCAGACTGTCCTGATGCATCCTCAGGTCTCCTGGGCCTTTCCATTTCTCCTACAGTTGAATTCTCCTACATGTTTTAAATTCTCCAGTTAGAAAGTAAGCTCTTTGAGAGCAGAGACTGTTTTCTTTTTCTATTTGTATTCCCAATAATGCTTGACATGTAATTCATTAAAGCCTTTTGATTAATTGATGGATGAAATGGATATGCTGCTGAAATGTGGCTTTGCTTAGACATTGGTTCAGGATCCAGCCCTCCAACAAGGATGAGGTTTGTGGCCGTAGCTGACCAGAATTCTTTTGGCAGAGGCCACCCGAGGGAAAATTATGGATAAAATTTGTTTTTAGTTTCCATTACCTATTTTTTAAAGCACTCTTTGTCCCTCCTCCCCACCCCCCAGCCTCCCTGTTCTTGGCATTACTGTGCTGACCTAGGTCTCTTTGGTCTGCATGACTTCTTAACCTTTTCTGTGTCATAGACCCCTCTGGCAGTCTGGTGAAACCTATAGACCCCTTCTCAGAATAGTCTTTTTAAATGCATAAAATGAAAATACACAGAATCACAAAGTAAACCAATTTATCTTTGCCTGTCATACAAAAAGTATATATATTTTTTAAAAGTCCAAGGACCCCAGGTTAAGAACCTCAGTTAGAAGAAAGCCGTCTGAAACCTTGTTTGCACTAATTTGACAAGGATTTTTTTGTGTGTGTGTACAAATATTAAAAGTAAACCCTTGGGAAAATAATACCTGGCACAGAAGCAAAAATAGTTAATATAATTTCAGGCTTCAACACAAGTCATTGGGAGGGAGCTAGGTTTGGTTTCCAGTGCTCCTTAAATTAAAACACTTTGCCCTGTCTGCTACTTTTGCTGGAGCTGCTGATGGACCGTTCCAGGCAGAGCCCCAAATTTGCTCCTGGGGGAGAACCTTACAGCATCAGCCTTAGGCTTTCCCACATACCTGCACCCTCAGCCTTGCCTGGCCTTTCCAAGTCACCTGGCTGTGGTGATTCCTGCTCTTTCCAGAAGCTAACCTTTCAGTAGCCCAGAAACCTCACTGTGTTCTTGGCAGCTCCTCTCCCCTCTCTCTTCCTCTCTCCCCCCCCCCCCCCACTCCCTTCAAGCCAGACCAATTCTTAAGCAGCCTAGAAATGTTACAATTCTGCAAGATGGGCTTCTTACTTTCCTCCCCACCAGCCAATAGCTGGTTCCCAGGTGAGTGGCCCTCTAACACTGCCTTTTGTATAAACATTGCTAGTTGTGACTCTGATTCCAAAACCTCCCTTTGTGCCACTTGTAAAATTGTAACTGAGAAGGAACATTGCTGGGGGCCAGGAAGGCAGATTAGGCCAGCAGAAGGTCAGAGGGCATGTAGCAAAAGGGCAGTTTTTCCCCTCTGTGCATTTGGGGAAGGAATGTTGTCAATGACTTGTAATGCTTGGGATTTCAAGCCAAATTTGGTTCTTGTGAATTGATGGGCCCTCTTCTTTCTCTTACTTGGAATTTCCTGACTGGTAACTTTTAAACAATTTTGGTTGTGGAATGTTATCATCTATTAGCTGTCTGTATATACTGAATTTTGTTTGTACCTACTTATTAATTGTATTAAGTAAATTAAGGGAAAGTTTTGAGCAGAAATTGCATCTTGAAGTTGACTTTAAGTTATATTTTGCCTTTAATTTTTAGAATTCTGAGTAAATTGTTTGCACAGAAATGATAGTTTGATCTCTTCAGTTATGTTTAGTATTATATTTTTATGTAATTAAAAATATTAATTTTGTTATTAACAATTGCAGTGTTAGAAGTTTAATTTAGAGGGAAGAAAGAGCCTTAGAATTTCCTGAGAGATGTTTTAAATTAGGAAATAATTGTTTTCCTTTATAATGAAGTGGAAAAATTAAATAATGACATCTCACTATTTTATGTTTGCATAGGAATTTTTTCATTCTGTCATTTGTCATTTTGCCTTTCCTGTAAGCCTTAAGGATTATCCTCATTTTATAAATAGAGAAACTGAGACCCCAAATTTGTAATACAGCAGATGTTGGAAGATATCTATCTGTCTGTATGTCTGTCTATTGATCTATCCACACATATTTATCCCCCCCCCCACATATATACATGCTTATATATTATACATACACAATTCTATGAATATATTCTTAAAGAAAAGTACTTGGAACATGGATTCCCTCTGGCAAATATTATTGAAAGATTTTTTTAAGCTTTACTTTTTATAAATGGCTTCTGAAAGATTTTTCCCAGTAATAGCTCCTAGCCTACAGGAAACTACTACTTTTATGACTGTACTGAATGAAGTTCAGAGTCAAATGACCTACTGGTAGACTGGTAAGAGGCAAATCATCATTCTTTTGGCATTTGAAAATGAACCTATTACTATGTTTCTTCTCTGTAATAACCATTAGATTCAGTCTGGGTTGGAAATTTTTAAAAAATCAAACAAAAATTGACTGTCCCCAAAACTAATAAGACTTTTCCTGGGTTTTACTAGGGGTTGCTCCTATCAATATACACCATTATTTAAGTCTTTAGTTTTCTATTTCTGTGATTAACAATCTACATTATCCCATTGAAAAGATTACCAAACTATTTTCAAATTTATGCAACTTAACATGTTTTTTGTTCAGAGGGGTGTTAAAGAATACTCTGAGACAGAAAACATATCTTCCTATCAAACCAAATTGGTTTGTCAGCCTCTGAGAACATCCTGGTATCAATTAGGAAAGAATGGTTAGAATCCTGATGTCCACAAGGTTAGTAATTTCAGTAGCATTGCATTTTTCAGTGCTTAATACTTTTTTTGGTAAACTTCTTAAGGACTAAGTTTAAAAACTTTTATATGCAGTCCTTAAAATTAATCCCCTAGATTCTGCAGACTGGAAGATGATTCAGCAGTTTGTTTAAATAAGTTGTTGGGTTTGTTTGTCTTTCCATAATCCTTGTTTTTGTAAATACAGTTGACTAAGTTTCCAAGTCCAATTGAATTTCTTTGTTGTATCTCTCTCTCTCTCTCTCTCTCTCTCTCTCTCTCTCTCTCTCTCTCTCTCCCTAGATATATATATATATATATATGTATATATGTATGTATATATACATATATATACATACATATATAGATACATGTATGTACGCATATTTTGTATATATTTAGAAGGATATTTATTATAGATTAAACTGATCCAAAAACAAATTTTGAGTAGCTTTTAAAATGGTAGAAGGATATGATGGTAGTTTAATCTTTTTTTTTTTTCGCAAATAGGAAAGCAAAATGCTTATGAACCTGGAATTTCAAATATTTTTTTATTACCATCTAATACCATTTCCTTTCATGCTTCTTTGCCTACCCTACAAATCCATGGAAGAACAAGGATTGTTTTTCCTTCTGTTGGATGAAGGTATTTGGGTAGTAATTGGATAAAAATGAATGGATGTCAAATTAAAATTTTGATATTTTACATCTATTTAAGCTACAAGTAGAGCCTGGTGAACTTATAGAAATGCTATTCTTTTCTTTTCTACCTTCCACTCAATATAATTGTCACTGTCTTGAAAAGACTCTTTACTGGTTTTCATGGTTTATAGTTCTCCTATTTAATTTTTGCTTTAAAATGATTTCCACCTTCCTTTTACTAATGAGTGGTATTGGAGCATTTTGATAGTGGTTGTTATTATCACCTAGGTAGATTACTTCTGCTTTTTTTTCTCATTTAAAATGTCTTCTCTGTGTTTAAACTGAAAACAGAATGTATAATATAGTTATGTCACATTGTCTCTAGTATTTTGTATGGATAGAGGTCACAATTTACTAAGCCTGCCAAATATATTTCATGGTATTTCTGCAGGGTTTCAGTGGAGGTCTGGAATCATAAATCCGTACAGGAAGTTGTCTATTTGTTAACATGAAGGAACACTTGATTCCATTTGCCCTTTCCACCGACACCTCTGGGACCTTGAGGAGTCAGGGGGGCTTGTTCTGCCGCGAACTAGCCCAGCTATCTGTGTGATCTTAGGCAGGTTATTTCATTTTTCTGAGCCTCATTTTCTTCATATATAAGATGATGGATGGGGAGGCAGTAACATACGCAGATGGCCTCTGAGGCCCTTCTATCTCAGAATCTATGATCTTTAACTTCCCTTCTAGCTCAAAAATTATATGATTCTGGACTCATTTTTCATCTTATAAACCAAGTAAGTAATATTTCCTGTAACTGTGTTACCCCAAAGCCCCATTTTCCTCCTTTGCCCCCTTCCCCCATTTAGAAGCATCTACTCTGAAAAATCCTTTTAATGCCCCATTTTCTTCCTTCCCCCCTTCCCCTATTTAGAAGCATATACTCTGGAAAGTCCTTTTAATTAAAGGGGGTTTGGGGTTTTGTTTTTACCGTGAATAGTAATTCTATCTTATGCTTGTGTTTCTTAGGTCAAACGTAGTGAAGTTGGAGTCAGTAAGTAAAATTGGTAGGGAAGGATTCATTTCAGAAAGCCAGAAGGAAGGATATTTGCCAACACCTAAGCCAGAGATGTATCTCCATCTTCCCTCCCCCCGATAATATGAGGCCTTATAGAGAAGGGTTTGTTTTTTCTTCCTCTAGGTTTTGTACATGGTCTTTTTGTGTGTGTGCATGAACTTTCATATGTGAGCATATGTTTCACAGGGGGATTGGGATGTGACCACCCCTGCATAGAATTATTCCTAGCAGCTATACATGTTCTGATTACATCCCCTTTGGCCTAAATTCAGTGACCTTTTGACTATGTACAGCTACATAACAGAATTAGAAGAAATTGTTTGCAATATTCCCCAGACCTAGGGCCAGTTAAAAACTCTAAGGTCACTATAAATTAGTGGAGGCATGTCCTTAAGGCCAGGGAATGATTGAAGATGCACTCTGTAACCTTGCTCAGCATTTTTGGTTTGTGTATTTAAGCATTCTTCAGGCATTAAAAGTGGCCCATATTATCTCAGAGAAACTTCCTTTTTTGGAATTAGACTGTTTTTGACATCTCTAGCTAGAGAAAAAAGACTTGGATATGGGAAGAAATAATATTTTTGTTAACCATATCCTTGTTTTCATTTTAAGGTGTGTGTAATGTTTAACAAAGTAGAATTAAGAAAAAAATGAATTTATAAGCTGAAAGAAGTTTGGGCTGTTAACGCATGTTTAAGATACCTTGATGGCTTTTGTGTTGTTTTGAGTATTAGCTTTTATAAAGCTAGCTCTTGGGCATTTAAATACTATTCATTACTCTGACCTATGTCTTATAAGTTGTTCCTTTGATTAATGAACATTTGAAATGATATTTGATTTTGGGACTAATTTCCTTTTATGACTAAATTTTGGTAGCAATTCAGGTATGTAGGGAGGCAGATTAACTTATGAAGATTGAAGGGTCCTATTTAGTGCATTTTGATTATAAGTTAATATCAGAGCATTGTCAGATTACGGGAGAGTATGTATCCTTATCATAAGCATGATGACATTTCAGAACATCAGGTTATTTGTTGAAATTTCTTGAGGTGGTACTTTAGGGATAGAGCTTTAAATCATCTACTATTCTACAAAATTTAACTAAGCTATTTCTTAACATTTTTATGCTCCTTCATATCCTAGTATTAGCCAGCTATTATATTATTATTAATGATGATGATGAATAAAAGCCACAATATGTATTACATTTATGGTTTTGCCCATTTGAGCTTCACAATAACTCTGTGAAGTAGGTACTATTATTATCCCCATTTACAGATGACACTTGGGTTGCAAGAAGTAAAGTGATTTTTAAATGGTCACCTAACTCATTAGCATCTGAGGCAGAATTTGAACTCAGGTCTTACTTCAAGTTCATCACCATATACTGCACAACCTAGGAAAAAGGCATAGACTTGAAGTCAGAGGAGCTGGGTTGGGTCCTGGCGCTGCTACTTTTGGGATCACTTAGGTTATCTGGATCTTTGTTTTGGCATTAAATTAGATAACCTCTAATGTTTCTTCTAGTTCTCTATGTATGATCTAATAATTATTGTGAAGAGAATCTTAGCTGAGATATCTAAGTTATTCTTTTGTAGTAGTTACAGAGTGACAAAATTTTATTTTGCTTTGAATATTTACTTTTCCCCAATTACATGTGAAAACAATTTTTAACATTTCATTTTCTAAAATTTTGAGTTCCAAATTCTTCCCTCCTCCCTCCCTGAGATGGTAAGCAATTTGACATAGGTTATACATGTACAATCATGCAAAACATTTCCATATTAGTTCTGTCGTAAAAGAAAACAGACAAAAACATACATAAAAAATAAGAAACAGACCAATTATTTTTTTTTTGCAGGGGGGAAGGCAGGGCAATTGGGGCTAAGTGACTTGCCCAAGGTCACATAGCTAGTAAGTGTGTCAAGTGTCTGAGGTCAGATTTGAATTCAGGTCCTCCTGACTTCAGAGCCGGTGCTCTACTCACTGCACCACCTACCTGCCCCCAGACCAAATTTTTTTTTTTTTAGAGATTTAAACATTTTTTACTTCAAGAAATAACTTCATAGTTGATAACAATGGATCAGCCATAGATTATTTTTCTGCTAAAAATAGGCATTTTTTTACAAGATAACATATAACTAACACCCATTACATTAAGAATATAATTTTCAAAATTAAACCCAAATCTGTGGTTATAATAGAAAAAGAGGCACTTTCAGCTTTATAGTTTGAAATCTATAATGAACAGAAGTATAACAACCAATTTTTCTAAAAAGGCAGCACACACACACACACACACACACACACTCACACACAAAAGTGAAAACTAGCATACTGCGATCTCCATCAGTTCTTTCTCTGGAGGTAGATAGCACTTTTCATCATGAATCCTTTGGACTTGTCTTGCATCACTATATTGCTGAAGAATAGCTAAGTCATTCACAGTTGAGCATCATACAATATTGCTGTTACTGTGTACAATGTTCTCCTAGTTTTGCTTACTTCACTTTACAAGAATCACAAAATTTTAGGGTTAGAAGGGAGCAGGTGTCTAGTCCCATCCATATCTGAAAGGAATGTAACATTCCTCCTATAACACAGCCAGTGAGTAGCCATTCAGCTAGTGTTTGAAAAACTGCATTGAGGGAAACCTACCCTTTCCACCTTTGGACAGCTCTGATTGTTAGGAAGTGTTTCCTTCTTTGACCTTTGGCAACTTCCGCTTATTGTTCATCATTCAGGGCTTAATGAAGACTCTTTCTGTACATTTTTAAAGTAATAAATTTAAGAACTTTCATTTGAATTCCTTAAAATTAAGCATTTAGATTCTTCAAACACTGAAAGATGATTCAGCACATAGTGAAAATTGACCAGATCTATTAGAATCGGAAGGCAAAATGAAGATAGAATTCCCTAATTTACCTCTTGGAAAGAAACTCCAAAAGGAAAAGTCCTATGACTATTATAAGTCAAAATCCATACCTCTCACGTCAAATTAAAAATCCTGAAAGCTTCCTGAAAGAAGCCTTTCAATTACCAAGGAGCTACAGTCAGAATTATACAAGACCTGATAGCTTCTACTGAAACAAAAGGGGATCTTGGAATGTAATATTCCGAAAGGCCAATGAGATAGGCTTACAACCAAAATGACTCTCCCTGGAAAGCTGAATATAATCTTATAGGGAAAAATTTTTTTTATTCTATATAAATATATATTTATATAATCTTTTGAGTTCAAATTCCACCTTATATGTCATTTTGTTTTAAAGAATATATATATTCCATAGATTATGTAATGAAATAGAGGAATTTCAAGCATTTGTATTAAAAAGTTCAGAGCTGAACTGGCACTTGTAATGCAAATATAAGAATCCACAGAAACTTAGAATAACAATATTTGTCTAGTTGGAAAGAAATGTATGAGGTTGTAGTGCTAACATCCTGATATGGAAAGAAGGAACAAGTGTCCCCTTCAGGACCTTAATGTCTTTAGAGCAGTGGTGGGATTCAAATGAATTAACAACTAGTTCTCCACAGAACTGGGCTGAGGCACTGCCCCTGCTACTGATGTGGTGCCCGCCCCCGCTAACAGTTCGCTGACCTCAACCTAAAATTAGGCACCGGTTCTATGGAACCAATGTGAACCAACTGAATCCCACCACTGCTTCAGAGTGTATTGGAAATGTGTCCTCATCATGTCTAACAGATTTAATTAACACTAATTACTTTATATGTGTTGACATGAAATTCTTTTATACTTCTTAGGGAATAGATTAGTTGAAATGAAATTTAGATGTTTTTGCCCAACCTCTCCACTCTAGCATTAAAACCAATCTTACACCCTAAGAGAGAACCAATTTTAAATCTTAGATTTCTTGAATGGATCAGGAAACACAGTACAGAGTGTGTAACATTTAGTTTCGCTAGTTTCTCTGTGAGGGATATTACCCATCTGAGATCAGAGTTTACTCAGCTAAGCATTTTAATCTTTTGAGTTCAAATTCCACCTTATATGTCATTTTGTTTTAAAGAGGAGAAAAAATAGGCCTCTGCTAATTGCTTGTTATTTAATCTTGCGGTTTTCAGTGTGGTAGTTGGTGTTTGGAATTAAGTGAGATTTGAGATAGTTTCTCTGTGGGATGAGGTTTGTTTTGGAAGTGAACACTCAGCAGCTACGAAGGCTTAATTTGAGGGAAAGCTAGACATCTTACTCTCTACAGACTAGAGAATTAAGAAGAGACTGAGAGGATGAGAAAGACACAGGCATGTATTGGTATTAAGGAAGTGGCCTGTGGATAAGAAAAGTTTGAAGATTAAGTGAGAGAGTGGGGACTATACGGGTGACAATCTGCTGTAGAAGATGGGACAAAATAGGATCACTGTTGCATGTAGAGGGGTTACACTTGGTAAAGGAGAAATGCTGCTTCTTTGTCCGAGACAGGATTCTGAAGGAGGTGGTAGAGAAGCCATCTATTTGAGAGAAGGAAAGAAAAGGGGGAGCTCTCAGGGAATGGCCTCAGCTGTTTTTTCATTATAATTTGAAGCAATGTTCTCAGCTGAGGGGATGAAGAGAAGGGGTGTCATGGGAAGTTTGAGGAGGAATGTGAAGGTTTGACAAGAGCTGCTATGGTGTAGAATAGTGAGTTAATCAGGAAGGTGTAAAGAAGATTAACTAGCACCAGTGAGGGCCCAGTTGGTGTTATATAATATAAATTTGTAGTGGACATAATTACAAATGGTTGTAGAATCTTGAAGTTTTAGAGCTGGAAGTGGACCTTCGATCATCTAGAGATCTTCCTTTATTCAGTAAATATTTATTAAGTGCCTGCTGTTTGCTAGGCACCATTCTAAGTGCTAAAGAGAAGAGACGAAGGTGAAACAGTACTGTCTTTAAGGAGCTTACTTTCTACTGGGGGATATCTTTTAAACATTATTTGTAAATTATCTGTGCACATGTTTTTATTAGTGTACCATGGGATATTGAGAAACATGTGTATTCCTTAATAGCCCCATTCAGAGGGCACAATAATAGCTAACATTTATGTAGTGCTTATTATGTGCCAGGTACTGTGCTAACTGCTTTATAATTATCTTATTTGATCCTCACAATAACGCCATGAGGTAGGGGCTATTATCATTCCATTTTACAGATGAGGAATCTGAGGCAGACCAAAGTTAAAGGACTTGCCCAGGGTCACATAGCCAGTAAGTTTCTGAGGCTCAATTTGAACTCAGGTCTTCCTGACTCTAGGCCCACCTCTGTCAGTTGCTGCCTTAATCTCAATTCTCAGCAGTCTGTACAGCTCTGTATTTTCTTTTTTATCTTTTTGATAGATTTGTCGAGCTCTTACCAATGTATTATGTCCTTTTAAAATTATTTAACCATTTTTTTCCTTTTTATCTTTAAGAATCTCATGAAGTCTCACGAGTCTTATTAGTTTATCTTTTTGGAAGGCAGGTTTTTTGTCCACCCTTTTCCTCTTGAACTTTTTGTCCTTTAAGCTTCTTATACTCCCAGTAGTTTGTCTCTGACTTTCCTACTCCCTCTTTCCTCCACTCCCTTTTCCCTTCTCCACCACTGTGGTTCTGCAATAGGAGAGACGCCTAAGGCTGATTGTATTCAGTCTTTTCAAATTGAGAGGTTTGTGGACTTGCCTGGTTTCTTGCCCACAGTAAACCTTGAAGGGGAGAGGGCTGAGAGCACATAACCTCAAGCCAGTTCTAAACTTCAGTATCTTTGCTTCTTCCCCCTCAGAAAAGTTATACTCTCTTTTCTTAGAAAGTTCAACATAATTGGTGTTTTCTACATCTTGTAGATGTGAGGGTTCAAATACTAAGCAGATGCTACTTTAGTCAGATGGTGAAACATTGGCCTTTGAGTTTGGTTGGACTAGACAACCTCTAAGTTCCCTTCCAGCTAGAAATCTATGATACTATGAACCCTGAAATCAACATTTTTACTCTGCATTGAATATCCAAGGTTAAACATGTGTAGTGGTCCATATTTCAGCAATTTATCTAATGGACCCCAGAGGAATCACTAAAGAGCAGATTTATGGAATAATAAACGGGATAGCAAGCCAGGGATTTGCTCTCAAGTGGACAGAAAGCCAATAATCTGTTCATATGTGGACAGCAGGCTTAGTGGAAAGTATTACAGATGACTTGAGTTCTGCTTCTTCTTGGCTTGGCCACTAGTTCGTATGATGGGTGGGCAAGTTTTATTCCTCCTGGGTCTCAATTTTCGCATTTGAAAAGTGAGAGAGTTGAACTAGATTGCAGGAGTTCTTGACCTTTTTTTTTGTATAATGGACTCTTTGGCAGTCTGGAGTAGCCTCAAAAATGTTTTTAAATGCAGAAAATGAAATGCATAGGATCACAAAGGAAACTATACTGAAATATAGTTATCAAAATATATTTTTAAAAGCAAGTTCCTAAGTTCAGGTTAGGAACTCTTGGACTAATTGATTCCCAAGAACCTATCAAA
Organism: Trichosurus vulpecula; assembly: GCF_011100635.1. Lineage (NCBI taxonomy): Eukaryota > Metazoa > Chordata > Mammalia > Diprotodontia > Phalangeridae > Trichosurus > Trichosurus vulpecula. Next base: position 58,520,140 of record NC_050578.1, read on the forward strand.
TTTAAGGAGCAGAAAGAAAACTTTTCCTAAAGGGATAGGGTAGGAGGGTGGGGGCAGGGCTTGGGTGGAGAGGGGTATTGCCTAGAGTCTGGTCAGAAAGGCTGCAAGGAGCTGTATGTTCCTGTTATAGGTTTCAAGGGCACAGGGTGTCCAACACCTGATATGTAGGGTAATTGAATAAAGTCCAATATGATGGTATAATTTTATCTTAGTGATATAAATTCTAAAATAGAAATATAGATATGTACTAAATTTGTTTCTAGTTTTTTATATGTTTAGGAATGTAGAGCAGAAAAAGCAGTAAGTGCAAGTATTCTATTGCTAATTTATAGTATAAATCAGGAGAATGGGTTCTTGGCTATGTTTTCTAAATTTCTACTTCACTATATAATTGGGATATTGAATGTGTATTCCTAGGCTTCTGTTTAGTTAAGGGGTTGGGGTCGGGGTAGCATTTAATTGCATTGGTCTATACTTACTGAATTCAGGCATAGGGAGGATGAACCCTGGTAGTTTAGGTTGATATTGGAACACTCATAGGTTCATATACGTATACACACACATACACACACATACACATACATATATGGAGACTTATTTAGCTGTAACTGGAGAATGATATTAAACAATGATAGGAATTGAAAACCTCATAAATTGATTCAGCTCAGTGAACCATCACGGTTTACCAGCCAAGCAAATGAAATTCACCCTGCCTGCCCCGCCCCTCCCTCCGCCCCGTAGCTGTTTTATATCCAGCAGTGAAGAAGTAACAACAGTAATATGATTCCTTTATCCTCTGAGCCAACTGATTCTCTAGGAATGACCGAATACCTTTTTAATTTTTGTTTTGGCAGGGCAATTGGGGTTAAGTGACTTGCCCAAGGTCACACAGCCAGTACATGTGTCAGGTGTCTGAGATCAGACTTGAACTCAGGTCCTCCTGACTCCAGGGCCGGTGCTCTATTCACTGCGCCACCTAGCTGCCCCAACTTAATACCTCTTAAGGAAAAACTAGCCTAACTTGCACGAGGGTTTAGGGTTAGGATAGTGCTCCTCTCACAGTTTTATTTAGATTTTGGATATCAAACTCTTACCAGAATTACTTGATACGAAGATTTTTTTTTCCTCCTTATTATCCTGGATACATTAAGTTAATTTATGCAGAACCTTTTCAATTTCATGTAGTCAAAATGATCTATTTTATAGTTACTTTGATGATAATAATGATAGTAATAGTAAACCCCTAGTATTCATATAGCATTTTAATGCTTGCAGAACGTCTCACATATTATCCAGTTTGATCCTTACAACAACCCTATGAAATGTGTGCTATTCTTATCCCCATTTTATAGATGAGGAAATTGAGACTATGCCATTTGGATTTTGCCCAGTGTCACACAGCGAAATAAGTCAGAATAAGGCAGAATTTGAACCCATGCCTTCAAGATTCTTGAAATCCTTTATCCACTGAGCCACCTAACTGCTTCTATTTCTTATTTGCTTAAGAATTCATCTCCTACCCATAGGTGGCTCAGTGGATAGGGTGCTGGGCCAGGATTCAGGAAGATCTGAGTTCAAATGTGACACTTAGTAGCTGTGTTACACTAGACAAATCACTTAACCTCTGTTTGCCTTAATTCACTGGAGAAGGAAATGGCAAACCACTCCAATATCTTTGCCAAGAAAACCCCGTGGACAGTATAGTTCACAGAATCACAAAGAGTTGTACGTGTCTGAATAGCAACAACAAAAACCCATAGCTGTGGAAAGTATAATGATCTCCTCTTCTATATTTTTATGGTATGATTTTTAGTATTCAAATCACATATCCATTTTAAATTTATATCTGGTATAAGATGTTGATCTAAGCCTTATTTGTGCCAGACTTTTTCCATTCTTTCAGCAGTTCTTATCAAGTAGAGAATTCTTTCCTAAGTAATTTATCTTTTCAGGTTTATCAAACATTGCATTATGGAGTTGTGTTTTTTTTTATTCTCTGCCATACAGAGCAGAACTGGAATTTTAACACAAATTCTCTTGCTCTAAATCTGATGGGCTTTCTACTATACTGTCCAGATTTTGTTCACAAGCCCATGCCTCCAGTTTTAGGTCTGCTTTTCTTACTATGAAGAATTAGTGATTGATCTCAATAGGATTGCTCTCCTTGAAACAGCTGAAGTCCTTCAATCTCTGACTTAGATACAAGCAGTGGAAATTCAATTCAGCAAGCATTTATTAAGTGCCTACTGTCTTCTAGGACTGCTAGGAACTGGGGATACAAAGAAGAAAATGAAAGCGCTCCCACCCTTTAAGGACTTAGATTCTATGTAGAAGATAAAACATGTAAACGGGGTGAATATTAAGCATATGCAAAGTAACTTCAGAATGTGGAGAGCACTAACAGCTGGAGGAAAGTAATTGTGTAGAAAGTGTTATTTAGGGAGCTTTGAAAGAAGCTAGAATTCTAAGAGGCAGAGGTTAGGAGAGATGGCATTCCAGTCAGAGGGCAGCACCTAGGCAAAAGCAGGGAGATGGAATATTGTGAAAGGGAAATGGCCAACCTACCCATTTGTCTTAGAAAGGGCCAGAGAGAGTATATGAAGGAATAGAATAGGAAATAATATTGGAAATGGCAGAGTGAAGGTACATACTGGAAGGTGTTAAATGCCAAACTCGGTCAGTCTATCAATAAGCATTTTATTAAACTCCTACTGTGCACTAGATACTGTGTAAAGTGCTCAAGGAGCTTGAATTTTAGTGGAGGAAACTATGCAAATTACTTTGTACATATCAAATATATATTATGTAAATGAAAGATACTCTCAAAGAGAAAAACTGGCAGGGAAGGGACTCTTGCAGAAGGTGAGATTTGAGATGAGAAGAGATCCATAGGTTTTGCCATTCTGCCAAACGTGTCCATCACATTAAAAAGGTTAAGAACCCCTGTCTTGGAGGTTTTCTAGCACAACTTACTCATTTTATCAGAAACTGAGATCATTCACTTGCCTGGGGTCACATTTCTGGTAAACTGCACAGCTAGGATTGAAACATGGGTTCTGGGATTCTTGATTCAGCACTCTTTCCGCTTCACCACTCTATAACCTGCCATTCAGACAGTTGGGGGGTAGTTTTTGGAATTGTATTCCCATTGTGGCTCCCAGGAAAATGTCCAGTTCAGTGCTGAAGGTGGATGGGCCTCTTTGGAGTTTCTACAGATTCTTCTAATCCCAGAATGGAACACTTCAAGACTTCCAAGTTGTTGTGTTTACTTCATTGTTTGGAATTTAGTTCTTGGTTGTATTTGATGCATACTTCATTATTGGTTAACTCTGAAGGTGAATTTCCAGGTTGCTGAAAAGCTTTTGTGAGTGTTAGAGTTGAATTAAGCACACTAGGGATGCCTTCGGCTTTGTCAATGTTATGTGACATTTTATATTGAAGAAAATACTTTTTATTGGAATGTTCCAGACTATACTTTTATCTGGATCAGTCTCTTCTCTTACTTTCCAGCATTTCAGGCCTTCCAGTACTGCATTTTCATCTCTACTCCTGGCTTTTCTGGTTGATTTTATTAATAGCCAAGCCACGTAGCCTGGCTGTGTATTCTAAAACCCACTACTGTTCTCAGACAAGGGCAGTCTTTCCTGATCCCAAGGGCCCATTCAAGCATATATGATTGTTTCTGTCAGTGATGGAGAATTGTATTGACAAACAGCCAGCCAGCTGTTTTTATTTTAGTCATGTTTATTTGACCTCCCAGCTTAATGTTCAGGTTTTCTGCAAAGTGCTATTAACTTGATTGTTTTTTTTTTCTTGGAGAAATATTTTCCTGTTTTCTTCATTCCTTCTTTATTCTATTGTTCCCATAGCTCTTCTAAAATGTAAAATGCAAAAAAAAAAGAGAGAGAGAGAGAGAAACATTTTCTAAGTTAAATTCTCAAAGCTTTAAAAATTGTTTGTACTTTGGAATAGTTCTAACAATAGCATGTCGTTTGCAAATCATGTCTTCTTAAGCAAGAGGAATGTGGGTCTTAATGGTCCCTAATTTGTGTTCCTTTTTGACACAAACTAATCTGCTCAAGTGGACTCCTCAAAGCAGCATGCCCTTCTCAGAGCATGAGAATTTGCACACATTTAAAAAAGAAAGGTAGTTTTTTGCAAAATGGAGATCTGGCATACCTCTTGGGAAGTATGATTTCATTAAATAGTGTGTTTTGAAAGAATTCATGGTACAGCATGTGGTTTAGGTTTCTTTTTCCCTTATCTGTTGGACTATGGAAAATATTTTGCTTTTCACATAAGCAGAGGAGAAGATTTGCCTTCAGCACAACTATTTCTCCATGAGTAAGGTGGAATAAGAGGCCTGAGTAAGTGTGGCCAATTGACAGTTCAGCTCAGTTCCTTTTATGGAAGGTGGTGCTGCTACATGACAAATGGTTTGATGCTCTTTGTACATGGCCCACTAGAGATGGGACTTCTGAAAGATGACCCATTTTGGAATTGTCACAGAGGTGTTTGTTTCCTTCTGTTGATGAAACACAAGCAGCTCCAGAAGGCTTGGCACCTCTTCAGTCTCAGGGAATAGGTGGGTGTTCTTTAGTTATGGAGAACAGGAAAGGGAACTAAGACATGGAGCTGTCCAAGCAGCTGTGAAGCAGACCTACGTCAGCCTAGGACATACTGTCCCTGCTTCTGGGACTTGTCCTAGCTAAGCTGGAATGTCTCATCAGCTTAGGTTACATACCTTACAGTTCCCGGAAGACAGAGATAGCTAGCTAGCTATAGACACATATGTTTTGCATATATATATATATATATATATATATATATATATATATATATATATATATATATGTGTGTGTGTATATATGTATATGTATATATATGTATATATATGTGTATATGTGTGTATATGTATATATACGTATATGTGTATATACATATATACACACACATATATATACATGTATATATACATACACACACGCACAAACACATTCTCTCCCTCTCTCTATATATAGTACACACACATATATACATATACTATATATGTATATATACATAATATATATACACATATACATACATACATATATATACACATACACATAATAAACATGTTCACTTGTGTTTAAAGAGTTAATTTAGGTTTCAAAATCCTTCTTTAGTCTATAAAGTTTGTAGCCTAAAGTAATACTTAATTCGGTCCCTAGGGATAGTAGTCTTAAGGATGAAGAATTCTTAATTTTCTTTCATAATTTTCATTAATTTTTTAATAAATTCAAAATGTAAATATGGGGGCAACTAGGTGGTGCAGTGGATAGAGCACCAGCTCCACAGTCAGGAGGACCTGAGTTCAAATCCTGCCTCAGATACTTAATAGCTGTGTGATTTTGGGCAAGTCACTTAACTTCCATTGTCTCAAAAAAAATGTAAACATGTAGGAGTGTGTGTTTATGCCCCAAACACACCATTAAGTTCACACATATTATAAACAGTGAAAAGTAAAGTGAAAAGGTGGTCTTTGTGAGATTTAGGATAACTCACTTGTATATTTCATTAAAAAAATTCCATCTGAAGTTGGATAGGCAGCATGATGTAGTGGACAGCTGGATGGCCTTGGCACGAGGAAGACCTTAGTTCAAGTCCTTCCTCTGGCACGTACTGGCTGTGTGATCTTGGAAAAATCATTTGGTCTCTCAGTGTTTTATGCACAACTCTCTGACTAAAAGTGGGCAAAGAGTGTGCCAGCCTGCATCAGGAGGAAGAGTTTCCTTGCCAGGGAGTTCCCTATACAATGAAATCACAAGTCCAGGCCGTAGCTTAAAGGAATGTTTTTAGTGGAAGAAATTTAATCTGTTCCATCAGAGCCAGTTTAGGAAGGAATGTTTCCTTCAGTGTTATATCTTGTTTTCAGTCAGTGTAAAATAAAGTAACATCACAGGTGGGGTTTTTTTTAAGTCCCAGACATCTGAATTTCTCATTTCTTTCTTAACAACAAGTAAAATGGAATACTTATGCATTATTTTTTTAAATGTTTTGCTTGACTATACTTGTTTATTTTTTACTTTTATTTTTCATTTATTTTGAACTTAAATACGAAAAGTTCAAAAAAAGGAACATTGCCACCTACACAGTACAACATAAAGAGAGGATTCAATATAAAACCATGAATTTCCATTGAAGATTGTTTACTTTTTTTAAACTATGAAATAAATACTACCCATTGTTTTCAAAACTACCCTGTTTTTTATGCTTCTGCATTATTTAAAAGTTTACTAATACAAAAGTTATTTTTTTACAAGGTAAATCCATTTATTGACATTATGTACAGCTCTTGATTTACCTCTATTTTTTGGTGGAAGACAAAGTTTTAACTCTACATTCTGTAGAATGGGTCAGCTAGGTGGTGCAGCAGATAGGGTGCTGGGGTCTGGAGTCAGGAAGACTCATCTTCTTGAGTTCAAATCTGACCTCAGACACTTATTAGCTGTGTGACCCTGGGCAAGTCACCTAACCCTGTTTGCCTCATGTTTCCTCATCTGTAAAATTAGCTGGAGAAAGAAATGGCAAACCAACCCCAAATGGAGTCATGAAAAATTGGACACAACTGAAAAAAATGACTGAACATCTGAACATTTTGTGGAAGAAGAAATGGGGAAATGTTTATACTCAGTGGAAGAATCAACAACTCAGTAAGATTTATGAAACACCTACTATGTGCCAGATCCTGTGCTAAGCAGTGGAGGTGGAAGGGGCATAAAAAAAGAGGCAAAAGCCCTCAAGGATCTCACAAACTAATGGGGTTGACAACATGGAGACAAGTATATATGAAGCAAGCTACATACAGGATAAACAGGCAATAATTAACAGGGGGAAGACATGGAGATTAAGAGGGGTTGGGGAAGGCTTCCTGGAGAAGGTGGAATTTTAGTTAAAGGGAGCCAGGGAGCTCAGCAGTTGGAGTGGAGAATGGAGAGGGTACAGGCATGGGGGACAGCCAGAGAACATGCAACAAGGTAGGAAATGAAGTATCCTGTCCCTGGAACAGCCAGGAGGCCATTGTCACTGTATCCAAGAGCGTGTATCAGGGAGTAAGGAATAAGAAAACTGGATAGGTAGATTATAAAAAGCTTTGAATGCCAAACAGAGCATTTTGTATTTGATCCTGGAGGCAATGGGGAGCCACAGGAGTTTATTGAGTAGGGGTAGTGCTATGATCAGACCTATGCTTTAAGAAAATCACTTTAGTGGTGGAATGGAGGATGGATTAGGAATGGGGGAAGACTTGAGGCGGGCAGACCCACCAGCAGCTGTTACAATAATTCAGGCATGAGGTGATGAAGGATTAGAGTGGTAGCTTCATCAGAGGAGAGAAACTGGTGTATTGGAGAGATGATGCAAAGATGAAATTGACAGGCATTGGCAACAGATTGGATATGGGGGTCAAGAGAGAGTGAGGAGTCCAGAATGACTCCTAGGTTTCAAGCCTTAAGGAAAAGGAAGAAGGTGTTGCCCTCTACAGTAATAGGGAAGGTAGGAAGGGAAGAGGTTTAAGAGGAAAGATAATGAATTCCATTTTTGGATACATCTAATTTAAAATATCTACTGGACATCCAGTTTGGGATGTTTAAAAGGCAGTTGGAGATGTGAGCTAGGAGGTCAGCAGATAGGTAGATCTGAGAATCATCAGTGTAGAGATGGTCATTAAAACCTTGGGAACTGATGAAATCACCAAATGAAGTAGGAGAGAGGGAGAAGAGGGCCCGAGACAGAACCCTGAGGGACACCTGTGGTTAGGGCACACCTAGTGGTCTAGAAGAGGATCCAGCAAAAGAGACAGAGAAGTAGTAGTCAGATAGATAAGAGAACTGGAGAGAACGCTAGCCCAAAGCCTAGAGAGAAGAGCATAGGAAAGAGTAGAGAGTGATCAGTAATGTCAAAGGCTGCGGAGAGGTCAAGGAGAAAGAGGATTGAAAAACGGCCGTTGGATTTGGCAACTAAGAGATGACTGGTAACTTTGGAGAGGACAGTTTCAGCAGAACAATGAGGCCAGAAGCCAGAAAAAGAGTATGAGAGGAGAGAAAGTGGAGGCACCTATTATAAATGCATTTTTTGAGGAGTTTAGCTACAAAGGGTAGAAGAGATAAAGAATGATGACTCTTCCCTTTTTTCTGCAAAGTGTATGTCAATTTACTTTTACTCTACAGCCCCGCTCACCATTTCTGCAGCTCTTCTGATCAAAGTGCCTTCTGTGGCCTATTTGCACCTCTCTTTTTAAGGGCACAGATTGTCTTTGCTTTTGTTTTTCCGCAGCTTTTAGCACTGTGCTTCACATATAATAAATATTTCATAAATACTTCATTCATTCATTCATTGAGTGTTGTCTCTTTTAATGGATTAGAGCTTGGTGATTCTCCTATTGGGTGATTCTCTGTTTATAAATCAGTCAACAAGTACTTATTAAGTGCTTTCTATGTATCAGGCATAGTGTCAAGGGGGCTCAGAAAAAGTCAAAACCACGGTGGCAAGATGTTAAGTTAATATACAGATATGTGTATGTATGTTTGTGCTTACAGAATATATATGTGTATATATACATATGTGTATTTGTGTATGTATGCACATATATACACACACCCATACATATACACATGCATACACATACACTGCTATTCAAAGAGAAAACTTTTTACACCAACATCTTGACCGCCATTTCTAATACTGACAGTTTTGATAGATTGGTTTTAGGGTGTGGTAACCTTTCCAAGTGTGGAAACTATATATAGGACACCAATTTATTTAAGGACAAATGTCAGAAGTTTCTAAACTTCCTCCTGCCATGGAGTAAGTTTTGGATGTCATCTATTTTTACATGAAAGAGTCAGAAAACTACCTCTTCTAATGAGCCTTTTCTTGATTTTTACAGTTGTGTAATTAAGTGGCCACCTTCCTTGAAATGCTAATTCTGGTATTTGTTATGCTTATATGTTATTTTACCCTAAATCTAAATGCTTGACATTCAAGGCTCTCTGTGATGTGGCCCCAGTCTACCTCTCCAGCCTTATATCACATCACTTACTCCCACATGTGTACTCTACATTCCTGTCAAACTGGATCGTTGATTAGCAACCTGGTCTAGACTTGCGGTGTCTTGCCTCTCCCTTCAATTGGGCCATCTCCTCGTCTCCACCTGTTAAAATAATCCTCTTTGTCAAAGCTCAGGTCAGGTGTTTCCTCCTCCAAGAAGCCTCCCAGGTGTCCTCCTAACTGAAAGTATCCCTGCAATTGTTCTAGAGTGCTTTGCCACACATTGCCTTGTATGTCATTCAGAGCCCTGGCAAGACATCTGACATCTTCATATTCCCTCTCCCTTGCACAGAGTTGGCCCTTAATAAATAAATGTTTGGGAAGGGAATTCAGTGAGGTTATGTTACTGTTTTTTATATCCGTTTGAATCTTGGGGCACTTTTCCTTTTCCCTGTGACCTGTGACCCAAGTGAATACCAAATGGACTCTTTGGAATGCATGTTCAGTGTGTGGCAGAGTTGTTCCAATACACCAGAAGCATATTGCTATTTCTGCAAGCCTCTGGAAGTTCTAAAATTGCAGCCAAGGTTCATAACCTTTACAACTGCAAAAGAGTAACTGGTCTATTTTTTCCCCTCACGTTAGTGGGATGAATGATCACTTTATCATCTCTCTTTATAGGGGATATGAATCAGATGTTTTTTTAATCTACTATAAGAGGAAGGTTTCAGAAAACCTGCTTATCTATAGCTTTTTTATTTTTAAACATGTTTCATTGCTAGAAATTCAGGCAGTGTAGTATAGTGGATAGAGCAGAATGATGTATTAGAAGTCAGAAGGCCTGGCTTGAATCCCACCCTCAACACCTAATAGCTGTGTGACCCTGTGTATATTGCTTAGCCTCAGGTTCTGCGTCTGTAAAATGGGAATAATAATGTACCTGGTTCATAAGCTTGCTAGAAAGCTCAAAAGAAATAGCATATGCAAAGCTCTATTCAACCTTTAGAGCAATATATAAATGTGAATTGGCATTATTACTATGGTAATAATTACTAATATTCATTTAAATTGAATTTTATGAAGTGGAATCGTTTTTAGAGAATTCATTGTGGGGGTTTTCTTTATATACAAAGAAGATTGGGATTGGACCTATGATTTCATGATGAAAAAATAAACTAACTCCTTCTACTGATGCAGGTGGATACTGTTCCTGCAGCTTAGAGAATTGCTTTGAAAACTGAGACAGTCAGCTAGTATGTGTAAAAGACAGAATTTGAACTCAAGACCTCCTGGCTTCACATCTGTCCATCTGGTTCTTTAGTAAAGGCTGATCACTTGTTAGATGAGGTGAGGATAGAAAATTAGACTCTTCTGGAATTTTCTCAGTGAACATTTGAATACCATTCCATGTATTATATGCCATATTCACTGTTGTATGCCTGTGAAACCTGGACGATCTATCAGCACCATGCCAGAAGATTGAACCACCTCTATTTGACTTGTCTTAGGGAGATTCTGAAGATTACCTAGCAAGATAAGGCCCCAGACACTGAGGTCCTTTCTTGAGCTGAACTGCCAACCATTCACTCTCCTGCAGAGCGGATGGGCTAGCCACGTAGCCTGAAGGGCAAACACACATTTACCTAAAATACTTTTTTTACAGAGAACTCACACAAGGCAAGTGCTCACAGGGTGGTCAGAAGAAGTGGTACAAGGACACTCTTAAGGTCTCTCTGAAGAAGTTTAGTATCCATTCTGTAGAACAATTTGGAGATGTGCCCAAAGGTCACTCTAATTATACATATCCTTTGCTCCAGCAAAACCACTACTAGAACTGTATCCCAAAGAGAGTTTTGAAAAAGGGCAGGAGGAGGGAGGATCTTTATAGTACCTCTTTTTGTGGTGGCAAAGAATTGAAAATTGAAGGGATGCCCATCAATTGGGGAATGGCTGAACAATGGCTGTAATATATGACTGCAATGGAATACTGTTGTGCTGTAAGAAACAACAAGCAGGCTGATTTTTAGAAAAACCTGAAAAGACTTACATGAACTGATGCAAAGTGAAGTGAGCAGAACCAGGAGAATATTGTATGCAGTAACAGCACTATTATATGAGGATCAACTATGAAAGACTTTACTATTCTCAGCAATACAATGACCCAACACAATTCCAAAGGACTCATGATTAAAATATTATACTCATCCAGAAAAAGAACTAATGGAGTCTGAGTGCAGATGAAAGCATGCTATGTTTCACTTTATTTTTTTTGTGTGTGTGTTTTTTAAATTTGATCTGTTTCTTCTTTCACAATATGACTGATATGGAAATATTTTTTACATGCTTGCACATCTATAGCCTATATCAGATTGTTTATAGTCTTAGGGAGGGGGAAGGTGAGGAAGGAAGGGAGAAATTTGGAACTCAAAATTTTTTTAAAAATGAATGTTTATAATTGTCTTTACATGTAATTGGGACAAAATAAAATTTTATATGTATGTGTATATATGTGCGTGTGTGTGTGTGTGTGTATGTACACACATACACATACACAAAAACTTTAGTATGAATTGTGAAAGATAGGAGATGATGGTATAGGACCACTCAGCATGTGTGCCCACGTCAGAGAAGGTGCTGCACTCCATGGGCAAAGCAGAATTGCAGTACCACAAAGGAAACGTGAGCTGTGCAAATCCAGAGATATCGCCATCCCAAATATGTTAACGGACTACTACTGATCTGTGGTAGAGCCTTCTGAACTCATATTGGGCTGATCAGCTGTAGCTGAACACACTGTACCCTGACCCCAATATCGTGATGTCTTTGATCCTCTTTGGAAGTGACGGACAAACAACATATTCAGGTCCATTTATGTTTCTTCTGGCATTAGTAAGAGCCCCAGGAGGAATCTGATAAATTATCAGGTGTCTATTAAGTGGAAGCTAAAAACCATTTCTAATAGTTTACAGTCTTCCAATTTCAGGCAATATCTGTCTTCATCTAAGAAACAACTTGATAGAGGTGAAAACAGAACTACAAAACAACTTAGTTCCAAGATAATAAGATTTCTTTATATTTGAGTTAGAGTTTTGTTACATTGTAAGTATCCAGAGATGATGATAAATTAACAATCCACAGGATTCTTAGCTCTTTATTGGAGATTTTACTGTGAAACTACCAGATTCACACCCCATGGTTTTAGGGCTCAATGACTTTTAAATTATTTGTAAATACTTTTGGGTGTGGGCTTTTTTAAAAAAAAGGTTCCTTTGCATATTGTTTTTTTTTTCCTTTTGGAATTACAGAAAGCACAAATGCTTCAAAGGAAGGGTGCAGCTAGTTATGTGATTTAGTGGAATTAATGTATTTTGCGGTCTGGTGAGTTGTAGGTGAAGTTTCTTTGCAAAGTCTCTTCATTCATTATTTTTTAGATAGGGAAAAATAGGTTTTTACCACTCACAAACAAATATTCTGCTTTTAAAAACTCAAGGTCAATGACTAATTTTAATTTTACTCCTGGAAATGTTCAATCATTTAATATAACCTTATCAAAATCAAGATATTAACTTTAAAATAAGGTTGGAATAGAGAAAGAAGAAATATAATTGAAACTTGAAGCAATTTGAATCCTGATTTTTCCGGAGTCTAGGGGGTTGTAATAGCAGTGTATTTGATACTCTGGGTCTCCTCATCCACATAAAATGTTAGATTCAATTCAATAGACATTAAACTGTGAGTTTCCTCAGGGCCCCTCCTATTTTTTTTCCTTTTTTTTGTATCATCAATGCTTGGTACAACAGCTGGCTGGCACAATGGATAGAGCTGAGAGCAGGGGTGAGGAAGCTGCAGGCCTCAAGGCCACATGTGGCCTTCTAGGTCCTTAGGTGCAGCCTTTTGACTGAGTCCAAGTTTTACAGAACAGATCCTTTTATTAAGGGGGAATTTGTTTTGTGGAGTTTGGATTCAGTCAAAGGGCCACACTTGAGGACCTACAGGTCCACGTGTGGCCTTGAGGCCACAGGTTCCCCACCCCAGGCCTAGAGACCTCTTGCAGAAAGTAGCATTTGAGCTGAGTCTCAAAGGCATCCAGGGAAGCCAGGAAGAAGAGACCAGGAGGGAGAACATTCCAGGCTCTCTCGATGACTGCAAAAGGCCCAAAATGTGAAAAAGGGAAAAGGCACCACATGGGAAGATGAAGAATATGTGAAATGAACATGTCAGTGGGTCATGGAGTACGTGGAGTAAAGTATAAGACTACAAAGGCAAAAAAAGGCCTAGATTGTGAAAAGACTTTAAAAGCAACCAGCGGATTTTACCAGTGCATTTTACTTGGAGATATTTGGGAGTCCCTCAGATTTATTGAATGAGGGTCAAGGACTGACATGGTTAGACCGTCCCTTTGGCAGCTGGGTAGAAGATGAGTTAGGAAGGGAGACACTTGAGATGGGTAGATTCACCAGTACCTATTGCCATAGTCTTGCATGTGAGGGGTTAAGGGCCTGCGCTAAGATGGTGGCTGTGTCAGAAGAGAAAAGGGCATGATCCAGGAAAGACCAATTGAAAAGGAACAATCAGGCAACTTAGACCAGCACAGATGAACACTCGTCTACATGTCATCCAGTGTGATTCCCGCTCAGTCAGGGAGCATTTATTAAGTACCTACTGTGTGCCATGCACTATACTAGGTATTAGAGATCTAAGTACAAATGCGAGACAGTTTGCCTGACCTCATGGGGCTTACACTCTACACATTTCTGTTCACATTTCTATATATTTTCAGTAGAATATTGTTATAGTAATTAGGGTGGGACATTTTTTTAATGTTTTCTCTCTTGGAATGCTAAGGCCATCAAGTACCTTTAATGAGTCTTGCCTTTCAAATGTAATGGCAAGCAAAGTGGACTTTTTGTCGTCTTTGTTTTGGAGTGCTTCTTAGCATTAAGGAATCTTTTATTGAATCAAGAGTCTTTGACCTGCTTACATCAAGGGAAGGCCTACTTCACATGGGTTTGAGTCTCATGGTTGTGATGCCCTTTGACCCTGAAGAAGTGTGTGTGTGTGTGTGTGTGTGTGTGTGTGTGTGTGTGTGTGTGTGTGTGTGTATACTCAGAGGTTAGCGTTTTGCCTTCGGGGGCACACTCATTGAGAGAGTGTTGGTGATGAGACTCAGGTTAGCCTTTGAAGCAGCCCCCCTGGCTTTGAAAACTTAGATGTTGGTGCCTCTCTGGTAACTTTGTATATATTGTGATTTGGTCAGACAGATAAAAGCCTGTCTATTGATATGCTTGTAATTTCTGTTTGTATTTGCTCTGGAGTTCAGGGTGCTGACTTTTTCCCCTGAACTAAGTGAATGCTGTATGTATGTTTAATTAAAATGAGATTGTAAACCTCTTAAAGTGGCTTTCTTTAGAAAAGCAGATCAAAGAACCTGTGTTGGCAGCCCTCCTGTGTGATGGTGTTATTGGTCTTACACCCCCACAGCAGCTGGAAGCAACATTGTTGTTACAAATATTTACCCATATTTGTGCTTTTAGTATCTTATGGGTACTCAGATAGCCTTTAGATGGTCATAATACTGACCACTATATGCACTTCTTGAGCATAAGTCACCATATGTAATGCACTGTATCCTATTTTATACCCACTGTGCATCTTCAGATTTTTTTTAAGCTGCTAAATTATTTGCATTAAAAAAAATTCATCTTGAAATACCTAACCATTTCTGGGTCTCTTTTTCCTCAACTGTTTCCTCAAACAGAGGTACTTGAGCTAGCCACTTTCTAAGGTCACTTTCAGCTCATAAAATTCTGTAAATTGTAGCAATACAGGAGCTTGAGCAAGGTCACTGTTGATAATCTAGGATATCCTGTTCACATTTCAAACAAGAATTATTCGCATCATTCAATATCCTTGCTTCATGAAATAGGAAATAGTTTTGTGCTTCACCAGTTGCAGAAAGGAAATCTTGGATTTGAGAGCTAGGAACAGTGTTGGGATTCAGCTGGTTTACACGGGTTGGCTAGAACTGGTACTTAATTTTAGGTTGATTTCAGTGGGGGTGGGTCCTGTGCCTACCACATCAGGTGCAGGGGGTGGCACCTCAGCTTGGTTCAGTAGAGAACCAGTTATTAATTCATTTGAATCCCACCACTGGCTAGCAACGTTATTTTTCCATCCAGAGAGTGTAGGGATCCAAGTAGGGATACACCAGGGCTTTACGGGAGATGGAATGCTATGTTTGAGGAAGAAAACGAAGACCAGTTTAACTGGACTATAGAGTATAGAAACAGGAGTTGTATAAAATGAGACTGGAAACAGGTCAAAGATAAGAGGTTCTAGAAGTCTAACTATCATTTCTCATCATGACTCTTAGATCTATATATCCAGTCATAGCTTCCTTCCTGAGTTGTAAGTTCCATATCCCCAGATGCGTATTAGGTATCTTCAGCTGGATATTCCATAGGCAGCTCTGGGGTGCCCAGCGAAAATGTTAGACTTAGGTCTTGAAACTATGTCTTACTGAATTCAAGTCTAGCTCTCTGTGCACAATACCATTCTACCTCTTAACATTTATTATCACACAGTAATTTTTCAAAAAAAATTGAGCAGCTAAGTAGTGCAATGCATAGAGCTCTGGACCTGGATTCACAAAGACTCATCTTCCTGAGTTCAAATCTGGCCTCAGACACTTTCTAGCTGTGTGACTCTGGGTATGTCACTTAATACTGTGTCCCTCAGTTTCTCATCTGTAAAATGAGCTGGAGAAGAAATGGCAAACCAAAATCTCAAATAGGGTCATGAAGAGTTGATGTGAATGAAAAACAACAAAAGATATAAATCCAGCCCTAGATTCTCTCCTGAGCTCTGATCCCACATTCTTAACTGTATGGATAGAGCACCAGGCCTGGAGTCAGGAAGACTCATCTTCCTGAGTTCATATCTAGTCTCAAATACCTACTAGCTATGTGTGACTCTGGGCAGGTTACTTAACCTTGTTTGCCTCAGTTTCCTCACCTGTAAAATGAGCTGAAGAAGGAAATATCAAACCACTATGGTATCTCAACCAAGAAAACCCCAAATGAAATAATGAAGAATCAGACACGACTGAACAAAAACGTTTCATTATGTCAATGTACCAGTTTGTGACTAGGCTTTTTATCCAAATCAGGGACTTCACTGATAGAAGGAATACCTGGTAAGGAAGCTCCATCTTAGCGATGCTCTTTTTAAAAATTTATTTTTTTATTCTGAATTTAATCAATAATAGGATTTTAATTTAGAATATTTTTGTACAATTTATGCAAAAAAATCACAATTTTCTAATAATTATTTTAAATTCACAATAAAAATGGTTCCCTGGGAACAGGAATAGGAGAATACATGGTCTAGCATTTGGTTTCTGACAAGTGTTCAGTGTTTAAGACTAGGCATCTGTTGTTTGCCCTCTGTGGAATGATTTTTTAAAAGCCACGCTGCATCTGCTCATAGCCTGACACCAAGACCCCGTGACATGAATATTTACCACAAGGTTGCAAGACCTTACATTTGATTTTAGTATTCTAATATAGTTTTTAAAATTCATTTTGAACTTAAATACATAAAGACAAAAAAGGGGACATTTCCATGTACATAACACAACTTAAAAAGAATTCACTATAAAACCATATAAAAACATTTCACAGCTTACTTTTTTTGAAAAATTATGTAAGTACTACACATCACTTACAAAACTACTGTGCTTTCTGTGCTTCCTTCTAAATTTTGTTTTATTCTCTGCTGTGCACTCTTTCTATTTTTTCCCTCCCTCCCCACCCCACCTAGAGATGGCTACCATTAGACTCAAATATGTATATTCCAATATATTTCAAACAAGCATGGTTAGTGACATCTAACTCTGGTAACCTGAACTGATAAAGAAATGCAATTTGACTTACCTCCAGGCTTTTATTGCATTCTGATAGTTTGTGAGGTCCCCAAATGAGCTTATGGTTTTGGCTGTCCAGTGCAGGATTACTTGTGAGCTTATATTTGTGATATATGGTGTGTTAGCAAAATTAAGTTTGCATGGCTATCATATCCCCAGGATTTAATTTAGAATAATTTATTATTTTACCTTGAGAGTTTAAAATACTACATAGAGAGGAAGAATTTTAATATTCCTCCTCTCCATGGTGCAGGAATGTTTTGAGTTTTTATTATCAGCCATCCTATTCTATCTACATTAAGATTTAGCTGACGCATACATTTAAACAAATTTAAATCTGGTCCTAAAAGCATAGTGAGGTTATGTCTTAGATATTTCAGCATGTGTCCTGGGATGCAAAAAAGGATCAGATTCAAACCAACAAACACCTCTTAAGTGCTTATCAGGGGCAACCCTGGTGTGTTGGGTGGTGGGGATGGAAGGACAAAAATTGCCCTTCTGGGGGCTTAATTCATGCATACAGATAAATTGATAAATGATAACTTCAGAAGAAAGAAGCTCTAACCCCTGAGGGAATTAGGAAGGTTGTGTGTAGGATGTCACACGTGAACTGTGTTTTAAGACAAGCCAGGAATTTTAAGAGCAAGAGATGAATATGGAGAACATTTAGGGGGGAGAGCACTGGGGAGTGTGTAGAGGGCTAGGATTGCCATAGCAAAAGGCAGAGATAGGAGGTAGAAGGTAAAGTTCTAGAAATAGTTAAATGGCCAGTTTGACTTGAATATGAATACGTGAAAGTGAATAACAAGAACTAAGGCTGGAAATGTAATTGGGAGCCAGATTGTGGAAGGATTCTGTTCAGTTAAATGAGTTAATATAAGCCCTTATCATGTGCATATATAAGGTGCTGGAATATAAAAGCATAATTGAAACAGTCTCTGCCTTCAAGGAACTCATGTTCAATTGAGAGAACACAACATGTACAAGTTAAAAGGTGCTAGATTGGATGTTATCATATCTAGGTTCAAATCTCAGCTCTTAAGATATAGCTTATCTTCTACCCAGCTGCCAAAGGGACTCCATAACCATGTTAGCACTCAACCCTCATTCAATAAACCTGAGGGACTCTCAGTTACCTCCAGGTAAAATCCTCTGGTAAAACCCACCGGTTGCCTTTTAAAGTCTTTTCACAGCCTAGCCCCTTTTTTGCCTTTCTAATCTTACACTTTACTCCATGTATTCCATGACCCAATGACATGTTCATTTCACAAAATACTCCATTTTCCCATGTGGTGCCTTTTCACATTTTGGGCCTTTTGCAGTCAGTGAGAGAGCCTGGAATATTTTCCCTCCTGGTCTCTTCTTCCTGGCTTCCCTGGCTGCCTTTGAGACTCAGCTCAAATCCCACCTTCTGCAAGAGGTCTCTAGGCCAGGGTTGGGGAACCTGTGGCCCTGAGGCCATATTTGGCCCTCTAGGTCCTCAAGTGCAGCCCTTTAAATCCAAACTTCACAAAACAAATTTCCTCTTAATAAAAGGATTTGTTCTATAAAACTTGGACTCAGTCAAAAACCTACACCAAAGGACCTAGTGCTAGGCACTGTGATAAGCACTGGGAATACAAAACCCCCCAAAATTAGATGATTCTTCAAGGAACTTGCATTCTAATGGGGGAACACAACATACAAAGAGCAGACATAAAGCATGAAAGGGGGTACCTGAAGCAGCTAGTCACTAGTGATCTGATGATATGACAGTTCTAGGCAAGGACCCAACCAATTATTGAGATTGCTTTTAGGTGAAATCATCTTCAGGAGCATAAAGAAGCTGGTGTGGAGAGCAAGCTATGGAAAGTGGAAGTTTACAAAAGGTTTCGTGGTACCAGAGATGGGCCTTAAGGAAAGGGAGGGACTTCAGTTGACAGAGATGGAGGATATGAGGGACCATGTGAGCAATGATTTAGAGACAAGAGAGACTGAGATGTAAATGGGTATGCAGTGTAGTCTAATTTGACCAGTACATATATATTGTTTTAATGTAATTGTATAATTTATAATTTTAAAAGTAATTTTATAATAATATAATGGTACATTGGAAACACATTGGAGAAGGCTTTGAATGACAGGCCTAGGAGTTGATACTTTATTTGGCAAGCACTGGGGAGCCATTGTGAAGGGTTATGAATAGAGGGATGCCATGATCAGAGTTGTGTATTAGAAAGATTGCTCAAGTAGCCTTATAAAGGAAAGATCCTTTATAATAATGTAATGAAGTCAGGAAGACCAGTCTTGATTGATCTGTTATAATACCCAAAGGCAAGAAAAGATGAGGAATTTAACAGTTGCAGTGGAATTGAAAAGCAGTAACTATGTCATGGACAGGACTTGCCAGTTAATTTGATGGCAGTGAGATGAGGGTGATATCCATTCAGCAAGTGTCAGTAACTTATCTTTCTTTGGAGAATTATTCATCCACATCCTTTGGCCACTTACTGATTGGAGAATGGTTCTTAGTCTTATATATTTTGTTTATCAGACCTTTACCAAAGATATTTGGTGCAAAGATTTTCCCAATCAACAGCCTCCCTTCTTGTCCTACTTGCATTGGTTTTGTTTGTGCAAAGACTTTTCAGTTTCATGCATTCCAAATTATTTTCTATTTTGTGCAGTGATCTTTCTTCCTGCAGTATTTTTCCCCTGCTATTTTTGTTATCTCAACTTTAATCATCATGTATTTGGAACATGTTCTTTAAACTGTGTTTTTTGAAACCCTGGTATTGCCCAAGGTATGATTTAGGGGTTCTGTGAAAATATTTTGATGCTACCACTAGTTATCTGGGGAATTAAGATTTTTCTCCTCTGGGATATGAGGAGGAGATTTTGGGGGTTTCATATTTCTTCCAAAAAGTTATCTATTATATCATTGATGATGGACTTAAAGGCAGAAGAAGCCACCATGCTCATCTGGTCTAATCCACTCACTCTCTAGACGAGACTTAAGTGGAGTAGTGATTTATCCAAGGTCACATAGGTCATAAAAGTAAGAGCCAGGATTTGAACCCAGATCATCCAGCTATAGATCTAGGGCTCTTTCTACCCTTGCCCAATGCTATTTCTTCATAGCAGTGGTTCATGAAAAGTTGCTGAGGCCTTTTAAGGATTTTAGCTTCATAAAAAGCACAGTTGTCAACCCAGAAGTGCTTCAGATTAGCTTTTAAATATCCCTTGTGTACCAAAAAAAAATTATTTTTGATCTTGACCTCACAGTGAAATGGCTTGTCTTCACTGTTGAACTGAAGGGCAGATGTGACTGAGGTACAGTGGGTACAGATTGAAAAAATTTGAGGCAGAGAAGGAGGGAGAGTTAACTATAAGAACCTCCTAGGAAGAGAATATGACAGAATTAGGAAGTTGTGGTGATGTTTGAGGCTGTGATCTCAATACTTCCTTCTTAACAGACTTTCCCTTGTCACTGCTAGTACTCTTACCCGGCCAAGTCCAATACCATCCTGAACTAGGAAAGCACATGGTACCCCATTGCACCAGACGAAAAAGAATGATGTAGTGTTATTTTTGCTCATTTTGCTAGAATAAGAAAATGGAATGGATGTAAGATTATTTTCATTTGCCATTTGATTGCACGTAGCATTTCTGAGGAGAAAGGGAAGCATATATGCTTGAAAAATCCATTTCCCTATGTCCTTCAGGAAAGAGTTTGTAGTTTAAATTCTGCATCACCTAACACACCATGCATTTTGATTGAGATTAATTTTTAAAGAGATTGCTTGAGATGGTGAATCAAATTCTATTTCTTTTATTTACTGTCTCTGAGACTGATAGGTAACCTCAGCAGGACCCAGATAATCCTCTAAACATTGCTAATTATAGTTTAGTTGTCAGAATGGAGGGATCTTTCTACATTTATGAAACCACAGATCAGACTCAAAAAATTATTTAAAGAGGGGGGAAAAGCCCAGAGATTCCTGGATCCTTCTCCCCATGCTTTTGTTTATACCTAGTAACAGAAGGCCTTGCTGATAAAGTCCAGGGCATAAGGCACAATATTTGAGAAATATAGTTGTTGACTAGGTCTTAAAGTCATACTAGTGATTTGTCGTATATGTATGTATGTATGTATGTAGTTGAGTGGTAAAACAGCCTCTAATGTGAGTAATTTTTTTTGTTATATGGTATATAATTAATAATAATAATAATAATAATCTTATTCTTGTTCAGTTGTTTGAGTTGTGTTCTGACTCTTCATGACCCATTTGAGGTTTTCTTGGCAAAGACACTGGAATGGTTTACCATTTCCTTCTCCAGCTCATTTTACCGATAAGGAAACTGAGGTAAACAGGGTTAAGTGACTTGCTTGGGATCATACAACTAGTAAGTGCCTGAGACCAGATTTGAACACCAGAAGAGGAGTCTTCCTGACTTCAGGCTGGGCACTCTATCATGCCACCTAACTGCCCTAATAATAATAATAATAGCTCACATTTAGAGACTGCTTCACTGTTTGCAAAGCATAATCCTAGGAGGTAAGGGGTGTGTAACTGTTATCCTCATTTTATAGATGGGAAACAGACTTGGAGGTTCAGTGACTCAGATTTAAAAGGCTGCAGGCAGTAAATGTGTTAAGGGTAGGATCTGAACCTTGTTCTCTTGAATCCCACTCAGCACCCTCAGCTGTACTAAACTGCCTTTCTAGGTAAATGTTTTGCAGCAGTTTTGTTTTTGTTTTTAACTTTCATTAATGTCTTTAGTTTTAAGTCACCATTATTGCCAATAGATATCTCTCCTTCTAGTCAAAGAGCCATTCCTTATGTGCTGATTCCTAACAAAAGCAGTTAAGTCAAACTAACCAGTGGGCCCACCGAGTCACACCTTACCTTGCTGCTGCCATATGCAAATGCCTCTTCCCAAGCCCCAGAGAAGAAGGGAGGGAACTACATTGCCTCATTGCAACTTTGGGGCTGAGCTCGATCATAATTACAGAGTTCAGGTTTCAATCTTTTGTTCCTCCCATTTCTTCCACTGATGTTGTTATTCTGTATATTTTCCTATTCTTTTTACTTCCCTCTCTACAAGTTCATGCAGGACCAATTCATTTTAAAATGAGAAAGCATTTGGGAAACTGAAAATTCAGGATGGCAAGTCTTCACTATTCCATGACCAGGAAGGAAGAAGTTCATAGAATGTGGAGAGCAGTAAAGGACCTTCATCTAAACCCTCTCCTTTTACAGATGAGAAAACCTAGGCCCATAAAAGTAAAGTGACTTCCTCAAGGTCATACCATTGATTGTAGAACCATGATTTGACCTCTGATGCTAGATACTGAAATCTTTCAACAGACTGAAAAGTCAGTTAGCTGATCTCCTGATATTTTGTTTCTTATGTAGACTTGATTAAAATAATTTTATTTAATCTATTTTAAACCTATATCTGATATTTGTGAAAAATAACATCCAAGAATACCTTTTGTTTCAAATTTTATACAACTACTGTATGTCCAGAACTTTTCAGACATTATGATATAGAAGAATATAGCCTATTCTCTACCCAAGGTATCTTATATTCTAGTTGGAAATGTTACATAGAATGAATGAAAGCATTTGTTGGATTATACATAGGATCCACATATTGCAAGAAGATAGCAGAAGAGTAGGCAAAGTTCTAATGACTGCTTCCTTTGTCTTACCAGTTGAGAATGTAGAAATTACCCTGATTAAGTGAGGGATTACTTTACCTAGCATGTACAGAAAAGATCAGACTCACGGAATGTCAGAGGTGGAAGACAGTCAATAAACATTTATTAAATGCCTACTATGTGCCAAGTACCGAGGATACAAATACAATTAAAAAAAAAAGAGATAGTCCTTGCAACCAAGGAGCTCCTTCTAGCAAGGGAAGACAGCCAATCTAAAGACCACCTAACCTAGCCATCTTTGAGGTGAGGCCTCTGCGATTCAGTGATGTTAAGTGAGTAGTACAAAAAGTCACGTTGCTTATAAGGGGCAGAAGAGAGACTTGAATATCAGCTCTCTTCACCTGCAATCCACCATTTTCCATTATTTCATGTCTGATAATTTAGAGAGGTGCTACCCCAAATCTTTGACATACATCCAGCTATATTGGTCCTCAATTTTCTGTAGTGATATCCCAGCAATGTCATATATTCAAGTAGAAAACCCTCTCTCTATTCTTATCCACATGTGTATCATAGGAATCTTTTTGGCCTTCTGCAACCACATTGCTGTTTCATTCTCAGCCTTTCTTCCAGAAAGTCCCAATTATCTTGGCATGCTGGTCTATCCGACATTATTGTTTCTGTTGTTATTTTGCCAAAATCCCCATTGCATCTCTCTGTGTAGCTTTTGTTTAAACTCATTTACGTTGTGCATTCCAGTTTCTTAGATCACCATCCTTCTGGTCACCCACATTCTCAACCTTAGAGTCATCCTTGGATCTTAATGCTCCCTCACCCCCATATCAAATCAGTTCCCAAACCTTGCCAATTCTGCATCCACATCTCATATTTATGTCCTTCTTTACCCTTACACAACCACGAACCAAGTTCAGGAAATAGATCTTTCTTCAGTCTTTGGGTTTTTATCACCCATATTTCCAAATATCCTGTCTTGTATGTATATTGTTGTTCACATGTTATTTTCCCCCACTGGAATGTGATTTCTTTCAGACAAAGACTGTTTTTGCCTTTCTTTGTATCCCTAGAGCTTAGCACAGTGCCTGGCAATGTAGTAAGCACTTAAAATGCTTGCTGAATTTACTTGTTAATTCTCCTCTGTGGAGGATTATAGGAAGATATAGGTAAGAACCACGTAATTAAATAGCTTATATTTATACAGTGCTTTAAGATTTGCAAACAGTTTACAATTGTCTCATTTAAGCCTTACAACAGTTCTGTGAGGTAGGTGGTGACATTACTGCGTTTTACAAATGAGAAACTGAGGCTGAGAGAGGTTAAGTGAGAAGTCAGTCTGCATTGATAGAGGGAGTACTAAAAACCTTGGAACTATCAAAGTAAGGTCTTCATTGGGAACCCTCTCCCACCTTAAAAAAAACAACCCAACTCTTGAAATACTTTTAAAAGAGAAATAAGCATTTTGAAGAAATTTATATTTTAAAAGGCATTGACAAACAGATGAGAATATTAATATGCATTATTGCTATTAAGATTGCACTTAGCATAGCACCTGGCATATGGTTGGTTGCTTGTTAATTGACTGAATAATATTTGTAATTTAATAATGTTAGTTTAATGACAAACTATATAGCTCACAGTTTCCTACCCTTCATGAATTTGGCTATCTGGTTTGAGAGAGAAAACTAATGAAATGATACAATAGTAAGCTTTAAAAGAAAGAAGACAATTAGTTATTAAATCATTTGGCATAGATTGAAAAGTTTTCTGTCCTGTAGGTCAAAAGAACTGGGTTTTAGCTCTGGCTGTCAAGTTTCTCCTGAATCTGCTACTTACAAGTTACTTAGCTCACCTCTATAAGGTGAGGGAATTGAGTTGGAGAGGATAACTTCCAGGTACCCTTCCAGTTCTCAGATTCTGTGATCTGATTCTGAGCCCCACAGCACTTAGTGGGACTCTTATTGAGGCCTGGCATATAGGGTTATCATTTCTTCTACCTTTAAGATAACAGCTTTTAGGGCAGCGGTGTCACTCAAATAGAAGCAGCTTCCTGCAGGCTATATATTGACTTGGAAAACCACAAATGAATATTATCTATGTTTTATTGTACTTTTATTTATTTTGTTAAACATTTCCCAGTTACACTTTGACCTGCTTGTGGGAGCTTTTGGGTGTATTGTGGGCAGCCCATAGCCTCAGTGTTTGATAACTCAGCTTTGGAAGATAAGTTTGAAAAATGGCTTTCGAGCCACTTCTCCTTACATTCCCGGCTCCACAGATGTAAATTCTAACTCTGATTAATGTATTTGAAAATAGTAAGCAAAAAAGTCCATGGGCCCATACAGGGAAACAGACTAGAAGTGAGAAATTTTGCAAGAGGGTTAGAAGCAAATCTGGGTTGCCCTGGCTTTCCAGAGCTTGTTGACAGTTGTGGGATCAAAATGAGTTATCAAATTAAACATAATACATATCAGTTCCATAAAACAGCTAAAAACAATTCCTTAGACTTTGCATTTAGTGTTCAGAGAGAGAAAGTATCCAGAGATATGTGGCTGTGACAAGGTGATCTCTTCAGTACCTTTGCACTCTTAAAGCTCTAGGGTAAAATGCTTCTTTTTAATCCCTAGAGAGGAGTGTGGGCCCTTGAAAGTTTTTACCTATTACAGTGTGTTGTTGTTGTGTTGTTTCAGTTGTTTCTGACTCTTTATGACCCCATTTGGGGATTTCTTGGCTAAGATGCTGGAGTCGTTTGCCATTACCTTCTCCAGCTCAATTTACAGATGAGGAAACTGAGGCAAACAGAGTTGGCACAGAGCCATAATCCTGGTCTTTGGTCACTTAACGTAATTCTGGGAGATATGGTGACCAGTCATCTAGAAACCTGCAGATTTTTGCTTATTTGGCTAAGTTTATTTTTTCCCTTCCCCCATGCAAAGCTCCATGACACAAGGTACTTTTCTCTAGATGTCTCTGTGCCTCTAGACAAAAACTGATGGTCAGTTTCAATGTAATTGTACCAGTCTCTAACCAATTTGAGTAATAGTGACAGGGAAAGGAATAAGCCATTCTTTTTCCCATCATGGTATTTTTTTCCCATTGTTTGTGACTTGGGAAATTCCTGTCTGTGTTTTCCCCCCGGCTGTTCTGCTTGTCCCTCTTGTATTGACCATGGCCTGTTGACATTCTTTTCATATCCAGTGTTAGGGTAATCCAGTTCTAAGCTCCCCAAACCTGCAGAGAATGTGCAGGAAAGTTGTAAATTTCCACTTTTAGTGATTAAATGTACAGGGTGATGATTCTATTTCATATTAGCAATTATGTCGTGCCTTGGTTTACAGCACAATGTAGCTGGCTAAGCCCATTTCCATTCATGGGCTGATCTGACTCAAAGTGCCCCATTTGAGAAATGTTTGATTACTTATAAGGCTTCTGTAGCTTGTAAAAGTCATATTTTATTGTAAATCTCTGGTTTTTTTCTAAGGTTTATGACTGCTGAATATAGGTTTTATTTTTAATCTAAACTAATAATAATAGCTTATATTTACATAAGTTTTAAGGCTTTCAAAGTTCTTTGCATGCACTTTCTCATTTGATGCTCACAGCAGCCCTCTGTTCAGCTCTTCAGGTGTGATTATTTCCATATTAACCAATGAAAAAATTTACCCCCAGAGAGGTTAAGTGACTTGCTTATAGTCACACAGCTATTAAGTGTTGAAAGTGGGGTCCTAGCCTGGGGCTCTCCTGACTTCAAGTCCTTCATTGAACCGCATTGCCTTTCAAAGCTAGACACCTTTTACTTTTGCAAATTTATTGATCTTCCATCTTTAGAGAGTAGAATTTGAATTTTAAAAAATCCTAGGGGAACACTTAAAATATCCTACTGTCCTAAAGCGTTTCCCCTTTAAAGGATTCTCTTTGTTGTTTGTTGCCAGTAATATATAACCCAGTCTTCTGAATGAACACGCCTCCATTAATGTGGCTTCCAAGAGAGTTGAAAGTTGGAGTAAAGTCTTAATTATCTTGAGTTGGGACAATTCCATTTTCTATAGAAAAAAAATTTTAATGGTGCTTTGATGTCCTTGAAATAGTCCTTTTGGTACTGTAATTTAGGAAAACATGCTTGGGGAGCATGTGTGTGTGTGTATGTGTGTGTGTGTGTGTTTGTGTGTGTATGTAACAAAGGAGGGGGAAACTTGTGTCCTTGAGGCCACATGTGGCCCTCTGGGTCCTCAAGTGCAGCCCTTTGAATTCCAACTTCGCAGAACAAATCCCCTTACTAAAAGGATTTATTCTGCAAAACCTGTACTCAGTCAAAAGGCCACACCTGAGGACCCACAAGGCCACAAGGCCACAAGTTCCCTTCCCCGGGTGTAGTGCATGGTGGACATAGAGCCAGCCTTGGCATCTGGGTTCAAGTCCTTCTTTTTGGTAACTTGAAATTCCAATCTCAAACTCCTTTTCAGTGACTTTTGGTAAGTCCCTTAAATTCTCAGTCCCAGAGACAACTTCCTGAGACTTGTAGTACAGTCCCTGGTAGGTACTGACAGAGGAAGATTCCTCACTGGGAATTTGCCTCCTCCAGGGGAAAGTTATGTAATACTCTTACTACGGGAGAGAGTACTTTTCAAGTTCTAATAGTCATAATTAATAATAATAATAGTAATAATAATAGTTGCTGCCATTTATAGTGCCTTATGGTCTGTAAGGTGTTTTATAAACGTTATTTCATCATAATGTTATTGTTTCATTGTTTTTCAGTTGTGTCTGAC
The DNA here is from genome assembly GCF_011100635.1 of Trichosurus vulpecula. Classification (NCBI taxonomy): domain Eukaryota; kingdom Metazoa; phylum Chordata; class Mammalia; order Diprotodontia; family Phalangeridae; genus Trichosurus; species Trichosurus vulpecula. The sequence continues at coordinate 58,547,525 of NC_050578.1, forward strand.
TCTTTATGACCCCTTTTTAGTTTTTCTTGGCAAAGATACTGGAGCGGTTTGTCATTTCCTTCTCTAGCTCATTTTACAGGTGAGGAAACTGAGGCAGACAGGGTTAAGTGACTTGCACAGGGTCACACAGTAAGTATAATTAATCAGTAATTACTGATAATAATAAGCTCATGAGAAGGCTACTCTAAGTATTATAACTGACATCCCCATATCCTCCCTTAGACCTGCCAGTATTTAGATCATAGAACTATAAGTGGAGAGCTGGAGGGCCATCTGGGCCAACTTTCTCATTTTATAACTGAGGCCCCGAAAGGTTCAGTGACCTGCTCAAGGTCATGCTAGTAGTCAATGGCAGAGCCAGCATTTGGACCTAGGTTTTCAGGCTCCAAGTTCTGGGCCCTTTTCCTCTGATCATGCTTCCAGGTTCTGTATTATTTACATGTCATTGCATTATAGCTGGGGAAATCGAGCTACTCAGAAGAGAAGAGGGTGATGAATTTGAGTCACCCAGATATTTGTGGCTCTAGTGAATAGGCCAGAAGACCAAGATAGGGAACGAGTGGCTCTCTTGTTTTTGGGAACAAGGGCATTCCTCTTTTGCATTTGCTTATTTAAAGTTTCCATTATAGAGTAGCCTATCCTTAGAATAATGGTGACAGAATCCAGAGGTAAAGTTAAACCTTTTTTTAAAAAATTGAAATTGATATATTTTGTTATTATATCACCTCCTTTTCCCAATATATCCCCTCTCTATTCCCTCCCATAGAATCTACATTTACTTAAAAAAATTTAAAAAGAGGGGGAAAAACTGAGATCATTCAAACTAAACAACACATATCCTACATAATGTGCACTCTTGGGTGGGGGCCTGTAGGGTTTGGAATTCCCTCGAAAAGGGATATTCATGATCCCCCATTCTCCTCAACAGTGGGGCAAGTTTGATACCGAAGAGGGAGGCCTGGAGCTCCAGTATGATTATAAGAGAAGTTTACTTAATCACATGGGTTACTTACAATAAGGGCAGAATGATGGATCCCTGCCAAGAGTTTAACAATCTTCAGTCTGGGTCAGCAGCCAGATGATTCAGTGGATTCCTCCAAACCCTTCCCCACCAAAAGCCCCAATGGTAATTATAGAAATCAAACAAAAAGAGGAGGAGCCATAGAGCTTCATTATGTATATAATCATGGTTTAGCTAATGGCTTGATTTACTGCTTAGTATTGGGCTTGAGTCCAGAACTCCAGGCGTCAAGGCCAGTGCTGTTGGACAGATTTCCAGACACACAAGACCTTATACTGGTCACTGTGGCCTTGTTATGGCTTTCACCAATCAGGACCCCACAGTGCCCATAGTCCCCATCTTTGAAAAGAAGGGAAGGAGGCACAATCTCCCATCTCTTCTTTGGGGTCAAGCTTGGCATCTAGGTGGTGCAGTGGATAGAGTACCCTGCCTGGACTCAGAAAGACCTGAGGTCAAATCTGGCCTAAGACACTTACTAACTGTGTGACCCTGTGCAAGTCACTTAACCCTCTTTGCCTCAGTTTCCTTATCTGTAAAATGAGCTGGAGAAGGAAATGGCAAATCACTCCAGTATCTTTGCCAAGAAAAACCCAAAAGGGGTCATGAAGAGTCAGACACGACTGAAAAACAACTGAACAACAACTGGCCATTATAATTTCCCAGCCCTTGCATTTTTTTTCTTTTTTTTGGTAAGTTGTTGCAGTTAAAAAACACTTTTTTCAGTTGACTCAATATCACGAAGAATCTAAGCTTCCACCATCTGCTTTGAGTGTGATCAAATGACAAAATGCATCAGAAGAAGTTGTTATTAACATGTCCATCAGCTGGGCATCAGATATCTAGGGGAAGGAAAGTTTCACCAGGTATTTTCTTTGGGAGCTGTCAGAGGAGACAACATTCTGATGAGGGAAAGGCCAGGCCCTTCACTGGTTCCTTTTCTTTCCCTGCAAATTACCTCTTCCCACCCTCTCTCCCCAGTTCCAACCTAGTTCCTTGTTTCCTCTGTTTTAGATCTACATATCTACCCTCTGTCTGTGTTTAATTGAGGCAAGAAGATATCACCTGGCCAGGAAGTGGAACAGTTAGATTCTGTGCCCAGATTTTCCATTAACTCACCATGAGGCCTCTCTGGGTCCCAGTCTCTTCATCACTACTACTTATCTCTCAGGGTTATTATGAGTAATGTGGTTAAAGAAGAATAAGACTGAATGCTGTACAATTATAGTGACCAAGCTTGGCCCCAGTGAAGAGATGAGAAAATGAAGCATGGCAAGTGGACTTGGGGTCAGAAAGAGCTGAGTTCAAATCTTGCCTCAGACATTACTTGTGTGACCCTGGGCAAATAATTTCACCTCTGTGTTTGTTTCCATATCTGTAAATTTGGGGCTTAATGACCTTTAAGGCCCTTCCAGATCTAAATCTGTGATGCTATGATAACCTTCCCTTTTCAGAGGTGAGGATTATTTTATGGGTGTATAATATTGCATATGAAGCAGTGAGGTGGTGCAGTGATTAGAACACAGGGCCTGGAGTCAGGAAGTCTCAAATCCAACCTCAGACACTTATTAGTTGTGTGACTCTGGGCAAGTCACTTAACCTTGTTTGCCTCAGTTTCTTCATCTGTAAAATGAGCAGGTGAAGGAAATGACAAACCACTCCAGTATCTTTGCTAAGAAAACTGCAGATGGGGTCACAAAGAGTCAGACAAGACTGAAAAATGACTCAGCAACAAATATTGCATATATTTTCAGACTCAATGAATATATCGGTTAGTTTTGCTGAATTGCTTTTTTTTCTCTTTTTTATTCTTTGTTTTTTTTCTGGGTGGGGAAGGACTGAGCAAGATATTTTTGGAAATAAAGTAAATATGAAAACAGAAGATATAAATAATTTTTAAAATTGAGCTTCTTAGCACTAAATGATTTCTAAGATCCCATAATATTCACAAAATAACGTGATTCTGAGAAATATAGCTTAAACGCATGTGACAGATTGATGAGATTTTAGTATCAGTTTTAATGAAGTCTCTGAGGGATTGCTAAACTTCTTGAAATTGATTTATGTTGTTCTTAGTTTTGATTTTTTTTTAAAAGCTAAAACCACGAAATTGTGTCCATTTTACAGGTGAGATTTTGAAGTCTTCTGTGTGTAGGCAGGCTGTAGAAGAAAGCTGGCGTCACAGTTGATGACCCTCAGCAGCTGCTGGTTCATGAACTCTTGCTGTCTCTGTAGATGAGTTATAGCCTCTATCCAGTGGGGTTTTTTTTAGAAGCTCAGATCTAAGTGGTGCAATATTTTTGGACATTAATGCTTCCCTTGTTATTTTACAAAGGAGTACAGTCAGTTTTCCCTCTAGCTTTGAGTGTTATGAGGAACTAACTCGGAGTCTTCCAGCAGCAAATTTGTATGGAGGGTGAGCCTATGTGCCCAATTTAATGTTGAGATCCAATAGACTGACAATAGTCACAATAGTAATAGCTAGCACTGAGACAGTACTTATTAGGTGCCCGACACTATTATGTGCTAAACATTTTAAAAATATTATCTCATTTGATTCTCACAACAGTCATGGCTGATAGTATATTATGGTTGAGGAAACTGAGGCGGAGGCTAAGTGACTCGACCAGGGTCACATAGCTAATATGTGTCTGAAGCTGGATTTGAACGCAGGTCTTCCTGACTCCAGGCCCAGTGTTCTGTCCACTGCCTACCTTGCTGCCTCTAAAAATTCATAATAAAAAAATTCATCAACAAGGTTAGTGTGATATGATGGAGGGCGTAATCACTGTATACTTTGTTATCATCAGGCAAAAATTATAAAGTTAGGAATGAGGGATGGTATCAGATAGGGATGAGGAGTGGTCCTATTATTTCACTGGTATCAGGAATTCCTTGATGATTAGCCCCCTCCAATAATAATTACTAATAACATTAATTGTAACTAGTATATACATGACGCTCTAAGAAGGTGTGCAGAAGGCTTTCACAGATTATTCTATTTGATCTTCACAACAGCCCTGTGAAGTAGATACTATTATTATCTCCACTTTACAGATGAGGAAACTGAGGCTGAGAGAGGTTAAGGATTCCACCGGCCGGTCGTGAGTGCCTGAGGCAGTGCAGATATGCACCTTTTCTACCTTCCTTAGAGTTGCTTGGGACGCCGAGAGATTCAGGGACCTGTCCAAGGTTCTACTTGGGTTAGAGGCTGGTTCTAGCTCTTCCTGGCTGCAGAAGCTCTCTATTCACGGGGCCATGGTGCCTTCACATGTGTGACCATACTGTTAACTAGTATAACCAATTCCTTATTAAAGTTATCACTTATCAATACAGAAACATTTGTTAAGCGCTTACCCTATGTGGTAGAGATATTGGAGATACCAGAATAAAACAGTCACCATCCTTAAGGAGCTTATGGTCTCTGGGTAGACAACATGTACCTATGTAGGTCTATGTAAAGTAAATACAAGAGTAATTTGGATGTTTGGATGGGGGAAGGCATTCACATCTTGGGATCAGGAAAGCCCTTCTGCAGAAGGTGGCATTTGAACTGAATTTTGAAACTAGAGATTCTAAGGCGAGGGATGGAGGGTGGCAGAACTAGGTGGCTTAGTGGATAGAGCTCTGGGCCTGGAGTCAGGAAGACTCATCTTCCTGAGTTCCTATCTGGCCTCAGACACTTGCTAGCTGTATGACCCTGGGCGAGTCACTTAACCCTGTTTGCCTTACTTCTCCTCATCTATAAAATAAGCTGGAGAAGGAGATAGCAAACTACTCCATTATCTTTGCCAAGAAAACCCTAAATGGGGTCACAAAGAGTCTGAAACAACTGAACAACAACAACATCAAAAAAGGATTCTAAGAGGCAGAGATAAAGAGAGAAGGCATTCCAAGCATGGGAGACAGAGAGGCCAAGGGGCAAGAGATGGAATATTTTGTGTGAGGAATAACAATAAAGCCAGCTTCTCTGGTCTATAGAGTTTTCCAGTATCTATAATCTGTTTGATATAGTAAGCTATCTATCTATCTGTCTGCACACACACACACTATTTTATATATGTTATGTATATACACATAATAAAGCTTCATCTTCATCACATATACACACCTTCATGTGTTGAGACAGTAATTTCCCAATAGTCTGTTTTCTCCTTTTCCCATCATGAGTGAGAGTTCCTGGGCTTCTCCTCATACTCTCTGCTCCTTGACAATCATCTCGCCCTTCTCCCATCCTACCTATCCCCACCTGAAGTTCTTGACATGGTGCATTCCTCTTGCTACTCCTGACTCCAGGTATGGTAATAATTCCAGGCAATTGTATTTGTCTGCTTATGGGATGATGGCAAAAGTTCATATTATAACAATGACTTTGGACTGAACTTGGTTTGACTAGAGAGTTTAAATGTAGATATCTTAAAGGCGAAGTTGGTGTGAATTAGGTTTAATTGATTTATAAATGGCTGAAACCATATTCTGTGTGCGTAGTGCCGGGTACATAGTAAGTGCCTACTAAATGCTTGTTGCCTTGCCTTTGTTTTTTGAGATAACAGAGACATTTTGCTCAAAGATTACATGGGTACGTGAAAGTGAAGAGTTTCATGGGGAGAGGGGTGTGAAGCGTACAACAAACGGAAATTAGGAGCAAATTCACTTTAGAGACAAACTATACCAAATTCCTTATTTGCCTGGGGGGGCCCTGTTGATGTCCTACCATGTGCCAAGAAGAAATCATGGATGGTTGTATACACATGCAGGTTAGAGAGAAGATTGAATACAGTAACTCATGGTTTTTAAAAAGTACCACTGTATTTGATTCAGTGGAAAGCTGGCGTACTCTACTAGGAGGAAAAGAGAGAAGCATTTATGTTAGTAATTAGTATGATTTATGCTCAGCTTGACCCAGTAGCCTCCTTGTACAGCTGCTTTCCTACGTATTTTGCATTTATAAAATATATGCACAGTTACTGGGTGCCATATAATATGTATTGGACATATTGATGACAGAAAATTGTAGCTACTTCAAACAAATGCATTCTATTCGAACTTGCAAAACTGAGTAAAAAATGAGTTCTGTGAATAAATGGTGACCTCACTGTCTTTCCTAAACTGTTAAGAATTTATATTCTGTCTAGTACCCAATTAGGAAAATGGAAATGGATTTTTCTTTCTGTGCTCCAATGGTTGGATGAGGAGATTCTTCCTGTGGGTAAATGGAGCCAGTAGTAACATTTGTGAGATTCTTTATGTTTTCTTTTTGCAAAAACACATTAAAAATTTTGAGATATTTTTTGAAACTGGAGATACTTCCCAATAAATACCTAGGTAAATCCTTTGCAAGGTATGTTTATGGGTTATTAACAGAAAGGAGGTGGGTGCCCTTTAACTTTATAGTCTAGCAGCAACACCAATAATTTCTTAAATTTTCAGGATGCGCATCACGCTTTTTTCCTGTGAACACAGCAGCTTCCACTATTTATTTTTTTTTATTACCATTGGTCCAGGGTTTTATTATTGTCCAATATTATATGCTTCAATTTTTTGTGGCAAGTGGAAAACTTTGTGTATGGAGAAATGGAAATGACTAAAGTGTTGGGAAATACTTCATAAGAGGAAAGGCTAAAAATAGTTCAGCACCAGCAGGTTGAGGGGAATCTAAGTGCCAGGCTTGTTTCCATTTTTGCCAAGGATGCGGAAAGTGAGCACTTAATTGATTCAGGAGGCATCTTGGTTAGATATAGTTAAGGAGCTTTCCCTAACAAGTGTTTTAAAACATTGGAATACATTACTAAGTGGGATTGGGCTATCTTTTTGAGAGACATATTCCTTTTTTTAATTTAAAAATTTTTTATTTTCATTTCTAAATTCTCTCCCTCCAACCCCTCCCTAACCAGTTGAGAAAGCAAGCAATATGATACCCATTATATATGACGTCATACAAAACACATTTCCACATTAGTTAGCCATGTTGCCCCCTCCAAAAACAGTCAAGAAAAATTAAAGAGAAAAAATATGCCTCAATCTGTACTCAAGAGTCCTTCCGTTCTTTCTCTGGAGGTGGATAGCATTTTTTTTTTCATCATGAGTCCTTTGGAATGGATATGGATCATTTTTTGAGTTGCTAAGTCTTTCACAGTTGATCATCATTACAGTATTGCTATTTCTGTGTACTTGGTTCTCCTAGTTCTGCTCATTTCCTCATTTCATACAGCACATAGCATTCCATAACAATCATATACCATAAGTTGTTTAGCCATTCCTCAATTGATACACTGGAGGTACTGGAATAAAACAATCATTGTCCTCAAGGAGCTTATAGTCTCTCTGGGTAGACATGTACCTATGTAGGTCTATGTAAAATAAATGCAAGGGTGAGTTGGAGGATGGAGGGCATTCACATCTTGGGGGATCAGGAAAGTCCTGTAGAAGGTGGAATTTGAACTGAACTTTAAAAGAAACTAGGAATTCTAAAAGGCAGAGATGAAGAGAGAGGGCATTCTAGGCATGAGAGACATAGGCCAACAGGCAAGACACAATGTTTCGTGTGAGGCACAGCAAGAAAACCAGCTTTACTGGAATCTAGACCGTATAATCAGTGTGATGCAATAATCATCCTGAATACCTAGTAGAGCTTAATCTTCCTCTCTCTCTCTCTCTCTCTCTCTCTCTCTCTCTCTCTCACACACACACACACACACACACACACACACACACACTCACACACAGACTATATCTTAAGATAGGAAATTACTTTAGGGGATCTATAAGAATCATTTCTTTGTGCATTTAGACCACTATCTGATTAGAGTAGAAGTGAAAATCCAACATCAAATTAGAACAAAGGTTATTGATGGAAAGAAGATGCTGGACAGTTTTAACACCTCTAATTTGACCTATTCAAATAAGCCATTGATGTTCAAAAAAAATCAGAAATTGAAAACAATAGATATTGAACTTAATTTTCACTGTTTCCTACTGAAGTTTTGCCAACATACAATAGTTGCGACAAAAAGGAGACCAGAAGAGTCCAGGATACTGTCTTAGTCAGTCACATTTTTTCTCCTTGCCAAGAGGAGAGAATGGACAGCCAAAGGAACTCCATTTTAGAATACAAATTCATTTGTAAAATGCTACAGAGTGGAATTTCTGAAGATATTAATAGTATCACTTTAGAAATTATAATTATGTAATGGAATTATAAAATATACATATTTAAATATGTATTTATAAATTATGTTATAGAATTATAAAAGAGAAAAAACGGTGGAGACAAAAACAAGTCTGTGGAAGTTTGGCTTAAGACTCTATTAATTCATGTTATCCTAAGAATATTCACAAAAGAAGCTTGCCAGGAGGAGGACAGCAAATAGAGGTTCAGCCATGCTCTTGCTTTTGAGCAGCAGACATTGTAAGCTGAGGTCTCTTCCCATATATAGCTGGAAGTTTCTCTTGAGATCATCTGTCTTGAGCTTGCTTAGTACTACCCTCCTGTTCCAAAGTGGTTTCTTCAGTGAGATGACTTATCTCTGTTTGATGGTGATAAACCAAGATCCGCATTTATAGTATGTATGCCATACCTTAGCAATGTACATTTGCTGAATAGACAACAAATAATTCTAGGAATTGAGGTTCCCATTTATTACCTTCAAAGTCCCCATGTCTGTCATATGCACATCATATACTGGGAAACAAGGAGAACTCTTTGATCATCTAGCCATACTCTAATGTCTAGAGACCTGCTCAAGAGAATTGAGTCAAGTCAGAAATTCAGTCCATGAACAAGCTTGATGACATCTTTGTTCTTTGTTTTGCTATGAAGTCCCCTGTGTGTTAATGGCAACCTGTGTGATGGATTCTCTGAGATCTGGGAAACAGACAGTTAAATGTTTCCCAGAATTTTGCCAAGAACAGACCCCTGTATGTATGAGAACAAGTCTAAAAGTTCATAAGGTAAACCATTGAGTGAATTAGATGCTGTCCACCTCCACCACCCTTTTCTCCCTGTCTTTCCTCTCTTCTTCCAAGATTACAAAGTGTAGATCTGGGAGAGGAGGTAACTAGTAATACCTTGCTTCTCTAACCAGTCAGTGCCCCATAATTCTGGAAAATGAGTAAAACTGATGGAATATCCTTGACTGATGACTTTTCCTATATAAAAAGGTAAAGCTGGGAAGCGTTCTCTATTACTGCATCCACATGAACTGGTTTGATACTGCAAGCAGTAGCTCAGATAGCTTGTGCAGGCCTACTCTGAGCTGCAGATAGGAAGACTTTAATTATCCCCAGAGGTCCTAGATGACTGCAAAGAATAAACTTCCATAAATCTCATTTTGATATGCAAGTCTCGTGCATGGGTTCTCTTCCTCTCCCTAAATGGTGTAAATCACTGACTTAGACAGTATTTGCTCCTAAAGAGTAGAAGATTAAATGGGTAAAACAGATTAATCAGCTCATCTTCTCATGTCTGTCTACAGATGTGAACTAGTTAGTTTTGCCAAACCAAGTACACACTGAATAAATCTATAGTTGTGGTGAGTCAGTCTTAAAAGTTATCAACGGATAATTTCATGAAATATTTTAGGGCAGGGAAGGTACCAAAAGAATTGGAAAAAATCCCAGACAGTGTACTTCCTACCCAAAAAAGGCACTCATGACAACAGCAATAAATCTACTTTCTCATCTTTACAAAATCTCTGAGAATGATCCACTCGTGCTTCAAAAAAAAAACCCTTGACAAAAATGTGAGAAAGGGACAGGCAGACTTTTGTAAATTTTTTTTTTTTTGAGGAGGGAAGGCAAGGCAATTAGGGATAAGTGACTTACCCAAGGTCACACACCTAGTAAATGTGTCAAGTGTCTGAGGTCGGATTTGAACTCAGGTCCTCCAGACTCCAGGGCCGGTGCTCTACTCACTCTACCACTTAGCTGCCCCTGTAAATTACTTTCTATAGCAGAGAGCATTTTTATGGTCACAAAATTGAAAAGTGAAGAAAATACAAGGCTCCACTTTGTACATTGATAATATCACCACCATTTTACACTTGGGAAAACCAAGGCAGATAAAGGTTAAGCGACTTGCCAGACTCACATAGCTAGGCAGTGTCTGAGGCTGACCTTGAACTCAGATCTTCTTGACTTCAAGCACAGAGCCCTATCCTCTGTGCCACCTAGGTTCCTCAGTGTTGCTTTCATCCTTTGGTTGATGTCTAATTTGGAGTGACGGAGGCTACGAGTTAAGAGTTACTAACACTCTTGGCTGATGTACGGCACAGCTGCCTGGGAGTTCACAGTAGATTTTATTTATTCTGGAGCATTCCTCTCCTTCCTTAATCTCTTTGCTGAGGCTCCAGAACACTACATGGCTAGTTCTATGAGTGAATATGCAAAAAAATCAGCCTAACAATGCATACTAGGAAGCTAAATGTATGAAAAATGCCCAATATTCAGTCAGTGGCAGGCATTTGGAAGACCAGTTCATTAACTTAGTACTTGCAATGAATGAATGAGTGAATGAAAAAGCATTTATTAAATGCGAAATCACCCTAATTAGTCTCCTTGCTTCCAGGTCTTCCTCTCTCTAATCCAATCTTCACATATTTGCCAAATTGATATTCCTGAAGCATAAATCTGACTGTCTCACTTTCCAACTGAAGAAGTTTCAGTGACTCCCTATGACTCGTAGAATAAAAAATAAAATAAAAATTCCTTAGTGTGGCCTTCAAGCACCATAGCAAGAACTGTGCTATATATCTGGGATAGGCACTGAAGGTAGACAGTGAGTTGATCCCATGTTGAATATGAGAACATGAAATGGATGAAATTTGGGAGACTTCTTAGTACTCATGATGGTCTCAAATTGTCCCTGACTTAGAAAAAACCATCTTTAACAAGAAACACATACACACACACAATATTAGATCACCACAACCTCTAGAAAATCATTGTGGGTGACTTAAAAGTCAATTAAGAGAAATATTATGAGTATAAGTAGGGTACTGTGTTTGTAAGAATGACCTACATGGAAGAAGGCATGTAAAGGAGATCAGTAATAAATGTATGATTCAAAAAGGAGAACATCCAGAGGCGATGTGAATGAAGTGAGAGCAAAGGCTTTGCACAGTTCAAAGGGATGTGCTGGTATCTCCTGAATGTAAAAAGGCCTAGAAGAAGCCCTCTAACCACAAGCATTTAGTATGCATCCTACTGTGTACAAGAGTTTAGATACAAAGGCACAAATAATACCCTCCCTGCCCTAAGAATTTACATTCTTCTAGAAGGATACAACATGTGCACAAATAAGGTGTTTTGGTCTGGATATGATTTCTTGAGGAGTTCTTTTTTTAAATTTTCTTTTTTCTTTGAACTAAAAATCATTAATCACACTTTTAATAAAATATTATAATAATATTTAGAATATTGACAGAAAATTTAGAATATGACGGATACATTTTATTATTTCTTCATGGCTTCTTCCTAAACCAATTAATTATTTATTGGGACTTATTAATGTGTGTAAATGTCAAAACTGTTAAAATTTTTATTCTTTTGCCTCAGATATTTTTCATGTCTTACAGTTTTTTTTTGTGAAAGTTACATTGTTTTTCATCCTCCTTATTTTGATATTACTTTTGTTCACTTCTTTTGGCACAAGGAAATAGTAAAATGGAAGCAGATCAAACTAAATAGTATGAACACAAGCGAAATTTTATTGGGCAAGCGAAGAAGGGTTTGGAAATTAAGGACCTGTGATGCCCAGTAATTCTGGCAGTCACCACCAACAGTTTCCTTCCCATCCTGCTGAGAGATCCTGGAACAGGAAACACTCAACCTCAAAAATAAAATTCAAGTTCCCAAGCAATGGGAAAAAAAACAAAACTCCTTTTAACGTGTTGAGCAGAATTGTGGTTATCAACATGAATTATGCTAGCACTCTCTCAAGATGTTATCCTTTGAATTCAGATAAATAGACAAGTGTTTGAAACAGAGGTCCTCAGCCTTTTTGTCATGGGTCACTTTGGCTGTCTGGAAGCCCTTTTCAAAATTGTTTTTAAATGTATAAAATATAATACGTAGGATTATAAAGGAAACCAATTATATGGAAATAGTTTTCAAAATAACAACAATAAAAAATAACAAGTTTACAAAGCCCAGATTAGGAATTAATGGTTTAAAGAAATATTTTTCATTATTTATATAAGAGCATCAAAAAGAAAAATACATTTCCCTTACAATTCTTTTTTCTTCTGCTAAAATCTGAACTTTCCATGTACATTTCTAAGCCTGATTCAAGGCAACAACATGTTTATTGTTAGTCATTTCACTATCTTTTATTATGTAGCAGACTAAGGCAGCTTTTCTCTGAAAAGTTTTTATGGTTATTAAATGTGATATGACTCACATGCTGAAGTCTTAAGGTATAATTAATTGTCCTAGGTTCGGTTATTGTTGCAGATGCTTTTGTTTCTTACTGGGATGCTAGAGGACAGTAATTTATCCTCCTTTGCCTTAAATCATGTAAATACAATTTCTTACTTCTTTAGATTATTCTCAATTTGTTGAAGAATGATACTCCTACCTAATGTATTGCAATGTGTTTATTCCAGTTAAAGGATGGCGGTAAAGCATCCCAAGCCCATGTGAAAATAGGAGATGTGGTTCTCACCATTGATGGGATCAGTGCTCAGGGAATGACGCATCTTGAAGCCCAGAACAAGATTAAGGCTTGTACAGGCTCTTTGAACATGACTCTGCAAAGGTAAGTTACTGTTTCATTCTAAAAAAAAAGCAATCTGTGTGTGCGTATCTTTTTATGTTTGGTATCTGTAGCCCTAAAATGAACTGTGACACTGTAGATTGTTAAAAATTCTAGGTTAAAATGCTTATTTTTGTTAATAGGATTCTTCATTCCCCAGGGGAAATTTTGGGGACAAAAGGGCAAGAGAACTGTCTTTGCACATTTGAGGTGTCATTGGGGGATTTGTTTAAATAATGGATGATAATGGATTGTTTCTCACATTCTAAAATTGGAAGTTTATGTTGGGTTTAAGCTCTTTTCCTTGGCTATGTATCACGTCTTCATACCTGCTGTTTGCTTTCACATCATGCTCCTTGTTTTACTACCCAATATCTTATTTTCCAGTCAAAACACTTCTCTCGTTCCCATGAGAACAGATGAAAACCAGATGTTGCCCTTTTTGGATGAATTTCCAACCTAAGTAATTTGGTACTGAATCTAATAAAGAATCCTTTGGGCTACCGAAACACTAAAAATTAAGCAAACTCTTGTTTTTGGGACTTGAGGAAAATATTTATTTATTAATTTATTCATGTTCCTGACCTTAGATACTTAAAAGATTGAAAATGTAGAGGCGTTTAATGTCCACAGCTATTTAATGTAATCAAAACTAATCAAATTCTTAAACAATTCCTTTTTCTAACCAATGTTAGGTTGTTACCAATATTGTATTCATTTAAGGCAATTTGAAGATAAAGAAATTCAAGGGAATCGTTGATAATACTATTAACCAAGAAAGTTGAAGAATAATTTTCATATCAATCGATTTATCAACTGGCTTTTATGATGATGATAATGATGATTAAGATCCTAATGTATTCCAGTACCTGGGCTGGGTTATTGTATATACATATATATATATATATCCATATATATATATATATGGATATATGTATATATACCCATATATATAGATAGATAGATATAGATATAGATATAGTGTGTATATGATGTATTATATTATTATGATGTTTATTAAGCTCCTGATATATTCCAAGCACTTGTGTAGGATAAAAATACAAAAAATGAGGCAGTCCCTGCTACTTATATTCTATCAGGAGGCAATACATGTGTGTTGTTGTTCAGTCGCTTCAGTCATGTCCGACCCTTCGTGACACCATTTGGGGTTTTCTTGGCAGAGATGCTGGAGTGGTTTGCCATTTCCTTCTCCATCTCATTTTACAGATGAGGAAACTGAGGCAAACAGGGTTAAGTGGCTTGCCCAGGGTCACACAGCTAGTAAGAGTCTGGGGCCAGATTTGAACACAGAGAGATGAGTCTTCTTGACTCCAGGCCTGGCCAGCGTTCTATCCACTGCACCACCTAGCTGTAACATGTATGTATACTCACACAAATACAAAATATAAAGTAAATACAAAGTAACCTAATGAATAGCATGGCTGGAAAAATGAGAAAAAAGCCTCATGTAGGAGCTATCTTTGAGCAGGGATTTGAAGGGATTCTGAAAGGTAGAAGTGACGAAGAGGAAGGCATTCCTGGCCAAGGATATAACCTGTCCAAATTTAGAGATGGTAGACCAAATGTAGAATGTTGTTTGTAAGGAACAGCGAGTAAGTTACTTTGGCTTGAGTGCAGAGTGCATGTAGGGAAATAATGTTTAATAAGCCTGGATAGGTAGGTCTGAGCCAAACTGTGAAGGGCTTTAAATGCCAAACAGAGGAAATTGCATTTGATCCTAAAAGTAATAAAAAGCCTTTGGAGCTTTTTGAACAGGGGAGTGACTTGGTCAGAACTTGTGCTTTAGAAATGGCATTTTTTCAGCTGTGCAGAGGAAGGGTCAGAGAGAGACTGGATTCAGGGAGACCATCTAGAAGACCCCTGCCATCATCCAGGTCAGAGAAAATAAGAGCTTGAGCTAGAGAGAAGAGGATGGATGGATGGATGGATGGATGGATGGATGGATGGATGCAAGAGAGTCAATCAACAAAGCTTGGCAACTGATAAATATATAGGGATGAGAGAGAGTGAAGAGTTAGGGATGACTCTGAGGTTGTGAACCTAAAGTGGTGCTTATAACAGAATAAGGAAGTCAGGGAGAATGGTGGGTTTGATGATAAAAAATAATAAATTCTCTTTTTGATATGTTAAATTTGAGATGCCTACAGGAAATCTTGGTGATACAGACTAAAACTCAGAACAATTGGGGTCAGAAAAATAGATCTGGGAGGCTCTTGCATAGAGATAATAATTGAAACCACAATAGCCGATAAGAACACCAGGAGAATTTCTAAGTTCTTTTTTCCTCTTCAATATATATTTTAGACATGAACATTCCTCTCATTCCTGCTGCTTCAACTTCAGTCTTTGCCCTCTTTTTCTACATTCGTACCTGGAGGATAGCAGGTGGTCTTCTTGATTTCAGTATTTACCCACTCAAAGTGGAATTTCCCCTCTGTTTTTGGCCTTCCCTGGGGTATATATGCCCAGTAGTGGTGTCACTGGGTCAAACAGAAATCTACTCTGTGTTTTTAAGCTTGAGCCAGCTGGAAACAATTCTTATAATTTAATATTAATCTAATCCAAACATTATAAAGAGAAAGAAATGGCCAAAGATAGGCAGAATTACCCTAGGGCTCTGAAAATCTCTCTGACAAACCAGTTTCAGTTACAATTTATGATATTGTCAAACAATAAATAAAATTACAGAATGAGATAAAATAGAACTCCAGATAAAATTCTGTTAACATTTTGATTCATCAAACAACAACAGTCAATTAACTTTTGGCACTTTCTTGGAGGATAATTTTTGTGAAAGCATTCAATCCCTTGTTGATCATTCCCTTTAAGAGTTCTCTTTTCTTCCTGTTTAGAGGTTAATTTCAGACATTTCTATTCATAGTAGGATCATTATCCCAATCTGATAAACTCTTGAGGAAATGGCATGGTCTCAGGTAGATCAATCAAGGACCTCTTGTCTTTGGCTTCTATTGCCATCTTAATTATTAATAACTTCTGGGAGAAGTCCTTGATCAGAAGAGGGGGGAGCCGAAAATTGTTTCAGAATTTATAATTAAAGACTGATAAGTTTTCTCTTTTGATTCTTACAAGTTTTTCTAAGTGTCCTTGAATTCTTCATATTCATCATTTCTTATGGTGGAATAATAATCCATTATATTCATATACCTCAATGTGTTCATTCTTTCTCCAGTTGATGTGCACCCACTTTGTTTCCAATTCTTCTTCTACCACAAAGAATGGTGATTATAAATATTCTTGTATATATGGATGTTCCCTCTCTGTCTTTGACCTCCCTGAGGTTATACACCTAGCTAGCACTGCCTCAGTGAATAGGTACAATGTAGTAATTCTTTTAGTACAATGTCATATTATAAAACAACATTTTCATCATATTGCTTCCTTCTCATTGCTAACTGTAACAAATTAAATCTTTTCTTCCTGGCTTATGTCACCTCTCATAATCTAGCCCATTCAGGCTAGTCTCCTTCAACTTTACCTTCCTCCACTGTGGAGTAATGAGGCTGACAACTTTATATAGCGCTCCCTTGCTTAAATCCAATCCACACATAAGTCATGACACCACCTTCATACAGTCATTGGTCCTCTTCAGAAGAAGGACAAACAACAATACTTTCCCCCTGCCATAATTTTTTTTAACTCTATAACTTCTTTAATGTTATTCCCTTTCACTTTAAATATTCTTGCTATATTGCCCTGCTGATCCTAGGTTGCCCCAATCCTTAAAAGTGAAAAGGGAGATAGCTGGGATGGGAGACTAGATTTCTCTTTCTTCTCCCATAGTAGCAAGCATGATGGTCGTGGTGCTTCCCACTGCTAATAATAATACTTTGGAGTTGCCCCAAGCCACCAGAGCCTGTGGCTACTCCCACAATCCTTATTTCATGCCTGGACTCCCAGAGAGTGTAATTTTGTACAATTTATTTTGTTTATTTTTCTTTTTAAGTTCTTAAAAAAAATTATAGCTGTATTTTTTTTCTTTTTTAATAGATAACTACCTCCATTTTAGGGTGAGGGTTACAAAGTCTCAATGTCCAAATTAGAATTATAAGGAGAAGATGTTGGGAGCTTTTAAATTAGAGTAAAAGATAGTGTTTGATTTAAAAGGTCATTCTAGAGCCATTACTCTTTTCTTAAAATCATAACTTTCAAGGGATGTGAAACACAAATATGTTGTTCCTCAGTCATATTTTCCCAAATAAAACTCTTGAATTACTCTACCAGGGGTGGGGAACCTGCAGCCTCCAGGCCACATGTGGTCCTCTAGGTCCTCAAGGGTGGCCCTTTGAATCCAGACTTCACAGAACAAATCCCTTAATAAAAGGATTTGTTCTGTAAAACTTAGAATAAGTCAAAAGGCCATACCCAAGGACCTAGATGGCCACATGTGGCCTCAAGGCCACAGGTTCCCCACTCTGTATTATACCTTATATATTCTTAGTAGGGAATTGAGACTAGATATTATTATTGTTGTGTTTGTTCTCTTCTCGGAAAGGAGTGGTCAACAATTTTTTTCCTCTTCAGTGCTGGAAGTCTAAGGTTATGTCCAACTGGACAGTAAAAAAAAAGTTTATTTAGATTAGTTTTTAAACTAGGGAAAAGAATATGAAAATTGTAGGGTCATCAATCTGACCAATAGCAGGATAAGAATTTTTTCATTCTGACTATATTCTGCCTATCACACTGACTTGGATCAAAGTAAATCAGTTCCAAAGGACTATCAAATTTCTACCCAGTTGCAGATCTCTTTCCTCTAATAATAGTTTCTATCTGTTTGTATCTTGCATATACCTCTCCCTCCCTCCCTCCTTCCCTCTCTCAATTAAAATGTTAGTTTATTCATCTCAAGGGTTTTTTGTTTGTTTGTTTTGTTTTGTTTTGTTTTAGTACACCCAGGGACTAGTACAGTCCCTAGCACATAGTAAGCACTTAATAAATGCTTCTTGACTTATCAACTTATAGGTGACCTTGTTTGGAAATTTACTTATTTCAATAATATCTTGTGTTTAGTAGAAAACAATCAAGTTTAAAAAATGAAGTATTACCAGTCTTTCAGCTATATTCTCCCAAGAGTTTGTATTTAGTTGAAGCTCATTTTGCCTTTTATGACTAAGAAGGCCAGGAAACTGAACTCTCTTTGCCAATTTAGCAACATGACTCTTATTTTAGGGTGAAGAGGTGAGTCAATGGGGTACATTTTTACCCAATTTTTTATTTAAAAATAGATCTCTTATTTCACAGGTTTAAATGAAACTTACCAGGACACGTGGAAGCTATATAGCTTTCCTAAAATTTTTTATTTTTACATTATCATGGATGGCATGTCTGTTTTGTTTTTTTGTCCCCCACCATCTTTTAATTCAAACAGTGTGTTATGGTTGGAAATGGATGTCTTGAAAGGCTTAAGCTTTGTGAAATATTTTCTCTAGCCTTCCCCTTCCAGAGTATCAGGAGTACAGTGATTGCTAAGTTTCGATGACATGCTTGATGAATTTTATAAGTACTTTGATTGGAAGAGAAAAGGAGTGAAACTGTTAGTAACCTCATGTTTCAGTCTGCTAGATTACTTATTTGGGCTTTATGGGTCTCATGCTACTATGCTTTGGCATAAGTAAGTGAATACAAGAATGCAGCCAGAACTTTTTCTGACAAATTTAAGTGTATTAAATTTTAATTATTAAAAACTTCAATTACTGTCTCTGCTTAGTAAGTGAAAAGTTTAATAACTTATATGTATTAAATTTTTAAAAATTAAATTCAGTTAATGCAGCTGATATTAATGGAATATTTCTCACGTGTCCCCTTCCTCTCTATCTCCATTGCCACCATGGATTGTCATCATTACCACCATGTCTTCATCACTATTTTCCTGGACTATTACAGTGGTCTCCTATTTCTTATCCTCCAATTCAGTCTTCATATGACTTCCATACTAACCTTCCTCATGCATAAATCTAGCCATGTCACTGCTCAGAAATCTTCATTGTTGCCTGCTGAGTAGTGTTTGAGCCCCTGTTCCTTCCAATTGCCTTTCCAGGTTTATCTCAAACTCTCCTCCATATGTTCTAGGTCCCACTTAAATTGTACTTTCTGGACAAAGACAGGTAGAGAAGTAGCTAAGTGGATATACGAGTCTAAAGTCTGCTCAGAATTGTTGAAAAGGGAAGGAAGATGTGAGAAGTGGATGCAAGTTGGATTTTTGCTTAGGACCTTGGATAATAGCTGATGACAGCTTCTCTAAGAGCTACTATAGGAACTGGATAATTTCAATCAGTCAACAAAGTTATTAAACACCTACTGTGTTCCAGGTACTGTGCTGAGGGCCATAGTGGACCCTGAGCAAAGTTAAAGGTGATGATGCTTGCTTTAAATGAAGCCTTCTTGAACCTTCAGTATGGCCAAGAGAAATAGCAATCTGCAGTTAATGCAACCATTATATGCAACAATAATGCAAGAGAAATAGCAACTATGCAGTTAGTCATGAGATATTTACAAGAGCTAATAACAAGAATGAGTTAATTGGAGGTGTTTTTCCAGCAGGCTTGGAGAGCAAAGGGAATTTTGCAGCAACATGCAAAGGATTGCTGTGTTTATTTTTCTGACAGTCCTAAGTAATGGTTTATATAAAACACAAGTTGGGTCTCCCTACTAGAGAAGAGGGTCCAGGGACTGGAGCAACACCCCACCTATCCTCTAGTTTATTGGGATGAATTAAGTGTTCCTTGAAAGAGTAGAAGAAATACTTCAAAGGGAAAAAGAACCTGAAGGTGCAGAGAGGCATCCTGATTTGTGTCTGACTTCAAGGAGTTTACATTCTTCTGCATTTGAACAGTTAAACTGGTTGAGGGAGATGTGGCTGAACATTAGTTTATGAAGAAAAAGATTGTGGGGTTTCAGTAGACTGCACACTCAATAGAAATCAATAGTGTGCCAAGGCTGTGAAAAAACTTAATGACATCATAAAGTGACATTGTTAGGAGCATAATATCCAGAATGAGAGAAGTGAAGGTCCTGTTGTGTTCTGTCTTGTTTAGGTCTTATCGAGGGGTTAGTTCTTGGGATCCAATTTGTTGTGATATTGAATAATGGAGATTTTTCAGGGGAAGGGGAACTGTGATGGGACAAGGTTTAGAAAAGGTGCCTTAGAAAACTAGTTTATCCTGGTACAGAGATTTAAGGGAATTTTCATAGCTCTCTTCAGGTATTTGAAGAATTATCTGGGTCTTGATCTGTGCTGAGGTCACAGATCTATTGAAGTTATAAATTTTAAATTATAAATAGATTATAAATTCTAAGGAGTGAGATTGTGCTGTATCCAACTCCTGCTATGTGCATTGCTTTGCACAAAGTAGACACTTAATGTTCCTTATTCTGCGTTAAGAATTAGGAGACCTATACATGAAGTTATGATGTAAAATAGCCATGGAACTGTTATCACAAAATCATATGCATTTATGTGCTCAAGAATTCTACGAACAGTAAGTGATACGAAATTTTCTTGGTGGAGGTGTTGTGGTTTGAATTTGTTGGTAGAGGAGGTGAAAATGGACCAGGACCTTGAAGGATAGGAAGGAGCTAGATTACTCTGGAGTTAATTTTTGATAAAGAATTACAGAGCCATAGAAAACAAAAACCAGCCACCAACAAAAACAACTTTCTTTGTCCCTGTATGGCTTGGAGTAAGATAATGGGGCAAGTCAAATCAAACCAGCAAGCATTTTTAAAGTGCATGAGAAGGAAATGAAAAAATTTAAAACTGAAGCTATAAAATAGTTGGAGGAACCACACAAGTGATGTCTTTGGCCACCAGAGGAATCTTTTTTATTTGAACGACTTCTAGGTGCTTCTGGTCCCAGCAGCTGCTCAGAAAATCACATGACTTTTCTTTGCATTTTGGGGAAGCTTTTTGCCTGCCTTGGCTGGTACATTTCCATGTTTGAGTCTGAAAACTTAGTATGGGCTTTTAAAAGCAAGTTTCTCCTTATTATTTCATAAATCACTGATTTTCAGGGCATGTTATTTTCTACAAATAACATTTGAGATTTTCTCTGCAATGTACCATGGTCCCTTCACCAAAGGCATACTCTAATGCCTCATTGTGGTATGCAAGTTCTTTAAGGTTATTCTAGCAAAGCACAAGCCTCGGCAGGGCCTACCAGGCTGTTAGGGGTTCCAAGTGTGGGCCTGATGACAGACTGGGTGTCTGCTGTCTGAGGACAGCCTCACAGCATTTGGAACAAAATCTTGATCTACTAGCATGGAAGAGTTGTGGTCTGCCCCCAGGGGAGGAAGAACCCACATGAAGAAAGTCACAGATCTTTGAAGTATTGAAATATACTGTGGTTCAGCTGAACAGTCTGTAGCAGTACTTAATATATTGTGGGGCAAAAGCCTTGTTGCACATGTCTAGCCTAATTTCAGAAGAGTAGAGACACAAATAAATTTTAAGGATAACCATGCTACCTGTTTGAACTTGGGCAAATCACTGACTGGGCCTCATTTTAGTCATCTGTAAAATAAGGATGTTGAACTCATTGCAGGGGCTCCTAACCATTTTTGAGTCATGGACCCTTTGGGCAGTTGGAAGCCTCTGGAGCCCTTTTCAGAATAACATTTTTAAATGTATAGAACAAAATATAGACTCACAAAGGAAACTTACATTGAAGTACAGTTATTTTTTTTTTTAAATTTCATAAATCCTGAGTTAAGAGTCCTTAGACTAGTTGACCTTCCAATTCTGATTCCCATGAACTTGCCTGGTCATGCTTAAACATTCCACAGCATTTGTATACTAGTTGTACATCCTTAGGACCAGTCCCTTAGCTGCTATATGTCTCAGGCAACTCCCTAGGACTCATCTACAAGTCATAGACAGAATCCCATTTCCTTTGGTGGAGCAAGCTCCCACACTGATTCAAGGTAGATCGAAGCCTTAAAAATAAGCACGTTTCTATGTGACATTGGTATACATCAGTTGGGGCAGTTCCGAGATTATATTTTGGAAATGAGTGCATAATTTGACTTACAATGTTCATTTCGAAGTTGTTTAGATATTTTTTTGTCTCCTGAAGAACTGGAGAAAATGATACTTAGCCCTGCTCAGCCATTGAGAAAGGTTCCTCCAGGAATGCAAGTGGAAAAATAGTTGTTAGATTTAGAAAGTTAACAATAAGGGCTTTTCTGGTAAGTTACCTATAGTTATTAATATATTATGTATGTTTTTGGTGTCTGTAGATTTTATAAAAAGAGAAAAGTCAGTGGAATATAACGAAGGGAGAAAAGAATCTAAATAGATGATATTTAATTAGTAGGTGAAAATTAATTTGATGTCCACAGTAAAATTTCTCCCATCTAGGAGCTTCTAACTATATTATACTTTCCAATGGAAGAGAAAAGGAAGGAGAAAGTGGAAGAAATTGGCTGTGAACATCTGGAGTCTAGAAAAGATGCTGTTCAAATGGGAAGCATGTGTGCATGAGTTTGATCACCTCAGAAAAAGTTTCAAGAGTTAAATGAATATGGATTTATTACCAGCTAACTACTGCCTGTTGGCTTGGTTGAAAATGATTCTCTTACCAATAATATATGGCCTATCTGGCAGCAAAAACAGTGGCAGCAAAATGAAGCTAACAAAATCCTAGCTTTGTTTATTCTGCTAATCCTTCCGAGATTTTACGGGAGAAGAAATACAACCATAATTCTGTCTTACTGTGGGGAAAGCCAGAAAGATAAATAAAGAATTTTCTTCTCATCTTCCCCAGTCCAATTTAGTTTAAATGTCAAGTTTGACAAGCAGATTCTTAACTTCAGATCGAGTAACTAATGTGTGTTATGCAATTTTATGTGATTTTGTTAAAAAGAATTTTCTGTTTTATAGTCCCTTATCAGCACCAACAATCAGAACTATAATGATGCTTAAAAAATGTTCAGTATCTTTTTCTATGGAGGTCAAAAAACACATAGACTTTTCACTTTTATTGCTCTAGAATGAATAAGTCTTCACGTAGGAGACTTCCCAGTGCTGGCAGAAGCATGGGGTTTGAGTTTTTAAAATATTTTTAAAATAATATCCAAGTCCATTAGTAGACACAGGACAGGGATAATATTAATCATATAAGTGGGAAATAACTATATAATCTTTTCCCTGTGGGCTTTAAAAAATAAAGATCTAGCTTTTTTTTGTACATTTACCAAAACATATCCCCTTAAAACAAACAATACTAATAATAATAGCTAACATTCATTTAACACTTTAAGATTTGCAAAATATTTATATGTCTTATTTAATTTGAGGTATTACGATTTATCCTGAAACCAAAAGACAGCTAGCTAAGTATCTGAGACAGAATTTGAAACCTCCCCCCGCCAGTTTTCCTGACTCCAAACTCCAGCTATTTTGCCATCCCGATCCCTCTAGAAACAAATAAGACAAACAACAAATCCATGTATCCTTCAGTAATTCAGCCTCTGAATCACAGGATTTAAGAGTTGGAAGGAAGATAAGCAACCATCTAATTGAAGCTATGGGCAGAAAGCCCCTTCTCTACCATATTGGACAGATGAGCATCCAGTTTTTATGGAAGAGCTTCAATGAAGGGAAAATGCTACCCAAGCAACTACTGCTATGCCTTGGAATGCCCTCCCAGGAACCAAGGAAATAGAAGTCCATAATTATTCATTCCAGCTGGCCTTGACATTTTTCTTTGGTTAATATTTTATTTTATTTACCCACACACCACACTAAGCAGCAGTTTGCAAAAAACCTAAGCAAATTAGAAAAATAGGGCCCTACCCTGTTTAGCCTACTTTTTATTTTAAAACCGAAGTATACTGGCTAACTTTCAGTGTGGTTAGTGATGAGGTCTAAAAAGATGAGGCATGGTATAAGAAGGCTTATTTGGAAATAGAGTATATAGAAATACATGTATATATTGTATATGGAAATATACAACACAATTACATATATGTAGTGTGTGTGCGTGTGTGTGTGTGTGTGTGTGTGTGTGTGTATGGAAATAGAGACTTTTAAAGAACTGAAGAAAATTATTTGGAGTCAGAATCCAAAAAGTTATTTGCTAGGCTAGAACATTGGGCTGAATCTAATAAGATGAAATTCAAAAGGGATAGTTTTTTTTTTTGTTTGTTTTTGCAGGGGAGGCAATTGGGGGTAAGTAACTTGCCCAGGATCACACAGCTAGTAAATAAATGTCTGAAGTTGGATTTGCACTCAGGCCCGTCCATCCCCAGGACACTATCTACTGGGCCACCTAGCTGCCTCAAGGGGGATAAATGTAAAGTCATACTTGGGTTCAAACAATTGACTTTATAAATACATGATGAGGCAAGCATTGTTAGCAGTTTATCTGAAAAAGATTTGGGGGTTTTAGTGGATTGAAAAGGCAGTAGGAATCTTTAGTGTGATGCGGCCCACAAGCCTGCTTAGAAAGGGGTTCCTGAGCTGCCTTAAGCAAAGCTTCCAGGAATGAGGAAGTAAGGGTTCTTCTGTCCTCTGCTCTAGTCAGACCATACCTAGAGTGTGGTGTTCAGTTCTGGATGCTATGTATTAAGAAAGGACATTAATAAACTAGGGTGTCCAGAGGAGGACAACCAAGATGGTGACAAGCCTTGAGTCAACCCAAGTATAATTTGAATGAACCAGGAGTGTTTAACCTGAACAAGTGAAAACTGGTGTGGGTGTGGGGGTGGTAGAGAGGGAGTGGGGTTACAAGGCCTCATAACTGTCTTCAATTATTTGAATATTTGTCATGTAGAAGAGGGAGATTAGCTTTTATTCTATTTGTTTCCATAGGATAGAATCAGGAGCAAGGGGTAGAAGTTGCAAAGAGAGAAATTTAGGCTTCATATCGGAAAAAAAATCTCTTCTTAATACCTTTAGCCATCCCTAAGTGAAGTGGTTCTGCCTCAGGATGTAGGCTCTTCCTTACTCCACTTTCCCCATTGGAAATCTACAAGAAGAGGTTGGATGACCACTTGTCTTGTATACTGTAGCAGACATTCCTTTATGGTTATGAATCGTACTGGGTTCTGACTCTAAAATTCTGTGGTTGTATCATTTTGTGAAATTACTTTATGGAGACAAATAAAGGAGAAGTTTATGCTTTTTGTGGAATATTTGAGCAGCTAAAACATACTTGATATGTCAGCCAATCAGATATTTGTCAAATGCCTATTAGATGTGCAACTTAGAGCCAGGAATTATGGGGGTTACCACAGAATTATAATATAGTCAGGGAGAGGAAACTGATATAAACAAGGTAATTAATGAAGTATAATATGGACTTTTATACCAAATAGAAATATAGCGAGAAATCTGAAAAGGGAGAACTTGCGATCTGTGGTGGTCACTGTAGGCTTCATGACATCATTGATATTCTCTTCCCTCTCTCACTGTACATCTCAGAACTTAATATATTCACCCACCCTATCTGCCTTTCCTGATACTAAAAGATCTAGGGGCCTTCTAGACTTAATTTCTCTGTTTATACCTTTGATCCAGTTTCCTCCAGCCTTCTTTTTCAGAGTTTGGCACTTTCCTTCCTTCGCATTTTTATCCTCTTCTCCACTAGTTCCTTTCCATAGGTGTATATACTTGCTTTGGTTGATCCTGTTAAAACACAGTAAACCCCTTTCTCCTACCTCACAGCCCACACTCACTGACATTCTATCTCTTCCTTTCTCTGCCAACCTCTTTCTGTATTCACTGACTTTTCATTCTCACCACCCACTCTTTACTCAGGCCCTTGCAATCTGGCTTCCATCCTCACCCTTCTGCTGAGCTGTTCCCTTGAAGTTGGACAATGACCTCCTAATCAGTTGGTCCAGTGGGAGTTTCTTTGAAGGTATAACTGCTAGACAAATAAAATACTTTGAGCCACAAAGCAGAAATCCACTTTGGAACCCAAAGCTTTGGATTGGTGAGAGTTTTCCGTATCTAGCCCAATCCAGACCTAGCATCCTGCCCTCTGCTGCACATGTATGTCTAGATTTCCTTTAGCTCTGGGAACAGAAATCAGATCAAGACTGCCATTTCTGGAAATGAGAGAATAAGTCACTGCATACAACTTGCTAGTTATATGACCCTAGACAAGTCACTTAATCTCTGACTGCCTCGATTTACTCAACTATAAAATGGGGACAATAATATCACCTCCTTCACAGGGTTGTCATGACAATCAAATGATGTAATATTTATAAAATGCTTAAGCATGCTTAATACTTAGTGGGAAGTACTTAGTACATGCTTATTCCCTCTCCTTCCCCTATTCAGAGCAGTTACTATTTAAAAGAAGCCATATAACTACATCATTATTTTCAAAGAATCTGAGTTAAGAGGAGTAAAAGTTGGTGGGGAAAAATATTCAATATTGATTCTTACTCCATAGTAGCAATTTTAAAAGTGATGTATACTAGGTGAAAAAACTTCATGTCTTATATATATTTAACCCAAACTCTTCTTGGTAAAATGAAATTTTGATTGAAATATGTGACTCACCTTAAAACAAAGGAATGTCAGTCACTCTTAAATAATATTTTTTTTCCTCAATTACATATAAAAATAACTTTTAACATTAAAAAAATTTTTGAGATCCAAATTCTGTTCCTTTCTCCTCTAGGCCCTCCCCAAGATGGTAAGCAATCTTTTGTAGGTTATACATGTATAATCGTGTGTAAAAGATTTCCATATTAATAATTTTGTGCAAGATGACTTGAACAAAAAGAAAGTTAAAAATAGTATACTTCAGTCTGCATTCAGACAATATCTTTTCTTTCTCTGGAGGTGGATAGCATTTTTCATCATGAGTCCTTTGGGATTTTATTGGACCACTGTATTGCTGAGAATAGCTAAGTCATTCGCAGTTATTCATCATACAATATTGCTGTTACCGTGTACCATTTCATGGTTTTGCTCACTTCTCTTTGTATCATTTCATGTAAATCTTTTCAGGTTTTTCTGAAATCATCCTATTTGTCATTTCTTATAGCATAATAGTATTCTATTACAATCATATATCACAACTTGTTCAGCCATTCTCCAATTGATGGGCATCCTTTCACTTTTCAGTTTTTTGCCTCCACAAAAAGAGCTGCTGTAAGTATTTGTGTACATAAAGGTCCTTTTCCTTTTTGTGTTTTATCTCTCTGGGATACAGACCTATTAGTGGTATTGCTGGGTCAAAGGATATACTAACTTCTGGCTAACTGCTTCCATTTTATGGGTGAGTTCATCCCATTCACATTTATAGTTATGGTAACTTAACTGTTTATTTCCTTCCATCCTTTTTTTTTTCTTTCTTTATACTTCTCTCTTATTTTTCACCCTGTCCCTCCTCACAGGTGTTTTACTTTTGATCACCTCTCTGCCTTCTATCAGCTCCGCCACCCCCATCCCTGTTCCTTTTTGCTTCCCTGTAAGGTAAGATAGATAACTGATTGTGTATGTTATTCTCTCTTTGAGCTAATATTGATGAGAGTAAGATTCAAGCTTTCCCTGCCATTCTCCCATCTTCCCTCTCATTGTAATAGATGGGCTCTTTCACGCCTCTTTTATGTGAGATAATTTACCCCATTCTATCTCCTCCCTCCCTCTCCTGGCAAATCTTCTTTCTCATCCTTTAATTTGGGGGAGAATATCACCCCATCATAATCATTTCACTCCTGCACCCTCTGTCTCTGTATACTCCTTCTAATTGCTCTTGTTAGTAGCAGAGTTCTTAAGACTTACAAATATTATCTTGCCATTTAGAAATATAAACAATTTATCGTTATTGGCTCTCTTATGTTATCCCCTCCCCCCACCCCCTGCCAAAATAAGCAAGGAGCTTCTGTTCTTTGAAATATCTTGTTTAGGCTTCATACTTCTGCAGAGGTATACTAAGTGCTTTAGCAGCATTACCTCATTAATTCCTACAGTAACCCTAATGTACACATCCTCTGTATTATAGATGAAAATATTGAGACAAAGCAAGTTTGAATAATTATGCCAGAGACATTCACTGTTATTGAAAAAGAAGTCATTGTCCTACCCACTGTAGCTGGAGCATATGGAAGGACTCAGCATTTTAGAGCTAGAAGGGAATTTAGGCTTCACCTAGTCCAACCTTTTCTTTCCTTTTATAGATGAGGAAACTGAAGTCTTAGTAACTTGCCTAACATTATGCAACTGACTAGTAGAGTCAAGTAGAAAAGAACCAGATTCAGGATGAATTACTCCTTCTTTTCTAGAATTACTCATCTGCCTGATCCCTCCTCCAAGACCTTGTTACATTTAAGCCTCTTTTTCTCATGTCCTTTTCCTTCTCTCTTTACTCCTTTTTTTTGTCATAAGAAAACCCCTTGACCCTGATATCATCAGAGACCAGAGGCCTCTCCCTTTCTATATGACCTTGGCGAGTTTGCTTAATCTCTCTATTTCCTTGTCTGCAGAGTAAGCCTCAATGCTCCCTTCCAGCTGTGGAGACATAATCCTATAAAGTCCTGCCTTGGACACGCTCATATTAGTTTTGTGAGCCCAAGCAAATTCTTAACCTCTCAGGCTATTCTGTACCGTCAGAAAATTTCCCATATTTGTGAAATCATAGGTTGAAGCCCCTGCTACTCCAGCCCAAATAAAGCCTACCATTTTCTTCAAAATGAAATAACATTTCAAAGGAAATAATATTTGTAAAGCACTTAGTATAATGCCTGGCACAGACTAAGTACTATATATGTATGTATGTATATATATATATATATATATATATTTCCCCCATCTCTTTCTTATTTGTAGATTTGTAGCTTATTCAAATGCTAAATTTGTTATCCTTTGGAAATCTCTCTAACCTTAGTGGGTTTCTGTTCCTCAGTAGCTACATGAAAGTTCTTCAGGAAACTCTCTTTTCAAGGATTGTTCAGCTAAACACTGTTAGTGCCTAGTGCCTTGTACCTTTAAAATGTTCTGATGAGAGCTTTGGAAGCTTTATGTGTCATTGTTTTTTTTAACTAAACATGTACATATATGGTATGGGCTTAAG